>NC_140520.1:7378750-8634375 GCF_964339955.1 Pipistrellus hanaki
AATTGGCATATTATGCTTTTATTATTATAGATTTGCAGTTTATTTTTTTTTATAATATATATTTTTAGATTTGCAGTTTAAACCTCGGTCTTCTTGCCCCCAAGTTATACTATAAATTCCACCTGTAGGAATCCTCTACTACAGTAGTTCTGTCCACATCATTTCTTGCTGCCCAGGTTGTTAAATTCTATGAAGGTAAAGATTATTTCTCATTGATCTTGTATCCTTTAATTAGCAAAAATACTCAGAGGAACATAACCTTTGGATGATGTTGAATTACATAAAACTAAAAGAGACGAGCATATTCCTACTTTGTCCCCTTTACCATTAACTAGTTGCTTGTGCCTGCCCCAGGGCATGTCCTTCAAATCCTATGCAACCTTCACAGCCCAGCTCCAGTTCTAGAATCTTTACTTGAGATTACAGAGATCTCTGCCCTTTCTGAAGTGCACCTCAACGTTTTATCTTTTCGTGCATTTAAGTCTTAATCTCATTGTTCTCAGGGGCATCACTAGCTCCTTTGTGTCCTTATGCTTATAGCAGACAGTCAATCAACGCTGGTGACTTGAAATCCAGTAGCAAAAGCCTCCCAATAAATCTGTTCCTTTCATCGACAATTCAAAACAGGAATGACCATTCAAAACAGGAAAAGAATGCTAAGCTCCTAACGGCAGCCGGACAGCACTGTGTCCAGGCGTTGCTGTTTAGTTTACAAAAGAGTTCCTTTTGTCCTTAATGAGGAACTTACTCCATCCGCCACATGTGAAGCATGGACACTGCTAGCACATTGCTAAGGATTTTTTATTTTATTTTTTTAAGAAGAAAGCCTTTCCTTATGAAAAGGCATTCTCAGCATTTTCTAAAAGAGAAAAATATTAATTTACAGTTGATACCAATGTCTTTAAAAGTAGAAGACATGTAATAAAAACTACTAAGAGCCAAAAGGAGATTATATGTACTACTATTTGTAATACTTTAAACAATAAAATAAAATTTTTTAAAAAGACTACGAGGAGCCCAATTACTTTGGGGGAACTAAAAGGGATTACAGCTGAAACCGGTTTGGCTCAGTGGATAGAGCATCGGCCTGTAGACTGAAAGGTCCCGGGTTCGGTTCCGGTCAAGGGTATCTACCTTGGTTGCGGGCACATCTCCAGTAGGGGGTGTGCAGGAGGCAGCTGATCAATGATTCTCTCTCATCGATGTTTCTAACTCTCTATCCCTTTCTCTTCCTCTCTGTAAAAAAATCAAAAATATATATTTAAATAAATAAATAAATAAATAGAAGAAAAAAAGTAAACTTTAGATAAACAATAAATAACTTAAAGAAAGAAAGAAAGAAAGAAAGAAAGAAAGAAAGAAAGAAAGAAAGAAAGAAAGAAAGAAAGAAAGAAGGAAAGAAAGGGATCACAGAAACAAACAAAAAAAAAAGACCGTGAAAATGATGATCCAAAGTGTCAAGCAATAAGCAGGGGTCACATGAGAGAAGAGCTGAAACCTGTTGATGGAAATGGACTCTTGGCGGTTAACTGCCAGCCCCGTTAGATCTGTTTGGTAGGGGTTAGGGCTGGGGCAGGGAGTTGTGGAAGAGAAGACCTCACTGCAATAAATTAGTAGGAACAATAATGGAAATGTCCCAAGAAACGTTTCCTCTTTCGCCAGCTTGTGCCGCCCCACCACAAGTTATCTGGGTCTTCCCCAAGCTGGACCCACTCCCTGAGGGGCGCCCCCAGCAACAGGTGCAGCACGGCTGTTAGAATTCAAGCATCACGGAAATTAGCTTTCTGTCACAGTGACAAAGCACACATTGCAATGGAAATTCTGGTGCTCCCTAGAAGAGTTCTTAACTTTTTTGTAGAAAAAAATGTAAGTGTATTAATTAGTAAATTCAAACAATCTGTTCCATTCACGGTTTTGTTAAGTGGACATACTTAACGTTTGGCTGACTACAGATGAGCATACTTCCTGAAGAGGACATTTATGAGAAATGGGTGAATGGCAGGATTTCATTATGATAGTGGAGTAGACCTTAAGTTAGTTGTTCATCAAGGTAAGTCTTAGTTTGTCTCCAATGAAGTCAAGGAAAGGTATTACAGTACTTGGAGTGAAAATGCCACCTAAAATATTTTTTTTAATATATTTTATTGATTTTTTACAGAGAGGAAGGGAGAGAGATAGTTAGAAACATCGATCAGCTGCCTCTTGCACACCCCCTACAGGGGATATGCCCGCAACCAAGGTACATGCCCTTGACCGGAATCGAACCCGGGACCTTTCAGTCCCCAAGCCGACGCTCTATCCATTGAGCCAAACCGGTTTCGGCGCCACCTAAAATATTTTAATTTCACAATAATTAGGAACTTGTTTATAATCTTAATATTTACTTGACAAAATAATAACCATATGCGTTTTTCTTAACTTAAAATAGACACACCAATTATTTGGGCCTCCCCAAGGCTAGAACTACTCGCTGAGAAGGCCATTGGGTCTATGAACTAAAACCAAAATTTCACAAAATATTTTTTTAACCCTGGTATTTGGGTAGAAGACCTGAACCTATAGGCTAATCATGACACATATGGTTTTATTATCAATGACAATTTGCCTAAATCAATAAATATTTATGCAGACCCAACGTATGCAAAAACTTTGGTAAATGAGCTGCCCCCTTATTTCTACTTCCCACTGAAAAGTAAAAGAGAAAAGACTAAATAAAATAAAATTACTGAAAAAGAGGAAGAGAAACATTTTTAAGGACAATGGGAAAACAAACACCATCCAGAAGCACCGACAGGGCAAGTGTCCCTGGAACAGAGAACAAGAGGTCACCTTGTCATGTGGGGTCGTCCAGGAAGGGATTCTCTTTATTTATTTATTTTTTATTATTTTAAAAAATATATATTTTATTGATTTTTTACAGAGAGGAAGGAAGAGAGATGGAGTTAGAAACATCGGTGAGAGAGAAACATCGATCAGCTGTCTCCTGCACACCCTCTATTGGGAATGTGCCCACAACCAAGGTACATGCCCTTGACCTATTCGAACCTGGGACCTTTCAGTCTGCAGGCTGACGCTCTATCCACTGAGCCAAACTGATTTCGGCTCCTTTTTATTTTTTAAAATACATTTTTATTGACTTCAGAGAGGAAGGGAGAGGGAGAGAGAAATAGAAACATCAACGATGAGAGAGAATCACTGATTGGCTGCATGTCCCACTGTGGGAATCGAGCCTGATACCTGGGCCTGTGCTTTGACTGGGAATTGAACCATGACCTCCTAGTTCATAGGTTGATGCTCAACCTCCGGGCCACGCTGCTGGGCTGGGCAGCATTGAACTTTTTCTTTTAGCCATGCTGTTGAGCGTAGAGTGATATCCCATTGTTAATATTAATTCGAACTTCCCTAATGACTAATGATGATGCTGAGTACCTTTTTCTGTGCTTACTAGCCATTCATAAATTTTCTCTGGTGAAGTGGTATTTGAGTCATTTTTAAAAACTGAGTACTCTTATCTTTGAGTAGTGTAAAGTAACAAACAAACAAAAAATGTCTATATTGGCCACTGCCCCAGTACATAACACCGAGCTTTGAAAACCCTTGCAAAGGGGGCTACTGGGAGAATCTTTTGTTCTAATCTTTAGTCTTTGGCCTGGGTTCCTGACACAGAGCTCCTAAGACTTTTGTAATTTCCTAGGTGACAGGAACATCTGACACAGAGCTCCTAAATCCTCTGAATTTCTGGTGATAGAGACATCATTTGTTCTGAGACTCTTGGTGGGCTCCCAGAAAGGACTGGTTACCAGAAAGCATGATTAGAAGCCTGGAACTGTCAGAGTTCCTCAGTCTCTGGAGAGGCTAAGCAACAGTGCCAACGTGATAAAGCCTGCATAGAAACCCCAGTAGTTCAGGGTTCCAGAAGCTTCCGGGTTGGTGAGCATATGTCTGGAAGTTGGTGCACCCCTACACAGGGACAGAGGCTATTGCTCTAAGGACTCTTCTAGACCTCACCCTATTTATCTCCTCATCCAGCAGTTCATGCGTGCCCATTATTATATCCTCTATCTATAATAATAAAAGGGCAATATGCTAATTAGACTGGACGTCCTTCCTTCAGGACAAAGCCCCAACAGGTGGGGGCCGAGGCAGAGGTGGCCGAGGTGGCAGCAGGGGCCAAGGCCCTTGCACAATTTCGTGCAGCGGGCCTCTAGTCCTATATAAAAGCATAGTATGTAAATTGTCCCCTCGACTGGGAGATGTCCAGGAGTTCGACCAGGGGACAGGGCCAGCAAGGGGAAGGGAAGGAGGCCCAGCCGGCAGCTCCTAGGGCCCCTACCAGTGAATGAATTTCATGCACTGGGCCTCTAATTATACAATAAACCAGTAAACAGAAGTGTTCCCCTGGGTTCTAGGAGCTGTTCCAGCAAATGATTTAATCCCAGGAGGGTCATGGGAAACTAAAACTGTAGCCAAACTGGGCAGAAGTTATGGGTAACCTGGTGTCATATTGTGATTTGTAATAAGAAATATACATTTGGTCTTCTTCCATGGTGATTTTTCTATTATATATACCACCACCGAGGCATCTTTTGTTACATGACGTGGCCATGTGTCACCAGTGCCTGAAATAGCTCCGGAGCCATAAAGAAAAAAAGGAATTTCTTGCTATGCAAAAAGCCTCTTTTCAACCACACCTGAGTGGATGTCAATGAGGTAACTTTTGGAAATCCCTAAGGATGGGGGGCTTGTCAAGGGAACCAACCATAATGAGAGAATTACAACTTTTATCCCACTGCCTCACTTTGACCTGCAGAGAGGGAGAGGGGTGGGAGGTTGACTCAATCACACTGGCCACCCAGCTGGCATGGCTCAGGAATTAAGCATCAACCCATGAACCAGAAGGTTATGGTTCGATTCCCTGTCAGGGCACATGCCCAGGTTGCGGCTTGATCCCCAGTGTGGGGCGTGCAGGAGGCAGCTAATCAATGATTCTTTCTCCTCATTGATGTTTCTATCTCTCTCCCCCTCTCTGAAATCAATATTTTTTTTTAATCACAGTGGCCATTGATTTCATTAGCTGTGCCTATTTAATGAAGACTCCATAAAAACCCCAAAACTCCATAAAAACTCCATAAAAACCTCAAAGCTCTCAGGTTCAACACCTAGAGATTGTGGGAGAGTAGCCCAGAGGGCATGAAAGCTGAGCCCCCTTCCCGGTACCTCGAGCTACGCATGTCTTCCACCTGGCAGTTCCCAAGTTCTATCCCTTTATAACAAACTAATAGCCCTACAACCCATTCGTGTGCCAGTAGGTCGCTGCCGCCCTCCTATTCCTCTCCCCTTCCCCCCCCCCCCCATAGCTTGCTGCCCTGCCCCCTCCTATAGGTCTCTGCCACCCACTTGTAGTTCGCTGCCCCACAGTCCTGCAGATCCATGATCGGGTCCTAATGCAGTTGGTCATTATGCCTCAGGGTGTAACGGATAATTAGCATATTCCTCTTAGATAGGATCAGTGATTTAGTTAGTAAAATGCTTCTCTGAGTTCTATGAGTTGCTCTAGCAAATGCATCAAACTCTGACAGGGGCAGTGGGCATCTCCGATCTACAGTCAGCCAGCAGCCCCGGGAACCACCTGGACGGGGGCCGTCTCCTAGGACTGAGTCCTTCACCTGTGGGATCTGACATCATTTCCCGGAAGACTGTGTCAAAACTGATTTCAACTGTAGGACATGTGGATACCATCTCAGTATTCGGAGAACTGCAGACTTGCTTAGTGTTGGAAAAAACAAGCATCAATCCTCAGGACCTATTACTGGTGATTGGTGAAGTGGCAAGCGGCCTTGCGGGGGTGAGCCTTAACCTGGGCAGTTGAATTGTAGGACCTGCAACTGGTGGGGGGGAAACCCCACACACCTGGTGTCAGGGAATGCGGCTGTGATGTGAGAGTAAGGCAGAAAAGGGAGATTTCCCTCTAAGCAGAACTTACTGGTAAGTCTTCAGATATGAATCCTTTGTCGGATGGATGTACTTTGAACATTTTTTCTCAGAAGTATTTCCGTGCTCTGATCAACTTATTGTACGGACAGCCTCTAACAGACTGCCCACTGGAAAACCATGTTGACACAACCCAGTTTTTGCGTGCTTTTCAGACTTAATCAGTACATGAATTCCAGTCCTTTCTGCTTTTTTTGGTGAGATCATTTAAGTCTGCTCTCTTAGCAGATTTCAATTATATAATACAATGCTATTAACTATAATCATGTTACCCCTTAGATCCTCAGACCTTATTCGTTTTGTAACTAAAACAAAGTTTTATCCACCTTTCCGTATTTCCCCCACACGAGCTCCTGGCAATCACTTCTCCGTTTCTACGCCTTTGACTTCTAAGATACCACATATAAGTGACACTACTTAGTACTTTCTGTCTCTGACTTCTCTCGCTTGGCATAATGCCAAGGGCCACCCAGGTTGCTGCAAATGGCAGGACTTCCTTTGCTCACAGCTGCATATATACACCCCTTTATCCATTCACCTGTGATGGACACTCAAGTTGCTCCCACATCTTAGTATTGGGAATGACACTGCAATGGACACAGGAGTGCAGGCATCTCGAGAGCCTGGTTCATTTCCTCCAAATCACGATCCTTTCTTGATATGAGTGAAACAGACAAGTGAACACAAATCCTGGACTATAACACAAGTTACGTTTTGCAAATGCTTTAGTTCCAGGGGCCAGGCTTGTTTTTTGATGGTCTCTGACTGTTGGATAAAGAATGTGGGTGCCCCTTTTTCCAGGTTCCTTCTGGTACATCTTGGAATTTCCCCAGTGATAGGTCGATTATTAAGGAACCTCCCAAATTTGCGACCAGCTGGCCAGAAGTGAGGGGAGCCCTGGGGATCCCCAGGCTGCAGTGGTGTGTGAAACGAGGGCAGTTTTGAGGACGCCAGTGCCCTTAACCTTTGAAGTTGGGCGTAACTTGAGGCAGCTAGTGTCAGGTCTGCAGGGAAACGGCTTTTCTGTATTCACTGCCACTTGTACGCCTGACCTACTTTCTCTTATCTCAAAGCTCTTTGATCCAACAGTTGTGACTATTTTGAGAGGAAACCTACTTTGCATTACAACATCTGTGTAAAAAGCATTGTAATTGTGGACAACAGTAATTATTTGTGAAGAAATCAGATACCAGACACATTTTTATCCAACGAACTTTTATTAAGTATGTTGCACAGGGACATTCTAGTCGACAAGACACCAAGACACAGTTCCTGCCGTCAGGGAGCTGCCAGTCTAGGGAAGACTCAGACCAACGCAGGCAGGAGAAATGCTTGGTACCATGGAAGGAACAGGAAATGGGAAGAATGTCACTACCAGGTGAGCGGATAAGAAAGAGAAGCAGGGCCTGGAAGAAGTGACATTGAACTGAAGTGTGAGAGCTGAGCAGGGAGCACCCAGGAGGAAGGGCCACACTGAGGAGAGGTGGTGTGGTGTTGGGAGGGGGGGAGATAAGGAGAGTGGGGGCGAGAGGGGAGGAGTTGGGAGGGGGCGCGCCCTGGTCCCGACTGCAGGTGAGTGGCATGCAGCAGAGGTCAGAGATGCAGTTAGAGAAACACCAGCCAGAACACCAAAGGCCGTATACACACCATGCCAAGGAGTCTGGATTCTATATTAAAGGTGGTGGGAAACACTGAAGGATTTCAAGCAAATAAAGCATTTTGGAAAAAAATATTTAGAGCAGTGTTATAATGGATTATATGTCCCCAGAGCCTGGAATGTTTTAGGAAGTGATGAGGTAATTCTGGAGAACAGCAGACCTTGGAATGAGGAATTAGAATGAAGCGACATATGCATCTGACGGGTCGGCACCAGCAAGGCTGAGGGCTCAGCGTGGCTGTGAGCTCCGCACTGCAGGCGGCCGGGGAAGAGAGCATGGCTGATGGGAAGAGGTTCAGTTCTCAGCAGAACACTAAGTGCAGCAGGCCTGTGATTGAGCAGCTGGGTTGGCAGCTCAGGAAAGAAATTGCAAGAGAAAATACAGACAGGAATGCCATGACTTCAAAAAAATTTTATTAGAAAGTACTTAAGAGGTTAAAAACACACAGAGACCCTTCTAGGCAAAGGATTGTAAAACCACAAAGGTCCATTCCATTAAAAATCAAACCTAAAACGTTTAAAAATTTAAGATAACAGGGCTTAATAGTAATATCAGCAGGCCCTTTGACATACACTTTACTTATATCGTCACATTTAATCCTCACGAAAACCCTAAAGACAGTAATATCTATAAAGGAAACTGACATTTAATGAATGACTTCTAAGTACAAAACACTTTCAAAGCTGTTCAAATATGTAGCATTACCCCATTTAATCCACATGATAGTCCTATGAGGAAAGTACCTTTATTATCTGAATTTTAGACGTAATACAACTGAGAACTACGGGGCTTTCCGAAGGTTATATTGCTATTAAGAGGAGTCTGATTTCAAGGGTTCACACCACTTGATTCCAAAGCCCAGGCTCCAGACCACAGCTTTTCACTGTTCCTGCAACTAGTGTTCAAGGAATAAACTGCTGACACTATTAGAGTTTCATCAAGTATTGTTTAGTGAATGACCAAAGATCAGCAATAGCCAGAAAGATATGATTAAAATACAGATTTTCTAGGGGTCAGGACCCAAATAAGTCACTATTTTCAAAGACCGAATGAGCTCTGATGGCGAGTTGTTTAAAATGCTGAAAAGTAACACTGCCACTCCAAGTTACAACAAAAAATATTGCTGGAAAACAAACAGAAAACCAAGTAAACAGAATAAAATGCAAGGAAATGAGGTTAGGGGGAATCATATCCCAAGCCTGCCTAGGTTTTAGAAAATGTGAAACTGAATCCACTCCAAGTAATTCTGCAATTTGATATAGACAAGGGTTTAATTTTGGTTGAAAAGATCTAGTTATACATGGGGGGTGGGGGTCAGTGTACCAACAGCAATCAAAGCTTAACTATACCAAGACTTTGCACTCAGCCCACAAAGAGTGTACCAAGAGCAACCACCTCGGGTGATTGGGGAAGCTGAGCTACTGGCCCCTATAGGTCACCTACTACTCAAAGCCACTCCATCAACAAAGGGAGGCAACCAAAATGCGGAGACACAGAAACATGTCACGAATGGGAGAGATAGAGGAAAGTAAACTACTGGATGACACAGTTCAGAATCACATTTATAAGGTTACTCAAGAATCTTCTAAAAACCGCTGAGAAACTTGAAGAGACAGACCTTCAAGGACCTTAATGAGAATACCAAAAAAATGGAAAAGGACCAGTCAGAAATTAAGCATACACTGTCTGAAATAAAGAATATACAGAAACTCAACTGTAGATCAACGTACCTCAAGAGTCAAATCAAAGATCTGGAATATGAGGAAACAAAAAATACCCAACCAGAGAGAAAGAAAAAAGAATCAAAAAGTGTGAGGATAGGGTAAGGAGCCTCTGGGACGGCTTTAAGCATACCAACATCCGGATTTTTGGGGTGCCAGAAGAAGAGAGAGAGCAGGATATTGAAGGCCTACTGAAAGACATAATGACAGAAAACTTTCCCTACCTGGTGAAAGAAATAGACTTATAAGTCCAGGAAGCACACAGAACCCCAAACAAGAGGAATCCAAAGAGGACCACACCAAGACACATCATAATTAAAATGCCAAGGGCAAAAGACAAAGAGAGAATCTTACAAGCAGCAAAAGAAAAACAGTTACCTACAAGGGAGTACCCATACGACTGTCAGCTGATTTCTCAACAGAAACTATGCTGGCTAGAAGGGAATGGCAAGAAATATTCAAAGTGATGAACAGCAAGAACCTACAACCAAGATTACTCTACCCAGCAAAGCTATCATTCAGAATTGAAGGTCAGATAAAGAGCTTCACAGACAAGAATAAACTAAAGGAGTTCATCACCACCAAACCAGGATTACATGAAATGCTGAAGGGTATTCTTTAAGAAGAGGAAGAAAAAGAAAAAGGTAAAGGTAAAAACTATGAACAACAAAAAGACATCAAATACATAACTACCAACAAGTGAATCTAAAAATCAAGTGAATAAAAAATCTGAAGAACAAAATGAACTGGTGAATATAATAGGATCAGGGACATAGAAAGGGAGTGGACTGACAATTCTCAGGGGGAAGGAGGTCTGATGGTGTGGGAAGAGATTGGACAAAAATCTTACACCTATGGATGAAGACAGTGGCAGGGAGTAAGGACATGGGGTGGGGTGGAGAATCAGGTAGAGGGGAGCAAAGGGGGGAGGAACACCTGTAATAATCTGAACAATAAAGATTATATAAAAAAGGAAAGAAAAAATATGAATAGTGATTTCAACACATTTATAGAAGACAGAAAGTGGAGAGGAGGCCTAACTGGTTTGGCTCAGTGGATAGAGCTTCGGCCTGTGGACTGAAGGTTCCCAAGTTCGATTCCAGTCAAGGGCATGTACCTTGGTTCCTGGCACATCCCCAGTAGGGGGTGTGCAGGAGGCAGCTAATCGGTGTTTCTCTCAGTTTAAAAAAATTAATAAAATATATATTTTTAAAAAAATAATAATAATAAAAGAATAGATAAACTAATTTATAGTACCAGAGTAAAATAATGGTTACCTTGGGGAGGGGAAGGCATTCACGGGAGGACACAAAGTGAGTCTTCTGTGATGCGGGAAATAAGCTGTCTTTTGATCTGGGAGGTGGGTACATGGTTGTACACATACGCAAAAATTCGTCAAACTACTTACAATTTTGTGGACTTTGCTATATATAAGCTACGGCCGATTTCCATGGTATCTTCTGCTCCAGGGCCTTTCTTGTCTTGGGACTTAGTTCTTTCTCATTGCTGTCCATCTAGTACTGTATTGTATGAATGTACCACAATTTTCCTTTTTATTGGTGTAGGACATCTAAAAAAAAAGTGTAAACATTTAATTTTTTGATACTAAGTGCACATCTTATCCGCTCTCTGGTAAACTGCTTACTGAAACATTAAGAAATAAACTCCATTTGCAACATTAGCCACCTTCTTCGTTAAGCATGAACAAATTGCTGGATCCACATTTATTTGTTGCCAACCAAGGTTACTGCGCTAAACTCAATGGTAGAGTGAGAGGAATGAAAATTTTTCCTCAAAAACAATATATCAGAGTAGAATAATGTTTGATTAAAATGACCCTTTATGAACCAATAAAATATTGTATTTAGAGGATTGATCTATGATGAATGAACTTACATTGTTTCAAAGAACTTTTGTGAATGGGAAAAAATGAGAACCAATCCAGGTGGGATAAAGGAGGCTAACTGTAATACCATAAACTGATGGACACCAGATAACTATAAAATTCCAAACTCCATCTCTCTGCCTGCCAATATGACTAACTGCCTGGCACTGTGCTGAGGCCTTGATATGTATCCTCCCAATAATGCTATGGGGCAGTGGTCAGCAAACCGCGGCTCTCGAGCCACATACGGCTCCTTGGCCCCTTGAGTGTGGCTCTTCCACAAAATACCACGGCCTGGGCGAGTCTATTTTGAAGAAGTGACATTAGAAGAAGTTTAAGTGTAAAAAGTTTGGCTCTCAAAAGAAATGTCAATCATTGTACTATTGCTATTTGGCTCTGTTGACTAAGGAGTTTGCCGACCACTGCTATGGGGGATGGTTCCATTATCTCTGTTTCACAGGCGAGGTGACTTAAGTCTGCCTAAATAAGGTCACAAATATTTCCTCCTATGTTCTCTCCTGGAAGTTATAAAACTGTTAGGTTTCTCCATTGACATCTTCGATGCCTTTGAAGATCTTTGCTTATGGTGTGAGGGATGGATCCGCATAGGTGGAATCACTCATTAAAAGTGTGTAAGAGCAGCCCAGCCTGGGTGGCTCAGTGGTTGAGCATGGACCTCTGACCCAGGTTGTGGGCTCCATCCCCAGTGGGGGGCGTGCGGGAGGCAGCAGACCCATGATTCTCTCTCATCATTGATGTTTCTCTCTTTCCCTCTCCTGTCCACTTTGACATCATGAAATAAAATGAATGAAATGAAGAAATAAAATAAAAAAGTGTGTAAGTGCAAAGGGTGGATGGAATGGGGGTGGGGGGGGGACACACACATAAAGTCAAGGCATCTCGAGGAAGCAGCGGGAGAATTCTGAATAATCAACACTTAAGCAAATTAGTCTCTGGCTGACGCCACCAGCGAGCGACCCAGAGCATTTACAGTAAACACACCCATCCCGCCCGCCTGAGCGTCTGGAGGAATTCCCCCTGTGGAAGCACCGCGTGAGGCCTGAAGTCCCCTCGGCAGGAGGAGCCGGGCTGCCGAAGCCGAGGGTGACCGAGGCTGGTGCCCACACGCCCCCTGGGACTCCCCGAATGTGGGCAGGGGACAAACCCGAGGAAATCAGGCCCCACGACCCGCCGGGGGGTGCCCAGCGGAACCCTCAGCGGGAGACACAGGCGGCCTGGGGTGCCCAGCGGGACCCTCAGCGGGGAGGCGGGCGGCCTGGGGTGCCCAGCGGGACCCTCAGCGAGAGACACAGGCGGCCTGGGGTGCCCAGCGGGACCCTCAGCGGGAGACACAGGCGGCCTGGGGTGCCCAGCGGGACCCTCAGCGGGAGACACAGGCGGCCTGGGGTGCCCAGCGGGACCCTCAGCGGGGAGGCGGGGGGCCTGGGGTGCCCAGCAGACCTCCCCAGCGGGGAGACCGGCGCTGAACAACAAACAGAACAAAAGGCGGGAAAGGAACTGTGCCCTCGGACAACCCTGAGGCAAAATCGGAAGGCCCCTCCCCTCCCTCCTTCCCTCCTTTCCCTCCATCGTGTCCGGAGGAGCAGGGCTCCCTCACGTACCCTCTGCTCGGACAGCGATGCGGAACCACTGGCCTCGTCCCTCCTCAGAAGCTGGCACGTCAGTCACCTCAGGTTTAGACTTAGCCTCCCGCCGCGCTCGGTGGCGCGGAAGCCGGCGCGCTGTCGTAAAGTGCCGTGAACGCGCCGGCGCTTTGCGGCACCGCAGGTAAAGCGAGCGGCGTGGGTCCCGGCTGGGCGCGAGCTGAACGGCTGCCCCCGCGGAAAGGCTGCAGGTAGCACGTTGGGGAGGACCGGGACCGCCGCCCATCCTCTCGCCGGCTGGTTGCTGCTCTGTGTGGGGAGGAACAGGAGGAAAAGCGGGACAGGGCTGCTTAGGAACGCTGATTCCTGACCGATCCTTACTTAGGAGGCGGGAAGTCGGCTTCCCCAGCCTCCCTCCTTGGGACCCGCGGAGCCTCCAGGTGAGTGTTGGTTTTCCTCTTCGAGGGCTAGACGTCGGGGATTCTCGGGGTAGCTAATGCCTGTCTTTCTTGTCCATTTGTCCTGCAGTCTCCCACCCACCCCGGACTTGGAAATGCTTTACCTGATCGGCCTGGGCCTGGGCGATGCCAAGGATATCACAGTCAAGGGCCTGGAAGTGGTGAGGCGCTGCAGCCGCGTGTACCTGGAGGCCTACACCTCGGTCCTGACCGTAGGGAAGGAAGCCCTGGTAGGTGCCAGCCCGCGGGGAAGATTGTAGGCCTGCAGCCGATTCCATGACAGCACCAAGCAGAACCGGATTTGCGGGTCTGCTTGTCAAAACAAACCCTTTCAAAGACTTCCCCGGCTCCTTCAGGGTTTGGGGAGAGAGAGTGGGATTGTACATCAGTCAAGTGACCTGGAGGGGAAAGGGCGTTTTGTCTTACTGTGCGAGTCTAATGTTGCGGCTTTCTCCAGTAATAGGAAGGGAGAGTTGTCTTCAGTCCTGGGGATGGTTATCAGAATCCCTTATTTCATGAGATCACCAAGAAATCCTTTCTGAGTGGAGGGTTAGTGAGGGGCAGGTCCAGCGTTCATGAGTTTGCTACTGATTCAGAAACCACGCGGAGAGCCTCCCGCTCCAAGTATTTCCATAGGGATGGTGATTGCCCATCTGCCTGTGTCTATCCAGAGAGGTCTTACCTTTGAATAGACAGCTCCCAGTTAGGCTGGTACCCAAACACCGCCTGTATGTGTTACGTGATCCCGGTGTAGTAGCCACAGCGTTCGTTGGTGTATCATACGTTATAGCTGGCTGTCATTGAGGACCCATTGAATTTTGGAGGAGGGAGTAAGTTTAGGTCCATCGTCAAACTCCAAGTGCACTGTAAACTAAGATGCAAAGGATCAATGAGCAGGTTATAGGAGGAAGGAGGGAATTTTGCAATTGCCTAGTCTAGCCACTCTTCCCAACGAAAAGGTGCCCTAGAAAAATTCAGGTCTTCCTCTCAGCGTCACAGCCGAACAGCCAGTGTCATTTCTACGTTCTCTAGTATTCAAGGTTAAAGTAGAGATGGTGAGTCTAACTTTGGTGTATACATCTTAAATTTCTTTAGGCAGTTTCTGTGGATAATTACATGCCTTTGGTATAGTGTACCTGTGTGCACGATACAGGGACGTACACTATGATGTTTGTTGGCAAGTGACTCGTGAGATATCTGTATAATACCCAGGAGGACATACATACTAATGGACAATTTAAGAAGTGGGAGGGGGACACTATAAAATTATATTGCTGGAAAAAACTTACATGATCTCATTGAAGTCCACATTCTCACTTTTGCCAAACAGGTAGTAGACGCTGTCTCACGTTAAATAATTAACTGATTAGTCATTACAATTGGGGTAGGTGTTGCTTCATGCCGGGATGGTCAGGGCATATAATGGAATAGGTGGGATTTGAGCTTTGTTTCAAAACAATGCATTCCTAGTCTTTTTGTTGTATTTTGTTTCTTTTAGTCACATTTGTCTCGTGGTCCGAATAGAAAATGGTCATATTCATGCAGCTCTGCAGGGCAAATGGAGGAAGCAGGGCCTCCGTCCTCCTGGCCAAAGGGGACTAACTTCCGGGCCCCAGGTCCCTGCAGAAAATGCCACCGGCCTGGGCCCCATTTGGTGCCTGTGAAGCTGTGCAGTCAGCTAAGGTTCTGTGCCATACAGGCAGTCAGCCATGTAGCTTCTCTGTGCTCTTCTTCTGATCTGTAAAGGGGATGAAAACATAGTGCCTGCCTCCTATTCTGGTAAAGACTCAATGAACCCCTGTACTACATAAGTTTTCAGAACAGTGCCTGAGCACAGAGGCCCAATGTAAGTGAATCAGTACACATGTGGTTATTGTAGGTACGATTTAACAAGGGGGTGAAGGAGAGCATTTCTTTCTTTATTTTTTTTTTAATATATTCTATTGATTTTTTTTTTTTTTTTTTTTTACAGAGAGGAAGGGAGAGGGATAGAGAGTTAGAAACATCGATCAGCTGCCTCCTGCATACTCCCCACTGGGGATGTGCCCGCAACCAAGGTACATGCCCTTGACTGGAATCGAACCTGGGGGACCCTTGAGTCCACAGGCTGACGCTTTATCCACTGAGCCACACCAGTCAGGGCAAGAGCATTTCTTGCTGAAGAAAATATAACCGTGAGCCAGAGCGTGGGGGAGAAAGCTCAGGGTTCCCTATATTTGTGCTTGGGCATAACTAAAATATCTTCCGTTTCTTCCCGGTGTGCCTGTTCCCTCTCTCCCTTCCTAACCCACTTCCCCGGGACACCAGCTCCCTCTCTCCTGGTTCTGTCCAAAGCTGTGGGTGGATCTTGGAGGGACAGCGAAAAGGACAGTGAAGGACTTGGCACTGAGAAAACTGGCCATCAGCTGTCACCTCTATTCCCTTCTTCCCATCTGTCCTTACCCGAAATCTGAATCTTAGAAAATGACTTAAAAGGTGATGTTCTGTTCCCTGCTCAAGAGTCACTCCATCTAGATGTGTGTGGTGAAGGCAAAAATAAAGAACATCTCTTGTCCATAAAACCATCATGGTCACTGGGAACCTCTGGAACATCCTCTCTAAGAATCGCAGAGGAGAAACAGATCCTAGTTAAGCATTAGGGACACTTATCCATCCCTCGTGGACCGATAGCCTTCATCTCCGGATGCTAACTCATTTGTCCATATAGTCAGCTGCTTGGCAGGTCAGTGAGAACCAGACACTCCTTCGTTGCAGCAATCCTTACAATGTGGGACTCAGCATGTAATCCTTGTGATCCTAGCAAACGTTGTCCGTACGTCAGGAATAGTATTGCTTAGCTACGACTCCTCTCTCACTGCATGTGGACCACACGTCACTGCCCAGGAAGTCTGTTAGGAGACTCCTGACCTTGCGGAGTAGCTGTAGCCACTGCCCGACCACCAGCACAGCAGGCCCTCTCCGCGCCCGCACGCTGCCCTCCAGGGAAGGTCGGGACCGGGGTCCCTTCTCCTGAGTTGACATCCGGGGATACACTCCCAGAGCTCTTCAAATGGAGGCTTCCTGTACGTTCCAGAGTTCTCTTTTTCCCCTGCCTCTCTTCTTCCTTGGCAGTAACTAGGACATGCCGTTTTAAATTAGTCTTTCCCGCAATTCCATAGGAATGTTTGCTGCTCCTGTAAACAACGAAACCTTCGTTTTCTTTCATTTGTCATCGGTGTGACCTTTTAAGCCAAAGTCTCCTAGATTTTCCCGTGGAAAATTCAAAAAAACCCAAACTCCCATGTCCATCTATAATTATTGTTTAATACGGTTGTTCTGTGTTACTGTGTCTCCGAAGGAAGGCTCAGGCATACACACAGATCCCCTGTTTACCCTACGATGCTCTGCCTGGTTTCCTGGATCCAAAGTTAGAGGTAGATTTAAGATGCAAAAAGCCTCAGATGTCAGGAGGTCTGCCTCCTCTTGGGATATGAAGAGAGCCCCAAAGACAGAGTTTAATTACAACATGATATAGACTGGGAGCTCAGTGATGAATTTATATCAAATGGTCTGTTTGGATAACTGCCAAAATCACCCGCACCAGCCCCAGACAAAGATTGGTGCCCGTGTGTGAAAATGGTCCCCTGCCGTCTCATTTTGATCCTGGACTTGCATCCACAGGAAGAGTTCTACGGAAGGAAATTGATTCTCGCTGACAGAGAAGAAGTGGAGCAAGAAGCCGATAATATTTTAAAGGATGCTGATGTCAGCGATGTCGCGTTCCTTGTGGTTGGTGATCCATTTGGGTAAGTCAAAGCAGGTGTTCGCATTTTAATTGCATTTCCTTCTTTTTTTAATTTATTTTTTTTTAATCAGTAAGAATCATTCTGTTACATTGAAAACCTTTTACCTACCAGGTTTTGATGGGGGACACTGTTTGCATGGGCTCTGTCTAAAAACGTGTAGTTTGAACTTCATCGTCTTCGATGTTAATGAAGAAGAGGTGCTTGGGAGGGGCGTGCTCCTATGCAGAGGGGTGTGTACCGTTGCTTCTGCTGTTCTTGAGGCGGTCACTTAGAACAGTGACGGAGCTAGTCTATCACGCTTAAGTAAGCGTGTTACGTTATCCAGCGTCCTACCTGCCATTTGTTTCACAGGTAAATTGCAAGCATCTCTGCTTCCTTTTGCCTAGGCCCCTTCCTGTCTAATCATCTCATCCTTCACAATATTGCTGTCCCTTTATTTGCCTCGATTTCAGCATCTGTCAAGCTCAGGTTCCAATTTCTCATGCCCACAGGGAGCCCTGCCCCTCCCCAGGACTTAAGAGGTTGGGCTTCCCCTTGTCTGTCGGGCATCATCCATCTCTGATGTCACGCCGGGCAGAAGAGTTCTTTGTCTCCAGCTGGTGACCCGAGATTTATGTCGCATGTTTAAGGAACATCAGGATAATCTAATCACTGTGAGCCCACCACCAAGGATGTTTTTCAAAAGAATGGAATGACGGTGTGCACGTGTCTGTTAGAAAGAAAGTGATTGATAGCCGTATGACGTGCCAGGGGTTGGGTATCATTATTAGACTTTGGTCCCGTCAAACGTACCATACAGCAGCATCGGCTGTCGTCACCACCAGTTTCTGTTTAGTAGAACAGTAGGTTCTCTGAGACCCTGCTCACGTGCCACCTCTCCCATGACCCCTCCCTTATTTCATTCAGGAGCAAGTGCCCCCTCTTTTTTTGGATTCTCAGGCAATTGTTTGTCCCGTGTCAGTGACTGACCAGGTATAATCCTGGATTCCGACTTATGTAATAATTGCTGCACTCTGGTTATTTTTTATTCACCCACTGGATGACTATTGGGATATAATAGTTGAGGATACAGTAGTTGGAGACAGGATGGGAGGGGATGTGTAAAATTTACTTGGGCCTTGAAGAATTAGCGTATGGGCGGATGTTATGGGCAAACCAGGAAGGGAATACAGAATGCAGCAAGGCACTGCAATGCTTCTTTGTGGATGACAGCAGGAAATGTGTCCTATGTTTACATTTTAAGGCCCTTTCCCCTTATTTGGTTAAAATTTTTTTTTTTAAAGGCAAAATTGTACAATCTTAAATTCTTTTTAAAATATTTCTAAGCTGTAGTAAAGTAATATCTACACTAATCAAAGAGAAAGATGCAAATTGACCATACCTTCGTGACACCCACCAGCCAACCAGGATTGGGTAAGCAAATTAACCCAACAAAGATGGTGGGTTAATTTGCATATGCAAGCACCTGGCGGTTGGGGGTGGGATGCTTGCATCGTTGCCATGGTGATGACACAGGCTTTCTGCACCGCCCCAGCCACTCTGGGCAGTGTGGGAAGGTGGAAAGGCAGCTCTGGGCTGGAGCGAAGGCAGTGTTGGCAGCCAGGGGAAGGAAGGCCCATTCTTGCATGAATCTTCATGCATAGGGCCTCTAGTATAACATAAATGATCACATGGTTATTTTATCCTTATGTGGATGCCTTTTCCCTCATGATGTACACATGCAAAAATACACCTTTTTTCACCTGTTTCTGGGTACCCTCAAGTAGGTCATTGGGGTGTTTTCACCTCATGTGATGCATTTGTTGGGCACCTCCTAACTGTCTAGTAAGCGTCCACATTGTTATCATTAGCCCATTTGTTTCTTCAATGTAATTAAGCCTGCCACATGGGGATTAATATATACGATTCTTCTCTCCTCCCACTTCCCCATCCCCACTCGTTAGATTGTTTTCTTATGGTAGACTAGAGGCCCAATGCACGAAATCCGTGCAAGGAGGTTGGCCCTTGCAACCTCGGCAGCTTGCCTCAGCCCTCACAGTCCCGGCTTCACCGGAAAGGTTGTCTGGGAGGACGTACAGAAGGTCGTTCAGCTGTCCAGTCTAAGTAGCATATTACACTTTTATTATTATAGATTCTCTAAAGTAGGTTTAAAATACCAAGGAGAAAAAACGGTCAAAAGTTTCAAACATAGACGTTATCTTGTCAAATTAGTTTTCCAAAGGATGGTGTCAGTTTATAGCTTCCAGTAGTTCATGAGAGTATCATCTTTACCAGGTCATTGCAAATATTAGTGAATTTCCAGGTCTCCAACCATACTTCTGCCAAACATGGCAGTACAATGTCTGCAAACTAATGTTCCCATCAAATAGAATTTACCAGAAGCATACCAAGTGCTACACATTCAAATTGGTCACCATGATATTCGTTATTTTATTGATGCCATTGATCGAAACATTCTTGGACCTCCTCTTAAACTTGCCTTCTTAGCAATTCCAAGGAACAAACATATGAAGACACATTTATTACCACTTATGGGCATGTGACTATCCATAGTCCTGTGTGTGTGTGTGTGTGTGTGTGTGTGTGTGTGTGTGTGAGATTGTGACAGACCCGTGTGCCCATAAATAGTAATGTTTGTCTTTGCGTGTGCGTGCGCACACGCGCACACACACACTTTTCCAGCCACCATAAATGAAGCATTTTCCCGAGCCCTGGCATGGAAGGAGTGCTCAGTAAACTGGTTCAAGGCTGTATCTCAAGCCAGTTTTTTTTTTGTTTTTTTTTTCCTTCTCATGAAAGCAGTATAACCTAGATAATTGTGATGATAAAATGCCAGTTATCGTCGCATTTTTATAGCGGAAATCTGGGGGGCTTATTTAATCACATTCATGTCAGTTCCACAGAATCAAAACCCTTTGCCAGGTCATTAGTCTTCTAGCATCCCAACCGCATCTGGTCATTTTAAATGAACTTGTGATAGAGACACAGTTTTCAACCAGATTTCCTTCCTGCTCATCTATTTAAATCACTCACCAAAGTCCATGATTCAGTCTTCCTTCATCGTAGTGATAAGTCGTGAAATTCTGTTAGCTGTGCTATTAAGAACTTTTTTTTTTTTTTTTTTTTACAACTGCCATCCGTGTTATGTTTTAGAAGCCTACTCTAAATCAAATTAATGGTTGATTTTCATACTCGTTTTTATTGTATGTGGATGATTAA
The DNA here is from genome assembly GCF_964339955.1 of Pipistrellus hanaki. Classification (NCBI taxonomy): domain Eukaryota; kingdom Metazoa; phylum Chordata; class Mammalia; order Chiroptera; family Vespertilionidae; genus Pipistrellus; species Pipistrellus hanaki. The sequence goes on from NC_140520.1 coordinate 7,399,072, forward strand.
AAACAGGCCTCCCCGGGGGGGCAGCCGTTAATCTGCTTGTGACGGCCTCCTGGGGCGCCAGCCCTTGATCTTCCTACTTGGTATGCCTTGTCCGAGCAGCTCCAACATGCTAATGCTGCCGGCCCAGCAGGCCCGGGCTTTCAGAGGGAAAGGCCTCTTTAGTAATGCTGTCTGAAGCCATGTGGCACATTTCAGAGGCTCTGCATTTATATTTATATGCAGGGCGGGCAGAAGGAGGCGTACAGTGGTGACTACACAAATCAGTTTATTCTGGCATTGTTATTTATTATTGTAGTTATTTGTTTTACAGCTGTACATCTACATTTGCCCACCCTTGTATATTCTCTCTTCAACACAGTCTTACCTAATTATAAGCATTTGATTCAGCTCCAAAAAGGAAAGGCAACAGGGAAGACACTTATGTGTCATGAGACTGCTGAATGGGGGTGAAATCCGGCTGATTCTATCAGCCACAGCTCTATCAGCTCCAGCTCGAACTGCAGCCACCAAGATCGACAGGCGATGCTCACGCTCTGTGCATCCCGCCATGTTGGATTTCAAGTACAAAAACCACCCCTCGGAACAGAGCAGAGACCAAGGAGTAGCTCTGGCTCTGCCATATTTGGGCCCTGACCCCACAAAGCGTGGGAGTCGCTGCTCCGGAGTTGAGCTGCTGGGACCCACCCACGGGTGTCTGTGCAGGTGTGCACGGGACAGGAGAGCAAGGCAAGCCGCCCTTCTCCCTGCCGCTGCCACGGCTGCTTGGCTTGTGTCACAGGTGCGGGCAGCCTCGCAAAGGGCATGTGCACGCTAACTGTTCCTGCCGCAGCCCAGGAGCTGCGGGAAAGCAGTGCCCTCGGCCCTCTGATTGGCATGAACGCATGACAGATTTCGGCTGTACTGTCTTAAAAAGCTACTTGGGCCGAAACCAGTTTGGCTCAGTGGATAAAGCGTCAGCCTGCAGACTGAAGGGTCCTGGGTTTGATTCCGGTCAAGGGCATGTACCTTGGTTGCGGGCACATCCCCAGTAGGGGGTGTGCAGGAGGCAGCTGGTCAATGTTTCTCTCTCATCAATGTTTCTAACTCTCTATCCCTCTCTCTTCCTCTCTATAAAAAAATCAATAAAAATATTTTTTTTTAAATAAAAAAAAAAAAAAAAAGTTGGTTGGTCACTTGACCCCCAGCCCGGTCTGCTCTCCTCCCAGGGCTACGACACACAGCGACCTGATTCTGAGGGCCACCAGCCTGGGCATCCCATACCGCGTCATCCACAACGCCTCCATCCTGAACGCCGTGGGCTGCTGCGGTCTGCAGGTAACCCCGGGGAAGTGGTTTTTTAAAAAAGGGCTATTTTTTTTTTTATTTTTTTTTACAATTATATCTCATGGACTATAAGACATTATTATTTTATACTACATTGGTGTGTACTCAATTTTTTTTATATTAAAACTTTTTATACTGTTTTTCTATAACTTAGGTCTCCCCTTGGAATAGACCATTGAAATTAACTAGAGAAGGATTTCAGTCTTACATGAATGTGAGCCTACCTAAGAAGTAAATATAATCTAATTATGTATGAAGTGGTTCGGTACTCCAAAAACCTTCATCTTCTCCCCGATGCTCTGCCCTGCAGTGTTACCTTCTGTGCCATCAGGGCCCTGGGCTGCAGCGTCTCTTAAAAGAACCTGTGAAAGAGTCCAAAGCCATGGATAGGAAGCTTTTAAGCCAACTTTGCGGTTATCAGTGTGTAAAGTTAGTTATTTTTAATCCAGCAGTCTTGGTTCTGAGGGGTTAGAGCAGTGGTCGGCAAACCGCGGCTCGAGAGCCACATGCGGCTCTTTGGCCCCTTGAGTTTTTAGCAAAGGCCAGCTTAGGAGGACCCTAAAGTTAATAACAATGTACCTGCCTATATAGTTTAAGTTTAAAAAATTTGACTCTCAAAAGAAATTTCAATTGTTGTACTGTTGGTATTTGGCTCTGTTGACTAATGAGTTTGCGGACCACTGGTTTAGAGCAAACAAATGTTATCTTGTCCTTTCCTTGGAATGATCAGAATAGCTGTATGTGTTCACTATCACAGACGAATGCCTTACAGGTGATGCACATGAGGGCGGGGCTCCAGGTTCTCGTCACCTGTCTCTCAAAACGCCCCGCAGGGCTGCGGCCTGGCCAGTGGCTGGTGCTTGGAGATGACCTGAATTTAATGCTTAGGTTCGTTGTATTGGCTTTGGGTGTGGCAGCATCACTGTCTGGATCCCTGTAATGCCGTCTGAATTTTGGGAAAGAAATATTGCTTTAAAAAAACAAGCGATTTTAGGATGAAATCACATCATATAAACAGCACTATCATTATTAGTGATGCCCGTCATTAAAATAGCCTGAAGTGGTAGGATTTCTTCCCTCACATGCTTCTGCTGGCAGAGTGGGCAGGTGTGATCAACTAACCGGCCTTTTCCATCTCTACTGCCCACGAGTCTTTGAAATGTTATGTAGACAAGTGCGGGCACTGGGAGGAAGTTGGCACTGGTACTCTGACGGGCTCTGAGTTACCTTAAGTGCTCTGGAAAAGAGCCCGAGGGCACAGGGGCTTGCTCAATGGGGACGCTGCTGGCCGCGCAGGCAGCCAGAGAATGAATGGGGTAGAGGAGGCCATGTTAACTCTGAGAAGGGGATCAAGGGTAGCGCAGAAAATAATGCAGTGCCGTAACGTGGCGTTGACTGTTTCTGCAATTACAATAAAACATTTTAACGATTAAAACAACAAAAGCCTGCCTTTTCGGTTGTGGTTGACTTCAGGTCAAGGTTGTAAAATGTTCTCGTCATGATGTGGCACATCCACTTTCTCTGGCTGTTTCGCAAGTGACCTCGCTGGTTGCATCTGTTGCTCTGGTTACGTAAGGGGTTTCTACTGTGGCAGCCAGCATGTGGGCTCCAGAGCAGCTCTCCCTGGGGGTCCTAAGAGGCATCACCCGGGCTTTCTTATTGTCCCCGGGCTGCCGTGGAGGTGACAGCCTAACCCAGGACGAGGCTAAGCCAGGTAGTAAGTGGACTGCACCCTGCACAGTGACATAGCCTCAAGGGACTCCTTCAATTCGCTCTAGTCTGATCACTATGGAATTGTTTTTGACCGCCTGCTAAATAATGGGCCTAGGAAAACACTTTTTCCGTTTCCACTAGAATGTTTAATCCCTGCTTTAATAGCCATCATTCTCCTCCATTTATAGTTGGTTTTTTGTGTGGACCTGATTGTGCCATTCGCCTACTCAGACAATCCCGGTAAACCCATCCTGTGCTGAGTGCCGTGTGTATTGTGTTACATCACGGACTCCGCCTCCCATGGCACTTTATCATGGCGCCATGCATATAACTGATAGGCTTATTTATTTATGTATTTATTCCCCCAAGTTGTATCTTGTCTTTGGGATTATGTGCTTTAAAGGACGACCCTTTCATTTAATTCCTATGTGGATTCACTCATTTGTGTGTGAGGATATAAATCTCGTCATCTTCTGTCTGCCTAGTCCAATGGTCGGCAAACTCATTAGTCAACAGTGCCAAATATCAGCAGTACAACAATTGAAATTTCTTTTGAGATATGGGGGAGATAAGAGATCAACCAAAGGACTTGTATGCATGCATATAAGCATAACCAATGGACGAAAAACTCTGGGGAGGGAGGGCATGTATGGGAGTGGTGGGGGTGGGGATTGATAAGGTATGTACACATATGATACCTTAATTAAAAAAATGAGAGAGAAAAATTTCTTTTGAGAGCCAAATTTTTTAAACTTAAACTATATAGGTAGGTACATTGTTATTAATTTAATAAGGTTACTCCTAAGCTGGCTTTTGCTAAAAACTTAAGGGGCCTCGCCGGGACCGGTTTGGCTCAGTGGATAGAGCGTCGGCCTGCAGACTGAAAGGTCCCGGGTTTGATTCCGGTCAAGGGCATGTACCTTGATTGCGGGCACATCCCCGGTGGGGGGTGTGCAGGAGGCAGCTGGTCAATGTTTCTCTCTCATCGACGTTTCTAACTCTCTATCCCTCTCAATTCCTCTCTGTGTAAAATCAATAAAATATATTTTTTAAAAAAAATAAATAAATAAATAAATAAATAAAAACTTAAGGGGCCAAAGAGCCGCATGTGGCTCTCCAGCCACATTTTGCCGACCACTGGCCTAGTCATTCGGTTTTATGTGCCTCGTGTGCGACCCTGTGCACAGTCTTTCCAGCGTCAGCAAAAACCCGCGTGGCGTCAATGCTCAGCAGATGCATGAGGATTAAAAACCAATGCCAAGACCAGGAGTCTGTATGGAAAACCAGTAACTCGCGATTATGTGGTTTAGTGGCGCTTTTTGACAAGTCTGCCAGCTCAGCCTTCTTTCACTTTACAGACTTCACTGATCTGATTTCGAAAGCACAGGCATATAAGAGATAGGCATGGGGCTTAATAGTGGTCTTAGCAAGTTAAATTGACTCATTTCTCCATGTGCACAGAAGATATTTTTTTAACTTAAAAGTGACAAAATATTTTTTACATGGATATAAAATAATGAAAGCATTAAAGCCTAATTATAAAATGGAGTTTGCAAAGCATCTGTGCTTTGGAAATGAAGGGACTACTGGTAGCAGTGAAACTAGTTAGAAAACTATGAATTTCTTTCAGACAAGTGGTGTTGAGGGCTGTCAAGGAAGAAGAATCTAGGTACATTGCTTAGTAGGAGTGGACAGGAATGGACATTGCAGAGCTGGAAAGGGCCGGTTGGCTTATGGGAAGATGTCATAAGGTAGAGATGCTGGTTAGAGGCAAGTCGGGCAATAGTCATTTTTAGGTAAGTTGCTCAAGTGCCATTTTAAATATTGCCCAAGATTGTCCCTCTGCCCCTGCCATCTCAGCCTTCCCCAGTGCGCAGCTGCCACAGCCTAAGTCTTACCCTTCCTCCGACCTCGCTGACAGCCTCTCTGGGGAAGTCCCCGCAGGTGCTCCGTCAGAGGGAGGTGCCCTGACAGCACTCCCAGCCTCCACCTCACCTGAGGTCATCGCTCCTTGCTGCCCAACACGTGCCTTACTGTGTCTCTCCTCACTCTACCCAGATGGTGTTTTACATAGAACCAAATGGCCCATTCTGGGTTGAGTTTTTATCTTCAACAGACAAATCCATATCAAGTTAAGTAAACGGCTTTCTGTGTAACTCACTCCAGGTTAAAACCAACCAACAAACAGACAAAAGCGTGCCTTGATCTGTAGAAGCAGGCGCTGGTCTGGCCTCCACGTCTCGCTCTGGGTCCGCGGTGTTTGGGGGGGGAGGTGGTCACCGCGCAGAGGCCCCAGTCAGCCAAGCGCCGCTGGTCCTGCAGCCTCGGTTCTCGTCACCGCGCTGTTGCTTTTCAGCTTCCCGGCAGGTGTCGGGTTGTGCAACCGCACAAAGACGGGCCCTTCTGTTCCTTGAGCTACTGGCATCCAAATGGTGCAACTGTTTGCGTAACGTTCCAGGATTCTAGAAGCAGTTTGCGCCACCGCAGGCCTGGGAATGGCTGCAGCCCATAAATCAGGGTCCAGGAAGCAGCGCTGGCGGGAGGCGTCCTTTAATCCCCCGGATCCGGCGGCCCGGAGAGAATGGGGCGGCCAGTGCCTGTGTGTGACCGGCATCGCAATGCCCGTGTCAGCGCCCCGTCCCTTTCTCTGAATGAGGCCCTCGCCTCCAGGGCTCCTGAGATACTACAGCCCCTGGAAAGTGTTTCTGTGCGGTTGCCTGTATAATTTTCCTGAACAAGCGTTTCTCTTACAGGGTTTTCGTAGGGTTAAGACTTCTATTTCAGAACCTGATCCCAGGCGCTCAGCATTCTCTTTAGAATGCAAAGAGCTGCCAAAACTGGTTTGGCTCAGTGGATAGAGCGTCAGCCTGTGGACTGAAAGGTCCCAGGTTCGATTCTGGTCAAGGGCATGTACCTTGGTTGCGGGCACATCCCCTGTTGGGGATGTGCAGGAGGCAGCTGGTCGATGTTTCTCTCTCATCAATGTTTCTAGTTCTCTTATCTCTCTCCCTTCCTCTCTGTAAAAAAAAAAAAAAAAAAAAGAATGCAAAGAGCTGAACTTGTCAGGATGCAGCAGCGAGCATCCTTGCAAATGGCCAGTGCACATGCACAGCAAGGGGCGGGGGACGGTACTGAGGGGCCAGGCTGGGAGGCCCTTCCTCGGACCTCAGTGCCAGGTTCTTTCCTAACCAGCCCCAAGACCTCCAGTCATTTATTTGCTCCTTCCGAGCCTTGGTGGTCTCACCTGTTAGGTAAGGATCATACCGTTCCCCAGTGAGCCCCACCGACTGCTCAGGGGTCCCTGTTGCTTTGTTTCTTACCAAATACTTGGTGCTGCGGTGTTTTTAGCAGCTGCCTCGCTGCGTCACAAGCTGGTTGGTTATGAGCCCGTACCACATACAGACACTAGGCACATCGGCAGCACACCGGCTGCCGGGCCACGAGAACTTAGATGCCTTTTCCGTTTGGGGACAGATTAGGCAGCCACTCACCCACCCACCTCCCTTCTCGAGTCCACTTCTCGCTTTTTATTCTGGTTGTCACCTGTGCACTAGCGCTCGGCGCACGGTCCCGTCGCTAACGAGGGTTGTGTGTTTCTTCTAGCTGTATAAGTTTGGAGAGACAGTGTCCATTGTTTTCTGGACAGACACGTGGAGACCGGAGAGCTTCTTTGACAAAGTGAAGAAGAACAGACAGAACGGCATGCACACGCTGTGCCTACTGGGTAAGGGCACGCGGGCCCCTTGGAGCCACGTGTGCGTTTCTCGGGGGTGGGGTTGGGAGGCTGATCCCTCAAATAGTTCGGGAGCTGTTCCCCCTCTGTGCCTCACGCCTGTGCTTGATTCATGCATCCCCCGTGGCTGCGTCCATGCCCGGTGGAAGCCGTAAGTAGCCGGGACTCAGGCCTGTGGCCCTCAGGCCCTAAAGGAGTTATTGTCTTGCCCTTTGCATGTGATCTACCTCCTCTAATGTGTCCGCTGAATCCTCAGGGTCTCCTTCCCATTACCTGGTTTCAGTTTATTTATTTTTCCGCCTTACCCCTATTTGAATTGTTTTATTAACTTGTCCGGTTCCTTCCCTGCCTTCTCCCCAGTGTCCAGAGCTCTGAAACAGCATGGAAGTTCATTCATTGGTTGAAGGGTTTCTGTAGATTCTTTTCTCAGACTTGGTCTTATGACCCTTTGGCACAGGAAAATCTTTAACTCTTGCTCGTTCATCCAGTTCCAGCCAGAACACATTCTTTTTATTCCATCCCACAGACACTGATCAATTCTAGGTCCAGACCAGACCTCGGATGCTCCTCTCTGCGTAATGCCCACATCTCCCAGCTGCCTGGGGAGCTGTGTGTTCTCATCTCAGCTTATTGTCAGCGCCAGTTAGTACTTTGTTGATTAAGTAACTGGTTTCATAGTCTTGTCCATGGATTTTCCACGCGAAAAGAGGCCAGGCTTACTTTCTTGTAGTTAACACATTGCGAACGGGTCACGAGAATTCTCGCTTCATTTTACACAGTGTTTTACCAAGTATCACACTTTAAAAAGATGTTAGCTTGTAAGAACGTATAACAAATAACTCCAAAATGCAATAGGTATTTAATTTAATTTTTTTAAAATATATTTTATTGATATTTTACAGAGAGGAAGGGAGAGAGATAGAGAGCTAGAAACGTCAATGAGAGAGAAACATCGACCAGCTGCCTCTTGCGCACCCCCTACCGGGGATGTGCCCGCAACCAAGGTATATGCCCTTGACCGGAATTGAACCTGGGACCTTTTAGTCCGCAGACCGACGCTCTGTCCACTGAGCCAAACCGGTTTCGGCAGGTATTTAATTTTAAAGTGTGCCTTTAACATTTATGTGAAGCGTTTTTATACTTGTTCAATAGAAACTTATCTGGCCACTGGGTAAAGCTAGCAATAAGCTACTGGTCCGCAATGTGTGAAGTATGACAGCTGGCTGATTAGAAGTTGGGGTTCATGGGAGCCTGGATGCTTGTGTGTGTTTTACAGTAGAACTGAGCGGTTTTACAACAGAACAGGGAGAGGAGAGCCTTAAGAGGCAGGCCACCCACAAACTTCTTCGTGTAGCCATAAAATGGGGGGTGTGGGAGGGAGAGGGGGGGCGCGGGCAGAAAAGTAGCTGACCTTTCGGAAACTCTGGAGAGGCCATTAGAGGTCAGCCTGCGGGACTTGCTGAGTGCACACACCAGTGCACACGCAGGGTGGGTCCCTCTGGAACTGTGAGGAAGCACTAGACGTGGGTCCCGCCCTCAGGGGTTGGGACTAGCCTGTTGCACACGCGGAAGTTTAAAAGAACAATTACGCTCCATTGTGTGGAGAGGCAGGAAGGACAGACTGGAGTTCTGGCTCTTGAACTCTAAGAGCTGCCTCTTTTCTTGGCTTTCCTGGGAAAAGACAAACAAGGCTAAACAATGTATCTTGGCTCCAGTTAACAAAAGCAGGAACAGGTTTTGAAGCACGGGGTGGGGCAAAAGTAGGGTTACAGTTTATTCGGGTGGAAAAATAATTAATAAATAACAACACGAGAAGAAGCTGTTTCACGTTCTCACAGCGGTCACCCTCCTTCTGCCCCACCCTGTATGAGATCGCATGGGGCCAAATCCTCAAACCAGAGAGACACCCCCCCCCATGCACGAATTTCATGCACTGGGCCTCTAGGTTACCTATAAAAATTCTCCCAAGCCTCTTCTCTTTTTTTAATCCTTACCTGAGACTATTTTTCCCCCTTTGGTTTTTTTTTTTTAGAGAGAAGGGGAGAGAGGTAGAGGAGGAGGGGAGAGAGAAACATCAACATGTGCCCCGACATAGGCTGGGAACAAACCTGCAACTGAGGTACGTGCCCTTGGCCAGGAATTGAACCTGCAACCCTTTGGTCTGTGGCTGATGCTAACCGCTGAGCCACACCAGCCAGAGCAATCCTCTTCATTTTTAAAATACAATTCTGTAGAGCATATCATTAAAAAAAATATTATGTTACAATCTTAACTATAGCAAATGCCATTTTAGAAACTCCAGGCAAATGAACGAATGGGTCCACTTTTGAAAACCTTACAGTAAGTACCCTTTCTAAGAAAAATGTTTACGGGGTGATGGCTCCGGAGAGCTGGAGAGGGCCGTGGCGAGCCCTCCGCTGCACTCGAGTTATTGTTGCAAAAGCGAACTCTGGCCGACCTGCCTGTTGTGAGCCTGTGAGAGGAAGCAGCTGTCGCCACTGTATTCCGAGTTCCTCGGAGGCGGGGGCGGGATTCTGCCCTCTACCTTCTACCTTCTACTGACGAGTGCAGCCGAGCGCCAGAGCGTCCAGTGTGTGACGCACAGACAGCCGGGCCCCCTGAGGGTAGACCCGGGTGGCAGCCCCTGGGGCATCCCGGGCCTAACCCAGGTCAGTGCCTGGAAAGGCCTGATCGTTTATGGCTGTTTGGTATCAAAGTGTTTCTTCTTGCCGAAACCGGTTTGGCTCAGTGGATAGAGCGTCGGCCTGCGGACTGAAATGTCCTAAGTTCTATCAAGGGCATGTACCTTGGTTGCACACATCCCCAGCAGGGTGTGTGCAAGAGGCAGCTGATCGATGATTCTCTCTCGTCAATGTTTCTAACTATCCCTCTCTCTTCCTCTCTGTAAAAAATCAATAAAATATATATATATATATATATATATATATATATATATATATTTTTTTTTTTTTTTTTTTTTTTTTTTAAGTGTTTAAGTCGTCAGGGCGTCTCTGACTGTTCAGAGGAAGGCAAACGTCGCTTTCCTCCTGCAATCAGAATCCCCCGCTGTTTGGGTTACATGCCTTGCGACTAACCTTCCGGGGCCTGAAAACCAGGTGAGGACAGGAGCACGCCCAGACCTCACCAGCTGGTAGCCGTGCACGCCACGCCGCAGGCTCAGCGTGAGGGGCCGCGCATGCCCGTGTTGGTCAGACCCTGTCCCGCGTCTTCTCTTCCCAGAGGAGCTTCCATCCCCTCGGGGTGGCCTCGGGACCGGCCTGGGTGTGCCTCCTCACCGTTCCCTGCGCACAGCCACAAGCTCCCGTCCTCCGTGGTTCTGGTGGAAAGCGGCTAAATACAAGCACACGAGCTTCCTGGAAACTTGAGAAGAGTGTTGCCCCAAAACTCAGGTTCCCGCGTGGGACTTGGATAGAGGGACCAATCACATCCTGAGGTAACTGTGTTTTTACTTCCCACAGACATCAAAGTGAAGGAGCAGTCGCTGGAAAACCTCATCAGGTGAGTGCCGCTCTGGGAATGCTTTTCCTCCCGCAGCGATCCACGGATCCCGCTTCAGGGATGTGGGTTCTCGGCTGTCAAAGCCAGCTTTCCTTCCCGTTAGGACCGGACCGCTTGTCATCTTAGGGAGTGGTAAGGAGTGGGAGGGAGAGGAACCGGCAGTGGGCTTGACGAGTTCACCTGTGAGTGCGTGGTTGGTGGTCAGTACCCGGCAGGCACAGCACTCTTTGTGGAATGAATGAATGAATGAATGAATGAGGCATCAGAAGACAGGGGTGTGAGGCCTCAGTCTGCCCGTGGTTATGGCCCTCGGGCAGGTAACTTTCGTCTCCCAGCCTCATTCCTCTCAGGAAGAGAAGAGGGACAGTCCTTTCTCGCTTAGAGAGGCAGCATCCGGTCAGCTGCTCCTTCCCACGTGACGATGGCAGTGGACATGGGGCTGGTGTCCCCGAGGAACTGAATTTATAGCTTCATTAACTTAAAACTAATACTCGGCTCAGTTATTGGAAAGCTTTTCGGTAGATTTAGAACAACTTTAACGTGTAAATCTATCAATAGCCACGAATTTTATGAAATCTAAATGCAGATCAAGTATTCCCAATGAAAATTTAGCGTTTGGATCAAGATGTGCAATGAGCGTAGATGTTGTAACAGATTTCAAAGTCGCAGTACAAGATAACTCTTTAATAATTTTATAGGTGTAAATGTTGAAATGTAACATTTGGATACATTGGGTTAAATAAAACATTATTGATATTGTCCTTTTTAAACTTTCATTCATGTGGCTACTGCAAAATGTAAAATGATGCTCGTGGCTTGTGCTATATTTCTTTCAGACAGCTGCCTCAGAATTGTTTCGAAAGTCACAAAATAATCTGAATCAACTGTTTTGTAAGCTGCCACGCCCTGTTTTTATTCTGATCACTGAGCGAACACTGTAGGCTTCTGAGTCACACAGACGTAGACATATCAAGCTTACTGTGGAGTTTATTTTGTTAGCAGAGGAAGTGAAGAGGAATGTGGGGGTCAAACATGGCAGTGACAATGAGCGCAATAGGACCCAGTTAAGCTGGGATACAGAACAAACGGACGCTTACTTTGGATGATTTTTGCCTAAGGTATCATTTGAATGAAGGTAACTTAGACATTTGTCTTCCGGTCATTGGCACTTTCATTTCTGCCAGCATGCCAGTGAGCGCGAGGGCAGGTGCAGTGAGCAGTGAGCAAAGCTCGAGGGGCCCCGGGGAAACCCCAGCGTCGGTGCTTTCACGTCAGCTCACGGGTGCCGCCCGAGCTTCGAGCAGAGCCCGGCGTGGTCCCCGAGTGTTCCTAGGGGCGCCGGGTTAATGTGCACGGTGGCATTTCCCGGCTGAGACCAATGGCAGCCTGTGTCCTACCCCAGGGGCAGGAAGATCTACGAACCTCCTCGCTACATGACCGTGAACCAGGCGGCCGAGCAGCTGCTGGAAGTGATTCGGAACCAGCGAGCACGCGGAGAAGAGCCAGGTACGTGGGCCCCTGCTGGGCTCTCACATCTCATACTCAGATCTCACACACACACACACACACACACACACACACACACACTGCTGGGCGCTCATATCACACACACACACACACACACACACACACACACACACTGCTGGGCTCTCACACACACACACACACACATACTGCTGGGCTCTCATATCACACACACACACACACACACACACTGCTGGGCTCTCATATCTCACACACACACACACGCACACACACTGCTGGGCGCTCATATCACACACACACACACACACACACACATACACATACTGCTGGGCTCTCATATCACACACACACACACTGCTGGGCTCTCATATCACACACACACACACACACACACACTGCTGGGCTCTCATATCACACACACACACACACACACACACTGCTGGGCTCTCATATCACACACACACACACACACACACACAGCATACAATAAAACGTCAGCAGATTTTGCTGGACCCATCAGTTTGTTCCAAGGCGCTGACTGCCTCTGGGCGTCTGTCTCGTCCTGGTCTGTAGTGCAGACAGTTTGGAAAAGACTTAGGTCAGGTCGTGGGTCCCCGATGAGCCATCAGGAGAGCTGTGACATCTGGGTCTCCTTTAGATGTCCCGCTGGCACTGCTGTTGGCTTGACCGCCGGCGGGTTAGTGCGCTTGCGGAACTGAGCGGCAATCTCTCCTCTCTCTGTTGACTAGCGGTCACCGAGGAGACGCTGTGCGTGGGCCTGGCCAGGGTGGGCGCCGAAGACCAGCAGATCGCCGCGGGCACGCTGCAGCAGATGTGCTCCGTGGCGCTGGGGGGGCCGCTGCACTCCCTGGTCATCACGGGGGGCAGCCTGCACCCGCTGGAGCTGGAGATGCTGAGTCTGTTCCCCGTGCCCGAGGGGCCCCGCACGTAGCCGCCGTCCGTGGACCGGGACACTGTGCGGAGCTCGTTTCTGTCCGGTGCCCCGGCCCTGGGTGCGCCAAGAAGGAGCAGACTGCACGCTCGGTTTCCTTGGCCCTGAGCTCTCCCTCGGCCGTCGTCAGCTGCTGCTGCTGCCGTCCTGGGGTTTTCAGGATGTGAACGCGTGGAGCAGACCGAGCGGGAAGCTGGAGGGTGGCACCGACCAACAGGAGCCGTGGAAAGCAGCTTTTCCTTAGAAAGCCTGCACCAGGCGGGACCCTTCCTCCTTCCTTAGGTCAGCTGCCTGCCCGCAGCCACGAGGTCCCTCCTGCAGGAACGAGGTCCCCCCTGCAGCCACAAGGTCCTGGCAACCGTGGGATGAGGGCTGCGAGCCGAGGTGGGGGCCTCCGTCACACTGATTCCCCACTCACCTGCCACAGAAGGACTTCCTCCCGAGTCGCCGTGTCTTCCTAGCTGACGCCCTAGTTACGGAGCTGGGCTGCGGCTATATTTGGGAGGTTATGTAATTGTTCGTATAAATGTGCGGCCAGCCATGTACAGTTGCTCTTTGGTTTTTAATACCTCACATCCAAGCTGACAAGTGGGAAACTTGCTGACCACAGAATAAAAGTTTTAAAAATCGGAATTTGAAGACGATGCATTCGTCACGCTGCGTCCTGCCCCTCGCCTGTTAGGGTGCCCCGACAGACGTGCGGATTCTAAGCGCTGGGAGGGCACCTCTGCTTCGCTGTGAGTCTGAGTCCTTTGCCTGCTTACACCCTGTTACAGCACTGACACTGCGCTCGGGAAATACTGGGGGCGGGTGGGGGTGGGGGTGGGGGTGGTGAGGTCTTGGTTTTGCCAGGCTTTGTCTGCAGTCCTGGGCCTGGCAGGGCTCTTACAGGAGGTCGGTTCTCTGGCTGCCTGACAGGTGCCAGCCTGGGGTGATTTCCTCGTCACAGGTGTTCATCCAACGAGGGTGCCCCATCCATTCACACCCACACGGCAGGCAGCGTGTGCTCAGCCTGACTTCACAGCCTGGAGCATGGCTGGATGGGCGGAGTGAGTGAGTGACAGTCCCACTAAAGCACCTCCCTTCTCTTTCCATCTGAACGGAAAGTACTAAGTTAAGGTGACCAGACATCCCGCTTTTGGCGGGACAGTCCCGATTTTTAACAATTTGTCTCGCGTCCTGCAGCGTTTTAAAAAAGTCCCGATTTTTTTCCCCAAAAATCAGGTCTTTTTTAAAACACCACGGGACAAATAGTTAGAAATCGGGACGTCCGGTCACCTTATACTAAGTGGCTGTCACAGCAGCTGCACCTGTCTGGTCCTGCGGCCCCTCCCTGCCGCGGCAGTGTCTCTGGTCCAGGGCGTGAACAGTGCTCACAGCCGCATCGTGGGAAGGGAGAGCACTGGTTTCTGAAGCTGCTCCGAGGAATGTGAGCCCCGAGGGAGCCCCTCACGACCATGCGCCGAGCACCCGGCCCTTAGAACACGGAGCCTTCTGGGCTCCAGCAACCAAAGCCCGCCAGATCGGCAGTGACCCACTGCCAGGAAGAGCGAGCCTGCGCCTGAGTGTGAGCGGAGCGGGCTGCCCTCGGGGCTGTGCCAGGCCTGCGGACTTGCTAGGTCGGAGGCGAGTTCCAGAGAATTCTGGGAGGGCGTCCTGCAGGTGCTGGAGCCGCGGGTCAGAGTCCAGTGCGCAGGCGGCAGCCAGGAAGCGGCGTGGGGGTGTTTGTAAAGGGCCTGGCAAAAGCCTCCCTCAGCAGCAATTTCTCACGCTTCCTGCCCACTTCCTGCTTCCTGAGGGTGCGGGTGCGGGTGGGCGTGGGAGGGTCTGGCATAGAGGTGGCATGAGGCAGGCAGGAAGCCAGACCGTCCCTCCCCGTGACTGCGTGGTCACCCAGGCAGCAAGCAGGCGGTGGGAGGGGAAAGACGGAGCCGAAAGGCCGCGGAGGAAGGAAGAGGGGCTGAGATGGGCCTTCAGGAAATGGAGGAGCCCAGTTGAAGTCCTGAGATGGGGGTGGGAAGCTCGGTGTTGTTTTTCTCTTTGGTGGTGTGAGATGCTGGCAGTCCCACCACGGGCGGGACAGAGCAGGTGGCCTTTGACGGACTGCCGCCGAGGGAGGAGGGGGCCGTCACGGGAGCTGTGGGCCGGTGAGGCAGGTGGGAGCACACACAGGACAGGGCCCTCCGAGCAGCAGGGATGGCGACCAGCGAAGATGCCACTCAGGAGGAGGAGGAGGAGGAGGAGGAGGCGTGGGACCTGGTTTTATGAAAAAGTTTCTTTGAAAGAGAACTGCTTCTGAGCTGAAGGGGAAAACTGGAAGATGAGAGGCTGATGTCAGATGCTTTAGGTCTGCACTCCCTACACGCCGAGGTCACCCAGAGAGAATGAGGGTGGGAACCACTTGAATTCATGGAAATATCTGGAAATAAACACCGAGACATGGTTAGGAGAGAAAAGGGTGAGTCAGAGCCACCGTGAGGACGTCCACAATGTCCAGCCCGCTCCCCGCTGACTCCTGCTGCTTCCTGGCCTGAGAGTCACTCTCGCCCTCCCTCCCTCCCCACCCCACCCCAATCCCATCCTCCAGAATCTATCAATAACCATTAGGTTCGGCAGTCTTTCTGGATCACCCAACTGATAGGCACAATTCAGGTAAAGATTTTTAAACAAATTTTATTAGAATTTCAATACAGTTGTTTATTTGTATTAAACACATCTGAGATTAAACAAAACGTACACACGAATGTCTTCAGGTAACAGAAAGCGAATCTACGCCACAGGCTTATGGTACTGAACTCGCTTCCGCACGTGGAAACCCATTTACAACAGTCTTTGAAACGGACATTCCGGCCGCACCGTGCACACAAACGCTTGCTCCGAAATGTGTTCCGGACACAGTCTTTACCAAAGGAACCAAACCCAAACCAGAAGCCAGCCTGGTGGCCACCAGTCTGGAAGCCACCCAAGACAGGGAGGTCAGGTGCAGTGGGGCATGGAGACGGTAACCAGGAGAGGATTTGACAATGTTTCTGTCACAGTATTTCTGCCATGAAAGGCCCATTCTGTTCACTGATCGACCTCAACCACGTTGGGCAGAAATACTATTGGGTTTGATGCTCTTAGAAAGGAAGCAGTGGGCTAAGGTGGCAAACTCTCGCCAGGGATACATCTAGCTCTAACAGGAATGTTCACTGAGCATCATCAATGCAGGATGTGTGATGGATATACCAAACTCCAACGCTTGAGTTCAAAATAAAGCTTTGTTCCCACCAGCAGGAGGGGAAGTCACCAGGCAGCGGCAACAGGGAGGGAGGAAAAGTGAGGACATACAGGAAGCTCTCCTAAAGTTTATAACCCAGAGAGGAAAAGGGGGAACTCCAGGAATATTAAATCACTGCACATAGTGTTTATGGAGGCCCCTCCAAGACCTCTCCTGGGAAGTCTTGGGGAGTATGGGGTGAATGGAACGGATGATGTGTTTGTTCTACGTGTCCTTAAAGCGACAGGTGGCAACCGTCCATATCACAAGGGAGGCGATGAGCTTTCTCACTAAGATACAAAACCCGGGTGGCCCCGGCTCTGCCCAGTTCCTGCCCAACAACATGCAGAATGGCCCACATCTCAACGTGTCTGTGGTTTCTCTGTTAATGAGGAAGGACCAGCTCACCAAGCTACTCGAAAAGGAAAGAGCCCAAGGGATGTAAAGCAACTTATTTGTGCAAAAATGCCCGAGAGAAGCTGAGCTGGGCTGTGCAGTAAGCAGCACAGGGCTGCTTCTGCCTGACCCAACCCTGCCCGTGGCCTCCACTGTATCTACAGTATCCACCAGCTAACCACACGGCCACTGCGCATGGGAGTGGCAATGCATGCCCAGTTCGGGGTCCTAGGATCAGGTTAGGCAGATACTACTGATCGTAAAAGGGTTTTATTCCTTTGAAAAGCTTACTTGGGACACATTGGTACTTCTCAAAAAGCAACTTCCGAGTAAGTTCATGTCTGTTGGCCATGAGCTGGTGTCTCGACACCCACGGGCACTGACTGTCTTCAGACCAGTCCCTTTATCAGCTTGCTCAGTGAGTGTCAACACTACTTTTTACTTTTTTTGTTTGTTTGTTTGTTTAAGTGCTTCAAAGTGCCTAAACGAGTCCTGGTGGTTCTTGTTAGCCTGCAGGTGGAGTTCGGGGGCAGAGGTAGGAATCAGGCACAAGAGATGATGGGGAGGATGTGTCCCATGACAAGGCCACAGCCAGAGCCTGGCGCGGGAACACTTCGCAGCCGTCATTACAGTTGGAAAGCGGTTCAACACAGGCCCGTCTGTCCCGACTCTGGCTGAGGCTGCCTCCCTGAGGCTTCTGGGGCTTTGTTAACGGTCTCCCATCAACAAAACTTTCCGTCAGTGTTCTGGAGAGGCTGATTTCCTTTTTTGCCAGAAGTCTTGTGACTTGGAAAGTTACTGATTTTAGAGAGGAAGGGGGAGGAGAGAGAGAGAGAGAGAGACAGACAGACAGACAGACATCGATTCTTGTTGTTCACTTATTTTTGCACTCATTGGATGGAACCTGCAACCCTGGCGAGTCAGGGAAACGCTCTCACCAACTGAGCGATCCCGCCAGGGTGAATAAGGAATTTGTTTTGAAGATGGCAACAGAAAGCGAGCGCCCCTTTCTCAAGGTAATGCTTTTATGAAGAACTGAAAGGAGCAGTGTAGCATCTGGGATTCAGGTAAGAGTTCAGGATTTTACCCTCCTGAATTAAATCAGTTTTGTTCCAGACAGCAGGTAAGGCCCAATGCTTTGTGGCTCTGGGAGCAGCGTGCAGCAATCCCAGGCTCTGCAGCGCCCACATGCTAGAGGAGCACGCGGAAATGGCAGGATCTGAGGCCGAGAGGATGAGTTCCCAGAACACACAGCGAGCAGAAAAGAAGCAGTCCTCCCCCTGGGGTCAGCCCTGGCAAGTTAACGGAGAACCCACTCACGATAGAAGCATCCAATGCACAGATGTCATAAAAAAATTATTTTTTAAAATCAGGAACTGGCTTCACAAAGAGTAAAAAAAGTTAAAAAAAAAAAAATGTAATGTTATCTTCCATAAAGAATACTATAGAAATACTATTCTAAACCTCATAACTAGGTATGAAAAGTAAGACACTAAAACTCCATTTATAAAGTGCGTTCATTACCAAAAATGGAGGTCGAGGGCCTTTATTTACAAGGCGGTCTGTCCCGTGGACAGAAAGGCAGCCACTCCACAAGGAGGCGGCACAGGGGAGCAGAAAGCTCTAGACCTGGAGTCCGAAGGCCCGGGTCCTATTGGCTCTGCCGCTACTCATCTCTGTGCCCTGGCGGGAAGGACGGCTTTTTGGGGCTTGACATTCTCATCTGGAAAATGAGAGGTAGAGCAGACAGGTGCCTCAGATATCAGATTCTGTGTTTTAAGCAAATGCAAGATTTTTGCTCATGTTAATAACCTATAAAATGGGTGATAGTAGAAAAGACATCAGCAGACTCCAGCCAATGATTGGCTGCTTTACAAAGTGCACAGAAGTCACAGTATTTTGGTTACTGGCATCGAAGCCGAGGCCTGGAAGCGAGGGAATCCCAGTGCCTCGGGCCCCCACTGACGACGGTGCGGGGACCGTGAGGATGCCCGTGGGGAACACGCAGCTACATGTACACGGCCCCTCCCACGCTGGGACCCGGCCGGGTAAGGGAGCTGCAGAGTTGGGCAAGCCCTTCCTCTTGATCAGTGCCATCTCCACTTCACACAAAACTCGGGTGGACATTTCCGCTTGGAAAAGCTTACTTGGCGGGAAAATCTGTTCTCCGAGAATATTTTGGTTTTTAAAATATTGGCAAAGTTGTACTAGATACTCAGAGATCCCCCCCACCAAAGGTCAGCCCAACCAGAGGGATATTCTGAGTGTATTTTATAACTATTATCAAGTAGTCTTCCTCCGTGAAATGGTCTACTTGAGCGATACATCTGGGCCAACAGCATTGATAAGAGAGCAGTTCCGAAGAGGGAGGGAAAGGTTGCTTTTTCTCGCTGGTTTTTCACGGCTGCACGAACACATGTAGAGCCAATACCTCATCGAAGGGAAACCCACACTCGGGCCTGATGGCGAGGGTGGTGTAGGTGCTGCTTGCACAAAAGCTCATTGGCAGCAGAGCGCTCAGCAAGAGGCAGAACTGGACCCTCGGAACGCACTCGTACCTTCTACAGGCCACTGCGGGCGTTCTCCCAGGTGGGAGACAGCAGTGCCATCGCTCACAATTCGTGCCTAAAGGCGCACGTCCCATGTCCCCCCGTGCCTTCCCCTGCCTGTCATTCCCGGCATCGCCCACCCCGAGGCCAGCCAGGCTTCTCCGTGACCTCCTCACGCTTACGGGAGCAGCAGTGCCATCTGCAGGACGTGCCCTTGAATACCTCCCTCCTAACGGCGCAACGATGGCTTGGCACAGTCGACTGCAGGGGTTCTCGGCGCTGGCACCGCCTGGCAGTCGGAGACTTTGGGAAATACTGCTTGGTCTGCAGAAAGGGGACAGTCGCCAGCCCGTGGCCGCGGGCAGCTCGGAAAGGCAAGAAGAGCACAGACAGGCTGGTTCTCCTACCAGCGTCGTTCACAGATCACGGGTCAGAGGCAGGAAGAGGATGCGCCAGCACTTAGACAAACCGACAGCAGTTTCTGCCGCCTCCGTGGGAGAGTGCTGCTTCTCAGCTACAGTCCCCACAGCCATCTCCATCCTCCATCTCCATCCTGCAGGCTGTGATCTAAGTCACCAGGGGAGAAGCACCGCGACAGAAGGAAGCACAGTAGGAAACGCCTACCCCGCTCAGCATCTCCTCCAACGGCATGTTTCGGCGGACTGGTCCAGCGCCCGTCACCTCCAAGTGCGATGTTGCTTTTCTCACACACAGGAACCTACACGTGGACTTATTTGGGAGTCCTGAGGCACTGTGTCAGGAGGCGTCCTGTTCCCGCATCGGCCTGAGCGTCCGCAGTCCCGGCACAGCAGCAGGCAGCTCCGTGCGTCCGTGTGACGTCATTGGGAGGATGGAGAAGCAAAGTGACACAGCCCCATCACTGCCATCTCCACTGCATTCATAAAATCCTTCCTTCGTTAACAAAGCCCACGGAAAACAGCAAGGACGGACACGGGAAAGTCGGTCACAGACACAGGAGCTGTTGTAGAAATCTGGAATCTAGCACATCGTGGAGGAACTCAGAACAACTCTCTAAAACAGATGCATTTGCCAAGTTTGGAAAACACAGTTCACAAAATAATTTAATGTAATTATTGAATCTGATTTAAAAAACAAAACAAAAAATCACCTTTTATTTTTTGTGTGTGTGTGGAGATAAAGCAATGACGGAAACTTTCCATAGATCTAACCCTCTGCTGGAAGTCCACAGAAAGACACACGGTGCACACCGCTAACTAGAGTCTCATTTTGTGCAGATGACAGAATACTCACTTAGAGAAGCAGACATGACCTCGGATGCTGGCAGATACATTTTTCTGAGGCGAAGGCACTTGGAAAACCCAATATGGTTTGGTTCATAAGTTTGCAAGGTACAAACAATTTTACAGACATGTGATTACACCGAAGAACGTCAGCGAGTGTGACATGACATATAAAACGGATTCCCGGCTCTCGCTCTTTTTGTAAGAACACTGGTTTTGTGGGAATGAGAGCAGCAGTTTCCAGCGGCCTCGGTGGAGCCGGTCCAGACAACTGGAGGCCACGGTCTGAATTTCTTACTGGCCAGGAGGAGGGGTGGCGTGAGGACATTGGAAACGAAAAAAGAAAAGGGAGAAACAAACAAAAAGCATCTCAGAGATCACAACGTTGCGGCGGGGACAGCACAGGGGCCAGACCCAAGCCCGGGGGAGGGTCTGTGCCCTGGCCCCCCAGTGGTGGCCGCCCGCATAGCGCTGACCGGGTCTTCTGGTCTACCTGGGCTGGCGCTGTAGTGTTGCCCTGTCTCAGATTGCCGGGCACATGTTCGGGGTTGTACAGTACCAGAGATGTGGTCCCCAAAGCAGCAGTTTCTCGTTCCTCACATGGCTGCGAAGTCGATCTGTACGTAAAGCTGTCTCACTCCGGCCTGAAAAGTTCAAAAGAAAATCAGAAAATCAGACGAGCCAGTAACAAACTATACAGTTCGGGAAAGTCATTTAAATGGATGATTTTTCCTTTCTGCCTCTATTTTACGTCATAGAGAGTAACAAGTATGTTCATAAATCACAAAAGAAGTCTCCGATTACCTCTACAAGAGAAAGCCGCGCAACCAATGACAGGCGCACCCCTGAGTGTTGGGGAAATGAGGTCGCCGTCTACCAGGAGGAAGGGGCCTCTAACGGAATGAAGAGCTGGGCGGCCCAGGAGCGCCCAGCACAGAAGACATCTCGCTTTTTCCTCATTTAGAAGAGAAACCCTCGCTGGGATCAAGGTGAAGTCTTTGAAACACACTCAGTAGCACCCTCTCCTTAAGAGGGTGGCAGAAAAAAAAAAAAAAAAGGACAGAACTTCACATCTGTATGATTTTGAGCTCAAGTTAAAACCAACTCGCTTTTTCTATTTTGAAAGTGTTGATAAAATACCAACCCTACTTATCTCACAAAACTGTTAACACAGTCATCCCGTGTAACAAATACTTAATAAATCCTGCTACATGCCAGGTGCTATTATAAGGATCATGTGTGATATGAGAAAGGATTTATTATGCTCTAATAGGCTATTAAAGCCAATTATTATGATTGATTCATTATATTTGATTTAGTCAACCCATGTGGCCCCCAAAATAACTATACTAAGGAACTCTCCTGTAAAATTCTAGTATGTCTTACCCTGAAGACAAAACTGGAGCCCAAATAAACGGCTTCATTTCTCTTCCCTTTTAACAGAACTGTTAATGAAAGCAAAATGGGGGAAACAGCTAAGTGTGTGTGCAGACCCAGAGCTACGGTGATACACAACGAGGTAGCCCAAGGCTATGAGAGAGAAAGCAATGCAAGGAGGAAATCAAAGGGCTGCTAAATGATCTTTGCATAATCGTGAGTTAATTACTCGCTGTCCCCTGAGGGGCTCAGCTCCCACAGAAGCTCAGTCTCACAGAAGCCACTCTGCTTCCTCCACCTGCCCCCCACCTGTCCCCATGGGGACAGCCTCCACTTGGCCAGCTTCCCACTTCCCTCTCCCGATTTCCTTTAAGGCAGAGAGAAAAGGGGAATTTCCAAAGAATGCAAACTAGGGTCCCTGTCCAGTTGACTCACTCCAGACTCCTGACCAACACCCAGCGGATCCAAGCCCTGCGGGTCCCATCAGCTGCCCCAGGGCTGCCTGGGGACTGTGCTCCCCCACAGAGCACTCCTGTCTTACATCCTGAGAACAGCGCAGCTCGCAGAACACTGTTCAAACTGGAAAGACGGCCCGTGCTTTGTAACACCGATGCGCCAAAGAAAATAAATGTTGTAACCCGGTGCCACAGACTTACAACATCCTCACTCAATGCCCATTGTTGTGGCGAGGAAAACAAACCGGAAGTAAATGTAGAAACATCAACAGGAATATGGCTACTGAGAATGGCTGGTTGGTTTGTATTCTCTATCAATTCTCCAAAACTACCAAAACGCTCCACTAAATCAGCTCAGAATGAGTAAACGGGGAATCTGACGAGGTCACAGGTCACAAGCAGTGGCTGGTGTCTGGGCTCCTTTCCCTATAAACTGGGGACAACAGTCCTGGGAGGACAGACGGGGCTGTCGGTCAAGGCCGCAGGAGCTATTCCATTCCACGAACAAACGCCTGAACCTGCGGCCCCACAAGCACCAGCCTGGGGATCCGAGGCCTCACCCCCGTGGCTGTGGTCTCCCCTCCTCGGAGGCTGGGTTCTCCCCTCCTCGGCTGTGGTCTCCCCTCCTCGGAGGTGGGCCACAAGCATGTGTGATGAAGAAAGAAAACGGAAGGGCAGGTAAGGAAAGAGGCAGACCTGCCAGCAAAGTGGATTTATAACCGAGTCAGCCCCCACCAGCAGGTGCGGAACAGCCGGCCACCTGCCGCAGCCAGGAAGGGGGGGGTGGGGGGGGAGCCCGGTGAGGCAGGAAGGGAGTGGGCGCAGGGGTGGCGCGGGGAGTGCTTGGAGCCCCCGCTGCCTGTGAGGAGGCTCCGGGTTCCTTCCTGGGGATCAGCTGTGACTTCTATTTTGGGACTAAGAGTGGGGCCCCAAGAGCTGAAGCAGGAAGCTGGGGCTCAGGGCTGAATGGCACCCAGAAGCAGGCCGAGGAGAGAGGATGGGAGAAATGAGGAGAGGTTCCGCGGGAGCAGATGGCGTGCTTGGGCAACTGAGGAGGGTACATTCTAGATTTTTCTTCAAACGTTATTTCCCACAAAACAGAAGTGTATTAAAAAATTGACATGATTTTCATCCGGCCAATTTAATACAAGAAACAAAATGTTAAATGGCCCTCCTAACCCAGCGTCCCACTTTCTCCTGTTCAAATAGTAAAATTAAAAATAAGTTTTCACCGAAACCGGTTTGGCTCAGTGGATAGAGCGCTGGCCTGCGGACTGAAAGATCCCAGGTTCGATTCCGGCACATTCCCAGTAGGGGGTGTGCAGGAGGCAGCTGATTGATGTTTCTCTCTCATAGATGTTTCTAGCTCTCTGTCCCTCTCCCTTCCTCTCTGTAAAAAATCAATAAAATATATTTTTTAAATAAATAAATAAATAAGTTTTCTATCTCACCAATTCTCAAATGATAACTCATTTTTTTAAAGAGTTTGTACAACGGGAGGAAGAAAGAAAAGACTTTTTCTATGCCAATAGGAAACCTTGTAGTTTAAAAACTGGATTATCACTTAATTAATTAATACTCCCAGAGGAATCTGGGTACTGAAGAGGCTGCCAGTTGTAGATCCGTGCTGAGCAGCGGCTCCAGCCATGGGAGACTAACGGGCTGAAATGGGAGTGAAAAGGCCAGGCCTAATAGGCAGTCCTAAAACTGTCAGA
This sequence comes from Pipistrellus hanaki, assembly GCF_964339955.1. Lineage (NCBI taxonomy): Eukaryota > Metazoa > Chordata > Mammalia > Chiroptera > Vespertilionidae > Pipistrellus > Pipistrellus hanaki. The sequence continues at coordinate 7,422,810 of NC_140520.1, forward strand.
AAACATCGCTTCACAGGCAAAATGGAAGGTCATACTTCTCATACTTCTGAAGTTATCAGCCTTCCCGGTTTCAAGTTGTCCTGAGAAATTTTAATAGCTTTTTAACCAAAACAATTACTTACATTCTGATGTGAAAATCAGCTACAAGAAGACACCAAAACATGTCACAAAACCAAAGAGTAAGCATATCGTTGAGAAAGCCCTATGAACAAGGTGTAACGTAAAAACGTTGACATTTTATTCATGAAAGGAAACGTGACTGCAAACCCTGGATGAACGAAGCATGTGGACATGCATCTAGGGCACTAGCAGAAAGGACACACAAATGAACAAAGCGCTTCCGTCCTGCACGTGGCGGACTGAAGAGCGGTCACATAGGCACTCGCAAAGCTACGGCTGAGAGGCGTTATTGGGGCGGCCCCTCTCCCCTCTGGGAAAACGTGTCCATCGTCTGCACCACGGGCCTCGGTCTCTCCGAGGAACAGAATGAAGTGGCCTGCCCTGAGCTGACAAAAGGGCTTAGAGTATTTTCCAGGGCTTAACATTTTCAAAACCCAAATACGGTTTCCCAAACCAAAGCAGCAGCTGAGCAAACCTCCCGCCCGGACTGTCTAAAGGATTCCCGGCAGAGCCTGTCCTCCGGTGACAGCCCGCCTCTGTCTGCTCGGTTCTGCCGGGCAGCGCGCCTTCTCGGAGGGCAAGCTCGATCAGCCGGGTCCCGGAGGGGCTGAGGCCGGTAGAGGCCGGGTCCGAGGCGGACAGGGTGGAAGGGCGCTCCCAGGGGAAACCAAGGCTACAGGAGAGATCAGTGATCTGGAAACAGCAGCGAGCTCAAACACCTTGCAGGCCTAGCCCGCGTCACGTGGAAGTCACACGACGTAGCCTGTGTCATACGGTAGCCGCGTGACATCGCCCAGGCCAAATGGGAGTCACATGAGACTTGTTAGTGTCTGTGCACCAAGAGGCAGGCTCTTCGACCCCGCAGCACCGCAGGAGTCCCTGTCCCTGCGGGCGATGATGTCATTTAGCCCCAAAGGCGCAGGCCCGCTTTCCTCTTCTGGAGAAGAGCGAGCGCTTGTCTCCGAGCAGGGCCTGAATCTAACTCAGCTGCGGTTCTTTGCTGTCCGTGCCTACAGATACCACATCTCTCTCCCTCTCTCATCTAGAATAATCCCCGCCGTTGTTTTTCCTTTCATGACATTGACAGCCGGTAAGAATCCAGGCTGACCCCCAGCAGAAGGTCCCACAGCGGGTCCGGCTGGCTGTGATGGGCTGGGCTGGCAGGAGGCACTCCCAGGTCTCCAGCACAGACCTCTAGGGCACGTGATGTGTCTCCTCACGAGCTCCATGTGCTAAGATGGCACTGGCAACCGTGTTGGCATCTAGTTTCTCGCTAAATATTTCCAGCGAACCAGACCAAGAAGAGAATGTGTGTGTTCTCGCTCTTCCCTGTGGATGTTCCTGACATAAAGTCTTGATCTCAGGGCATCCAGAATCACAGCGGTCGCTCACGCCGATTACCAGCCACTGTGGCTCACGGCGCATCAGCATGCGCTTGTATAACAACGCTGCCCACTGCCCAGGCGGCATCCTGCTCCCAGACAGAGAGAAGAGAACTCCACGGCACAGTAAGCCATTGAACGGCAGACCTGCCGTCACACTGAAATGCTGGCAGAGGCTGCCTTTAGCTAAAACCGCGGACAAGGCGTTACTCTTATCCCAAACGCTTGGAATGCCTGGCTTCACACGGCACCTCGCACGTCTTAACGGAGCATATAGCAAAGGGGAATCACTTTTCCTTAAAGGAACACAATCAGTGTAATGGTGAGGATTAACTAAAATAAGGATCTCCCAAATCTGACTCTGGGATTGAAAAAGAAAAACACATCTGTGCTTACTTCACGGTGTAGCATATAAATATACATATTTTGGCTATGTTAAGTAGTAAATATTTTTAAAATGGTAGATACAACAAATTCTAAGATATAAAGGAGTTAGAAAAAAGAAAAAAAAAAGTCATACCTGAGTAAAAATATTGTGTGTTTGGCTTAAAATCCATCTGGTGTCAGAGTCAGGCGCCACCACTAACTTCAGGGTCCCGACGTACACGTCAGAACACAAGGTCCAGAAGTGCTGTTCCTGTAAGCTGTAGACGCCCTGTAAGTGCTGCACCTGCAGAGAAAGGCCGGGATTAACACCCTCGGGCGCAGGGGCCCCTCCCGCTCTGACTCCCAGGCAGCATGTCAGTCCGCACTGAGCTTCCCCGCCAGCAAACAAGGGGGGGGTGTGAATCCACGAAACCCTGGGGCTCACTGTGTGCCCGGCGCCCTGACAGGCAGGCGTTTGGGAAGCAGGAATGAGCAGGTGCCGAAAGCTGTTGGGCACGGCTGAAAGTGCCTGGAAGAAATGTACACATTCTGCTGAAACCCGTTTGGCTCAGTGGATAGAGCGTCGGCCTGCAGACTGAAAGGTCCCAGGTTCGATTCCGGTCAAGGGCATGTACCTTGGTTGCGGGCACATTCCCAGTAGGGTGTGTGCAGGAGGCAGCTGATTGATGTTTCTCTCTCATCGATGTTTCTAGCTCTCTATCCTTCTCCCTTCCTCTCTATAAAAAAAAAAAAAATCAATAAAATATATTAAAAGAAAAAAAGAAATGTACACGTTCAAATGGGAACAAGTGAGCTAAGAAACGAGGGAAACAAGATAAACTCAAAGAAATAAGAAGGACATAAAAAGGCCGAAATCAATGGTCCAGGGAGTTGAAAAGAGAGAACTCACAAGATGGAGAAAAACCAATCCTTTGAAAAGGTCAGTGAGCTGGAGCCAGTGTTTCTTTTTTCCTCTTTAATTGATTGGCTTTAGAGCGAGCGAGAGAAAGAGTGAGAGAAAGACCGATGTGTTGTCCCACTTACTGATGTGCTTCTTGGTTGCTTCCTGTGTGTGCCCTGACCAGGGATTTAATCCACAACCTTGGTGCAAGGGACGACCCTCTTCCAGCCTAAAGCTTTCTGATGCTCCCATTTCATCAGAGCTAAACCTCTTAGCAAGCCCCAAACCTGGGCATGACCTGTCCCCTGCCCCTCTCTCCAAACTTCCCGGCCCTTCTGCTCTTCCTCACGCCTCAGCTAATGGCCTTTCTCTTCCTCAAACACACTCGTTCCCCCCCACACAACTCTGCATCACCATTTTCCCAACCCTTAACGGCCTACCGTGTGGCAGCAGCACGGCCAGGCCGGCGGCCGAGACTCACCCGCTGGTAGCACTGCGGCAGGGTGCCCTCCAGCTGCGGCGGCGTCCGCTGCATCAGCACGCCCACCGACTCCCGCAGGAGAGGGATGACACTGGGGAGAAGGACGCAGGTGGTTAGAGCCAGTCTGACAGCCTGTCTGGAAGAGCGCAGAGCACCCCTCTCTGGAGTGGAACGTGGTCAGCTTTACCAGAGAAATATGGGGAAGAGGAATCTAGTCCTTGTTCCAGAGGTTCATGTGATCAACAAGCTATCACCTAACGCAGTGTTTCCCAAAGTGTGGTACGAGTACCCCCAGGGGTACGGGAAGAGTTTGGTGGGGGTACACGTTGCACCGGAGTTTGGTGGGGATATGCACTGAACCGTGCTTAGCTGCTCCTAATTCTACGTTCTCATGAGTACGAGGGGTACTCCGCGTTACGAAAATCATAGAAGAGTTATACATATGTCAAAAGTTTGGGAAACACTGATCTAAAGGAAAAGTGAAGTGCTAGATGAACATGTCTGTGTCTAAACCCGGAAACGTGCACTACCGAACTAGTGCACTGAGATCTGGACCAGCGGTCAGCGGAATGTTCCTGAAACAGACTCCAGTCTTCCCAGGCCGCCCGGGAAGCGCATCTCTCACACAGTCCACACACGCTCAATAGAATGTTAGGAAAAACACAAAAATGTTAGTCCAGTCGTTAATATTTTTCCAACGGAGTATATGTGTCTTCTTTCATTATTTAAACTTGGGGTGGAGAACCTTTTCTCTGCCGAGGGCCATTTGGATCTTTATAACGATATTCGAGGGCTACACACATTATCATCTTAAAACTTAGGCTGCTGTTGGTCCAACAACTCGCCCCTCATGCCTAGGCAGGGACAGACCCAACGATTTTGCGGGACTGATTCGGCCCGTGGGCCGCACCTGCCCCACCGCGGGCTTACACAATAGAGGCCTGAGCCCACGCACAGCTCTGCTGCCCCCGACAGGCCGGTCCTCCCGGGGTGGGCAAGTGCTGCTCTCCATGCTGACGGTTAAATGCGATGAACGGTGTGTGGGAGGGCGGCTCTGAGGCCGGGGATTCTGAGCCAGATCCACCTGGAGTCCTGCCCGTTTTCACCTGACAGTGAATCGGAACCTTCGAGGGAAGGTCAAGGCGTCCAAACAGTTCCTGGCTGCTCCCCTCCCCTTCCTTCGGTCACGCGTCTACAGTGATCCCTTCACCGGATTACTCCCACCGCCTCCTAAGTGGTCCCCTGCCCCCAGTCCGCTCTGGGGTCCACAGTGACGGACCCCATGACCCTGCCTCCCCATGTGCCCTCAGGTGCGCCCTCCCTGGACCAGCTGGGGACTTGCCGCTCACGAAGAGCATGGCAACGTGACGAGATGTCACTTCTAAGGCCCAAAGGCTCTGGCTTCCCACTCGGTCGCCCTCCTCACCCGCGTGCAGGTGCTGGCTCCCAGTTGCCACGCTGTGAGCTGTCTCGGGCGGCCCTGGGCAAGGGGCGGAGGGTGCCCCTGGAGAGGATCGAGACCCTCAGTCCAGAGGCCCAGCCCCACTCAGTACCCAACCACCCGGAGTGACCTGGAGTGGGTCTCCCCAGGTGGCCCTGGCTGACTCCTTGGTCGCGGCTTTGGGAGACACCCTGTGCCAGCCTGGGCTCCTGAACCAAGGTCAACCAGAGAGAACATACGTTACTTCGGCGCCTGGGCTTTTGTGTGGCCTGCTATGCACCCCTGGGTGACCGATCCACGCTCTAGAAAGCTGCCAGACCGCTCTCTCCAAGCCAGTCTGAGCCCCTCCCTCCCCATTAGAAACCTGTTCAAGCTGCCGGCTGCCGGCGGAAGTGCCAGCTCCTCAGCGTGGCATGTTTCTGGCTCTGGCCCTCCGGCTTCACCTCCCGTCACCCCGCTTCACTGTAAGCTCCGACCGTAAACAGCTTGTACTTCGCCCTCCGCTGTTTCTTCCTTCCGTGCTCTGGCTCAGGCGCAACCTCCGCCTAGAGTGTCCCTAAACGGCCCTCTAACCTGATTTCTGTTCCTTAAAACCTCCAGTGTCCCCCTTTTAGGGCATCTTTCCCGATCCCAAGCTGTCCTCCAAACTGTAGGGAATGTCCGTAGGAGCAGAGAGGAAATGGGCAGCTGGAAACAGGGATAAGGATCTGGCAGCCCCTTCATCCTCTACCCGAGCGAGGTGCCTGCTCCGTCCGCCGTGCTGTCACTGCACAGGCGAGGACCCCGGGTTCAGAAAAAGGCGAAGAAAAGCAGGCAGTGACTAGTCAACCATGTGACATGTCCATCTCCCTCCCCATCCTCATTCCCAGGAAAAGGCTCCCGGCGGGCTGCTCTCACACCCTAAAGGCAATCCATGTCTTCCTCCGCTCCGCAATGTCCTCCTGAGAATCACCGTGAGGAGAAATGAGCGGGCGGTTCCCCATCCAGCTTAAATCCAGCTACTGTGGTAAGTGGTTCTCCCATCTGTAACCCCGGGATCTGCTGGTGCCTGAGAGGTCCGTGGGCAGTGCACTCCAGTGGAGACCACGACTGTCACGATGGAAGGATAACACGGAGCGTGTCCTGTCAGTAAGGGTCCCTCGAGGTGCTGTGATTTTACTGCCCTACGACCGTGGTCGGCAAACTCATTAGTCAACAGAGCCAAATGTCAACAGTACGATTAAAATTTATTAAACTTAAATTTCTTCTAACGCCACTTCTTCAAAATAGACTCACCCAGGCCGTGGTATTTTGTGGAAGAGCCACACTCAAGAGGCCAAAGAGCTGCATGTGGCTCTCGAGCCACAGTTTGCCGGCCATGACCCTAGGACATCTGGGAAGGTGGCCTGTTTGGACAGAGTTTTAATGAAATGCTTACATTCAACAGCAGCGAGCAGGTCGCCAGAGCGCATGGATGCACCGCGCGCCTTCTCCAACGAGAAGGTTAAGGTCACGTAAGAATCGCAGCTGCAGGCGCTGTAACGGGGTCGCGAAGCCGCGGTGGGGAGAAAAGGGTGCTTGCTGAATCACGTGGTGAAATGCCATTCGGAACCAAGGTCCATTTCCGCAATAATGTCAAAGGCCATAAGTATGTCAAAGAAACCTATAGAAACTCTAGCCTTGTTTTTTAAAATTGTGTTTAGCTCAGGAGTTTGGGTCCATATTTTTCCGATTAACTGTTGTAAAGGGGACTGGCGAAGCAGACTTGAGCATGAGTGTATCTAGCCATAATGAAAGGATAGATATGGGGGAAAAGACAAGCGTAGCAAATTCCTGCCTGAGCTCAGACTCGGAGCTGCGTCCAAACCCCAAAAGCAAGCATTTGGAGACAATTAGAGGTCGGCTTCTGGTCCACCAGCTCGACTCCAGCTTGAACAATGCAAGGCTGCCCTCTCAGCCTGCACAGCAAGGCGGGAGTCATGTGCTCTGCGTTTACCAGTAAAACAGGGCAATGACTCGATTCTTCAAAAGCTGGAGGCAAATCAAATCTATAATCGTACGATCTTGCATGTGCATTGAAATGCGAAAGCGGAAACCCTCGCAGACTAAATAAGCGCCCTAGTCATTATTCTCTATGGCTAGTAATTTTGTGAATGAAAATATACTCAGATCTTACTTCAAAAGCGGCTTTTGTGGGAGGGCCTCCCCCTCCCAGCAGGAGGGTCTCCGGCAGGAACCCTCTGAAGGGCACGGGCCTAGTGATGATCGTGTGTAACGGTAAGAACTGAAACTGCTCAGACCTGGGATAAATACCCAGTAGTAAGGACTGAAACGTAATTACTACTTCAGCTCTTTTATTTGGCTTCTGAGCCGCGCCCTCCTGCACTCGATCAGTGGAGCTTCTACTAGACACACACAGAGAAAGAAAGATGCATGAGAAGAATGCATACATGTGAAGGCCTGGTGTATGTCACATACTCCAAAATGTTTAGTGGACAAAAAAGTAAAAAAAAAAAAAAAAAACCCTGACCCCAAACTGTAATGTACTCTTCGCTGAGACATGCGGTCCTGTGGCGGGCCGAGTATGCTGTCACTTTTACATAAACACAACTATTCCGTGGTGATAGACAATTACTATTAACCCAGAATTTCCTAAGCCTAACTTAGAACAGATGACCCCAAACCACAAGGCCAGTGGCTTCCCTTACAATTATACTAGTTTCCAAACCACTGGCTTACCAGTGCGTCTTGAGAGCATCTACTGTGCTCAGTAATGGGAAGGAGATGCCCTAAAATACCCCTGAACTTGGAGCCGGAGCCACAAAGAGGCCGCCTTTTCCTTAAACTTCTGGAACTCAGTTGTAACATGTCATGCATCTGATCTTTGAACCGAAAGCATCCGTAAATAATGCCAACTTATAAACAACTAGCAGCGTCTTTGTTGAGACAACACTTAATAATGTCTAAAGTGCTTTTCATACATTTTTTTCTAATTTGATCCTCACGACGGCCTTAAGTGACCGTAAGGAAATGTTGGAATCACTGTTAGGGCTTCTTTTGCGACCTGATATGTAGTCTATTGGGGAGGACACTCGTGTGGGTGTGAGAAGAATGTGTGTCCTGCTGCTGTTGGGTGGAGTCGTCTCTATCTGGCTGTTAGCCAATGGGCCTCAGTGCTGTTCAATTCTTCTTCCTTGCTGACCCTCTACATGATTGACAGACTGGTTTCCTCCCCCGCCTCAGTCATTTTTTAAGTTCTATATCTGAGTTCACGGACTCTTCCTCTGCCTGGTCAAATCTGCTGTTGCGTCCCTCCGGGGAAATCTTCATCCAGTTATTATTTATTATCCTTCAGTTCCAGAATGTCTGTTGGGCTCTCTCTCCGCAATAGATTCTCTCCCTTGGCTGATATTCTCATTTTGTTCATGTACCGTTTTTCTGCTTTTGTTTTGTGTCTGCTTTCTTTCAATCAACTGGGCACCCTTATGATGGTAATTTTGAGTTCTGTCTCCCTTTTGTAGGCTTGTCTCCCTTTTGTAGGCTTGGTTTCTGGAGACTGAATCGTTTCCTTTAAATGTGTCATAGTTGTCGTTTCTTTGTATCTCTTATTTTTTTTTGTTTGGGTTTCAGTATCTGAAGAATCAGCCACGACTCTAGACTTTGTGGTCTGGCTTCCTAAGGGAGGTCTTTCTCTACGTAGCCAGGCGGGAGATCCTGAAGAGTCTTGTCTGCGTACGTGTCCTGTCTGGCAGGTGCATGGTGTCTCCTGTTGGAAAGGTTGCTGGCTTCTACTCAGGAATTCATGTCTGCAATACCAGGCTTTCTGCAGCTGCAGGAAATCAGTCCTAGGGTTCCACCTGGTGTCTGTCTGAGGTACTGCAAAGTCTAATGTAAGGTTGGTGTCTTTGCACCTGCCAGTTGGGCATCTCTAATGTTATTGGCTAATGATCACTCTGCTTGCCAGGAACCTTAAGTGACCTTAAGAAGATGCTGGAGTCACTGTTAGGTCTTCCTTTGTGAGCTGACATGTAGTCTATCAGGAAGAATACCCCATTGGGCGCTTCATCTGAACCATCGAACACAAGAAATGACACGAGTGACATTTCTCAATTCCCCCAAGGATAGTGCATGATCAGAACTTTCTAGATGTGTAAGTGAGAAGCTAACAATTACATGCACATGCATGCTGTAACGCAGTAGGGCAGCGGTCACCAACCTGTGGTCTGTGAACCACGGGTGGTCCGTGAGGTCCGAAAGGCTGGCGACCGCTAAATTAGGGCATTCCCAGAATGATGTTTGAGAAAGGGTGTTAGACTAGTCAGTATTTACAAATGTTCTCTCATGGTTTTATATACAATTACTAGGCAAAAATGTTCCCATTGTGGATACATATATAAATACAAGCACCAAGTTAAAATCCTGAGAAACTCTTTCTTTATCTTAGTTCCAAAAAGTACAGTTCTCAAATGATAACCACTTGAAGGGCACCCACAAAGGAAGCTTTTAAGACACCACCCAAAACCACTTTTTTAAAAAGCGTACCTCCATAATTTCTCATAAATGATATGGTAGCTTTTTACATTTTTTTTAATTCTTACATTTACTTAATATCAGCTGTGAATAATTACCTACTTGACTTACAATTACTTAATATTGACTACGAATAATTACCTACTTGACCACAGAATCAACAAGGTTTATCAATATTAGTATCTGGTCCAAGTCCTATCTTCCTGAACATGGATGATCACCTATGATTTAGAATTTCAAATTCATAATTTCGTTTCACTAGTACACATTGTTTCCATTCCGTACCTCTCTTACAACCATTATCTGTCATTTCTAAAGCCTACTGCCCTAGATTGCCTCTAGAAGTTGAGCTGTTTGTGTCTTCAATATGACCAGAAGTAAAAGAAAAGAAAGTTTTGCAACCTTTTCTTTGTACTAACAAATGATTATGGTTAAGATGCACAAAGCCCCGTGAGATGGTACCTGCAGAAAACGAATTTAAAACGTTTCAGCAAGGCTTTGGAGATACCACCCAGTCCCCGCTCATTTCTGCATCCTGTTTATGTGTTTCTTTCCCATCATGCATAGGTACCTCTTTTATTTAAGTAACTCAGAAACCAAGCCACAGATCTGGGCAAAGGGCATCGCTTTCAAGAGAAATTCAGTTACTACTAACTGTTCAAAGGTCTGCATCTCAGTCACGAACCTACTCTCCATTCCAATTCAGCGGCTAATGGGAAAAGGAGCAAGCCATTCCGAAGCCTCTTGCGAGAAGCGTACATTTTCAGAAAATAAAAGCTGCGCTCTCATTGTCACCCTCAATCTGCTGCTTTTCCTGGGAAACAAAACTCATCGCAGCACCACCAGTTTTACCCAGAAATATCTATCACCATTTGCCTGCGCTAGGAAATGGTAAGAGAAAAACTCTTTTTCTAAGCAATCACTTTCACTGCGCAAGTGAAAATGGAACATTGGGCAGGCAGCCTGGAAGGGAGACATCCATTTCCATGGCAGGCTCTCCACTGAGGAACATTAAAATGCAGAGAATGTATAAAGTCCCATTACTTCTTTTGCTCTTGATGAATTGCAAATATATATAAAAATTAAGGGTGAGGGAAAATGACTCCTTTATAGTCTATTTTGTCGTGTCTATAAGAGTTTTCATTTATTTCCTAAAATCTTCTTTGGCTAATCAGGCAAAGTCTTTAGACCAATTTGAAAAACATCTCAGAGTGATCTTGCACATATTTCATTATCATGTGAACATTTACGTAAATTAAGTTTGCTTTCTTAACAGAAAAGTAGATAATTGGAATGTCTTTATTTTGCACTTTGAAGCTAAAGGTTTTTTTATTGCCCTCCATTTTAAAAAATTATGTTTTTTAAGATCAAGTCAGAAATGTTGGTTTGCCTTGAAGACATTAGGGAAGAGCGTAATTTTATACTTACACCTGAAGAGACCCACATAGCAACCATTCAGGGCTGAATATATACATATTATATACATACAATATACACACACACACACACACACACACACACACACACATATATATATACACATACACACACACTACAATACTATACACATGCTATATATATTTCCTCCTCATCTATGGAAAGAGAAATATGTGCTTTACAATAATAAATCATTCTTGCCTGGCTGGAGTGGCTCAGTTGGTTGAGTGTCATCCCATGCACCAAAAGGTTGCCGGTTCAATTCCCAGTCAGGGCACATGCCCAGGTTGTGGGCTTGATCCCCAGTAGGGGGCGTGCAGGAGGCAGCCAACCAATGATTCTCTCTCATCACTGATATTTCTATCTATCTTCTCCCTTCTTCCCTCCCTAAAAATAAATAAATATAATAATGATGAATCGTCCTTATATGTTGCTCTGTACATTGTTATCATTTATTGTCATTGAATTAAGACCTTGCTAGCTAACTAATCATCCTGAAACTTTATAGACTTAAAATAACAGCTGCACTACCTCTCACCCGGAAGCTGGGGATACGCTAACGCCGGCCAAGCTCAACAATCAGCACAGAGAGCAGATATTCAATAATGTAAAAAAAAAAAAAGCCTAAAAATGACTAAAGAAATACTGCTAACAGAGGAAATGTCACCTACAGGTGCTGTCCTCCTGATGGATTTTTCTTTATACTTCTCATCCCTTTCCAAGTTTCCTATATTGACTATATTGATTATAAGTTTATAATCCGAAAAAGCTAAAAAAGGTTTTCTTACTCAGAATATAATTTTACACGTAATACAAACAAAAACCCACAAAGCAGAGGCCTGGAAGAAAAGAAAAAAGCTGAAAGAATAGCCAAGTTATCCACACAGTTCTCCTGGCTGGTGGGAGGAGAGGTGCTTTTCTCCTTATCCTTTCCTCCACTCGGCCCAGTTTCTTTGTCAACGTAATCCTTCCGAAGCCACAAGCGACACCTACCTCACGACGATGAGCACGGCTATGAGGATGGAGCAGATCGGGTCTGCTATCATCAGCCCGAAGTTCTGCATCAGGAGGGCGGACGCGATCACCCCGATGCTCCCCAGCGTGTCCGCGAGAATGTGCAGAAACACACCTACAAACAGACCAGCAGGACCAAAACACAGCTGAGCAACTGCCAGTGCAAACATTTCTGGAAATCATCTTATTTACCATATGAAGTGCTACATACTAATTTGAGAAATGGCCAGCATGTAGATTAACTAACTGGTTAGTAATGAAGCAATAGTACCTTGGGGATTGAAACACTCCCTCCTGTTTCAAATCAGCGAGGCCCAATATCCCTGATGCAGAATAGCGTAAGTGAGGAAGTAGAGCAGTGCATGGATTCTAAAAATCGTTTGTGCACATTTGTCTCTGGTTAAAAGAGCCCAGAAATTAACAACTTGTTAGAAGAAAATGTCATTGGCAGAAAGAATCTAATCTGTCAAGAGAACATCGCTAAATGTATGGATCATGGACACAGAGAGCCCCCTGCTGGTCACTAAAATTACACATTTCAGGCGAATTACCTATGGACCATAACTATTAAACCTGACAAACTTATTAATTATCGTGAAGACTTTGTTACCTCAAGTTACACACTAAGCTCGAACTTGATATAAAAGTAGAAATTTAAATATTTTACATTGGATGTAAATATATTTGAACTTTTAATAATTAAATATTAAATTGGTATGATTCTCACTGTCTAAGAACCTAGATATAATATTAACATTTAAGAATTGACTCTTGATGGAAAAGACATTTTAAAATGTCAAGAAGCAAGTTTAATATATGTTGTTTTTCAAAAATATTTAATTAGAGAGATTATTCAACATTTAGATCTCTAGTGAATAAAATGTACGCTATGGCAAAACACCGTTTCTTAAAATGTCTCTTAAAATACATTTTTTGGTGTACTACAGAATTTTAGTAAGTGGTTTATGTGTACCATGAGATGAAAAAGGTTGAAAATCACTGCCCTATACAACTTCAACCAGTGTTGCTAAAAATAAAACATTCTTCAACATCATCAACTATTTTAGCTGAAAAGAAATATCTAATGTGTAAAAAGCATGGTCTGCTTTAGAAATACTTTTTTTTTCTAGTTTTTTATTCACTGACATTATTTTAGGTGTGAAATATACATTTGCTTGAACCTGAAAACACTTCCTAATAACTTAAAAATTGACTATTAACCAGTCCAATCACATCCTAATGCATTCTGGGAAAATACATTTCATTTCATCTGCCACCATGGAATTTTATATCAAGTATTATAGCAAATGTAATTCATTCCTCAGTACCTATTACTTTTTCATTCTGAGTAACAGTTATCTTTTTCTTTTTTAATTTTTTATTTTTTTTACATATTTTAACATTGCCCCCCCCCATACATACCCTCCCTCCCCAGAGTTTTGTGTCCATTGGTTGTACTTATATGCATGTATCTGAGTAACAGTTTTCAACCTTTTTCATCTCATGGCATACATAAACCAATTACTAAAATTCTGTGGCACACCAAAATACATATGTTTTTGCCCATCTGACATAAAATAGATATAATTTTGAATGATTCACACACAAAAATGATAGTAACTACAAACCCCTTTTTGCTCCAAAGTGACTTTTTTTAAAAATTAGGCAGCTATACTTGTACATTAGGATTTCTGATACCAAGAATTAACCTATTAGATACAACCTTAATATGCAATTATGCAATATAACTATTCAGATGCAACTCTAGTATATGACCTGTATATTTATGGTTCAAAACGGGGCTATTCGGGCTATTGTCATTGTTTTATTCGACCACTTAAAGAAATAGTGAGGAATTGCATGTTTTAAAAATTCTTGCAGCATACTGCTTGGAAATCGCTGGTATAGGGTATTGAGCTTTATAATAATTCTTTTTTTAAAAATGGCTTTTTTTTTCTTTTTTTTTAACCTTTGTAACAATTCTTTAGGGGGGGAAATGGCTTTTTTCCATCACAAAAATATGTTATGGGAAAATATATTTCATTTCCCTAGGTATTTCAGTAGCAAAGAATAGTAAGTGTTGGGATCACCTTAAGCTTTAAAATTAAATGGAGAAAGATACACAGCAAAGTAGATTGAGGGGCCCTAAGCTTCAAAATTCTTAAGTGATGTGTGTGATTTTTAAGTCTTTATATTTTGTAATCGGTGTTTTGGGATCAGAATTGAACACAGCTCTCAACATCAGAAGGAAAAAGAAAAGAATCGCTCGTTTTTTATTTTCCTTTGGAAATGGGGCAAGAAGCTGAGGGGTTCACTCCTCAGTTCTCCCCGTGTGAGCGTCTGTGCGGAAAAGAGTTAGTAGCGGCAGTCATCCCTGCCCTTCAGCCATCTGCTGGGCTGCTGCAGCCCCATAAGCTGGTGGGCACTTAGGAAATATGCACCAATGTTCACAGCAGCTGTATAAAAGGCAATTAGGAAGGCAAACCCAACCTCCCCTCGCATCGTGATGATTTCTCAACTAAAAATGAGCTCTCATTATCAAGGCTCACTGATAGCACTGGATACAGACACTCCTTAGGCATCATTACAAGCTATTTCAGCAGGTAGACAATTCTGTATATTTTGCAAATGGGAAGCGAGGGGCTGGAAGACACATTTAAGGGCCTGAAATAACCTCTTTGGTGCAGAGGAGCACATTTACAGGGAAATGTCAAAAGCGAGAGCTGCCTCGGAAGCCGTGGAGTTAAGTAGGTGTAGCGGGGACTGGATCACAAGCTACTGAGAAGGTCAGGCTGAAGTCAAGTTCATAAAGGCAGAAAGATGGGCCGCTGGGACTTAGAAAACTGGAACAATGAAGTCTAAACGGAAATTGCGACCAAAGATTGGTTCCCATCCCAAAACGGGAACTACCACAGTTCACAGACAAGACTGATTTTCTCTGGCGTGTAAAATTTGAGAATACACCATTTGACATGATAGGTAAGCTCCTGTTTAGGTATCATTTTTTTATGCCTGTGGATGTAACTGAGGTCTCACTTTGCATTACATTTTTTTAAAAATATAACAGACTTATTCTTTGAGAGCAGTTTTAGGCTCACAGCAAAATTAAGGGTAGATTTTTACACCCTCTGCCCCCACACATGCACAGCCTCCTCATTATCAGCATTCCCCACCGGGTAACATGTGTTACCACTGATGAAACAGTGTCCACACACCAATGTCACCCAAAGGCCACGGTTTACATTGGGGTTCACCATGGCCAGTGAACATCTTTGGTTTTGGATGCATTGCATTTGTAGCACTAAATTTTCCACAACATAAATACATATGGAATATTATTCTTGGGAAAATTATTTAATAACCCTGCATAGGTAAATATACTACTGTGATGTTACTATAGTCATTGGGATGGGCAGCATTTTACTCATGCAGTATCGTTTCTGAACATTTTATTCTTCTTATTACATCTGAGAAAACAGCCAACTACAATTAAATGAAAAGAATGTCTTTTAGCGCTTAGATTATAAAATTGAAAAACAGGAACAAAATTGATGCTAAAATCTGTCATAGGCTAATAAATGTTATTTATCCATAAATGGGTTATCAGAAAATTCATTAGGACGGGGCTAACATTTTAAAAACAAATACTATGTTACAAATTTTTCTTAAAGGAAAACTCTGAAGCCAGCTTCGTAGGACAGAAAGGGGCCAGCGCCTTGCCGTACCTTGTAAAATCTGTCTGCTGGGGCCTGCTGTCTGCTTGAAGGAGGGGCCATCTGCAGAGAGGCAAGTGAGATTATTTCAGAACATGTCTTCAGTTCCCGGCGCAATGTTTGCCATTCAGAGCACCTTTCACTCAAAGGCATCGCGAAGGCTGCATGACTACACAGCCACGTCAGACCTACAATTACGTTTGACACTTAATACAGTAACAGAGAATGATAGTAACACTGTCATTCTGCTGTGTGGAGGCAAAACAGGGAGGCGCCTGCCGATCCTGCGGACAGCCCACAGCGTGCCTGCCCTCCAAGCCCAGCGCCCTATCCAGGCCCCTGCTGTGTCAAAAGGCTGTGGGCCCAGATAGACAGTCATTTCTGACAGCTGTTCAGGGAGGTGTCCCTGCTGCTCTGACGTCAGAGCTACAGGAGACAACGTAACCCCCTCCTGTTCACACTCTCAGAGTCCTCTGGGTCCAGAGCATGGCTGGCTGCTTACCAAACCCCTTTCTCCTTCCGCGCTGGCCAACAACTAAACCACACTTCCGGTGGCCTTTAGTTAGGTGCGTGTGTCACTCGGTAGTGAACAAAGGACTAGATGGAAGGCACGTCTGGGCTCGTAAGCATGTCCCATCTGACCTTCTACCTAATTCTCAGGGTTAAGAATCCCACAGAATGCCGAAACCCGTTTGGCTCAGTGGATAGAGCGTCGGCCTGCGGGACTGGAAGGTCCCAGGTTCGATTCCGGTCAAGGGCATGTACCCTGGTTGCGGGCACATCCCAGTGGGGGCCGTGCAAGAGGCAGCTGATCGATGTTTCTCTCTCATTGATGTTTCTAACTCTCTATCCCTCTCCCTTCCTCTCTGTAAAAAATCAATAAAATATATTATTTAAAAAAAAAAAAAAAAATCCCACAGAGGAAAGAACCCGGATCCTGGAATTGCCATGGAGGACAGAGAGCCTACCCTGTCCACCCAACACAAGATCTGAACTTGACTGTTTATATCCCTGAGATGGGAGCAGTTAAAACAATGAGCCGCTGGCTCGACTCACGTGCAGGTTCCCAGTCATAGGAAGCTCCCAGCACTTCCCAGTGGGACAGTGCTGTCTCTTCAGGGGAAACGGAACGCAGGCGGTATTGCTACCGCAACCCAGATGGGCTCCTCAAGGCGGAAGGCACGATAAGAGTCAAGAGCAGATTTTGGAGTCAGACTCCTTGTCTCAAAAGCCTGGCATTCCTAGTCACCAGCTGCTATGATTTCCTCATGGCCTGATGTCACGAGGAGTTTTTAAAGAAATCATCCCAACAATGAAGGATACACAGTTTTTCAAGATTATTTTGGGATGCATGTGAGCACCAAACTTAGAAAAGCAAGGTTTTAGAGCATATCAGTGTAACAGTTACAAACTCAGTCTCTAAGGCCCCTTTCATATTTTCAAATCTAAAGCTTCAGAATTCTGCCAATAGGGCAAGTACACAAAGTATTTAAGCATATAGTTTATTTAAAGATTAATCAAATTGTGCCAATTAAGCAACTATTAGTCTATACTCAAAATTTTCATGAATAATTTCAAATAGAATTTTTAAATAAAATATTAAATGGCTAAATACCTTATAACTTAGTATCCAATGCAATGTAAGTCAGCATACAAAGATTCCTAAGGGTACATTGAGGTAAATATCTATCAAAATTACATGAAAATGTGAAGAATTGAAAACTCCAATTGTATTTTTATAACCCTATATATAGTACAAAAGGCCTCATCATACTTTAAAAATATCACACTTTTGTCTGGGTGGGGTTGCTCAGTGGTTAAGCATCAACATATAAACCAGGAGGTCACAGTTAGATTCCCAGTCAGGGCACATGTCTGAGCTATGGATTTAATCCCCATAGGGGGCATACAGGAGGCAGTCTATCGATGTGTCTCTCTCATCAATTTTTCTCTCTCTCTATCCCTCTCCCTTCTCCTCTCTCTAAAATCAATAAGAAGTTATTTTTTAAAAATCACGCTTTTCATTTGCTGAAATGCAATTGTTCCTCATTCACGGACACTCATGTAAAATAGTAACTTTTTATCATGATATACTCCCTGAAAGAAAGCCATATCCACTGCCTGATACCACGCCAGTCTCACCGCACACTAAAAAAGAACCGGTGTGGGAACCAGGGTGGTCCGCTGGACAGGAAGCTAGCTGCGATGCTTGAACAGACCCTTCCTCCAGGAGTTCTCTGCGCAGGTCTGTGTGAGGGAGGCCTCAGGCTGCACTCACCGTGGGAGTGGAAGTGTCCGTGTCCGTGGTCGTGTCCGTGTCCGTGGTCATGGCTGTGCGCGTGGTCATGGCTGTGTGCGGTGCCGTGTTTCGGTTCCGGACTGTGGCAATGGTCTCCGTGGCCGAGGGCCTGGTCCAAGGCACCGTTAAAGAGGGAATGGCTGTGTCCATGGCCTGCGAACAGTGTTAAAACAAAAGGCATGTGAAAATACATTAGCTAGCGGCTACAATAACAATGATGTCAGCAAAGAAAGCTCTAAAACCAGACTCAAGTTCATAAACATGTACTTGTAAAGTGTTACTGATTCATTACAATAATACTGAGTTCCTACCTCACAGCACAGGAAGGAAATAAAAGCAGAGATTGATAAACAGACCCTAAAATTTATATGGAAATTCAACAAGGGATCCAGAAAAGCCAAAACAACCCTTTTAATAAAAAAGAATCAGGCAGAAAAAAATCACATATTGCGATTTTAACCCTACTTCAGGAAATCCAGAAAAAACTCTCACATTTATGGTCAACTAATTGTTGGCAAGGATGACAATTCAGTGGGGGGAAAAAAAAGTCATCTTTTTAGCAGATGGCGCTGAGACAATTTGTCATCTAGATATAAGAAAATATTGGACCCCTATCTCACACCACACACAAAAATTGACTCAAAATGGGTCAGACTTAAATGTAGTCTTAAATGGATGCATTTAACTCCAAAATTTAAGGATGGGTCCTCGTAAGAAAATCTACGCATGCAGTTACTAATTTTAAATCAACCGAAGGAGGGGAAAACATCATACAACAGACGCAGGAATAATCCTCGGCTGGTAAAGCAGTTTGATCAGAAATGAGGCCCAGCCATCAGCCCCGGGGAGCAGCTCTGCTAATGCCCTTCACTCAGCAATGCTCCTCGCCCTGCCTGCTGCTCAGCCCCGCTGAGGGCACGGGGTCAAGCATTCCTCCGGTGGTTCTGGGATAAAACCTGGCATCAGCGCTTTTTAAAAAGCTACCCAGGTGACTGTGCTGGTGGACGCAAGGATACGAGCGGGGAAGTGTTTCTCATCAACACTGCGCTCGAGGGCCTGGCTATGCCGTGAGACAAGCAGGAGTGCGAGCTATCTTCTTCACTGGGTGAAAAACTCTCAGCTCCCCAACAATGGGCCACATGGCAAATATTTATGTTAAAATGCCTAGGACAACGTCATAAAGGACGTGGAATTTCATATGAACGTGAAATTTAATCTGAGTTGTGTCGATTTTTCACAATTAAACGCAGACAGTGAATTTTTGGTCAAAATTCCAATAAGATTTTTCATAAAACTTGACAAGCTGATTAAAAAAATAAGCAAGACAGACCCAAAAAGCCTGGAAAACCAGAGACAGGACTTCCCCGACGAGACAGGAAACCAGGGAGCCCACACTCGGGAGCTCCGTGGACTGTTCGTGGAGAAGGGGGGCTGGGACATGCGAATGGAAGGATCTGAAGAACAGATGATGGCAAGTTTCTCACCCACATGCACTATAATTTTTTAATCACTAGGTTTGTTTTGTGGCTTTGATGTTTGTTTGTCTGTGTTATATAAATGGTGTCATCATCAACAGATGAGCAACACAGGTCTGGAGGGGTCCACACCAAAATCGGAGCACGCGTAACGGAGAAGATGCTACTGTCCAGTGAGGGGCGGGGAGAAGGGGGAGGGATGGTTCAGGAAGACATTAATAAGAGTAAAGCCTATTAACATTACTTGTGTTATTACAAGTCCAAGTTTAACTTCGAGAATGGTCAGTTTTCAGAAGTGAGTGACTGAGACGGACACCAGGACGTGAAGAGACAGAGGGCTCGGACCGTCGTACCAGAGCCGTGCGAATGGCCATGGCCTCCATGCTGGAACACGAATATCCCCACCAGGTTCACCACGAAGCCCATGACGGAGACCAGCAGCAGGCGCTCGTGGTGCACGTCGGGGGGCGCCAGCGCTCTCTGCAAAACACAAGGCAAGGTTCATCGGGTGACTTCCCCGGGGTCCACTGGTGGGAACAAAGAGCCGCTTTAAAAATCGTTCAGGTCTTTTCAGAATGAAAAGTCACTCCAGAAATATCTGCCCACGGTCTATCGGAAGAAAACCAGTATTCACCACACCCGTGGTCGGCAAACCGAGAGCTCGAGAGCCACATGTGGCCCTTTGGCCCCTGGAGTGTGGCTCTTCCACGAAGTACCACGGCCTGGGCGAGTCTATTTTGAAGAAGTGTCGTTAGAAGAAGTTTAAGTTTCAAAAATGTGGCTCTCCAAAGAAATGTCAATCATTGTACTGTTGGTATTTGGCTCTGTTGACTAATGAGTTTGCCGACCACTGCACCACACTGTAAGAAAGGCAACAATGACCTTTTGGTCTGAAGCACATCCTTCCGTGGCATTTTAGAGCGTTGCCTTTCATTTCAAGGTCACTCCCCTTGAAATCTTCTTGTTTCCAGGTACCACATAAGAAGTCCCCCAACCCCCGTCCCACCCCAGAACTCAGGTTCTCTTCAGAACTCTCCCAGCAGGCCTTTACTCTCCAGTGTCAACACTCCATTTGCACCTGCAAAGCACCATTATTTGCCTTCCGTTTCAAGTAGGGTGCACATCTAGTTCATTTTTCTCAACTATTTCGTAAGCTCCTCCTATAACCCAAGGCTGTCCTCAACACTTCATAATCGTGTGCAAAACAGCTCTATTACATATACGCTTAGCGAATTAAACATCTTCCTTGCATATATAATTTGCCAAATCTAATCATTATCTACTGTACCTCAACTCCTTCTGAGAAAATAAAAAAGGCAGTGAAGATCAAAAACAGCCCGTTGACAAAGCCAGCCAGCACTTCCGCTCTGACATACCTGCAGAGCAAAGTAAACAACCAAATTATTAAGTTATTTCTTACAGATCAAACAGTCAACATCAAACGCATGTTCGATGACCCTAACCCACTTTAAACGTTTTAAGTGGCCAGCAAAGACCCAGCGTGTATAGTGCAGTGTGTTTTATTGCACATATATTCCAAAAACAAGAACATGAATTTCAATATTATGAATTATGCTGAATAGCAGAAAATACAGATTTCCTCACAGCAATCAGAAGACCTTGGAGTAAGGAGGTGTAGAAAGACCGTCCCCAGAAATGTGAAGCTCAGCTTGTCGCTGGAGCAGGAAGAGCAGGACTAAACAGTCAAAGAAGAATCCAAAGAGAAAAAGGGGGAGAAGAGAGCTTGAGAAGGGGGGGTTTGTAACGTATTAATCCCTTCTCTCCTAAGGACGCCTTAGGCCCTCTGCTTTGTGTTATTCAGCTTTCAAAACTCTGGGAAGCGGATTTGATCTGAAGGAAAATAAAATTATTTCTCAAGTATCCCTGGAACCACTTGAGATTTCTTTCCTCTCGCTCTTTTTCTAAGATTAAGAAATGCAGCACGAACGCTGACCTGTTTTTAGAATCAATTCCAGCTTCGCATCATTCTAGCTGAACTAGTTTTTGAAATTCTGCCCCGCTCCCCGCGGCCTTCAAGGCTTCCTGCCTCCTGCCCGTGGGAGGCGGCGGGGAAAGGGTTTCTTTCTCCAAGAGGCAGCTCGGGCTTAAAGTCACTAGGAACAACTTGAACTTGGCAGCTTTACTTGTTCAAACATTTTTCAAAGGGCACTCATAGCAGCCACTCACTCTGGTCCTTAAACCATGTAAGAGGAACATCAAGAAGACCGCTTTCTGTAGCTTTCTTTAATGACCCAGAATGGACTTAAGATTTCATGGCGCCAGGGAAGATGTTCTCTCTGAGCATTCAGCCTCTTTGGAGCTCTAGACATAGTGATCCCCTTCTCCGTACTGTAACAATAGTCTGATGGGTGTTCTTGCCTCGCTTTTTATCATTTTACAAGGAACCCTAATCCTTTGGTTATACCCCGAATCAGCAAGTGCTGTCGTAGACTTCATCCTTCAGCACTTGTCAAATGGGCAGTTACTATTTTTACAGAGTCACTCCCCCATCAGACCCCAAGTTCATTAAGGCATCTTACTTATCTTTCTATCTCTGGAGGAGCAAAGCAGTGGCCCTCAAACATCTGAAGAGAATGGAGGATGGGCAAGAAGCAGAGCATGCTTGCTTCAGAGCAAAGGCAAAGCTGGGCAGAAGGAGGAGGTGGTGAGGGAGCAGGAGTCAGAGCATGCTGGAGGAGGGAGGAGGAAAGGAAGAGGATGGAGGAGGGTGGATGGAGAACGGGAGGGAGATTATGGAGGTCCTGCACCGGCAATGGAAGGGAATCAGTGAAAGAAGGACAAGACTGCAAAAGCCAGAGCAAAAGGGACTGAAGAGGAGACTGAGGGAGAAGAAGAGGGAGCAACGAAGAGCTGAGAGATAGAGCAAAGGGGAGGAGAGAGCGGTAGAGAAGAGTAAGAAAGAAATGTGTGGGGGAAAAGGAATGAGCAGACACAGGCCCAGTAACCAGAAAGAAAGTAGAAACAGGAGAGCAGAAGATGGAAGAGAAAATGAGTCTGAGGATGCACCAGAGTGAGAGGCCAGAGAAAATGGGAAGGAAAGTGAAGAGAGGGGAGACTGTGGAGAGTGGGGGGTGGGAAGGACAAGGAAGGAGTGAGGGAGGAAGCAGGCGGAGGGGGCAGAAAGAAAGCGGGCAGAAGAGAGGAAGAGGCTACTGGTTCTCACCACTTTATACATGGATGAAATTACACTGCAGAATGTCCTATAAGCTTAAAAAAAAACAAAAAACATGCAGGCAGAGTCCATCTGATAATGGGAACACCACTGCTTCCATGCGAAAAGCCAGCTCTGCCCCTCAGGGCCCGGGCTTGGGGGCCTGATGCTCCAGTGTGAAAACACCCTCCAAATATTTGAGTCACTCTCCAAACTCAGCAAGAGGTGAAGGGTTTTACTTAAAAGCGGAGCTGAAGAGGGTATGCAATATAAAACCATACGGGGAAAGAATGATTTTAAATAAATCAACAGCAAAATAGCCTCCTAAAAACAAGGACACGTGATCATTTGCATAGACTAAAACTTTTTCTTTTTCATCTGCTTCAAAAAACTAGGGTAAGTGTTGAGAAATTCAAAATACCTAGTAACAATCTCACCTACAAATTTTGGGTAAAATCAAGATGCCCTAACCCTAAGCAAAAAAACTTAGATGCCAAAAAACCCCGCAAGATGTACATTTTGCAGATGGCAGGGACACGGTGTTCAGAACCAGGCGCCACTACCCCATGCAGTCAGGACAGTGGTTGCCTTGCCTATCGGAAAGAACCAGGAGGAGACTAAAGAGATTCAAGGGTTCAAGGGAACCAGGAGGAGACAAAAGAGATTCTTAAGTGTGTTCGATTAGTGCAAATTCTTTGAGCTTGAGATTTGTGTATTTTTCTGTGTTTCTTACACTTCAACAAAAAGGATTTTTTAAAAAGTCTTACCCATAAGAGAAAGCATCATTATCTCTCCATTTCGAAATAACAGACGCTGCCAACCCAGCCAAAATGGCAGTGCTATCGAAAAACATGTGAAAAGAGTCGGAAATCAGCCCTAAGCTGGAAGAGAACAAACATGGTGGCGTATTAGAATGGTAACCAAATAGAAGGCATCCTTCTCTACAAATCTAAGAGTCGGCTCTGCTCATCAGGAAGGAATCTTCCAGAAAGACAGCAATGAACTATGATAAAGAAGAAAAGGGAGGGGTGGGGGGAAGAACAGTACAGGTAGATCAGTTCCATACATTCATTATTTCTTCATTCTTTCACTCAGCAAATATATATCAGGCGTCCGATGTACCATGTGATAAGGTGCCCAAATTAGATAAAAGACCCCTCTTTTGATACCGCTTACATTCTAGTGGCAAGTTGAAAGGCAATGGACACTTAATGGGGGAACACACATTAAAGAGGTTATCTGTTCCTCCACTGAAAGACCGTCATCCTCAAAAATATAAACCAATTATAAGTTTTTACTTTACAATGAAGGCTCTGAACAAGAACCAGAATGTTGCAACAAGACCAACTGCTTCTAAGAACTTTTATTTGTGAATTTTACATTTTATTCATCTTTCTTCCATAAGAGAAAAAATTTGACATTTCATGTTCACAACATCTTGAGCCTGACTTATTACAGAATGAAAATGAACACAGACATTAGAGTGACCAAGTTCCAGTGAGAAATTTACTTTAGGAACTTAAAATTCTAGTGGAACCTTCAGAAAAAGAGATAACCCAGTCACATAAAGAAACTGTTGATACATCAACAAAGTGAACTAAAACTTGTGGTATCTAAAGAAGACATAGAAAGCCAGACTACAAAAAGGCCCACACATTTTCTAAATCTGCCAACGCTTCATTGGGAACCCATTTGGACTCCCAGTCCACCAATAAAAATTAATGGTTGTGGATGTGATGGTGAACAGGAAGATGAATACCAGCTAACTGAGCTAGGTATTACAGGTACTGGGTCAGTGCTAGATTCCCAATCTAGAATATATCTGGACAAGAGAGCCTTAGGTCAGGAGAGCAAGCCACAGGAGAACAAGTCACATAACACTCACGTTTTCCTTATGTACTGGTGACTTTCCACAATAGCTTGGAAATCAAAGGTTTTAATAATTTCCTCAATAGATCTCTACAGACCAAAAGAAATACTACCTAAAATAACTTTCCATGAAAGCGGTAATCTAGGTAGTCAAATATGAATCCACTGAACAAGGCATTTCACATACCAACTTATGCAATGGTAGCCCACAGTAAAATATAATGTGTTGTAATATAAAGTAACTATGGCAAAACTCTACATATATAAACCTATAAACCAAGCTAGTTTTGATACAGTCAGCACATAGGCCACAGTATGGCATAATTTAGGAAGAGTAAAGGATATAAATATTGTATATTTATAATAAATTATGATTATTCCAATACAAGACAATATAGTTGACCCTTGAATAACAGGGAGGTTAGGAACACCCACCTCCTGTGCAGTAAAAAATGCATATAACTTTTGATTCCCAAAAGCTTAACTACTAATAGTCTACTATTCACCGGAAGCCTTACCAACAACACAGTCAATTAACACTTATGTTATGTGTATTTTATACTGGATTATTTCCATAAAGTAAGCTGGAGCAAAGAGACAATATCATTAAGGAAATCATAAGAGAAAACACACTTGGAGTACTGCTCATATTTGTTGAAAACCATCTGTATGTAAGTGGATCTGCATAGTTCAAAGCCGTGTTGTTCAAGGGTCAACTATACGGTGCTTTTAACATGTACAATTCATTGAAGGGGGTTAACATTACAAGACACGTATATCTGATTCCCAGAGGACTCAACATATGATGATGGTTATGACACATGTTTTGATATGCAGTTAAGATCCAAGTGGTCACTCCATGATAACCTTCGTAAGTTGCTGAGTATTACTGACAAAACTGCATTCACATTTGCACTGAAAAGTAGTCGCACTTTTCATATAAAAGTATATACAGGTCACCAAAACTGGTGACATTATCTAATGTCATTGCTCAATTTCAACAGTGATAAAGCTCAAGGACAGCAACTGTCTGTGAAAATGGCCCTTCGTGAACAGAGACGACGTCTACTTAATGAACAAAACACACGACGGGGAACCCAAGACCCCTCTGAAGTCTTATATAAAAGACTGAGTGCTGGCTATCATCAGATTCTCAAATGGATATGAGACTTAAAGACAATCACTACACCCGGAAGTGTGATGATTCTATTGTTGGTTGAACAATTTTATAAGGCCCTTAAGTTATCCAAGGGCAAACAACTAGAGTGTAGTATTTCACTTCCATGGTTAAACTGGTTATACCTCTTCCCAAAGCAGTTAAAAAAAAAACAAAAAAAAAACAACAACAACAACAAAAACAAAAGTAACACCAAACACCATGAGAGGTACGCTTTTTAGGAAACTCTATGGGATTCCCTACTGCAGGCAGGACAGAGGGAACTCCTGAGACAGTTTCAGCATAAAATTAAAACAGAGAAGTGAATGGAAGAGATGACACTTGTCTGCCTGGATGTCCCCTGTATAAACCTCCTTCGGGTTCCAAGATCTCACAACAAAGTAAGTAGAACATCTGGGGTATTCCCTCTCCGAATCCTAAGGATGAAATCCAAGTGCCACTCCCCCACAGACAGGCAAGGACACTCCCCCAGGAGACAGGAAATGCGTTTATCCCAATCCCAAGAAAGTGGACAAAGCTAAGGGATGTGGAAAGACTCTCTCCCCCTGCCCAAATGAGGGGGGGACTTGTCACTCTTGTTGGACAGAGTGGGGGCGGGGAGGGGGGACACTAAGGAGGGGAAAAGCGGGGACCCATATCGTAAGAACTGCTGCACGCGGTGGGCCCCGATGTTAAGAAACAGTAGCCACGCCAGACAGGTGTGGACAAGAGGAAGCAACTGGGCAGCAGAGGCGGCGGCACCGGCGGGACCTGACCCTCCCGGCGACTAGCTACGTGGCATTCAGCAAACAGAGCCCGGTCTCCGCCACCCGGGCTTCCGCCCCAGCCCTTCCCCCTTCGGTTACCAGTTGCTCCAGATGCCGTAGAGGAGTTCCACAAAAGCGAAAGAGAGGTTGAGGCACAGGAAGAAAAACAGGTTCCGAGACGTCTTGTCCGACAGGATCGACCTGGGCACGACAAAGTGGGGAAAGCCCGCGAGTCCAAGCGGGGCCGGGACCCGGACGCGGGCCCCCCCCTCTCCAGACGCTCCCAGTCCCCAAGTGAGGGTGACCCTAGCGCCCCCTTCCCTGCACCTCGGGCCACGCTTCAACCTGGACCTTGTCCCCACTCCCCGCACACAGGGCACCCCGCACCTAAACCAGCCCGAGATCTTGCCCAACAGATTGAACTTGGGTGGTTTGTATTCATCGTCCTTGATGGACAGGGGCAGCATCTTCAATGCCCGGCGAAGGGCCGGGTCTCCCGCACTCTGGAAGTGGCTCCGTGGGTGATGGTGGCGACAGCGGTGATGCCTGCGGACGGGAATCCCCCCGCGATCGTCCCGGGCCGCGCGCCGATTACAGACACAGACACAGACACGGACACACGCCCGGGAACACGCCGACTTCCGGCCCGGGCCGCGCAACGCGTCCTGGGACGGGGAAGGGGGCGGGGCAGTGGGCGGGGCTTCAGCGGTGGGCGTGTCGTGTGTGGTGGGCGGGGCTTAGGGCTGGCACCAAGTTGCTGCCGCGCAGCCGCCGCGGGGTTCGGAGGGGATGGCAGGCAGCGCCGAGGGGTCTGAGGCGCCGCGATCCGCCCCCTGGAAGCAACTCCTGAGCTGAGGCGGCCGCTCCCGGCTCCCACGCGACCGCCTCGCCTCGACGTCCCCGGAGGCGCTGCGGCCTGGGCCTGCCCCGTCGCCACGCCCCCCCCCCCCCCCCCCCCCCCCGATCGAGTTCAACCCCGGCGCGGGCGGCAGCAAAAGCCCGGGGATGCGGGGGGCGCCGCATCCTGTGGCCGCCATTCCGCAGGCAGCGCCCGTGACGGTGTCGCAGGGTGCCCTCCGCGGGCCGCCCCGTGCCGGGGGCCCGGCCAGCCAGCCCGAGCACGGCGCCGGACCCCTCCGTGCGGCCACGCGCGACCGTGGGCGGCTGTGGTCCTGAGGGACGCGAGTGCGGGGAGCGGCCGCCAGCCCGCGCCTCAGGGGGTCTCGGCGGGCGCGGGGCCGCCTCGTCCCGGGGACACTCCCCCGGGCGCCTCTCCCGGACTTGGTAGGGGAAGGTCAGGTGCATCACGTGAGTGACCCCCACTGTCACCTGCGGGGACCGGCTCGTGGTGCGGTGGGACAGGAAGTGGGGCGTCCCCTACTCCGGTTCACCCCGCAGCACGGCGCCGCTGGCTTCGGGAAAAGGCACCCGTGGGCCGGCGAGGCGCCCCCTCTGCGTGTGACCCCGAAACTCGGGCTCCGGCCGCCGCTGCCCTCCCAGGTGAGCGAGCCGCAGAAAGGTGGCGGGGGGGGGGGGGGGCGGTGCGTGGTTTTTTCTTCGGGTCCTGGGCCTTCGTTGGAAGGGGTGGCGGGGGTAGAGAGTGGCCGGTTTTATTTTTGAAAATATCATTTACTTACTCTCTAATTCAAGAAAAAAAAAGAAGTGTTCCTGTTCGTTCCAACTGCGGTGCAAAGAGATCCCGGGAATTTAAGTTCTGGAGAGGGTGTTTGGACTCTGCGTCTGTGTCACAAGTCCTTTCCCTTCAGCGTAGGGATGTTTTCCTTTAGTCGCGTGCACTTCTGTTAGAAACAGACTTTGAACTTCACTCGAGCTCGAAGTGGGTGCACACCAGGTGAGGATAGATAAATATTTCCGTGGCAACTGGGTTTTCCTACAAGACCGCGTTATTTCAACGTGCTGTGACTTCAAGGGGGAGAGAGGGTCTGGGAATAACCAGATCTCAGCCACTGATTCCCCCGTAACTCAAGGTCAGCTGCAGCCGAAGCCCGTGTTTTTGTCATCTGCCTTTGAAATAATTGTGCAGCGGGGAGATTCCCAGGGGCGGGGGGAGACTAAATGGTGATGGAGGGAGACTTGACTTGGGGTGGTGAATGCCCTGTACAATGTACAGATGATGCATTATAGAACTGTACCTCTGAGACCTATAGAACTTAATTAACCAATGTCACCCCAGTAAACTCATCAACGAAAAGGAAAAGAAATTGTGCATTTTAGCATTGCTATCCATTGCCCCACTGGTTTATGCAGAAATCTTTTCACAGAGTTTTAAAATGCATTGGGGAAATCAAAGTTTAATTTCGGTTATATCGAGACTCCCAGTCTCCACCCCAAAGACATAATGAAGGACTGGAAGGGCCTTCTTTCAAAAGGGTCAATGCCACTCAAAGCATCCAGTCTTGGGTGGCATAACTATCAGCTTCAACACTCAGGCCTTGGGGATTTGTAAATTGGACCATTTAAATCAGGAAAAGTTGTATGAATGGAAAACGTTTGACCGTGTCTCACTTCTTTAGTCATCGTGAAGAAATACTTGTCTATGTACATTAACCAACATATGTTGTCAGAGCTAAAGCTAGTTTCTTTCATTCCTTCAATAATCACTTAGTGTCTGTTGTATGCTAGGCTAGGGGAAGGAAATGGGTTACGGAGCCAGGTGCTTTCCGAGGAACTGCATGGAAGAAGCTGAGGAGAGGGGGTTAGTGACAGGCAGATCTGCTCAGGGTTTTTGAACTGTGATGGGTAAGTGCACAGAGCTGCCCTTGGTACCTCGGTGGGGAGGAGTGGGGGACAGCTACCACTCAGTGAGTCTTGGATGCATACTAAGTCCTCCTTTTGCCCTTTCCATACTTGTATCATGAAAGGACATGATTTTGGAAAATAAAAAATGATTCTTCAGCTCTTTTCTGGTGGTCATTACAGATGCACTATCTTAGAAGTCTCCAGATTCTTGATTCCTTCATGTTACAAGATGACATGGTTGTATAAGATTATAAAATAGATGGCATGGTAATGAACATTTTAAAACTAATAAATGGATCTCTACTTTGAACATTTTAATAACTGCTTATATCCTCTCCTACTAATTAACTGCATTAGGTTAACTATGCAGACTCTCTGGGGGAGTAAAACCAGCTTTTCAGACATGTGATGGAGGGCTGTAAGAAATGAGAACAGAGAATTAAAGGGCAGAACCTCATCTGCAGCCAGGGTTCTAGCTCCTTTCGGGCAATAGTCATGGAGGAATCGGAAGGGTGCCACCTGCCATTCCCCAGTCACCAGCCCTGGCATTTATCTGCAACCCTATTTGAGGTGCCATGGTTTTTAGATGTTTCACATTGAATGCCTTGTGATCCTTCAGTGAAAAAAGGAGCTGTGGTGGTGGATAAAACTAGGATACTTAAGAATCTAGAAATTGAATACAAGTAATTGCTAATGCGTTTAGAGAATTTGCTCGATGGCATATATATTCTGGTTTCAAATGTATAAACACACAAGATAGTGGGGATGATCTGTGCTTATTCTGCTTCTGGAAAGAAGCAAACGAAAATGTGGAAGTGTTATCACCAGCCTATAGGTTGGCATTATCTACCTCGTTACCTAAATGTGATTTTTAGAGCACAGAATAGCAAATTTTAAGTTCCAGAAATAATTCAAAGCCTGTGGACAATGACATTGAAAGAATTTGTTTAAATGTTTCTGCTGATTGACAAAAACATCACAGACAGTTCTTTTATTTCCCTTAATAGTGTCAAGAGAGTCTGTTCCTATCAATTACTGAAGCCATAAGGAAAAAAAATTGAGCTATCATGATGAGGTAAGTATCAGTATTTTTTTTGGCTCTGTTTAAGTTGTGATATAATACACATATTTGCCATCTTAACCATTTTTAGTGTACAGTTCAGTAGGGTTAAGTATGTTTACATTATGGAACAACCCATCTCTGGGACGTTTTCATCTTATAAAACAGAAATTCTGCACCCAGGGACTCCCCATTTCCCACTTCCCCAGGCCCCTGCATCTACCATTGTACTTTCTGTTTCTATGAAATTGACTACTCGAGGTTCCTCATATAAGTGGAATCATAGAGTATCTGTCTTTTTGTGACTGGCTTATTTCATGTAGCACAATGTCCTCAAGGTTCATCCATTTTGTAGCATGTATCAGAATTCCCTTCCTTTTTTACGTCTGAATAATCCATTGTATGGATATACCACATCTTGTTTATCTCTTGATGGACATTTGGATTGCTTCTACCCTTTGGCTATTGTGAATAATGCTGCTATGAATAGGGGTGAGGTACATGTATTCTTATTAGAGAAAAAATATTCCCTATAGAGGTAACTTTGTTTCCTTGGAAATAAGGTGTTTGTTTGTTTTTTTAATATATTTTATTGATTTTTTACAGAGAGGAAGAGAGAGGGATAGAGAGCTAGAAACATCGATGAGAGAGAAACATCGACCACCTGCCTCCTACACACCCGCTATTGGGGATGTGCCCACTACCAATGTACATGCCCTTGACCAGAAACGAACCTGGGACCTTCCAGTCCACAGACCGACACTCTATCCACTGAGCCAAATCAGTTTCAGCAATAAGGGGGTTTTTGTTTGTGTGGTGTTTTGTTTTTGTTTTTTTAATAGAATTTTATTGATTTCAGAAAGGAAGGGAGCGGGAGAGAGAGATAAAATCATCAATGATGAGAATCATTGACCAGCTGCCTCCTGCACACCCCCCACTTGGGACCGAGCGCGAAACGTGGGCATGTGCCCTTAGCTGAGTTCGAACCCAGGACCCTTTAGTCCACAGGCCGATGCTCTATCCACTGAGCCAAACCAGCTAGGGCTGGAAATAAGTTTTTGCTTGAGCCATGGTCTATTAGAAAATACTGTAATGTATCTTTTTTATCATATCTATTGAAATAGTAATTCCGATTATAGAGGAAAATCAATACCTATAAAATTGAAATAGTCTTGTAGACTAGATCAAAGCTGAAATTACAGAAAGACCCTAAAAATATAAAGAGACTCAAGTGTGAGAGTCGGGAGCTTGTTCTGACCTACCATTCTTCCAGTGGCTCAGCAAAAAAAAAAAATGGGATGGATACATTTTACTTCCCTTCTTTATGCTTTGAGAGACTATGTAACATAAAGGGGGAAAGGGCCTGACCATTTGCATTACTATCAGTAAGCTCTGTGAGGGCAGAAATTGGGTGGGCCAGTTCCTTACCAGCCCTAGAGCCTGACAGTGCTGGGCGTGCAGTAAGCCCCAATAAGTGTTGACTGACAGGTGTCTACCACGGATATATTTTATATATCCTTCCTTTAATAAAGTTAGAAAGCCCATATGAATTGAGATTGCTTCCATGTTGGCTCTGATATCTAAAACTGTTTATACATTATGTGTATGAAAATCTGTTTCTCTCAGAGAGGTGATTACAGATGAGAGCCAGTTGCTGAAAGCCAGTATTGTGTATGTACTAGTAAATACTGGGAGAGGGGCCCATAGAATATTCCAGTCTTGCCTCCCCTCTTTTTCCGTGTGCCTAAAGCAGAGAGAGGTTCACATGCAAAGCTCCCGTACCCGGCCCGGCCTGGTGAGAGTGATGTGTTTACAGCGGTACTGTGCTTCTTTCCGACTCGTTTCTGGAACTGATTTCGAATAGCACTGTGCTGAGCTAAAAATGCCGTTCTATTTCTAGGCTTTCTTCATAGGATGCATTGACGCCTCGCATCCTTAGAGTCATAATGTTCTCTTAGGAATAAGGCCACTCCTTCCTCTGCCCCAATCTATGTCACTTCCAAGCCCCATCATCATCATCATCATCATCATCATCATCACACAGGAGCTGCAATCAGGAGGCAATTCCAGGAGAAAGATGTCGGGCTAGCAGGAGGTTTTATCTAGCACAATTCAGACCTGTGCACTCCGAGGGGAAAGAGGACCTCACTGTCTGCCTAGTAACAAACAGCTGGTTCCAGGAAGCAGGGCTTTGAAAAAACTTTATACATACAGTATATGTTACTTCCTTCTAAATCAGTGATGATAAAGCAACCTAGATAATGGCTGCTTAAAGAAGTATTGAGGAATGTGATGCTTTATTTTTTGTTTTTTTTGTTTTGTTTTTTAAATACATTTTATTGATCCTTTACAGAGAGGAAGCGAGAGGGATAGAGAGTCAGAAACATCGATGAGAGAGAATCATCCATCAGCTGCCTCCTGCACACCCCCTACTGGGGACGTGCCCGCAACCAAGGCACATGCCCTTGATAGGAACCGAACCCGGGTCCCCTCAGTTCCTAAGCTGACGCTCCATCCACTGAGCCAAACAGGTTTCGGCAAATGTGATGCTTTGTATAAGCTCTTGGAGCTGGGCGGGCAGGGGTTGGGGGTGGGGGGAGAATGCCAGATTGCTGGGCAGTTTTCGCTGTGGAAAATGCCATAAGGTCTTTCTTAAGGGACAAGTATATACGCGAGAGAGATAAAAACACATTCACATAAAAACTTGTATATGAATGTTCATAGCAGCATTATCCATAACAGCAAAACGTGGACTCTTCCTGTTTGGGGTATAGGTCTTTTGTCTGCAGCTGCCAAGCAGGACGACCCAGGAGGGAGGGTCATTCATTTTTATTTTTTATTTTGGGGCCTTTTTATTTTTGCCTTAGCCCAAATCACCTTATCAGGGAGGCGAGGAAAGTGAACTTGAACCACGTAAGATAAAATGAACCGATTTTCTCATTAACAAGCACGGAGACGCATGAGAAGGCTGATGTTTTGTTTCCATTGCTCCTCCAGGTGTTACCACATCTGCAAACTTCCCGGCCGAGTGCTGGGCACCCGCGTGCTCCGCCTCTCTCTGGTGGCCGTCCTCGTGCTGCTCCTGGTGGCTGGGGCTCTGACCACTCTCCTTCCCAACAACAAAGACGACAAGATGCTGTCGTGGCGGAGGGAGGTGAAGGCCCAGGGCCAGTCCGCCCTGGCTTCCTTCACTCTCATCATGCAGACGTACAACAGGTCTGATCTGCTGCTGCGGCTGCTCAATCACTACCAGGCGGTGCCTCAGCTGCACAAAGCCATCGTGGTGTGGAACAATGTTGGGGAGAAGCCACCGGAGGACTTATGGAACTCTCTGGGGCCGCACCCCGTGCCCGTGATCTTCAAACCCCAGACCACCAACAGGATGAGAAATCGGCTCCAGGCCTTCCCAGAACTGGAGACCCAGGGTGAGTCATAGCAACCCAGGGAGCTGGATTGTACGCGCGGATGGCTGGACTCCTCCTGTCTTTAATGGCCTAGAGAAGATGGGGGAAGTTTAGTCATTAGAAAGCACTTTGAGAACTTCAGGGACAGTTCCCAGGATGTCAAGAAGCAGCTTCGCGGGGAGGAAAGCACGTACATGTGATAGCAGGGACAAGAGGTTGCGATTGCGAAGGCAGATATGCTGTGCTTGCACATGCTGCGTGCGTCACAGAGGTAGCGGAGGCCACATATGCTTAATGTATTTCTTGCCACCGCCTTCTACATAGCAGTCACACAGGTTATCATTTGCTTTAAAGAACCTCGGTGTTATTTATATATAGTTTCTATAATAATAGGTGATAATTTCCCCTCAGACAATCATAAAAATCAATTACCGTTCAAATCAAAATTTCTGCTAGACAATTCTCTCCAAGAATACAGTTACTTACTAATTTTGTTAGTACCTCGTGTGAACAATCTATGTAGACACTGGTGCATCTTACTCATTGTGTTTTCATTTCCAAATGGTTCGGTTTTCAATTTTTCCCTTTCGTTTCAGCGGTGTTAATGGTCGATGACGACATGCTAATTAGCGCCCAAGACCTTGTGTTTGCTTTCTCCGTTTGGCAGGTAAGGTTGCCCAGTCTTCTGTGACCTCTTCAGCATGGAGTCCTGTCTGGTGTTAGCTAGAGCAGTTTGGGTTTAATGTGGTGTCATCCAACACAGCTTGGGCAGTTTTGTCCAAAAGAGAGAGTCATTTGTGATGTGGTCATCGAGCCTTCCTGTGCTCCGTTAAGCCAGCAGGTTATGCCGTCCTTTATCCGTATTTGACTTATATGTGAGGTTCTGGGGGGAGAGCAGTGCAGAAATGACCTGGTGTGTGGTCCAGCAAAGACTGGCATCCAGCGATGTCTTCACAGGGACACAGGCATGTCTCAGATGAGAAGTGTATTTTTTGTATTAACGTTCGTTAAAAGAAAACAATCCTTATAGCCAGAAAATTTACTCCTGATTCTGTGGTCATTGTTTAGAAGTAAGTAATGACAATTCTGCATGCACCATTGCTGTGACAGGTGTGTGTGGTTTTTTTCTTAAATCCTGCTGGATGACTAGGCACAGATTGCTCAGCGGCCCGCCATTCTAAAATTACAGCACTTCCTGCTAACCGTGTGTTAGCTGTGGCTGACTTTTAGCCATTGCACTACAGTTACCTGAAACCACACTGCAGACAAATACTGAAACCCTGTCCAACATTTAAACAAGGTGCTCCCCAGTAAATGGTCTGATTTGCACGGTAGTAACCTCCTTAGTTAGAATTCTATTGCATCCCCTAAAATGTATTTTTTGCTGATCTGACAAAAAATAGGTATAATTTTTATTTACTCACACAAGACAGCTATTGTTGTATTGGCCATTGTCACTTTTTTTTTTTTTTTAATATGGCAATCTAAGGGGAAAAAGATCAGTGCTCCTGACTTAGTCAGATATTACATGTTTTAAACATTCTTATAGCAACCTGTTGAAAATAGCTGGATTATAGTATAGTTAAGATTATGTGCTCTCTTAAGGGTGGTTTTGCTCATTTCAAAGGTGTGCTAAGGGACAGGGCTTGCGTAAGGCAAAGAGAAACCTTTTACTAAAGAAGTCATAGGCCTGGGGAATGACTACCCACCATAACTTGCCCAATTAGGAATTTATGATCAGATCACCATGAGGTTATTTTCCATAGAACCCCTTTTCCATGCGCACTTTGAAATGGGATTTAAACCCTGCCAGAGAGAGAGAGAGAGAGAGAGAGAGAGAGAGAGAGAGAGAGAGAGAATGAGGATGTGTGTGTGTGTATGTGTGTGCGTGTGCGTGTGTGTGTGTGTGTGTGTGTGTGTGTGTGAGAGAGAGAGAGAGAGAGAGAGAAATTCTGGTTTAGTGTCTGTTCTTACCTCTTTCACATGCTTTACTGGTTTCCTTTTGCTTGTTGATTTGTTTTAGTCACTCTACCCTTAATAATATTGTGTTACTGCTCTCCTTTCTTCAGTCATCCTGACACATCTCATTTTATATATACATACACACACACACACACACACACACACACACATACACACACACTCTAATGACCTGTTGCAGGAATATGCATGCAAGACTCCCACTACCGCCACCTCTCCTGCTTCCCCACCTGTCCCACCCGCCCCAGTGCGCCCTCGGCCACCACAGCCACCATCTCCGAGGCTGCACGCACTGCCGCCACCGCTGCGCACTTCGCCTGACCCACCCCGCACGCGCTGCCAGTGCTTTTTCTCCACAGCTGCAGCCGCCTTGCTTTCCACTTTCCCTCCCTCTTCCTTCTATGCTATCTTCAGTTTCACTCTTCCCTCCCTTACTTATGCAAATTAACCACCATCTTTGTTGATGGGCATGGCTGGTGGGTGTATCGGAGTGATGGTTAATTTGCATATTACTCTATTATTATGTAGGAGATATATATATATATATATATATATATATATATATATATATATATATATATATTCATATGTTTTAAAAGGAAACACCAGGCTGAAAAGGGATAAAGATATAACGTTGTCTAAAAAATCAACAGTAACTTTCAGGAAATTTGGTATCAACATGGAAATACAGTAAACTCGTACATGTAGACTCGTAATCCTAAGAGATTAGAACAGTTTTCGAAAGAATTGCACTGTCATGTTTCCTGGAATATGCAGCATTCATACAGCCTGCTTCCCCGAGGTGAGCTGGCAAGATCCAGCCTCTGGTGACTAGAAGTGATTGATACAGATTGTGTTTGAATCAGAACGTCTGCGAGGCTAGGGATTTGGGCTGTGAAGGAATTTGGCTGTGAACGTGGCAGGACCTGGACATACGAAGTTGCCTTGGAGTTCAGTGAAACAGGAACAAAATGAAGCCAGCAGATTTATTTCCTTCTCTCTGTAATAAGTCATTGCCTTTCCACTATGTCTGCTCCAAAGAAATGTCCACTCACTTGTTCTTTTTCCATCTGTTCAGCAATTTCCTGACCAAATTGTAGGATTTGTCCCCAGGAAGCATGTTTCCACTGCGTCAGGCGTCTACAACTACGGAGGCTTTGAGCTGCAGACACCGGGCGTGGGGGACGGTGACCAGTACTCCATGGTGCTGATTGGGGCCTCGTTCTTCAGCAGCAAGTACCTCGAGCTCTTCCAGAGGCAGCCCGCAGCCGTCCACGCCCTGATCGATGACACGCAAAACTGTGATGACATTGCCATGAACTTCCTCGTTGCCAAGCACACGGGGAAGACTTCGGGGGTGTTTGTAAAGCCTGTAAACATGGGCAACTTGGAGAAAGAAACAAGTGGGGGCCATTCGGGAATGTGGCATCGAGCGGAGCACTTCCTGCAGAGGTCTTACTGCGTCAATAAGCTCGTTAGCGTCTACGGCGGCATGCCCCTCAAGTACTCCAACCTCATGATCGCTCAGTTCGGCTTTCCCTATGCCAACCACAAAAGTAAGCTGTGAACGCCAAGCAGAAACAAACCTCAGACAGCTTAGCAGCTGAGTAGCTTCTTCACACTGGTTGCTTGTTTGTTTGTTTTTAAGCAACATCATGAACCTTTATCCACTCTGGAAGTCTCTACAAAGGAAAAAATTGCAGCACTTCTTGGATGTAAAAGCCACATGAACTTCAAAACCCAAGAGCCAGGGAGGTCTTCTTGTGAGGAGTGTTCCTGGACATAACTCCTGGGTCAGTGACAATCATGCATTCTGAAATAGCCCTATGGTTTCTTTGATGCCTGGCATTTGCCATAAGGACCCATCGTGAGCTGTTCCAGGATTAGAAGCGTTTCAGCTTTTCATTAAAGGACAGTCACTTGCATTTGAAGCCTAAGATGCTTCTTAGCAAAGCCCATGGAGCTGGGAAAAGGCACAAGGAACGATGGGTCTCACCCGCATCACATACTGGAACTTTCCTGACTCGGTGTTCAGCGTCCCCGTGGTCCCTCAGCCAGCCTTCCCAGGGCTGACTCAGCCTGGCTCGGCTTTGGGGCAACCATCGTGCTTTTCTTTCTGTCCATAAGTCTTCTGGACTCTGGGCTTCATGTAATAGCTGAAGGACGTCTCTGTTCTGCTTGATCTCCATGAACGTTTCCTGCATGGATCACGGGAAAGTGCAGCTACTGTTTTTATAAGCAGCTAACATGCGGCGAAGAGTCTATGTTTTACCAGGTTCAGGTAGTGCATTTTTGTCACTGAGCCTGATCTTGAGATGGTACATTGGTTTTTATATTTTATAAAATATCCCTTCTGAAAGAATGTTGAGTAGGCACAGGCGGAAGTCGAAACTCTAGTATCAAAAGATCTTCACTGTTGGGGTATAGGTTAGCACATGGAAGCTAGAGTCCTGTGTGTTATACACAGTCTCTTGCATTCAGAACTTTTTTTTTTTCCTCCCCCCAAAAAAAGATGTAAGGCACTATTTATCATGAAATTTTGATTACACATAGATACAGGAAAAAATAAGGAATTTTTCTCATGGTAGAGGAATTCTGTAGGGAGTCTGCACAGGTTACAGTACATTGCCCATGCTGCTGTAAGAGCTAGTATGTGTTCCACAGTGTGTGTTTGGTCCTTGCTCACCACTGGCAGTCAGGAGCACTTACTTACGTAGGCCCTCCCCATCCTCCCATAATGCCATTCTATCCCCACAATTGCAAAGCTGTGAAAACATTATCATAATCCTGGTTTATGTTCCAACAATGAGGCCTTTGTGTAGTTAGTCCAGTATGTGTTTCTTTTGCATTGGCATGTGTGTGTGAGCTAATACAGTCAGATAAAGCTAGTAGAAAGCAGAACCTCTCTAAGAATGTAATGTTAGTTATCTGCTCTGTCCTCTTGGGATTGCACTGTCATATAAATAAAATGAGCTTTTACCATTCAGGTGTTCTGTGTTAATTAAGCAGATTTGTGTTTTTTACAAACCTCTCAAGTGTTCTAATACATAGCCCAGGGGAAGGCAGGGGCATTCTCTACATTCCCCACTGGATTAATATTCCCAGATTTTTTTTTTCCATTTGTGTTCTTAAACTTAAGCATCACTAAGTTAATTATATCACCAGGCCTCTATCCTATCTAATAAGAGAGTAATATGCAGATTGACCATTCACTCCAACACACAATATGGCTGCCCCCATGTGGACACAAGATGGCCAGCAGGGGAGGGCAGTTGGGAGGGACCAGGCCTGTAAGGGTGGGCAGTTGAGAGGAACCAGGCCTGCAAGGGAGGGCAGTTGGAAGCAATCAACCCTGCAGGGGAGGGCAGTTAGGGGCAAACAGGCTGGAAGGGGAGCAGTTAGGCATCAATTGGGCTAGCATGGGAGTGGTTAGAGGGTGATCAGGCTGGCAGGCTGAAGCGGTTGGGGGCAATCAGGAAGGCAGAGAGGCAAGCAGTTGGGAGCCAGCAGTCCTGGATTGTGAGAGGGATGTCAGACTGCCCGTTTAGGCCCTATCCCAGTGGACAGTCGGACATCCCTCGAAGGGTCCCAGATGGGAGAGGGTGCAGGCTGGTCTGAGGGACACCCCACATCCACTCCCGTGCACGAATTTCCTGCCCCCAGCCTCTAGCTGATAATAAGTGCCATTAATTGTATAACCTCCCACAAAGGTATTAGAAAAGCCTCTGGCCCACCAGGTGACACATATTCTAGAAGGTGTTTCTACCTAATGGGCAGAGAACCACCGCCATTTTCATTTCATTTTCTTTATGTCAAATGCCCTTTTTCTTATTAAAAAAATAAAAGCTCTGCTGGTACTTCCATTGGTTACAGCATCATTCCAATACACCAAGATTGTGGATACAATCTTTTGTTGGTATATACAAGAGTCAACCAATGAATGCAAAGGTTAGTGGAACAAAAATCTCAATCTCTCTCAATCTCTTTCTCTCGCACTCTCTCCCTCCCTCCTTTCCTGTCCTCTCCTCTCCTCTCATTTTCTCTTCTCTCCTTTCTTCCTCCTTTTCCCCCGTTCATGGGGATTTAATAACAACCCAAAATTTTGTCAAAAATACCTTCAGTGTGAGCCGAATGCAAAGAACATTTGGTTCACAAAACTACTTCCCATGTTTGTAGCCTGGGACCCGGATGTAGGTCTCAGCCCCGGATAGAGGTCTGGGTTCTGGGAGGGTCGTTTGGGCCACAGAGGTATGTCCATGCCCCAGGGGCGGTCTGGTACCTCACCTGGACATGTGGGTTATGGAAATGGTGGTCTGGGTTACAAATTGAGAAGTACACCCAGGATACAAGTCTGGATTCTGTGTTTGAGGCCTGGGCCCCGGGATAATCTTCTCGGCCCCGCCATGATAGTCTGGGTCCCGGATGTAGGTATGAGCCCCAGGTGGAGGTCTGGATCCTGTGAGGACCTTTGGGCCCGGAGAGAAGTCTGAGCCCCGGGGCAGTCTGGTACCTCACTGGAACATCTGGGTTATGGAATAGTTGTTGGGGTTATGCTTAGAGATCTAGTCCCTTATTACAACTCTGTGTTCGAAGTTTGTGACCTGGGCCCAGGGTTGCCCTTCTAGGGCCCCACTATGAAGGTCTGGTACAGGGATTTAGGTATGGGTGCTGTAGCAAGGTGTGATCACTAGGGGGCGCTGTGGGCCCAGATGGGAGTTTTGGGGGCAAGGGTAGGATCTTGGGATGATGAAATGGTGGTCAGGACTAGCCTGGATATTTGGAATGCAATTAAGGAATAAGCACTGGCTTCCAGTACAATTCCCCAGAATGGCCTTCTGTCTCCTCGCCATAATGGTCTGAGCCCCAGACGGAGGTCATTTGCTCTTGTGCTTTCCCCCAGGTACCCTTCAGGTGTCTGTCCAAATGTAAGGCTCTCTAATGTCTTATTTATATGCTTAGAACCACCCCAGTTTATTTTTCTCTGCAATGCTTACCATTATTTGACTATATTTACTTATTCATTTACTGTCTTTCTTTCCCCT
Organism: Pipistrellus hanaki; assembly: GCF_964339955.1. NCBI lineage: Eukaryota > Metazoa > Chordata > Mammalia > Chiroptera > Vespertilionidae > Pipistrellus > Pipistrellus hanaki. Next base: position 7,463,158 of record NC_140520.1, read on the forward strand.
CCTCTAATGATATGGAGAGTTTACTCTTATACAATCTGTGATGGTTACCAGTAACTTTTGAACATATCCATTGAAACTTGACCAATACCTAAGCAATATCTACAACACTCCTCTCCCCTGCTTCCAAGTTTGGTGTCCTGTTGCCATGATTGGTCCCTTCCTTCTTTCCCTCTTCCCTCCAAGAAAGACACCTGGGATTTCCGGATGTGTGTGAGTAGTGGAAAGTAATCCAAAGCATTTTAAAATGTTATTCTTGATTAACAAATCAAAATGGTTTACTGGTTTTGTCTCCTATTCTTTGGGAGATTAGTTAAAATTACTGATTTGTCAAATTTTTTCTGGGTTCCTACCATGTGTCAGGCACTGTACTGGGCTCAGAGATTGCAATGATTGACATGTTTCATGACCTAATAAAATGGGAGAGATAGAGCCCTGACCGGTTTGGCTCAGTGGATAGAGTGTCAGTCTGGGGACTGAGGAGTGCCAGGTTCAATTCCAGTCAAGGGCATGTACAGCCCCAGTAGGGGGTGTGCAGGAGGCAACTGATTGATGTTTCTAATTCTCTATTCCTCTCTGTAAAAAATCAGTAGAGTATATATCTTTAAATATATTTTATTGACTTTAGAGAGGAAGGAAGAGGGAGCGTGAGAGAGAAACATCAATGATGATAGAGTATCATTGATTGGCTGCCTCCTGCACTCACCCTACTGGGGGATCAAGCCTGCAACCCAGGCATGTGCCCTTGGCCAGATTCAAACCTGGGACCCTTCAGTCCACAGGCTGATGCTCTATCTTTTGAGCCAAACCAGTTAGGGAAATAAAGTTACCTTAAAATGGGAGAGATAGAAATCACAAATAAATGCAATTCATAGGGATAAGGGTTTAATAGTTAGATGAACAAAGTGCTATGGGAAACAGTGGATGCTTTAAAAAAAAAAAAAAAAAAAAAAAAAAAGTGACCCCACCACTTTTTGAAAATGATGGGTGCTGGAGCACTTTCAAAAGATTCCTCCACAGCTTCTCATAGATCCCCCCCCCAGCAGGGAACTCCACCAGAGAACTCGAACGGTTGGGTGGTAACATTTTTTGTGTCACTTCAGCCACCCCGCCTCCCTCGGATCGCTTGTAATATTTTGGCTGCGCCTACAACTCCCAGAACGCAGCGCGGGGTGGGGGCGGAACCAGCCGGCCCCGCCGCGGCCTGGGATTGGTTGTGAGTGCCGGGCCAATGGGAGGAGGCGGTGTTAGGAGGTCCAGGAGAACGGGTCTGGGAGGGAGGAAGGTGGCAAGATGGTGTTGGAAAGCACTATGGTTTGGTGAGTAACAACCGAGGGGCTTCGCGAGGGGCGGGGCGGGGTCGGGGCGCGTGCAGGCCGGGGGGGCCGGGGGTAGGGGCGCGGGGCTGGTGGGCGAGACGCGGCCGCGGGCCGGGAGGGGAGGAGCTCACCGACTCCCTGAGTCATCCTCGGGCCCCGGAAAGGAGCACGGGCCTGGGTACCCCAAGCTAAACCCTCACCCCGCGGAGAGCCATTGGCCGCGCGGTCCCTGTTGCTGCCTTTCTCTGTCCCAGCGTCGTCGTCTCTGGACCAGCCCCCGGTCTGTGTCTGGTCAGAGTCCTGCTGCTCAGACTCGCCCTCCTCTCCCTTCTCCTCCTGGCAGAGGCTCTGGGTTCCTTCCCCGGCCCGTTCACGCGTCTCTAACTCTGTGACCTTCCCCCGTGCCGTCTTCAGGGGTGCTGTTTGTAGAGTGCTTTTTCTGTGTGTGGCAGGATTTAACAGACTTGATCTCACTTAAACCTCAAACACGTTGAGTTACAGGTGAGGATACTCACTCAGTCTCAGCAATTTTGAGTGATTTACCCTCAGTCCCGCAGCTCACTTAGTGCTGCAGCCAACATGTAAAGGTGAGCCAGTCCCAGTATGGATTGAGTTGGATTAGAAGCCGGGGGGACGCCGAGACCGGTTTGGCTCAGTGGATAGAGCGTCGGCTTGCGGACTGAAAGGTCCCGGGTTCGATTTCGGTCAAGGGCATGTACCTTGGTTGCAGGCACATCCCCAGTAGGGGTGGTGCAAGAGGCAGCTGATCGATGATTCTCTCATCGATGTTTCTAACTCTCTATCCCTCTCTCTTCCTCTCTGTAAAAAAACCAATAAAATAAAATAAAAAATAAGCCGAGGGCTCACTTTTTTGCAAGGTTTCAAGAGTTTCTTCTAAGTGTGAGCATAGAATGTAATGCAGAACAGTACATAAACACGCACAAATCGTCAGTTGGATGAGACAGGGTTTTCTTTTGGGGGAGAGGCTAGCATTGCCGGGTAAAATATAGGATGCCCAGTGAAATTAGAATTTCAGATCAATAATACTTACCAATTGCGGGGGCTTGATGGCGGGGATCTCCCTTTTCCGCGTCCCGCACGGAAAGATGAACGAACCGGTTCTAAGTGGAGGTGGCCAGGGATTGAGAAATATTAGAAATAAAGAGAGAAGGCATAGAGATAGATTTTAAACTGGGAGCTGGGAGGGCCACTGACCTCCTCTGCTGGAGAGACAGACTGACGACCTCCTAAGCCTCGCAGCACATCTATTTATACTCCAATCCAACAAGGGGTTTCACAGGAAAACAAAAAGCCGAGGAGGGCCCAGGTTCCACCCAGTCCTTCCTCCTGGACAAACACAAGCCAGGAACTAAGAACATCTCCGCACTCCCAGGGCGGGAGTGCAGCTGACATGACTCCGCCAATATCCCGGCCTAGTCAGCAACAATCTAAAGAATATCCAGGTATCTTCCCATTTGGCCCTCTACAATCAATGTTTAAAAAAAAAAAAAAGTGGATGTATAATAAGTATGTCCCAAATATTGCACGGAACATACTTATAACAAAAAGTTGTCGGCTGTTTACCTGAAATTCAGAGTTAGCTGGGAGTTGTGTGTTTTTGTCTGCTAAATCTGGGCGCCTCTGGGCGGGAGCGTGTGGAATCCAAAAACCTGTGCCTGTTTTGTTTTTTGTTTTTTTGTTATTTACAAGCTGCATGTTCTTAAGAATGTAGTAAATCTATCTATAAAATGGAGATAATAGAGCACAGTTAGGTAAAATGTAGGTGCTGGTTTTCTGTAAAAGGTAAAGCACTATGTAAAAAGTAAAGGTGGCCGGGACCGGTTTGGCTCAATGGATAGAGCGTCGGCTTGGGGGACTGAAGGGCCCCGGGTTCGATTCCGGTCAAGGGCATGTACCTTGGTTGCTGGCATATCCCCAGTAGGGGGTGTGCAAGAGGCAGCTGATCGATGACTCTCTCATTGATGTCTCTCTCATTGATGTTTCTAACTCTCTCTCTATCTCTCTCCCTTCCTCTCTGTACAAAAATCAATAAAATATATTTAAAAAAAAAAAAAAAAAAGTAAAGATGTTTCTATCTGGTACTTGAGTCCTTAAGAAAGAGGGACCCTGAAGGAATTTAGATAAATGCTGGGAAGAAGAGAGGGCAGGGCCTAAAGCTGCTGAGATATAAAGGCCCCAGGCATGAAAGGTAGCCAGGCCCAGGTAGGAGACCGCAAATGTCCAACTGAGGGTGGTTGAACTCTGTCCTGTACCCTTCGAGAGGGGACTGTAGGAAAAGTTCTGAGGATGGAGGAGGCAGAGAAGTACACACAGTGGCACTTAATGGTAACCCGGTTTGGTACCGGAGAAAAGATTTGGGTTATTGGTGGCCTATTGAAGTAGCTCAGGCACAGAATAAGGAGAGCCACCCATGCTCCTTTTGTGTGTGTGTGTGGGGGGGGAGGCCTTCATGCTTTGCTTTCTCAGAATTCTCAGGAGCAGTTTATTAAAAATTGCTACTGTTTGATTCTACTCTCAACCTGCTGAGTCAGACTCCCAGCCAGGGAAGTCCAGGCATGTGTATTCTTTCTTTTTTTTAATGAAGACTTTTATGGAATAGCTGGATAATACTATTTTGATATGAATTTTTGATGGGGAAAAATACTGTTGGGCAAAAGGAGTCACAAGAAGCACATATATTATCCCATTCATATAAAGTTCAGAATTGGAGAAACTAACCCATGTGGTTTTTTGGGGTGCATACAGAGCTAGATGTTAAGGCATCTGTGTTTTTAACACCACCCAACGGCCATCACCCTCCCAGTGGTTCTGACACAGAGCCAAGTGTGAGAACTACTGCCATGTTCTCCACTGTCCCTCAAGCCCCCTTTTCTTATTTTGACATCTTTCTTCCAGTTTCATCCATTTGTTGGTCTTGCCCACAATCCTTATATTTAGTAACTATTCCATCTGGAGGATCCTCAAAGCCTTCATTGTTTTTTGTGGGTTTTTAAAAAATATATATTTGGACTCGTCACTGTACTTTAAGCTAGAGAGGCAGTTACTTCCCTGTTGGGGGATAACCAGAAACGGTGTATTGGGGGAAAAGGAATAACAATGCATGGTCAGTAGAGTCAGCCTTGACGTTCTTTTTTTTTTTTTTTTTTTTTAATATATTTTATCTGTGTTTCATGTTTACTGTTAGGTATTGTCCTATAGGGCTGGTACTATAAAACCCATTTTAATATATACATAAATATTTTTTTATTGATTTTAGAGAGGAATTGAGAGGGAGAGAGAGAAACATCAATGATGAGAGAGAATCATTGATTAGCTGCCTCCTGCACACCCCCCACTGGGGATCAAGCCTGTAGCCCTGACCAGGAATTGAACTGGTGACCTCTTGGTTCCTGGGTCAATGCTCAACCTCTGAGCTACACCATGCTGGGCCAATAAAACCCTTTTTACACGTGAAATAAATGGATCTTAGAGAAATTAAGTAACTTCTTCAGGATCACAGAATTAGCAAGTAGCAGAATGGGGACTTGAACCTGTGCCTGAAGAACACTGCCCTTTATTTCTGTTTCTCTTAACCTTCTAGTAGCTACTTAATTACCTCCCTTCATCATTTTTGGTTTGTATATATTACTAGGCAAAGGATACTAAAGAAAATTGACTAGTCCATATTTTGCTCAGCAATAGAAATGAGGTGTCTTATCTAGGACAAGGCTTCCTTCGTTAACACAGATGGGATCATTGATTGTTAGAGTTCTTTTATTTTTAATTTTATTGATTTCAGAGAGGAAGGGAGAGGGAGAGAGAGAAACATCAGTGATGAGAATCATTGATCAGCTGCCTCCTGCACACTCCGCACTGGGGATGGAGCCCATAATCCAGGCATATGCCCCTACTGGGAATCGAACTGTGATCTGCTGGTTCGTAGGTTGATGCTCAACCATTGAGCCACTCCAGCCAGGTGGTTATGTTAGCGTTCTGAGAATTGATGCTGTTCTGGGGCTTGTATAACTGCTTCCCTTATCTGCCTTCTTTTGGTTTCTAGGAAGCTGGAGCTTGTAGTTAATATGATCTGGGTTCTGGTAGATTATGAAAAGTTGTGGGGGTAGAAGAGGTGACATTCCAAATTAATGAAATGTCATGTTTGCAGTTCAGTCCAGGTGTTACACATCAAATCAGAGGACTGCATTGTATTTTCCTGCACTCAGTGCTGCCAAGTGTGTTATTTTATAAGCATTTTTAAGTTGCCTTCTTCATTTCTTACCTTTGGAATACTCCCATTTTAATGGCGGACTTAGAACATTCATCCTTGACAATATTCAGGAACACTTAGGCGCACCTTATAAAAAGGCAGTTGTGATCTATCAGTAGATTGCAGCCTTTGGTGCTTATCAGAATCACTTGTGGAGCACAGATTTAAACATTTTTTTTCTTCCTTTGGTCATGCTGACTCGGTAAGTTTGAGTTCGGGCGGGGTCATCTATATATTAAAAGAAAAGGCTGGAGGTGATTTTGAGTTCCACAGAGGCTGAAACCGGTTTGGCTCCGTGGTAGAGCGTCGGTCTGCGGACTGAAGGGTCCCAGGTTCGATTCCGGTCAGGGGCATGTACGTTGAATTCCACAGAGACTGAGAGCTACTCTTACACCCACAGTCCCTCTCACAGGAGAGGTAGGGAGGAGGGAGGAGGCGGAGGTCCCAGAAACTGGAGAGGATGCCCGGGACCCTGTACAATGTCTTTTCTCTCCTTCACTCCCAATCGATAGCGTGGACAACAGCGAGTACATGCGGAACGGGGACTTCTTGCCCACGCGGCTGCAGGCCCAGCAGGACGCTGTCAACATAGTCTGCCACTCCAAGACGCGCAGCAACCCCGAGAACAACGTGGGCCTCATCACCCTGGCCAAGTGCGTGGACGGAGGGGGCGGGGCAGGTGGTGGGGGTTTCCCACAGGTCACGCTGTGGTATCCAGGTGGCTGCCCTTTTGTAGATTTCATGAGGCTTTTTTTGCTCATCGCCTTCCTAGATTACCTTCTTCACGGTTTATAAATATAGATAGTAACCGGGTTCTAACATTAACCTGGATTTAATTCAGTTATGGGTAAAATTTCACGGTGCTTTTAAAGCTCGTGGAAAGCGATTCGGGGTCAGAGCCCTGATACCTCCCAAGTGATTTGCTTTAGGAATTGATCATCTGCAAGTGAGTAACCACTCACCCCAGGGTGCATGTCATTCGCTGGGAAACGAGTCCGGAAATGGAGACGGGGGAGAGAATCATAGTAGCATCCAGCAGCTGGGGAGGGGTCTCAGCCCTGCCAGCAAGATAGCATGAGAGAAGGAAGGAGGGGCACTGGAAGGGAGAGAGCAGGTTTTTACAAAATCAACTACTTATTTTCACATCTCAGCACTGGCTTTCCCCCCAGTTTGATTGAGATATAATTGATGTGTAACATTGTATACGGTTAAGGTATACCACATAATGACTTGATAAGTGTATATATAGTTGACCTTGAACAATATGGATTTGAATTACCTGGGTCCACTTAGATACAGATTTTTTAAAGATAAATACATAGTTGGCTCTTTGTATCCCCAGGATTTTTATCCACTGACTCAGCCAGTTGTGGTTCAAAACCAGTATTTTTTATCTTGGTTGGAGGGCCAACTGTATGCATTGTTCTACGCTATTTTTAAATATGTATGTATTTTATTGATTTTAGAGAGGAAGGGAGAGTGAGAGAGAGAGAGAGAAACATCAGTGATGAGAGAGAATCATTGATCGGCTGCCTCCTGCATGCCCCACCTCCCCCCTCACTGGGGATCGAGCCTGCATCCTGGACATGTGCCCTTAACCAGAATTGAACCCGGGACCCTTCAGTCCACAGGTTGACGCTCTACCAACTGAGCCAAACCAGCTAGGACTTATACGCTATTTTTTTTCCCTTATTTTTTTTTTTTAACATTAAATTTATACGCTATTTTTTATAAGGGACTTGAGCATCTACAGATATTGGTATCTGTGAGGTGTCCTGGAACTAACCCACTATGGATTCTCAGGGATTAGTTACATTTTGGGGGAGTCAGAAGTTATACATGGATTTTTTCACTGTGCTCCTCGTTGTTGAAGGGTTAGCTGTACTGTGAATGATTACTACAATAAGATAACATCCACATCTCATATAATTATAACTTGCTATTCCTTGCATTGACAACTTTTAGATGTTGAAAAATAGAGATTACAGTTATTTTCAAGTTCTCTAAAGAAAAGATGGGTCGAACATAGTTTAGAGATACTTGTTTTGACCTGAAATCATAGAAATGCTTTCCCCATATCCCAGTGACTGTGAAGTACTGACCACACTCACCCCTGACACCGGCCGCATCCTGTCCAAGCTTCATACTGTCCAACCCAAGGGCAAGATCACCTTCTGCACTGGCATCCGAGTGGCCCATGTGAGTCCTGGATCCCTCCGATGGTTCCTCCTTGCTCTGAGGTTCTGTCTCGAACGCTGTTCATTTCTCCCCTGGGAGCTTGAGCCAGGACCAGAGTGGGGGAAGAGAGCTTGTCTAGAGAAAGAAGGAGGAAGGATGTGGTGGGATGAGTCACAAGAATGGGACAGTGAAGGGAAGGGTGTAGACCTGTGTGAGCAGGACTTAGGAACCATAAGAAAAACGACGACTGAGTGACAGAGGACAGCTCCGTGATTGCTCTGGCTGACTGAGAACTTCTCTTCCTTTACAAGTTGGCTTTGAAGCACCGACAGGGCAAGAATCACAAGATGCGCATCATCGCCTTTGTGGGGAGCCCCGTGGAGGACAACGAGAAGGATGTGAGTCCGAGTGGCCGCTGGGGATTGGGTGGACAGTGTTTGGAATGGGCCTCTCAGCCTGCGGAGCCTGACGGAGGCAGTGGGCTCATCCCCTGGGGGAAAGGCGGAAATGCAGGATTCAGTGTTTCTACCGGACCGCAGGGAGGTCAGCAGAGGTCTCTGTGTCTTTGTGAGGTGTGTCACCTCCCCTCATGTGTCTCCCCTTCTTCCCAGCTGGTGAAACTGGCAAAACGCCTCAAGAAGGAGAAAGTAAATGTTGACATTATCAATTTTGGGGAAGAGGTGAGTAAGGACTTGATTTGGTTGTAGCCTGAGAAGAGTCTTGGCCAGAGGGTGCCTGTGCTGGGGGAGAGTCGCTGCAGAGGAGGACTGAGAAGGCAGGGGATGGACAGCAAGGAGAGTCTCCGTGTTCTCTCCTCCCCAGGAAGTGAACACGGAAAAGCTGACAGCCTTTGTGAACACGTTGAATGGCAAAGATGGAACTGGCTCTCATCTGGTGACAGTACCCCCTGGGCCCAGCCTTGCTGATGCCCTCATCAGCTCTCCGATTCTGGCTGGCGAAGGCGGTGCCATGCTGGGTCTTGGAGCCAGTGACTTTGAGTTTGGAGTGGATCCCAGTGCTGATCCTGAGCTGGCCCTGGTGAGCAAACGTTGACCTCAGGTAGAACCCAAGGGTCCTCCTACTAACACACCCACACACCACATAGATTCTATAGGGATGGTCGTCCTACACACCTGCTCATTTCCCCAGACCCCCTTCTGGCCCCCTGCTGCCTAATTCTGTCTGATCTCTAAGGGCAACAGTGTCAGACTTCAGACTCTGGTTCGCCTTTCCTGATCACACCCCAGGCTTCTCCCAAGCCCTTGTTCCTGTATCACTCTCCGGCTTCTCCATACGCATAAACCAGAAGGTGTCCCTCGTGCTCCTTTGCCGCCCCTCCGCTGACTTCCCCATGAGTGAGGGAGGAGGGGAGGACAGCTGACCTCGCCCTGTCCTTGCCAGGCCCTTCGCGTTTCTATGGAAGAGCAGCGGCAGCGGCAGGAGGAGGAGGCCCGTCGGGCAGCCGCAGCCTCTGCTGCTGAGGCTGGGATCACTCCGACCGGGACTGAAGGTGAAAGCCGTGGAGCCTGTGAAGTCTCGGACTGCGGGGTGCCCCATGGGAGCGAGGGGCCGGGCAGTACGGGAACATGTGGGCTGAGGGAGTGCTTTGGGGTGGGTCTGTGTGGTCTATGGCACCAGTTCCATCCGGCTCCGTCTTCCTCCCCCAGACTCGGACGATGCCCTGCTGAAAATGACCATCGGCCAGCAGGAGTTCAGCCGCACCGGGCTCCCTGACCTCAGCAGCATGACGGAGGAGGAGCAGATCGCCTATGCCATGCAGATGTCCCTGCAGGGCGCAGGTGAGCCAGGCCCGGCGGCGGTTTTCTGACGAAGGGGTTGGGGTGGGAAATGGAACTGAACAGACTGACCTCTTTTCCTCAGAGTTTGGCCAGGCAGAGTCATCTGAACTTGATGCCAGTTCAGCCATGGACACATCTGAGCCCGCCAAGGTGAGCTCATCCAGCTTAACGCCCCCGCGCTCAGCTCCTCAGTCTCTGGGCCTGGGACAGTCCTCCTTCTGGGCTTAGGGTGAGCTCTGTGGGGAGCACACGGAAACACATACATGGACCAACATCACCCCCCACCCCCACCCCCCGACAATGTATTTTATTGATTTTTTACAGAAGAGGAAGGGAGAGGGATAGAGAGCTAGAAACATTGATGAGAAACATCCATCAGCTGCCTCCTGTACACCTCCTACTGGGGATGTGCCCACAACCAAGGCACATGCCCTTGACCGGAATTGAACCTGGGACCTTTCAGTCCACAGGCCAATGCTCTGTCCACTGAGCCACACCGGTCAGGGCGGATAAACATTTCTTGCAGGTAACCTTGCTAAGGCATGCTAGTGGTCGGGGTTGGAGAAGCGTCCTAGTACTCTGTAATTTTCCACCCCTGCTGGTGGGAGCAGGCTGGACAGTTCTCTAGGATGTTACCTTCCCAGGAGAGGAAACGAAGGTCTAGGAAAGAGAAAAAGGAGGAATGGGTGTGTGGTCGCAGGACACCTAAAAGTGATTGCTCTCGGGTTTCTCCTCTGTCTGGCCGGTGGCAGGTGTCTGCGTTCATACTGTATGTAGATACTGGGTGCTTTCCTGACTCTTCCCTCCTGCCTGCGGCCAGGGTGGCCGCCACCCCCAGGCTGTGGAGAGAGGGGCGCGGGCAGCAGTGTGCTCCCCAACACCCACCCCAAGCTGACACTGCCCTTTTTCAGGAGGAGGATGATTACGACGTGATGCAGGACCCTGAATTCCTGCAGAGTGTCCTAGAGAACCTTCCAGGTGTGGACCCCAACAATGAGGCCATTCGCAATGCCATGGGCTCGCTGGCCTCCCAGGCCACCAAGGATGGCAAGAAGGAAAAGAAGGAGGAGGACAAGAAATGAGACTGGAGGGGAGGGTAGCTGAGTTTTCTCGGGGCTGCACAGGGGGGTGGGATATAGGACTAGGTATGTTAATCACTACAACCTAAATAAAGCTTGGCAACTTTTTTTTTTTTTTTTTTTACTTCAAATATTGGTTCTCTGAGTGTGAGAGAGGACTACACGGCATGAGGGAGCGCCTTCCCTGTTGGGTTCTCTGTGTCTTCAGTATGAGGTCTCCCCTTCCCATCTCCATCCTCACACTTCTCCGGCCCTGGGACTGTTTGACTCGCATTAGGAGAAGCTTTGCTGAGAGTCGCTGTGTGAGGCCCTAGGGCTGCAGAGGTGAACAGAAAGCAGTACTGGCCTTGGGGACTCTGAGTCTAGGGCAGGGCTGGCGCATAAAGGAGCCGTTAGACACACCCACTGTGTTCCAAAACGGAGTCAGCAAGAAGAAAGGCCAAACTCTTGCAGCCTCTGGGAAGGTCCTGGCGGTATCATTTGAGCCTTCTAACGGGAGAACGTGTTTCTTCCTCAGGGAACATGGGGATGTTTCCAGTTTGTGCTGATGTTACAGAGGCGCTTTGGAGGCACTGAGGAGCTCAGTTCTGGTTGGGAGAGGCAGCGGTCAGCACCAAAGACCAGGCTCCTTCAGGCCGGACTCACAAAGGGGTCTGTGAAGCCTCGGAGCACCACGTTAGGGGAAAGTTTTTGTAGGGTTTGAGATAGAACGCAGAATTCAAATCACCGCCACCCTACTTTATTTTATTAAAGAGAAATAATATTTGACACATGAAATACTAAGGTATAAATCATGAAACATAAGAACAAACTGAACATCTCTGAAGCCACTCAAATTGAAGAGCTAGAATATTTCCTTGCCACATGCCTATGCCTTTTTTTTTTTTTTTTTTTAAGTCCTGACCCAAGGATATGCTTTTTGATTTTAGAGGGAAGGAAGAGAGAAACAGATGTTTTTTTTTTTTATTGATTTTAGAGAGAAAGGAAGAGGGAGCAAGAGATAGAAGCATCAATGTGAGAGAAAATCATTGGTGGGCTGCCTCCTGCACACCCCACACCGGGCATTTGCCTTGACTAGGAATTGAACCGTGAGCTCCTGGTTCATAGGTCAACACTCAACCACTGAGCCATGCCAGCTGGGCCCCTATGCCTTCTTGAACCCACCACTCCACATCCTCCTCAAAGATAACTATTAGCCTGAATTTTTATTTTTTCCTTTCAGTTTTTCTCATATACACCTAGCTTCCTGACCAGAATAGGTTCAGCTTTGCTTGTTTTTGAGCTTTATAAAAAAAATACTTTTATACTGCAAGACTTTTGGGACTTGCTCTTCTAACAACTGTTTTGTTTCTGGAGTTTCATCAAAGTTGTTGCTTCATTTTTCATGGTGGTAGAGTGTTACATTCTGTGAATAGACTGCAGTCTTTATTTTCCTACTGATGGACATTTGCATTGCAGCCAGTGATTTTTCTGTTATCAGCGGGGTTACAGTGGGGTGTTTTTACATCTGTCCTGATGCACCTGTGTAAGAGTTTCTTCAGGGCACTTCCCAGGGAATGCCGGCTGTTTTTCAGAGCGGTTGGGTGAACAGTACTGTTCACAGTGTTCCCAGACCTGATGTTAGGTCTGCCTTTCTGCCCGTCTAGTGAGGATAAAAGAATTCATTGTGTTCTTACTCTGATTTCCCTGATGACTAATGAGATTGAGCTTGACCATCTTTTCATATATTTCTGAATAAGTTTTTGTATTTCCATTTTTTGTGAAATGTCTCTTCATATTTTTTCGTCCATTTTCCTGTTGGGTTTTTATATTGATATTCTGAAGGAGTGCTTCATTCTTGATACTAAATCATTATTGGTTATTTATGTTGCAAATATGTTCTCCCTAACTATGTTCTCCTTTCGTTCTTTAAAATACATTTCTTTTTTCTTTTTTTTTTAAATATATTTTATTGGTTTTTTACAGAGAGGAAGAGAGAGGGATAGAGAGTTAGAAACATCGATGAGAGAGAATCACCGATCAGCTGCCTCTTGCACACCTCCTACTGGGGATGTGCCCGCAACCAAGGTACATGCCCTTGACCGGAATCGAACCTAGGACCTTTCAGTCCATAGGCTGACGCTCTATCCACTGACCCAAACCGGTTTTGGCTAAAATACATTTCTTAATTGATTTATTTTATTTTTTTTTTTAGAGAGAGGAAGGGGGAAGAGAAAGAAACATAGATGTGAAAAAGAAACATCCATTGGCTGCCTCCTGCATGCACCCCGACTAGGGATCAAACATGAAACCTGGTGTGTACACTGAGCAGGAATCAAACCCGCCACCTTTTGGTGTATGGTGTAATATACCAACCAACTGATCCACATCGGCCAGGGCATCTTTCCACTTTTTAAATGTCGTCCTTTATTTATTTTGTTGTTAATCCTCACCAGAGGATATTTTTTTTCATTGCTTTTCAGAAAGAGTGGGAGGGATATAGGGAGAGAGAGAGCTTGATTGATTGCCTCCTGCACACGCCCCCATGGGGGCCAGGGATCGAACCTGCAACCCAGGTATGTGTCCTTGACTGGGAATCAAACCCGAGACCCTTTGGTATGTAGGCTGGTGCTCTGACTAGTGAACACACTGGCCAGGGCTGTCCCACTTATGCATTCATTGGCTGCTGCTTATATGTGCCCTGACCAGGGAACAAACCCACAACCTTGGTGTATCAGAGTGACACTCTAGCCAACTGAGATATCCAGCCAGGACATCCTAGCGTTCTTATCACTTAGGAAAAAGGTTTTAGGAGTTCTGTGCCAGGAACCAGGGGCAGAGACCAATATACACCAAGTGGCCAGATTATTATGATCTCTGAATGCATAATAATCTGGCCACTCAGAGAGAGAGAGAGAGAGAGAGAGAGAGAGAGAGAGAGAGAGAGAGAGAGAGAGAGAGAGAGAGTGTGTGTGTGTGTGTGTATTTTAGAGGCCCGGTGCATAAATTCGTGCATCCGAGGGGAGGGGATATGGGTGCTTGGCCTGCCTGCCTGTTGGTCAAACTCCTGGTCGAGGGGGCAATTTGCATGTTAGCCTTTTATTATATAGGATATATACTGAGTGGGCAGATTATTATATTCAGAAATCATCATAATCTGGCCCCTCAGTGTATATTGTTTCTAGTATCTCTCACTTTCACATAAAATTTCTTATTCCATCTAAATTCAATTTTTGTGTACATTGAGATACGGATCTAATTTCAATTTTTTTTTTTTTTTTAAATCAATCTTTATTGTTCATATTATTACAAAGGTTCCTCATTTCTTCCCCCCTCCACCTGGTTCCCACCCCACCCTCTGCCCCCTCCCCATCCCCCATTGTCCTCATCCATAGGTGCACAGTTTATGTTCAGTCTCTTCCTCCCTCCCTTTCCCCGATAGTAAATCCCTTTTCAGATAGTAAATCTGTTACTTAGCATTTTCTCATATCAATAATACCTCCACATGCCCAATGATACACTTCACACAAAAGACATTTTCAAATAGGTCAACCAGCCTCATCCAGGCCCCACCCAAGGCACTCACAGATCAACACCCCAGCGCTATACTAACTCAACACATCCAGATCTAAGCCTTCATCACTTGATTCAGCAGACCCTCAAGTTCCCGCAAAAGTTTCCAGCCATGTCTGAGAGGCAGCCGTGGGCAGGTACAGGCGAGGAGCGAGCTGTTTCGGGCCTGGCTGCTCCGGGCCTGGCCTCTGTTGCTCTGGTTCGTTCCACAACCAGCTGCTCCGGGTCTGGTCACTGCCGCTCCCGACCTAGTTGCTCTGGACTTGGCTGTTGCTGCTACAGGCCTAGCCGCACCCGACCCGGCTGCTCTGGGACCGGTTGCTCCGGTCCCGGCCACTCCGGGCCTGGCCGCTCCCAGCCTGTCAGCCGCTGCTCCGGGCCTGGCCGCTCCCAGCCTGGCAGCCACTGCTCCTGGCCTGGCCGCACCAGACCCGGTTGCTCCGGGCCTGGCCGCTCCCAGCCTGGCAGCCGCTGCTCCGGGCCTGGCCGCTCCCAGCCTGGCAGCCGCTGCTCCTGGCCTGGCCGCACAAGACCCGGCTGCTCCGGGCCTGGCCGCTCCTAGCCTGGCAGCCGCTGCTCCGGGCCTGGCCGCTCCCAGCCTGGCAGCCGCTGCTCCTGGCCTGGCCGCACAAGACCCGGCTGCTCCGGGCCTGGCCGCTCCCAGCCTGGCAGCCGCTGCTCCGGGCCTGGCCGCTCCCAGCCTGGCCGCCGCTGCTCCGGACCTGGCCGCACCCGACCCGGCTGCTCCGAGCCTGGCCGCTCCCAGCCTGGATGCTCCGTGCTTGGCTACTGCTGTTCTGGGCCTGGCTGCTCCCAACCCGGCTGCTCTGGGCCGGGCTTCTCCGGGCCCAGCCACTCCGTGTCTGGGTGTTCCTGGACTGGCCACCCTGGGCTTGGCCGCCTTTGCCTCAGGCCTGGCTGCCACTGCCCCAGGTCTGGCTGCTCCAGTGCTGGCCGTTGATGCTCTTGTTCTGGCTGCTGCTGCTCTGGGGCCTGGCCACTGCTGCTCCGGGCCCAGCTGCCACTGCCTTGTGCCTGGCCACTCTAGGCCTGGTCGCTGCTGTTCCAACATTCTGTCCCTTTTTTCTCTTTTTTTTTTTTTCTTTTTTAAAACAAAACAAAACAAAACGCATTTATGTTGCAATGTTGGCTGGTGCGTTGAGTTCTGACTTAGTCTTTGATTTTTCAAGATCTTCTTTGTATTCTTTCTTAAGTAATTTTACTATCATTTGCTCTCACTTGATTTCTTCACATTGAGAACTTCTTTGGTTTCTTCCTCCTTGTCCTGGGAGCTCAGCAGGTTGGCCTGTGGCACCCCTTTGTTCTCCACGGGCTCCCGCGCTGCTCCAGCCTGTTGCCGGGGTCGGCGCCGCCCAGGAAGCAGCCCCCGTCCTTGGCTCCGTTGCCAGCGCTCAGCAGTCGAAGGCTCAGGGGCACCCCCCCCACTGGGGGCCCCATCGCCCGGCTCCTTGCTGGCGCCCGGCTGGCCGGTGTCCGGCAGGGGCTCCTGCTCCTCGTCGCGTTCCTCCAGTCTGGGGCTTTCTTTCTCCCTCCCACTAGGGGAGTCCAGGATCAGAGTCAACAGACTGTCCTCTGCGCACAGTGTGCGCGACTCCGGGGGCTCGGCCTTTCGCCGCGCTCCCAGAACTCCACCTCACAGCTCCGTCTCCCCCTGCCCGAGCCTGGGTCCCCAGGGACTGGCCCAGACCTGGAGTTCGGGGCGGTCTGGACTGAGGCTCAGAGCTGCCGCCGGAGGCTTTGTTTCTTCCGGCTAGGGTAATCCAGCATCAGAGTCAACATTCAGTCCTCTGTGCGCCATGTGCGCGCGACTCCGGGGGCCCCGCATTTCGCCGTCCCCCGGGATTGTCTCCCCCTGCCGGAGCCTGGGTCCCCAGGGTCTGGCACATAACTTGGGGCTCAGCGCTGCCGGTTCGGGGGTTCAGCCCAGGCTGGGGGTTCTATTTCCTTCCTGCTAGGGAACGCCAGGCAGCACCCAGCCCTCTCCTCCTCTCCGGCTGCGACCTCTCCGCGCGCGCGTGCGTGCGAGCGCGAAGCATGTCTCCGTACCTTAGGCTTTTTTTCAGCTCCTCTGATTTTCCTTCTGGTTTTCTCCCTCCTTCCTATTGTAGAGTTTTCAGTCAGTCGACTACCTGTAGCTCTGGGCAATGTCCACTCTACATTTTAGTTGTATTCCCTTGAAATTGTTGTGAGCTGCTGCGGCTAGGTATATACCCGAGCAGCCATCTTGGATCCTCTCTAATTTCAATTTTTAAATACGGAAAATCATGTTATAGCACCGTTTATTGTGAAATCTCATCTTTCCCCAGTGATCTGAGCTATTCTGCCTGGGCCAAGATTCCATGAATTTCTTTTTCAGTATCCCACAGTCAGCCTTAAAGCCTGAACATAAACAAGGTTCCACAAAATGAAGCTAGAGAACTTACTTTGTGCTTACATTGTATGGATGATCCCATTTGGACACTATGCTTGTGTCTAACTTTAGGGGGAGACTAATCAAATATTTCTTGAGAGAAGCAGCCCTTCTAGGGCTTGGGAATCTTTCTTAGCTGTTGGTTATGAAGGGAACGGTCACTTCAGCTTTCCTGGGCCTGGGTGTGGTTCCCCGAGCAAAATCATGTTCTGGCAGATCCTGCCCATCAAGTAACGACAGGACCTGTGTCCCAGTCTTCTGGTCCTCTGCATGCCAGCTGGGTGACTTCAGTGTTCTTGAGGGTGACTCAGCCACTGCCTCGACCTCTTCCAATGTAAAGATCATCATCACAGCTCATTCTCTTATATGTGCAACTACACCCTGGATCCTGTCCATCTTAAGAAATGCTCCCTACTGAAGTCAAATAACCACTGGTCCATAGACCCCTAGCCTTACTCTCCCTGTACTTTGCAGCAGTACTGCGAAGAAGCCTGTGTATAGTCATGGACCATATAATGACGTTTCTGTCCATGACACACCACCTATGCCGTAGCAGTCCCTTAAGATGGTAAAGGAGCTGGAAAGCTCCAAAGGCCTCTGATGTTGCAGTCATTGTCATGAAGTGTAATGACTTACGTGTTTGTGGTGATGCTGGTGTAAACAAGCTTACTGCACTGCCAATCATATAAGAGTATATCACATAATTAAATACATAATACTTGATAATAAACAACTATTACTGGTTTAGGTATTTAAATGTACTTCCAAAATAAATTTAACAAGTACATTACACTGTACTTTTGTTATTTTAGAATGTATTATTTCTATTTACAAAAAAAATGCTTGCGCCCTAGCTGGTTTGGCTCAGTGGATAGAGCATTGGCCTGCAGACTGAAGGCTCCCGGGTTTGATTCTGATCAGGGGCACATGCCCAGGTTGTGGACTTGATCCCCAGTGGGGTTGAGCAGCTGATCAATGATTCTCATCATTGATTTTTCTATCTCCCTCTCCCTCTCTGAAATCAATTAAAAAAATATTTAAAAAAAAACTTTTAATGTTAAAAAAAAATTGCTGTAAAACTGACATATTACACCAGCAGCAGCCTCATACATCTCATGGTTACCATGTCTCTTGACTGCATCATTTTCTCGTGCATAATTTTGTATTTGTTTTGTACAGTAAAATGCTTTTTTTATTTCTTAACTGTCATGTTGATGTCCGTATTTAACTAGAAACTTCTTCCTGAAGTCTCAGTTACCTCTACTTCATAGCAGGGGTCTTCAAACTACGGCCCGCGGGCCACATGTGGCCCGCAGAGGAGTCTGATCCGGCCCGCCAGGTTTTTTGGGCAGTGAGCGCAGCCGAGGTGTTACAGTAGGAATTAGTAGTTCATATAGTCCTGCCCTCCAGCTCTCTGAGGGACCGTGATCTGGCCCCCACTTTAAAAAGTTTGAGGACCCCTGTCATAAGGAGTAACAGGATGTTGAAATAGAATTTTTCTGTTTTGGAGTCTGAGCTGAGTCCTCAAGGAGAAAAGAACATGTAGTACCCCTCGTTGTAAAGAAAGACTTTACTAGACAGGAAAGGGCATAAATATCCAATAATGAAGGTCCCTATCATCGTTGTCAGCCCATATAAGTTGGTAAATTCACTGGGGACAGAACCCACAACTGGGCATGCACCCTCACAGGAAATGAACCAAGCACCTCTTGGTGCATACGAGGACCCTCAATCCACTGGGCAACGGCGGCCAGCACAGAGCCATAGGAAGAGCCACGCCCAGGTTGCCGGCGGCTGTGTGCACACCGTCTACCCAGGCTCACCGGCCAGCTGCGGTGTGCGCGAGGTGGCACCTGGGCTAGCAGATGAATTCTGCTGGTGAGGGCTGATTACAGCATCAGGCAACTCTTGTTCCAAGCATCTCTTCCTTCTCCCGCCTCTAGGGGGCGGGGCAGCAAAGCGCGGGAAAATCGGCCTGGACTCCACCTTCATCCTTGCGGGGGGCAGGGAAAAGAGATCTTAAATGGGAAATGGGTATATCTATGTGTATTTACACACACACACACACACACACACGCAAATACGTAATTCAGGGAGTCCCCCAAAAATGATGCACTGTAACAGCTGTTAGCTCAATTTTGGAAATGAAATGTATTTTAATAAACACTACCTTTATAATCATCGTGTATACATTTTGGGGGACACTGTGTGTGTGTGTGTGTGTGTGTGTGTGTGTGTGTGTGGACTCTCTCCCTGCTCCCCTTCACGTGTTTCGGAAGCCTACCAGTGCGCCGCTTTAAGATCCCTTTGGAAAGGGCCCAGGCCACGCCAGCACTCTCACGTCACCGCTCCCCCACTTCCGGTCTGCACGCCCGGCCCAGGCTTCAGGTGCGGGCTCCTTCCACCCCCAGCACCTGCTCTGCCCAGAGCCCTCCGCACTGCGGGGAGCGATGGGTGACGCGGCCAGCTACTGGCCCGCGCGAGGACCCGTCCATATGGCGATTCAGACAGTAGGAAAACCGCAGGAACATAGCCAGATGACGTAATGTTTTGGGTGACGTCCCATTCTCTCTCTCCTGCATGGCATGACTGACGTTGGAGTTTAGCCTGAGAAAGCGCAAACGGACCTACACATCCGGGTCCTTTCAGAGCCGAAGAGATTCCCCTCAAAGTGTTCCCCACATCGCAGCTGAGAGTTCCTGAAATTTGTATCAGGGAACTGCAGGCTTTCGGGATCGCGGCCAATGGGGAGCGAGGGGGCGGGGACGCACCTGGAGAGTCACCGCCTCCGGTAGAAAAGCAGGGAATCGGCTCGGCTTCTTCCTAAACGACAGGCGGCGCGGCCAATCGCTTTTGAGATGCACAGATGGGGCAGGTGGCGGCCCAGCCAATGGCCAGAGGCGCTTCAGGAGGACTAGGCGCCTTGCCCAATGAAGCTGGGAAGCCCGTGCGGGGCTTGTCCGGAGCGGCAGGACCTAAGGCCAACCCCGTGCGGGGCTGGGCGGGGCGCGGCGCTGAACGACGAGGGGATTGGCCAATGGCGAGTACGAAAGCCGGCCGCCCGGACCGGGAACGCCGGGGGAGCTGAGGAAGGGGGAGGCCGAACGGGAGAGAAGCAGGAAGTAGCGGCGGCGGCGGGGAGGGCTGCGGCGGCGGTGGCGGCGGCGGCGGCGGCGGCCGGAGCAGGGGAGGGCCCGCCGGCGCTCGGCCCGCACTGGGAGCCAAACGAAGTAAGCGCGCCGGGGGTGAATATCCGCCCCTGGCTCCGCCCCCGGGGGGCGGGTAAATGCCCCCGCCCCTCCCCCACCTGGTCAACCACCCCCCTCTCCGCGCGTCCCCCCCGGGGCTGCTCCTGGGAAGGCCGGGACCCCGCTCCCCTCCCCGGGCCGGATGGGCGCAGCCCCGGCCCGGTGAAAGCGCAGCCCCTCGCCGGGTAAACGCGGAGGGCGGGCCGGGGTCTCCCGGTCCCGGGGCTCCCAGCCCGAGCAGCGTCCGGAGCGCGCAAGGCCCGGGGGCTGGAGGCTGCGGGGTGTCGCGACCTAAAATGGTGTCCGCGTCCGAGGGAGGGTGGGGGCGGGGGACCCGCAGGCCGGAGCCGAGCCTGCACCCCGCTGGGCGCGGGGCAGCGTCCGGGCCCCGGCGGGCGGGACTCGGGCTCGCGCCCCGGCCGCCGCCGCGCGCCTCCCGCGCCCTCGGGTCTCGGGGGGCCTGGGGGTCTGGTGGGGAGGCTGCGGGGCGCCGGGCAGCGAGGGGCGGCGGTGGGAGCTGGGACCGACCGTGTAGTGCCCACCGCTCGGTTTCCGCGCTTTAAGCCCCCCGGGCCCCGGGGTGCTGTGCGGCGGCGGCTGCCGGAGGGCCGGTGCGAGCCTCAGTTTCCCCTCTGGCTCCTCCAGTGCACACCCCGCCCCTTTCCTCGCAGCGACGGACGCGCCCCGGGCGCCGGCCCCCGGCAGATGGCAGGGACTTAATTCCGCCCGCTGCCCAGCGCGGCCGCAGCCTAATCGCCCCGGGCCGCCAGCCCCTCGCCCTCTGCGCTGCAGGCCCCCTCCCACCCCGACCAGCTCCCCCTCTTCCTGTTAAGCCCTTTCCTTTGGCTTTTGGGGAAGAACCGAGGGAAGGGGGGGGCGGGAGGCGGGGGCGGAGCCCAAGAGACTGGGCGCAGCCGCCGCAGAAAGGCCTGGGCAGGGAGGTGGGGGGAGCCTCTTTGGCCTTGAGCTCCTCTGCGTGGTCTGTGTCTGCTCCCGGCTCTCGGCCGGCCTCTAAGGCCCCTGGACGCCGAGCCAAAGGGGTGGTTGCTTGGAGGAGGCGAGTTTGCAGATGTTTTCTCCCGGTCCCTCCCCATTGATCTGGGCTCCGCCGGCCGCGCGAAATGCAGCTCAGGCCTCCCCAGGTCAGGAGAGGGAGAGCCGGGCCGAGGAGGGCCTAGCATCAGGGCCCGAGGCAGGAGGTGGAGGGCTTTGTTCAAACCCAGAGCCTGCAGAATTGGGGGTGGGGGAGAGGGGGGTGAGGGAAGGACGCCCCTTTTTTTCTCCCTTTAATTGGTACCCGCACCCCCTACCCCCACCTTGGTCCCAGCAATGCCACCTGCCACCTGCTGGGACTATCTCCAGTTACAGTCTAAGGCTAGAAAGAGGTGAGAGAATTGGGCAGGGGATGTGCTTCCGTTGCTTCTTCGGAGATGGAGGTGCACTTGTGGGAGAGGCTGGTAGGGGAGTAGGCCTGGGGGCCCCCTCAAGCTCTAGGCTGGCCTTCCGGTTGTTTCAGAGACACGCGTCTTATGGGATTTGATTTTGTTTTGATTTTTTGTCCTGGGCAAGGTTGGGGTTGGGTGAGACTTCCTGGGCTACCGTTGCCAAAGGAAAATTAAATGGGGGAGGAACTCGGAGCAGCCAGGGTAGGGCTGAGGGGGCCTGGCTTTTCCCCAGGCGGCAGCTGTGCTGAATAAGCTCGTACCCTAGAGTTTTAGCCCTGAGAGAGCAAGATGGGGAGGTGGGAGGGGCGGGGTAGGTGAGGGAGCACCAGGTGTTTGTGACGGGAGGAGGCCCTTGTGACCAGGCTCCTCTCGGTTTTCCCCTGTCTTTTTCTCTTTGTCTTTCTCTTCCTGTGTCTCGTTCTCTCTTGGTTTCTTGGGTGATTACACTGAGTCCGCTTCTCTCTGTTAACCGAGCTGGGTCTCCAGGTGCCAGCGATGACCCCAGGTGCCTCAGACTCGACCTTGTAATCATCCCTGCCTCTCGTCTCTGACCCCAGCCCAGCCCTGCCACGACCTGACGTGGCCTTGTTTGCCCTGTCATAATTAATTGTATTCTGGATTCGGTCATGTTTACAATTTCACGTCATGCTCAGGATAACCCTATGATATGTGGGTTACTTGCCCCCTCTTTCATTCAAATGGCAAAAGTAAGGCAGTGGAGTAACTTGCTCATCTCCAGCAGGCTGTTGATAAAGCTGGAGTGAGAATCATGTCTTGTGTCTCGTGACGTGGTTTTCCGGATCTCTGTAAACCCTCAGAAGATCCGTGAAGAATATGAATGGAGCCCGGCTGGCATGGTTCAGTGGTTGAGCATCGACCTATGAACCAGGAGGTCATATGGTTTGATTCCCAGTCTGGGCACATGCCTGGATTGCAGGCTCAGTCCCCATTGGGGGGCATGCAGGAAGCAGCCAATTAATGGTTCTCTCCCTTCCTCTCTAAAATCAATAAAACTGTACTTAAAAAAAGAAGGGGAAAAAAAGAATATGAATGGATACCATGCTGCCACGAATGAGCTCTTAAACCTGGAGCATTGTGTCTGTCCTCCTCCTTCATAGTAGTTCTGAGCGGTTGGCTCTGGTCTGGACACAGGAGGGGCTTAGGTGGTTTCACCCAAGATACACACTGAATCCCTCCGCCTCTGTCCCTCTCACCTTGTATACGTGTTTCTGAGAAGTCTTTTCCTCCGCTTTCTCTGGATCTTGGTGTCTTCTAAGGGATCTGCACTGTTTTAGGGTTTGGCAAACCAAGCGCCTCTACCAACTCTCTGGGGTTTGCGCCGTGATGGAGGTGCGCCTAGGTCAGTGTGGGGCTTTCCGAGAGGAGAGAACTGCGGAGACCCTGAGGAAGGAGGCCCAGGGTTTGTGCTTCCAGAGATTGCAGTTTCTCCCTCTTCCTGTTCTCAGCAGGTCCGGGACTGGCCGCCATGGGAGACATGAAGACCCCTGATTTTGACGACCTCCTTGCTGCCTTCGACATCCCCGACATTGATGCAAATGAAGCCATCCACTCTGGGCCAGAGGAGAACGAGGGGCCGGGAATCTCAGTGAAGCTAGAACCCGGTGTCGAGGGTGAATCTGGAGAAGCAACAGCAGCAGCTACTCGGGGTGGCTCTGGGGTTTCCACCCAGGACTCTGAGCACGATCTGTCGTCGGGGGACACCTCGGTAGTCAGCGTCATTGTCAAGAACACTGTGTGCCCTGAGCAGCCCGAGCCCCTGGCTGGAAGCTCAGGAGGGGAAGGGGCCCGGCTTGGGGTCACGATTAAGGAGGAACCTGTGGGGCCTCATCTGCTGCAGAATGGTTTTGGGGGAAACCCCCACTCTCCAACTCCTCCCAGGGACGGCTCCTGGAAAGCCAGAGCCATAGGAGGCAAAGCACCTTTGGACCTCTTTGCTCACTTTGAGCCTGAGCCAGGAGAGCACCCTGATCCCCTGCCTTCCTCGGTGCCCTCCCCCCTGCGGGAAGGGACCATGACCCCGCCTCCTTTCCCCTCTCCCTTTGAGCTGGCCGCGGAGAACGGCCCCGCCCTCCTGCCCCCCGGTTCTCCCCCACTGCTGGGCACCCTCAAGCAGGAGCTGGGCACCCTCAAGCAGGAGCTGGGCGCCCTCAAGCAGGAGCTGGGCGCCCTCAAGCAGGACAGCGGCAGTCCCCTTCACCCCCAGGCCATAGCCCGGCTCGGCTCGGGCTCCGAGGCCGCGGGCATCCCTGCCAGCCCCTCCCCTCCCCAGCTTGCTGGGGTGCCCTTCTTCAAGCAGTCTCCAGGCCATCAGAGCCCTCCTGCCTCCCCCAAAGTGCCCAGCTGCCAGCCCCTGAAGGAAGAAGAGGAGGACCCGGGGCCAGTGGTCAAGTCTCCCCCAGGAAGTCCCCAGAGCCCGTCCAGCGGAGCGGAGGCCGCTGACGAGGACAGCAATGACTCCCCGGCCTCCTCCGGCTCCTCCCGGCCCCTCAAGGTGCGGATCAAGACCGTGAAGACGTCCTGTGGGAATGTCATGAGGACGGTGACCCGGGTGCCCTCGGACCCGGGGCCCCCTGCACCCTTGCCCGAGGGGACCTTTCTGGCCGAGGCTAACCTCCTGAAGCTGACCTCTGCAGTCCTGACTCCTGAGAGTCCCAAAGTGGTGAACGTCCAGTTGGGCGACGGCACAAGGCTGAAGGGCACGGTGCTGCCTGTGGCCACCTTCCAGAACGCCAGCACCGCCATGCTGATGGCGGCCAGCGTGGCCCGCAAAGCGGTGGTGCTGCCCGGGGGCGCCGCCAGCCCGAAGACCATTGCTAAGAACGTGCTGGGGCTGGTGCCCCAAGCCCTGCCCAAGGTCGAGGGGCGCCTCGGGCTGGGCATAGCGGGACAGAAGGTGAACGGGGCCTCCGTGGTGATAGTGCAGCCTTCCAAGCCAGCCCCCGTGCCGGGCGCGGGGGGCGGCTCGGTGATCTCGCGGACGCAGTCCAGCCTGGTGGAGGCCTTCAACAAGATCCTCAACGCCAAGAACCTGCTGCCCGCCTACCGGCCGAACCTGAGCCCGCCCGCGGAGGCCGGGCTGGCCCTGCCGCCCTCCGGCTACCGCTGCCTGGAGTGCGGGGACGCCTTCTCGCTGGAGAAGAGCCTGGCCCGGCACTACGACCGGCGGAGCATGCGCATCGAGGTCACCTGCAACCACTGCGCGCGCCGCCTGGTCTTCTTCAACAAGTGCAGCCTGCTGCTGCACGCCCGCGAGCACAAGGACAAGGGGCTGGTCATGCAGTGCTCGCACCTGGTCATGAGGCCCGTGGCCCTGGACCAGATGGTGGGGCAGCCGGACATCACGCCCCTGCTGGCCGTCCCCCCGGGCCTCGGACCTTCCGTCCTGTCCGCCTTGGGCAAGGGCGACGGGGCCATCGCCACCTTTGCCATTTCTACGGTTGCTGCTGAGGCCCCCGTGCTGCCGCTCTCCGCCGAGCCGCCTGCCGCCCCCGCCACCTCCACTTACACGTGCTTTCGCTGCCTGGAGTGCAAGGAGCTGTGCCGGGACAAGGCGGGCATGGCTGCCCACTTCCAGCAGCTTGGGCCCCCCGCCCCTGGGGCCGCCAGCAATGTGAGTGCCTTTCCCTGCCCTTCCCGGGGAAGGGGAGGCCGGGGGCTGGCGCCTGGGGAGGCGCGAGGGGCTTGGTCAGGAGAAGGTAATGGGGGACAAGCCGCTCCTCCCGGACTCACCTGTTTCCCCCTTTTGACAGGTGTGCCCAACCTGCCCCATGATGCTCCCCAATCGCTGCAGCTTCAGCGCCCACCAGCGCATGCACAAGAACCGACCCCCCCACGTCTGCCCCGAGTGCGGGGGCAACTTCCTGCAGGCGAATTTCCAAACGCACCTCCGGGAGGCCTGCCTGCACTTCTCTCGCCGTGTGGGATACAGGTGCCTCTCCTTCCCGGTGTCTCCACACTCCCACAGGCCCTTGCTGGCCTCATGGTTCCCCGCACCAGCCTTTCAGATGCCTCCTGAGAGCCCCATCTTTCCTGCTTAGTCCCGCGGCCTGGTGTCCTGGCAGACAGCAGGGCGCCTCTGCAGCTCCAGCTCTGCTCAGTGGGCTCCCCTGGGCGTTGTCTCTGCAGCCCCCTCCTGCCCTCACCTTGTTCAGGCTTCACCTCCGATGAGCTGCTCAGAGTCCACCCAGTTCCTTGAGGATGAGTGTGTGTGTGTGTGTGTGTGTGTGTGGTGGGGGGGCAGGGGATGGAGACGGCCCCTCACCACTGTGCCTCCCATTCCTCCCTGAAGGTGCCCCAGCTGTGCGGTGGTGTTCGGGGGTGCGAACTCCATCAAGTCGCACATCCAGACGTCGCACTGCGAGGTTTTCCACAAGTGCCCCATCTGCCCCATGGCCTTCAAGTCTGGACCCAGCGCCCACGCCCACCTCTACACCCAGCACCCCAGCTTCCCCACGCAGCAGGCCAAGTGAGACCTGGGATGGGGCGACGAGGGGCGGGCCCGAGGGTTTGGGCCTGAGGGGCAGGTGTCTGCACTGTCCTCTCCGCCTGCACAGGATGATCTACAAGTGCGCCATGTGTGACACGGTCTTCACGCACAAGCCCCTCCTCTCCTCACACTTCGACCAGCACTTGCTGCCGCAGCGCGTCAGTGTCTTCAAGTGCCCGTCTTGTCCTCTGCTTTTTGCCCAAAAAAGGACCATGCTGGATCATCTCAAGGTATCGGAGTCAGGGCTGGAGTGGGGGTGCTCGGCTGTGTTGACCTGGTGCCGGGGTCACGTAACCTTCCGGAAGAGGGGGAGGGGGCAACAAGGGTCGTGGCAAAGCCAGGCCCTCCCCACAGCCGCCGTCCCCCTTGTCTCCCTCACAGAACACCCATCAGACTGGTCGCTCGGGAGAGGAGACTGCTGGGAAAGGGGCCGGGGATACTCCTCTGTCCCCTAAAGCTGAGTCTGAGGAGCTGGCGGTGTCTCCGGGAGGAGCAGCTCCCCCTATAGAGGAGCTGTCTTCCTCTTCAGAAGAGGACCTGCCCAGCTCCCCAGAGGCTGCTGGCCCGCCCAAACGGCCCCGGCGGGATGTAGAGAGCGCAGGCGCCAAGGGCGGGGGCGGGGGTGGGGGCTCTGCAGGCTGGAGCTGTGGCCTTTGTCACTCCTGGTTCCCGGAGCGGGACGAGTACGTGGCCCACATGAAGAAGGAGCATGGCAAGGTGAGCAAGGTGGGCTGGAGGGGCAGCCTTGGGGTCGTCCTATCCGGCGGTGGGGCTCGGTCCTGCAAGCCTGGCTCTGAGGGCCCCCTCCCTGCTCTCCTAGTCGGTGAAAAAGTTTCCCTGTCGCCTGTGTGAGCGGTCCTTCTGTTCCGCGCCCAGCCTGAGGCGCCACGTCAGGGTCAATCATGAGGGTATCAAGCGAGTTTACCCATGCAGGTAACCCTTTTCTTGTTGCCCCTTCCTGTTTCTGCCCGCCGGTGACCCCTGCCACTCCCCACCCCTCCCCGGTCCCCCCGAGTGTTTCCCCTCCTGCCTCGCGTGCGAGTGGACGGAGGGCTGACGGGCTGGTAGTCGCCCTCCTCCGGAGCCACTGGCCTCGGTCCCCGGGCTGTGCCCTCGGCACCCACCGCGCCTCTCCCTCCAGGTATTGCACGGAAGGAAAACGCACCTTCAGCAGCCGCCTCATCCTGGAGAAGCACGTCCAGGTCCGGCACGGCCTGCCGCTCGGGGACCAGTCTCCTGGCCGGGGGAGCGTGGTGGTCCGGGGCCCCGGGGCCAGAGCCCAGGTAAGCCCCCTGCGGGGTAGAGTGGTGGGAACTGCAGTTACAGGCTGGCCTCGCAAGCGAGGCGGGGGTGCCAGGGTCCCGGGGGCGACGGGGAGGCCCAGCTCTTCACTATCTTCTCCAGGGGCCGGGACGGAAGCGTCGGCAGTCCTCTGACTCTTGCAGTGAGGAGCCTGACAGCACAACACCTCCGGCCAAGTCCCCCGGGCTGGGTGGACCCGGGTCGGGAGGCCCCCTGCGCTTCCGGAGCGGGGGCCCCGTGGAGCAGAGCCTCGTGGTGGGGCTGAGGGTTGATGGTGGCACCCAGCAGTGCCTCGACTGTGGCTTATGCTTTGCCTCCCCTGGCTCCCTGAGCCGGCACCGCTTCATCAGCCACAAGAAGAAACGGGGTGTGGGTGGCGCCAGTGCCCTGGGTGTGGGGGATGGGGAGGAAGAGGGGCCCGCTCGGCTGAGGTCTGACCCGGACGGTGCGGATTCACCCTTGCCTGCTGCTGCGGGTCCACTGACCTGTAAAGTCTGCGGCAAGGATTGTGACAGCCCTCTCAACCTCAAGACCCACTTCCGCACACACGGCATGGCGTTCATCAGGGCTCGGCAAGGAGTCAGCGGGGACAACTAGCCCCAGGCCTGGACTGACTGGCCCCTCCTCTTCCCCGGGAGCCCGGGTCACTGCTGCTCCACAGGCTGGGGGTTCCTTACATTCACATTTTGTTCCACTCCTCGCCCCCTAGTCCCCAGAGACAACAGACTTGAGCATTATAGTCGTTGGCAGTCCCCACTGTGGGTTTGGCCCTTGGGTCCTAGTAGAGCGGGCTCTCCATTCCTCCTTTCTTAGCCCACACTAATTGTGCTCCTGCTGCAGCCCGCGGACTGGGAGGACGGACTTCCAGGCCTGCTAGACAGGTCCAAGGGACCAGCCGGCAGTCACACTCCACAGCCCCTCAGGCGGGCTTCAGGCCCGGCCCGGCCCTGCCCTGCCCTAGCACCACCCCTTAGATTCCCTGGCACTCAAGCCCCCACCCCCACAGTGCCTTTCACTTGTTTTCCCCCACTCCCAGAAATCCAGGGGGGCTGGTAGGGATGAGTCCTGTCAAGGGGGCCCAGGGAGAGGAGGGGGACAGGCTCTCAGGAATCCTTTATTCTTGTAGTGATAATACTAACAGTGGGAGAGATGGGAAGGAGAAAACCAGACCATTAAAACTGCTTGTGGTTTAATCCCCATTCAGGCTCTTTTTGGTGTGACTTGGACAATGTAGACTTGAAGGAGGGGGTGAGGATGAAATCTAGGGAGGCCTTTCTCTGGGAAGAAGTGGTACTGGCGGAGACAGGTAGGGAAAGCAGTCTTCATCCACCTTGCTCGTGTAGTACATCTATTTGCTTATCACTCACCCCACCCCCAAAAAATACAACGCAGAAATGACACATGGCTAACTAAGGACTTTATTTCAAACAAAAATTAAAAAATTGAGAGCTATTTCCCTGGGTGTGGGAAGGGATCAGGGCAAGGAATTCCCTGTGGCCAGGCCAATACCCTCAGGTAGGGGCGGGGTTGTGATAACCCTTCCTGGCCTCTGTGATATGATGTGGACCTTGGCAAGGGCAGGACCCTGTGCCAGAGCCCACCTGCCAGGGGAACTGGGCTGGGAGTCAGTCCCTGGGGGAAGTCGGGCAGCAGCATGGCCAAAGGCGAACCACAGGATCAAAGTGTAAGTACCAAGAGCCCACTCTTCCCCTTCCTGGGACCTAGGACAGAGTAAGAAGATGGCCTGTGGAAAGAACCTCTTGGACCCTGGCGAGGAGCAGAAAGGCCCAGTGCCCTCCCATTTGTCCCCTCTCTCCTCTGGGGGCAGTGAGTCCCGGAGTCCCTCGGGTGGTAATACTGACACCGCTGGGGGCAGGGAAGCCCCAGCAAGCCTGGGCCCCACAGCTGGCTCTCCCCTGGCAAGCTCTCCAGTCACCACATGATCCGTTGTGTTTCTTGCCTTCCGTTTCCCGTGGGTGAGTGGGCGGGTGGGTTTCTCCCAGGGAGGCCCCCGGAATGCCCACCACGCTGGGGCCTGAGAGAGGGTGTCACATGATGCCGTTGGTGAGGTACTGGAAGCCATCGTAGAGCTTGGTGGTGATGGACCGCATGCTGCCGTCCACCATCTGCTCCACCAGCAGCTGCAGTTGCTCCTCGGTCATGCTCATGTGGAACCTCTCCTTGAGGTTGCGGATGGTGCTGGAGCCGTGGAAGCAAGGGAGCTGAGAACCTGGGAAGGCAGGAAGGACAGAGGCTCATGGACCGAAAGGAGGGAGGGCCAGAGGTAACAGCCCAGCAAGACCTTAGAAAGACCCCTGAGCACGTGGGTGCAGTTCTGCTTGAGCGGAGAACAGAATGGCATGAGGCCCTGTCTTGCACCCATCCTCATGCCATCCTCCAAAACCCCTCTATAGGTGAGGGCATAAGGGTAGAGGAGGGCAGGCAGCCAACACATCTCCCCCAGTGATAGCCGAGGGAGCAGAGGCTTAAAACCCAGAGGGAGGGCTGGGAAAAGGTCCTGGGAATGGGCCCTGAGCTGCGCACTTATCTGGTTTGCAGGGCTCTGACTATGCTACGTCTGACACTCACAGATGACCTGGGCCACTGTCGTCATGGGGCCAGACAGGGGTGCTCCTGAGCAACGGCGGCAACCTGTGGGGCAGGGTTGGGGGTGGGGAGGAGGAGGAGACTGGCAGCTCAGAATGGGTGTATTCTGCACCCGGAAGGAGTGGGGTTAGGACAAGGGCCCAGAGGGCTGGGAGAGGAGGGACAAAATAGATGATGGCAGTGAAGGCAGGACAGTGATTGGATAGGTGACAGGTGAGGAACTATGCTCAGAGCAGGAGAGATGAGTATCAGGACAGGGAAGGGGCCCGAGGACAGGGCAATTGGAGGTCAAAGCCCGGTGGGGAGGAAAGTGGTGACTGGAAACACCTGAGCTGGTGAAGAGCTGAGTGATGGGAAGGGGACCGAAAGGCTGGAGATGAGACTGTTCTCGCCGAGAGGAGGTAGTTTCTGGGGCCTCCGCCCATCTATCCCCAGGACCTAGCTCAGTCAGGAGGCATGTCCCAAAGGAGAAATGGCACTGGGTCAGGGCTGGGAACCCCTGCCCGCCTGGTGTCAGGTAGAAGGTACTTCCTAGAAGTCCCATGCTGGGCACAGCCCTGTCCCACCTGCCTCTCCCCAGCCCCACCTTGCTGCATGATCTCCACGATCTGCACCACCTTGTCCATGTGTTTCCGAGCAGCAATCAGCCCCTGCAGCATCAACATCTTGTAGTAGTTGAACATGTCACCATCCAGGCCGCCCATGACCTGTGAGGGGAGGAGGAGGTTGTGGGGATAAGGGCTCAGCGTACCCCCAGCCGGAACTCCCACCGTCAGGACAAACATGCCAAAGCCCACTAATTCCCAACTTGCAGCAGGCAGGAAGCCTCGGACACCCAGCCTCACCCTGACTTACTGCCATTTCTGTTCTGTTTGTCCGTAATCTGGGGGGAGCCCACTCGCTCCCCCTCCCATGACAGAGAAAGAACACAGTGAGGCACCTCTCCTTCCTGACTCACGTCCACAAACTCTGTGGTCAGCTTAAAGGCTGACGTCTCAAAGCCCAGGTTTCGGGGGGAGCTGGACAGGATGAAACCGAAGTCAATGTGGATGATGTGGCCCTCGGCGTCCAAAAGGATGTTCCCATTGTGTCTGAGGAGGGCAGAGGAGAGGAAGAGGCAGGGTGAGGCAGTGTGAGGCGGCAGCCTCCAGCTGGAACCCTGGCCACATGACTCCGGGCAGGGAAGTCCCTGCCGTGTTTCCTGTAACTCGGTGCAACCTCCTACGACCTAAAGCCAGCAGCACTAACTGGAAATCAGGAACGTAAACTGCTAACAGGCTGTGGGGTCTGAAGTCGCTTTTATTGACAACTTAATAGCTTAAGATTGTGGTTCTATCACCCAAATTGATCCCAACCTAGTAGAAAACCCAGACGCCAGGGAAGAAAGCCTCCGAGGCCCCCACCAGCTGTCACAGGCCAAGCATTGGCTCAGGCCTCAGTCACAACCTATTTGCTTGCATTTTCTGTGAGCCCCCCCCCCACAAGGGAGTGGCAGGCTGGGAGGAGTGTAAGTGAAAATAATGTGGGGGCTTCAAGGGTGAGCTCTACCTCCCTGGTGAGTCACCCAGGAAGAAATGCCAGGCTGCAATGGCCAAGGCCAGCTGCAGGAAGAGGAGAGTTACAGAGGAGCCCAGGTCTGTGACCCCACACATGAATAACCAGGAGCAGGAACAACGAACATGCAAAGCATGTGAGGCCTGGCCTATTCAGGATAACCAGCCTCAGCGTCAACAGCGGCCTGGTTAGGCTGAGCGCTCCAGGTCTGAGGCCACCTTCTCCGGGGTTGGTGTGAGTGGCCAAAAAAGGAGGGACAGGAGGAGAGCCAGTCTCACCTGAGTCCCTTCTACTCTGGGAAGCACTACAAATGTAACCACAAAGGCACAATCTTAAGAGCCAGAAAGATCCTCGCCGTCTCAGTTCCACCTTCCATTTTACAGGGGGGAAACAGGTCTCGAGCAGTGAGGGAGGGGCCCGCTCTCCTAACGGCTGGAGGCAGTGGGCTCATTCTGAAGCAGCTCAAGACCCTAACCTGCATCTTCCGCGGAGCCGGGGCAGTGCTGCCAGTCCTTTCCACGGCTGCTTCGGGGCTTGACTATGTCTGATCTTTTTTGAGTTATTAAAGGTTTCTCAGCTGCCTGTTCCCTTCTCCTCTCCTCCTTTTTTAAAGGATGAGGCCTGACCAGCACCTGCTTCCCTGCCATTTACTCAAACTTGCGGCTCAGTTCTAGGCTGTGTCCCCGATTCAAAACCCTGACTCTTCAGGGACAGTCTAAAGCTTGTAAACGAATTCCTTATAAACAGTTACATGTTCCTTCAGCCCTCAAGTGCAAAGCCTCCACGGGGCTCACTGTAGGGCTGACCAGATGGAATGAGCGCGGGTTCTGAAAGCTCTCTGACCGCCAGGCCCCTCATAGGAAACACCTGTCTGAGCGTTTCCAGCTGGTTTCCACAAAAGCAGGCACTCAGTGGTAACAGACGCTACATTTCTGACAAGCTTCTCTGTTGGCTAGATCCTACAGTGTCACCGTGTCCTGGGAGCTCAAGCCATTGTATTTCTGCCTTCCCACGGCAGCTGCCCTGTGCCCGTGAGAGGTGCAACTCACAGGAGCATTCCGGATACTGACCCTGAGTCACGTCCGAGCGGACATTTTTTCCCCATTTTTTTAAATTTAGGTATTGTATATTTACATATCTTACCATTGCCCCACCGCACCCCACTCCCATAAATGCCCTCACCCCTGAAATTATTTTTGTACGCTATGTTCACCTATATGCGAAGCTGGGCCCCATAATGGTCATGTGATACTGGAAAAGACAGCT
This sequence comes from Pipistrellus hanaki, assembly GCF_964339955.1. Taxonomy (NCBI): domain Eukaryota; kingdom Metazoa; phylum Chordata; class Mammalia; order Chiroptera; family Vespertilionidae; genus Pipistrellus; species Pipistrellus hanaki. The sequence goes on from NC_140520.1 coordinate 7,495,709, forward strand.
CTGGGGAAAGCAGTAAATACTTAAAACGTTCTGAAAATGGTATGCTGGAACAAAAGGAGATTTCAGGGTTGGGAGTTTCAACTCTGTTTCCACCATGCCTCTCAGTCACTACCACCTCCCTCAGGCCAGGACTCATTACCTCCTGCTTCGCTGCTTAAAGGCCTAACTATGACCAACCTCACGCACTCCCTAAACCAGGACTGGTCATGTCATTCCTCACCTCACTGGGCAGGTGCTTCCAGTCTGGCCTCTCCTCACCTGTCTGACATCACTGCCTACTATTCTCTTGCCTGGCAGGAGAGCCCAAACTTCTCTTAAAATGTTCATTTTTTGTTATTTATTGATTCGAGGGAGAGAAAGAGGATGGGGGGAGAGAGACAGACATCCATTTGTTGTTCCACTTGCCTACGCATTAATTGGTTGATTCTTGTATGCTCTCTAACTGGGAATCGATCCCACAACCTTGGAGTATTGGGACAAGACTCTGACCAACTGAGCTACCCCGTCAGAGCCAGGAGCCCAAGCATTGCTCACGCTGACTTGTTCCTCTGGAACTCTGTGTCCTTCCCCTACAGCTTCCTCTGCCCTCCTTCTCCTCATCCTTTAAGAGCCTGCTGGTTCAAACCCTTGCCTCTCCCCATAAATCCTTCAGATCTCGTTCCTTTACCCTAGGACTTGTCAGTCTGTCTCTCTGGCTTAATGGCATGAGAACAGGTCTGTCTCTGCTTAAAATGTGTTGTTTGTCTCTTCTTTTACGTCTTGGCAGTGGAATGTGGCGGTGAGTATACCAGAACTACACATGAGAGGACAGAAATAGCCCTGGAAAAAGGTTAGGATGAGGGTCAGGAATTTACCTACCTGTCCTTGACTTGCAGCAGGTAGCAGACCAAGCAGTAGCCAGCGCAACTTTGCACGAAATTGCGCTGGGCACTGAGGAATGCCTCAGTGGTGTAACTGCCGTGCTCCTGAAGGAAGTAATCGAGCAAGGAGAGCTGTGACTGCTTCTTCACCTGGTGGATGGACACAGCGTTGACCACTGGCTCAATCATGCCACTGTCAGCCGAAATCACAAGAATCTTGTATGGCTTGATCCACAGCGGCACTCGCTCCTGTTCCCAAATGGACTGCGAGGAGACACAGGACCATCACCCTTCATTCAAACTGGGGGGGGGAGGCGAAAAGCCCTCTATCCCTAACCCTGGACAGTTCCCAGCCCTGGGGGCCTTGGATTCTAGTCCACCAAGTGAGTAAAACCCATGAGGACCAAGGAGTTTTTAAAGAAAACCCAGGTTCTAACAAGACAGAGGGAGGTGTATGGGAAAAGGCATCTTATGGGTAGATAGTCCCCAGAAGGCAGAGAGAACAGGGCACCACACAAGCAGCAAGAGTGGGAGCTATTGATTCAAATTCAAGGAACAGGGGAAAGGACTCCAGTCCACAGACAGCTCCTCTAAAAAGTGAAAATATCTACATAAAGAACTGGACTAAACAGGTGGAGCTGCTGGCAGGCGACCAACCCAAAGGCTCAGGGGACTGACATCTCGGCACACTGCAACCCACTTACGAAGACCAGATGGGGAGTTTTTATTTATTTTATTGAATTTATTGGTTAATAAAATTATATAGGTTTTCTTTAAAAACTTGTCTTCAGTGGGTTTTATTCACTTGATGGACTAGAATCTAAGGCCACAAGGCTGGGACATTGGTTTATGAAATTACATAGGTTTCAGGTGTATAATTCCATAATATACCTACTGTATACTGTACTGTGAGTTCACCACCCAAAGACAAGTCTCCTTCCATCATAATTTATCCCCCCTTTAACCTCTTCTATCCCTGCCCATCCCTCTTTCTCTCTGGTAATCACCATACTGTTGCCTGTGTCTATGAGCTTTTCACATGGGAGTTTTTGACTGAAGGACAAAGTCCAGGAATCAGAATGGGTGCAAATCACAAAAGGGCCACAAGAGGTTGCTGTGGAGCTGTTTTGTGGCTGTACTATGGCAGGGGAAGTACAATAGTGAAGAAGCACCAGCTTTAGTTTAATGTACATCCAGTTTAGACCTGGGCAGGAAGCTGTGCTCAGCAGAGTTCCCTTTGAACAATCTGTGTGGTCCCCTCAGGTGGGCTGCAGAGAACTGAGTCCCTTCCTTCTCCCTCCCTGTCTTACCTGCAGCTGTTTCAACACCTGGAAGGCCAGCAGCTCCTGCCGAAGATCATCCCCGCACTTGACAATGACCGACAAGAGCCGCCAGTTGGGGAGATGGCCATAGGGGGAGCCCTCTCTGATCCGCCTGCACAGAGAGAAGCAAAAGGTGTCAAAAGGTGATGACAGAGACACAGCTTCTTCCAAAAATGCAGATTCAACTCCCCACAAGGCAAGGCCTGGGACTGAGCGGGAGCATGGTGGATTTGGGGGAGCCCAGTGCACACTGGGATGGTGCAGCGAGTTCCTGCAGCTGTCTCCGAGCTTTGAGAGGTCTAGAGACACCCGCCTCCCCCCAACTCACCGCACTTTCTCCTGCCAGGGCTCTTTGAGAGCAACTGCAGAAGGGTCTTCTGGGTCTCGTTTGAAGGCTGTGGGGGTGTGGGCCAGCTGCTCCGAAAGGCGCCGTCTAGCAGGAAGAAATGGTATCATTTGCTTGGAGCAGTTACCCCAGAGCCTCCTGCCCTGTCTGTGGCAGCACTGCCTGCACTGTTTCCTTGATTCTAGGCACAGAGAGAAACCTAGGCTGAGAGACTCGTGGAAGGAAACACGCCACTGATACCTTTTTGCTAACCTGATGGTTTGGAATCCTGATAAAATGATGATCACCAGGCCCTCCCATTCCTCTACCAAGATTCTGGTTCAGAACAGTTGTGGCTCCAGCATCTGCATTTTCAAAAAGATCTCTCTCTCCCGATGCTGACATGTGAATCCTTGCACCTACTCTGAGAACGCTGCTCTGATTCCTCCCTCTGCTGCTTTCAACCCTTTGGAATTCTTTTAACATTTAATTTCTTTTTTTTTTTTTTTTAAATATTCATTTTATTAATTTTTTTACAGAGAGGAAGGGAGAGGGATAGTTAGAAACGTTGATGAGAAACATCAATCAGCTGCCTCCTACACACTCCCCACTGGGTACATGTCCTCGACCAGAATTGAACCTGGGACCCTTAAGTCTGCAGGCCGACATTTGATCCTCTGAGCCAAACCCATTAGGGCAACATTTAATTTCTTTCTGTAGTAGCCTACTAATTTCTCTGCCTGCCCCTTCACTGCCTCAAGTTTGGTGGCCTCAGGACAAGGACAGAGTGAAGAGAGAGGAAAGGGAAAGACACAGGCTGACAGAGAGGAGAGAGAGACAGGCAGAGCCTTAAAGAGGGATGAAAACTGAGAGGCAGTGTGGTCTGGCCTTACCGGATGTCCCCTGCTGCAATGAACACAGGCTCCTTGCTCTCCTGGCTGGTGATGCTGTCCACAGAGAACTGGGAGATGTTGTCACAGCTGTTGGTGTGCACTTCAGGGAGCTGGGGAGAGCAGGGGATGGTAAGTCAGAAGCGCTAGGCACAGGTCTCGCTTCTTTCACCTCCTCAACAGATCACCTGGAGTGTTTTCTATCTGCAGATAATGATCATCCCGCTCTTCCTAAGTCTGCTCCCAACACCTTCCCCTGATTACATGCCATCCTGATCACTTGGACCCCAAACTGCCGCGGCACGCACATAGGCCCTACAGTGCTGTTTCTCTATCAGAAACATTTGGAATGCTTCTAAAACCATATTCCCATATGGAACAATCAATCTGGATTAGAATTATTGGGAATGGATCTGGAAGTCTGAATTTTTGTTTGTTTGTTTTTTTAACCCTTACTCAAGGACCTGCTTAGAAAGAGGAAGGGAGAGAGAGAGAGGGACAGGGAGAGCATCTATGTGAGAGAGAAACATCGATTCCATATGTGTTCCAGTTAGGGATCGAACCCACAACCCAGGTATGTGCCCTGACTGGAAACTGAACCCGCAACCTTTTTTGTGTACAGGAAGATGCTCCCACCAACTGAGCCACTCCAGCTGGGCTGGACGCTGAAAATTTAACCATTTCTCTAGAAGACTCCCTGCACACTCAAGTTTGCAAACCACTGCCATGACCATCACAGAAAGCAGAACTTTCAGTCATTTTTAAAAATTGATTTCAGAGAGAAGAAGGGAGAGAGAGAGGGATAAAAACATCAGTGATGAGAGAGAATTGCCCCTCTTGGGGATCAAGCCCAGAACCCTACTCCTACTGGGAACTGAATTGTGACCTCCGAGTATATGGGTCGATGCTCAACCACTGAGTCACACCGGCCAGGTAGAACTTTCAGTCTTCTACTGAGAGCTCCCAGGCTAGGGATGCATTTACTATTTTCCCTTAAGGTCCAGAACAGACTCTCCAGACTAGGGTCCATGACCATTTCTTCAATCTACTCTCCCCTTCCCCTCTAACTATCAAGTCCCTTCTCTTCTTTCTCCTTTGTACCAGAGCATTTCTCCTCAACTCCATTCATCACATTATTGTCCACTGCCTCGTTGTATATCTTAAATGTCTGAGTCCAATCTCCCCAACTGGACTGTAAGCTCAAGGACACTCTGTCTTTCCCCAAAGTTGTGTCACAGCCCTACATAAAATCCCTCCCTGGCTCCGTACAACCACAGAATAAAGTTTAAGTTTCTTCCCACAGCTTACAGGATCCTGTCTACAATCTGGCCCACATGGGCCTCTCCAGCCTCATTTGTCACCACTTCACACATCACACAAAATGTCTTCCAGGTCCTAAGCTGAGCCAAGCTCTCGTCTTCCAGTCATTGCACGTTCCATCCCCTCTGCCTGAATAGGTAATTCAAACCCATCTTTAGGCCTCGGCTGAGCTATTACTTCCTTGAGAAAACCTTTTGGGGTGTGTCCAACCCCCAAGTCTGGAGTAAGTGCTACCCCCACCATCAAGTGCTTTCATAATCCCCCATCCTCTCCAGCATAACCTGGGTCACACCACACTACAACTACCTGCTGGCTAGTCTACTCTCTCCCGTTAGGTCAGAAGCTCCTTGCAGGCAGGGGCCAGGCCTTGTTCCCTAGCACACAGCATTCAGGCACAAAGAAGGCCCTCGGTAAATATTCTTCAGTGAATGAACGAACGTCACTTTACCATTCTCGGCTTTTCTAAAACAAGTTTATATAGCAGGTGTTCAATAAATATTTTGATTAAATTTCTCTCTCTTTCCTCAGCTTAGAAGTTCCTCCTTCCATTTAACCTAAATTCCCTGCTGGAAAATGAGCTCTACCTGAATCTATTCGACTAGAGCTGTTCAGAGCTTTCCCCTTTCATACCCAACACTACCTGCCTCTCTCACGTGTGCGCTTGCCTCCGCCTGCCTCAGGGTGTTGTCTTGTCTCAAATACACCAGAAGCTCGTGGAGATAGGCGCTGTGCCCTGTGTTACCTCTGTGAGTTCCCTCACCTCCACCTGCAGCTCGCCTATGTCGTCCACCGACCAGGCCTCGTCATCGTTGTCATAGTTGGGCACAGTGCTAAAGCTGCCTGCCCGCTGCTCATGGGTGATGCCGCATTCAGGCAGGTTCTCGACGGACCGTGTGCTCCGGATGCGGTTCTCCGGGATCCGGGCGGGGACACTGGTGGTGTCAAAGTTTTCACATTCAAGGACTTCCACATAGATCAGGTAGGGAGCCTAGGGGAAAGTGAGAACAGAATTTGCAATTCACCTGTACCACTGTCCCCCCAATCGCAACTCTATTAACACAGTTCTTTCTGCTGTCTGCTCCTAGCTTCAACCCACAACCATCAGTCCCCTGACACTATGAGTGCCATATTTAGGGTAGGAACTTGTCCTATGTAAAGAATTTGGGTGAGAGAGTGCACCCAACTCTTCAAAATGGTTCAGCTGAGTTTCAAAATGTGTAGATGATACAGTTGGGCTAAACCATGCCAAACTATCAATTACAACCCATCGGAGAGGCGGGGAAGCCTCGCAGGGCTTGTCCTAAAGACAAAAAGACTGGGAAGGAGCGGGCACTGTTTCAAGCAGGGCTCTAATCTCCACTACTTTTAAAAGAAAAGCGTGAACCCTAATACTATCCCAACCAGCAGATACATTTAGCTAATTCTCTCAATGTGAATAAGGCATGATCTCTCTTGCCCACTCTGTTCAGAAAAAGTCTTAGAAACAAAATACTTCTCTATTCCCATGTTACCATATCTGGAAAGCCAACAAGTTGTAGAGGGCTACAGAGAGGTAGAGAGTGACTCTCTCCTGAGACATGGCAAGAGGTGAGCTGGAAAGATCAGGTCTCTGTGACCCCGAGAAACAAAGCCCAAGAAGGGAACAAGAGGGCCCTCAGAATCACCACGAGGTCAAGTTAAGGGGACACGTGCGCATAAACCAGGAAGGGTCTCGGATGCTGGTCGGGCATCTCCAGGCACAGACAAACCTCGGACAACCATGGAGGAGAGCCCACCTACCTTGTCCTTGGAGTTGAGGACAACAGCCTGGGTGTGGGGCACGCGGACCACGTGGTGGTCAAAGCCAGCAGTGGGCAGCCAGATTCGGGCAGGGAGCTTGTGGTTAAGCAGGGAGAGCTCTGAGATCAGCCGCTGTGTTTTCTGCTCCTTAGTGGGGAGCGTGGCCAACCGCTTGCCGATCGCCATCAAGGACTTGATGAATTCTCTCTCAGGAGCTAGTCTGACAGGCTATAGAAGGTTGGGGTGAAGTAAAAGACGGTAAAGAAATCATAGCAAAAGGTGGCCCTCCCACTCAGTCACTCGCACTGGCCCACCGTGCAGGCCAGGGATCTGTGTCTGGAGAACCCCAGGGAAGGAGCTACCTCTCAGCCTAGTAGACCCCCCACCCCCCACCCCGCAAACTGAGCTGGGAACAGGTGAACGCCAGCACAGTCCTTTCCACAAGCTGTTCCCTGAGGGTAAAGGAGTGTGGAATCAGGTCTCTGGATGCACTCCTCTTCTGAACCGAGTTCCTCAGGAACTGTCCCATGGGTGGGGGTTACAGGACTCCGGAGGGAAGGGCTGCTTACACCTAAAGTGCTTCACCCATCTTGAGAATGAGGGTGTCCCACTCCCCACCTGGATCCCTGACCGAGCCCCAGCCCACAAGGCTCGGGAGGGAGCCCCGAGTCAATAGCTCCCCCTTCAAAGGAGGACTCACTCCATTCAAATGACTTTTGTTGATTTACATGCATCCCCGCCCACCCCATGATTTCTTACAAGAGGTCAATGCGCATGCAGGGGATGCGAAGAGGATGAGCAGACTTGGGATTAGGGGATGATCAATGCGGAAAGCAGATGGAGGGAGACTGGTGTGGGCAGGCAGGTGGGGAAAGCAGTAGCTCCTTTCACTCCTCAACAATGGCCCTGAAGGCCTGTCCCTTTTCTGCGATTCCTCCTTGGGTCCTCTTGCCCTACTTCTCAGGACGAGGGTCCCCAGATTTGCTCCCTGTTGTGAGCTTGGCTCCTCATGCGGGCACTTCAGTCGTTCCCAGAAAGGGCAGTCAGTCTGGGGGGTCAGGTGGGGTGGGCTAAGCTAGACATAAAGAGGGGGTCTTTTCGCCAAGTCCTCCTACCATAGGGCATTTTATCAATCTCCCCTCAGCTAGATAAGAACAGTATCTCATCTGCTCACTGAAACAGTATTTCACTCACCAGACTTTTCTCTCCCTCTCTGTGTCTTGCTTAGTTTCCTGATTGAAAATTTCTACCCTCACTCCCTCAAACTGCAAAAAAGAGCTTCTTTTAAAAGCTGGGCAGTACCAGGCCCACCTGTGCATGTGTGCAGAGCCAGGTTCAAAGAACAGCTCATCTCTCAGCCTCTACCCCGCAAGGGGCTGGCTCTGGGGCCCCACAATACTGAAACAGGGTGTCTGCATCAGTCGCAAATGCCTTGTGAGGCAGGGTTGAAGAGAGATTCAGGAAGACAATAAAACGAGGCTTCTGTGGTCCCTGGAAATATCCCAGGGACCTAACAGAAAGAGAAAGAAAGGAAGAGAGCTCAATTCTTCATTCACTCTGATCCCCTAACCCATCCACTCAGGTGGCAAATGGTCACTGTTCCAATGATCCTCCACCCCAACCAATTCAGAGTCATTTCAGATTAAAAAAGGCAGAATTCCTTCCCATCTTCAAATCAGCATTTGGGTTGGGGGCCCCTACATCACATGAGCATGTTTGAAATGTGACCCCAGGCCTCCAAATACAGGCTCTGCCACGTGGGAGGAGATAGGAATCATGATTGAAAGGGGATCAGCACAGAACAGAGAAAACTGATTGGGTAGACAAATCAAAAATAAAGTGTAAAAAAAAAAAATCATCCAAACTCCCAGAGGGTCCAGCATTTCCTCTCACGTCTCTGCCCAGCAACAAGGTCCAAGACCCTGTAGGACCAGGTCAGGAGTTATTCCAGAGGCAACAAGAAAGGAGAATAATGATTAAGGAACATCCTGGGCAGGGAGCTGGGAAAGGGAAGAACTCAGACCTGGAAGAAACGTGGTTGAAGCTAAAAAGAAAAAAAGACTATGGGGAGATAAAACTTTCCTTCAGACCAAATCCTGTTTGCTTTCGGAATCAGCTCACCCAGCACAGGTCCTAGCATTTGGAAAAGACTGAATAAATATTCGATGGTCTGAGGGCAGAAGCCATGGGGAAAGGGTCCTGGGTGGGAGAAACAGGATCCTGGGGGATTCTGCCAAGCAGGTGTTGGCATCAATCCAGGGGTAAATTGTACCTCTCTCCCAGCTGTTTGATCTGGAGACCCAGGAGCTGGGGGCTAAATCACACTGCATCCCAGCTGTCCCTGGGAAAAAGATGGACTGAGCTCCACTGAGCCTGGGCTCAGGGCACTGGCGACAGGCAGGGGACTAACTCCTCCAGGCCTGGGAGGCCTGGGAAGGAGGGGCTGATCTCCCAGGAAGAACAGGCACCTTTTAACTCCAGCCTTGGCCTGGGGACTTAGAAAACCTGGGGACGGAGAGGAAATGCGGCCGTGGGGGGAGCCTGCCACCCAGCCCCAGCCTGGCCCCACTTACGGAACTGAATGAGTTATCAATACTCTCGGTGCTGGAGGAGAGCTCCTGGGAAAGGGCCGAGGGCAAGGGGAGAAGGAAGGGCAGGGAGGGAGGGGAGAGAGACAAAGGCAAAGAATTTAGGTCCAACTTGGATCATACCTGCTCCTCCTGTGTAGCTCTACCTTTCTGCTTTAATGAAAGAAAGCCAGCCCAGAAACGCCGCGTGCCCAGAGCTATGACTCTGTGGGAGGTGCTGGAAGGCTAGCTCAGACCTGAGGTCAGCGGGTTGAAGAGACAACAGCCTCTGATTTTCACTTTCTTCCTCTCTATTCTTGCCTGCAGGAACTTTCCTCCTAGGACAAAACCCTAAAGCCGCAACCCTTAGTGAGGTAACCCTGCTCTCAACCAAACCCTTCTCAGTGGAGGCCGCCACCGAAGGCCTGAATTTAACAAGCTGCATGGCCCCTTCCTACCCACACTGGAAACCCGTGTTCCTCTAGCTTCTTGGGAGTGTCAAGGAGGAAGCAGAAAAGCTAAACTTTCAGTGCCAGGTGTTATGTCCTCTTAAACCAGCCTCATTATCACCCTAGGAAGCCTCATCCCAACCTTAAGTCATGTGACAAGGGGTATCACAGACCCATGAGCATTGGAATAAAGGATGAATACCTTTCCTATCTACCATACCTCCACAGGCTTCCTACCAGGCTATTTCACGTGACAACCAATTACAATTTGCCGTCGGAAGTTGGGAGCTAGGTTCTGGCTTACTCCCTCTGAGAAAGCTGAGCAGCTGAGCAGCAGCTGTCCTGGTCCCAGCCTCGGGTGTTTATCTAAACCTTGCCTGTGTCTTACTGGGATCCGTGAGCAAAACAGGGGAAAGGGCCAGGCTCTCATTCGGAGGCTCTGCTGCAGCACATGCACAGGCCCATCCTGGGTTCTGTGCGACAAGCATTCCCAAAGCAGGGAGAAGGGGCAATATTTGTGCACAAACCTGCAGCGAGGGGAGGGGCCTGGACTTAAGAGACAAAGTCCTGGGACCTCTCAGGGCAGAAGGGCAGTGGTCACTGAGCTTTTACTCTGCAATTAGCATTTCAAGCATCTACTAAAGTCAATTCCGTGGTGTAAGTTCTATGCTGGCTGGAGTTCCTGTAGTCAGGCCGTTCCTGGAAGAATCTGGGGAGAGAGGCACTTTGAGGGAGAAGCCAAGCCAAACACTCCCAAGGCAGGGAGACCTGAGGGAGTGAGGACACCAGTCTATTATGACTTAGTGGTTCAACTTCTACCCATGCGCTGGAGGGGTGAGTAAAAGCAGGCGGGAGGGTGCTGGCTCCATGAACAATGATCCAGCTGAGCCTCCCACAGACAGGTCCTGGCTGACGCATTAACAGCCCTGGGGGAGGGGAGGTATATCATGATCGACTCCTCTCTCCTACTCTGTACACTTGAGTCACTCATACTGAGTCAGCTCCAAGGAGAAAAGCTGCGTCCAAGAAGCTGATAGATGCCGCACCTTATCGGGCTGGAAGGCCCATGGGGCTTTCAGTGTGACATGCAGCAGATTTCTCTGTACAAAGGTTGCAGTTCTGGAAAGACAGAGCTGATCCACTAGCGTGTCATTATGTGGGGCAGGGTGTGTGGGGTAGGACGTAACTCGGCCCCTCCCTAGGCCAAATGAGTTACCATTTGGTTACAAATGGGAAGGGAAACTGCCGAAGCACAGTGCCCTGGGTAGGCTGATAAAAACTGTTTTGAAGAGGTGGGCTTTGGGGATGGCAGAGGGGAGAAAGCGGCACTCGAGTGCTGATTGTCGGGAGAGTGTCAAGGATCCCTTGTTAAAACAGGAGTCCCTGTGAGATGGGGCAGAGAAGGGCTCTGCAGGAAGAGACAGCCTTCTCTGGCCTCACCCTCAAGAGCACCTCTCCCGGAGGCAGGAGCGTAGGGTCAAACTCAGAACCTGTGGGGAAAGCAAGGGATGGGAGCAGTCAGGTCTCCTTCTAGCCTCTCCTTCTAGAGTCTCTGCTCAGAACTTAGACAATTAGCGCCTGGTGTGGGTAAGCCGTGTACATCTTCCTCATATGTAGGAAACAACTTTTTCAGAGTCAGAAACTTCACCAAAAAACTTCAAATAAATTCAGTCCAGTTTCAGGATACAAAATCAAGAGCCACAAACTAAACAGTGCCCTAGATAATGGGGTCTCCATGTATAAGTTCCCGGAGAAAAGGACAGCATTTTATCTCCCAGCCTCCACTGCCTCCAGCACGGGGCTTTACACACGGTACAAGCTCAACGACTATCTGCTGAGTGAATGAATGCTGCATGACAGGGAAGAGGGAGAAGTACTGGTATTTGGGGGACAAAGGTCTTTCCAGATGTATCCTCAGAATGCCAAAGGCACGTGGAGAGACCTCTGTGCTGAAGGTTCCAGTGCTTAGACTCCTAGTGATATCCCTGTTCACTCTCTCACTCTCACATTTCCCGAGGAGCTGAGTGGACTCAGGTGTCTCGTTCTGCCAGCATCAGATAACCTCGGAGGCTGGGAGGCAGTGTCTCCTTCCTCTCCTAGGTCTGGTGTCCCCCCATAAAGAAGCCAGGTTGGGAAGAATGGCAGCTGGAGAGGCCACACCCGAGGATTCAGGCACTCACAAAAGACCTGCACCTCCGCGAGTTGCCTATCACCTCACCTGAGCAGGGGTCAGATGCAAGGAAGAGGGACTAAGGATTAGCACAGAGTAAGAAAAGCCCTGAGGTTCACCCTTTCTGATGGTAAGATGAGGACATAAAATACACAGAGAAAAGGCAAGCCTGACAATCACTTCCAAGTGCTCACACTCACACTGTTACAGTCTTGACCCCAAGAGGAAGGACTCCTAAACCTTTTATGACCCTAGTCTACGGGTGTCGAACTCAATCAGAGAAGGGGCCAAAATCTAAAATCCAGCCTAAATCGCGGGCCGAATGGTTTACTGAACAGTCATAAACTGACAATGTCATAAACTGACAGCGGAGTGCAGTGATGACAGCGCGGTGCGGGCCACATTGCAAGGCCTGGCGGGCTGGATTTGGCCCGCGGGCCTTGTGTTTGACACATGTGCAGTCTCTCCAGATCTAGATGGTTCTTCTTGCTTTGCAACAGCCCCCTTTCTGGCTCTGGGCTTCCCTGCCAAGTACAACTAGAAATTAAAATGGTCCTTTTTAGTTCTAAGCAAACAGGTGGGCTCTGCCCATGCACGGATATGGAAACTAGATGGCTGAGGCCTGGGCTCTTCCTCCCCAAATGGACTCTGACAGCTGAAAACCCAGGAGAGCAGATGCTGAGACATAACCAAGGCAGCTCAGCTGAATGATTAGGTGTACCAGCTGTGACGTGAGGTCTGGTCTGACAGGCACTAGCTGAGAGACCCTGGGCAAATCGTCTAGCCTCTCTAAGCCTGTTGACTCAATGATAAAAAAAAAAAAAAAAAAATCTATCTGCTAGGGTGGTTGTGAGAATTAAATGTATCGGTAAAATACTTCACATGATTCACATAATGAGCGCTCAATAAATGTTAGCTCTTTTAGCCTCCCTGTTATTAAATGATCACAATAAAAGACTGAATTTCCAGAGAAAGCAAGCTCTATAGTCTCCTTCCCTCCTGCGCTTTCCCTTCCCTAGTCACTATGACCTCCTTCTTGCTGAAAGAGGTCCCACTGTATCAAAAACTGTGGGTGGGTTATGTGCCCCACAAAGGCAGATGCCAACACCAAGGCTGTGTGCATTTTCTAACAACTGCAAATTCCTCATTCCTTTCTCCCTTCTTTTCTGTGCTGGGCTGGTCGCCAGGATGGGAGCTAGGCTGGTGGTGAGTCAGAGGGGGGAACTGGGGCGCCATTGTCCGGCTGGGATACCAGGTCACTGACCCTTGGCTGTCCACCGGGCAACTTCGCCTGCTGGCAATGTGGAACGGAAGGTGAGTAGAGCCTACTGGTGCGCTCACCTCTTCCCTGCTCTGCATCCTAATTGGATATCTACTGTACTACTACTGCTGCAGCTCAGTCTTCTTTCTAGACACTGGGTAGGACCGTGATTTGCTCTATACCAAGACTGCTTCCTTCTTTCCTTGTGCTTCCCCTAAATGATTTGGGAAAGCTCAACCGACATCCCTTCCCCTGAGAAAAGGCAGGTAGCAGGAATGCTGCAGATGCCTCGGTGATAAAAGAATGAACCTTATCCTTAAGAAAACAAAAAGCAGGATCTTCAGGGATTGGGAGGGAGGGATTATGAAGAGGAGTGGTCAGGAGAATGAGGCTGAGGTTCTATTTAACATCTCCCCGTCCCCAGCACACACAAAATCCACACACACAGTCCCTTCTCCTCCCCATGGTGGCTGCTGTGAGAGGTTCTGGTAGATATCCCAGGTCTCAAGTCAGGGTGGGGAGGGTCTCTGCCACGGTTCCCAGTAAGTAAGGAGTTAATGGAATGGCAGCGCAGTTCAGTAGAAACAACACTGGACACAGTCAGGTGTACCGCCTCGCCTTTAACTCTAGGACCTGAGACAAGTCACTTTATCTCTCTGGGTCTCGGAGTCCTTCCTTTGTAAAATGAGGCAGCTGGAACACATGGATTCTAAGGTTTGTTTCCATTCTGACATTCCATGCTTTTATCAGTGAAATGAAACAGATGGAAGGAAAGAGAAGGACAGAGTGACCCTATGTCAGACATCCTGTCTCCATGCCACCTTGCCCCCTCTGTCCCTCCTGGGGGATTTTACCTCATCCTCATTCTCCACTTTGGGGTTGCTGGCTGTTCGTTTCAGGTTGCTGCTGAGGCTTATACTGGCGGTGGCGTCTGACTTAGAGCGCTGGTGAGTCCTTTTGGAGGGAGACAGCCCTGTGTCGGGGGCCGGGCTCAGGGAGGGCAGCTCCCTCTTCCGGTGAGCTGGCTTCAGCTCATCCGAGAGGATCAGCTTCCGGAGCTTGGTCCCGCGGGAGTGTCGCTGAGTGGAAATGTGCATGTCTGAGGAGTAGGCCCCGAGCAGCAGGGCGCACTGGAGGGAGAAGTTGATGCTCTGGCGGCACCGGTGCACTATGTAGGGCTTGATGGCGTCGCCCACGTCCTCATCCATGTGGATGTACATGTTAAGCAGCTGGGGCAGGTAGAAGTCCACGTCCTCGTTGCGAAAGCAGAAGAGCCGATTGCCGATGTAGGCTTGCACTCCGGGCTCCTTGGAGTTATACAGGTACGAAATGGCCATGGAGATGTCAAAGAGTTTGGACTCAAACAGCCTCAGCAGCCAGGACTGCTTGGCTGAGTTGTTCTGCCGCCGCCTTCTTGCTCCCTTGGCTGTGCCCGAGGCCACAGTGACCCCCATCTCATCTTCCTCCTCTCGTATCTGGGCAGGAGGATCGTCCAGGCAGCGGATCTCACTGTCCACACCGTCCCCGTTGACCACCTCCAGCGGAGTGCCTCTGCTAGAGACGGCCACGCCTCCGTGCAAAAGCTTGACCTTCTCCAGCACCTCCTGGCAGGCCTTTTGGGCCACTTCGGGGTCAATCACTGATAGTTCCCCGACCCCCTCCGTGATGACGCTTAGCAAGGAGCCCCCGTTATTCCCCGATGGACCGGGAGTGGGCTCAGAAGTTGGCTTCAGGGGCGCAGGTTCCACTACCGTGTCTCCCATGGCCACAGCCAGACTTCGAGCTTCCGAGCTACAGGAGGGAGGAGGGAGGAAGGAACAGAAAGGAAGACACATATACATACAGGTTAGTGGTGCCATCCTCAGGTCTTCCCTTTGCCATGAAACCTTCCCAGGTACCTCCTCTCTTTTTGTCTCTCTGGACTCCTTCAAAAACAGATGAAGCGTCATCTCCCGCCAAGAAGCTTTCCTTGACCACCTCCCCTCTAATCACCGCTTTCCCCTTCGTTCCTTCTGAATTTATTCAGCTTGGACTCTGTTCCTAACTTGCAAAATGTTGCTTTATATGTGTTATGTTTATATAGGGCTACAAATTCTTCAGCTAGATTGAAAAGCATTTCTGGTCTTATTCCCTTGTCCCTATTCTATCTTTGTGCTCTTCCCATGTCTCCTTTAAAATGCCCGCCCATTACCTTTGCCTTTTACTCTTTAAACTGTATTTCCTCACTCATTAACATTCCATACACAGGTCCTAAGTATCTCACCTTTATTTACTACTGAAGTATTGATTTATTTTTCTAGTTAGTGATACATTTTTACCTTCCCTTTTAGAATCAAAGTTCCCACGGCATAAGGGCCAGCAACACCAAGCCTAGCTTCACTTAGAAATAAATACCTCTAAAACAACTATCAACCGCCCTGCAGAAGTCCTGCCATTTGTCTGACTTCATGATATCATTTCCTCTTTCTCCAGTGCTGTGGCAGCTCAAGTATAGTGGAAAGAGTTCTGAACTTGGGGTCAAATAGGCTGGAGTTCAAAATCCTGCCATTATGAAATGTATAAACTTATGCAAGTTATGTGGCTTCTGAGTTTCAATTTCCTCGACTGCAAAAATGAGAAAAACACATTTATACCTCACTATTGCCACACAGAATAAATAACTTCATGCACGTAAAAAGATCGAGCATAGCCCCTGGCACAAAGCAGCACTCGATAAATGCTAGTTGAATCCTAATTACTGAAAAGCTTAGTAAACTCTGTGTGTGTGTGTACCTGTGTGCGTGTACACGCATATACTGTTTATTATAAGGGAAGTGAATTTCAGTTACCTTGTTGTTTGAAAATCTTCCAAAACATTTATGACAGCCCTCTGCTATCCCAATACTACTCTCCCCATTATCATACAACACTCCAAGAACTGGAGGGGCTGTGGGAAAAAAAAAAAGGGAAAAGAAATTAGGCTGGAACTCATGGGTCTAGAACACATGTGTCAAACACAAGGCCCGCGGGCCAAATCCAGCCCACCAGGCCTTGCAATGTGGCCCGCACCGCGCTGTCATCACTGCACTCCGCTGTCAGTTTATGACATTGTCAGTTTATGACTGTTCAGTAAACCATTCAGCCAGCGATTTAGGCTGGATTTTAGATTTTGGCCCCTTCTCTGATTGAGTTCGACACCCCTAGTCTAGAACATCTAAAGAACAGAGGGAACAGGAATTACACAACCAGGAATCCCTCTCTCTGGAGGGAGTCTTGGGAGGAATTCCAGTGAGAACACTGCTGACAAAAGCCATTGCCTTCCTAAAATGATTCCCCAGGGCCTCACCAAATCCAGATCAGGAGAATCAGTGCAGAACAGAAAGAAATTTCAAAGTAAGGACTGGGAGAGGCACACAATGTCAGATCAACCCAGCTCCAGAGGATGATTGCAGTCAGCTCCGAGACTCCTCACAAAAACGCAGATAGAGTGAATCTAGTACATGCTCAAGGGTGTGGGCAACAGAAAGGCACAGGCTGCTGGAGAGCTGGAGTGCAGGGTCAACCACTGATAGTTCCCTGATGGCATCACCTTTGACCCTAGTGAACCTGGGTGTGTATACTTTGTGGAGGTGGCTCCGGATACAGATGTCACTCTGGAAAGCCCGGATACAGATGTCACTCTGGAAAGCCCCATTTTCCACTGCCCCTTCTTACTCCTCTAACATGTTAAGAGTCCTGGTTACTTTCACCTGCCCAATATTCTGTAGTCTAGCTCCCTGTCTCCCAGCAGTCAGCATTAAAATCTTGCAGGAAGGCAGAGGGAACTCCTCTGTTCCCAGAGATCACCAAAAAAGGCTACTGCAGTTTATCCCTCTCCCAACTCCGTCAAGTAAGACGTTCACCCTCGAATTTAATATCCGATGCAGTTTGAGTGTGTCATTGGTAAAAAGGTGGCGGCTCACTCACTATACTCTCTCCCCAAATTATGCAGTGTCTTCTAGCAGTAGAACCAGCATGGCTGCCTGCTGGATCTGTCTCTACTCGCAACTACGGGTTGCACAGGAATAATGAGAAAGCTTTAATCATCCCCTGCCACACCTCTATGGGACACTCTGCACCAGAAGGTCACTCTAATTCAACTGGGACCACTACCTTTTAGGTCTACTGAGAAACCCACATGGCAGCTTCAATCGTGTTATGCAAACAACCCATTTTCTTCTCAATCTCTCTATGGTTGGCACATCTTTCCCTTTTTCTCTACTCCAGGGTCTTTCAAGTCACCAACACCTCCTAAGGTCCACTTTTCAAAACTTCCAAGGAAAAGGAAGTTAAGACCTTCTCCCACATACAGCGTCTCAGGTCTCACCAGGAAATGCAGTAGCTGTCTGCTCCGATTGATCACAGTGGGGATTATTACTGGCACCAGTGAAAGAGGAAAGGATAGCATTTCTTTTACCCTGGGACTCAGCTAGGAGTCCCCTCTGACATATGCAGGGGACTTTCCCACTGAATAGAAACCCCACTTGGCAGCCGTTACTCCCTAAGGAACCAGACGATGTCAAGAGGTGCAGGGAAATCAGACTTCTCTCCTAGAGAAGCAGCTCTGCCCCTGGAAACGGCCCAGCTGGGCCTCCCTCCTGGCCTCTCTGAGCCTGCTGCATCTGAAGCAAACAGGGGGGAAAGAAGTACCGAAGGGAATGTAGGTTGTTTTTGTTAAATTTAGACAATAAAAAAAAACAGGAAAGGTCTTCTCTAAAATCTAAATCCACATATGGTCCTCAATATCAATTCATTCACTTTCAAATACAAAGAAAAAATAGTATTGATAAGGAACTATCGATAGAAAGGACTAGAAAGTGAAAGGACTAGAAAGTGAAAGGAAAAAGGAAGAAACAAGTTCTGCAATCAGCACCCTTTTTACAAGTCAGAG
Source organism: Pipistrellus hanaki (assembly GCF_964339955.1). Lineage (NCBI taxonomy): Eukaryota > Metazoa > Chordata > Mammalia > Chiroptera > Vespertilionidae > Pipistrellus > Pipistrellus hanaki. The sequence continues at coordinate 7,513,561 of NC_140520.1, forward strand.
AGTAAGTAAAAAACGGAGAGAAGACAAAGTAAAAACGGAGAGAAGACAATCAAATGACTCCCATGGCTCTCAACGACATTCAGACGAATGAGGCTGCACATGCTGCACTAGGTGCCCGATCTGGCCCCCCAGAGACTGGAAGGGAATCCAAGAGGCCTCCCTCACCCCGGCCCAGCAGCTGGCTTCTGGGAAAGGGGAGTGAACGGCCTGCGCTCCACAGCTGTGTCTGGGCAATGTCGGGAATCCTCATCTGAGCGTCCAGGGGGGTTTGCAGAGCAGAGCAGCTGCAGAGGGCAGAGGGGTTACAGGCATGTGTTCTGTGTGACTGCGCGTTTAAGTAAATGTCTCCAGAGGACTATGGAGTGAGGGAATGTTATCACTTAACTTGGCTTTCCACTGCTCTTCACCTCAAAAGATTCTATGCAAACAACCCTCCACTGGCCTCCCTTAAAGGATTTACTGAACTGGTCCCTGCTAGGACAGGACGGTCAAGAGCCCTGAATCCATCCCCTCACCCTGCTCATCACATTCAAAGGGTCGTTTTGGCCGAAAACATCCAAAATCAAATATTTTTCCATGGGCTAAATATATATGAATTGGTTCAGAACCATCCCCATGCTTTTATATGTTCCTGTATTTTCACAGAATGGCCTTTAAAAGATCATCTGATTTCGTGCTCTGTCTCCAAACAGAAGGTGAGATCAACTTTCCTTCTCCTTTGAGATGGATCATATGAATTGGAAAAAGGGAAAGTGGAGCCAGTATCTTCATCCCACAAGATGGGTAGTTAAGAGAGACTGTTAAAGTTAATGGAGCCCAGCCGGCGTGGCTCAGCGGTTGAACAACCACCTCCCTCCCTCCCTCTCTCTCTCTCCCTCTCTCTCTCCTTCTCTCCCCCCTCTCTCCCTTCATCTCTCTCTCTAAAAACTTTTTTTTTTTTTTAAGTTAATGGAAAAGAGAGAGCATCTGATATCTTGCTCCCCAGTGTATGTCATCAGTTTGGCTCAAACTCATAAAAAAATTCTTTAAACATTGTTAATGGAAAAGAAAAGGAGGTTCAAATATGTTACTTAAGGTTTCCTTAATAATGAAATAAAAGTAACATAATCACTTCCTTGAATTAAAATGATATAATCATGTAGACAAGAGATATAAATCCTAGAGCTTAATCCTCCTTGTAACAACTAATAAATCAAGAAATAGAGACACAAGCATTTTGCCTAAAGTTCTGGCAATAACCTTCAGAAGTCAACACTGAGCTAACGAAGAGGCTAATTCTAAAGGAATAGGAGAAGAGATGAATGGCAAATCCTGCTGCTTTTCATCATAAACTCTTACGTACCATTGGATTTGGGTATACCAAGTACACATACACCTTTAATGATTTTTTTTAAAACTGCTCTTCAAGAGAGACTTCACATCACTCAAGGCTACCTGTTCTCCTGTTGAGAAGCTCCTTCTCTTGCTTTAAGGCCTAATTCACACCTTGCTTTGAGGAGGTCTCAGCTCATCTTTCCCCCTTGACCCCAATGATAGAGATGGAGACTGAGTCCTACTTTTTCCTTGTAGAAACAAAGGGCCAAGCAGTCAAGCAGGCTCAAGCCCTAATAGGAACCAGGTAAACGGTTACCCAAAGCCCCAAGGGGGGTTGGCATCCGGAGAGAGGGCATTCTCAAGCTACCAGCGGGAGGGCAGGGAGGGCAGTGGTCTCAGGATGGTTGAGTCAATATTGAATCAGGCTGAGAACTCTCTCCGCAGTGCCATGGAGCTAGTCTAAGCAGATTCCAGCCAGACAGCCCAAGCCAGCTCGGGGAGCCTCTGCTGAAACAGACAGACGACAACGAAAGCAACCTGTACACTCACCTCTCTCTGAACTGATCCTCCCTGCTGCAAGCCCCAGATGGGCCTGGACTAGGTTCTCTCTTATCTCATGCCAATGACTGAAAGGTTCCTCCCAAAGTTCTTCCCCAAATCAAAGAATCTCAATTTGCTGCTTTGGATGGTGTTCAGCAAGTATGTTCTCATGCAGTGTGAACCCAGCTCTGAGAAGCAGGAAAACCAAGGAATACGGTTTCTCTTCGGAAGGGCCTCCAAGGAGTACAGCTGCTCCTAAAAAAGGGAGGTGATGAGCAGACTGCCCTCTGGCTAATGAGGAAAGACCAGGGAGAATGGGATGAGGTTGTATGATTACTTTCAATCAGGCCTGGAGTCGGAAGAGGAACGGAACTCCATGCATCCTCTTTGCCATCGCAGGCAGAGAGAGAGAGAGAGAGAGAGAGAGAGAGAGAGAGAGAGAGAGAGAGAGAGAGAGAGAGACACGGACACACAGCAACTAGTTCCCTAAGTCCCAACTCACTCCCGGTCTCTTCTCCAGCTAGCTTCCTCAAGGGTCTTGGCCGCGCCCTGACCGGTTCGGCTCAGTGAATAGAGTGTTGGCCTGTGGATTCAAAGGTCCCGGGTTCGATTCCGGTCAAGGGCATGTACCTTGGTTACGAGCACATCCCCAGTAGGGGGTGTGCAGGAGGCAGGTGAATGATGTTTCTCTCTCATCAATGCTTCTAACTCTTTCCCCCTCTCCCTTCCTCTCTGTAGAAAATCAATAAAACATATAAAAAAAAATAAAAAAAAAGGTCTTGGCCGCAAACATCTTTTCCACCTATGAAATCAGGAGTTATGGATCTAGTACAAGTGGATGACCTCAGCAACTATTGCAGTGGGGAGGGGGGTGGGACGGTTGGGGTGTGTGTGTGTGGGGGGGGGGGGGGGTAGAAGCAGGCCTGGAGCTTGTCTTTCAAACAGATTTATTCCCATGCTTGTAGACTAGACCAAGGAAAATTCTCCAGTCAACTAAACCACTACTAATAACTTTTGTCTGAGAAACCCAGAATACTTTGTAAAAAAAATAAACTGAGTCTATTCCCCGCCCCCCAACCCATATCCTGCTATTAGCCTATCACTGCCGTGATGCCTATACAGTGGGCCACTTTCCCAACAATGTCACCCTAGAGGTCCAGCAGGAAGTCACACGAACCCCGAAGTCCTGGTTTTGAATGTACACATTCTTTCCATTGTTCCTGGGCTCCTTTCCCCAGTTTCCCCCCAGCCCCACCCCCGCCTCCAGCTCCTATGGAATAAACCAAAACGACTCCAGTGAGCCAGGCAGCAAACGGATTCCTTTGGGATCGGGGCAGGGGTGGGAGACATTCTACACTTTGGTCCCTTTAAGACAAGCCTAAAATTATATAATTTTTTTAAAAAAGGGTGTTTTTTTTCTTATTTCTCACAATTTCATTCAGTGTCCCGCAGGACCGTTCCTCCCTCCCAAAGGCTGATCCTGAGCAGTCAACACAGTGCATCTGATGGGGACTTCCTCACACCGCGCTCCATCCTCCAGAAACACTCTCAGGTCCAGAGAAGCCCGGGGGAAAGCCGAGGCCCCACTCCCCGCTCCTCCCAACACATGCTCCTCGCAGTCCAAGCTTTAGCTGACCCTGAAACAAGTGGCATGTGGAGGTAAAAGATTACGACAAGAGAAGCCAGAAAGACCACAGGGAAAACACAGCCAGGTGTCAACGAGGGTCAGCAAAACCCCGCCACTCCAGGGAGCAGGTGTCCGCGCTGGGAATCCGGGATGGGGAGAGGGACAGGGGGAAACCTCCAAACAGGCTGGAGTCCCGAGGGGGGCTGGAGAGGGTCACCGGGGTGGTAGGTAACACACCTGAGAGGGTAAGGGTTACGGTGGAAGCCTCAAAGGGGCGTTGGGAAGGAGGAGGAGGCCCCCGGCGGACAGGGGCGCGGGCGGCACTGGAGCCTGAAGCGGCGGGGAAGGGGCCGCAGCCTTCAGCTCAGGCAGAGGCGGCCCGGGCGGGGGCTGCACAGGGGCAGGTGTGGGAAGGGGCTCAGAAGACGAAAAGGGGTGAAGGCGGCGGGGCAGGAGCGCAGGCTGGCAGGAAAGACAGACAAGGAGGGACACGATGAGAGGCGTCCGAGGCGAAAGGAGTTCGCGGCTTGAGAGACGACACAATTCGGGAAAGGCGGCCGGGATACGAGGGAGAGAGGGAGAGGGAGAGAGAGAGGGAGGGGGAATCCCCGGGACAGAGGGAGGAGGAGCCACACAGAAGAGGAAGCCAAAAAAGCAGAGAAGTGCCCCCCGGCTTGGTTGGAAAAGGGGGAGAAGGAGCCCCGGGTGCAGCTGCCCCCGGAGGAAGGCAGTTTTGGAGTCGAACCTCCGTGTGGGGGCGGGGGAGGGCTGTGTGGGACAGGGGGGGAAGGAAGGGGGGAACCCCCCACCACACAGGGCAAAAGGGGGGCTCGCGGAGTAGGAGTCGCTTACCTCCGGGGGGCCCCCGCGGAGGGGGTGCGGGCGGTCGGGGTCAGGCTGCCGACGCCGCCGCCTCAGCAGCAGCGGCCGCTCCGGGGCTCCATTGGCCGCCTGCGCTTCCCTGACAGCGGCCGCGGCGGCTGCACCAGGCCCCGGCGGCGGGGCTGCCCTCGGCGCCGCCTGAGGGGGCCTTCGCGCGGCCTCAAATTCGGCCGGGCTACCCAAGCTCTTCTTCCTCCCTCCGCACAACCAAGATCCCCCCCCCAAAAAAAAATATATATATATCCCGGGTAGGGCTTGATGCTTCTAAACCCAAGCCCTTTTCCTTGGGATAGGCTTTCCTGCTTCCCCGACGCTCAGGCCCCAGGACCATCCCATAGTAATCTACGGAGTCCAGGGAGCTGCCTGAAACACGCCTGCTCAGAAATAGGGAAGGGGGCGGGGACAGATGTTTGGAAGCGGGAGGGGGCGGGGAAGAGGTCAAGGGGCGGGGCCTAAAGGGGAGGAGCCTAAAGGGGAGGAGCCTACGGGGGGAGGGAGCGTCCAGTCTTCGGGAGGCGGGCCTGAAAGGTGACGTTTGCTAGGCTAGGGAAGCCGACAGGGAAGTACATTTTCCCGAATAAAAGGGGCTGGGGCTCCCGGCGGCGTGGAGTGGCGGGCGGGCTTGGGTACCCAGTTGGAGGAGGAGCCCAGACACACTGTGTACTCCCCACAGGTACATGCAAATTGCATGTAAACAAGTCCGTTTGAGTTAGCGAGTAATTGCAATCAGCGCCTGTACCTCCTCTCCGCTCCTCTTCTTAGTGAATCAGGCGTGGAATGGACGCCGGGGCCCCGTGGGAGAGGGAAGGAGGGTGGGCGGAGGAGATAGTCACCCTCGGATGCCCTTTTCCTGTTCATGTTAAAGGACGGTGCCCAGATGACGCCCCTTATCGCGTCGGGAATCTTGCCTACCTTCAGTGGTGCGACGTGAGGCCGCGGTTCTGCCTGGGAAGGCACCACTCGCCTGGGTAGCCTTTGACCTCCGGCCTCTGGACCTCGATCCCTCTAGGGAGCGGCTGGACAGGGCCAGTTTGGGAGAGGTGAGCGAGATGACAGAGGCTTGGAGGGCACAAACCTTTCTTCAAAACACAACAAAATCATGTGAAACTAAACGAATAAACAAAACCAACCCTGCAGCCCTAGATGGTCAACAAAAGGACTTATGTGCAGGCATATAAGCCTAACCAGTGGCCATGGACAACAGGGGGTGGGGGCATATGTGGGGAGGGGTTTGGGATGGGAATGGGGGGATGAGGACAACTATGTGATACCATAATCAATCAATCAATCAATAAAAATTTTAGATTATAAATTATCTTTAACTTCATTTATAATCGAGCTAAAATGAAAGATGACCCGGTGTGGGAGGTAAGGTAATGGGGAACTGGGTATTGGGGTGAGAGTAAGAAATGGTAGGTAGAGAGGAAGCAATACAGGCCCCAAAATCTTAGTTTAGCCCTTCATCTAATGAGCTGAAGATTGCTTGGACTACAGAATAACTTGTTTCATATTTTAAAAATCGTGTTTTAAAATTGGACTGCTTAAAAACTATCCATCACCAGTGATTTATTTTTCCATGTGTCTATCACCTCTACTGTGTCAGAAGCCTCGTCCAGTCCCTCATCCCCTCCCACATGGATAAAGGCCTGGCTGGTTTCTTTTGACTCCATTCTCATATCCTAGAACGCAGACTTTATACCTTTTATACATTCATTCAATCGACACTGGTTGTGTATTCTTTTAGTTTATTTCCCACTGTTGTTCATACACATCCATTTTGCCGACAGGTCTCTTTACTGGGTTATTCTGCCATGCCTGCACCCCCAGAACCTGCTTTTTCTGGAATGCCTTCTTCTTTTCCACCAATCTGTCTGCTTACCTTAAAGGATTAACTCAAGCCTAACTTCTCCATGAAGCCTTCCCAAATTACTCAGTCCACAGTGACCCCTCTGAATTTACATTCAGCTCTTGCTCTTATGCGGTAGAATGGGTATCATGATTTAGCTTTTTTTTTTTTTTTTTTTTTTTTTTTTTTCATGTCTTATGTTGTTCTGTTCTTATTTAACTTGTCCAGCTAAATTCCTACTCACCTCTACTGGGAAGTCATTCCTGATCCATGTCTGAATTATGTACTATTCTTCTGGGTTACCACAGCTCTCTGTGCTTACTCTTTTTAAAAAATATATATTTTATTGATTTTTTACAGAGAGGAAGGGAGAGAGATAGAGAGCTAGAAACGTCGATGAGAGAGAAACATCGACCAGCTGCCTCTTGCACACCCCTACAGGGGATGTGCCCGCAACCAAGGTATATGCCCTTGACCAGAATCGAACCTGGGACCTTTCAGTCCGCAGACCGACGCTCTACCACTGAGCCAAACCGGTTTTGGCTCTGTGCTTACTCTTAACATAACTCATCCACACTGTGCTGTGATTACTGAGTTGAAACAGGGCCCAAGTCTACTAGCTTCTAAAATGCAAATATCTAGCACTTAAAAAACAAGAAGGAAAATATAAAAACACAGTAACTGACTCCTACTTCTGACAGCATGGATAGAGAAAGGGCTTTCCCATTAAAATACAACTAGATCCTGGACAAATCATAGCAAGCATGATATTTAGTACATTGCTGAGCTTGCTAGAAAGGGAAATCACAAAAAGAAGAAAAAAATAAGATCAAGCTGAAACCTATGAAGGATGATCAACATGCAGTAGGAAAAGCAGGTCTGCCCTAGGTGTTAGGACAAATGCCAAAACCAGTATTGTGAGCAGAAGCTAAACCTTAGGCCTAACCAAGGAAGGAGAGCAAAACTGGCATTCCTGAATTAAACTGGGACTCTTAAGGGGCCAGCACAGTCCCAGGTCAAAAGCAACTTTTGGCTCCTAGTTTCTGAAAGCAAATACAAATCCTCTCTGGAGAAAGCTACCCACAGCTGAGACCCTCTGGATTTCTGTAGATTAAGTTAAACAAAATGTGAGCTCAAAACCCCAACATGGAAACTATTTAAGGAAACAAGCTACCACAGGCAAAACAACAAAGCAGATTTAGACATCCAACATAAGTTACAGAATATAAAATAACAATCCCAACAAATCTCAAAGAACTGGTATCACAGAGACCACATTCTCTGGGCACAAAAGATTAAGCTGAATATATATATATATATATATATATATATATATATATATATATATATATATGATATATGATATATTTTAAAATATTCAGGCACTTGGAAATTATAAAACTCTTTGAAATAACTCATGAATCAAAAAAAGTCATTAAGGGTAATTTAAATATTCTTAGAACTAAATAACAAAATACTTTACAACAGGAAACTTGGAGAATGTAGAGAAGCAAGTCCTTAAAAAACTTACACTAGGAAAAAAAAAAAAAAAGACAGTTTGAAAATTACGGTAATTAGATAAGTATCAAAATTAAGAAATTATAAAAGAACATAAAATTAGATCTAAAGAAACCAAAAGGAAGGAAATACTATAGATCAGATCCATAATTAATGTAAATGGAAAACGAATACACAAGGGAGAGGGCCAACGAAGCCCTAAGTAATAACTGGAGAGAAGTAGCCCTGGCTGGCATGGTGCAGGGGGTTGAGCATCCTCCAAGGCACCAAAAGGTTGCAAGGGGTTGTGGGCTCAATTCCCAGCGGGGGGCGTACAGGAGGCGGCAGATTGATGTTGCATTCTCACATTGATGTTTCTTCCTCTCTCGCTAAAAATCAAATTATTTACTTAAAAAAGATAGAGAAAACAACAAATTTCAAATTTCTGATGGAGTTGATTAAAGAAAGCACAAGTAGTAGAAATGAAAAAGAGGACATGACTACACAGAGCAAAGGCAAAAAAATTTTTTTCATCTTATAAAAGACATAAAATTGCCCTTGACGCGTTGCTTAGTGGGTAGAGCATCGGCCTGCAAACTGAAGGGTTCTGGGTTTGATTTCAGTCAAGGGCACATACCTAGGTTGCAGGCTGGATTGCTGGTCTGGTCAGGGTACATACAGGAAGCATCCAATTGATGTGTCTCTCTCACATCGATGTTTCTCTCCCTGTCTCTCCCCCTCCCTTCCACTCTTTCTTAAATGCTTTACTTAATTATACTAAAAAAGAAATGAAAACCCAAATAGCCTATAATTATTAAAGAGATTGGATTAATAATAGTTAACATTTTCCCCACAAAGCAATGCCAAGCTCAAACGGTTTAACAGGAGAGTCTTACCGCTATCAAGGGATGGTTCATTTCAATCTCATATAAACTCTCCCAGGAGGAAACAGTCCCCAATTTAGGATATACAGACCAAAAGAACCATTTTAGAAACCTTGCTAAAAACAAAATCACTAACATCCACAAGAATGCTCATAGCAGCATTGTTTTATAATAGCAAAACCTGGAAATAACCCAAAGCCCATTGATAGGCAGATGGAAAAATAACTTGTGGTTTATGTACTGATGGCATAGTATACAGATAAAAATGAATGAGGACCTCGTTGCGCAATGGTAGCGCGTCTGACTCCAGATAAAAATGAATGAATCATAGCTACCTACAATATAGATGAACCTTAGAAATAAAAGTGAAAAAAAAGCCAACTACAGGATATTATTAGAGAATAAATTTTTCATAAAGCTAAAAGCAAAACTGAACATTTTAAAAGGATATATACAATACGTATATATATTAGGTAATTAATAAACACAAAATTAAAGACAGTAGTTACCTCTAGAGTGAGGCAGCGACTAGGAACACAAGAAAGCCAATGATATTTCTTTATGTTTTAATGTATAGGTTGGGTGATGGGTCATAGGTAGTCATTTAATTATTATACTTCATAATTTATTCATGTTAAATATATTTTATAGATAACAAACATTACATATTATAATTTTTAAAAATCTGCTGTGGTGGAAATAAACGAACAAATGAAGTCTCCCTGAAAGAAAATCTACATTTCTTGGAGAGAACCAAGATTCCCTGACAGGAGCTACCCTATGCAGAAGACAAAGTAGTAGGTCCTTGATAAACATTGGGTGGATTCCTGCTTTTCCTAACGACCCACCCGGAGGGTCTGGATCCCCTTCCTATTGGTGATCCCTGATACGCAGAGCTACCTCCTCCACACAGCTGGCCTACACCTGGCTAGTCCTGACACCTGGTGGATACAGCACGAATTTAATCAAATGATTAGAAGTGAATCTCACTCTATCTAGTGATAGTGGCAGAAGGGTGGGAGACAGGGAGGCAGAAAGGAGGAGAAACGGAAGTTCAGAAACAAGAAAAGGAAGGAGCTCCATCTCTGAGCCATAGATGGGGGGGGGGTTTTAAAAAAAAAGGGGGTTGTCACCTAAAGGAGACTAAAGAGATCGTTTGTAAAGGAGAGAGACTTTCCTCTCATTTCTTCCGAGACCAGAAAAGAGGTTGCAGCTGCAGTCAGAAAAGTGCAAGGCTCTGAGGGGGGAAAGCAGGTATAGCTCATCTTAACCCAGCAAGCTAAAGTCACTTGTGCTTCATAGCAGTGGCAGGTGGCAGCCACCTCCCCAGGAACTTCCCCTCCCAGTCTCTAAGGAGGCCAATCCCACCCTTACTCCACAGGTGCAGCCCAGATGGAGGCCACGCAAATGAGCACATGCAGGCCCCTGGCCGCAGGGATTGGATAGGGGTGGGCATGTGACCGTTCGCCTCATCAGCGAATCGGAGGGTTTTTGCTAGGATTCTTGGCAGAAAGATGCCCTGTTTCCGACTGGACATAAACGAGGGAACATTTTAATTCTCGGAGTGCTGGCAGCCACAAGGCAGCCCAGGGTTCCTGGGGTCCTCCAGAAGGCAGAACAGCGGGGGTGGCGAGGCAATCGGGGATTTAGAGATGTGCCGAGCCCCTGGATCGGCTTTACCTGGAGCCAGAGCTACCTGTGGGCTTGACAGTTACAGGAGCCAGTCAGTCTTTACTTTTGAAGCCAGTTTGAGTCAGGTTTTCTGTTCCTTAAAACCAAAAAGATTCCTAGCTCATACATTCATCGTATTACTCCATCCCTATCTTCCCCACAGGATCACACACGGACTAGCGACTCTACAGCCAAGGGTATGGAGCTGAAAGGCCAGAGGCAGGAAGCAGGCACTGCGTTAAGACGGGGCGCCTCGGCTGTCAGAAGAGGACGGATTCCCTTTGGAAAAGAAGAGCCGGAGGAGAAGCAAGCAAGGGCTTTACAAGGCAGACAGGCAGCGTTCACACCCGGCTACGGAGTCATCACGGGGGTGTCGCTTTGGGGTCTCTCTGCTCATGGGAGGAGGAACTCGGAAGCTTGTGCCCCTTGAAGTCTTTATTACCCTGTGCTCCGGTATCTGCCTCTCCCTTCCCCACGGGGAGAGCCTCCTTCTGGCTCCTGCTGCCCCTGATGACGCTCACTCTCTGGTGGGTGAGAGGAACCTTGTCTTCCCCTCCTTTGGCATGGCGGGAGCTGCAAGAGCTGGAACTGGGGGGCCTCCCTCCTTTAGAAGCAGCGCCGTCTCCCTGACCTTGGACGAGCACCGTCCCCTTCTCGGCCTTGCCCCCTGGCCCCGGCCTCTCTGGCACTCCGGCGGAGTGGCTCTCCTCTCTGGGGACCCACGTCTCCCGCGGTAACCTGGAGGGCTGGGGAGGGTCCGTGGCAGCCGCCGACTTCTCAGGGGCAGGGTTCCTTTCCCTACTTCCCCCCGATTTCTTCCGAGGGCGCCCCCGTTTCCTTTTGGCATCGCTTCCTGGATCCTCCACATCCTGCTTGGCGGCTTTTGCTGGTGGGTCCTGCCCATTGGTCTCACTCGTATTAGCTTCGGCTGTCCTCTTGACCCCCTTGTCAGGAGGTCCCGGGTCACCGCCTACGCCCACCTCCCTGTTCTCCGTGCCCAGGGGCGGGGTGAGCCCCCCAGCTGGAGCCTGCCCAGGTCCAGGTCCAGGCCCAGGTCCAGGCAAAGCAGGAACCGTCGGTAAGATCATATTAATGATGGGCACGGCTGCCTGGGTCCCCCTCACTCTACTGGGCACAGGCAGGGCAGTCAACTTCAGAGTGCCGGAAGGAAGCCTGGGCGCCACCATGGACGGGGAGACGGCGACATGCTGAATCAGTGGGCGAGGGGCCCGGGGGAGCAGCAGAGGCAGCCGGGCCACCAGGGCATTAACCTGAGGGTTATTGGCTGGTGGGGCCGGACTCTCTACTACAGTCTTCTTCCGCTCTCCGTGCGCCGAGGGACCGGCCCCAGCTCGGGGCTCCGGCTCCGGAGGAGGCTGAGGAGGAAAGAGAGGAACACAGTCAGCGGGAAGACTGGGCCCTGGAAGGAGCAGGCACGGGAGGTGAAAGTAGGGGACCCCCGGAGGAAGGGTCCATGAAGCCTGAAGGACAGGGAGGGCAGCAAGGTCAGGGGCTCCAACGCCCTACCTGGGCCGGCCTCTCTGGTTTCTTCTGGGCTCCGCCCTCCGGGTTCTCCACTCCATTCTTGGACTTGGACGTCCGCTCCCGGGGGGCATGCTCGTCCTCTTCTGCAGGAAAAAGTGGTAAGTGGAGGAGGTGACGGAAATGGAGGAGGAAGGCAATTCTGACTGGCAGAGGCCGTGGGAAGAAGGCGGCCTGAGGCGTGTCCTAGAAGGGCCTCTAGGAATCGAAGGCAAACTCAGGGTGTCTCTGTCCTAGCACGGGGGAGGGCTTTCGGAAGTGGCGGGGAGGGTTTCTCGGGACAGAACACACAGGGTCCACCCACCGGCAAGCCCCAGGGCCTGGAGCACGTGGGCGTGCGCAGACCGGGCGGAGATGAGATGATGCTGCAGCAGGAAGCGGGCCACCTCGACGATGGAGCTGAAGGACCGTTTCAGGATCCGCTCCGCCCAGTCGCAGGTCAGGGCACAGGCCGCCTCGACCAGCTCATCCCGAGGCGCTGGGGTTACTTCTGGGCCCATTTCTGGCTGCAGTGGGAAAGGACATGCCTCCTAATACTCCAAACCAGGGGTCCTCAAACTTTTTAAAGTGGGGGCCAGATCACGGTCCCTCAGAGAGCTGGAGGGCCGGACTATATGAACTACTAATCCCTACTGTAACACCTTGGCTGCGCTCACTGCCCAAAAAACCTGGCGGGAAGGATCAGACTCCCCTGGGGGCTGCATGTGGCCCGCGGGCCGTAGTTTGAAGACCCCTGCTCCAAACTAACGGGCCCCAGGCCCCTTTTGAACATCCACGCGGACCACAGTAAAGACCAAACTAGGGATGGGGGTAGCCCGTCCCATCCCGTCCCGGAAACCCACATATGCTCTTCCTCCTCTGCCTCAGCTCAGCCAGAGGGCGGGCAGAAGGCGCATCTGTAGACTCAGAAGCTACGTGCAGAGTCACCTAGGCTGTGCCAGGCTTCAAAACATGTCCCAAGACCTCTGACTTCTACCCTGGAGAGGAAGAGTGCCATCGGGGTTGTTACTTACACTCTCAGAGCCCTTGAGGTCAAGGCCAGGCAAGGGTGGCATAGAAACCAAAGTCTTTCTCCGTATGCCACTGTAGCAATATCTGATGGAAGTTTAAGGAAGAAACCAACGTCCGGGGATCACCGAGCCCCTGGGCGAGGCTGGGCCGTGTCTACTCCTGGCTCCCCGTATCCGTGCGCGTTCCTCCCCAGGCCCTCCGGCCCCAAGCTCTCCCGTCAAGGATACTTGGACTGACCCCGGCCGCCAAGCCTCCGGGCCTTGATGTCCGGGAAGATCTCTCTGATGATTTTGCCAAAGTTGGCCGTGCTGAGCGGGCGGCAGCAAGCGAGGCTCTCACAGTACTTCCTGAGTGAGGGGCGGGGGCAGAGCGGGAAGATACTCAGAGAAGGAACCTATGGGTGGGTTCAGAGGGTCCCTGGGGATGAAGTTTGGGAAAGCTTTCTTAAGAAGCCAGGCTTGCCAAAACCGGTTTGGCTCAGTGGTAGAGCGTCGGTCTGCGGACTGAAAGGTCCCGGGTTCGATTCTGGTCAAGGGCATGTACTTGGGTTGCGGGCACATCCCCAGTAGGGGGTGTGCAAGAGGCAGCTGGTTGATGTTTCTCTCTCATCGACGTTTCTAGCTCTCTATATCTCTCCCTTCCTTTCTGTAAAAAATCAATAAAAAATATATTAAAAAAAAAAAAAAAAAAGCCGAGGCCGGTTTGGCTCAGTGGTAGAGCGTCGGTCTGCGGACTGAGAGGTCCCGGGTTCGATTCCGGTCAAGGGCATGTACCTTGGTTGCGGGCACATCCCCAGTAGGGGGTGTGCAAGAGGCAGCTGATCGATGACTATCTCTCATCGATGTTTCTAACTCTCTCTATCCCTCTCTCTTCTCTGTAAAAAATCAATAAAAAATATATTAAAAAAAAAAAAAAAGAAGCCAGGCTCTTCCAAGGCAGGGAGCTCTCCAGAGACAATGCACCCCCACACACACCCCCCACACCCCCCACCACCACCCCCGTCCACCCACCGATAGGCATCGTAAACGCTTTGCTTTGGTAGGCAGGTGTCGGTATGCTCTTCCAGGTGGTTTCGGATCCACTTGCAGGCATACATGTACTCCTCATTGTTAGGTGTGCTTGGCTCTGAGCTGCAGGAGAGTTCAAAGGAAAACCGTCACTAAATTCTCAGCCGTTGTCCTGGTTCTATCCGGACTACGCCTTCGCTCAGAATCTACTTTTTTGATGAATCAGTGCAGGACAGGGACGTTTCTTCTTCACCAAGGACAGCCATCATGCTGAAACCGGTTTGGCTCAGTGGATGGAGCGTCAGCCTGCGGACTGAAAGGTCCGGGGTTCGATTCCGGTCAAGGGCATGTACCTTGGTTGCGGGCACATCCCCAGTAGGGGGTGTGCAAGAGGCAGCTGATCGATGATTCTCTCTCATTGATGTTTCTAACTCTCTATCCCTCTCTCTTCCTGTGAAAAATCAATAAAATATATATATTTTTTAAAAAAAGGACAGCCATCGTGTGAGTATTCCTATTCACCCCACCCCTTCCCAGGGAGCCTTTAAGAATCGGAACCTCTGACATCTAAAAGTCTGGCCCCAAACATACCTTTTGTCTCCAGTACTGGGCCCTGAGGGGAGCTGAAGGTAGAGATACAGCTTGTCATTGTCTGAAAATTTCTGCACATCTTGCTGAGGTAAGGAAGAACAGAGGCAAGAGAAACAATAAGGCCAAGAAGGACCCAAGGGTGTGCCCTCTGATCCGTACCAAAAGGTCTAGCCGACTTAGAGACTGCCAGACTGAAAAAAGTCCTCAGAATGACTTAAGGCGGGGTGCCGGCTGTGCTCTGAGGAACCCGATGGGCCGCCACGGCGACAGGGGGAGCCGAGGGGACCAACTGATCTTACAACAGGTCAGAGAGAGATGAAGTGAGATAGATGCTCAAGGTCAAACGCGGAGTAAGTTGCAAAGCCAGTTATCTTCTGGACAGGGTAGACATCAACTGCCTCTCTCACAAAAAAAGCTTTCCTTTGCTCATGTCTTCACCAACCTCATCCCCCACCAATTCACTCTCTCTATTGCCCTTTCCCCAAAAATACTCACCAAGATTCCCTCTACTTTGTTCTGCACGGCCTTCCTGTGGAGAAGAGGAAAAAGCGGGAGGTCAGACAAAATCCCCGCCCCCCCCCCCCCCCCACTCCCCCGCAGTCCTGCGTCTGACTGCTAGGGAGCGGAGCGGCCGCCGATGTCGGGCAGGTGCTCATGTGAAGAAAGAAGCTCCCCCTGGTCGGATGCATTTGCTCAGGGAAAGGCAGCTCATCTGCAGAGGAGGTGGGGTGCTCTCTAGGGATCTCTCCTGGGGGTCTATATCCAGGATTTGGAGGCGGTGACCAGTACTTACGAGATGGAACCCCGGAGCCTCTGCAGAAGCGTGGTGGGTTCTCCCGCCTCGGCCCCACCGGAGGGGGCCCGGCCCGCCGGCTTCGGGCTCTTAGCGTCAGGTTCGTCTTCTGCCATCCTGGCATGAGGGCGAGCGCTGACAGGAGACAGGCGATGGAACGTCCCTTCCCTGGAGACACCCCCCCCCCATCCTCATCTCTCTTCCCAGAGAGAGAGAAGCAGAAAGCAAGCCTCCGAAATTAGAAATTATTCCGTTACTTCTCCAGGCATATATATATATATATATATATATATATATATATATATCCCCCAAAAGACCTTTGCCATCTCCATTCTATCTGCCCCACCTCCCTGCAGGCTCCTATACGTGGAAAAACTGTCAAGGACGAGAGAGATGGGAGGCTAGGGAGTCCACGCGAGGGAGAAATGTTCATTTCCGACTCTGACCTCATACTGCCCTTTTCTCCCTCAAAAAAAAAACAACCACCATCCAACGAAGTTATTCTCATTCTCTAAGCAGGAGCCTCCCCATTGCATTTTGCCTGGGAGGTCGGGAAAGATACGAACATCTTCTGTCCTTCAGGCTGGGGGGAGAGAGACTGGGCCCAAGTTCTCCCGGCTTCATCTCAGCCCGCTTCCCCCTCCCCAAGCCGCCAGCCCCTGCGTCATCCCCCCGCAGCACCCCATCCCCACGCCCCCTCCCCCTGCGGCCCCCCCCCCCCTCCATGAATCCCGGGCTGCTGCAAAGCGGGGGGTTCAGGGGAGCGGAACTCCCGGGCCGGGCGCAGGAAGCCCGGCTGGGGGGGATGAGGTCCCAGGTTCGGGGCACGTGCACGCGGGTGAGGACGCTGCTGGAAAACACAGCGAAGATGTGTTTGTTTTTTTTCCTCCTTCTCCTCCCAGCTCCAACGGGCCCCCTCCCCATCCTGGAACAGCCGCCTTCCCGCCCCAGCAACCACCAAGGTAAAAGGGAGAAAGAGAAACTACCTCGTAGCCACCACCTTCACTCCAGCCCAGCCCCACGGTCCCGGCCCGGCGGCGGGCTCGTGCGTTGCTTTATTTTCTTTTTTCTGAGTGGCTGGGGCCGCCCCGATCTGCCCGGATACTCGGCGGGGCCGCTCTCTCATTGGTCGCCGCTGCCATCCGGAGACAGAAGGCGCCGGCTCGCCCGGGCGGCAGCGCGGGTCTGCCTGGCAACAGAATCTGATTGGCCGACAGGGGAGGGAAAATCCAAAATTGGTCTTATTCGAGTCCAGAGGGGGAAGTCCGGGTTAGGTTTCGGTTAAAACTGGGGTCGGTTGGGACTGCAGGTCCCAAGAGGTTCTTCTCTTAAAGGGACCGCAGGACCAAAGTCCGGGGCGCTTGGTCCCCCCATTTTCTTTCTGCTCTCTCCTTCCGTGTTTCGGTTTTGCCTTCGTTCGTCAGAGCTACTGGGAGAAAAGAACCGATGGGTGATAAAAAAGAAAAAAGAAAAAAAAAGAAAACTGGAAAAACTATGGGTAGTAGTGATGGAAATTCACTGTAAGCTCACATAACCTCCTTTTTGATGAAAAATAAATGGAACCATTTCTTCCTCTGACCCCCATAGACAGCAGCCCCACGGTCTTCCTGGGTGGAGGCCTGGAAACCTCAGCAGCTGGACTAAATGAGCTGAATTGTCAGCTAAAATGCTCCAGGGTTCCTTGGTTTCCTGTGTCTCCCTTTATTAACATCTTAAAGACCTCGAGTCTGTGTGTGCCTTTTGATCTGAAGTGAGTCTTTTGTAGACAGCATATTTATTTATATGTCTTCTTTTGAAGAAAGCAAACTTGTTACATTTAAAAGGTCAATAGTGTAGGCCAGTGGTCGGCAAACTCATTCATCGACAGGGACAACTATCAACAGCACAACCATTGGATTTTCTTTTGAGAGCCATCGTTGCAGCCCCATAGTGTGCACAGGTGAACACTAGAATTGTGGCTGACTCCCCAAGGGGCATGCTAGACGCCCACCTGAACTTTTTACTCTCAGAGAACTTCCTACGGAATAGGTCATGGGTTCTTAACCCTCCTCTCTAGTTAGGCTTTTTAGGTCATGACTCGGATGGAAGCGGTGAACTGTGAAAACTAATCAAGGGAATTTCAATTACAATTGGAGTCTGGAATGTCTCTAGAGGGAGCTCTCATACTCTGAGCAAGAAGACCTTGCATCTCTACCAGAAAGGTGTTTCTACTTGACAAGGCACAAGGGGAAGGAGGATTTTCTCCTGGCCCAGCAACAAGCCCAGCCAAGGGGAAAAGCGCTGTGCAGCCAACCAACAGCCAACCATTGGCACCCTGACCTCTTTCCTCCAATGAACTTCCACTTTTCTAACGATGTCGTTGACCCACCTCCTTCCTATAAAAGACTTCCATTAAAAAATATATATTTTTCAATTACTTAGCCTCTGTGTATTTCAAATTTTTTTTTGTAATGGGTTTCTACTTTCATACTATTGTGGTCAGAAAAGATTTTTTGATATGCTTTCAATCTTCTTGAATTTATTTAGACTTGTTTTGTGGCCTAACATGTGGTCTATCCTGGAAAATGTTTCATGTGCACTTGAAAAGCATATATTGTGCTGCTTTGGGGTGAAATGCTCTGAAAATATAAATTAAACCCATCTCGTGTAATGTGTCATTGAAAGCCACTGTTTCCTGTTGTTGTTTTTGTGTGTGTGTGTGTGTTTTTAATATATATTTTATTGATTTTGTACAGAGAGGAAGGAAGAGAGATAGAGAGTTAGAAACATCGATGAGAGTCATCTATCAGCTGCCTCTTGCACACCCCCTACTGGGGATATGCCCGCAACCGAGGTACATGCCCTTGACTGGAATCGAACCCGGGTCCCTTCAGACCCCAAGCCGACGCTCTTTCCATTGAGCCAAACCGATTTTGGCGTGTTTTTGTATTTTTTTAAAAAATATATTTTTATTTATTTTTTACAGAGAAGAAAGGAGAGGGATAGTGTTAGGAACATCAATCAGCTGCCTCCTGCACGCCCCCTACTGGGGATGTGCCCCGCAACCAAGGTACATGCCCTTAACTAGAATCAAACCTGGGACCCTTCAGGCCCAGGCCAACGCTCTATCCTCTGAGCCAAACCAATTAGGACTCCTTTTTAATTTTCTGTCTGGAAGATTTACCCATTGTTGTCAGTGGGTTGTTAAAGTCCTCTGCTATGATGGTATTACTGTTGATCTCTCCCTTTATGACCGTCAATATTTGCTTTATGTATTTAGGTGCTTCTGTGGTGGGTGCATAAGTGTTTACAGGTATTATATCCTTTAAACACACACACACACACACACACACACACACACACACATATTTTTATTGATTTCAGAGAGGAATAGAGAGAGAAATATGCCCTGACTGGGAATTGAACTGTGACCTCCCAATCCACAGGTCAACGCTCCACCACTAAACCATGCTGACTGGGCTCTTTTCCCATCTCTTCACCTTGAGGCTGTGTGTGCCTTTTGATCTGAAGTGGGTCTTTTGTAGACAGCATATATACGGGTTTTCTTTTGAAGAAGGCAAACTTGTTAAATTTAAAAGGTCAATAGTGTAGGCACAGCAGCCATGTACTGCCCTCTGTTGGCCAGGTAAGACATATGAGCTACCTGGGAGCGGCCAGGCCCGGAGCAGCCGGGTCTGGTGCGGCCAGGCCCGGAGCAGCGGCTGCCAGGCTGGGAGCGGCCAGGCCCGGAGCAGCGGCTGCCAGGCTGGGAGCGGCCAGGCCCGGAGCAGCCGGGTCTTGTGCGGCCAGGCCCGGAGCAGCGGCTGCCAGGCTGGGAGCGGCCAGGCCCGGAGCAGCGGCTGCCAGGCTGGGAGCGGCCAGGCCCGGAGCAGCCGGGTCTGGTGCGGCCAGGCCAGGAGCAGCGGCTGCCAGGCTGGGAGCGGCCAGGCCCGGAGCAGCCGGGTCTGGTGCGGCCAGGCCAGGAGCAGTGGCTGCCAGGCTGGGAGCGGCCAGGCCCGGAGCAGCCGGGTCTGGTGCGGCCAGGCCCGGAGCAGTGGCTGCCAGGCTGGGAGTGGCCAGGCCTGGAGAAGCGGCTGCCAGGCTGGGAGCGGCCAGGCCCGGAGCAGCCGGGTCTTGTGCGGCCAGGCCCGGAGCAGCGGCGGCCAGGCTGGGAGCGGCCAGGCCCGGAGCAGCCGGGTCTGGTGCGGCCAGGCCCGGAGCAGCGGCTGCCAGGCTGGGAGCGGCCAGGCCCGGAGCAGCCGGGTCTGGTGCGGCCAGGCCAGGAGCAGCGGCTGCCAGGCTGGGAGCGGCCAGGCCCGGAGCAGCCGGGTCTGGTGCGGCCAGGCCAGGAGCAGCGGCTGCCAGGCTGGGAGCGGCCAGGCCCGGAGCAGCCGGGTCTGGTGCGGCCAGGCCAGGAGCAATGGCTGCCAGGCTGGGAGCGGCCAGGCCCGGAGCAGCGGCTGTCAGGCTGGGAGCGGCCAGGCCTGGAGCGGCCGGGACCGGAGCAACCGGTCCCAGAGCAGCCGGGTCGGGTGCGGCCAGGCCTGTAGCAGCAACAGCCAAGTCCAGAGCAACTAGGTCGGGAGCGGCAGTGACCAGACCCGGAGCAGCTGGTTGTGGAACGAACCAGAGCAACAGAGGCCAGGCCCGGAGCAGCCAGGCCCGAAACAGCTCGCTCCTCGCCTGTACCTGCCCACGGCTGCCTCTCAGACATGGCTGGAAACTTTTGCGGGAACTTGAGGGTCTGCTGAATCAAGTGATGAAGGCTTAGATCTGGATGTGTTGAGTTAGTATAGCGCTGGGGTGTTGATCTGTAAGTGCCTTGGGTGGGGCCTGGATGAGGCTGGTTGACCTATTTGGAAATGTCTTTTGTGTGAAGTGTATCATTGGGCATGTGGAGGTATTGATATGAGATAATGCTAAGTAACAGATTTACTATCTGAAAAGGGATTTACTATCGGGGAAAGGGAGGGAGGAAGAGACTGAACATAAACTGTGCACCTATGGATGAGGACAATGGGGGATGGGGAGGGGGCGGAGGGTGGGGTGGGAACCTGGTGGAGAGGGGAAGAAATGAGGAACCTTTGTAATAATATGAACAATAAAGATTGATTTAAAAAAAAAAAAAAAAAAAAAAAAAAAAAAAAAAAAGACATATGAGCTATGAGCTATGAGGTGCATAGATCTGTCAACACTAAAAGCCCACACCAGACTGAGACCTCTTCCCAGGCTTGCTGTTAGACCAGAATAAATTCTGTAAGAGTCCATGTTTTGGGGGTGCCTTCTAGTAGAAGTCACTCCCTGTCATTTCACACTAGAAAAACAGGCCTCATCCCAAGTTCTGTAGTTCAGAGAGTTTGTATGGAGCTCCTGAATCCAGCCTTGGGTTCTAGGACAGTCCTTGTCTGAGGAGAGGCCTGGTCAGGGAACACTCCTGATCAGTGCACTCCTCCCCACAGCTACCCAGGGTGGAGGAGGCTCGGCCCCTCTTATGCTGAATCCATGCTTATCCAATTCCAAATCTCACCCTCAGTGGACACTTGGGAAACTGAGGCCCATAGAGATCCAGGGTATGTAACAGGCACCATCCAGAGGTCAGCAGTGCTCCGACCTCTTAGGCAAGGATTCTAACCTCTCCCATAAGGTTGGTTTGGAAAATAATCCTAACATATTGGGAAGCTCTTGCCTATTTCTGCCTATGTGGGGACTGGATTTTTCTGGGATCCAGTAAATGAGTGTACACACACACACACGGACTCTCTCTCTCTTCTCTCTCTCTCTCTCTCTCTCTCTCTCTCTCTCTCTCTCTCTCTCTCTCGATGTATCAACTATGGGAGGGATACTAAGAGGAGCATACACAAAGGAGGTGACAGCAGAAAGAAAATACAGTCTGGAGGCACTTCCTATACATGATAGCACTCCTCCAACTTTATACCTATCTTCCCACATGTGCCTGAACAATATTATTTCTAAGAAGTCCATGCTGGAGTAATATCATTGTGCGGGCAGAAGATAGACAGGCCCTGACAGTCCCAATGGCCCCCTCCAGGTTCAAGAAGAAGGGGACTCGGGGAAGGGGGTCACAGGAAGTGAGGTCGCTTCCCTAAAGAACTTAGAACCCCCGTTGCCAGGCAGCCACAGTCTAGCCACAGCCCAACAGCCAGTCCACTTGGCAAGAGACACTTGGTAGTTGAAGATGTCCTCTTGCTGCATCCCCGGTTCCTGGGGCTCCTGCTTGCGGAGACCCCACAGTGCGAGTTTTTCCAAACTGTGGAGATGCTGGTTTAACCCTCCTCCTACCCGGCGTCTCTGGCCGTTCTCCAGGCGGTCCCCTCAGGTAGCCTGTCCGCCCGGCTGAGTCCGGGCCACCTCTGGGAGCCTTCCCTGGGCAGCCCCATCCCCTCCCCTCCATGTGGGGGAAGAGGGGCCTGAAGGGAGGACCCCTGGGCAGGAGCAGGTTGCAGGGCAGGGCACCTCCTAGTGATGCTGTCATGGTCACGGCCAGCGCGGGGCTGGCAGGGTGGAGAGGGGCTTTCTGAGGGCCTTTCCTCTGTGCCAGTGAGGACCCTAGGCCCTCAGCCGTCACGTCTTTCCTGTCCTCCGTGGAGGTGTGAGTGAATGTGGTGAACGTGTCCGGAGTGGGAAGAACACAGGGTCTGCGAAGCACAGACCTGGCTCTGAGGCTTTCCGCCCGGCGGCTGGGCACTGTCTTTACAGAGCTCCCCACAGGAGGCCAGACAGGAGGCCAGACAGGAGGCCAGACAGAAGGTCAGACAAGAGGCCAGACAGGAGCTGGCTGATGGGGTTCCCCGGCAGGAGGCACAGGGGCCCCACGCTGCCAAAGGAGAGCAGCTCGGTCTGAAGGTAAGTGCGGAGGCCCGGTGACCCTACCTCCAAGACCCCAATAGTCAAAGGGGCTCGGGTCCCAGAAGCCACCCTGCTACTCCCCGGAGCCCCTCCCTAGAGTCCTGCTCCCAAAGGAATCTGGGTTTCCCTTTTCTCCCCCAGCCCACCCTCGCTGTGCAGCCCCTCCTGGCCAGGAGCAAAGTCACTGTGCGCATGTTTGTAGGACAATCAGAGAGGAGGGTTTTGTATCACTCCACCTCATGTTCAGGCAAGAGGATTTCTGCATTTTTCTACAGATTTTCCTGTTTGAACACCCATCCCCAGGTGTCCCTGTTGGCCTGACGATCCTTATACTCCTTCTCCCAGTCTTACCCATCATCATGATTAGTAGGGATGCTTTCCCCAAAAAACACGGGGCTCATGGTACCATATCTGTTGCTTTGCAATTTTCGGCCCCGGAGGCATGCTTCCCCGTGGTTCCCCCAGGTCAGGAGCCGGGAGTCTCCCAGGGCTGTATATCATACTCCCAGGAGGACTGGTTACCATGGCGATCCAGTCCTTCACTGCTGTGGGACCTGGAGTGACCCCCTTCTGTTGCCATGTCAACGATGCTGCCCTGAACATCTACATGTCCTAATCTCCTGACCCCTCCCACCCCATGATAAACTTCTGTGTTCCCATCTTGAGCATGGGCAGCTTTGTCAGAAATCCCAGGGGTGACACCGTTAATACAGGGACGTGCCGTCGACCCACAGCTAGCAAAATATGACCTGAGTCACTAAGGTGCTTCGTTGTTCCCCTCCTCCAGTTCTACTTTTCATGCCAAGAACATCTCTCCTGCGAGCACTGGGGTCCCTCCTCTTGCCACCAGTCACCGAGGGCTTGTGGGTTCGGTCTGAGCTGCAGCTGCCAACCCACCAGGTGGTCCCCGTGATGATGTTTTGACTGCCTGTCCCTCCTCTGTCCCACCCTAGGGGCAAAACGCATCCACCGGGAACACAAATAAAGTCTGTATGGTGCAGACCGCCCGGGCACACCGGCTGGGCCAGCTGGTGGAGTACCTGGTGCCTGCCGTCCTGGGCAGGGACCCCACCTTCGTGCCCACCTTCCTCTGGAACTACAGAGCTTTTGCCACCGCCCAGCAGGTGTTGGACCTACTGCTGACAAGGTGAGCACCCGCCCCTCCACAGCACAGCGGTCATCCGGGCACTTGCTGGCTGTGAGTCTTCAGAAGGTCACGCTTCTCCTTGAGTCTGTGTGCTCCTCTGAACAGCGGGGGGAGCCCAGGAGCAAACTCATAGGATAACTATAGAAACCTGAGGGGTCCTCCCTGCCACGTGCTCTCTGGGTGCCTGGCCACTGGAGAGGTCTGGGGGGAGGGGTAGATGGGAGGGGGGGCAGTGGTTGTGCTAATTGGTCATTTTCTCTTCCTCACAAGGAAGCCTCTGCCTCATCCCTCACTTCCCTCGGGGCCTGGGGCTGAGCTGTTTTCTCATTGGAAAGGAGGTTGGAGGTTTCATGAGGGTTCTCTGTTCTGGGTGAAGCCGGAGCAGGAACCCCAGGGGGGATGAGATACCTGTGATGGGGCTTCTTCATTCAGCACATGTATGGGCAGGTGCAGGCATGTTCTAGGCACAGACCACAATCTAGTGCACAGAGCGGACCCCAATCCCGCCTTCCAGAGCTTCCTTGTAGTCGGGAGAGAGACAGTCACCCTGACTCCACAGGCAGGCAGCGTCCACAGGGCAGTCGATGTGATGTCCTCCTGGCCTCCTCTAGGTATGGCTGCATCTTCCCCTCCGCTGAGGAGGATGGCGGGCCTGTGGACCAGCGGAAAAAGTGAGTGGGCTTGGGGTCAGAACCGTGAGGGGAGGATAGGGACCCCAGGCTCCCACAGGGATACCCTGGAGGTTAGTGGGGAAGGAAAGGCCAGGCCTCAGACTCTGCTGCCATGTCTCTCCCCAGGGCCATCCTCGCCATCCTGGGCATGTGGCTGGACCAGTGCCCTGAGGATTTCTCCCAGCCTCCAGAATTCCCCTGCCTGGGCACGCTGCTGGCCTACCTCCGCCTCAGTTTTCCAGGCTCAGACCTGGAGCGCCAGGCCCAGCTGCTCCTTTCGGAGCTGGAGTGCCGTGAGCCCGCAGAGGCAGAGGCAGAGGGTGAGGAGGACTCGGGGTGGGTGATGTGGGCGTGTGGGGAGGAGACGGGGCTCGCCACACAGAGAGGAGCTGTTAGAGGCCAGGGGCAGAGCTGGCTCAGATCGCCATGCCCAGGGCCTGCAGTCCGGGAGGACTTCCTGGGTGGCTCTTGAGCTGGGTCTCCATCGATGGCTAGGGGAGAGTTTCTGTCTCTAGAAGGCACACCGAGGCAGTCACAGTGATCACATGTTCTCTTCTGGGATCTACAGAACCAGCTCCAGAGCAAGAGCCAAACAGACTTCAAGAGGCAACGCTGGCTCCAGGGCCTCTCCAGAGCCAGAGCGGCTCCGGGCACAGCCTTCCCTGACCCCCAAGAGGCAGCACCACCTGCAGCTCCTGGAGGCCTGAGGTCCCCGGTCCCGGGCCATAGCGTGGCAGAGAGGGCTCCCCCTCGACATGCAGTTTTTAAATATTTGTGTTTCTCTTACATATGCCTAAAATTGTAATGTAGTTTTGTATAATATTCAGTTAAAATAATTTTTTAAAATAAAATCTAATAATATATTAATAAAAATAAAATTTAAATAAAATATTCAAGTCTATGATCCTTCAAAATATGTAATTTCAGCAGCATTAAGTACATTCACAATTCTTTTAAAAAATATATATTTTAGCCAAAACCGATTTGGCTCAGTGGATAGAGCGTCGTTCTGCGGACTGGCGGCAGTGTGTGTGTGTGGGGGGATCCCGGGTTCGGTCAAGGGCGTATGCATTGGTTGCGGCACATCCCCAGTGGGTGGTGTGCAGGGGGCGGCTGGTTGATGTTTCTCTCTCATTGATGTTTCTAGCTCTCTGTCCCTCTTCCTTCCTCTCTGTAAAAAATCAATAAAATATATTTAAATGTATATATATACATTTATATATTTTATATATATATTTGTGTATATATATATATATATATATATATATATATAATTGATTTTTTTACAGAGAGGAAGAGAGAGGTATAGAGAGTTAGAAACATCGATCAGCTGCCTCCTGCATGTATCCCACTGAGGATGTGTCCGCAACCAAGGCACATGCTCTTGACCAGAATCGAACCTGGACCTTTCAGTTCACAGGCCGATGCTCTATCCACTGAGCAAACTGGTTTTGGCTTGTTCTTCTTTTTGACAACTAGCTGGTCAAACCCACATAGAACCCAGGATAAATTTATAAGCCAATTTGTAATGAAATGTACTTTTATGATATTTTCAGAGAACATGAAATTGTTTTTTCCCTGTGATTCTTTTGCCTGCAGAATGTTTTTCATGTTCTAATTCCTGAAATGCAGGATTTGGGACAGTTGTGGTAATCCTAGAGATGCCCACTAGAGGACAGAAGAAAGTTAGGCAACATCTGAGAAGAACTAGCCAGGGACCAGCTGTCCATGATTCTGTGATAGAGCACAGACCTTCCTCTTACGGGAAACTCAGACACCAGAGCCTGAAAATGGTTTGATTAAGTTAAATAATGGATCAGAAATCTGTCCCAAAGTGTTTTGTTTTGTTTGCCTTTCAAAGGTAGTAAGGGGACAATTTTCATTTTATCATTTTGTATTTATACTTCCATGTTGGGTCTCATGTAATTTTGCATTTTTAAAATTTGTTTTTAATGCTTGGCATCAAACACATTATATATAAAACTTTTGAAGGCTGGTGTTGTGAGAAGCTCATTGGAATGACACCAAGTCTCTGCCTTTTCCCCTCAGGGTTATTTTATTTTATTTTATTTTATTCCCTCCCCCCTATTTTATTATTTTAAAAAAATACATTTATGTGATTTTTTACAGAGAGGAAGGGAGAGGGATAGAGAACCAGAAACATCGACCAGCTGCCTCCTGCACACCCAATGTGCTTCCAGGAAGTCGGACACTGATACCAGGTAGAAATCCGGGTGTACAGGAAGGGGTGAAGGACGAGAGAAATGGTTCCTGCACGGGAAAATATATAAGATGTAAGATGTCTGTCATATCACTTACATCTCTTTAAAAAACGTGGGCTAGACTCAACACAGCACTAACGGTGGATTCCGGGGCTTATAGCACATGCCAAGGGCAATGCATGGTGACCACAGCATAGGGGCAGGCAGGAGGGGAGAGGGAGAGGTAGTCCACCACCTGAAGGCAGACTGTGGTAAGTGACAGGTGTGTGCTCTAGAGCCTAAGGCAGCCGCTGAAATAACAAAGGAATGATATATCCTAAGTCAACAAAAGGAGAGAAAATGGAATTCTACAGAAAGCATGAAAACACTATCTTAGAGCAACTGCTCTCCTGGGACTCTCCCCTATAAAATGCTTCAACAAATGGCCAGATATTTGTACAAGAACGAAGACTAAAAAAAATAATAAATAAATAAATAAATAAATAAATAAAAATAAAAAGAACAAAGACTACAGCATACTTTTAACCCCACATTAATTTGAAAAGTATATGAAAAGTGTTCGGAAAACAAACAATGACTGCCAGGTTCCTCTTGACCTGTTTTCTGCCCCTGATTTTGGCCAGGTCCCCCTGTGGTGCAGCAGGCGTAGAAGACTAGGGGGTAACAATGGAAGTGACCTTTTTCCGGTAATAGTTGAAAGAGAGTGCAGAGAAGAGAGAGGTAACAAAGGTTTGGCTTTTGCTCTTAAAGAATAACAAAGGCGTCCCTGGGTGGGCTTGAACCACCAACCTTTCGGTTAACAGCCGAACGCGCTAACCGATTGCGCCACAGAGACGGATGGAGAGTGAATTCTCAAGGTACCGGAGACCAAGTCTTCAGTCACCGCTAGTAGAGCCACATCCCTGTTCCTGGACAGAGGACCGTGTAGACTCCAAAACCTCGGAAAACCGTAGAGGGGCGGCGGGGGGAAGAGGTGAGTTCCCGCTGCCCGTTGGTCGCGTTTGAAAGGCAGTGGGCGGCCGAACGGTCTCCCTGGCCTTGCTCTACTCTCTCCTTAGCTGCCAGCGCCCCAGAGACCCCGGACCCGGGACTCCCTGGGCCTGAGTCGAGTGGGGCCCAAAAGCAGCTGACCGACCCGTGGGCTCCAGTGATTTGCTTCGGCTGCAACCGACCTCACCGAGGCTGCACGGCGCCAGCCCTTACCCGGCGGGGCGACACCTTCCCCTGAGGGGGTGCCGGGCAGAGGGAAGCGCTGGCCTGTGGCCCCAGATAAGAAAGGGGGCGGGCGGCACGGACGTGTAAAAACTAAGCTCCAGGCACCGAGGAGGTCCCTGCCGTGACTCGGATTCGAACCGAGGTTGCTGCGGCCACAACGCAGAGTACTAACCACTATACGATCACGGCCCGCCACGCCCGCAGCGCCTGTCCGCGGCCTCGCTCTGGGAGCTTTGGCGTAAAACCATTCCGTTCGCTGCGCTTTGTTCCTGAAGGACTGCAGGGATCTCCTCTTTCCTGCTCCTTCTGTGTCCCCTCCTTCCCCTCAGCTCTGAGGATAAAACAAAACAGACCCCCGCCCCCTCCTCCTCCCAGCAATTCTCCTCTCCCCAAACCCGGCCCCGGCCTCTGCCCCGGCCTCCTGGTAAGGCACCCACCCCGTCCCCGTCTCCCCCGCACTTTCCCGCCTCCCCGCGTTGGCCACGGGGACCCCGGCCTGCCCACCCTCCCCAGCTCCCGGTGGCCCCCGTGCACAGCGTCCGAAGAGGCTGATTTTTGGACAGACCCAAAGGGAAGGCTCACGGTAGAAAACCCCACGATCGCAGGACGAGTCTCAAATCCCACGTCCAAGGGCCCCGGGCCCGAAAGCCGAATGGCCGGGGCGGGGGAGGGGGGGGGGGTGTGTGTGTCTGCGCCCTGATCAGAAAAGTCCCGAGACCAGGAGCAGCGGGGACGGTGCACCCGGCTGGTGCTCAATCCGGGGCGACATCCCCAATACACACCCCCGGGCCTCGCTGGGACTCTAGAGCTCGGCGGAGTCCTCCGCACGGAACCGATCGGATCCCGGTCCCCCGTGCAGACCCAGGGCGGCACACCGGACCGAAGGGAGGACACCTGCCTCCTTGGATGCGGGGAAGCTCCGGCGACCGAGACAACTTCACTTGGTTTCTGGCCAGAGCACCCGAAAGGATGGGCTTTCCATCAGCCACGCGGGGGATATGCGGGGCGCAGGTGGGGAGGGGGGTCAGGGCCGCAGAGCCTCGCTGGAAAGAGAGTTCCACCCGCTATTCGGGTCCCGCACCCCCCAGAGTACCTGCTGAGGTTGGGGATCCCGGGGTCTCACCCTGGGCGCCTCTCCTCTCGCCTCCTCCCCGACCACTTGGTCCTCTGACCCGCCCAGGAGACCTTCTCTCCGGGCGGCAAAGGGCGCTCCCTCCCGGGGGCTCGGATGGGCGGCGGGGGCAGGACCGCTCGCGCCCCGGCCTGGGGGCGCTCGACGGGCGGTGTGCGGGCTCCTCTGGGGGGGAGGGCAGGGAAGCATCCCGGGGAGGAGGGGTGACACGCCCCTCCCCACCTCCTGCTCCAGGTAAAGGCCATCAGAGATCGGGAGAACTGTCACTCACCTCCGAATGGCAGCGGCAAGGCAAACTGCTATCGAGTCCCTGGTGGTCTAGTGGCTAGGATTCGGCGCTTTCACCGCCGCGGCCCGGGTTCGATTCCCGGTCAGGGAACACCCTTTTTGCCGCCGTCTGACATCTGTCCTCCGCGCACCGAGGGAGCCTTCCACTCCCGCAGGAGGGACACGGGGGCGCGCGCTGTGCTGCTCGGGGCTCACGGGCCTCGCTTTTCTCTCCGGCGGCCGCCACCCCGCACACGGGGCTTCCGAGGGCTCCGGGGCCTCCCGCTCGGGTTCACAGGGCCAGAGGTGCGGAGGTGGCATCCCCGGGGGCGGCACCCGCCGCGCCGGCTCGGCCGCATCCCGGAGAGGAGGGCGGGGGTGCGCTTCGGGACACGCGCCGGCGGCCGGGCCCCCAAGCTCGGCGGGCGCGCACAGATGTTCGCTCGGCTTCGGAAGAGGCGCTGCCGCCAGGGGTGACCGTCCGTCCGTCCGTCCGTCCGTCTGTCTCTCTGGCCGGGCGGGAGGAGGAATCACACCCGCTCCACACCGCCCGCCCGGGGTACAGGCCCAAGAGGACCGTTATCTCTAAATCCGTGGACTATCCCGGGTGCGGGGCCGGGGCCCCTGTCCCTCCGGAGCCCGGCAGGATGAACGCGGGGTCCCCTGGGGCCCGGGGGTGGGGGCAGAGCAGACGGGGAGCCCGGGACCCCGCCGCAGAGCCGCAGGGGGAGCGGCAGGTGGCAGCGGGGCGCCAGGTTTGGTGCCGCTGCCGCCAGGCGGAGGGAGAGGGGTCTCCCGTGGGCGTTTGCGGGGCCGGGGTGGGGGCCCCGAGTGCAGGAGGAGGGACGGAGGCTGCTAGGTGCTGAGGGCGCTCAGACCCACCTGGCAGGGAGACACGTGATCACCAGGGCGGTTCTCCCGGGCCGGCTCGGCCATGCACCCGGGATGGTGACCCCACGAGCTCTCCCCTGGCCTCCTCGGTGCCCCGGGCCACACTGCGCCCCTCCATCCCCTTCGCCCTGCCCAGCGCCTCACCCTCTCCCAGGCTCCCATCCTGTGACCCAAGTGTGTGCACCCCTCTGCCTCCTGCGCCGCGCCCCCTCCTGTCCAGACCGGCACCCCCACAGCCACCACATATGCCCCCACCCCGGTGCGTGGCTCTGGGAAAGCGTGACAGACGTGTCCCCATGACCCACCACTCCACCGTCCTTCTCCGGCCAGGTCCGAGGTATTTGTCCACGAGGTATTTGGCAAGATGAGGACTGAGCCCTGCCTGTGCCTGGAGGCTCCCGGCTCCAGGTTCCCTTTCCAGCGCGCCCTTTGCCTGCCGGGGAGAGCCAGCTGCAAACGTTTATTTAGCTGCAAAACGGAAGGACACTGGGAGAGAAGATTCAAGGGGGCTGCTCAGAGAGAGCCTTTCAGGGAAAGTCGTGGAGGCAGAAGTGAGCCAGCTGGGCTGCGTGGACTCAGAAAAGTTCAGAGACAAAAGAAGGCCCCTTAGAGCTTAGGAGAAAGAAAGCGAAGACGCATGCCTGAAGGAGGAAGTCACGTGCATGCCCGAGAGAGAGAGAGAGAGAGAGAGAGAGAGAGAGAGAGAGAGAGAGAGAGAGAGAGAGAGAGAGAGATTGAGCTCATGCACTGGGTCATTTGGTCATTTGCCTTAAACATTTTTTTAAAATATATTTTATTGATTCTTTACAGAGAGGAAGGGAGAGGGATAGAGAGTTAGAAACATCAATGAGAGACAATCATTGATCAGCTGCCTCTTGCACACCCCCCACTGGGGATGTGCCCGCAACCAAGATACATGACCTTGACAGGAATCGAACCTGGGACCTTCCAGTCCGCAGGCCGACGCTCTATCCACTGAGCCAAACCAGTGTTGGCTGCCTTAAAATTTTTAAAAATATATTTTACTGATTTTTTACAGGGAGGGAGGGAGAGGGATAGCGAGTTAGAAACATCAATGAGAGAATAACATCAATTAGCTGCCTCCCGCACCTCCACAGGAACACCCACACAGGCACACACACACACACACACACACACACACACACCCCATTGGGACAGGACACAGCCCAGAAGCCCAGGACACAGGACAAGGGATCCAGTCCTCTGCGCACTGCTGAGTGTCCCATGCACACTGACCAGAGCCATGTGCCCCGAAAGCCCTGCACCCAATGCTGTTTCAATGGTGCCATCCCCCCTGGGGTTGTGCTGGGCAGGAGGGCGGGGCTGGAGGCACCGTGTTCACACCTCCCTCGGCTCCTGCTCCCTGCAGTTCCTGGATCCCCAGATGCTGATCACCGCTTGAGAAGGAAAAGCATGGCTGGGCCAGCAGAAGGCTCTGCACTGCTGACCCCGGGGCCTGGCAGGCTGGCTGTGCTAGGGAGCAGGGGCAGAGGTGGACAGAGGCCCTGCGAGAGAGGTGGTCAGTTGTGCTGGAGGCCAAAGGGAGGGCACCCTCCTGGCACAGTCCTGGGTAATCCCCCATGGAGAATCCACAATTACATTCACCAAGAAGGCACAATTCTGACAGCATAAGTAGCCAAAGAAAAGCAGGAAACTGGGCTTTATCTGAGCAAGAGACACTTTATTGTTTCTTGGGGTTTCTGGAGGCCTCAGGCTGGGCGGGGCTCACTGATCATCCCCAGAACAAAGAGGGGCTCCATGGCTATGATTGTGGTAGTCCGTGGCTATGACTCCCAACAACGACAGGAACTCGGAAAAATCGATCTTCTTATCCTTGTTCTTGTCATGGTCCTCAAAGATGTGGGCCAAGAAATCCTTGCCCCTTTTATCCTGTGGAAAAGACAAATTCAGTCCCAAAAGTGTTATGGGTGGAAGAGGAGGAGGAGGAGGCAGAGAGGGGGAGAGAGACACCTGGGGCCACACAGGTGTAGCTGGTGTGGGCCAGTGGAGGGTCTCTGGGGATGACGGGGACATTAGCATTACCCTGCAGGTCACGGAGGGAGATTCCTTGGACCAAATATCAGCATGAAAGAGAGAACTAGTGCTGGTGGGCAGACTCTGCCCAGAGCCCCACTGATCAATGAGCTGGTGGGTGGGTGGTCTTTACACCCAGACCTGCTCCCCCACCCACTTCCAGGACCCCATCTACCTAAATCCTACCCAGAAAATAAAGATAGGCCCTACCCCTTGTCTCTTCATTCCTAATCCTCCTCTCCTATCTCCTATCCCGAATCTTCCATGCTCAGTGCCCTCAGTAGCCTCTCTTTTTGTAACCAGTTCAGTGCATTCTAACTGTCAGTCTAAATCAGGTCTATGAATGAGCTTTTCATTGTAATGAAAGGTGTTACATTTTATCAGCCATGGAATTTCCATCTCCTTCCCTTGGATCTCAGAGAACCTGATGGAAGCTTCTAGAGGCAGAGCCTGAGCCTATGGGCTTCAGTCTCCTGGATGGACAGTGACCAGTGGGAGGGGACCCATTATTCACTCTCCTATTTGACCACCTAATAACCACCCTTGATCTTCAGATGCCTTTACTCTTGGCCACCTGTATCATCTCCTTCATCCTGATAATAACTCAGGTGAATCCTCTTAGGCCTTTTTGCAGATGAGAATGTGGAGGATGAGAGAATGGGATTGACTTGTCCAAGATCCTCTGCCATGCCAGGCCCCAAGCAACCTAGAGAAGTCACTCAGACTCACACAGGCTTTGAGGAAGTTGGGGAAATTCTCCTTCAGCATCTTCAGCACGCCTGGCTTGTCAATCTTGTCATCAGGTTTGGTGTATTTGTGGAATAGGTCGATCAAGTCCATCACGGACTTCTCAACTGGAGTGTTGCTGGTCATCTTGGTTTTCAAGGAAGCTGCCAGAGAGAAAGACGGGGCCGTTGTTATCCTTCCCCCCAGGTCAGGGTCCCTAAGTCAGGACAATGGGTGGGAACTGGGCATCCAGTGAAGTGAGGCTCAGGTGGAGCAGAAGGAGCTGTTCACCTAGGAGGTAGGATGAGAAGCTCACAAGGAGGGGAGTGTGACCAAGGCTGGGGCCTGGGCCCATGCAGGTCAGGGCCCAGAGGAGCTGGAGGAGAACACAGAAGCCCACTGTGGACAGAACCACAGGAGGCAGAAGCAGAGAGGGTAGGTACTTCCACCGACAGTCTGGACCCCAAGCAGAGAAATGGGACAGTGCAGCCCTCACACCCCAGACTTTCCAAAGCACCCAGGAAATGTGGGCATCTAACAAAAACTACCACTGTCTCCCTATCTGGGAGAAAGAACCCTGCTGCTATGTCCCTAAGTGAAACCACCTAAGGCCTTCTGTCAACTTGGCCAAGGCCTTAGCTGAGCCCTGTGCACAGAAGGTCACTGGTCATTCCCTCAGCTGGGGAGGAGGTCCAAAACCTTAGCTGATGGGTCCCTGATCCATGTAGTGGCAGGTCTTCTCACCAGGACAAGGTTAGTGAGACTCCTAGGCTTGGGTTTAGAAGAACCTTCCAGACTTTGATAGAGATACCCATTCTCCGCAGAGGCTGGGGTACAAATTGAATCTTCCCCAACCTGTGGTCTGAGAGTCAGGTGAGTCCAGAGAGAAGAGAAGAGAAGGAGAGAGAAAGGGTGATTTCCTCAGCTCCCCCCAGCGATGTTTGCACAGAGTGGCCACACAGAGGACAACAGAGCAATGGGAGCATTGGTCCAGCCATCTTGTAGAGGAGATCCTCAGGACCCCAGTGGAATGAATTTACACAGCCCCATTACAGGCAGAGTCCCATAACACGCACAGCCCCATTACAGGCAGAGTTCCATAAGAGGCAGAACCCACAAGCTCCTGAATCCTCAGGTAGAACCCATTGGTTCTGGACACAAGCTCCTGAATCCTCTCCCAACACTGGGCCCTGACGAACCAACCCCCTTGGCAAAGAGACAGGAGCAGACTTACCAGAGCTGATGAGGTGTCACTGAGGAGAAGGTAAGTGTGCTGTGCATCTGGGCAAAGACCGGTCCTTTTATAAGGCCCAGTCTGGCTCCTCCCAGGCCCTGGGAGCCCTTGGGTCATATCTGTGTACTTCCTGGACCATTGTCCCACTCATGTGGGCGGCATGCACCTAGGAGTGTGTGCTCATCATGTTCCTGTAAAATCCCAGGCAACTCCCAAGGGAAAACACCTAGAGCTTTCTTCTGTTCCTCACTTCACTGGGGTCAGGGTGGGGAAGACAATGGGATGTGTCTTGAAAGCACAGGGATTGTGGTAGAGAAAACTGGGTTTCTGAACTTAAAGAGGAGGGGACTCTGAAAGGCAGCATGGTCTGTGTTTGCTCATCACCCAGTCCTTCCACAAGTTTGTTCTAACATCTAACAAAAACTCTCCATCCAGCGGTTTTGCATAAGGGAAGGAGAACACATCATTGAAGAGTTTATAGGAAGGCATCATCATGGGAGGGGTGGCAACTTTGCCCAATCTCCTGCTGGCTCATTTCATGGTGGTCACCATCCCTGAGTCAGACAGTGGTATAGGCTATAACGATACTACGCATCACCTTACCTGTCATATCGATATTCCTCCTAAACCTTCAAAACCTTATGAGATGGTGCTGTTGCCCTCATGTTGAAAACGGGGAATTGAGGGATTAAAAGATAAGCAAAGTTCCCATGTGTACAAGGCTAATAGCATGCTCAAGATGTGATCCCAAAAAAGCCTAGCCCCACTACTGGACCTCTGGGTCACTGCAGGGCCTGTGAACTCAAAGTCCAGGGTCACCTCACTCCCATCTTCACGTGGGGTCCTCACTGGAGGGGTAGAAGGCAAAGAGTTGGCATGACCCACAGTGACAGACCAGAAAACACAGAGAGAGCAGTGGCTCAGCATGTCACCTGCAGGAGAGGGAAGACAGGAAGTCAGAGTTCTGAGTCCTGGCGTTAGCCCCACACTCTAGAAATTCACTTAGTGGCTCCAGGGCCCATTGGGGCCCACCAAGGAAGCCACTGTCTGGACTCAGGGATGGTGACCACCATGACATGAGCCAGCAAGAGATTGGGCAAAGTTGCCTCCCCTCCCATGATGATGCTTTCCTATAAATTCTTCAGTGATGTTTCTCCTTCCCTTATGCAAAACAGTCTGCTTAGGAGTCAGTGGCTCATGCCCTGGGGTCTGTTATGTCCTAACCTGCTGTGGAAGATCTAGTTTGGGAGCAGGAAACAAGAGCGTGGAGGTCAGGATGAAACCCGGGGACCTCTGGGGACATACCATTGCTGATTCACTGAAGAGTCCTTGTTCCTGCTCTCTGTTCCCCTTAGAACATCCTCCTATGGAGTAAGGGGACTGCTCAGGCATTGGACACCCTGGGACAAGGCCCACCGCTGAGCTCCCAGGTCAGGCCCCCCAATGCACTGGGCCTCCATGCTTCAGCCTGGCCTTTCTGTCCCCAGTTATGTCCATATCTGCACCAGCTCCAGACCTCTCTGGTTCACTCATTTAATTTATTCTCACCTCCAATCAGCCTCCCAGAAAGGATACACAGAAAACCTGGAGCATGAACTGTCTTTGGGCAGGGGAACTGAGATGGCATGCCCACTTTGGCCCTGGTGTAGCTTTTGAAATATGAACAAGGTCAAGATACTTTAAATTAGTTTTTAATTGTTTTAAGTTTTGCTTTGTTCAACCCTGGTGTCGCTTTCAGAGTCTGAACCATGTATAGTGCTCGGCTTCCGGAATCTAAACATCATTGATCTGTTGCAACGTCTCTCTCTTATTTTACTTATATATTTATTTTCTCTTAATTTTCAATACTATTCAATTTGCCCCCAAAAGCCAAAAAAAGAAATATATGTTTTTCTGTTTATTTTTATGAATGCTCATCAATGTCAATGATTGTTTTGGCCTGTGTTCTATCTATGCCCTTTATTTGATGTAGATCAATCACACAAAGAATACAAAAAACTACAATGTACCATCCAATGAATTATCTCTAACACCTGTGACTGCCAAGGTCAATGAACAAAATATTGCCACTACCCCTACCAGTCACTGCCTCTTTTTTCTCTTCCCCCAAACCATTATCTGGACTTTTATGATAAGGCTCTCTCTTGGTTTCATTTGTATTTTACCACTTAAGCAAATTTACTCCACGGGGAACATATTCTGTACATTCTTCTATGTCTGCCTTAGTTTGCCCAGTATTACATTTATAAGCTATATCCATGTAGTACTGTTTGTTCATCATTGTATGCTAAATATCTTGGTATGAATATCACATCATTTTCTATAATTCTGCTTTAGATATCACATGCCTTAATTTTCTTGTTTTCCTTTTGTATGGTTTCCAGTTCAGGTGACCAGGGGTTTTGACCTCTTGACCTCCTGTTCCTAGGGGAATCAGCCACCCTGTCTGGTGAGGGTGTGGAAAGGGCCCAGGGCAGGCCCTGCTTGTGTAAGTCCTGGGTGTTTAAGGAAGAAGAAGGGACCAACTTCAAAACAGCCCTGTTGATTGTCAGATTCATTAGTGTTTGCAACTATTGTGACTGACAGCCAGGTCCCACCCCAGCATCTCCCTTGTCACTCCCATCACTGAAAGGCTGTAAAAATCTTCCAGTCCCTGAGCCAGTAGTCCTTTGGCAACATGGTCTACACAGCCAGGTTTCAGAAATGAAGAGAAAAAGAATAAAATAGAAACTGTGGATGCTGGAGATGTACAGTGACACCCTGTATAACCGAAAAAGAGAGGAGGAGAGGTGGACCGAGATACTTTAGAAGTGGCATTTGAATGAATGTCAACACCTAGTGTTCAAGCAGCAAACCAGGGAAAGAGATTCCAGACCATGACAAGTGAGCAAAACTACAGCGCAGGACAGACATGACACCAGGAGGACAGAAACAAGTGTGGAGCCAAGGGTGTTGGAAGTGAGAGGTTTGGGACAGGCACCATCTACGTCCAACCCAGTACCAACCCCTCTTCTGAACGAACAGAGCCCAGTTTTGCTTGGGGTTAAGGTGCCCAGTACCTCCATGTGTGTCTGGTCTCATCTAAGCCATTCGGAGAGTCCGGTCCCTGCTTTCCCTGTGCCCCTTGCAACCAAGAGTGAACATGCGGCCCACCAGTTCTGCCCGATGGAACTGAGTGATGCTGGGCCAGGCTTCGGGGGCTCTGCTTTTCTGGCAGAAAGGGACAGAGAGAGCTGGCCCTGCCCTGCCTCAACCCATGCCTGGGTTGCTGGTCCTGGACACAGGCAGTCATTAAACAATACTTACCCAAGTGAGATGAAGAGTTACAGCTTCATAAAAACCTCCAAATGAACGATTTTAGAAGCTTTAGTCATAATTGCCCCAAACTGGAAGTAACCAAGGTGTCTTTCAAAAGGTGAATGAATAAACAAACTGTGGAACAGCCATACAGTGGAATGTTATCCAGCAAGAAAAAGAATTGAGCTGTCAAGCCACATGAAGACATGGAGGAAACTGCAAGGATAGTGCTGGGTGAAGGAAGCCATTCTGAAACAGCCACATACTGTATGATTTCAAATATATGACGTTATAGAAAAAGCAAAACCATATTGACAATGAAAATATAAGTAATCATCAAGATAGGAGGGGATGGCTGGATAGGTGAGGCACCAGTGATTTTTAAGGCAATGAAACTACTTTGTATGATACTGTAATGATGAATATGTGTCATTACATATTTGTCAGAAACCACAGGATTTCACAATACAAACTGAACCTAGTCAAACCATGGACTTTAGTACATAATATTGTATCAATATTAGTTAATTAATTATAACAAATGTTCTACACTAATTAAGATGTTAATAAACAGGGGACATGGTAGAGAGAAGGGATATATAAAAAAAAAAAACCCTCTCTGTTCCAAAATTTCCTGCCAATCTAAAATGGTTCTAAAAATTAGAGTACATTAATAATAAAAATAATAAGATCGTGTTTCTTTTTATTGTAAGCCAAGTTTGACTGAAACAAATAGCCCTCAAGAGTTATCTAGGAGTACCCTCCTGACCTATGATGCTGGATTTATGAGCAAGCATTCAATTTTCTTCTTTTCTATATTTTTCTGGAGCTCTCTTACAATCTTATCTAAAAGCTAGCTAATAAACTGAATCTGTTGCCGAAACCGGTTTGGCTCAGTGGTAGAACGTCGGTCTGCGGACTGAAAGGTCCGGGTTCGATTCCGGTCAAGGGCATGTATAATACATTGGTTGCGGGCACATCCCCGTTGGGGGTGGGCAGGAAGCAGCTGGTCAATGTTTCTCTCTCTTTGACGTTTCTAGCTCTCTATCTCTCTCCCTTCCTCTCTGTAAAATATCAATAAAATATATTTTTTTAAAAATTGAATCTGTTGTTTGAGAACTAAGTCTCTGAATGTAAACTTATTAGCATTTTAGATTTTCTGTCCAACAGGAAATTACTTAACCAATTTATTTTATTTATTTTTTAAAATATATTTTTATTGATTTCAGAGAGGAAGGGAGAGTGTGAGAGAGAGAAACATCAATGATGAGAGAGAATAATTCATCAGCTGCCTCCTGCATGCCCTACACTGGGGATTAAACCCACAACCTGGGTATATACCCTGACCAGGAATCAAACTGTGACCTCCTGGTTCATAAGTTGATGTTCAGCCACTGTGCCATGCTAGCTGGGCCAAATTTATTTAATTCCTTGGCCTATCCATCTCTCCTCCCCAGAAAGTTACCCCTCTGTTCTTGGGTTATAGAGTGTGTCACTGTACATCTCCAACATCCACAGTTTCTATTTTATTCTTTTTGTCTTCACTTCTGAAGTGTGAGCATTGAGGGGAGATACATTCTTGAAAAATTTCTCTTGCCTTATTTTCATCCTAAAGCACAGTGAGTGATGCTCAGTGGGTTCTCCTTAAACCTTGTACCTTGAAATGGTCCAGGTCTCAGCTCCAAACAGCCAAGGACAGCTGGGGTCCAGAGTCCATGGGGAGGAATGAGAGAGAGGCTCAGGGTAAACAGTAAATGCTTGCGAATGGTTCCAAGTGCTGACCTGGCTGTGTAGACCATGTTGCCAAAGGACTATTGGCTCAGGGACTGGGAGATTTTTACAGCCTTTCAGTGGTGGGAGTGACAAGGGAGATGCTGGGGCGGGACATGGCTGCCAGTCACAATAGTTGCAAACACTAATGTCTCTGACAATCAACAGGGCTGTTTTGAAGTTGGGCCCTGAAACATGGGCTCATCCCCTTCTTCTTCCTTAAACACCCAGGACTTACACAAGCAGGACCTGCCCTGGACCCTTTCCACACCCTCACCAGACACGGTGACTGATTCCCCTAGGAACAGGAGGTCACAGGTCAAAACCCCTGGTCACCTGAGCTGAAAACCATTCAAAAAGAAGACAAAGCGATGAGCATGTGGTATCTAAAGCAGAATTATAAAAAAAATTATGTCACATTCATATAAAGATATATATAGTACACTAGAACAATGAAGAACAAACAGAGTACAACATATAGCTTATAAATGTGTAATACTGAGAAAAATAAAGCAGATACAGAAGAATGCATAGAATGTTTCCCTTCAAGTAAAATTTGAAAGCGAGGAAATGGCAGCGTTCAGGAATGTATGCTTAGGTGGTAAAATAA
Source organism: Pipistrellus hanaki (assembly GCF_964339955.1). Classification (NCBI taxonomy): domain Eukaryota; kingdom Metazoa; phylum Chordata; class Mammalia; order Chiroptera; family Vespertilionidae; genus Pipistrellus; species Pipistrellus hanaki. The sequence goes on from NC_140520.1 coordinate 7,552,849, forward strand.
AGATGAAACGGAGAGAGGGTCTCATCATAAAAGTTCAGATGATGGTTTTGGAGAAGAGAGGAAGCAGACTGGTGCGGGCGGTGGCAATGTTTTATTCATTGACCTGGGAGACAGTCACGAGTGTAAGAGATTCATTGGACTGTGTATTGTAGTTTGTTGTCCTTTTCTGCATAATTAATCTATATTAAAAAAACAAACATAGATCGAACAAGGACCAAAATAACTATTTACATTGGTGAGCACTCATAAAAATAAACAGAAGACATGTATTTTTTTTTTTTTTTGGCTTTTTTTGGGGAAATTGAATGGTAATGGAGATTAAAGGAAAATAAGTCTATAAGTAAAATAAGATACCTTGCAACAGATCAATGATGTTTAGATTCCGGAAGATGAGGACCATACATGGTTCAGACTCTGAAAGTGAGGCCAAGATTGAACAAAGCAAAACTTAAATATAAAACTTAAAAATGAATTTTAAGTATCTTGACATTGTTCCGATTTCAAAAGCTACACCGGGGTGAATGTGGGAATGACATTTTAGTTTCTCTGCTCCAAGTCACCCCCTGCTCCAGGTCTCCTGTGTGTCCTTCACAGCAGGCGTTTAGTGGCGGTGAGAACACATTACATAAGGGAACCAGAGGGGGCTTTGGTGCTGGTGCAAATGTGGACATAACTGAGGACAGAAGGGCCCGGTGTGGAAGCCCAATGCATTGTGGGGGGCGGGGGGGGGGGTGGAAGTGGAGGAGCCTGACCCAGGCTCAGGGGTGGGCCTGGTTCCAGGATGCCTAATGCCTGAGCAGTCCCCTCACTCATGGGAGGGTGTTCTAAGGGAAGCAGAGAGCAGGAACAAGGATTCCTTAGTGAGTCAGCAGGGCCGTTCCCCAGAGGTCCCGAGGCCTCATCCTAATCTCCAAGCGCCTGTCTCCTGCACCTGAACTAGATTTTCCACAGCCGGTTGGGACACAGCAGACCCTAGGGCATGGCCACTGACTCCTAAGCAGACTGTCTTGCATAAGGGAAGGAGAAACATCACTGAAGAATTATAGGAAGGCATCATCATGGAAGGGGAGGCAACTTTGCCCAAACTCCTGCTGGCTCATGTCATGGTGGTCACCATCCCTGAGTCAAGACAGAGGCTTCTTTGATGAGCTCAGACAGCTCCCAGAGCTGCAGAGTGAAGTTCAAGACAGAATGAAACTCACTACAGACTGATTCATTTGCCTTCCAGCATAACCATTATTGCTTGTCTCATTTTCGGTTCTTATAAGTGTATTTCTTGGATCACATGATCTCACACATCTAAGGGAAATAATGAGCAACTAAACTGATGAACAAAAACAGACTCGGAGATAGGGAAGCATCAATCAGACTGTGAAACCTCAGAGGGAAGGGAGGGGAGGGTAAGAGAAAGGGGGAGAGATCAACCAAAGGACTTGTATGTATGCATATAAGCCTAACCAATGGACATAGACAACAGGGGGCTTGGGGCATACGTGGGGAGGGATTTGGGATGGGAATTGGGGGGGGATGAGGACAAATAATCAATCAATAAAATTAAAAAAAAATAGTATGGGGCTAACACCAGAACTCACAGCTCTGACCTCCAGTCTTCCCTCACCTGCAGGTGAGGTGCTATGCTCTCTGTGCTACCTGTCTGTCACTGTGGGTCATGCCACCTCTTTCCCTCCCAGCGCTCCAGTGGGGACCCCACATGAAGATGGGAGTGAGGTGACCCTGCCTCCCTCCCCTGGACTTTGAGTTCACAGGCCCTGCAGTGACCCAGAGGTCTAGTAGTGGGGTTAGGAGGGAGGTTTGGAATCAGGCTTTTCTGGGATCATACCTTGAGCTTGCTGTGTATTAGCCTCGTGCACATAGGAACTTTAACCCCTCAATTCCCCATCCTCAACATGAGGGCAACAGCACCATCTCATAAGGTTTTGAAGGTTTATGAGGAATGTCAATATGACAGGTAAGGTGATGCATGGTATCGTTATGGACTTACCAACCGCTGGAGAGTTTTTGTTAGATGTCAGAACAAACTTGTGGAAGGACTGGGTGATGAGCAAACACAGACCATGCTGCTTTTCAGAGTCCCCTCCTCTTTAAGTTCAGAAACCCAGTTTTCTCTACCACAATTCCTGTGTTTTCAAGACACATCCCATTGTCTTCCCCATCCCAGCCCTAGGTTTCCTTACCCACAGAAGAATGCTCTAGAATAGTGCAATCCCTTAGGAGTTGCCTGGGATTTTACAGGAACAAGATGAACACACACTCGTAGGTGTGTGCCACCCACCTGAGTGAGGCAATGGTTCAGGAAGCAGAGGAAGAACATGGCCCAAGGGCTCCCAGGGCCTGGGAGGAGCCAGACTGGGCCGTATAAAGGGACCAGTCTTTGCCCAGATGCACAGCACCCTCATCCTTCTCCTCAGTGACACCTCGTCAGCTCTGGTAAGTCTGCACCTAACTGTGTGCCAGGGGGGTTCATCAGGGCAGGAGTAGGGAAAGCAGTGATGGGAGAGGATTCAGGAGCCTGGATCCAGACTCAACTCTGCCTGTTATGGGTCTTTCCAACTTCATCCCACTTGGTCCCGAGGGCCTATCTACAAGATGTCTGTACTGATGCTCCCACTGCTCTTTTGGCTCTTCTGTGACAACTCTGTGAAACACCCCTGGTGGGAGCTAAGTGTAGGAACCTTCCTCTACTCCTTGCCTTCTTTTCTCTCTGGAGTCATCTGACTCTCAGGCCACAGACTTTGCACCCCAACCTATGAGGACAGTGGGGGTCTCTCCCAAAGTCTTGAAGATTCTCCTAATCCCAGGCTGGCAATGCCCAATCACCTTGCCCTGGTGACCCATCAGCTAAGGTTCGGACCTCCTCCCCAGCTGAGGGAATGGCCAGTGACCTTCTGTGCACAGGGCTCAGCTAAGGCCTTGGCCAAGTTGACAGAAGGCCTTGGGTGGTTTCACTTAGGGACATAGCAGCAGGGTTCTTTCTCCCAGATAGGGAGACAATGGTAGTTTTTGTTAGATGCCCACATTTCCTGGGTGCTTTGGAAAGTCTGGGGTGTGAGGGCTGCACTGTCCCATTTCTCTGCTTGGGATCCACACTGTCGGTGGAAGTACCTACCCTCTCTGCTTCTGCCTCCTGTGGTTCTGTCCACAGTGGGCTTCTGTGTTCTCCTCCAGCTCCTCTGGGCCCTGACCTGCATGGGCCCAGGCCCCGGCCTTGGTCACACTCTCCTCCTTGTGAGCTTCTCATCCCACCTCCTAGGTGAACAGCTCCTTCTGCTCCACCTGAGCCTCACTTCACTGGATGCCCAGTTCCCACCCATTGTCCTGACTTAGGGACCCTGACCTGGGGGGAAGGATAACAACGGCCCCGTCTTTCTCTCTGGCAGCTTCCTTGAAAACCAAGATGACCAGCAACACTCCAGTTGAGAAGTCCGTGATGGACTTGATCGACCTGTTCCACAAATACACCAAACCTGATGACAAGATTGACAAGCCAGGTGTGCTGAAGATGCTGAAGGAGAATTTCCCCAACTTCCTCAAGGCCTGTGTGAGTCTGGGTGACTTCTCTAGGTTGCTTGGGGCCTGGCATGGCAGAGGATCTTGGACAAGTCAATCCCATTCTCTCATCCTCCACATTCTCATCTGCAAAAAGGCCTAAGGGGACTCTCCTGAGTCATGATCAGGATGAAAGAGATAATACAGGTGGCCAAGAGTAAGGGCATCTGGAGATCAAGGGTGGTTATTAGGTAGTCAAATAGGAGAGTAAAGAATGGGTTTCCTCCCACTGGTCACTGTCCATCCAGGAGACTGAAGCCCATAGGCTCAGGCTCTGCCTCTAGAATCTTCCATCAGGTTCTCTGAGATCCAAGGGAAGGAGATGGAAATTCCATGGCTGATAAAATGTAACACCTTTCATTACAATGAAAAGTTCATTCATAGACCAGATTTAGTCTGACAGTTAGAATGCACTGAACTGGTTACAAAAAGAGAGGCTATTAAGAGCACTGAGCATGGAAGATTCAGGAAGGCAGATAGGAGATAGGAGAGGAGGGTTAGGAATGAAGAGACAAGGGGTAGGGCCTATCTTTATTTTCTGAGTAGAACTTAGGTAGATGGGGTCTTGGAAGTGGGTGGGGGAGTAGGTCTGGGTGTAAAGACCACCCACCCACCAGCTCATTGATCAGTGGGGCTCTGGGCAGAGTCTGCCCACCAGCACTAGGTCTCTCTTTCGTGCTGATATTATATCCAAGGAATCTCCCTCAGTGACCTGCAGGGTAATGCTAATGTCCTCGTCATCCCCAGATACCCTCCACTGGCCCACACCAGCTACACCTGTGTGGCCCCAGGTGTCTCTCTCCCCCTCTCTGCCTCCTCCTCCTCCTCTTCCACCCATAACACTTTTGGGACTGAATTTGTCTTTTCCACAGGATAAAAGGGGCAAGGATTTCTTGGCCCACATCTTTGAGGACCACGACAAGAACAAGGATAAGAAGATCGATTTTTCCGAGTTCCTGTCGTTGTTGGGAGTCATAGCCACAGACTACCACAATCATAGCCACGGAGCCCCGCTCTGTTCTGGGGATGATCAGTGAGCCCCGCCCAGCCTGAGGCCTCCAGAAATCCCAAGAAACAATAAAGTGTCTCTTGCTCAGATAAAGCCCAGTTTCCTGCTTTTCTTTGGCTACTTACGCTGTCAGAAATGGGTTTTCTTGGTGAATGTAATTGTGGATTCTCCATGGGGGATTACCCAGGGATGTGCCAGGAGGGTGCCCTCCCTTTGGCCTCCAGCACAACTGACCACCTCTCTCGCAGGGCCTCTGTCCACCTCTGCCCCTGCTCCCTAGCACAGCCAGCCTGCCAGGCCCCGGGGTCAGCAGTGCAGAGCCTTCTGCTGGCCCAGCCATGCTTTTCCTTCTCAAGCCGCGATCAGCATCTGGGGATCCAGGAACTGCAGGGAGCAGGAGCCGAGGGAGGTGTGAACACGGTGCCTCCAGCCCCGCCCTCCTGCCCAGCACAATCCCAGGGACATAGGGAGATGGCACCACTGAAGTAGCATTGGGTGCAGGGCTTTGGGGGCACATGGCACTGGTCAGTGTGCATGGGACACTCAGCAGTTCGCAGAGGACTGGATCCCTTGTCCTGTGTCCTGGGCTTCTGGGCTGTGTCCTGTCCCAATGGTGTGTGTGTGTGTGTGTGTGTGTGTGTGTGTGTGTGTGTGTTAGCCTGTGTGGGTGTCCCTGTGGTGGGGAGAGCCACCCTGTCTGCTGAGCTGATCCTACAACGGTTTGCTAAATGCTGGGAGCTGGGTGTCTGTGGAAAGCACAGAGCGATGGGTGTTCCAGGCGTGAGGAGTAAAGCTAGTGCTGGAGTCCAGAGAGTGGGCAGGTAGAGAGAAGAGAGGACTGAAGAGGAGCGGGGAGGAGAGGGCAGGGAGTGACGAGCAGAAAGCTCAGGCTGAGTCATCAGTGACAGTGCACTCCGCTAGCCGTGGAAAGAGGCGTGCCCTTCCCTACAGGGCCCTTCCCGCCTGCCTCTGTCCTTGGATCTACAGAACCAGCTCAGACCCGAGCCCTGCACCTAGCTCCTCCTTTCAGAGCTGGAGCGCCCTGAGCCGGCAGAGGAGGAGGAGGAGGAGGAGGAGGAGGAGGAGGAGGAGGATGGGGTGGGTGAGTGGGGGGCTAAGCCACACAGAGAAGAGCTTCCAGAGGCTGGCGTTAGGCAGGAGCAGAGCTGGCTCAGATCCCATGCCCAGCGCCTGCAGTCCGGGAGGACTTCCTGGGTGGCTCTTGAGCAAGGTCTGCATCGATGGCTAGGGGCACATGTTCTCTTCTGGAATCTACAGAACCAGCTCCAGAGCAAGAGCCAAACAGACCTCAAGAGGCAACGCCGGCTCCAGGGCCTCTCCAGAGCCAGAGAGGCTCCGGGCACAGCCTTCCCTGACCTCCAAGAGGCAGAACCACCTGCAGCTCCTGGAGGCCTGGGGTCCAGAGTCTGGGGCCGCAGCGTGGCAGCTGCCATGGCAGAGAAGGCTTCCTCTTGAGATGGAGTTTTTAAATATTTGCGTTTATCTTATATTTGCTTAACATTTTACGTTTTTGTACCATGCAGTTAAAATAAAATGTACTTTAAATGAAATAGAAGAAAATGTTAATAAAATCTAATTTAAATAAAATGTTAATTTGTCTGTGATCCTTCGGAATGTGCACGGCAGTGACATTACGGACGTTCACAATTTTCCACAACCACCACCGCATCACATCACCACCTCTCTCTAGTTCCAGAGCCTCAATGAGAGAGAAACATCGATCAGCTGCCTCCTGCACACCTCCCACTGCAGATGTGCCCGCCACCAAGGCACATGCCCTTGACCAGAATTGAACCTGGGACCTTTCAGTCTGCAGGCTGATGCTCTATCCACTGAGCCAAACCAGTTAGAGCTGGACATGACTCTTTACTGCAACCAAGGACAGCCCTATGGAGACAAGGCCCATGAGGCTGAGCTGTTAGCATGATGTGAGCTTAAAGAACGCTCTCTAGGAACCAACCTGTAGTTGAAAATAAAAGCGGAATCCCTTTATTTGTATCACCTGAATATTCTGAAAAGGCTGTAGGCCAAGCCAACGCTATTCACATCTCTGCTGTGCTTTCCCGTTGCTTATTTCTCTTTCCTCGCTCTCCTTCAAGCTCACAAATAAAATTCTCCTGCAGCCCTTGCTTTGTGGGTCCTCACCGCTCTCCCCCCACGTTCTTCCAGCTTCTTCACTGAAGAAGAAAAAAAACGAGAAGGGAGCAAAGAAGGAGAAAGAGGAGGAAGCAGAGAAGGAAGAGGAAGAGGAGGAAAAGACTGGAATATGGAGGGAGCTTCTCACAGGTCATGACTTTCCCTCAGGAAGGGGGTGAAAGATAGAATTTTTTTCAGCAAACAGTAAAGGGGAAATCCGGAGATAGTACAGTCTTTAAAAACTTTACCTTTTAAGCAATTAAACCTATTCCTTTAATAAATCAGAATTCCTGCTGTCCCCAACCCCCACCACCTAAATCCTGATTCCTGTTGACAGAGACAAAAGCAAGAAAGTATACTACAGTTCAGAATTCATTAATTAAATTTCAGATTTCCAAGAGAGTTAAAAAAACACACACAAACCAACCCACAAATATATGAATAAAACAACTTCAATGCTAACAACACAGGATCACCATTGTTTTATACTTAAAATGTAGAGAGACAATCTCAGACTGAGGAAACTTTTTTTTTTTGGTGTTTTTTGTTTTGTTTTGTTAATCCCCATTCTCCATTGATTTTTAGAGCAAGTGGAAGGGATAGAGAGAGAGAGAAAAAAATCAGATGTGAGGGAGACACATTACCATTGCCTCCTGCAGTGCCCCAAGGAGGGGGGAGGGGGGCTGCGGGGATCTTGCAACCCAAGTATGTGCCCTTGACCAGGAATCAAACCCCCGACTCCTTAAGCCACGCAGGCCAGGGCAGACTCGGAAACTCTTGAAATGAAATAAGTCAAGTTTATCTTTAAAACAGAAAGGGGGGGGGGGGAACCTCCATGTCACTGATCTTGTATTTAAAACCACTGTGGGTTAGGGGGCTTCTCCATTTTCATTTTGGATGAAAATGAATCACTGTAGTCTGTAAATCAATCACATTAGCATTCTCAAATCGGAATCTGTTCCGAGGATTCAAGAGGAATGAAAGAAAGCTGAAAAATCGCTCCCAGAATCTGTCGTTCGTTTCCCCCTTTTAAAAAATATAAATTTCAGACCAACACTGTGGACACACATGGCCAGGTACCTGTACACAGGATCCTTCCTGGGACAGGGAGGGGCCCGGGAGGCCCTCGGAGCCCCCAGGGCTAAGGAAGTTAACATTAGGCTCAGGGTGTGGCTCAGGGTGTCTGGTGTAGGTTCTAGGAATCTTTCACCAGATCCATGCAGACCTGAGTGCTCCCTCTCAGGATCTCTCCTTGGCGGGCCCAGTTGTCAAGCAGTAAAAGGAAGTCACACAAGATGCATTGGCCGGGAATTGAACCCGGGTCTCCTGCGTGGGAGGCAAGAATTCTACCATTGAACCACCAATGCCCTTTGGGGTTAGCTCTCCTACTACTGAGGTACCAATGTCTCTTCATATCAAACTGTATAACAGCTCAGTTGTCTTGGGAAGATGAAACTCACAAATCAACAGACATTCTGGTCAAAGGCTCAAGACATCAGAAAGCAAAACAAAGTGGGGACATTAAAATTCCAATATCAAAATATCTGTGTTGGCCGAAACAGGTTTGTCTCAGTGGATAGAGCATCGGCCTGTGGACTGAAAGGTCCCAGGTTCGATTCCGGTCAAGGGCATGTACCTTGGTTGCAGGCACATCCCCAGTAGGGGGTGTGCAAGAGGCAGCTGGTGGATGACTTTCATCGATGTTTCTAACCCTCTCTCTTCCTCTCTGTGAAAAACCAATAAAATATATATATTTTTAAAAATATCTGCTTTGTCAGCTCACACACATCTCTAATAAAGACCCTTTTCAAGATCCCTTGTTTATCCTGGGATAAAATACACCCAGAAACTGCAATTGTCAACCTCAAACTACTTACCTTAGAGTCAGTGTTTCCCAAACTTCTCTCATGATGAGAATCACCTGGTGGAGTTGTTAAACTGAAGATTCCTGAATCCCAACTAAGAAGTGCTAAACTAGAATTTTTGGGAACTTATAGATAAAATTGTATACTTAACTTAGTGCTCTAGCACTTCTTAGTTGGGATTCAGGAATCTGTAGTTTAACAACTCCACCAAGTGACTCTCATCGTGAGAGAAGTTTGGGAAACACATAGAACATTCATCAGCTTTCCAGGTGTGCCCTTTAACATGCTGATTCATCCAAATGAGCCCAGATAGGGTCAGGGTCCCGGTCTCTACTGATTGGTTGGTGCTAGGTTGTGTGTGTATGTGTGTGTGGGGAGTCATTACACCTGGTCCTGATCCCAGTGGTGGTGTCACTTGGTCTGGTTTGGGTGCTTTTCTGGCCCGGAAGCCTACACGACTGAAGTCTAGATGTTCTCTCTAGTTTGAACAAAACGCTGTCTCTGCAGGCAGCAGATGGAAATCGTTGATTATTTGATGCTGATCAGATCCTCACTGTCCTGAGGGCTTCATACTTAATGCAGTGCACGTGTAAGGGAGGAGGGGCAGGGGAGTCTGGGTGCTGCTGGGTGAGGCCGGCTGGAATGGGCTGTCTCAGTTTCCCGGTCCCACTTGCCAAAGCATTCTCCTCATGTTTTACTCTCCTGCCCCACAGGGAGGAGAGCAACGGACAGGAGAATCCGGGCCTGTGGGAAGTCTCCTTCAGGTACACACAGAGCACTGACCAGGACGTGCTTGTGAAGAAACTGCCTGAGGCCAAGGGAAGAAACTTCCGTAGAGCCCTAGCGGGTGTGGCTCAGTGGATAGCACTTGGCCCTGCGGACTGCAGGGTCCTGGGTTCAATTCTGATCAGGGCACATGCCCAGGTTTCGGGCTTGATGTGGGGGGGGGAGGTGGAGGGGGCATGCAGAAGGCAGCCGATGGGTGATTCTCATCATTGATGTTTCTGTCTTTCTCTCCCTCTCCTTTCCTCTCTGAAAATAAAAAATTAAAAATTAAAAAAAAAGAAAGAAATTTCTGCAGAGATCCTAAGTTCCAGTGGGTGGTGCTCACACCAGCCTGACAGGACTACTCACAATGCACGGGCCCCTGCGCAGAATGCTCAGGGAGGTCTCCCCTCAGTTGTGGGAGGCTGTAATAGCTCAAACAAGCAACCTCCCAACGGACCAAGCTGTGGACAAGTCACTCAACTGGACTCCAGAACAAAGCCCCATAAGATTCATAGCACCACCAACATAGCCAGTCCGCAAGAAGGTACACTATGGCAACGCCCGCCGTCCAGTCAGAGAATGCCAGGCGTGCCCGGGGAGCGTCATCGGTGCACAAGGCCCAGCCGTAATGGACACGATGCTAACAGCAGCTGGGAGGACATGCATGCTGGTACCATGTCTCTTGCACATGTCAAAGAGTACATTAGAAACACAGAGCAGCCGAAACCGGTTTGGCTCAGTGAATAGAGTGTTGGCCTGCGGACTGAAAGGTCCCGGGTTCGATTCAGGTCAAGGGCATGTACCTTGGTTTGTGGGCACACCCCCAGTAGGGGGCATGCAGGAGGCAGCTGATTGATGTTTCTACGTAACTCTCTATCCCTCTCTCTAAGAAAATCAATAAAATGTATTTTTTTTAAAAAAAAAAAACGCGGAACATGTGCGAATGTGTAGAGTCAATCTTTAGAGATAATAAATTCACTGGATGGAATGAACAGATATTGCAGGAAAAATATTAGAGACCATAAAGCCATGAGCAATGGGGAATATCCAAAATGAAAGTGCAAAATTATTATTATTATTATTATTTTGCAAAATTACTTTTAAATGATTGCGTGATACGGCAAATGTAAAATGCCCAACCTAAGAGGAGCTCCCGCCTTTTCGCGTTTGCCTCCTTGGACCCTGCCCCGCCCCCCGCAGTCAGGAGGCCTACGGCTTTCCCTGCCCGCATCCCCCCTGGCCCTCCCTGGGGCTCAGGATGGGAGGCGCCGGTGGAGCAGGGCCGGGCGGGTTAATCGGCTGCTCCTTTGCCTTCAGATCGACCCAAGCACGGGTTTCAGACGCAACCAGCCCGCAGCGCGGACTCCACGTCTTCAGTTTTCCGAGGTTTGGGAGTCCGCACGGCCCGCTGTCCAGCCACAAAGCTATGGCTCTACCTAGCCGGGACTGAGGACCTGATCCCTCCGACATGGAGAGACTAGTTCCTATAGGTCTCTGTGGCGCAATCGGTTAGCGCGTTCGGCTGTTAACCGAAAGGTTGGTGGTTCGAGCCCACCCAGGGACGCTTTCCTTATCCTTTAAAAGCAAGAGCCAAACTTCTGTTACCTCTCTCTTTCAACAATCACAGGAAAGAGAACTTCCTCCACTAACTTCTTCCCAAGTTGGTTTCTGTCATTATGGGTTTACAAATAATGGTGTTCTCATCATCTTATACACAAGCATTTCCATCGGGTAGAAAGAGCAATAGCTCTAATGCGGTGTTGACTTGCGTCCTGCAAGACTCCATTTTCCCTCCTTTTGTAGGCTCTAGAGCACATTATCTGTAACTTACCACAGTCTGCCCCTATGCTGTGGTCGCCATGCGTTGCCCTTGACATATGCTTTAAGCCCCAAAATCTGCCATTATTACTGTTGTTGCGTCTATCCCACGTTTTTAAAGAGATGTAAATTATAAGAAACACGTCTTACATCTACATGTGATCCCATGCAGATTCCATTCCTGTCACCTTCATCCTTCGTGTACACCCTATCTTTTTTTTTTTTTTTTTTTTTTTTTTTTTTGCCTCGATTCCCTTGACCATCCTTGCCTTAGAATTTTCTTTGGAGTTCTGAGACCACACACTGTTCATGGTTATCTTCCTGTCTGCCTGGGGCTGGATCATCTTATTTTTGTTACTTGGAGGGGATTTTCATGAGCTTCCAAATGAAGGTGAGGAGGAACATCAAATACATATTCCCTGACGTTTATCAAGCACCTTCTTAAAGAGGGGAACTTGTAAAAATCGGAAGTGGGTCAATGTCACTGTCGCGTGCTGCGAGGCACTGCCCCCTAGTGGATGAGTGAGACGTGACACACGCGTTGTAGGGCCCGTGGTTCTGTCAGCAGACAGAAGCAGCACGTTGTCACCGTGAATGTGACCCCTGAGTCCTCTTCAGGACGTTCCTGTGCAAGATAGGAGAGAAACCACAGGCCCCATGACCTCCGAGACACGGTGACCTAAGGAATAGGTTTATTTTTTTGTGTGAAATAATCTCAAGAGCTCACGCAGAGACGGCACGGTGAGCAGCACATAGCAGTGGTTGGTGCCTGGAGACGCGGCTCCATGCCTTTCGCCAGCCGCCGTCTGGCTTTGGGAGGGCGAGCTGCCACGGGCGGTGGCCCAGGGAGCAGAGGGAAGCCAGGTCCCCGGGGAAGAGAGGGCTCAGAACGTGGCGGGGGGCTGGCTCCGAGGGGTGCGCTTCAGAGCCAGATGTCAGAGCTGCAGTCACCCCCGGGGTAGCGCAGCTCATGGGCCAGGGCTGGGCCGAGGGGCTCCTTCCCGAAGTCCACCAGGAAGTTCGGGTTCAACTTCAGCCCTCCCTTTACCGTGTCCACATCAACCTGCAGCATCACGGAGCCTTCCCTGGCGGCGATGGGAGGGGGGTGGGGGGGAGAGAGAGATCAGAGGGGGACCATCCCCTTCCCCCAAGGCATTGTGGGTGCACAACTAGTTCCCGGGGAGGGAGCAGGGTCTGTGTGGCGGGGCAGGTGGGTGCCCGAGGAATCTTTAGGAAGCCCGAGACCTCTGGGGAGGGGAGGCCTGGGAGGCAAGCCCAGGCTGCCTGCGTCTCACCTGATGAGATCAGGGTAAAACTGCTTGTCCCAGGCGCTGTACAGCGACGTGGTGACATAGAGGCGCTTCCCGTCTAGGCTGAGCTGGATCATCTGAGGGCCTCCGGCCACCCGTTTCCCCTTGGGAAAACCAGGGGTCAGCCCCCAGGGCCCTGGAGGGGATCCCAGGCACCCCCCAAACCCCCAGAGCTTGCTGAGATGCTCCCCCCTCCCCCTCCCTTCCCTCATTCCCCTGCGGCGCGGACCTGAGGGTGCCCGCGGGCGGGCGGGGAGAGCGCCTCACCTTGACCACCAGGGGCTCTGGCTGGCCTTTCAGCTCCTGGTCCTCCAGCACTTGCACGGGGCCCCCCTTCACGATGCTGCCCCCCAGGAAGAGCTGGGAGGGCAGGGAGGGGCAGAGAAGGTGGGACGGCAGCCCAGAAAGAGCCATCTGCCTCAGCCAGGTCTCTCTCTCCCTCCCTCCCTCCCTTTCCCAGGGAAGCCAGGGTCCCCGCAGTCCTGTCCTGCACCATCCCTCCGTCCCCATTCTTTTCTTTTTTTAAATATATATATATAAAATATATATTTTATTGATTTTTCACAGAGAGGAAGAGAGAGGAATAGAGAGTTAGAAACATGGATTAGCTGCCTCCTGCACACCCCACCTACTGGGGATGTGCCTGCAACCAAGGTACATGCCCTTGACCGAAATTGGACCCGGGACCCTTCAGTCCGCAGGCCGATGCTCTATCCACTGAGCCAAACCGGTTTCGGCCTCAGCCCCCATTCCTGCCTTTCCTGCACCTCCCTTATCACCCCCAGCCCCTCCACACCCTTTTCCTCGGGCAGTTTCTCTTCTTCTCCCCTTCCCGCTCCCCGCCCCCCCACGCCACCCCCGGCCGCTAGGGCTCCCACCTGCCCGGTGAGCCGGGGCCGCTGCGGGTCAGAGACGTCGTACTGACGCAGGTCCCCGTGCAGCCAGTTGCTGAAGTACAGGAAGCGGTCGTCCAGGGACAGCAGGATGTCCGTGATCAGGCCTGGGGGCAGGGCGGGGACGGACACGGGCCAGAGGCTTTGAGGACTCCGCTCCCCGGGCCAGTGTCAACCTCCCGGTTCCCACCCGCCCACGCCTGGCACCCACCTGGCATCTCAGGCAGCATCCAGCCCTTCACCTTCTTGGGCGGCACCTGGATCACCTTCTCTGCCGACCAGGTGCCTCCCTGCACGGGGATTAGGAGGAGGAGAGGGGAGCCTGTCAGAGTTGGGGTTGGGGGCAGATCGGGGTCTCCCCGGGACCTATGTCTGCAGGGAGACGGCGGACACAGGGCCTCCCTGCCACTGGGGTCTGGTTCCGGGGTGGGCAGGCTCCTTAAGGCAGGAATCAAGTCTGTATGCCCATGCTGAAACCGGTTTGGCTCAGTGGATAGAGCGTCTGTCTGCAGACTGAAGGGTCCCAGGTTCTATTCCGGTTAGAGGCATGTACATTGGTTGTGGGCACATCCCCAGTAGGGGGGCTGTGCAGGAGGCAGCTGGTCGATGTTGCTCTCTCATCGATGTTTCTAGCTCTCCATCCCTCTCCCTTCCTCTCTGTAAAAAAAGTCAATTAAATATATTAAAAAAGAAAAGTCTTATAAAAAAAAAAATTCTGTATGCCCAGCATCTGGCCCGGTGCGGACCTACCAGCTCACACCGTCTTCTGTTGAATAAATGAATGAATAACGATGGCCAGGTGGGGCTAAGGAGGACATAGTTAAGGACTGAGAGTGAAGAGGCAGGCCGGTGGCCATGTTTTGGGCCCCGGAGGATTCTGGCGGGTCGAGCCAGGCTCAGAGAGGCCTGGTTACTCTCAGGGAGAGGAGAGCATCATGTCTACCGAAGCCTGGCCAGAGGGGACGACAGGATGGCCGGACGGGGCCCGGGGGCACGGGGCACCTGGTTCTTGAAGAAGCGCTGGATGCTGGAGCTGAGGGCGCAGCCCACGAAGCCCTGGGCGGCGGCGGGGTTGTGCAGGAAGCGGATCTCCAGGGGGATGAGCCCGTCCTGCAGGGTCAGGGTCTGCACGATCTCGTGGCACTGCCAGTCCCACACGTACAGGTGGCTCCCGTACAGTCCTGCGTGGGCACGGGGCCGGAGGGCGGGCTCAGGGGAGGGGCAGGAGGGCATGGGCAACAGCTGGGGCCCGGCCCTGGGCAGGAAGCTGGATATGGGGTTGGTGGGATCGGGACACCCCGAGCGATCAGAGCACTCAGCACCTCCGATCCCTTCGCCCAAGGGGCTGGGGTCCACGTGAGGGAAGGGAGGGGTTGGGGAGTGGGGTTTGGGAGCAGAAAGAGGGCCTGCGCCCACGCTCCTGCTGACACCCCCCACCTCTTCCCCTCCCCAGGGGAACCCTCACCAGCCTCCACATCCGCGGGGTTGAAGCCGTCTCTTAGAACGTTGGGAGCTGCCCACTCGGAGCTGATCATGACGTTGTGCCGAGGCTGGTACCAGAAGTCATACCCCAGAGGCGCAGCGCCCCCTGGCTTCTCCCACGTCCCCTTCACCTCGAAGGTCTCTCCGTCCAGCAGCACGAACCCCCCTGAGCAGGAAAGCAAGTAGGAGGTGGCAGGAGGGGCAGTCCAGACAGAGGACCCCTGCCCAGCCTCGCCCCAGGCACGGCCGATAGGCACCACGCCCACCGCCTGGCACCCGCTCCTCCCACTGGGGTGGGCAGCTTCTTCAAGTCACGTGTCCAAGGGGCCTCACCAGGAGTGTCAGGTGGGAGGGGGGGACTTACTCGATGCCTCTACCTCACATCCCACCTCAGCCCTCATCCCTCTCCCAGACCACAGGGGGTGTTTCCCTCCCGCTGAGCCTCCTGGGACTCTGCACCCCGTGCTTCTCTCGTCTCGTCTCACCTCCCACTCTCGGTTCCTGCTGGGGTCTCAGCTCCAGTCTGCTCACTTTGTTTTTTACAGAGCAGACAGATTATATTTATGTGCATGTCAACGTGAGCGCCCAATGCTTTTTCCTTGCTGTGTATGACAGGTTGATACTTTTTTTTTTTTTTAATACAATTCGATGTCTACTCCTAATGTCATTACATGCAGGAATGTGGCCCTGGCCAGTGTGGCTCAGTGTGCTGGGCGTCTTCCCTTGCACAAAAAAGCTGCCAGTTTGATTCCTGGTCAGGGCACATGCGTGGGTTGCTTGCATGCAAGAGACAGTTCATTGATGCTTTTTTCCCTCTCTCTCCCTCTTCCTTAAAAATCAATAAACGATTCTTAAAAAAAAAAAAAAAAGAAGAAAAAGAAAAAAAGAAAGTCTAGGAATGTCATGGTCCTATCGTCTCCCGGAAAAAACAGTTAAGTAGACCTAGTGCAGGGACATCAACTCGATGACCTTAACGGACATTTCACTCCAATCTGCCCCCCCCAGCTGTCCCCTCGCTCCCCTCCCCCCGGCTTCCTAAAGCTCACAGTAGCCCCCCTCTCCCCGGCTGTGTCTGCACATGGGACATTTTATAAGTGTCTGCTCCGATCACCATAACAGGCATGGCAAAGGTAGAGATGAAGGGTCCCAAGAACTGTGAGGAGGTTTGCTCATACTTTACGAAGGCTGATTGAAATGAACGTGCTCTCTGGGGCCCTGGCTGTGGGCACACACGCCCCATGGCAGGCCGCTCTAACGGTGACTTTGAAGTGGATTCATTAGTCAAGGCTCATTTTCACAGAAACAATGGAAAGAGCTGAAGTTACTTGACTGTGGTTTAAATGTCGGGTGCGACCAAGCCCCCTGGTTCTCCCTGGAAGGTTATCCCATCCTTCCCCAGCGTGGGGCCTGTCCCCCCTCACTCCCCCCCGCCCCCAGATATGCTGCAGGGCCAGCGGGTACCTTTGCCATTGCCCTTGGGGTCCCCCAGGGAGCTGATCATCACCTCCCCGCTGGCCAGGCAGTGGCTGGTGTGGAGGTAGCCCAGGCCACACTTGGCGTGGATGTCCTCGGGCTCAATGACCTGGAGAGGCGGAAGGCATGGCGGCAGAATCTTACCGGCCCGGGAGGCCCCACTCCCCACTCCTTCACTGCCCCTCCCCGCCATGTCTTCCTGCTGAGCAGACTCTTTCCTTCAAAATGACACCGTTTCCCTGTGGGAATGTGGCAGGGGTCCAGTCTGGTCACTTAGCAGCCAGAGAGCGTCAGAGAGAAAGAATGCCAGCTCCCGAGGCAGAAGGCACTGGCTCTGCCCCCTCTCTCTGTCCCGAGGCGCTCACAGCCCCGTGGGGCCTTAAGCTGCTTGTGGGACGGGTCATGCCGGGTCCACGGTACACCAGCAGCCGGCAGCCGGCGCCGCTGAGGAGGGAACGCAGCCAAGTGCTGAGGGGAGGATGGGAGGCTCTTGCCTAAGGGAAGCCACGGGCTCCTAACTGGCTGGGCAAATGCTCTCCCACTGCCCTCCCGTCCCTGCCCCACGGTGCCGATTGAGGCTGCCCAGGGTGGGGGGTACATTAGGACATGCCTTGTGCAGCCTCGGGGCGCGGGGCTCGGTGCCCACATCCACCACGTAGACGCGGGAGGAGATGAGGCTGGGCAGCACCAGCTTGCTGCGGGCCTTGCTGCGGTCCCCGTAGCAGCTGCTGCAGGTGTTCCAGCCCGAGTGGTGCAGCTCATCCTTCAGGTGGGGCACGGGCAGCCGGTGGATGACCTGGGGGGAGGGGAGGGAAAGGGGCGGAAGGCGGTGCTCAGCCCGGCCACGCCTCTGCTCCCGAGGGACTAGGTGCCCGCTTTGGCTGGCAGTGCCGTGCAGGCTGGGCCCTCACACTCCCCTCGCACCTCTGGGTGCCCTGTGCAGTGGACAAGGAGGACGAGGGAGCGTGGAGCTGGGGCAGGGCATCCTGGGGCCAGGGCTTGCAGCAAGCACAAGCCCCCCCCTACCTGGCAATACTGGGGAGACTTGGGGTCAACGTCCACCGTGGCCAGGTAATCCGGGGCCTCAATGCCGGTGTTTCGGTAAATGCAGGGCAGGTAGACTATCTCCTCCCGGGGCCCTGCGGGGAGAAAGCAAGCAGTGGGGGAGGGGGGCGGGGTGGAGAGGAATAGGCAGGGACAGTGCTGGCTGTGCCTCCCACCCTCCACCCCCAGCAGCTGTAGCATCGTCAGTAGAGGGCGCTAGCTGTCAGAGTTCCTTCCTAAGGTGCTGAGTCTCCAACATCGCCCCCTTACCTTTCATGGCCTCTAGGGGAGAGGGGTAGCCGGGTCCACAGCTCCCGCACTTGGTGGCTGCGGAAACAGTGGGCATGGGGGTGAGCGACACTCCGGAGGGCGAAGGTTCCTCCTGACCAGCTGCCACCCACGCCCTACCGTGGCCAAGGCAGACGGCTCTAGGGTTAAGCCTCAGACCAACCAACTGACCGGTTTGCAAAGCCACCACCAAGTCCCAGCGTAGAGGGCACAGCCCGCTTAGCACAACTAAGCTTGTCCTTATGCTCCCTAGATCTTATCTGGGTAGCTAATGAGCTAATGGGCTGTGGGAGGTGCAGCCAAACAAGTGAACCGCACAAGAACACCGTAACTAACTCCGGTGACCACTCCCCTGTCCATCTCTGACTGCAAAATAAAGGCTCAGCTTGCCCTCTGGATCTGTTCTCTGTGGCCTTAGCCAGGCCCAGGAGATCCACCCCAGCTTATTCTTTTTGTCTGTCTTTTCTACATCCTTCAACATCCTCCCTCAGGCTCTGCCCAAGCCTCGGCTGTGCTGGCGCTGCACATTGCTGTCCCAGGTCCTGACCTGCTCCGGCCCCTCCAATCATCCTCTCCGCACCTCAGAGCCCTGATGGGGCTGGGTGTGACCAGAAGGGCTGTAGACATGTGACCCGAAGGTGGACAGACACTCAACACGACCCAGGGGAGGGCAGGGGAAGGACCAGGGCAGGGGAGGGCGCAGTGGTTATGCTCTTGGCTTGGGTCCCCTTTTCCGTTGGCCATGCAGTAAACACGGGAGCGGAGACACATGACTTAGCCTCTCCACATCTGCTTCTGCAGGAAGTAACCGAGAGGGCTGAGCCAGGGAAAACTGGATGTTCCCCAGGAGTGGCCCTCGAGTCCAAGGCTCAGGGTGGTGCTGTTCACTTCCTTCCCCAAAAGGTCTGTTCCAGGCTCTGGGACACTCCCCTCGCGGTCCCGACCCAGGCTTGGCCAGAGCCTGGGTTATGTAACTGGTCCATCAGGGTCTGGTGGGGCTTAGGAGGCTGACGGTGAAGGTTTCCGGGATCCTGGATGTCCTTAGACCGGCTTAACCCCGGGGCAGCCCCCGTTCTTCAGACGCACAAGAGAGGGTTCGGCCCACCCCCCAGGGCTGTAGGGGGGGGGGCTCTCCTGTCCCCCGAAGTCTGGCAAGAGGAGCCACATGGATCTATGGGAAGAAAGTCTGATCTATGGGAAGGAGGCATCAGGGTTTGGGCCTGGCCAGGAGGAAGGGCTGAGGGATCGCACAGGGCAGCTGCAGGCTGAAGGAAATCCCTGCGCGGAGCTCTCAGGCCCGGGCACTCTGCCTGTCCCCGGGCCAGTCTGCCCGGTGTCCTGACAGCTGGGAGCCAGAGTAGCCAGGGCGGAGCCTGCACGGTGCCAGGCCCAGGCCTTCAGCCAGGGAGCAGGTCCCACTCCTCACAGCTGCCAAGGGCTCAGGCGGCCGGCCGAGAGGCAGCTGCAGCGTTTGAGAATCCAGGTGTGATGTCTACTCTCTCCGCCTCCTCCCTTTCCCTTGCTAAAAGTGGGTGATAGCCCTGGCCGGTTTGGCTCAGTGGACAGAGCGTCAGCCTGCGGACTGAAGGGTCCCAGGTTTGATTCCGGTCAAGGGCTTGTACCTTGGTTGCGGGCACATCCCCAGTAGGAGGTGTGCAGGAGGCGGCGGCTGATCGGTGTTTCTCTCTCATCGATGTTTCTAGCTCTCTATCCCTCTCCCTTCCTCTCTGTAAAAAAAAAAAAAAAAGTCAATAGAATATATTTTAAAAAATAATAAAAAATAAAAGTGGGTGATCAAATCTCCAACCTCCTTCTCTAGGTGGCAACAAAGGTCAAATAAAACTGTGCAGGAGGACTTTTGTTAAGGAGAGACACTCCTGATTTAATATGGGGAGGTCCCAGGAAGGGGGAAGGGGAGAGAATCCCAGGCAGATTCCCACTGGGTGCCCTGAGTGGGGTGGGGGTGGGGGGAGTGGGAGGCGGGGGCAGGGTGAGAGAGGTCCCGTCCAAAGGAATTAAGGGGAGTGGTTCTGTTACACAACCAGGCGGTCAGAACGTGGCCGGGAAGATGAGGGGGAGGGGGAGGAGGGTCTGGACGCGGAGAGGGAAGGAGGTTCCATCCTCCAGATGTGAAGACAGCGAGGCGAGCCCCAGGCAGAGGCTGAGAGCCAAGGTACGGAGGAGGTGGTCCCACCGGCATGGCCTCCCCGCAGCCCACCCCTCTCTAAGCATCTCAGGCCAGACCTCCCAACATCTCTGGGCTTGAGATGAAGCCAGGGACGTTCATTAAGTTTTCCCAGGGCCAGGCTGCCTGCTGGGCATCCCGCCAGCCCGGGAGACGGCCCAGGACAAGGACGTGGACACTTGCAGCCAGACCCAAACTCCTCCTCAGCCCGACACCCATTCCCACGGAGTGGGGAAGGGGAGGACTTAGAGCCTGAGAGGGTGGTGGGGAGGCGGCAGCAGGCCCCTGGGGGGGACCGTGGGCTTCCCGCTCCCCCAAGAGGGACTGGTGATTTGGGGGCAGCTGGAGAGCAAGCCTGTGCATTGAAGGCCCGGGTTCCCTGCTCCCCGAGGACAGAAGCCGGCCCGGGGCTGGAGTCGGGATCGTGCCTCTTACGGGGACTGTCGGAGGCACAGAGGGTCCACTCCCAAGCACCCAGACCTGATCTTCTCGGCTGCAGAAAGGCGACCTGTCTCCAGGCGGCATTCCCTCTGCCCTCCTTCCCAGTGCCTCCAGGTGCGGGGAGGAGGAGGGGACAGAGGATCCGGATCCAGCCCTCTGTTCCGTAACCAGCTGTGCGCTGGCCACCCCTTCTCCCCCCACCAGGTTCCTGCCACTTCCTACAGGTGGTCTAGGGGCTGTGCGGAGGCCCCTCCTTACCCATGCTGCTGGCTGGTACGTGTGGGTCCTGCGGGGTCTGCCGGGAGAGGGCAGAGGAGGGGAGCTGAGCGGTAGTGAGAGTGAAAGGCAGGAAGTTCCTGGGAGGCTGTGCGGGGGCCGGGGGCAAAGGGGAGGAATTTATCTGACCACTGGGTCTGGGCGGAGCAGCGGGAGGGCTGGGCTGCAGCCAGAGGGAATGACTAAGGGCAGTCGGCCAAGAACACAGCCTGGGCAGCTGGAGTTTGAGTTACAGGGAGTGTGTGTGTGTGTGTGTGTGTGTCGGTGCACATGCAGTCCGTGTTGTGCCTGCGTGTGTATCTCCTTCATGGGTGCCTGGGCATGTGTGAGTGTGTGTCTGAGCCTGTGCGTGCTCCTGTCACCTCCGTGGTGCCCATGTGGGCGCTATTGTGTGTGTGTCTGCATGAGTGTGTGCCTGTGTGTATGTGTGAGGCACACATATGTGCTTCTGTATGTGTGTGTTTTTGGACTTGAGTGTGTTCTGTGTGCTTATGGGACATGTGCCTGCCAGGAGACTCAGCCTGTGTAAGCATGTGCATATGTGCCCTGTGGGTGGTGTGAGAGCATGAGCGTGCATGTCCTGCACGTGTCCTGGGCCTCCTGGACCTGTCCTTGGACTTGTCTGCTGGGTTCAGGGGCCCCCGGAGCTGTGGGCCGCTTGCCTCTCCTTGCACAGCCAAACCAGCGCTCCCCTGAGATGGTCCTCTTATTCCAGACATCTGTGCTCCACCAGGCCCAGCCCTGACCTCCCACGGCCTGCAATCCCCCAGTTGCCTGCCGGGAACCAGGATGGGTAGCGTGTCCAGGTCCCATTCTCTCCTACCCATCCACTCCCTTTGAAATGAGGGAAACGCCTCGATGCTCATTGTTACCCCCCTCACCCTCAGGAGGCGGAAGTGGAGTGCCGCCCCCTCACGTCCCCCGCAGGTGCCTCAGCAGCTCCCCAGGGGCGGGTCCAGGGCCCAGGGGCAGCCCCATGCTGCCAGTGTCCCTAGCTGACCTAGGACCAGTCACAAGACTCAGGGTCTTCACTGATGCCAGAGGGAGCCCCCCAGCTGAGGACTCAGTGAGGGCCAGGGCGCTGAGCCTGCGATGACAGAGTCCCAGGGATGGAACGGGGCCACGGTCTCAGGCCGCCAGCTGCCGCTGAGGAACAGAGGCCAGAGGGAGGCCTGCTCTGTTAACTCGCTCTGGGCTGCCTCCCCGGAGCCGCCGGGGTTTGAATGTCTGGACAAGGGAACTGCCCCAAACTGGTCTCCGTCCTGAAGCCAAGCTCCCTCTCTCCTCCCAGCTGGCTGCCCGACAAGGTGACCCCTGCCCCACGCTCCGAGGAGCCGTGTCCACAGTCCTTCTCCTCTCCCTGGGGAAGCGCTGGGTGCCGATCTACTGGGTGGTGGAAGGGACACATTTGGGCGTGAGGTCGCCAGAGGAAAGAGCCACAGGGCTTCTCCACCGGGGTGGAGGGAAGGAAGGCCACACTGGTCCCCATGAGAAGGGGCCAGTCCCCCTCACTCCCATGGGTGAGGAAGGGTCACGAGTCCACAGAGGAAGATGCTCTCTGGCTGCCACTTCCTACAGGTGGTCCAGGTGGTGGTGCAGGGGTGCCCTCCCATCCCCAACTTCACTTGAAACCCATGGCCCTTGCCTGTGTCTGCATCCTCACCACTGCACCGCCGGTCAGCCCGGACGCAGCTGCCCTGCAGAGGGAGGCCCCTGAGGCTGCTCTTTCCCCTTTGCCAGTCCCCGGGCTGCCTCCACTCACCTGCCTCCATCCTGTCCCCCCCCCCGACCCCCCCGGGTTCTCCTTCTCCGGAGGGCCCCATCTCCCACCTCCTCGCTACTTCTCTGCTTCTTGGCTGGAAGTAGCCCAACACCAAAGACACCTCATGGCCAGCCTCTTATCGAAAGCTCTGGAACGTGTAACTCCCCCAAAGCAGTTCTTTTGCCTGTTCCAGAGCCTGTGGTTGGTTGCAAGCTCTTTCATGCTCTGCTCTGACCTGGCTGGTCCCTGGCTGGTCTCCTCCAAGGCGCCCTCACCTCGGTTTCTGCCCGGATGCACGGCCCCACACACAAAGGCTCCTCAAGCCCGCAGTGTGTGCTGTGCTTTGTGTCTGTGGAGAGGAGGGTGGGGGCCCCCAAAGCACAAGGATGGTCAGGGTTTGGCATTTGTTTCTGGAAGGCTCGGGACAGAGAGGCTCTTTCTCTGAAACGGGGAGAGAAGAAGAGATGTTCCTGACGGGGCAGCTGGTCTTCATGAGGAGGCGGAGGCGCCTGGGAGGGAGGGAGGACAAAGGGCTTGCATCCAGGTGCTCCCCATGTTGTCTGAGAGGCGCCGGGAGAAGGGATCGAAAGTCCACGTTTACTTGATTTACTTCTGTGTTTTTAAAACTAATGAGCATATATTACCTTAGTAACCAAAACCCCAATTAAAGAGATAGAGCTGAAACCGGTTTGGCTCAGTGGATAGAGTGTCGGCCTGTGGACTGAAAGGTCCCAGGTTCAATTCCAGTCAAGGGCATGTATTAATACCTTGGTTGTGGACACATCCCCGGTCGGGGATGTGCAGGAGGCAGCTGGTTGGTGTTTCTCTCTCATCAATGTTTCTAATTCTCTGTAAAAAATATATATTTTTTAAAAAGAGATAGGGAGACACACACACACACACACACACACAGTCACTGAGTGGCCAGATTTTTATGATCTCTGAACACATAATAATCTGGCTACTCAGTGTATATATATATATATATATATATATATATATATATATATATTAGGTCCAGTGCATGAATTTGTGCATGGGTAGGGTCTGGCCTGGCCAGGAGGAGGGGACAATTTGCATATTAGCCTTTTATTATATAGGATATACTCTGGTGGCCAGATTATTATGCGTTCAGAGATCATAATAATCTGGCCACTCAGTGTGTGTGTGTGTGTGTGTGTGTGTGTGTGTGCATTCGCGAGTGTGCACGCATAAATGTGTATATATATATATATATATATATATATATATATATGGAGAGAGAGAGAGAGAGAAATAAAGGATGGAAGATCATATGTGTTACAGGTGACAGCCACAGGAAGAGCCCATAGGGAGGCAGGACCCTGGTCCCTTCCTCCCGGAAGCTGTCCCACCAACCGGCCTGTCAAGTCCTTTGGAAGACACACATGCACATGCTCCATTATTCCTTTGCTCTTGCACTCCGCAAACATTTGTTTTGTCAGAGAAAGTGGTGAACAATGACGAAACCGGTTTGGCTCAGTGGATAGAGCATCTGTCTGCGGACTGAAAGGTCCCAGGTTCGATTCCGGTCGGGGGCATGTACATTGGTTGCGGGCACATCCCCGGTAGGGGGTGTGCAGGAGGCAGCTGGTCGATGTTTCTCTCTCATCGATGTTTCTAGCTCTCTGTCTCTCTTCCTTCCTCTCTGTAAAAAAATCAATAAAAAATATATTCAAAAGAAAAGTGGTGAGCAATACAAAGTTTCTGTGGTCAGAGAGCTAGCACTCTAAGGGAGACGGCCAATGGCCAAGTACACATAAACGAGGAACATCCTCTCAGGCGAGTGCTATGAAGGAAGTAGGAAGATGCCGGGTGATGGAGAGTGTGACATCAGACGGCGGTTCCCTGGGACACACAGGCACAGAACTGTGTGGAGGGAGCCGCGTGTAGGAACTGAAAACCCTAGGACACGAAGGGGTGCAGCACGTCTGTAGCGGACCAGTTGGCAGTCCGTGAGGCCAGGGCGGGACTGGCCCGACAGGTTGAGGTTTTGGGGAGCTAAGCAGAGTTTCGGAGCCTGAACCTGCTCCTTTTAACAACTGTCATCTAACATTTCACACACCAACCTCAGGACCTCGGAGGAAGGGAGCGGCGTTTACTAACCTGTTACGGGGTGTGGCTGGGTGGGCCTGAGCTCTGCTCCCCAGCTGTTAGTGCAGGCCCTGCCCCCAGCCAACCCGGAGAGGCATTTAAGCAGCCTTTTCATCTCACATCAAGGAAGCAGAGGTGTTTTTTATTATTATTTATATATTTTTTAAAATTATTTTTTAAGTTAATAAACTTTAAATATATATATATATATATATATATATATATATATATATATATATTTTATTGATTTTTTACAGAGAGGAGGAAGGGAGAGGGATAGAGAACTAGAAACATCAATGAGAGAGAAACATCGACCAGTTGCTTCTACTGGGGATGTGTCCTTAACCAAAGTACATGCCCTTGACGGGAATCAAACCTGGGACCCTTCAGCCTGCAGGCAGACGCTCTATCCAGAGTCAAACTGGTTTTGACTAAGTTAATAAACTTTTATTTACTTAAGGGATTTCACATGTTCTGAGTTCTTCCACTGCCTTAGTTCCTCCTGAGCTTGAGTCTTAACCATCTTACTCCCTTTTTTTTTTTTTTTTTGCTCAATCCGGAAGTCATCTCAGTCAGTCCTATATAGCAGGAACAGAGATTATCGGGATCCCAAGCTGTCTGGGAACTGAGAAGGATCAGCTAGACAAAGGCCATCAGGGCCCAGATGTCTAAGATGGCCATCATCAAATCCCACTGATTACCAACGGCTGTCCCAAACACCTCCTAGAGCGTGTGTTAGATTTAGACCGGACAGCGATCTGGCAATGCAGATTAAGGTTAGTGAAATGTTCCAGTAGGCTGAATGCTATGTTGTCAACATAGCAGAGGAAAAAAAAACCCTATTGGGGAAATGTTTTGTGGTCATGTCCATGGCAAATGGCAAACTGAATTCTAAAAGCCTTGGAAATGACCATCAGAGATTTTTTTTTATTTTTAAATAACATCATTACATACATCATTACATTTTTAAAAATTGATTTCAGAGAGGAAAGGAGAGGGAGATAGAGAAACATCAATGATGAGAGAGAATCATTGATTGACTGCCTCCACTGGGGATCGAGCCCACAACCCAAGCATGTGCCCTTGACTGGAATTGAACCTGAGACCCTCCAGTCCATAGGCCAACGCTCTAGGCTCTGAGCCAAACCAGCCAGGGCAGGGAGCAGAGTTTTACTCATCCATCCAGCTGTTCACACTCATCTCACAGCCCCTCCCTGAGTTCAAGCTCAATGCAACAAATGAATAAAGGCCAATGCCCTCTGCCAGGGCTTCCTGTGACAGGCATGATGTGAGAGGCACTTGGAGGGCTTCCTCTCCACCTCCATTCCACTAGGAAATAGTCCCTCTGTGCCCCTGCCTGTTGCCCCTGGCTGGGTAGCTCAGTTGGTTGGAGCATCGGCCCAAACACCAAAAGGTGGCAAGTTCCATTCCAGGTCAATATTCGTTCAGTGTTCAAATTTCCCCTACTGTCACATACATCTTTGTATGACAGTTTACTTATTTGAATCAAGATCTAAAGAGGGTCCATACCTTTCTATTATCTCTTCTGATAAATCTCTTAAATCCTGTTCAACACTTTAACAGACTGAGCTCCTGTTTGAGTAAAGAAGGGTCTGACCAGAACTGAAATTAGGTTCTGTGTCTCACTACACATCTAATCTACAGGGACAACGGCGACGTGGGTTTGCAAGCCAATCGTGTGGCCTAGAAGAGGTACCAGCAACCTCGGTTACGGGGACTCAGGCGAAAGCTTGCTGCCACCCCCGACCCCCCTCAGCCTTCCTCGGGGGCCACGCCTGGCTCCAGAAGAGCTGAGACCAGAGCCATAAAGCGGCTTTCCTGCAATCATCTCCACCTTTACAGGGGTCTGCTTGGCTCGGGCATTCTCGGCTAGGAGCCCTGGAAAGAAAGAAT
The DNA here is from genome assembly GCF_964339955.1 of Pipistrellus hanaki. Classification (NCBI taxonomy): domain Eukaryota; kingdom Metazoa; phylum Chordata; class Mammalia; order Chiroptera; family Vespertilionidae; genus Pipistrellus; species Pipistrellus hanaki. Next base: position 7,579,213 of record NC_140520.1, read on the forward strand.
TGCATCAGTCTTGGTTAATGGCCCCAATTAAGCCACGAAAACCCTTAGGGGAGCCTCCATTTTGGACATGTTACGAGACTGTAAAGAAAATATCCAAAGGAAATTAAAAGCCATTCCTATGTGAGGCTGGAATGTTATTTGGTTCCTGGAGTCAGATCCCTGAGCCAAGCTTCTCTACTGAAGCTCAAGACAAGCAGGAACATATCCCCCCAACTTCCTGGGGAGCCCAGGACCCTGGTTTTGTCAGCTCAGCACAAAGATGCCGCCCGGGAAGGAAGTAGGGGGGACTTCTCCCAGAGTCCCAGAAAGACCAGCATCCCCAAGGCTGGACAGACCCGGCTTCAGTTCTCCTGGCTTCCGGCTTCCATACACCATCTCCCTCCTGCCGTTTCCCCCAGGACCTGCCCAGAGCCACAGCCAGGAGCAGAAATGTGGAAAGTGCCACCCTGGGAAAGGAGTATCGTGTACTTCCTCTCTCAGCTCGCCAAAAGCCTGCTCAGAAACCGAGTTTAAACAGGCTTCAATGGGAAAATGTTGATTGCTCCTAATACACAAAGCTCTCCAACCAATCAATTGGAAAAAGACAGACAACGCAAACAGGAAAATATTCCAAGAATATAAAAATAAAAGGTCAGCCATGGCTGGTTTGGCTCAGTGGCTAGAGCGTCAGCCCGCGGACTGAAAGGTCCCAGGTTCACTTCTGGTCAAGGGCACATGCCTGGGTTGTGGGCTCGATTCCTAGTGTGGGGCGTGCAGGAGGCAGCCGATCAATGATTCTCTCTTATCATTGACTTCCTTTTCTTTATTTTTCTTTTCTTTTTAAATGAAACTTTTTATTTTGGAATAATTCTCGATTTCCCCCCACAGTTGCCTAGTGAGTACAGGGTTCCTGCGCACAGCTAGTCTCTCCTGTGGTTCACAGCTTCCATAACCCCGGGGCCAACACAGCTAACAAGTGAGTGCTGGTGCTGTGCTTGAACCGGACTATAGACTTGTGCTTCCCTACTCTTTCACTAATGGTCTTCTCCTGTTGGAGGATCTACCTAGAACCCCGCACTGCTGTTAGCCCCGTCTGTGCAGTGTCTCTCAGTTGTCCTTGTTTTTAATGACCTTGATGAGCTTGGAGGGTGCTGTGTGGAGAGGGGCTACAGCATTTGCACAGGTTCAAGACTGGCACTAATGAGAGGACCCAGTCCTCTCGTGGCCATGTGAGTGTCCCAGCTTGGAAGGCAGAGCCTCCCAGCATAATGATAGCCAACAGCTAGAGTTGTAAGCTTGAACCTATGGTCTGAACACGTGGCCCCACGTGCCTGAGTGATATAGGCTGCAAGTAACCCAGGTTTGCTCAGGTGCATGAAATGGAGTAGGATGGAAACCCTTGAAAATGCTGTAAACATCTTGACCAAGTCCTTACGTTGCCTCGTGGCATCTGCTATAAAATACAGCCTCGGCTTGTGGGCTTGGGTGCTGTTTCTCAGGAAGCAGCATCCCACCGAGACCCAGCTTTCATTCTCTTGTCTGTCTTTTCCAAGCTTTTCAGCTGCCCCTCTCAGGGACACCCTTGGCCGTGTGGGACAGCACAGTGAATTGATGTTTTCTCTTTCTCTTTCTCTCCCCCTCTCCCTTCCTCTCTGAAATCAATAAAAATATATTTTTTTAAAAAGAGAAAAAGATAAAAAAAGAAAAAAGAGCCATCTTAGCCCTGGCTGTATAACTGAGTGGCTTAGAGGCTGAGTTCTGGTGCCAGACTACCTGGGCTCAAATCTGGGCACCAACACATGCATGCCGGGTACCTCTCTGCTTCAGTTTCCACCCCTGTAAAATGCAGATAATAATAGCTCAGACCTCGAGTGGCCATTTGGGAATTATGTTAGTAATACTTGTAAAGCACTTAGGACAGGGTCCGGCATGTAGCAAACACTCTATAAATGTTAGCTATTATTAAGACACGGGAACAAGAGGAAAGTCATAAATACCAGTCAACCGCAGTATCAGGGTCAGTTGCCAGGATGAGAACAGTACACACAAAACCTCGTACGGGAATGCTTACACCACGTTCATTCATGGCAGGCAGAAACTAGAAAGAAACAAGGGTGCTGTCTCTCAACACGTGGATGATTAAACAAACTGTGGTACATCCGCACCATGGTGGTTATCCCGCAATAAACAACAACAACAACAACAACAACAATAACAAACCATCAGCAAAACGATGGGAACAAAAGAAAAATAGATAACTAGGACTATATCAAAATTCAAATCTTCTGTGTATCAAAGGACACGGTCAAAAGACAACCGCAGTTCCTGCCTTTTATTTATTTATTTATTTATTAAATATTTTTTATTGAATTTTTACAGAGAGGAAGAGAGAGGGATAGAGAGAAACATCGATGAGAGAGAATCATCGATCAGCTGCCTCTTGCACACCCCCTACTGGAGATGTGCCTGCAACCAAGGTGCATGCCCTTGACAGAACTCAAACCCGGGACCTTTCAGTCCGCAGGCCGACGCTCTATCCACTGAGCCAAACAGGTTTCGGCCTTGGTGGGTCTTTTAGTTTAGCCAGGCAGACAGTCTGCAGACAGGTGTGACGCATGCTCGGAGAGGATATGGTAAAACTGAATGACAGGATGTGAAACTGCACAGTCCTCAGGGCAGACCCGCAAAGCAGTGCAGCCCTGGGCAAGCTGGACATGTTTTCTCTCTCATCTTTTTGTTAGAGTCCCTGGGGCCAGGCTTCAGCAGTTCGGGGGAAAAGATGCTTCTGTAACTCTTTTGTAGCAAAGATTCATTTTTCACTTCTAAAAAACCCCAAAGAAACGGAGCAGTGGAAATGTTTGTGAGATGGAGGTGATAGTGGTTTAGTTTTCTTTCTTTTCTGAGAAGTTCAGGACATCTCCTATAACCAAAGGCATTCTGCATGTTATAAAACCAGTCCAGTCATTACTGATACAAAAGCTTAAACTGTGGTGGGAGCTAAATGCTAATAAAAATCAAAGTCATAGACAACCACAGGAAACTGAGCACACTTAAAAGTGTTCCTTCATACCGGTAATATCAGACTTGATTTAAAAAGAAAAGAAAAAAGAATATTCCAAAATTTCCCTTGTTGCAAGTTTAAGACTTTTTGAGCTCACCTCAGAACAGAACAGACGCGGGCCACCTTCTGAGTAGTGTGCACCATCAAATGTGAGTGGTTTGCTTTCTGTGCCCTCCTCTTCGGCTGGGTGATTCCAGATCCTTTCACTTTTCTGCTTTCAGACCCTATGGAATGTGGCTACCTGCCAGACCTCTGGAACTAAAACTGGCCCTATCAGAGCCTTAATCTAGAGACTTAAAAAGGAGTGAGACCAGAAACCAGCAACCCACCTCTGGCCACTTCTAAGCAGGGATATCGCCAGTACATTGCTGGCTGATTGATTTAAGTTCATATGATGAGGGCTGTAGTTGGGAAGAGGGAGGTATTTATGGGTTTTTGAGGAATCCCAGGAAGCCCATTGTCATCATATCTGAGCACGTTTTTTGTTCAAGTAAGCCGATGAATGGCCCAAAAGTCACCTGGAATTTGGGGCTTGGGGTGTGAGTGGCTATTAATTAAAGCAAAAAACAAAAACAAAAACAAACAAAAGAAAAAACCCCTGATTTTTCAAGATCAAAAGTTGATATAAAGAGTTGGGTGCCTCTAACATATAAAATTATTTTTTTAAAGAGATTAAAAATATATTTAAAAAAAATTAATTTCAGAGAGGAAGGAAGGGAGAGGTAGAAACATCAATGATAAGAGTGAATCATTGATCAGCTTCCTCCTGCAAGCTCCCCACTTCGGATCAAGCCAGCAACCTGGGTATGTGTCCTTGACCGGAATCGAACTTGGGATCCTTTAGTCCACAGGTTGGCACTCAATCCACTGAGACAAACCAGCTATGACCATACAACATTCTTAACCCTTCCCTTTCCAGGGTTTCATGATCGAAAATATTTTGCTTTTCAATAAGGTTAAAGTGTCATGGATGGCTTTGGTTCAAATCAACTCAGGGAATTAAAAAAAAACAAACTGATTTGGTTTCCTGCGGAGTTTTTTAAAAAAACAAAACCCTGACATTCAAGCTGTGTAGGGAGGACTGTCCAAGTAGTGTTTTAGGTTCTCCAGTTTGATTCCAGACGCTGCTTCCAGCCTAGACCACAGAATCCCAAGCGAAGCCCTGGAATTTAGTTTCACTCCCACAGTCAGTGGAATTTTTCTGCTGCTTAAGCGATGGGCCAGAGCATGTTCTCATAAGAAAACTTGCAGAGCCCAAACCGGTTTGGTTCAGTGGATAGAACGTTAGCCTGTGGACTGAAAGGTCCCAAGTTCGATTCCGGTCAGGGGCATGTATCTTGGTTGCGGGCACATCCCCAATTGGGGGGGGGGGGGGGGAGTGCAGGAGACAGCTGATGGATGTTTCTAACTCTCTCTCCTTTCCTCTCTGTAAAAAATCAATATATTTTTTAAAAATAAAAAAACTTGCAGATTTGCCCAAGGTCCTATGGAGTGAGTAATTCACGAGATATGCATAACTGTCCGGTTCCTTTTTACCTACTGGGTTTGAAGGCCCAGAGCTGCCATCCCTAGCTATGGGACCGGGTAAATCACTACCACCCAAGCCTCGGTCTCTCATCTACAGCATAAGCCGAACATGTCTGCCACATGGGGATGACACTAGTCTCCTGTGGGGCTTTTGATAAGGATCCAACATGGGCAGGAGAAATTCTGCCTCGGCGCTCAGGGGAAGCGTCTTGAAGGCCCCCTAACATCCCTTTACCTGCCTCCCACACCACCCCGTCCTTCCTTAAACCTGGGCTTCCGCAGCCCTGATTTGGTCCACACTCTTCCCGCGGGCTCTGCGGGCGTGGGCGCCGCCCCCGGAAGCGCAGTGGCCCCGAGTGACCTCATCCTCATGGCCGCCGGGAGCAGCTGGCAGGAAGAGGAAAAGTGTGGCACCGGAGGATCAGTTCCACTTCCGCTTCCGCTGGCGCAAGCGCTTTCATTTCTGCTGCTGCCGTGACTAAGATGGAAGCGCTTTGGGAGTCGCGGGCCGGCCTGTGGGCTGGGGGCCCGGCCCCCGGGCAGTTTTATCGCATCCCACCCACTCCCGGCTCCTTGGAGGACCCCGCGGCGGCGCTCCACGGGGGTCCGATCACGCGCACCCAGTAAGCTCGGGGCGCCCCAGCTTCCGCCGCGGTGGGGGTGGGCCTGCTGCGCCCGTGGGCCGAGGGTTCGGAGGGAGCGGGGGGAGGAGAGGGGCGGCGAGGGGCCCGGAGTCCTGGGCAATGAATGGGGCTCCGAGAAGACGAAGGTGAACGGTCCACCGCGCAGGGAGAGGACTCGGGCGCCCCCCGCCCCCGCGCCGCCCTGTAGACCCTCTACCCCCTCTGTCCCCAGGAACCCCATGGTGACCGGGACCTCGGTCCTGGGCGTGAAATTTGACGGCGGAGTGGTGATCGCAGCGGACATGCTGGGTTCCTACGGCTCCTTGGCCCGTTTCCGCAACATCTCCCGCATCATGCGAGTCAATGACTGCACCATGCTGGGTGCCTCCGGAGACTATGCCGATTTCCAGTATGTGAAGCAAGTGCTCGGCCAGATGGTGTAAGTCCTCTTCGTTCCCAAGCTTGGTACCCAGGCGGGCAGGGGAATCGCTGGTGTGTGTGTGTGTGTGTGTGTGTGTGTGTGTGTGTGTGTGTATGTGTATGTGTATGTGTATGTTTTATCTTCTTGAGAAGTTCTGAGATGGACGCACTCCAGGCCGCTGCAGGGGACGGGGAGAATTGTAGGGGTGGAAGATGGGGGATGGAGATCCCGCCTTTAATACTCTCACGCCCGTTTCTGTTTCGAAGGATTGATGAAGAGTTGTTGGGAGACGGGCACAACTATAGCCCAAAAGCTATCCACTCATGGCTGACCAGGGCCATGTACAGCCGCCGCTCCAAGATGAACCCCCTGTGGAACACCATGGTCATTGGAGGCTATTCCGACGGAGAGAGGTTGGTCTGAATACAGATTGCACCCCCAACCTGACCTGCCGTGTCACGTGTTGACATCTTTACCCCCTGAGTAAATCCCAGTTCCCGGGCCCCATGGCCCCGGACTTCAGCCAGGATGCAGAAACGTAAGATGACGTTAGTTCTTTGACCTGTTGTGTCTCTTTAGCTTCCTCGGTTACGTGGACATGCTTGGCGTAGCCTATGAAGCCCCTTCCCTGGCCACGGGCTACGGTTCCTACTTGGCTCAGGTAAGGAGTGAGTTGAGAGGGGGAGGGGGTGCAGAGGGGAAGAGAGCAGGCAATGGGGGCTGGTGGTTGTGTGCTTGCTTTTTATTTTACCTTCCAACTCTGACATGAGGAACAGGCTAAGATCCCTGTTGCTGGGCAGATGGTTGTCTTTGTGGTTCAGAGGCTGTAAGTGTGGCATTTGCATTCCAATGACAAGGCATGTTCAGGAGTTAGTAGGCATGTGCAGAGAGAGGACACTCTAGGACCTCCCCTTCAGGTGGGTCTTAGCACAAGTAAACAGTATTCCGGTGAGGCAGTAGGCGGAATGTTACTTTTCCACTCGTTTGTGCATATTACACCATGGGTTTGAGACAAAGAGCCAGGTGGTCAGCCCCTGATCATCTCCCATGTTTTTCCCCTAATGTCCTCAGCCTCTGCTTCGAGAAGTTCTGGAGAAGCAGCCAGTGCTGAGCCAGGCCGAGGCCCGAGAGCTGGTGGAACGCTGCATGCGAGTGCTGTACTACCGGGATGCCCGCTCTTATAACCGGGTGAGGAGGGGGGTGGATGACGGGTGAGGAGGGGGGTGGATGATGAAGGTGAAGGGATCTCATTGGCAGGGTCTCGATACTCGCCAATGTCAAGGGTTTCCACGCTTTGAAGGGCAGTTTGTCCCATTTCTGTCTCCTGTTTTCATATTTGGGAAAGACCCTCTTCTTGACCTTTGGCCAGGTCCCAGAGATTTCTTTCATGTGGGGTTAGGCATTTTCACTAAAGAGACCTGCTTTCTTTCAGTTTCAAATCGCCACGGTAACCGAGAAAGGTGTTGAAATAGAGGGACCACTTTCAGCAGAAACCAACTGGGATATTGCCCACATGATCAGGTGATTGGAATTGAAATTATAATGGGGAAAATAGGTGCTAGAAGAGTTGGGAGGCCCCGAGGCTTGCACTAAGCTGGGTTTTTTTTTGTTTTTGTTTTTTTTTTAAGTCTCAACCCCAAATTCTCTGGGTGGCATGCATTTTGGTCCAACAGAACTGCTTTTGGTAATTGATTCCTTTCCCTATCACTTCGCAAATCTATTAATGCTCTCTTCCTTTCCAGTGGCTTCGAGTGAAACACAGACGTGTTGTTTAGAAGTGAAGTTGTATTCTTCCGATTGAACTTGGGCTGGTTCAGAGGTAGATTTCCCTTTTGTAAAATAAATCTTTTGAAACACTTGCTGAGTAGTTGTATTTTGTCTGACTAGGTCACACCAAGAACAAAACCACTAAGTACTGCCATATGCCATTTCCTCCCTGATCTGAAACCTTTGGCTCTTAGTTCTTTTTTTTAATATATTTTATTGATTTTTTACAGGGAGGAAGAGAGAGGGATAGTTAGAAACATCGATGAGAGAGAATCATCGGTCAGCTGCCTCTTACACATCCCCCACTGGGGAAGTGCCCACAACCAAGGTACATGCCCTTGACCGGAATCAAACCTACGACCCTTCAGTCTGCAGGCTGCAGCTCTATCCACTGAGCCAAACCGGTTTCGGGGGCTCTTAGTTCTTATAGCAGATAGTTCTCTGCATGACAATACAGAAGACCCACCTGCTGTCTTCAATTGTAGAAGCCAGGCTTATTTAATCCCTGTGGGATAACCTAATTGGCTTTTGTGTTTAATTTTTTTCTTCAACATTTCCACCCATGCACCAGGTTCTCAAATAGTTTCTGGTTAATGTTGGCTGCAAATGTAGTTTTAGTTAAAACACCATTTTAAAGATAAAATGGAGCATCTAATGGAGTTCTTCTGTATAAGGCTACTCCCGAGCTGGAACTGACAGTCTCAACCCTCCCATTCCATTTAAGAAATCTAAGTAGCCCTGTCCGGTTTGACTCAGTGGATGGAGCATCAGCCTGCAGACTCAAGGGTTCCAAGTTCGATTCCGGTCAAGGGCATGTACCTTGGTTGCGGACACATCCCCAGTAGGGGGTGTGCTGGAGGCAGCTGATCGATGTTTCTCTCTCATCAATATTTCTAACTCTATCCCTCTCCCTTCCTCTCTGTAAAAAAAAAAAAAAAAAATCAATAATATATATTAAAAAAAGAAATACTAAGTAATTTCAACATTGAACTTAAATGCCTATTGTTCAAACCTACTACTAATTTCTAGCCCTGCCATAAAACTTATAAGTTTTGTGTGTTTATTAAAAGGTCCTAAGTGTGGCTGTGAGTCCAATCAATTGGGGTAACAGCCAAATTCCATCCCCGGAATGGTGTTAAACTCTTATTTAAAAATGAACACCTCCCAGCCGGCACCGGTTTGGCTCAGTGGATAGAGCGTTGGCTTGGGACTGAAAGGTCCCGGGTTCGATTCCGGTCAAGGGCATGTACCTTGGTTGCGGGCACATCCCCAGTAGGGGGTGTGCAAGAGGCAGCTGGTAGATGACTCTCTCTCATCGATGTTTCTGATTCTCTATCCCTCTCTCTTCCTCTCTGTGAAAAATCAATAAAATATATTTAAAAACAAAAAAAAAACAAAAAACGAACACCTCCCAAATAAAAAACAAAAATATAAAAATGAACACCTTAGGTAATTCTGATGCATATCCTCTCTAAACCTCTTTTTGAGAAAGCAGTACAGACTTACTACAGCAAACCCAAAAACGTACAGAAGTTCAGTGAGGTGAGAAAGGAGGGAGAAATCAAAGCATCGCTCTGCCCATGTCACCCATGATTACAACCAACCAGTATATTAAAGCAAAAGAAAACCATGAGCTTTCAATTTGAATATTCTATAGTCTCAACACAGAAAGTAGGCAATAAATACTTTATTGATTAAACTGAAATATATATAAAAAAAACAAAAACAAAAAACCCCAACCTTGTACTACTAAGCCAAGTGGGCAGAATCCACAATAACTTTCTGGCCAAAACTCAGCTGACCCACTGTTGGAAAAACGGTCTTAAAAAGACTGCCCCTCAGGAAAGTCACTCCACTAAGTTTGGGCTGCTGTGGAGACTACCAAAGAGAAGGATTAGGTCGTTGTAGATGGAGCTGACCATAGTTCTTGATCTTTCTGAAAGGCAAAGGATTGACTCAAAATTCCGTAATTCTGTCGAAATGGTACCAGGCAAAGAGCTGGGGAAGAGAAGCCCGGATGGATCTTCGGTTCAGTGTCTAGATGCCATGGGTTCACAAAGCTGGCCCCGGTGTTTACGGGAGGGATCCCTCCAGATCACTATCTTAGAGCCGTTTGGGGTTAAAAAACGAAAAGGGACAAACAGGGGTAACAAATGTCACACCTGTACCATCAGGCCCACATGCCAGTCTGTGAAAACCATTAGAATAGGGGCACCCAGGAAAAAAAGCATTGTTTATAAACTCATTTCCCTTCATTAAATGTCTCACGTACATTTTAAAGATGAACCAGTCACAGGCCTGTGCAGGTCGCCGTCCTGGCTCTAGGAAGGAAGCGTTGCTGAGACTCAGGGTGGACAGAAGGGGGTAGCTGTGGGAAAGAAAGGTGGGCCTGGATTTTTGCTCCTTTTCTCTGTTACAGTACATTTCAGTTTATAACCATGAGTACATACAACTTTTTAAAAAAAAAACCCTCATGCATCAAAACGTTCTCTTTCCTTGATGCTGGCAGTGAAAAATAAAGATTCGTGTCTTTTTCTCTGTGCACACCCCCATGTATTTCTTCTTCAGGTCAGATTCTTCACTAAGCATTAAGAGAAATAGGAGAAAGCAGGATTTCAGCAAATGGTCTGTCTTTTCTTTTTAAAGTTCAACGCTTAATTTCTTGCACCATTAGCTCCTGGCTGTAGGAATGTGGTCGCTTGGTCAGGCACTGTCCACTTAAGATGAAGTTCAAAGCAGGGACTGCCCTCGGAGGGTGTGCAGGACGAAGACCCCACACCGGGAATGGCTTCCGCCCTAATACTCTGATCGCCTCAGTACCTCTCGCTTGCTAATGACATGTATGATCCTTTGTCCAGAGTGATGGTGTGAGAATGGGAAAAGGGGGCCAGATATCCCAAGTGTTTCAAAGAATATTGGTTTTGTCGTGTTTTTTGTTGGGAGGGTGGTGAGAAAAAAGATCTATTCATCATTCTGGTTGGTTAAAGGTGGTTTCATGCATTTTTTAAAGCCACAATTTTATATCGAGTTGCTGTAGAAACCAACTTCTCTGGAGAGGGAAGGTAAGAAAGGAGAAGGAAGAGAGAGTTCAGTGGGATTTTTTTTTTTTCCATTTTCATTTTTATATAAAAGTGTTAAGACCACAATGAAAAAAGTTTATCCATTATATATAATAAACCAGTTCGTGAGCTACAATTTTTCTTTCCCATCTTCAGAAATGTTCTCAAATTGACAATGGTTGGATGGCACCATGCCCAGACACTGGCCACACAGTAAAACAAACCAGATGTACTATAATACAATTGAGGTAAAAGGGGAAACGAAAAAGGTAACATTCGTCCACAAAGGATTTTTTTTCTTTTCTTGTTTTGTCAGAAAAATACCAAACACAGTGATTTAAGTTTTTTTTTAAAAATCCACAAAAACCTGTTATCATCATAAATGAATGACCAATGGGGCCAGCTCCTCGGCTCAGATGCGATTACTATTGGTTTTCCTAATAATCCACAAATCCACAGGGAAGTATCAGTCAACATCAGGGGCAGTGGTGGCGTCAAATTAAAAAATATAAACCGAATACCCCGCCTGGTACACCCCCTTTCCCCTACGCCCCTCTGCCCTCCCTCACGCTGTCCCACCCCCACTCTATCCGCCCTCCAGACCCCGACACTCAAATCTCCATCAGGTCGAGGTCGGCTTCTTCAAAGCCATAGAAGGACTCGGTCTCGCTCTCCCCCTCGAAGAGCTGGTGGAGGCTCTCGGGGTCGGCTGTCTCTTCGGGGGAGGACCTGGGCCGGGGGGTGGAGGCCGGGTGCTCCTCGGACTGCTCCCCGCTCAGCTTCAGCTGCTCCTCCAGGGAGGCGATGAGCTCCTCCTGCATGTCGGCGTTTCTCGTGGGCGAGTTAATGTTGCCGTCGGGGCCCGGCAGGACGCTGGCCACGAGGAAGGACCGCTGAACCAGCTCCGGGCAGTCCCCGATCACGGCCAGCACCTCGGCCAGCCAGACCACCACCAGGTGCAGCAGGACGCCGGAGTCGCACGCGGCGTCCGCCATCTCCCGGGCCTGCTCCTTCCACTTCTTGTGCAGGAAGTTCTTGACCGTCCGCTTGATGCACACGTCTAAGGGCTGGATCTTGGAGCTGCAGCCTGCCGGGACCACGGCGGGCAGGGTGCTGGAGGCGCTCAGCAGCGCCAGCACCTCCTCGGACAGGTGGGTGCGGTGGCAGTCCATCACCAGCATGCCTTTGCCGCGCTGGCAGGCGGCGTGCTTCTGCCACACCCGGGCGGACCACAGCTCCATGATCTCGTCGTCGCTGTAGCCGCCCTCCTTGGCCTCCAGCAGGATGGAGTCCGGCACGTCGGCGGGCTGGTCCACGTGTCCTCGGTAGAAAACCAGGGTGGGGAGGACGGTGCCGTCGGCCAGGATGGCCAGCACCACGTCGCACCACGGTTCCCCGGTGCCCACCGTCTGCAGGGCGTTCTCCTTCCGGTCGTCGCTGCTCAGCACCTCCGTATCCAGGAACAGGGAGATCTCGTCGACGGCCACGATCATGGACAGGGGCAGGTCCTGGTTGTGGATCTGCCGCTGCACGAATTCGATGAAGAGCCCCGCGTTCTCGGCCACGTCCTTGGGCAGCGCGTGGGCCACGGCGCGCCGGGCGTGGGGAGTCAGGTGGTGCCGCAGCATGAAGCGCACGGCCCACTCGTAGGAGATCTTGAACCCCCCCTCCAGCGAGCGCCCGATCTTCGTGGCCTTCTGGAACAAGGTCTCCTCGTTGACCGGGAGCTGCTGCTCGCGCTGGGTGAGCACCCACTCGGCCAGCTTCTCCTCCGCCTCGAAGCTCAGGTACTTGCCCTCCAGGGCGTCCCACTGGGAGGCCTGGAAGCGCCGGAGCCAGCGGCGGATGCGGCGCTGCGGGTTCCGGAAGTGCTCGGCCGCCTGCTCCGTGTCACAGCACAGGGCGAACAGCACCACGCGCAGCTTCTTCACCGACAGCTGCTCCTTCTTGCCGCCCCCACCGCTGCTCCCGCCCCCGGAGGCGGGCTCGGGCTCCTGGGCGGCGGGGCTTCCTTCGTCCTGGTCATCCACATCCAGACACTCGGCCTCCCCCGCGGCCAGGGGCGGGAGGGCCAGCGGCGGGGGCAGCGTGGGGGTGGGCGGCGGGGTGGCGGTGGAAGCCGGTGACGGGAGAGCCTGGGCCGTGGGCGCCGGGAGCTCTTCAGGCTCGGCGGGGGCGGGCTCGGCGGGTTTCACAGTGGAAGCTTTATTGGACGGGAAGGAAGGAGGAGGGTACGTATTCTTCAAGTTCCGGTCATTCAGCCGGTCCCGAGTCTGGCCATGCCTACAGGGTTCGCAGAGAGAGGAAGGAGAACCTCAGTAAAACCAGGAATACAAAGTAACGGCAGGAATCGTAATAAAAACCAAACACACTGCAGAACAGAAATTAAGTCATAAAGTGAGTTTCTTTTACCTTGAGTGAGACATCCAAGAGAGGCCTATGGAGGAGACAATGAAAAAAAGTTAATCCAGTGAAGAAAAAAGCCTTCTGAAGACAATGTCTTGGGATTTCAATCAAAAAGGCAAATCTACTGCCTACTCAAGTCTTATAGAAACTTCAGGTTAGCATGCTTCCAAACAGTGGAGCAAGCCAAAAACAGTGGATGGGCTAGGGATGCTCCCGATTCATGGAACATCACTTGTATCCCTTTTTTTTTTCTTGTCCTGCTAATCCCATCTCTCCTACTTACCTCGTGGCAGAATGCTGCTGGATCTGTGAGAGGGATTGAATACCAAATGCTTGGCCATGGCATCGCCCACGAAGGTAACGAAGGTACAGGAAGTGCAGTACAGCTTGATTCCGCTGAGAAAGAGAGAGCCAGGAGCACAGAAGTCAAGTACAGCAGTGAACGAGAGAGTTAAGCCTTGAGGCTTAATAAAGGAGTGTCCTTTCTTCTCTCTCTCAAATTAATTCACATACCCACCCATCCCAAAGCAGTTTAAAGGATCTGATGTACCGGTAAAAACGTCTAAATTCAGAGATCATCAGCAAGTGTTTCCTTACCTCACAGAGTTTTTAAATAACGCCAAATACTTGGAGCTCTTCCGTGGAACATGATTGCTGAGAAAGACAGAGAGTGGTATGAGTTACAGGGTTCTGCTGGTGAAACAGATCACCAGCCGCTGACAAGGACCCAACAAAGAAGATGCCTTTTGCCCTGGCCGGTAACTTAGTCAATTGGAGCATCATCCCGGTTGGGGTGCAACTGATATTTCTCTCACATCAATGTTTCTCCCTTTCTCAAAAAAAACAAAACAAAAAAAACCCACCACCACCAAAAAAAAACCCCCAAAAAACCACACACAAAACACACACACACACACACACACACACACACACACACAACCCCTTCAATCCATCCTAAACTCAAATGTGCCAGTTTTCCTATTGGGGGGCGGGGGGGTGGAGGCGGGGAGGGAGGGTAGGAGGTTAGGATTAGGGTCTACGAAAATGCACATAGTGCCGAAACCGGTTTGGCTCAGTGGATAGAGCTTCAGCCTGCGGACTGCAAGGTCCCAGGTTCAATTCCGGTCAAGGGCATGCACCTTGGTTACGGGTACATCCCCAGTAGGGGGTGTGCAAGAGGCAGCTGATCGATGATTCTTTCTCATCGATGTTTCTAACTCTCTATCCCTCTCTCTCTTCCTCTCTGTAAAAAAATCAATAAAATATATATTTAAAAAAAGAAAAAGAAAATGCACATAGAGATCGCGAGGGCCTGGGGCTGGACCCAGAGCTGCAGTTCTAACAAGCTTCCGCATGGTGCTGTCGGTCCTGGAACCACAATTTGAGTGGAAGGTTCCACAAAGTCAGAGCACAGCCCATTGAAGTTAAAAGAACACGGGCTGGCCTCTCACTCTGCAAGAGACGGACGAACAGCTCTAAGAACTGAAGGAATAAACAAACTATGAACAGGGGAGGGGAGAGAGAGTTCTGCGAATCTCAACTCCCAGACAGGAACCGCGGTTTAACTGTGACTTACTTGATCATGTGATTGGCATAAGCTCGAGAACAGCAGGTGCTGTAGCGACACAGAGAGCAGTGGACATACGTAGGAAAATGGTTCGGGAAATCTGGGATCTCGAAGCTGCACTCCAGACACGTCTGCCGGCCCATGACACTCCTGTCGAGAAACAAGGAAGATGATCACAAACTGCCTCTGAGGACAGACCCTACTGAGGGCTGCCGGTCACACGGGGTGAGGGCAGCCGTGCCTCCCGCCCGGGCCTCTAGAGAAGGGCACTGACATTTTCCTAACGGCTCTCTTCTGGATGTTGCGCTGGACGGGGGGGTAGAGGAAGACTGGCAGAGGGTCCGATGACGAGGTCAGGGGTCCTGCCTCCTGCAAGGTGCTGGGCGGAGCGTCACCGGAGACAGGGAGACTTCGCGGCTGCCCTCGGGAAGCCCGGATTGTCACCTGGTGGTCAAGGGGAGGGACACTCAGACATCCGACACTGAAACTCTCTGTTCCTCTCCTGAGTCTGCAAAGGAAATGCTGACCACTCCGTTACCTTGGTGCCTGGTTTCAAGCCTTCCAGCTGCTTGGGTTTCCGGAAGGTCTTATGGTGCTGAAGCTTGTGTTCAATCTTGTCCTTGGCGAAGAGGAACTGCAGCCGGCATTTGTTGCAGTGATACACGTTCCTCTTCTGAGGGGGGAAAAAGAAACTCTTTTACCACCTCCCAGCGAATTTCCTTCCCTGAGGAGAAGGCAGATCAATGCCAACCAGACTACTCTGCTCATCTTTCTGCTGATGCACAATAGGCACAGCCTGCCACTGAGCATCATCACCTCCCGGTCTCCCAAAGAAAGGTGGGCTCCCAGCCAGGGCGCCTGGGTCCTCACACATCTCTCCCCGACATGCTTTAATAACTGGACGAGTGGCTCAGCTCCACTTGTCCACACTTTATAGTTCCAGTGTGGACAGTGCCACCTACTTCTGGGCATTGTTACTTCTTTATTTTTATTCATTTCAGAGAGGAAGGAAGAGGGAGAGAGAAACATCAACGAAGAGAGAGAATCATTGATCAGCTGCCTCCTGCTCAACCCCTGGGCTTGAGCCCGCAACCCAGGCATGTGCCCTGGCCGGGAATCCAACCGGGGACATATTGGGGTTCATGGGTAAATGCTCAACCACTGAGCCACATTGGCTGAGCTCTTTAAAAAAGAAAAAAGAAAAGAAAATGTACATGGTAAAAAAAACAAAACAAAACAAAAAAAACATTTTTTTTTACTCTGTAAGATTGTTTTCAACTCTGATCCTTAGTCCCTGTCCACAAAAACAACTTACCAGCTTCTTGGGTTTCTTTCACGGACAGCCATGCTACAAACACATACCTCTCCAACCACCACCTCCCTGTTTTTCCTTTCTTTGGCAACAAAAACGATAGTACTTTCCTAGACCTTGCTCTTTTTCCTCTTAACACATCACTCTGTACACATATGCCTCCCGGTGAGTCAGACCAGGGTGAGGGATCAGAGTGCTATGTACTGACGTCCTCTGACGACAGGATCCAAGCCTATGATTTTCTCCCCGAGGACAGGAGGCTGGGTAACGTCAGCTGAGTTACCAGTGGCAATCCCCACGCTGCTGTTTGAAAACACATTTGTGGTGGACTCTCAGCAGTCACTGCTGCGCAAACGAATGTCTGGGTCTAACAGGGTATTTACAAGTGAGGGTGTTTGTACACACCCTCATGTTTATACACATGTGTGAACATTTAGCACGGCAGTCCAGGACTGAAAAACCTCTCTGATAGCTTCCCAATGACTTATTTTCATGCTGAAATTCCTTTTCATGGCTTACC
Source organism: Pipistrellus hanaki (assembly GCF_964339955.1). NCBI lineage: Eukaryota > Metazoa > Chordata > Mammalia > Chiroptera > Vespertilionidae > Pipistrellus > Pipistrellus hanaki. Next base: position 7,595,455 of record NC_140520.1, read on the forward strand.
AGGTTCTCCATAATCTATCTGTTCCCTACAGCCAACCTTCCTGTCCCTACACTTCACACTGAATTTCTTTCGATCCCCTGACCCTCCAGCCTCTGGCTCTGTGCCTCTGAACACACACACTGTTTAATTCCACTTCACCTGCTCATCCTTCCTCAACCTGCAGGTCTACAAACATGGTAATGATATGCAAAAATATGCACACCCTTCTCCTGGAAGCTTACCAGACTTTCAGAATAGGTACATGCTTTTCTGTGTTCTGTATCTCCTCTAACACAACATTGTTCAGGCTTTACTGTACTGTTTAATTATCTTGTTTGGCAGTAAACTGCCAAGCCCAGTGCAATGTATATAAATGAAATTCGCTAAACTTACACACACAAACACACACACACACACACACACACACACACATTCTTTTCTATAAAAATAATTTGCCTAGCTCAGCTCGGGCCCTAGCAACCATACATTTAAAAAATAAGAGCATGGCAGCTGCTTGGTGCCGAGTACCTGGTGCCTCATGTAGTGCTGCTGGAATGCGTTGCCATTTTTGAAGACCTTCAGGCAGTACGGGCACAGCAGATGCCGAGTATCCTCGTGGATCATCCGGAAATGGACGTCTACCTCGGAGTAGAGTGAGGAGCGGTACTGACACACCTGAGTCACACAAGAGGGAAAGTCAGCTGAGGATGAAGCAAACGACTGGGGCCTCAAAAAAGAGGTGGCAACAAAGACGTTAAAATACGAAAATAAAATTCCTTAAATGTGTAGGTCAAATCGTATTTCTGACTTTCTGATCAATTCAGCCGTGAATTAAGATAAAAATGAGGACGGACAGGAAAGTCTGAGAACTATCTGTGTTCTTTGACTAAGAGGAGCAAGGCTTTCTCTGACAGTCTCCAAAGGGCAAGGTCAGCACCAGACACTCACTTAGTACATGTGTATGTGCCTTTATGCTTTTCTCCCGCATGAAGAATCCCAAAAACAGGACCTGTGTTTACTATTTCTTCTGCATCTCGCAGTGTTCCTAAAACTGAGTGTGTGTGGTGTTCAGCACTGGTCATGAGTGGGTTCTTTGTATTTAGCCTGAGAGCAAAATGGCTAGAACTCTCTACAAAGATAATACCTGGCAAACATAAGGCATTTCTCCAGGCTTATGAGTATCCTTCATATGCTGCAGAAATAGTGGCTCACTCTCAAATGCCCACTCACAGATCTTGCACTTGGCTGTAAGAAGAAAAATAATCAATAAATTTACCTGAAAATAAGACCATGACTTATTCATAAGACCATGATTTAATATAAAATCGTGACTTATTCTATTTTCTGAGTTCTGTATCTTCCTTTTTCCATAGTTAGAAAATCGTTTCTCTTTCTTTAAAATGGTTCCACCTTAATATATGTGTGGCTGATAAAACTAACCATATCTCAAGCTCAGACTTCTTACCAAAGCTCCATTCTAGATTTTGAATTATCTGTTAAGACCTTTCTAATTGGATATTCTAACATCAACTCTAACTTAGAGCAGCATTCTGCTGCTTCCCATTGTTGCCCTTCTCACTACCCCACCTCTTCCTCAGCTCAAAATCCAGGCCCTGGCTGGTTTGGCTCAGTGGACAGAGCATCGGCTTGTGGACTGAGGCTCCCAGGTTGGATTCCGGTCAGGGACACATGCCTGGGTTGCAGGCTCAATCCCCAGTAGGGGGCGTGCAGGAGGCAGCCGATCAACGATTCTCTCTCATCATTGATGTTTCTGTCTCTCTCCCTCTCACTTCCTGTCTGAAATCAATAAAAATGTATTTATTGATTTAAAAATTTAGACACCATCTGACTCTATACTCCTGTTTTCACCATTATTTCAAAATGCATCTAGGAATTGTCACTTCTCCAATCTCATAGGCAAAAACTTGGTAGAAGCCCATATGATTTCCTACACTTATCAGCTAAATTCCAATTTCACCAACAAATACAAGATCTATTTTTGCATATCATTACCAAATCAATTCTTTCAAAATACTACATTACTTAATTATTTTGCACAAGGTTGGACAATGATTATCTCTAATGAATAATTAAACGAACATTTATTGAACATCTTAAATCAGTACAAATAAGAATTTGTCTTAAAAAAAAAAAAAGACTCATGAACAGAGTTCTTAACTTGCTATGAGTTATTATAGTAATAACAAATTTAAGATAACTTTGCAATTGCCCATTTTGTCAGGTTTATAAGGCTGCAATTCCACACCAGCTGGGGCTATTTTACTTCTCTCTTTCGTTTTTTTTTGTTGTTGTTGTTGTTTTTTAATTTAAGTATACTAGGTATACAATATTAGTTTCAGGTGTATCATATAGTGATTCAACATTTATATACCTTACAATGTGATCATCACACTAGATCTAGCAATCATCTGTCATCATGCAAACTTATCAAAATATTAAAAATCTATTCTTTAATAGGAAAAAAGTTACTAACATCTCATTAATTTTAAAATTGTGATTACATGCTTAACTATTTTTGGATATGAGTTAAATAAAATACACTATTAAAATTAATTTTAGGTTTTTAAAACTATTTAAAATGGCTATTAAAAAAAACTTAATTATATGTGTTGTTCACATTATATTTCTTTGACCAGTACTATCTAAGCCACTCATGGCAATCCCATTGTCCTTGCAAATATAACCAAGGCCAAAGAGATATAAGGGAAAGCAATTCTGCCTTGTAAGACATAGATTCAGGGAAGACACAGGAAGATATGGTTTCTTCTTTATCTGCACAATTTGTGTCTGAATGAAACACCTGAGACTAACACAGCCAGAAATAAGAGAAATGTTAAGAAGCAGAACACTCAAGTTCTGGGCCTGCAGTTCTTTCAGTTAAAATGATAGAAAGGATGTCCTTTTTGTTCAATTATTTAAGTCAAGGTTTTTAATTTGTAGCAAAAGCATCCAGATCTTCATGCGTATTTCTGGTCTTTATGCCTTTGCTTGCTTTTCCCATCATGTAAAAGTTTTCCTTACTAATTATCATCAATTTAAATCCTCCTTGTATTTAAAGATCCCAAAAACTTAAGATGACTTTCTGTGATCTGGCCATAAGGATCTATCTGTTCCCTTTTCTGATCTATTTCAGTTACTCTTGATGAAACATATAAAACATATTTATAATAAATATACTATGTTGTGCCCACATTTCCCTATATTTACATAATTTTTATATCTTCAACACATCTAGAAATCCCTTAAAGGATACAGGAAATATTCTAGAAGACTGGGATCAAATTCTCACAATGTCACCTTACTGAGGTGTATGGTCTTCAGTAAATAACTACATTTTTTTTTTTAAATATATATATTTTATTAATTTTTAACAGAGAGAAAGGGAGAGAGATAGAGAGCTAGAAACGTCGATGAGAGAGAAACATTGACCAGCTGCCTCCTGCACACCCCCCACCGGGAATGTGCCCGCAACCAAGGTATTGTACATGCCCTTGACCGGAATCGAACCTGGGACCCTTCAGTCCACAGACTGACGCTCTACCACTGAGCCAAACCGGCTTCGGCAATAACTACATTTTTTAAAAGCACTGTCTCAATTGTAAAGTTCTTTATAATAAACATTATCTTTTATCTTCCGTAAAATCTATCAGGGGACAAACTAAAACGAAGGTTCAAATATAGATGCTCCTTCTATAAAATAAACCCACTACATGTATCTCTCTCCAGTGGTCCTAAGCCAAAGTCCCTAATTGAGGATCTAGCATTGAACTCAATTCATGCTGATCAGAATATAACCCAGGCTTGAAAGAAAACAGGGCAAACAAAGTAATAAAATGACTACAAATATGCAAAGAGCTTCCTCTACCCTGTCACCCACACATAAATAAATATAACCAGCTCCCCCTAGTGCCATCTATAATACTAAAAGCATAATATGCTAATTAGACCAGAAGGCTGAACAACAGAACGACAGTCTGCACACAACCTTCCAGATGAAGCCGGGGCTGAGGGCCGAGCCCCTTGCATGAATTCCGTGCATCGGGCCTCTAGTACAATGATAAAGAGCTAAGTATATCCTTAGGATTGAAGAGTTTCCAAACTTACTAGTTGATTCATAAGGACTATGAACATTTTCCAAGTGGCACTGGAGCTGGAAGGGAGTGGAAAACTGGCGGTAACAGTGTTGGCAGATAGTATGACCATCCACTTCACCATTCTGCTGATCAAGTTCTACATGGTGTTTCATATGGTTCATGAATCTGCAGCACAGCGCAAAGGGAAAGTACAGAAAACATGTGAAACCAGTAAGTAGCCTTGGAGACATGTAACAGCAGAATCACAGCACAGATATTACCTGCTCCTCCTCCCTCCACTTCCTCTGTTAACCCAGAAAAGGGTTCTTGAAATTAAGACTTCTGTCGAAGGAGACACACTGGTCTCCCTTATCTTTTAATTGGTCTCCCAGTTATCTTTTATTTATTACCACAATATGCCCTTCTATAGTATTAGCTCTTGATTTAATGCTAATCCTTAGCCAAGACCGGATAATAGGACAATTCTCCAAAAGAAAAAGACTTGAACATGTAAGAAAATTTCAGTCTTGTCTTGCCCAAGGTAACATCCAAGGCTCTTTAACACCTACCGAATGTTGTTTTTTAGCCTTTTGGTACAATGTGGGCATCGGAAAGATGTGGCGACCTTGGGGAAGTTTGTGAGCTGGGCTACTTTGCCACCGTCCCGTCCGTAGTAGAAGTCATCCACGAGCATAATGAGCTTGGTCTGGACAGCGTCACCCGCGCTCTCATTTGGCTCCGGTCCTTTGGTAGGTGGTGACAGAGCAGGAATTGGTGTTGAAGAGGGTGTGGAAGCAACGGGAACTGTTTTCTCAGGGGATGAGGGCTTGGCTGCGGATGGGGCATTGGGTTCTGAATCCAGAGACTTCCCTTTCTTGTGGAATTCAACCATTTCTGGGCAGCAGTACTATAAAGAAAGAAGACATCTGATCATTCTGGTCATCCAGGGAACAGGGTGTGCGAACTCCCCAACTTCACTAGCAGTCATTGGTAAGCTGGGTTCTAGGTGGTCTCATCCAGCTTTCACCCTCAAGATTTCTATAGCATTTCCCAGTGTCACTCTTTTTCTAGTGTACTAGAGGCCGGGTGCACGGATTTGTGCACCGGTGGGGTACCTTGGTGTGGCCTGGGGGGGGTCGGGCCAAAACCGACAGTCCCAACAGCGCCTGCAGCTCCTGCCTGCTGCTCCCGCTCATCTCAGCCCTGCTGTGCCTGCCAGGGGCTCGCACCCAGTCAGTTCCCACAGCGGCGCTCGCCAGCCATGAGCCCTGCGTCAGTCAGCTGAGCGGTGCCCCCGCTGTGGGAGCACACTGACTACCAGGAGGCAGCTCCTGTGTTGAGTGTCCGCCCCTGATGGTCAGTGCATGTCACAGTGACCAGTCAACTGGTTGTCCGGTCGCTTAGACTTTTACATAGACAGATACGTATTTACAGCCACATGCCGCTCCAAACACCTTATCTTGCACTTCTTCTTGCTTTCGTTTCTTTAAGCACTCACTAACATAACTTGGTCCTAAGCTCTCTGGCAGGAAGATGCTCCGACCTTTCCATCAGGACTAATACAAAAACCCCAGAAAGGTTAGAAATGCGAACTGATTTAACATCTCCTGCTTCATCAATGACACATAAGCAGAAAATGAACCGAGGCCAAGTTGGTTTGAGGTCTGGTTATCTAACAAACCTGACCTGTGCAATTTCAAAATCTAACACAACTAAGGAATTAAGGTTGCATATGTTCGGATCTATTTGAGGGACAATAAATGTATCCTATGACATCCCATAGCATATAACTCTTCTAGAACAGTCCAAAAGACAAAGCAGCACTTTAAAAAGCTTCCAAGTCATTTTAAAATCCCTGCTTCCCAAGCTCCCATTGTGACAGGAGGCGTACAGTGATGATATCACTTACACACATGTGACCTCTCAAAGCTTCAGTTACACGGAATTGAGCATTACACCGTGGACACATTTTGCGGCCACCATCTTGAAGATCAAACGCAGGGATGGAAGAGGTCACTGGAAGAAGAGAGAAGCATTGAAAAGCTTAATCAGATGATACTGAATATTACTGGCCTTTTGGGAAAAGGTTACATCCCCTGAGATGCATAGTAAGGTTGGTAGGCAAGCATGAGAGATCACCATGAGCGTCATTTCTTGTACCATTCTTCTAACTCTAGGTCACGGGTTAGCAAATTATGCCTGGGCTCATAGATCAAATCCAGCCAGCTTTAAGTTTCTATTTGGTCCATGAGCTAAGGATGATTTGTGTGTGTTTTTTCTTGATATGGTAAAAGACACATAACATACAATTTATTTCCTAAGCAATCGTAAGTGTACAGTTGTGTTAAGTACATTCCCAATGTTGTGCAAGCAATCTCCAGAAGTCTTTTCATCTTGCAAAAATAAATCTGTATACCCACCAACTCCCCATTTCCCACTCTGTCTAGTCCCTGGCAACCACCATGAACCTGACTATTCTAAGTAAGCCACGTAAGTGGAATCATACAGTACTTGTCCTTTTGTGACCGGCTCATTTAACATCATGGCCTCAAGGTTCATGAATGTTGTAGCATTTGTCAGAATTTCTTCCTTTTTAAGGCTGACCAATATACCATTTTACATATATACCATATTTTGTTTGTTTATTCATAGGTTGAAAGACATCTGAGTTGCTCCCACCTCTTGGCTATTATAAATAATCTATCTATATAAAAGGTTAATGTCTGTCCTACTGGCACACCTGATGTGCACTGGCGCATGCGCGATACATATAAACCTCTTGCTAGTGCCAATCACATTTCAATGTCATTGTTGATCGCGAACTTGGTTGTTTTTATTGACTTTCAACATAAACCACATCGTGATTTAGTCATCAACCATCACACTGACTGGCTGGTACATACGACACACACTGGTAATTTAACGGGATCAGGCCGAAACTGGCTCTCTGACATCCCCAGAGGGGTCCAAGATTGCAAGAGGGTGCAGGCCAGGCCGAGGGATCCCACTGGTGCATAATCGCATCTGGGGAAGGACACAGGATGTTGGCCAGCCAAGAGAGACCGCAGAGGACTCCAGGGTGTGTCCAGCCCGTCTCACTCAGTCCTGATCAGCTGGACCCCAGCAGCAAGCTAACTTAGCTGTCGGAGTGTATGCCCCCTGGTGGTAAGTGCACATCACAACAAGTGGTTGAGCAGCCTTAGCATATTATTAGCATATTATGCTTTGATTGATTGAACAGGCAACTAGACTACTGAACAGTTAGCATATTAGGTTTTTATTATATACTAGTGGCCCAGTGCACGAATTCCTGCACATTGAAAGAAAACTAATTAGAATAAATATTTTACTATCGCTATTCACCCTTTCTCTGTAATAGAAGTGTCAACCAAATTCAAGATCGACAAGGACAGATCGAAACATATGCATGCGATTGGTGTCAATCAGAGCTTTATATGTATTGTGCATGAACAAGTCAACTTAGCCTTTTATAGATATAAACTTACTTAATTAGACCTGCTTTCTGATTTAGCTAAACTTTTTCCAGCTTAATGAAGCACCCCAACTTCTCTTTCAGGTAATTGTCAGCAACACAGCAGTAAATATTAACATGAAGCAGATTACAGGTCATGCAGGGAGAACAAAGGGTAAAATATTTAGCTACAGCATTTTGACTGTGCAGTGAGAAAACCTGAAGTTATTTTCAAGGCCAACCATTTCTTACTCCTTTTCAATCGGGTCAGGTTTCTAAACTTTCTAAATCTCCGTTTTCTGGCTAATGAAAAGAAAATAGGATTCCACTGAGTCTCCTATCTACCTACTCCAGGACTTCTGTAAGAATCAAATGAGATGAGGCATGGGAAAACGCTTCACAGATATTTGGTTAAAGTGTGAAATGTTTCCACCTTGGTGTTCCTGGGCTGACGAAACTGCAAGGAAGCTAGTCGCTAGGGAGAGAAGCCGGGCACTGCTAAGTGTTGGTCATTACCCGGTGCCCACAGCCACTGTTTCGGGCTGAGCTGGGCTTGGGGCCGCATTTTGCACCATGGCAGTGTTGGCTGCAACTTGGTGGGCTGTCGCTCCGGGGTGGTGGTGGGGACTGTGTCCCACATGGGGGTAGCCGAGTGCTGCTTTGCTGGCGCCAAGTCCGCACTGCTGTTTCTGTGTAAATAGCCAGTGCGTGTCATGGCAACTGGTTGGACGGGCAGAGGGACACTTAGCATACTATATAAATATATATATATATATATATATATATATATATATATATATATATATATATATTTTTTTTTTTTTTTTAACTAGAGGCCTACTTTGTGCACCAGCGGGGTCCCTTGGCCTGGCCTGCGGGATTGGGCCCAAACTGGCTCTTGGGGGGTCCTGGATTGCAAGAGGGTGCAGGCTAGGCCAAGGTACCCCACCGGTGCTCGACGGGGGCCAGGGAGGGACATGGGAGGTTGGCTCCAGAGCATGTCTGCCTCTTCTTGGTCAGTCCTGATTGGCTGAACTCCAGCAGCAAGCTAACCTACCAGTCAGAGTGTCATAGCAACTGGTAGACTGTCTGCCCCAAGGGGTGGCCAGTGCAAGTCATAGCAAGCAGTTTAGTGGCCCTAGCATATCATTAGCATATTACACTTTGATTGGTAGAATGGACGGCCAGACACTTAGCATATTAGGCTTTTATTATATAGAATAGATACTATTTTGACATGTAATTTTTTGCAGTAATATTGTTACTGCATGAATCTTTCTTCTAATTAATTTCCTTTCAATATGCACACATCTGCCCTGGGCCACTAGTGCTGCTATAAAGATGTAGAAATGTCAGTTTGGATCCATGCTTTCAATTCTTTAGATATATTTCCCCATAAGGTAATTTTTTAGTTTTTTACTGATTTTAGAGGGAAAGAGGCAGGAAGAGAGAGAAACATTGGTTTATTTTTCTACTTACTTATGCATTCATTGGTTGGTTCCTGTATGTGCCTTGGCCAGGGATGGAACCTGAAATCTTGGTATATGAGGATGATGCTCTAACCAACTTAGCTGCCTGGCCAGGGCTCATATGGTAATTTTATGTTTCTTTCTTTTTTGTAAATATCAATATCAATAGTAAAAATCACGCTATTTTACATTCCCACCAGCACTGCACAATGGTTCTAATTTTTCCACATCTTCACAAGTACTTATTTTGATTTTTGGATAACAGCCATCCTAATGGCTGTATAGTAGTATTTTACTGTGGTTTTGATTTATATTTCCCTAATTATTAATGATGTTTAGTATTGCTTCATGGGCTTAGTGGCCATTTGTATAGTATATCTTCTTTGGAGAAAGGTCTATCCAACACCTTTGCCCATTTTTTAATTAGGCTGTTTCTTTGTTGTAGTGTTGTTGAAGTTCTTTATATATTCTGAATATTAACCCCTTATTGGATATTTGATTGTAAATATTTCCTCCTATTCAGTGGCTTGTAAGAGTCCTTTGTTGCCCTGAATATTTTAATTTTGATGTTGTTTTACTTATTTTTTCTTTTGTTGCCTATATTTTTGGTATCATATACACAAAATCAATGCTAAATTAAATGTCATAAAGCTTTCCTCTATGTTTTCTTCTTCGAGTTTTATTCTTTTAGCTCTATGTTTAGGTCTTTGAATCACTGAGTTAATTTTTATATATAAGGGTCCAACTTTATTTTTTTGCATGTGGATATTTGTTTTTTTCCAACACTATTTGTTACAGGTTTTTACATTTTTAAATGGTTGAAATAAAGGCAAAAAGAAAGAATAAGATCTTTGGACACATTAAATTTAAAAATTCAGTGTCTGTGGATAATTCTGATGGAGCAGAGTCATGCTCCCTCATTTACATTCTGTCTGTGGCTGCTTTTGCACCACAGCGGTAGAGTTGAGTAGTTGTGACGTAGGTTTAATGCTCAATGTCATTTACAGAAGTTAATTTAGACTATTAAAAACTCTCATATTCATACCCTTCTACACTTGCAAACCTCTCTACCAAATCCTGACTTTAAAACCTTGTTCACAAATCCATCTCATCTATGAAGCCATCTTTTGATTGTCCCACCCAGATCTGATCAATCAATCCATTTCACTAATCCACAAAGCACAATTATAGAATTGCTTGAAGCTGATTCAGTTACACTTCGCACAAGTGGTTATCCCATTTACCACGCTAAAGCTTCTGTGAGAAGGGATTGTAGTAACTATATCCTATTTTACTTCTCTATTTCATAGTATAGAGTTCTGATACAACATCAATGTTTTGAATAATTGGCTGCTCAGAGTCTTTCAGGTTATTGTACCTTTCATTGAAGACTCAGGTCCGCTGGTTCTCTGAGAGCCCTGGGAAGAGTTGTTGTTGGATACCACCACTGGCCCGGGACTCTGGCCCAGGGAAGGGATGGTGTTAAGGGTATTCACCAGTTTGGCCACGTCATTGCTATTTTCACCTGTAACCCCAGGTCGCTTCACAGTGACAAAGCTGGTAATGCTCACTGCAGGTGGAGAGGGGAAGGAGGGAGCTATGTTGGCCATGTGATAATCATCTGTTCTCCACCCGCCTCCCCGTCCCAGCTCTGCCACTTCCTCTTCCCAGACCTCACCTAGCTTGGGATTCGAGGTCTGGTTGGCTTGGCCTGGCGGCTGAACAGCGAGCTGCCCCAGTGAGGCTGGCTGTGTGGCTGTGGGAGTGGTGGAAGTGCTGGGGGTGGACTTGGCCTGCTGGGCCTGGGACTGGGGGACGGTGCTGCGAATGGTGAGCGTGGCCGGGATGACGGTGGTGAAGGTGCTGGTGGTGGGCCGCACGGGCATCGTGGAGCCGGGCCTCACTGGGGTCATCTGGGAGAGCACTTGTGGGACTCCAACTGTCGGCTTAACAAACTGGGTACCCGGGGCTTCAAAAGAGAGACAAAGAAAAGTGCCAAATCTTGGTCAATCAGCTCACTTATAATACACTGCCCCTATCTTTACTGGAAATACTGGAATAGAAAATGATCATTTCTCCAAACTGACTGGTGACCATCAACGGTTACCAAGAATAGTATAGATTCTAATATCTAAGAAGGCAATATGCATGCAAACCGATAAACAGAAATTGGTCTAGGTAATCAGCCCTAAAAAGATTAAACTGAAGAAAAAGGATTCCTATCAACTCCTCCCCACTTTACCACTGGCCTTGGTACTGGAAGAGAAAGAATGGGAACAGAGTGAGAGGCAGAATGGGTATTAGAGGCCCCAGGGGCAGATTTGGAGCTGAAAATAAAAACCTTTCATTCTCAGAATACTAAAGGAGCCTTCCTTTCTCTTATATAAAACTCAAATAGAGGACCAACTATGCCAATCTACCAGGATGTCCCAAAGACGAGAGTCTCCTGGCTCCGCCATAGACAATTCTGCTGACATATGTTTAAGAAATATCAGAGAGTTGATAAACTCAACAGACTGAAGGCCAAAAACACTCTGTGGGCTCCGAGAACAACAACAAAAAGTTAGGCCACAGAGATACCTTTAAAACAACTCAATTAAGATATTCTTTGTTGGCCTTTATTACAGCAAAGTTAGATACTGAGTAAAGAACTAATCATTGGCAATATTCATCCTCAAAGGATATGTAATTTGTTTAATTTATATCCAAAAAAATCTATACTATAAAATTAAAGCAAAACAGTTTATAATCCCACCATGTGTGTGAACAGAATTATAAAAAATATGGAACTGGGAGTTTGCGTTAGGAATAATCTTCCAGAACAAATTTCATAGCTGACTAAAACATAAGAAACATAAAAATGACTGTATAAACCCTCTTTCACTACTTCATAATGGGTGGTAAAAAGTTAATAAGAAAAATAAATAAAACCACTACCCAGGCCAAAGGTTAGAAATAGTTTTTAAAAAAATGGTCTTAAATCAAAATGGTTTTATTTTTACATTTTCCTTAAATACACTTTTAAATGACTCACAGTGTTTTGAGACAATAAAAACAAATCTTGAGGATGCAAGCTTATTCCACATGGACAAACATGTTTCCTTACCTGGGACTAGTGTAATTGGTCTAACCGTTTGGCCTTGCTGTACGTTCAGCACAATCCCAACCTGATTCATTGCATTTTGTACAGGCCGAACATTTCTTACAGGAAATCCCTGTATTAAAAAGCAAAATGATCTTTAACATGGAGATCAGCTAACACTGGCAGAGATTGCAGTAAGGCCTAGATCCAAAAAAATTCCCACACTCCTACCTAACAGTTCTCTCTCTCTAGAGTTTGAGTTTTTAAATGACTAAGATGGAGAAACTTAGGAATATTGGCAAACTTTTGAGTGACAAAATATCAAAACTGAAGAATAAGCTTTGGTACACAGGAGCAAAATGAAAACCTACTTCCTGTCTTAAGAAAATCTCAGCTTAAAAAAATTCAACCAAAGATTGGCTCCTAAACTGCTAAAGGCATAGAAGGGGGGGAGGGGAGAAGATACTAAGAGTATTCGCTAGAGTGATTCAACAAACAATTGTACGAAATTGTTCCCAAAGTCCATTTCAAAGGCCATAATCCCTAGCAAATTTCTAAGAAAAGAGTTTGTAACTCAGGAAGTCAAAGTCAAAGAGGAGGATTTGTCTTTACATCCCATATTCAGCATTAGGCTTTCAACTTTGACCACATTACATAACAAATAAGTCATGTTATTCTCTTCCAAAGATCTGCCCGCACTTCACCAATTGCACATATAAGACTTCCAAAAATCAACTTACCCCATTTTAAGAGCAGCCCAAGCAAAAAAGGCCAAGAAGCCTTGAGGGCCATGTGTTAAGGTTTCTGAATCCAATATTTCCCACTAATTTCTGCCCAGACCTCAAATCACTTAATAGCCCTCTAAGGGGTTTGAAGTGAAATTAACCAGCTGTAAGCTTGTTAGGCTTTTTACAAAAGTCAGCATTATATTACAAAACAGCAAATGAGAAAACCCGGTTAAAAAATAGGACTTCAGGCCATTTCTAACGATGCTAAAGGCCTAAGGTGGAGCCTCCAAAAGTTCACATGGTCTTTCCCTCCTCTCTACCGGTCCCAGAATTCAGAGTCCCTACTCACCTGAGTAGTGATGAAAATTGGTTGTGAGGCCACAGGAGAACTAGTCACATGATTGGCATTCTGCATGACCTGGACAGGCCTCAGTACTGGTTGACTGACCATCGTGCCCAGACCTGGGGCTGGATTCTGGGTTAGGATGAGCGGCTGTCCACCTTGTTGGACCAAAGAATTGCCAGCTAAAGTGTAAAAGGGAGGGAGAAATATGAATGCAATAGAAAACAAACCCACATCTTATAAGATTGTGATTTAAATCAGAAATGGTATCCTAGGTATCAAAATATCCAAGACTGTCCCACGGTTCAGGTTTAATGTCACCAAACTCACCAAAAATTTAAGCTTCACCCAAATCTACAACTAACAGAAAAAACAAGGAGATAGGGAAGTTCAGTAACATCTACCTTAGACATCTTAACTAGGGATGTCTCAACACATTATGACTTCTATATGTCTATACTTCTACTCATTAAGTGACAACACAATCTCCCCCTACCAAATCAGCAAAACAAAGTAACATCTTTCTTTTTCTTACAAATAAAATAACATGTTTTCCTTAAAACAAAAATCAAGAACACCATATTTTAACTAGGCAACACCTATTTTGTCAGAATGCAATTTGCTGCTAACCCACCTTACTTAAAAAAAAAAAAAAAATCTTTATTGTTGAAAGTATTACATATATTCCTCCTTTCCCCCACTGATCCCTTGTAGCCCGAGCCTACTACCTAATTTTTTTTTTAAATAAGATGAATATTCATCAATAAGCATTAACTCAGCAAGTACAGAGACTTTCAAGGATGGCATCTCACCCGGCTGGAGCGGCTCAGGGGTTAAGCATCGACTTATGAACCAAGAGTCACGCATGGTTCAACTCCCCGGTAAGGACACAAGCCTGGGTTGCGGACTTAATCCTTATGTGGGGCACGCAGGAGGCAGCCAAACAATGATTCTTTCTCATCATTGATTGTGCATGCGCTCTCTCTCTTCCTCCCTCCCTTCCTCTCTGAAATCAATAAAAAAGTTTTGTTTTTTTTTAAATGGCATCTCTTCCTAGGGAGTCAAATATCAGAAATGCAAAAGGATGCCGGGACCGGTTTGGCTCAATGGATAGAGCGTCGGCCTGCGGACTGATGGCTCCTGGGTTCGATTCCAGTCAAGGGCATGTACCTTGTTTGCAGGCACATCCCCAGTGGGGGGTGTGCAAGAGACAGCTGGTCACTGTTTCTCTCTCATCGATGTTTTTAAGTCTCTATCCCTCTCAATTCCTCTGTGTAAAATCAATAAAAATATATATATATATTTAAAAAGAAAAAAGAAAAAAAAAGAAATACAACAGGCTTTCTGAACAACCATAGCATTCAGTATGGAAACATGGAGACTGACAGGCTGCCTTCTTTCGCTTTATGTCATCAAGGCGGATACACAAAAGACCTGGTCAAAAACTAAACAATATTAAGTAAAAATGTTAGCTTAATAAGGCAATGATTCATTCATGAATCAATATTAATAAACACATACTAATAAACTGGGCTAACTGTTATTGAGTTATTTTATATTCCTTTTTATCTGTGAGAAAAGCAATTTTTAAATGTTTTTAAGTCCTCTAGATACTACACTTGGCCAAAATAATTCTCATTACTATATTTTCTAATTCAGAAATATTCTAATACCACACAGAAAACTTGGGAAAGCCAATATACCTAAGTCAAAGATAAAATCAAAATATTGCCTCAACCTTTTTACCTCAAATCACCAGAATAAGATGGACTCCTCTGAAATGAATATTCACTGCAGTTAGCTACAAAGCGAAACCAGCAGAGTGGGTAGACAGGGGGCTGTTCATGGGCCAGCAGTGGTTTGTGCCAGTCTCCGAGAAACTGAGAGCCCAGCGGTGGACTAGACCCTGACAGCTACCAGGCCAGCAGAGTAGTGATTATAGAGGTTGACAGGTAAAAAACTCCAACAAGTTATATCTAGGATAACTATACTGGCAACTTACTGACTGTACATATTTTAAATTTAAATGTTTGATTATGGGAAAGTTAAAATATATATAAAAATGGAACATTATAATGAATACCATGTACCATCACTGAGTTTCAATGATTAGCCAATCATGTTTCATCTATACCTTTCACCCACTTACCGGCGCCCTTATCATTCTGAAACAAGTTCTAGATCATATCTTTTCACCTATAAGTATTCAATACTAGTGGCCGGGTGCACGGATCCGTGCACATAGGAAGGATATTATTAGAATAAATATTTTAATATTGCTATTCACCCTTTCTCTGTGTGTGTCAGAATCGAAAGAAAATTAGTGCTTTTCCGTCGGCAACAGACAGAGGAGTCCGCGCGCGAGCTACCGTGAGCCACGCGGTTACCATGGTGGCCAGGGTGCAGCGCCCACGGGCGTGTCCCCAGGTTTTCCCAGACGCGACAGAGCCTATGAGTTGAAGATGAATAAAGGTGATGATGAATGTTTTCCAAAAACTTATAACAGGATGACCAAAACCCCAGGAGCCCTAATGCATGTAATAAGCATATAGGTAACTGCAAGTGAATGAACGTTCAAGTTCTTAGCTGTGTTGTTTAAAAATTCTTCACTGCCTCCGGTGTGGCATATGACATTTTTGGGAGGAAAAACAAAGAACTGATCAAGAAGACATGAATTGAAGCGAATGAAAAGTAATATTTTATTTAACAGTGATCAACGAAATTATATAGAAAAAAAGAAAATTAGTAAAATGTACATGAAAATTATAAAGTGAATAAATAAACAATAACAACAAAGACATATGAAAACAACCAAAAGATGATCTAAACCCAACAAAAACATGATATAAAAACAACACGGAAAAAAAAAAAAAAAACACGGATAAAAACAAAGACTGATAAGTTGATTGAACTTATTCTAACATCTCCCCGTAGACCACAGGAGGAGTAAAAACGCTTTCAGAGTCCTTGTGATGAGGTATTTAGAACTTGAACATCGCACGCTCTTTGAAGTGCAGAGAGAGTTAACATGGAACTCCATTCCATCGGACACATGGAGGGCCGGGTGGAACTGACATGTGACGCCACACGCGTTACATTCCACCACCACCACCGGGTTGGGTGATCGCGTCCTCGTTCACTTCGTTTCGCTAGGAAGGCGGTTCCTACCAGGCCTGGCAGCGCTGGCGGACGCCTGTTCGTACATCCTCTGCCGCCGGCGCCGCTTCCTCTCGGCCTCGTAGGTGCGCTGGGCCAGCAGCTGCGCCTCCGACATGCTCTGCCGCCGCCGCCGGCTCCGCTCGGCCTCGCAGACCCGCTGCGCCAGCCGCTCCTCCTCGGACATGTTCTGCCGGCGGATCCGCTTCCTTTCGTTCGCAGTGACCCGGTACGCCACTCGCTCCTCCTCGGACATGTTCTGCCGGCGCCGCCGCATCCTCTCGGCGTCGAGGATGCGCTGCGCCAGCCGCTGCTCCTCCGACATGTTCTGGCGGCGGCGCCGGCTCCTCTCGGCTTCGGAGATGCGCGGCGGCGGCGCTGGCCGGTCTTCAGACTTGTTCTGTCGAGGGGGACGCGGCTTTCTTCCAGCTTCAGAATGTCAACAGAAACAACCACATTTACGATCGGCAGTGACAGATGGAAACGCACGCGTGCGGTTGGCGCCGGCGAGGATTGTGAAAGAGACAGGTTTAAAAAATTTTAGAAATTAAGGGGGCCGTGGAGGAAGCACGGGGCTGCAGGGCGGCAGAGGTATGTTTCCACAGAACAGGCAGCTGAAAAGCTGTGACAGGCACATTCCCATAGCATGAGGGAGCCGGGAACAGCAGAAGGTCTGTATTTACTAAGTAAAGGGAAGGAGCCTCTCATTCAGAGGATGGACGAGGAGGCCTTAAAGGGGATGGGAAAACACTAAGGGAGAAGGGGAGGAAAACCTCACAGGTCCCACGTGAGGTTTGACCTTGAAACTCAAAAGTTTCTGTAGTAACCGGTCTAAGGAAACAGTGACAATCAGAAGGGATATCAAGGCACAGAAACAGGGAAGCTCAGGGGGACCCTTTCCCTCTCCCCACGTGGGAATCTGTACTTGTTCTTCAGTCAATTTCCAGCTTTGCTCTACCATCTTCCGTCCGTGGATTCATTCTTCGACTCCGACGGACAGAGAACCCGGGAACCATGTGTTTCAGTCCAAAAATCCCGCTTCAGCTTTATATGTATCACACATGTGCGAGTCAACTTAGCCGTTTACATCTATACTAGAGGCCCCCGCGCACGGATTCGTGCACTGGTGGGTCCCTTGGCCGGGCCTGCAGGGATCGGGCTGAAACCAGCTCTCTGACATCCCCCGAGGGGTCCCGGAATGTGAGAGGGCGATTCTTGGGTGAGGCACCGCAGACCTGGGCTCCCTCATCTCTGTGTCACCGGAGAACCACAGCTGCCAAGTCACTGAACCACAGCTGCCAAGTCACTGCAGCTAGCTGCGTTGAGCATCTCCCCCTGGTGGTCAGTGTGCATCACAGCGACCAGTCAGAGGGAAGGACTGACACTTAGCCTTTTATATATATAAGTAACTTTAAAAAAAAGAGTGAATATCCACACCATTATCACTCCAAAAAATATAAGTCTCTGACTATAGTTGATAAATATAATTGAAGTTTGCTTGGAGCAGAACTTAAATGTTCTCACTCATTCCCCTCCAAGAGATAAATATATAAAGTGATGGATGTGTTAATTAACTAGATAGTGGAAATCCTTTCACAAATGTATGTCTAATCACCAGGATGTACATTTAAATATGTTGCAATTATATTTGTCAGTTATACTAAAGTTAAATATGTAATACTTAAATATCAAATACCAAGTCAGAATACAAACTGATGATTGTAACTTTTTTTTAAAGAGTTTGTTTAAATCAGGTTACAAAAGGGTTCTCATAAAGTCTAACTGATGGACATAAGCCTCAGTCTCTTTTAATCCATACATTCCGCATCTATCTCTTTTATGCCTTTCCAATTTATAGTTGAAGAATATTGGCTAAACAAAATCATGTATTTTCTATTTATTATTTTCACTACTAGGGTTAAAGAAAATAAAGTGTTATTTATTTAAGCCCACTTAAGATAATGACTGAACTCTACATTCCAACTAAATACAGGAAGGAAATGATGGAAATGTTTTGCATTTATGTGAAATCAACTGGTATTTGCAAGTCTCATAAAATCTGCACAAGCTCTACTGCTATAAAGAGTGCTGTCCTGGCTGAACAGCTCAGTTGATTAGAGTGTCCTCTTGATACAACAAGGTTGCCAGTTTGATTCCTGGTCAGGGCACATACAAGAAGCAACCAGTGAGCCGGGCCAGCATGGCTCAGTGTTATGCATCGATCTATGAAATAGAAGGTCAATGATTCCCTCTCATCATTGATGTTTCTGTCTCTGCCTCTTCCTTCCTCTCTCAGAAATCAATAAAAACATATTTTAAAAAATAAAAAAGAGCCGAAACCGGTTTGGCTCAGTGGATAGAGCATCAGCCTGCGGACTGAAAGGTCCAGGGTTTGATTCCGATCAAGGGCATGTACCTTGGTTGCAGGCACATCCCCGGTAGGGGGTGTGCAAGAGGCAGCTGATCGATGATTCTCTCTCATCGATGTTTCTAACTCTCTATCCCTCTCTCTTCCTCTCTGTGGAAAATCAATTTAAAAAAATTTCAAATAAATAAATAAATAAATAAAAAGAGCCAAAACCGGTTTGGCTCAGTGGATAGAGCGTCAGCCTGCGGACTGAAAGGTCTCAGGTTCAATTCCAGTCAAAGGCATGTACCTTGGTTGCGGGCACATCCCCCATAGGGGGTGTGCAGGAGGCAGCTGATCGATGTTTCTCTGTCATCGATGTTTCTAACTATCCCTCTCTCTTCCTCTCTATAAAAAAAAAATCAAAAAATATTTTTTAAAAATAAATAAAAATAAAAAAGATCTAGAGTGAAGATTAACAAAAAAACCTTTATTTTAATTATAATTTAATATTTGATCCACATAAAATCTACTGTAATAAAAGCACAATATGCTAATTAGACCAGATAGCCAGATGACCTTCCGGAAGACCTTCTAGACGAAGCCGGGGCTGCGAGGGCCGAGCCCCTTGTATGAATTTTGTGACCGGGCCTCCAGTATTACGTATATTTAAGTTATAAAGTATAATGTTAAAACAAACAAAACCCAGTTTAGGACTAGAGCATTATAAATACTATTAATGTTCTCCTACTCTTCCAAACCCTGGCTTCCCTCCCACACGTATATAAATGTTTCTTAAAGTCAAGAGTCAAGTAAATGCTTCTTTATGAAGAGAGAGCAAGGAAAATAAGAGAAACAGTAAATTATACAGGTCAATCAATGCCCCCTAAAGGGACAGCCTTTTAAAACATAATTACTGGAGAAGGTGGATGTTGATAAGTAGGAGCCAGAATGGTTTTAAAACTGGTCTAAAAGGAGGGTGCAGAGTAGGAAAACAAACATTTTTTTAGCTTTCTAAAGAACCTGGTACACTATGTGAAACAATATTAAATTGCTTAAAAGTTATTCTTTGCTATGTTAACAATGTAATAAGTAGACAATATACCAATATAATTAAACTGAAGGCTAATGGGAACTGGGTTGCTAGGAGGGAACATTTTTTATCCACTCTACTGTGATGACTAATCCCTAACTCATGCTACCATTCTACGAGTATCTGATAAAAAGGGTACAGAAAAAAGGAAAGACAAATTGGACCCATTAATGGGCACTTATCCATGCATGAACAGTTTTTGGAAGAATACACAGATATGTAACTATGGTTTCCAGTCTATACCCATTTTTTTTAAACCGTAAACTTGGATTATTTTATTTATAATACTAGAGGCTTCTGAAATAAATAAAATCAATTTATATATGTTGTATATTTATAATTTTGTACACAGGCCCTAGGTGGGCTCAGAATGGAGCCCATTCAAGGAGTCAAGGAGACTAGATTATGAGATGCTTATCAGGGGCCTTGGAACGCTCGGATGAAAGTAAAATTTAGCTAAACTGATTGCTAACAGAACTTGGACAATTATGATGAGAGAAAACTAGAAAAGCAGTAAAATACAGGGGAAAGGCCACAGGCTTTGAAAGCTAGATAAGTCAAATCTAGTTTAGTCACTTACCAACTATTTGACCTTAAGCAAATTATTTAGACCAGCAGTTGCCAACCAGTGGTCTGTGAGGTCCAAACGGTTGGCGATCGCTGATTTAGACTATTTTCTAGGTAATGGTTCCTCGTCTTTATTTGAGAATCCCTATATATAAGTTAGGGGGGGGAAGCAATGGATTTTCCACATGATAGAAATAAATTTTCAGTACCCAAAGATTGAAAAAATACCTATGGAAATTATAAAGATTTCAGTTGAATAACATTTAAAGTTGGCAGTCACATGGGGAAAGAGCTACTGGTGGGCACTTTTTTTTTTAATTGATTTTTGATAGAGAGGAAGAGAGAGTGATAGAGAGCTAGAAACATCAATGAGAGAGAATCATCAATCAGCTGCCTCCTGCACACCCCCCACCAGGAACGTGCCCGCAACCAAGGTACATGCCCTTGACCAGAATTGAACCTGGGACTCCTCAGTCCGCAGGCCAACGCTCTATCCATTGAGCCAAACCGGTATCGGCTAGTGGGCACTTTTTTAAAGCCACAAATTAGGGCAACTTGACACTGTCCACCAAATCTGAAATGCCTGATCTAGCAATCTCACTTTATACTGCAGATATGTTTATATAGTGAGTGATATAATGCCTGAGAATGTTCACCATAGTCACTGTAATCACAAAAAAATTAGAACTGTAATAAACATTAGGGAAATAAATGATTATATCCAAAAGTAAGGATGCTAAATGCACTTCTAATGGAAGTATTAACTGACACAACATTTCCAACCCAGGAAAAAGAATTGACCAAAATCCTTAAAATTGTGACGATCTTTGACATTTAGTTCTGTATTCTCAGAACTAATGATGTGAGAATAGAAAGACAGAGATGTTTACAATAGCTCTTTAAAAGAACAATAAATCCTCTTCTAACCTATTGTTAATAAAAGTTAACCTTGCAAAAGAAAATAGTCATCAAAAATATGTCAGATAAATATTAAGTAAAATGAGAAGACATTTATTACATACTGAAGAAAAAAAAAGCAGACAAAGAGTAATATAGAGTCTGTATGTTCCATTTTTGTAAAAAAGTAAGTCACTACATATAGCATATGGAAGTATACAAAAAAAATACATATATATATATATATATATATATACAGAAAAAGTTACAAATTGTTATATCCAGAAAGTGGGATTACAGTTTTAAAATGTTTCTTTCTTTATTTTTTTTCAGCCCACTTTTTCTATAATTCACATACTATTCTTATATAAATAAAGCTATTTTATTTTAAAATAAAATAAAATAAAATAATTGAGAACAAAATCCTTGCATATTAGCATAACCAATGGATACGGACTCTAGGGTGGTGGAAGCTTGTCCAGGGGAGTGGGAGTGGCCACGGAGGGGGGGTTTATGGGGGGGGGGGGAAGGAGACATACGTAATACTTTAAATAAAAAATACAAAGAATAAAGTCCTTTGCAGCAATGCAATGATCCTATGAAGTTGCTTATTCTAGTTTTTAATCTTGAGCTGTAACTTGCCAATAACTCATCTTCAGAGTATAGAAACAGTTACCAGAAATGAAATAAAAACCAACACTATATAGTCTCTCTAGTTAATAAATATACTGAAAACACTACTCTTTCACCATTTCCTTCCGGTAGACAACAGTCCTGTCCTATTTTCCATGCCCAGGACCCAATAACAAAATGAATCTACCAGAGAAAAAGACAAAACCAATCTGCTCTGGGAGGATTCTTAACCAACTAGTGGGACTCTTCTCGTTAAAAAACAACAAACAATCAAACTATAACAACAACAAAAACTCAGCCCACATCTTTTCAACGGTTACACATTTTGAGTTTATTTTACATCTTCTCTCCTAGAAATGTTTAGCAGCAAGAATCGGCTGCACTCGGGCTGGAAACGCCGTCGTCAGTTCAGCACTAACTCAGAGGGAACAGCACCACCTACTGAGTCACTTGCCCAACGGAAAACCGTGACTAAATTCACTCTCCAACTACTAACACCACTTCAGTACCTCAAGCTACACAGGTAGAGCTAGCTGTTCCTAAGACTTTTTACATCCTCTCTTCCCTCTGACCCAGGAAGAACTCCCCAATAATCCCACTTACCATTGTTGTTGGCAATTAGTGTGACAAGAGTCTTCTTGGTGCTGTCGCTGTTCTGTGCCCCGCTGCTGCTGACGGTGGTGGGTGTGGAGAGGTGCCCAGCGACAGAGGCATGGGCAGCGATGGGCACTGGAGCTGAGACTGGCTGCTGGCTCGCAGAAACTGTGGGGAAGGCAGGCACAGTCACTCGAAGGCAGGGACAGCTGACACGAAAGGATACTGTTCTAATCTTCCCCTTTCATCTTATTGCAGGTGGCTATGCCCAAAAGCTTTCCTGCTTTATTTGAAAATCCAACTGTTAATCTATTTCTCCTCCTATTTGTCCTTCACTCTACCAATAAGACACAAGGCCACCTTTTCTGTATCTCATTTCCTAATTGATAAAGTTAAATCACAAGCTCCCTGAACCGGGATTTAAAAATATATATATATATATATTATTGATTTTTTTTTTTTTTTTTTTTTTAACAGAGAAGAAGGGAGAGGGATAGAGAGTTAGAAACATCGATGAGAGAGAAACATCGATTAGCTGCCTCCTGCACAGCCCGCAATGGGGATGTGCCCGCAACCAAGGTACATGCCCTTGACCGGAATCGAACCTGGGACCTTTCAGTCCAAAAGCCGAAGCTCTATCCACTGCGCCAAACCGGTTTTGGCTGAACTGGGATTTTAATGTGCTGCTTATACAGGTCAAGCAAACCTCTAGGACACAAAGCTTTACTAGCACCACAACCAGTATTCATAACCACGCACAGAAAGTCATCCACAAGATGCTAAACTGTGTCCTGTTTCAGCCCAAATCAATGCTATCTTCAGCTCCCAAGGCAAGGAAGATAAAAATAAAGAGAGCAACAGGCACAATCTGGCAGAGGAGGTGTGGGGAGGACTACCACCCACTTTCTGAATTCAAGGCTAAAACTTGACCTTGCAACACCACCTTTTTGAAAGAGAAGCTAATAAGCCTAAGTTTGTAAACTGTCCTTGAAGGTAGATACAAAGTGAATTCTACTCAGCTCACAAGTGAAACTAAATTCAAGTAAAAGAGAAAAAAGCCAATACCGTGTGAACTTGTTTCTGGACTGCATGCATAAATGGGCACTGACATACATCATTAACTCTGCATTCTTGTTTATACATCATTTGGTAAGAGGACTGCTAGATGTTTGGTAAATATTGGTTAATACAACTCTCAATGTTTTTAATGACTTACATACAGTGTGTCTAACTTTAAGCACGAGGAAATGGCAGCACATTCAAATTAGACACTGGGAAATAAAGGAAGCATCCGTGCCACAAGGAAGCGTTCCTGGATTATTAAATCCTTCCCTACCTCACACTTGCTTAACAAAAATGTCCTTCAATTAAGACAACTTAATGTGAGATCAAAGCGTTTCTGTTACCTGTAGTCGTTTTATCCACTGAATTATAATCTTCAACTACAGAATCCTCAATGACATCGCTGATTTTCTGCCATGGCTCCAGCTCCTCCTCCTCACATTCCATAAACAGGTCGGTGTCCGCCATGCTACAAAAAAAACAAAACAAACAAACAAAAAAAGTCGAGTAAGATATTGACCCCAGAATGGAAAAAAGGTGTTTTATACAGAACACTGAATCTGACTGTTGAATCCATTGGTAACATATCCCCTTGTACTACTCTCTACCATGTCCTCTAACCTCCCCTATTTCCAAGGGTCCAAATTATTATACATTAAATACTACTTTCTTTATTACTGGGCCTTTTTGCAAACTCTTAAATTTTGAACCCAAGATGAGAATCTCATTTGTCTCACACTAGTCCCAGCCCTACTACTGTTTAGTACTCCCCCACAGTCAGCTAGCTACATGCTTCATTTTAATTTTCCTTTTTTGTAAATATATTTTTATAGATTCCAGGGAGGAAGGGAGAGGGAGAGATAGAAACATCAATGAGAGAAAATCATTGGTCGGCTGCCTCCTACACATGCCCTATTGGGGATTGAGCCCACAACCCGGGCATGTGCCCTGACTAGGATTTGAACTGTGACCTCCTGGTTCATAAGTTGTTCATAGGTCGACACTCAACCACTGAGCCACACGGACCAGGCATCAGCTATGAGCTTTTTTTAAAAACAAAGTCTACTGTTACATCTCTGCAATGTAAACAAAGAGTGATTGCTATTTTTCTGCCCTCCGATATTAGTTGACTAAAGGTCAATTTCTCTGACTGGGAATGATGGGAGTAGCATTACTGCTCAATGTTCAAACAAAGCCTTCAATGCAAAGGTTCTCAAGCCCTTGGTATCTCAGTAGAAATTTCACCACATCCCCAAGCCAAAAATGAAACAAAGCAAAACCACCAGCCTGAGTTAAGTAGTGAGGTCCATACAGTAAAATAGCATTAGTTTTCGAGATGCCCAACTAGATGGCATTGTTCTCGAAATTTTAAAAAATCCAGGCAATGCCTCAGGGGTTACCTAGCTACCGCCAAGTGCCCAGGTTTAATGGGTAAAGTGCTTACTAATTTGCTTCTAAGTAGTCTAATATTCTTTTAAATTATGTTTCCCCAAAACCACAAAAGGGAGAAGGAATGAGCAAGAAAAGAAAAAGATCTAAGATACCAACTTAAATTTTATTAGTTTCATATTTAATTTACATATATTAAAGACAATGCTAGCCATAAACTGAATTAAAAAGAAACCAAGGCCATATCAGTCATTCTTTGAGCCAAGACTATACACAGCTGTATTTTCCAGTCTAGTAATTCCACTGAGAAAGGTAACACTCTAAACTTGCCCCCCCCACGACTTTTTTTTTTTTTTTTTTTTTTAACACACCCTATTGATTTTTTACAGAGAGGAAGGGAGAGAGACAGAGAGCTAGAAAGGTCAATGAGAGAGAAACATCGACCAGCTGCCTCCTGCACACCCCCACAGGGGATGTGCCTGCAACCAATGTACATGCCCTTGACCGGAATCGAACCCGGGACCCCTCAGTCCCCAGGCCGACGCTCCACCACTGAGCCAAACCGGCTTCGGCACTCCCCCACCAACTACTTTTATTTGTTTTGTTAATCCTCACCTCAGGATATTTTTTTCTACTGATTTTTAGAGACTGTAGGGGGGGTGGGGGGAGGAAGGGGGAGAGAGAGAACGTAACAGAGACACACTGATTGGTTGCCTTGCGAATGCTTCCCCTGCAACCCAGGTCTGTGCCTTTGACCAGGAATTAAACCTGGCCCCCTTCAGTGCACAGGCTGGCGCTCTAATCACTGGGCACACTGGCTATGGCCCTAACTACAGTACTTAATTTTATACATAGTTCCTTACCGTATAACTTTCTGAGGGCCACAGGCAATAGATGATTAACCAGGTGGATAACCTCTATAGATGGTTTTAAAGAATCTTCTTTCATGCCCTAACCCGTTTGGCTCAGTGGCTAGAACCTAAGGGCAGTCAATTAGCATATTCCCTCCTTGTCGTCTGTGGGTGCTACCATCTTTGAGGGTGGGACAGACAATTGGCATATTCGGCTGTGGCACCACCTTATCGGCTGTGGGCACCACCATCTTTGGGACAGTGTGAGGGTCAATTAGCATATTCCCTCTTTATTAGATAGGACAGTCTGTCATCTTTTTGCCATTTACTAAGTCTAACTGGTAGCTTTGTTGGTTGGATTTTCTGTTAACCTGTTCTTATTTGTAGAAGCAATTTTCATACAGATTACATGCACATTTCTTAAGATATAGCACAATAATTAACATTAGAAAAAAGAAATTAATCTAGCCAAAACCGGTTTGGCTCAGTTGATAGAGCATCAGCCTGCGGACTGAAAGGTCCCAGGTTCGATTCCAGTCAAGGGCATGTACTTTGATTGCGGGCACATCCCTAGTAGGAAGTGTGCAAGAGGCAGCTGATCGATGTTTCTCTCTCATCAATGTTTCTAACTCTCTATCCCTCTCTGTAAAAAAGTCAATAAAATATATTTAAAAAATGAAATTAATCTAAGTTTTGTCAGAGGTAGGGTAAAATGAGATGAACATTGCCATGTCCCATTAACCCAATTCCCCCCATCATTTTGTTGTTGTTAATAATCACCCAATAAAATTTATCCATTGATTCTTTAGAGTAGAAAGGAGAGGAGAGACAGAGGGAGAGAAACATCAATGTGAGAAAGACACATTGATTGGCTGTCTCCAGCACGTGCCCCGACCAGGGATGGGGATTGAGCCTGCAACCGAGGTACATGCCCTTGACTGGAATCATACCCACAACCCTTTAGCCCAACACTCTATCCACTGAGCCAAACCGGCTAGGGCCATTCATTATTCGACATCTTGGTAACATATATGGTTTCTGTGGTTTACAGAGGCCCGGTACACAGATTCATGCACATTGAAAGGAAATTAATTAGAAGAAATTTTAGAGGCCAGGGAGGGACTGCGGAAGGTTGGCTCCAGGGCATGGCTGTCCTGTCTTGCCCAGTCCCAATCGGCCGGACACCAGCAGCAAGCTAACCTACCGATTGGAGCGTCTACTCCCTAGGGGTCATTGTGCATCATAGCACCCAGTTGAACAGTTGGACAATTAGCATATTAGGCTTTTACATATATATATATATATATATATATATATATATATATAGAGAGAGAGAGAGAGAGAGAGAGAGAGAGAGAGAGAGAGAGAGAGAGAGACACACACACACACACACACACACACACAAAAGGTCAGGTGCACAAAATTCGTACATGGGTGGGGTCCCTAGGCCAGGCTGCCGATCAGGGCCAATCAGGTTCCCCACCTTCTCCTTCTCTAGCTGCCTGCATTTGCCACCACTCAACTCCGGTTCCCGTCCCAGCCCAGGGGCCTGGCGCTGATTGGCAATCAGGGCCTGTGTGCAGCTCCTGTGCTGAGCGTCTTGCCCTCTGGTAGTCAGTGCGAGTCATAGCAACCCGTCATTCCGTTGTAATGGTCGCCTAGGCTTATACATAGAGATTGTACTAGCAAACGTGATTTTGGGGCACTACGGAAGCTTTACTCAGCACTGCAACTCACACAGGACTATCAGCAATTCCTGCAGTCTTTCAACACGTTAAGCGCCATGCCAGTCACCGGTGATTGACACCATACTTTCCGTCCGGACCACGGCAGTCTCCAGCGGCCAGCATATAGGTGAAAATGGATATCATGGGCTAACCAGAAAGAGGACAAAACAGGCTTGGTGCTTAACGTGTTAGTATTTGGAATTCTTCCTTCCATCCATATGTGGGTTTACCAGGTACAGACCTTTCGAGGGAGGAGTAAGGCATATATGGCATTCTATTTTATATTCAGGTCCTATATAATCAACTCATCAGTAAAAGCTTACATAATTGAAAAGGCAAGGTACAAAGGTCCTATTTATAAGTGAAGTTATTTAAAGCAGCAAAACGAATCCTGCAGATATATACCTGTTAGTCTACCTCTGAGGTATTTAACGGACAGCAAATGTTTACCTATCTTCATCTCCAATAAGATTAGAAAAACACCTGTTTTCTACCAAAGCTCCCCAGACAGATTTGGTTCTGAAACTTCAAATTCCTTTAATTTGTTTGGTTTTCCCCCCCCCCTCATAGCTGTAAAGTCAATTCCAGGAACAAAGAATACAGAATCTAAATTTTCAATTCACTGCTAGTACACACTAGCTCATAAATCAATATACAAAGAACATTTGGAACAGAAAAAATGTCTTAATTAACAAAATAGTTTAAGACCATCACTACTCTCTTCCTGTAGGACGAGAAATAAACAAGTTACCTCAATTTGGAGCTTTAAAAAGGACTCACTACCGAAAACCTACAGGGCTGACTCCTTAAGATGGCTATAAAATGAATTATTGTTAAACCTGTAATAAGCTTTTATTTATTCAATCCTTTGCATGGCCCATTTTATCCCTCAAAGGATCTGTTACATGTAGTCTTCACAACAGATTCTTAAATAGTTTTAATAATCTGTCTACTGTTCCCAAACATAAAATGCTTTCACCTTTTGTGACAACAAATCTCCTATCAATAAGCACCCAAATATTAAGTTATATGTAAGCATATAAATTCCCTATTATCAAAGGGTTTAATGTTCAGGAGTCCCTCTGGCAATAAAAGTTTTTCTTCACGGACAGTTGTATGTGGTCTAAATTTCATTTTTGGCCCCTCAACTGCATTTAACTCTGTTAAATATTAGCAAAACATTAGTCTATTTCCCTCCCCGTCTCCTCCCCAGAGTTCCATGTAAAAATGTTTTTGTGGCTATGCCTTAATATCAGAAACTGAATGCCAAAGGATCTATCAAATTTGTACCATTTTAATGTGACAAAGCACCAACCCGCTCTAGGGTTTGTAATTTAAATCAGAGGTCTCCACCTTCAACAAAAACATATATGGAGAATAAAGAGGCATTGTCTGGAAATATGTTTTATTTTACTGTGACATAGCCAGGTATTATGCACTTTACATTCATTATCTCTGTGATTCTCACAATTTTTTTGTCCTAAGTAACTACATTTTACAGATGAGGTCAAAACGGAAGTTTAGTGAGATTAAATAACTCACACATGGTTCCAATTAGTAAATATCCCTCCTACATACCCCCTAACTGGGTGTAAGCACAAAACTCGGATATATGTCCTGATGGGAAACTGAACCATGACTTCCATTCATAGGTCAACACTCAACCACTGAGCCACACCAGCTGGGCAAGCTGTCGACATTTGAGAATTCTAATTTCACTTTCAAATTTTTATCACTGTTAACAAATGATGTCAACTGTTTCCCTCTGACAAGCTCACTTCAAGAAAACATCCACCGCCAAAACCGGTTTGGCTCAGTGGACAGAGCGTCAGTCTAAGGACTGAAGGGTCCCAGGTTCAATTCTGGTCAAGGGCATGTACATTGGTTGTGGGCGCATCCCCGGTTGGGGGTGTGCAGTAGGCAGCTGGTCGATGTTTCTCTCTCATCGATGCTTCTAGCTTTCTATCCCTCTCCCTTCCTCTCTGTAAAAAAATCAATAAAATATATTTTTAAAAAAGAAAAAGAAAACATCCACCAAACACTCAAGTATAAAACACGAATCTGTCAGTCATTCTTTCAATGCTGTTCCATGAAACAATGCTGCTCCACAACTCAATCTCACAAGTACTTTTCCTTACGACACGGATCAGACCTTGTTAGGCAATAAGTACTTTAAGCATACTTCCCATTTGGTCACAGATACTGAAAAATTAAAAAGACTTGAACTCAATGGCTGATATAAATTTTTTAATCTTTATTGTTGAGAGTATTACATAAGTCCCCCTTTTTTTCCCATTGACCCCCTCTGGCCCGCCTCTGCTCCCTGCCCCAGGCCTTCACCACCCCACTGTGTCCACAGGTTATACATAGATTAGAGGCCTGGTGCACGAAATTAGTACACTTGAGGGGGAGGGTGCTTTAGCCCTACCTGCACCCTCTCGCAGTCCAGTCCGGGAGCCCAGTGATTGATCGCCCCACAGAAGGAGGTCCCGCCCACCACCACCTGGGCCTCCCTCTGCGGGGCGATTGTGGGGCAATGGCGGGGGTCCCCTCAACCAATCGCATCGCACACACCTCGGCTGCGGCAACCTGGCGTTCGGTTGTCCATTCTGTCGTTTTGGATGTCACGGACCCTGGCTCTTTATATATTAGGATGCATACAAGTTCTTTGGTTGATTACTTCCCACCCACCCACCCACCCATCCCCTCCTTCCCTCAGATTCTTCACTCTGTTTCATGCTTCCATGTCTCTGGATCGATTTCCTTCATCAGTTTATTGTTAGATTCCACAGGAGTGAATCAACCCCAGGCTTCAGATCGCCTTGTCTTTCTCTGACTGACTTATTTCATTTAGTGTGATACTCCCTCGGTCTTAAGGTCTGAGATTTAACCATTTTTATTGCTTCATCAAAGACATTCTCAAGTAAGGATTGTAGTGTTTCACTCAACTTCTTTGCTTTGTGCTAAAACACCAACAGCAGTTTTACCCACCCTTGCTTTTGGAAGAGTGCAAACGTCAGTGAAGAAGATAAACAGCATTTTGGTGTTATTTTGGAAATAGTTATAACCTCTTTAAGGGTCTGAGGAGATCCCCATGTATCAGTGGATCATACTTTCTGAACCGCTTTCCTAGATTATACCGCCGGTTCAAGGTGGGGTGAAAACACTAACAAAACCCTGTTCACCCCCAGAGTCTTCCTTCTGTTGGTTCATTTAGTCTGAGATACACACCAACACAGGCAAGGAGCAGGAAACCAAGGACACAGATTGCAATTTTGTTTTAAGGTTTTATTCTGAGCACCTTCATGCTGGACCAACCATTCTCAAGGAGGAAGTTACCTTAATCAGTCTCAACTGAGGACAGCAGTGAAACATGTACAGAGGACGCCTGCCTCGCCATCAGGCTTGGGGATGAGACCCTACCAGATTGCACTTCTAGCAATTTCCAAGTTACATTTCATGAACTCCAAGAACTGCACTAAGTGGATCAAATGTAGAGTCCAAAGCCCAGTCAGTCCCAAGAGCAAGGGCGAGAGGGGTGTCGCAAAACTCAAAGCGGCCTTCCCTACTCCTTTGTCATTGGTTCATTTCTCCAGTTTGGTTTGAGCTAACAACCCCATCAGAGCTGGCATGTGGGTTTTGAGCTGCGGTGGTAGGCGTCAACACCAGAACTGTAGAGAGCTGGGCCCTCCAGTCCGCAGCAGGAGGGCTGGGACAGGACTACTGTCCCTCCATCTCCATCTCCAAAAGCCAGACTGGGCCCTTTGCAGCTCTCCCTTTTTGAGCTAAGACGGTTCAGGACTCAGTGAGCAGAGGAACGTCTAGGGAAGGGGAGGGAACCCCGCGTCTAACGGGAGCAGCCACCAGGAAAACTCCCAGAAAAAAGGAGAGGGAAGAAAGCAGGTGCATCTAACGAAAATCCACTCCTTTTCAGAGTGGGCGCTGAGGACCCAGAGAAAAATAGTCCCTGGGATAAATATGGCGCCCACCGCGGCGTAATCTGTAATCGCCAGAAAATATTTCTCCGCCCCGTCCCATTTTATTCTAAGTCTCCTTCCCAAAGAAGATGTGGGGCCGCGGGAGGGGACTTGACCAACTCCCTGCAGAAGAGCGCGGAGGCTCGGGATGCGCTCCTGGACCAAGGGGGGGATTACATAACCCGGGGGGAGGCCGGGCCATCCCCCCCTTCGCCTCCCCGCACTCAAAAGGGGCGCCCGGCTCTCTGCTCTTTCCCGGGAGCGCGGGGAGCGGGGCAGGCCCAGCACCCCCAACCCGCACCCCGGGGACGTCACCCCGCCCGCCTCCCCCAGCGCAGCCTCGCCCCCTGCCCCGCGCCCGCCCCTCCCGCCGCCGCCCGCACCCCCGCCACCTCCCCCGCGGGCCGCTGCCCGCACCCGCGCCGCCCGCCCGCCCACTCCTCCGAGACGCCGCGCGCCGCGCCGTGCGTGGGGACGTCGGGTGCGCGGGGCCGTGGGGCCCGAGTGCGCGCGCGCGCGCCACGGCGGCGGCCGCCGGGGGGCGGGGGCGCCGGCGCCAGCAGGCAGGGGCCTCCCCCGGCCCGGCCGCCGCCGCGCGGCTCCGGCGGGGCGCACGCCCTCCGGTTCGCGCCCGCGCGCCGCGCCCCACGCCCGCTGCCGCCGCGGGCAGTGCCCCGACTCGCCACCCGTGGGGGGGCGGGGGGGTCCGGGGGGCGCGCGCCACCGCCCCGGCCCCCTCCCCCGCCTCCAGCCTGCGTACTCGCCCATCCCCCCCTCCTCTCATTGTCTCGCCGCCGAACGCCCCGCCGAACGGAAAGATAACGGAACCCCCGGGGGAAGGGGGTGGGGAGAGGGGAGGCTCGCCCGCTCACTCACCTCCCGTGGTCGTCGCCGCCGCCGGTAGTCTGACCCGGAGAAGGCGCCGTCGCCTTAAAGGGACCTGCACTCGGCGGCGCCGGGGAGAAGGGGGTGGGTGCAGAGGGGAGGGGACGGGGGCTTTGGCGGGGGTGGGGGGTGGGGGGAGACGGCGGAGAAGGGGGAGCCGTGGAAAGCTCGTCTCCCTGAGGGTGCGAGGAAACCTCCCTCGTGTTCGAGTGATTGGGGATGGATTTTTTTTTTTTTCTCCCCGAGGGGGGCGGGGGGGCGCCCCGAGGGAGGGGGGTGGGAGGGCCGAGGAATGCGGCTCCGTGTACAGGAGCTGGCGCGGGGGAGAGAGGCGCCGACTCCCCCCTCCGGCCCTCTCGCCCCGCGCGGAGGGATACGGCTCGTCACTTCCGCCCTCCCCCTCTCGCCGCCTCGCCATTGGCTGGGCGTGGGGCGCGTCATGGGCTCAGCCTAACCCCCCGCCTGGGCTTCTTTTTTTTTTTTTTTTTTTCCTAATCAAGTTCGTCTGGGCCTGCAAATAAATAAATAAATAAATAAAAACAGTTATTATTTTTAAAAATGTGAAATAAAGAATAATGCACTCCAGAAGCAGGCTTCTAAAGAGTATAAGTTCTGGTGGGTGAGGGAAATGGAATTGCCAAAGGAAATGATCCCCCAATTCACTTGCCTGGACTTTGGAGGACAATTTTTGAGGGAAATGTCCCCACTTTGCACTCAAGGCTTCCAAACCTCATCAGGAGGAAGGGAAGCTCCTGTCACAGGCCAGATGGTGAGGCCCAGGGACCCCAACCACTGTCATGGGAACAAAGGCAGCAAAATGACCCTCTTTCCTCAAGAGACAGTCAGCCAAATAGCCTCATGGCACAGTCTTAAGTGGAGAACTTTTAAAAGCCATTTTACTCCGAATCCTTGTGGATTCTGAGAATCGCCCATGATTGCTTATCAGGGGGCTTCACCTATGAAAATGGCTTTGAAATCACTGTGAAGACACTCAGTCAAGACACTCAATTCTAAGAAGCCATAGACTCCATAACTCTGCTTTTTGCTGCAATCATGGCTGAAATGGTTTTGGCTCAAAAATATTGGTTAGTCCATTGAAGAGCATCCACTTGTTATTTCCCCCCCCCCCCCACCCCAAATAAAAACGAACCTCTTTTCCAGGACGCTAAGAAATTGTGTCCTTTATCATCTCCCAGGAGGATGAAATGTTAATATTTTCTTGAGATATTTGAGGATATTTGTTGTCATTTAGCTCCATAACTGTGGGAGCTTCTGATATATCCACAGCGTGGGTCACCTCAAGAGGCCATTACTGAAATATTTGGAAAGTCAACAGGCGTACCGTGTTTCCCCGAAAATAAAACATCCTCCGAAAATAAGACCTACTTACAGGTTTCCTTCTGAGTGAAATATAAGGCATCCCCCCAAAAATAAGGCCTCCCCTTATTGAGAGATTTGGTCCACTGATTCTGAAAGAAATGGAGTCACAAGAAATTCACCAGGAAATTGAAGAATTGGATTGTTATGATGATGTTCCAGAAGATGATGACATGATTGTCATTGAATAAATGAGTAAATTCTTGATACTGTGTCTGGTTTGTGTTAACTACCGTACTACTGTACCATATACAGGTAATAAATTTCCTTTATTTTCATTTAATGATAAATGTGTACTATATTCTTCTTCATGGAAAAATAAGACATCCCCTGAAAAAGAGACCTAGCGCATCTTTGGGAGCAAAAATAAATATAAGACACTGTCTTATTTTCGGGGAAACAGGGTAGATGAGGAGACTGGGGAGGAGATAGGTACCCCACCCAACCACCTCTCCCTTGGCTTCCGTGGCCCCCGTTGCTGCTTCCTCAACAAGGGTGTGCTCTCCCAGCCATGGCCTGATGACCAGCTCCCCTCAGTAGCCCATCTCCAGCCCAGTGGTCCCTAACCCCCCAGTTACAACCCTCCCAACGGGGTACTTAGAAGATGAGTGTGGCCACTCAATGGATATATATTGTATCTCCAGATCCTGATTAGCTGCCTCCCCACCCCTGACTCCAGAATGTTTGGGGGTGGTGTGTGGAGGATGATGGGAAGCAGATGACTAAGGAAAGGATGGACTTTTGGTAGTGTTTCTTTAAAAAACAAACAAACAAAAAAAAACACCACACACATCCAGCTGGCATGGCTCAGTGGTTGAGCATGGACCTATGAACTAGAAGGTCACGGTCCAATCAATGATTCCCTCTCATCATTTATGTTTCTATCTCCCTCTCTCTTCCTCTCTGAAATCAATAAAAATTTGTATTTTTTAAAAACACTTTAAGGCCCTGACTGGTTTGGCTCAGTGGATAGAGTGTCGGCCTAGGGACTGGAGGGTCCCAGGTTTGATTCCAGTCAAGGGCATGTACCTTGGTTGCGGGCACATCCCCAGTAGGGAGTGTGCAGAAGGCAGCTGAATCAATGTTTCTCTCTCATTGATGTTTCTAATTTTCCATCCCTCTTCCTCTGTCTTCCTCTCAAAAAAAGTCAATAAAAATATATTTTAAAAAAATAAACACTTTAAGTTTTACACAAAACAATAAAGTTCCTATTTTTTTTTTTCTTCATCCCAAATGCTAAATCAAGAATTTGGTGCAAGATTGGGGAGATTCAGAATCATATTTATTCTTCCTCTTTATATACACACTCCATTCAAACGGCCAGACTATGAAAATAGGCAGTGGAAGTATGCATTCCAAATTGTGTACTCCTATACCACCACCCATTTTCATCCCACTTCATCCCATTTCATAGCAAAAATGTGATTTCAAGTAGTCATTCTTAGAAGAATTTCATTATTTGAATTGGGAGAATCACTAATCCTTTTTAAAACCCTTCTGAAGTCTTTCCAGACCAGATCGGGAAAAGCCCATGGTGAGTTTATGGAATCAATCAGCAGAAAACAAATTCCACATGAAGTTCTAATCCTATTTTATGCTTTCCTGCAATAATTATTGTAATTTATTTAATGTTATTTGCCTCCAAAGTGTTCTTGTTGAATCATATATTTTGCCATGCTGCAAGTGCCAACTGTGCTCTCTGCCAATGAGGTGTAGACCACATACTGTTGACCAATAATCATTGCCATTCCATACTGAACATGCATCTTGCATCCATTCATTCAAAATATATTTATTGAGTGCTTGCTATAGGCCAAGCACTGCTTTCGATGCTGGGAATACAGCAACAAAGAACACAAAATCCCTAAACTTGTGAAGCATTCACTGGAGGGAAGAGATGCATACAGTATACACATACACAAATTGTCCCAACATCTATTGTTAAGTAACAAGTAGCTCCAAAACTTAGTGGCTTAGAACAATAACCATTTTATTATCTCTCAAGGTTCTAGGAGTTGATTAGGCTAAACCAGTGGTCGGCCAACTCATTAGTCAACAGAGCCAAATAGCAACAGTACAACGATTGAAATTTCTTTTGAGAGCCACATTTTTTAAACTTAAACTTCTTCTAACGCCACTTCTTCAAAATAGACTCGCCCAGGCCGTAGTGTTTTGTGGAAGAGCCACACTCAAGGGGTCAAAGAACTGCATGTGGCTCACGAGCCGCAGTTTGCCGACCACACATGAGGCTGAAGTAAACAGTTCTCACCTAGAGTCTCATGTGGTGGCTGAGGCTGACATCAAGGCTGAAAGTGGATGAATGTTGGTTTGCACAGCAGCTGGGACTGTTGGCCAGAACTGCTGGCTGTGGACCGACCACTCAGTGTGGCCTGGGCTGCCTCCTATCATAATAGCTTAGTCCCAAGATTGCCTGCTCCAAGAAGACCAGGCAGAGGTTGTATGGCTCTTTGTGACCTAACTCAGAGGTCCCATAGCATCCGTCCACCACAATTACAGGCGCACCTCAATTCAGGGTGGGTGGGATGGGGAACATCTCTCAAAGGGAGTAGGAGGAACATCCCACTGTAAGAAAAGTACGTGGAATGGAAAATCTTGTTGTGGCCATCTTGGAAATAAGACCTGCCACACCTTACAGAAAGAGATATATAATACTATAAGCCCAGTGCATGAAATTAGTGCACTGGTAGGGTCCCTAGGCCTGGCTGGCAATCAGGGCCGATCTGTGGGGTTGACCAGCAGGGTGACCAGTGAGTCCCCACTGGAACCCACTTTGGCC
This sequence comes from Pipistrellus hanaki, assembly GCF_964339955.1. Taxonomy (NCBI): domain Eukaryota; kingdom Metazoa; phylum Chordata; class Mammalia; order Chiroptera; family Vespertilionidae; genus Pipistrellus; species Pipistrellus hanaki. The sequence goes on from NC_140520.1 coordinate 7,631,974, forward strand.
AGCCTGGTGCCATTCACTCACCGGCCCTCCCACCCCTGCTGGCCAGTCACCTCCCTCTGCTGGGGGTGGGAGGGGAAGTCAGGACCCCTGCTGGTACCTGCCTTGGCTGACCTGGGGCCTGCAGGCTGGGGGCAGCTCCTGCATTGAGTGTTTGTCCCCTGGTGGTCAGTGCATGTCATGCAACTGGTTGTTCTGCCTTTCAGTCAATTTGCATATTAGGCTTTTCTTATATAGGATGTGATATGGTGTGTGGTGCTATGGATGGGGAAAAGAGCAGGATGGGGGAATTGGGAGTGTGGTGCAGAGGTGGGGGTGGTTGGAGGAGGCTTCATCCTTAAGGTGACATTTGAGCACAGACCTGAAGACAGGGAAGCCAAGTTGCAATAATCCAGGTGAGAGGTGATAGGGGCCTGGACCAGGGTGAGAGCTGGAGAGCTGCCACCTCAGCTACCTGAGTTCTTCAGTGTGTTGTTTACTTCTCTTTGACCTATTTTTCGGTAATTTAGTTTGTGTTCTGGGAGATTTGGCTCATGATTGACAGCAAAATGTGTATGAGTGATAGTGCCGTGCCTGCCCTCAAAGAAATAAAGGAAGCATATCAGGCTGAATGTTAAAATGGGAATTTTGTGGGATCCCGGGTTCGATTCCGGTCAAGGGCATGTACCTTGGTTGCGGCCATGTCCCCAGTGGAGGTTGTGCAGGAGACAGCTGATGGATGTTTCTCTCATTGGTGTTTCTAACTCTCTATCCCTCTCTCTTCCTCTCTGTGAAAAAATCAATAAAATATATATATTAAAAAAAAAAAAAAAAAAAAACCAATATTACTTGTGGCCTGGCTGGTGTGGCTCAACGGTTGAGCATCGACCTAGGAACCAGGAGGTCCCGGTCAGGGCACATGCCCAGATTGTGAGCTCGATCCCCAGTAAGGGGGCGTGCAGGAGGCAGCTGATCCATGATTCTCTCTCATGGTTGATGTTTCTCTCTCTCTTTGAAACCAATAAAAATATTTTTGAAAAAAGGAATATTATTTGCGGCCCTAAGCGGTTTGGCTCAGTGGATAGAGTGTTGGCCTGCAGACTGAAGGGTCCCATGTTTGATTACGGTCAAGGGCATGTAACTTGGTTTCAGGCACATCTCCAGTAGGGGATGTGCAAGAGGCAGCTGATTGAGGTTTCTCTCTCATCAATGTTTCTAGCTCTTTATGCCTCTGCCTTCCTCTCTGTAAAAAAAAATCAATAAAATATATTTTTAAAGAATATTATTTGCTATCTCCTAATGTTTAGAGGAGCTAAGGACTTTGCTGGGGGGCTCAGAAAATTTTCAGGAGCCAAAGAAAGTTCCAGACTGGGTATCTAAAAGAAGAGTTCCTCATTCGTTTCCAGGAAGAGGCAATTAAAGGTTTCTGTCTTCAAAATTTATTTTGTAAGAAATGCAGAGCAACTATTTCATCAGTCATCAAGACTTCTGTGTGAGCTTCTGTGTGATTTCACAGAAGATAATAATTTAGTTAAACTTTGAATTAAATTAATATTATTTAAGAGACACTCATTAGCAAAGCTGTACTTGTTTTATCTAGGTTGTTGCTACAGGGTTGAGCAGGTATAATTACAAAGTAACTGAATTGATTCTATAAAGCTTCATGGAAAAATGAGTTGGATTACTTTACAGACACACTTGTTATGTGGCTTGTTCATTATAATGAATTGCAAAATAAAATTTAATTAAAACTTCCTTTTTTTCCTCTAGGATTCATTCTTTTCTAATTTAGCGGTGTTTGTATTTCATTATAGTCATGGATAATCTCCAGAACAAAACTGTGGACATTAACTTACTGATCCATTCTTTTTGAGGACATGAGAATTAATATAATTATTTTACAGATGAGGAGACTGGGGTATTCTCCTGAATTACGTTTTAAAGATTTCTGGTGTAGATAAGTGGTAAGATCCTTTTGGGTCTTTTATTTTTATTTTTTAATCCTCATCTGAGGATATATTTTTTAGATTGATTTTGAGAGAGAGAGAGAGAGAGAGAGAGAGGGAAACGTTGTTGTAACAGAGAAATAGCTATCTGTTGCCTCCCATACACGCCCCAAATGGGCATGGAACCCACAACCTAGGAACCTAGTTATGTGCCTTGACCAGGAATTGAACTCACAACCTATTGGGTGCACGGATGACACTGGGTCAGGACTGGGTCTCTTCTTATTGTGGGGCCTGTACGGTAAGAGTGAGAAGTAGCAAGGAGGCTATCTCCTATGATAGTCAGGATTCATGTTTAGTGCCTTTACTATCGCCTGAAACATAAAGGCAATAAAATCTGAAAATGTGCAGGTGCCAAGATTCAACAATTTAAAGTCATTTTATAGGAGGAAAATGATTTAACCTTCACTTATCCAGGTAATAATTCACATTTCTGCTATTCAGTCGTTTTGCATTTTAGCCTTTTATTATATAGGATCATTAAAGTACTGATTGATGTTATTATTACTATTATGTATTCTTATTCTTATTATTAAGGTACTAATTGTTATTGCTATTATTATTTTATATCTTCCTTTATCTTTGCCCAAGATGTTCTTCAATATCTGGGATAGTTCAGGAACCTCTAAAACCAGGAAGACAGACAGCTACCTTGCCTAGTTGAATTGATACTACTGGAATTGAGTTTATCTCTGATTCTCAAATCCTGAAAAAGAGAGACCCTCCTGGCCCTACTTCACCTGATTCATTAGCTGTGGCTCATTGAATATTCATGGCTCTCTACATTTCCCAGCCTCCTCTGCAGCTATTTTTGTTAGGTAGGGCCTCAAGATGGAATCCTGGAAAATGGGAAAACACAAGTGCCAGTGAGCGTTACTTCCGCCCTCCCTTCCCATTTAGGGAGATTTTAGAATCACAAGATGGGGTGGATCCCTGAGTCACCCCAGGGAGGAGAACTGAAGTAGTGAGTTGCCCACTATCCAATGGACTTTACCAGAACAACAACAACAACAAACCTTTATTATGCGAAGCCACTGAAACTGCTTAATTTGTTAATTCAACATAGCTTAACTATGCCAATACATTGGTATAAAGATTGGATTAAAAAAATTTCTGCACGCCGAAACCGGTTTGGCTCAGTGGATAGTGCGTCGGCCTGAGGACTGAAAGGTCCCAGGTTCGATTCTGGTCAGGGGCATGTACATTGGTTGCGGGCACATCCCCAGTAGGAGGTGTGCAGGAGGCGGGCTGGTCGATGTTTCTCTCTCATTGATGTTTCTGGCTCTCTGTCCCTCTCCTTTCCTCTCTGTAAAAATTCAATAAAATATTTTTTTTAAAGAAAAAAAATTATTGCACAACCCTTTCATGGTAAAGAGTGGGAGGTGGTATGGCTAACTGGGTAGAGCTTGATATTGCCTACATTGTATTACAAATATAATACATAAAATGCATAGGACAGAACCTGACTTATATTAGTTACTCCTTAAATGGTGGCTTTTATTATTAGCTCTTAAGCTATCCTAAATTATAATGTAAGTATTTTATGGGTCATGATAAAATTTGACTATACTCATGAATGACAAGCTTCCTATTCTCATTCTTTCCCAGATTTCTCACCTGAGCATAGCTCTTCTAAATCATTTGAGTCTTGGAGTCAAACATCTTTTATGAAATTTCTAGCAGTAATAACTTCCAATAAATAAGTAGTTTATTGTATTTAATCAGACAAACACTTAATAAAAGCCCATTATTTCTTCTACATGGTAATTAACAAAATAACAGGTAACATAACATTGCTAAGTGGTAATTTAAGAGATCCAGACAATTAAAGGATATGACATACAAAATGATGCTGTGTGAGACAGATAGCACGTTCTGGAAAGAGAAAGGAAAGCTCTATGCAGGCTCAAGTCTTCAGTGAGAACTTCTAGCGGGGAGTGGAGTTCGGGTCTTGTCTTGAAGCTTGGGTAGGATGTGGGAAAAGGAGGGAGAGGAAGGAAGGCACTCCAGGTGGACGACAGAATGATCAAAGGACTGATCAAAAGAAAATATTAGGTTCTCTCGGGTCCTCATTTCCAAGATGACCAAGAAAAGAAGGCATAACGGTCGTGCCAAAAAAAGCCAAGGCCGTGTGTAGCCTATTTGTTGCACCAACTGCACCCACCCAGTGCATTCCCGAGGACAAGGCCATTAAGAAGTTTGTCAGAGATGGTCGGACCTGCATCACCACCATTTGTCCACCATCCAGAACTGAAATATCATGGCTGACATGTACACATAAGAAACTGTTTGACATTGAAATTGGGACTCAAAAGAACTGTTGGCCCAGAAAGAATCTCACTACAGACGGATTCATTTGCCTCTCAGCATAACCATTATGGCTTGTCTCGTTTTCGGTTCTTATAAGTGTATTTCTGGTATCACATGATCTCACTCATCCAGGGGAAATAATAAACAATATAAACTGATGAACAAAAACAGACCCAGAGACGGAAGCATCGATCAGACTGTCAAACCTCAGAGGGAAGGTAGGAGAGGGTGAGGGTAAGAGGGAGAGATCAACCAAAGGACTTGTATGCATTCATATAAGCCTAACTAGTGGACACAAACAACAGGGGGGTGAGGGCATGCGTGGGGAGGGATTTGGGATGAGAATGGGGGGATAAGGACAAATATGTGATACCTTAATCAATAAAGAAATTTTAAAAAATAAATATAAATTTAAAAAAATAAGTTTGTCTTCGAAACATAGCAGAGGCCGCAGCCCTTAGGGACATCTCCGAAGCGAGTGTCTTCGAGGCCTATGTGCTTCCCAAGCCGTATGTAAAGCTGTGTTACCGTGTGAGCCGTGCCACTCATAGCAAGGTGGTCAGCAACGGTTCTCATGAAGCCCAGAAGGACCCAACACCCCCACCCTGATGTAGACCTACAGGTGCTGCCCCAGGACCTCCACCCAAGCCCACGGAAGGAGCTAAGGGTGAAAAGCTCTAACCGGTGTGGCTCAATGGATAGAGCATCAGCCTGTGGACTGAAAGGTCCCAGGTTTGATTCCGGTCAAGGGCATGCACGTTGATTCAGGAGGCAGCTGATTGATGTTTCTTTCTCATCAATGTTTCTAACTCTCTATTCTTCTCCCTTCCTTGTCGTAAAAAATCAATAAAATATTTAAAAATAAATAAATAAAGAGTGAAGAAAAGTTCTCTGGGGGAAAAATAAATGGAAATTGTACTTTCTAAAACAGAAAATATTAGGTTCGATCATGTAAAATTGTTGGGGGCAGGTGGTAGGTCAAAAAATCTAATATTGGCAATTTTGTGTTCAGCCTAATAAGAGTGGTATTTGTGGATTGATAGCCTGGTAGTTTCAACTGTATTGATGAGGTTTTATTTTTTTTATACTGAGTGGGAGGTACATAGGTTCCTTGTATTACTCCTTATTTCTGTAGTTCTTACATATTTCATAATCATCTCTAAGAAATAATGTTTTTAAAAATATTGTTTTATTGATTTCAGAGAGGAAGGAAGAGGGAAGGAGAGATAGAAACATCAATGATGAGAGAGAATCATTGACCGGCAGCCTCCTGAACTCCCCACACTGGGAATCGAGCCCGAAAATGGGGCACGTGCCCTTGACTGGAATCGAACCCAGGACCCTTCAGGCCCCAGGCCGACACTCCATCCACTGAGCCAAACCAGCTAGGGCTAAGAAATCATTTTTTAAAAAGCAAAAAAAAAAAGGGGGGGGTTAAGTTTCATCAAATAATATAAACAACCCATTCAAGTAACGCTCGTTCTCTGTAGGAAAGTAATGCTTGTTTTTCTCAGCATTTTCAGACGTTCACCCTTTTCCCCAGCAGCCGTGTGACAAGAGAGAGCCAGAGCCCCTAGCGCAGGATTCTTGGGCTCCTCTGGCCTTCGGGGCAATGGCTTCTCCACCCCCTGGCCCTGCTGGTATTTGCAGCTGAAGTTTGTGGTTCCAGACCGTGTGGATGTAACTTGTGAGTTGGCCTCCCTTAGGTTGTCCAGGCCTCCTGGCTCTTCCTCAGACTCCTGTTAGCTTTCTGGCCCTGAAGATCCCATGATGGTGTCTAAAAGGCCTATGTGACCTGGGAAGGTGGTATGGGTGGTCCACTCTGCAGTCCTCACCACTGTGCCACCTTGCCCCTCTAAGGTGACTCCTCCAGCCAGCTCCTCTGCCAGTCATTCACCGTTGTGGCCTCCCTGACAGCGCCCGGGAAAGCCAGACCTCAGGCCCCCTGCCTGACTACAGGGTGCTTGTGCTTTCACGCCAGAGGAGGATACAGAGCATCCGGTGCCTCCTCCCCGGAGCCCAAACGGGAGCAGGTCCCCACTGCTCCTCATCGGATGCCTCTCATCATCTCCAGACCGAAGCCCGAGAAGAGAAATCAGGACCCACATCTAACAGTCCTCCCTTTCCTCCTCTCTCTCCCCCTCGACTTCCCGTTACCTCCAGGACCAGAAAACAAAGGCTTCCTCCACTCCACGTCTCTCTCCCTGGCAGCCGCAGGCTCTGAGGCCTGGCAGCCCCATCAAATAAGAACTTTCTGCGTTAAGTCCTCCACGCTGGACGCTTGAGGGAGTTACAGAAATGCTTTTACATCTGAAAAGGAATTTAGGAAATCTTTCAAGCCACTTAACCTGGCTTAGGAAATGCTTGTCTTGCGGTAAAATCCTATTTTGAATGCCAGAAGCTAAATATCTCTGTATCTTCCTCCCTCCCCCTCCTCCCACCCCTCCCCGCCCCATTCCTTCGGTAACAAATCCTTATCTTCCTCTCAGGCAGGTGGAAGCCAAGGGCCAGCTAAGGATAAAGTCCTATTTAGAGAAGGTAAACACGAAAGCATGCCATTTTACAAAATAGTACCTTTCTCGCTGCATTAAAATGCGCCCCCTCCCCTGTTCCCCCTTCCATAGAGCTGCGACAACGGCCCCTAACCCCCCACGGGTCAAACTCCAAGACTTATTGCCAGGTTGATACTCAACATGCAGAACAGCCCAGCTGCATCGCAGCCCTGACCCACGGTGAACACGCCGAGGAGATCAAACCAGTTCAGTCAGTTCTCGGTGTTTGCGTTTGCTCTCTCCCAGGGCACATGTGTGTCCAGCCTTGTGAGCATTTTACCTCCTCAGTCCACCTTGGCCATGACCCCTCCCGCCTGCTAGGGCGACCTGTGCAGTGTGCCCGGTGCACCTGCACCGCCAGCCAGCAAGGCATGACTTCATGAACAGAAACCTTCTCATTGCTTTCACAACTGCCTTGTAGGCAGGAGGTCTTTGGGGGGAAATGCTCGGGCCTAATACTCGGGGAGCGAGTGAACAACCTGAGGGAGAGCCTGGTAGCCCATGAAGAGTCCCGCCACGCATTCACTAGTACATTATTATTATTATTATTATTATTATGTGTTATTGATTTTTTTACAGAGAGGGAGGGGGAAACATCCATGAAAGAGAAACATCCATCAGCTGCCTCCTGCACACCCACTACTAGGGACGTGACCGCAACTATGGTACATACCCTTGATCAGAATCGAACCCGGGACCTTTCAGTCCACAGGCCAACACTCTATCCACTGAGCCAAACCGGTCAGGGCCACTAGCACATTACTGAACCTCGTCTAAGCTCAGTTTCTTCCGTTATGAGACAGCGTTATGAGGAGACTTCACTGACCTAATTAATGCATGTAGGATGTCTAGCACAGGAAAGGGTTGAGCAAATATTATTCACAGTTGATTAATAATACTGTGAATAATAGCTATACTGTTGTTTTTTGTGGGGCCTGTGGCCCACTATTGACAATGAGGACTAGTTCCCCTGCTATTAGCAGAGACCTCGCCCGCACATACACTTGGGCCTTCTGATCTGGGTGTTGAGCTAAGGAAACTCACAAGAACGAAGTTAATGCGGGCAGTTGGAGCACAGGGGGCATACAGACAGAAAATTCAGTCAAAGGCGGCAGCTCTGGTTAGAATCAAAGAGAGCTTCCCCGGCGGAGAAGGGACAAAGTAAAACCCAAGCATTTCAGGCCTTCGTGGTATCTATACAGGAGGATAAAACATTTAAAATAAGGGAAAAGAGAAATATAAATTTTACAATTGACCCTTGAAAACACAGGTTAGAACTACATGGCTCCACTTATAAGCAGATTTTTGTTTTGTTTTTCCTCAGTTGGCCCTCAGTATTTGAGGGTTTCTCATCTGTGGCTTCAACCAACTACGGATCCAAAACGGTATTTTCTCGGTTGAGAATCTGACTGTGTGTGTTGTTCTCTGCCACTTTAGTAAAGGGACTTGAGCGTATACAGATTTTGGTATCCACGGAGGTCCTGGAACCACTTCCCCAGGATACGAAGGACACCTGGGGAGTCAAAAGGTAGGAGGCATGAGTTTCCCACTGAGACAGGGTCGGTGCTCCTCACCTCTCCCTTGTTCAAGGGCCAACGAAATAAAAACCCAGTAGATCCACGGGGATGCTAGGTCACATGATACTGCAGCAACCCAGGCTTCCCGGACCGCACCGGAGACAGCTCTTTTGGACACATTTGAGATGTGCCTGTGGCCCCAGGGACCCGGGGTAGAACGGGAGCCATTGGGGGGGAAAAGAGGGGTGGGGGTGTTTGAAAGATTTGCCTTCATACTTTACACTATAGCTTTATTAAATTCATAGCTTTAATGAGATAAATTATTCACTAATCATTACTAGCAGATGTTGAGACAGGAAGATGATAAGCAAAAAAGATAATTAAAAGCCTGCCCTGTGTTTAAAATGACATGTACGTAGAGAGGAATACATTAGATGACTTTTCAAACCTTCCCAAACCTAAAATAATTCCACGGTTTAGTGTAGTGGTTTTCAAACATTTTTTTTTTTTTTACAGCAACCTACAGTAAGAAATATATTCTACATCTCAACTCGGTACATGCAAGCACTCATATCCCTCCTGACACCGAGAGAATATTCATGAAAGAACATTCTTTACTATAAAATATTTTTCTATCCTTTTATTCTCCCTTTCCTTCCTTCCTTCCTTCCTTCCTTCCTTCCTTCCTTCCTTCCTTCCTCCCTCCCTCCCTCCCTCCCTCCCTCCCTCCCTTCCTTCCTTCCTTCCTTCCTTCCTTCCTTCCTTCTTTCCATTTTTCCTCCTTCCCTCCCTCCCTCCCTCTCTCTCCCTCCAGCTCCTTGTCAAGCTGATTTTTGCCATTCGCAATTTGAAAAGTGCAGGTCCAGAGGGTTTTTTCCTAATTATTAAATATTTCTGCAGGCCAGTTTACCCATTCTGAAAACGGACAGAATTCAGCAAACCACCCCCCAAAAAGCTATTCCCTGGGTTGACTTTGTCTGCAGGATTGAAGAAGTCATTTCCAGGGGGCCCTGTGCTCCCACCGCTGAGCGCAGGGCCGGGGAGCTGCAGGAGGAGGAGGAGGAGGGAGGGAGGGAGGGACAGATAACGCGAGAGCCTGCAGGACGAACCATTCATTTCGGAAGACAAGAACCATTTTCTTAGGGCAATCGTTTCTATTGCAATTTAAAAAAAAAAAAAAAATCTCCATCTTAAATACTTAGCATCACCATGCACCTTTTACCCTGTAAAAAATCAATAAAATATATATATTTAAAAATCCAAACACTCTAACTGGGGGAGCCCGATGGCTCCTCTGCAGGGGAGAGACCTCCCCGAAAAGCGGGCTCCCCCGGGGGCCCCCTCCGGCCCCGGGTAACTTTTCCCTCCAGTTTGGTGGAAGGTTACGTTAAGCAGAAAATAGTCCCTACAGTCTGGAAACTTTTGGGGGGGCGGGGGGAGCGGGGACGAGGGCGTTTGACGTCTGGGCGGGTGGGCAGTCCCGGCCGGGGCTGCGGCGGCCGCCGGTGCCCCGGGCAGCGGCGCGTGGGTGCGGAGGCTGGGGGGTGGGGGTGGCGGGGGCGGGACGAGGCGGGAAGGAGGAGGGAGGGAGGGAGGGAGGAGGAGGAGGAGGAGGAGAAGGAGGAGGAGGAGAGAGCCCCGGAGTCTTGGGAAGAGCCCTGGGGGCCCGCGATCCCCTGTTGTGCGCCCGCCGCCCGGGAGGGGGCGCTGGCGGCCGGGGAGTTGAGGACGGGGCTTTGAGGGCTCCCGCACCCAGGAACGGGCTTGGGTGGACTGTAGAGCCTCCTTTTCCTCCTGCATTGATGACTTCTTTTGTCATCATGGCCTATTATTGGGCTCCGGCTGCGTTCGGGGAGCCATATTAGGAGCGCAGGAATTGAGGTGGACCTGGAGAAAAATATGAAATGCGATCTAAAGAAAGAGAGACAATTTTTGCTGACTTTTTTTTTTTTTTTTTTGATCTGAAATGAATCCGAGATGTAAAAGGCCCCAAGATCAGGCTCCAAGGCTCTTGTCTTCTGCCAGGCTCTTAGAATCAGGGTTTGGTGGGATGATGGTTTTTGCCAAGGGGAGGTCGATCACCCTGGTGAGTGGTGAACATTTCCAAGGTGATGTTCATTCTCATACATGTTTCTGCTTCAGGTGGGTAAGATGATACCTGGCTCGGTCCAGGTTTCATTCAGATTATTATTTTTCAAAGATCTCAGTGGTGGGTAACTTACCTAGTTCCTGCCCATTCAGATGCAGGGATATTTACTTTCTTGCTACATGTATGGGAGGTTATCTTCTGCCATGCTGATCTTAGGGTAGAGAGAAAGCAGCCCGTCTATCTCCCCCTCTCTCCTGATTGGCACGGTCGGCAAAATATCTGGGGAGGGCTTAGTGTAGGATGCTGTTGGGCACTGCAGATGAAACCATCGGTCATACCTGTTAATGTAATCAGAAACAGCATTTTGGATGCCATAGACATACAGTCTATACCCTGCTATATCCCAGAAGTCTTCGTGAAATGTAAACTGTGAGGACCTACTGTTTTCTTCAGTGAAACAGAGTAATTTCCTTGCACTATCGTGCATTTTAAATGCTCTAGGATAGAAACTAATCACATTAAATCATAATTATTAATATTATTTATCTTGCCCTAACCAGTTTGGCTCAGTGGCAAAAGAGCCTCGGCCTGCAGACTGAAGGGTCCCACGTTTGATTCCGGTCAAGGGCATGTACCTTGGTTGCAGTCACATCCTCAGGAGGGGGTGTGCAGGAGGCAGCTGAACCAGTGTTTCTAACTCTCTATATCTCTTGCTCTCCCTTCCTCTCTGTAAAAAAAATAAAAATAAATCAATAAAATATATTTTTAAAGTATTATTTATCTTGATATCCTCCAAAGTGATAACCTCCAAAGTGCTTTCCACATGGCAAACACTCAATAAATATTGGTTAAATGAATGCACATGCCACATCCCATACAATACACAGGGGAAATACCAGGATGGGGACCCTGTGGCAAAATGACTTCCTTTCATCCATAAATAAAGCTCCCTGTGGAGTTCTCTGTCCTAGGGCCCTTTTACCAGCTGTAGGCTGGCTCTCTTGACCTTGGAATGTGGACAGTTACAATTTAAGGGGTGCAGGGGTGGGGGGCTGTGGGGGGGGGGGGGAGAAGAGTGCTTAATTTAACTGGTAGGGCCTCACCTCTTGTCAATATGGAACTTGAGACGTTGGTTTAAATATAGAAAGCTAAGCTCACTTGACACCGATCAGGGGAAAAAAGGTTTCTACACATTATTCAAGTTGCTCGTGTCTAACGCGATTGGCGGGCCCAGCTTCCATTACATCATTCCGTGGGGGGGGGTGCGGGGGGGGGGGGAGCTCCAAGCCATATAATTTGATGAAGGAATTAAGATTGAATTTCCTTTGTGTTTCTGCCCGTAGCCATGTTTGGTTTTTCGTATGTTTGGGGAAAAACTAACGCAGAACATGAAGATCTAGTTTATGTTAATGCTGCCAGACTGCTAAACGGTGGAAACTTTTTGGAGAATTTTTAAAATATATATATTTCATTGATTTTTTTTTTTACAGAGAGGAAGAGAGAGGGATAGAGAGTTAGAAACATCGATGAGAGAGAATCACCCATCAGCTGCCTCCTGCACAACCTCTACTGGGGATGTGCCTGCAACCAAGGTACATGCCCTTGACCAGAATCAAACCTGGGGCCTTTCAGTCCACAAGCTGAAGCTCTATCCACTGAGCCAAACCGGTTTTGGCAACTTTTTGGAGAAATTTGCTGAGCTGTTTCCTTAAAGACCTCGGCGAATTGATTAAAAGGGTCATACAATTGTTCTTCCTGACCGATGTGATAGGGAGCACCGTGCAGGCAAGGCCGCAAGAGCTGTGCTGATGTGTTTCAAGACATGACAGCGTTTGGCTGCCACGGGCTGTGACCTGCCAGACTTCCTTTTCCTCAAGTGCCTGTGCTCAGTGGGAGTGCAGACTTTGGCCAGGTGCGAAAGCGAAGCCAGAACTTCAGAAGAGCTCCGCAGAGGCTGAGGTGTGGGCGTTATGGTTCATGTGTTAGTTGTTGCTAAGTGCTCACACCTTAAGATGGTCCTCAATGACGGAGCCATATCTGTGCCACTCAGTCTCCGGAGCCATTGACTGAGCGGAATGTTTACTATGTCTATTTGCTGTCTAAATGTTCGTGTTTCTTTACACACAGAGCCCTTATATATTTTTTTCTTATATATGTGTATTGATTTCAGAGAGGAAGAAAGAGAGAGAGAGAGAGGGAGGGAGGGAGGGAGAGAGAGAGAGAGAGAGAGAGAGAGAGAGAGAGAAAACATCAATGATGAGAAAGAATCATTGATTGCCTCCTGCACGGCCCCTACTGGGGATCGAGCCTGCAATCCAGGCATGTGCCCTTGACTGGAATCAAACCTGAGACCATTCAGTCCACAGGCCAATGCTCTATCTACTGAGCCAAACCGGCTAGGCAAACTCTTATAATTTTGATAGTAGTGATGTGCCGAGCTGAAAACCACATCTTTTACACCCCACTGTAGATGGGAGAAGCAATGAGCTATGGGTGGGAACATTTAGATAAGGCATGATTAAGTCTGGGAGGAGAGGCTGGCTTTAGAATAAAGGGCAGATGATCATCTCTTTGAGACCACAAGGAAGCGTGAGGAGCTAGAGGTGGGGAAGGAACTCAGGCCTGAAGCCCGAGGCTGAACGAGTAGCCAGGGAGAATGAACGTCAGGAAGACAGGCCTGGGGGGAACTGAGGGCCCCAACCCCCTGCTGCCCCATACAGGGCAGCCAGGAGCTGGCGAAGACACCACTGGGGCATGTTCCCAGCACTTCGCATTCCAGCTGAGCCTTGTGCACAATGAAGAAAGGGAATGGAAGAATGCAGTGACATGATTTAGGTTAATGAACTACTGATCACCTGCCAAGTGTGTGGGAAGTTGTGTTTCATTCTTCCCACGTTTGTACAAAAATTTTTTATGAATGATTCATCTTGTCTCATTACTCAGAATACAAATTTGTGAGCTGGTAACAAGAAGTTAAAACCTAGGGAGAGCACATCCATATAAAAATATACATATATGCCGAAACTGGTTTGGCTCAGTGGTAGAGCCTCGGTCTGCGGACTGAAAGGTCCTGGGTTTGATTCCGGTCAAGGGCATGTATGTTGGCTGCAGGCACATCGGGGATGTGCAGGAGGCGGCTGGTTGATGTTTCTCTCTCATCGACATTACTGGCTCTCTATCACTCTCCCTTCCTCTCTGTAAAAATCAATAAAATATATATTTTTAAAAAAATATATACATATAGCTGAAACCGGTTTGGCTCAATGGATAGAGCATCGGCTTGGGGACTGAAGGGTCCCGGGTTCGATTCCGGTCAAGGGCATGTACCTTGGTTGCGGGTATATCCCCAGTAGGGGGTGTGCAAGAGGCAGCTGATCGATGACTCTCTCTCATCGATGTTTCTAACTCTCTATCTCTCTCCCTTCCTCTCTGTACAAAATCAATAAAATATATTAAAAAAAATATATATATACATATATATTTGTATACATATACAAATATATTGTATATATTTATATATATATTCACACATTGAGTTTGGCTCAATACAAATATATATATATTTGTATTGATTTCATAGAGAAAGGGAGAGGAAGAGAGAGATAGAAACATCAATGATGAGAGGGAACCATTGACTGGCTGCCTCCTGCACATTGGACCGAGCTCGAAATCCAGGCATGTGCCCTTGACCTGAATCGATCCTGGGACCCTTCGGTCCACAGGCCGACACAACACTCTATCCACTGAGCCAAACCAGCTAGGGCCTGGCCTCGTCTTTAATCAATAAAGTTTGGGTCTAAAAACTGACTCAGGCTGGGGGACTGCCTCAGGATAAAGGATCATGATTTTTTACGAGGAATCCATCCTTGGGTTCCTGCTCCTCTATCTTTGCTTTCTGTTGGTCACATATATTCAGCAACACTCCGGTTTTTGTTGTTGGTTTGCTTCTTCATTTGTTTTGTTTTAGCAAAACTCTTGTTTTGACTGGGCATCCATTTTGCCCTGAGGCATTCCATGTTCTACTAACCATCTACACAGCTCTTTGTGTCAAGCTCCCTGGGCTGCACTCTGACCTTGCTAGTTATTATGATCATTGTTAACCCTCAGGCTCCTGGCAGCGAAGTGCTGCCACCTGGCCTCTATTGCCACTTATCCCCGTTGCTATAATAGCGCCAAGCTGTGGCAGCATCTCCTCTCATGGTTAGCTCTGGCTTACAGAAGAAACTTTCTCAGCAGCACATTCCTGATGGCCTTGGTAAATGGGGTTCCTCTAGATCAGTGTTTCCCAAACTTCTCTCATGATGAGAATCACCTGGTGGAGTTGTTAAAACACAGATTCCTGAATCCCAACTAAGAAGTGCTAAACTAGAATTTTTGGGAACATACAGGTAAAATTGTATACTTAACTAGTGCTCTAAGACCTTTTGTGGAGCGTCCTTTGATAGGGTTTCTGGCCCCTTATAACTGACGTTAGCTTGCCTACGTCACTGAGCCATTCAATCCTTTCTTTCCCCAGTTGCCTGGGCAATTCAGGTAGTTGAACTTCACTCAGCAAAGGTTATCATTTCCTCCATGTTTTAGGAGCCACTGCGGCAGGTCCTTACCGGGAGATAAATTCTATTCCTAGACAGGGAGCCCCCGTCAATAAACTCTCCCTTACCCAGTCCTGTATTTCTGCCCCTTGATGAAGCGCCATCATAATCCAATCCCACAGTTACTCCCCCAACTCTCACCAGTACATGTTGGTTAGTTCTTGTAGCTACTTTGGGTCCCTCATCAGGACCAACACATTTTCTCTGGACTCTGCTGCAACTTAACCCTGATTAAGATCCTAGCAGGCCCGGCCAGCAAGGTTCAGAGACTGAGTGTTGACATATAAACCAGGAGACCATGGTTCGATTCCTGGCTGGGGCACATACCTGGGTTCTGGGCTTGATCCCCACTGTAGGGTGGGGCGTGTGGGGCATGTGGAAGGCAGGTGATTGGGATTCTCTCTCATCGTTGATGTTTCTCTCTTTCTCTCTCTCTCTCTCTTCCTCTTCCTCCCTCTAAAAAAAAAAAAAAAAAAAAAAAAAAAAGATCCTGGCAATCAGGAGAGGGGTGAAGGCAGATTCTGAGGGGGAGAGGCCCCTAGAGCAGTGGTTGGCAAACTACGGCTTGCGAGCCACATGCGGCTCTTTGGCCTCTTGAGAGTGGCTCTTCCACAAAATACCACAGCCTGGGCGAGTCTGTTTTGAAGAAGTGGCATTAGAAGAAGTTTAAGTTTAAAAAATTTGGGTCTCAAAAGAAATTTCAATCATTGTCCTGTTGATATTTGGCTCTGTGGACTAATGAGTTTGCCGACCACTGCCCTAGAGTGTCTTCCCACAGGTAGGGAGTGCTAGCTCTCAAGAGGGAGAGGTGAGCCCCCTTTTAAGTTCTGAGGGTACAGAAGAGTATAGAGAGCCAAAATCTTGGGGGCACCACCCAGATTTCCATTCCATGTGTCAGATTTCTGAGTTCCCCAAACCTGAGGCCTTGGCCTTGATTGCATATCTGCCTTCTGGAACGCTAAGTCCTGAGTTTGGTCTTCAGCTATTTTTGCTCTCCCACTGCTATAGATAAGAGCCTCTTTGTAACCCATCAAAGAGGCTCTCTGGCCTTCACAGTTAATTCTCAATGTTTGGTAATTGCTCTCAGCTTTTCATTATCTCTTGGCAGGGCTCAGTGCCACGGAACAGCCAATCAATTCCATTGTCCCTGTATTCACTGCTCCCCCTCCAGAGGGCCTCCTCAATATGCCTGAAAGGTTGCACCATAGGAACATTGTCCCACTTGCCTATCAGTGAAAGTTTTAGCAGCTGGGTCCGTGTCTTGTCCCAGAGACTGTCTAAGAACCCAGGAGTGGTTCTTAGTACAAGCCAGGTGGTGAGTAACGCAGACCTCAAACCCTGTCTGACTGCCTGCTCTTGCTGACCACTCCTGGAAATAACTGAGTCCATTCGGGCAATCTGGGAAGCAGATGCTGAGATGAAATGAGGAGTGCAAGAGGTTCCTCGGGTTGGTAATGCCTGTGAAGGGTCAAGGGGGAAGGACGCAGGAGTGGGCAGGAAAAGCCTTCAGATAGCTATGCAGATTAAAAAAAAATTAAAAATATATATATTTTTAAAAAATATATTTTATTGATTTTTTTTTTTTTTTTTTAACAGAGAGGAAGGAAGAGGGATAGAGAGCTAGAAACATCGATGAGGAGAGAGAAACATTGACCAGCTGCCTCCTGCACACCCCTTGCTGGGGATGTGCCCACAACCAATGTACATGCCCTTGACCGGAATTGAACCTGGGACCTTTCAGTCTGTAGACCTACGCTCTATCCACTGAGCCAAACCAGCTTTGGCAGCAATGCAGATTTTTTTAAAAAATATTTTTTATTGATTTTTTTTACATAGAGGTAAGGAGAGGGATAGAGAGCTAGAAACATCGATCAGCTACCTCCTGCACACCCCCCACAGGAGATGTGCCGGTAACCAAGGTACATGCCCTTGACCAGAATTGAACCTGGGACCCTTGAGTTTGCAGGCCGACGCTCTATCCACTGAGCCAAACCGGTTTTGGCAGCGATGCAGATTTGATCCCTGTGAAAAGAAAGAATAAGGAGCCAAACTGGACAAGGATAGCCTCACGCTGTGATGCAGATCCTTTTCAAGTTGCAAACAACCCAATGGAAAGCTCCAGACTAGCACAGAGTGTCCTGTGGAGGAGTCCAATGGGGGAGGAGAGGGGAGGCGGCGCGACAGGGCCCTCATACCCACCCTGTGCCTGTCCCAGGCTATAGGGCCACCCGGGGAGAGTGACACCTCGGCCCTGACACTGTAATGGATCTCAGAAGTGATGGAGCTGGAGGCGGAAAGCTAAGTGCACGTTGGCAGTTGAATGGCAGATTCTTTCTTAAAGGAGATCTGAGCTGCGCATCTCCTCGGCTGCCGTATCAGGTATTTTGTCTTTGAGCCCAGTGCTAAGTCCATATATCACCTTCCTCCTCCTGTATTGGAGACATTGCTTTGAGAAATAAAACTCAGATAAAGAAGCTAAGGAAACCAAACAGTGGGACCGCGGGAACTCTTTGCCACAGTGGCCTGCGAGAGAACGTGGGCCCTGGAAACGTGTGTATGTGTTTACGCTGCCAAGCTTCTCCTCCTTCACCGCTGAGGAAAGGAGAGGGAGGTGGGAGGTCGGAGGTGAAGTCAGTTGTTGTTTGGGTGTGTGGAGGAAAGCTGGCTCTCTCCTCAGAATGGTGTTTTAACAACTCAGGGAGGGGGAAAGTATGAAGGAATCGGTTCCTTGTAATACCCCCTTGGAATTGGAAATATGTGGCCTTCCTACTGCCTCTGCCCCCCTTTTAAAAGTATGTTTTTATTGATCTTTAGAAAAAGAGGAAGTGAAAGGCATAGAGAGATAGAAACACCTAAGGGAGAGGAACATCATTGATAGGCTGCCTCCTGTATGCTCCCTACTGGGGATCAAGGGAATTGAACCAGTGACCTCTTCGTTCATGGGTCAATCAATGCTCAATCACTGAGCCCACCATTTGGACGTTTTTTTCCTTTAAAATACTTTTATTGATTTCAGAGAAGAGGGGGGAGGAGATAGAAACATCCATGATGAGAGACAATCATGGATCGGCTGCCTCCTGCACACCCCACACTGGGGATCGAGCCCGCAACCGGGAGCCCCGGCCAGGAATCGAACCTGGGACCCCCTGGTTCCTAGGTCAACTCTCAACCACAGAGCCATGCTGGCCGGGTACTATTTTTTTTTTTTTTTTTTTTAATGATACTCTTATTTTGAATGCTGGAGATGTTGAAAATACTGGTATTAGGTCTAGTAATAATTAATGTCGTTTTCTAATACTTTTTTAAATCGAATTTATTTAAACAATACAACAAAATTTAATCAACAATATAGTTGCCGTTGTTTTCTACTACTTGTGCCCAATGCTCAGGAAGCATTTTAATCCCTCTGTTGTAAAATTCTTGTGATTTTGATGCAAAAAATTCAGTCAATGCATTTTTGAGGCATTCTTCATTATTAAATTTTTTTCCAAGAAGAAAGTTTTGCAAAGAACGAAACAAATGGTAATCGGAAGGGGCAATATCAGGAGAATATGCAGGTTGAGGGAGAACTTCCCATTCCAACTGGCGCAGTTTTTCAGCAGTGATTCTTGCAGTATGTGGTCGTGCGTTATCGTGGTGAAGAATTACGCCCTTCCGATTAATCAGCGCAGGTTCTTTTTCTCTTAAAGCTTGGGCTAACCTTTCCAATTGGGCACTATACACTGCACTTGTAATGGTTTGGGTAGATGGTAAAAGTTCATAATGAAGAATTCCTTTAAAATTCCACCAAACACACAACATCACTTTTTTCGCATGCAAGTCAGGTTTTGGCGTGGGCTGCGGAGCCTCATTTTTGTCCAACCATTGAGGCCGCCTTTCCAAATTAACATACAGCACCCATTCTTCATCTCCGGTAACAATTTGCTCTAAAAACGGCAAACGGTTTTGACGAGAGAGGAGCGAACTGCAAATTGTGACTCTTTGATTACGGTTGCTGTCGGTCAACTCATGAGGAACCCATTTTCCAAACTTTTGGACTTTGCCAAGTGCACGCAATTGATTGGAAATTGTTTTTTGTGAACAATTTAAAGTTGTCGCAAGCTCTTGTTGGGTAATTTGAGGATTTTGCACCAAAAGAGCTTGAAGAGCTTCTTGATCAAAATTGGACACACGGCCTCGACCACTCTTGTCATCTAACGAAAAATTTCCCTCGCGAAATTTCTCAAACCAACACTGGCATTTTCTGGCGCTAACTGCATCTTGACCAAGAGCACTACAGATGTTTTTTGCAGCCTCACTTGCTTTTCTTCCTAATTGGAACTCGTAAAGCATGCAGTGCCGAATATGCTCTTCATCCGCCATCTTCTTAGCCCTAGTTCTGCAACAAAAACCAAACCAAACACAAACTTTTTCAAGCAAAACTTGTTAATTGCACTTCACACGTTCTGTAGATACCACGTGTTTGAAGGTTATGTCAATACAAGTCAACGCCAAGCAAGATTTTAAACTAATGTTTAAAAACGACATTAATTATTACTAGGCCCGATATTTAGTTGCTCTGAGTATTAGAGGTGGGTCAGCTGGGATGATAAAGGAGTTAGAGGCTGTGAGGAGACTTGAGGAGCTTGGGGAAGAGTCTTTTCCTTGACAGAGAGTGACTGACTAGGCCAAAAAGGTTGCTTGGAATTCTTTGTCCTAAACAGCCACCCGGTGTGTACCAGAGATGGTTACACATACTCATGTTCCTAGCTGAAGATACAAGGAGGAGCCAGAAGACAGAGCCTGACCTTTCCCCCACCAAGAAGCCCAAAGGAAACCATATAATTGTGAAATCCCGGGGTCATCTTCTTGATTTCTCACAGGAAACTGAATTCCAAGGATTTCCAGACACTTGTTCAGCGTGATAGTTTTCCTCAAAATAAAATCGGAATATAGGTCTCTTGACTCCTGACTCTGTTCTGAATCAGTGGTGTCCACTCACAGAATCTCTGTGGCTCTGCCTTCCTAGGCAGACAGGAAAGCATGGAGGACATGGGTCACAAAGAATAAAATATCTTGAAGATCCTGAACCAAGGATCAGGTGAGTATATAAAGTATATCAAATGAGTATATAAAGTGGCCATTTCTTATTATCTCCCCTAACAATACCTATAATGGCCATTTTAGTTGACCAGGAAAAGCCCCAGGCAATAGTAGTATAATTACATATTATTATTGCTGTTGAAGAGCAAAGTATTGAGACAGAAATGATGAGTAATGTGCTAAAAGGACATCAGGGTGAATGGTCCCTTTCTTTTCCTTCCCTTTGCCACCACCTCACCTGGCCATTATATTGTCATATTGACCTAGATCAGCTTCCTGAAGTATTGCCACCTTCCGGCTCTATAACCTTCAACGGCTCTCCATTACCTACCCAAAAAGTCCACATTCCTCATCCTGATAGTCAAGGCCTTGCATCATCTGTCCCAGATCCTGCCTTCCCAGTCTTAGTTTCCACTCCTCCCCTGTGCCTCTGCTCAGCCTGTAGGTGCTCCCTCCCTTTCCCACAGCAGACATTATACTCTCTGGTCCCAAGAACCTTTACAATCTTCCTTGACTTCATTCCTCCTTTGCTTTCAATTACCTGTTTTTTGTTTTTATTTTTGTTTTTGTTTTGTTTTGTTTTGTTTTGTTTTGTTTTTCAAGGTCCAGATTAGATACCACCCTATTCTACCCAAAGGGAGACTTTCTGGTGGCGTTTCATTTTTACCCTTCGTGGAGCATTCATCATATCCTTCTTGAAGGCAATTCCACCAGTTCCAAACTTGTTTATAGTCTCCAGCCCTCAGAATCACTTGTCCTTGGCAGGTCCAGCAATCCGGTGAACTAAAGTTTATCTGACTCATCTTCTCCAACTCACCACTCCTTCATGCCTGGTCTTCCAATTTAAGATCTAGAACGCAGACTTTACCTTTTCCTGTAGGTCCAGGGTTTGACTTCTCTTTCTCTCACTCTTTCCCTCCTTCCCTCCCTCCCTCCCTCCCTCCCTCCCTCCCTCCCTCCCTCCCTCCCTCCTATTTCTTGACTCATGCTCATTCTTCTGGAGTATTCTTAAAATATAGCCGAGGCTCTCCTTCCTAAAAACAAAATAAATACATAAAACTTCCCCTTTTGCCCTGGCTGTTTTGGCTCAGTGGATAGAGTGTTGGCCTGCAGATTGAAGGGTCCAGGTTTGATCCCCAGTAGGGGGTGTGCAGGAGGCATCCAATCCATGATTCTCATTATTGATATTTCTATCTCTCTCTTCCTCTCTGAAATCAATATATATATATATATATATATATATATATATATATATATATATATATATATATCTCACCCCAACAACTTCCTCTTTCTTTCACCCTGTTCTTCTTTAAGTGAAGGGACCCTTTCTCCTCTTTTTTTTTTTTTTTTTAATATTTTTTATTCGTTTTTACAGAGAAGAAGGGAGAGGGATAGAGAGTTAGAAACATCGATGAGAGAGAAACATTGACCAGCTGCCTCCTGCATACCTCCTACTGGGGATGTGCCTGCAACCAAGGTACATGTCCTTGACCGGAATCAAACCTGGGACCTTTCAGTCCGAAGGCTGATGCTCTATCCACTGAACCAAACTGGTTAGGGCCTCTTTTCTTTTCTTTTCTTTTCTTTTTTCTTTTTCTTTCTTTCTTTCTTTCTTTCTTTCTTTCTTTCTTTCTTTTTTTTTTTAATATATTTTATTGATTTTTTACATGTACATGCCCTTGACTGGAATCAAACCTGGGTCCTTCCAGTGCGTAGGCCAATGTTCTATCCACTGAGCCAAACCAGTTTTGGCAACACTTTTTTTTTTTTTAATCTTTACCCAAGAACATGTGGGTTTTTGTTGTTGTTTGTTTTAAAAATTAATTTGAGAGAGAGAGAGAGAGAGAGAGAGAGAGAGAGAGAGAGAGAGAGAGAGATGTGCCTCAACCGACCTGGAATGGAACTTGAAACTCAGGTATGTGCCCTGCCAGGGAATCAAACCTGAACCCTTTTGGTGTACGGGACAATGCTCCAACCAACCCAGCCACCTGGCCAGGGTGGCATCACCTTTTTTTGGTTGTTTATCTTTAATTAAGTTTCCTGTGTAATCTTCCCTGCTGCTCCATTTAGGAACTGGCCACAGATTGACAGGCCACCTTTGAGATAATTTCAGTCTAGTTGTTAGTGGCCCTGGTGATAGTCTTGGAGAACCTAGGCAAGAATTGTAAAACAGGAATTTGGCTCCAAATTCATTCCTTTGATGAAACCTCCAATTTACTTAGAATGTGTTTTCTTACACTATTTCAGAAAAGTAAAATTACCCTCTTGAATGTCAAGGTTATATTGTATTTTTCTTCTTTCTGAATATTGTTCTAATTTTCTACCTTTGCCATATTTATAAACTGGCTAGTTTGGGCAAATTGTAACATTTATTAAAAGAGGGACCACAGCCTGGCTGGTGTAGCTCAATGGTTGAGTTTTGACCCAGGAACCAAGAGGTCACGGGTTTGATTCCAGGTCAGGGCATATGCCTGGGTTGCTGACTCCCCCAGTAGGAGGCATGCAGTGATTCTCTCTCATCATTGATGTTTCTCTCTCTCTCTCTCTCTCTCTCTCTTTCTCTCTCTCTCTCTCTCTCTCTCTCTCTCCCTTCCTCTCTGAAATAAATTTTAAAAAAATTAAAAGTGAAAAAGAATGCCGAAACTGGTTTGTCTCAGTGAATAGAGTGTCAGCCTGTGGACTGAACTGTCCCAGGTTCGATTTTGGTCAAGGGCATGTACCTTGGTTTTGGGCACATCCCCAGTAGGGGGCGTGCAGGAAGCAGCTGATCGATGTTTCTAACTCTCATCCCTCTCTCTTTCTCTCTGTAAAAAAATCAATAAAATATATATTTTTAAAAATGAAAAAGAAGAGGGACCGCAAACTCTGGAAAGAGACCTTGGTGTCGCCTTTCCCACCCGTGCCTGATGGTGTCCTGGGACTGAGTGCTTCCTTGAGGAACAGATGACATGATGGTGACTCAGAGGACTCTCCCGTTTTCCTCCTAGTCTACCGTTCGGAGTGCTGGGGTGGGTGTCTCCTTTACCACCCTTACTTTTTATTTACTACTAATATGCTCAGTATCTGGGTCAATTCAACAATCACACACACACACACACACACACACACACACACACCCGTTTAACACCTCCCCCATCCACCACCCTCATCGGGAGAGGAAGGCGGTCCTAGGCGGTCCTAGCCGGCCCCAGTCGGCCACTTTATCTTCAGGTCGCCACCCCCACACCACACCGTCTTTCGCTGCTCCTTCCAGGGCTGGGGCCGGTCTGGTGACTCTGACCTTTCATAAAGCTTCCTTTGGAATGCAGAGACTTTGCATCCCAGCTAAGGAACTGGTGGTGGACTTTACCCTCCACGACCCACACCTAGCTAGCTTCTGAAGCCTGGGGGGAGGGGAGAGAAAGAGCTTCCCTGAACAAACCAGACTGCCAGCTGCATTTCAGACTCCTCTGTAACCCTGAATGCGTTCACAATGAATATTTGTTGAATAAAAAAGCGAGGACCATATCCAGTGCCCAGCGACGTAAGCTAACTCACTCTCTTTTGTACACATCTCAGTGGCTACACTCTAGGAAGCCAGCCTTAACAGGTGAGCTGTTTAACCACAGCCACTGTATTAGCAGTGCCTCCAGTCTGCTGACCTCCCCTGACTTGACTCTCCTGGGGCTGGATCCAACTCCTCCACTTTTAATTTATTTTATTTTTTAAAATATATATTTATTTACATCCGAGAGGAAGGGAAAGGGAGAGAGAAACATCAATGATGAGAGAGGCGCTCTCATTGATTGGCTGCCGCCTGCATGTCCCCCACCGGGGATGTGCCCTTGGCTGGAATTGAACCAGGGACCCTTCAGTCCGTAGGCTGACACTCTATCCACTGAGCCAAACAGGCTAAGGCAACTCCTCCACTTTTTAAACAGTGGATTTGCAATCTGAGGTTGAGTCCCCTTCCTTTTAGAATGAGGATCATTCCTATTCCATGGAAACTTACATCCCTCTTCCATGTAAACTCCATGCCCGGTTCCCATTCATTCCACAGATACGTAGTATTGAGCTCTAACACCTACCAAAACAAGAGATCCCTGCTCTGGTGGGGCTTACTGTAGGACAAAAGACAAACGATGTCTATGAATTATTTCTAAGACCGAGTTACATAATCTGGAAGGAGATACATACTATGGTGAGAAAGGTACAAGGCGGGGAAAACGGTTTGCGGAGGCCAGGGGGTGGGGAAGCGAGTTCGAGACCGGGTTCTGGCACAGGTTGGGGAAAAGGGAGGCGAGCAGAGTGAAGGAGGCTCCGATGTTGGGGGGCCGGGGCATGCTTTCTGCAGAAGCGACGGGAGCGCAGGGTGGTTTACGCGAAGGTGGGTGCAGGGCGGAAAGGGGTTTGGACAGCGATCGCGGCTGAGAACGCGGGAGGCCGGGAGCTGTTCTGCAGCGGAGCCCAGAAGATGCTCTGGCCTGAGGTTCCCGGGATGGAACCCGGGGCCGAGGAGCGCCTTTGGGGGCTGGGGGGGAACCCCCTAAAAAATGGCCTCCTGGGGCCCCTCGCCCTCCCCCTCCCGCCGGCCCACGTGACCCAGCCCGCACCTCTCCCGCCCACCCTGGCTGGCGACCCTGGGCCGGGGTGCTGGAGGCGGCCCCGCCCTCCGCGGGAAACGGACCAATCAGAGGAAGGGGAGGGCGGGGCGCGCGTGGTGACGACCAATGGGGGTGGAGCTCGGAGGGGAGTAACAGGTTGGTGGGAAGGGGGGTGAAGAGCAGGCAGTGTCCAGCGATTGAGGGGCGGGGGGCCCCCCAGGAACCGCGAGTGGAGCTCTGCCCGAGCCCGAGCCCGAGCCGAGCCGAGCCCGAGCCCGGGAGCGCCGAGCTCGGCGGGGGTGAGTGAACCGGGTCGGGACAAGGGCACCCCGAGGGGCGGGGGTCCGGGCGATCAGAGCCACCTCCCTCCGGGGCACAGGTGCTGAGTGGGAGACGGGTTGGGGGGGGGGGAGGTCAAGGTAAGGTGGGAGTTCTGAGTGACAGCTGGTCCCCCCTCCGGGGTGCGAGTGGCAGGTGCCTGGGCGGGTGCCAGGTGAGGGAGGGGCGCCTGAGGCGAAGGTTATGCCCAGGACAGAAAGGAGGTTCAGAGCCAGGATCTCTTCGGAGATCAGATGCCCGGTCCGGTCCCAACGACAGGCTTTCTGGGGGAGCTTGGGGTGCTGGGGGGGAAGGAGTTCGGCTTCGTGGGGTCAGGGGCTCAGAGTCGGAAGGGGGAGGGCATGGGAAGAAGGTGCTGACACCCCCTGGCTTTGGGGTGGCCCTGAGGTGTGGCACTTTCTCTAGCCAGCCACCTGCAGGCGAAGACGGTCCCAAATAAGCCACACTGAGGGGCGGGCCGTGGGTTCCCCCCCTCCCCTCCCATCTCTGTGCTGGTGGGAAACTGTTGAAGGCTGTCCTCTGTGCTTTCATGGCAGGGAGGGTTTTTCCTTCTTCCTCTTGAAAGAGTGCCCTCCTAGAAAGGGGTATGCGGAAGCAGGATCCTCAGGCCTGCAGGATGTCTGGAACAATTCCTTTCTCATGAGGCCTCTTTCCCGGGGCCAGTCAGACCCTGCCCCCGAGCACAGGTACCTTCTCCTGCACTTTTAGGGGGGTCCTGGGGTGTTGTGTGGGAGCCTGACCCGTCTCCTTGGTGCCTCTCGGATCCTGATTCCCGTTCCTCCCTGGAACCACACTGACCTCCCTGACTCCCAGGACCATGGTGGCTCTCGGACTGGCAGTCAGTAGGCACTAGCGATGCCGGAAATGGACAGGACTCTTTAGGGGACCTCAAAACCAGGGGAGTTAGCACCTTCAAGCCTCCAGCTGGATGAGAGGTGCCCATGGGGGCCCCGACAAGATTTAGGGAGGCAGATTCCCTTGCCTTGGGCAGGAAGGAAAGGGAGCCAGAGCCAGCCAGCCTTCGCGGGGCCCCTTTGATGCCCTGCCGGAGGAGAGTTGTCGTAATTGGGAAATAATTAGCAACCGCTATGTGGCCTCCACGCGCCCCTGCACCCCTTCTTTCATCCCGGGGATGTTGGAGAGTCGGGGGCTGGCGCTAGGGGACTGATTGATAACCCAGCGATTTGCAGGACCCTGGGAGGATTCTGGCTTCCTAGAACCCTTCCCTCCTGCCTTCCCCAGGCGGACCTGCGTGCCTTCGCCTCTGTGGGAGGTCAGAGGGGGATAGGGCTGCTCTTCCTCATGTGGGGGAGGGGAGAGCTAAGGTCCAGGGAGGAGGCCGAGGTAAAAACGTGGGGTCAGGAATGCCCCTTTGGGGGCCTGAGAGGGAGGAGTAGAGAGAGGCGGTCTTCCTGCCACACACGGGCCGGCCTTCCCCAGGCGTTCAGTGCATCTGCTCCTCCCGCCCGTTCCCTCTCTGCATTCTGCCTCCTCCTTCAGAGCCTGGGCCTTGGCGTCTCTGCGAGATCAGAGCCTGTGGGTTTTGCCCCTCAGCCTCCTCTGTGGTGTGGAGTAACGCAGGTCTGCCTTCCTCGCTGCCAGTGGAGTCTCCCTGGCCCTCCCTTTCCCCTTGCCTCTCAAACCAGTCCAGCCAGTTTGCAGGGGCCCAGTTCCTCATTGTGTTTTTTTTCCCCCCCTACACTGCCCAAGCAGCTCTAGCCTGGCTCTCAGGTTTCGGCCTTTTTAAGTGGACCGAGCCAGGAGTCCACTTGCAGGATTCCTTCTGGATTCACAGGGAACCTCCCTATCTCTCCGCATCCACCAGGGGAACGTAGGAGCTGAATGATCAAGGTCACGGAGCTGTCCTTGGCTATGCTGGCCATTTGCTTTCCTTGTTTCTTCCGAGGGGAGTCTAATCTCTATTCCAGTCCTCCCGTTTTCTAAACGGGCTAGCTCTGTACCATCTCGCTTCTTCCCCAGCCCTGGTATATGGGATGCAAAGTCTCTGCATTCCGAACCACCCCACCCCCACTTCCGGCCAGTAGGGCAGAGACCCTGTCACTCCTCGTTGGGAGCCAGACGCTGTGTCTGGGCCAGAGGGGATGGAATTGGGGCAGGGCAGGCTAATGAGTAACTGGGGGGGAAGTGGCTGTTTGGTACCAGGGCAGTGTCTTCCCCTCTGTGCAGACCGGAAGGACAGAGGCAGACCCATGAAGCTTGAGGCCTGGTCTCTTCCCAGAGGACAGTGGGTGAGGAACACCTGGGGCCCAGGCCAGGGGCGGGAAAAGCAGGGCCAGGCCTCTATCTGGTGAGAGTGAAGGCTCTGCCCTCCATCGTGTTGCCTGGCGCCAGATCACTGTTTACCTGCCTCTGGGGCTTACGCAAGGCTCTGGAG
The DNA here is from genome assembly GCF_964339955.1 of Pipistrellus hanaki. Classification (NCBI taxonomy): domain Eukaryota; kingdom Metazoa; phylum Chordata; class Mammalia; order Chiroptera; family Vespertilionidae; genus Pipistrellus; species Pipistrellus hanaki. The sequence continues at coordinate 7,659,418 of NC_140520.1, forward strand.
CTGCCCAGCGCCCTGGCCCCGCCCCGCCGTCCTCTGTAACCGAAGGCGGATAGGTTTCGGGTTTTCCGTGTTGAATCATTTAGAGCCTTGTGTTCTGACCCAGCCCAGAGATTCCTTCAGCCCTCCTGGCCCCTGACCTGTCACATGTCCCGGGACTGGAGGTGTGCGAGGTGAGGGACTCGCTGGGCCTGCGGGTGCGGCTCAGGCTGCCTCCCAACAACTTAGGGCTCTGAGCAGCGAGGGGCTGTGCACTGTATCGAGCCAAGCCCAGGAACTTTGTGACCTGGATCTGGGCGATCAGGAGATGGATGTCCTGGCAGGGTAGAGCTGTACGATGAATAAATCATGTGAGTTCTGAGAGTTGGCCGTCTAGGCACATCTGGTTCCAAAATTATGGCGGAATGGGGCAAGGAGACCAGGCCAGGAAGAGGTCTTGCTCCGAGGGCAGACGAGCAATAGCTCTGAGGAACCTTCGGGCAAACCCCACTGCTGTGGGAGGCTGCCTTGGTTCAAGATACAACCTTGAACAAGTCGTTACCCATATCTACCATGTGACAGATCCTGGGGACACAGGAGTCAGCCAAGAGCCATGTTCTTTTGCCTTCTAGGAGTCTACAGGCTGGTGGGGGGACAGACGGGAAACGGTGAATCGCTGTGATAAATACATAAAAATGAGCTGAGGCAGACTCACTGAAGGACACCGGTGGAGCAGATAACATGGTTTTGAGCTAGTTTGTGAGGAGTGGTTAGGGAAGGCTCCTCTGAGGGAGGGACACCCATCTGTGAGCCAAGTGACGCCAGGCAGTCCCGTTGGAAGGACCAGCGAGTGTGCAGGCCACTGTGCTGTCGGCTCGGTGACAGGCATATGCTGCTATGGGGCAAACTCATGTTTAATATCTTGACGTTTTTATTCAAGCAGGACCTAAGTAAATAAAGCGCAAAAATAGGGAGTGTATAAAGATACGTTTTTACAGTTGTATACACCTATGGAATTATTGTCTAGACCTCATGCAGTATTATCGCTATACCCGTTTTAAAGATGAGGAAACTGAGTGGTGATTGGCCCAAGGTTATATACCTCCAGGGAAGAGCAGAGCTAGGATTCCAGGCCAGATTCTGACTCTAGTCTACTGCCTTTTCTACTGGACGAATGGTTTGGAAAACGTGTCCCTTTGCCTTGTGGCTTCTCTTATTTCATTTTTTTTTTTTAAATATACTTTATTAATTTTTTACAGAGAGGAAGGGAGAGGGAGAGAGAGTTAGAAACATCGATGAGAGAGAAACATCGATCAGCAGCCTCCTGCACACCCCCCACTGGGGATGTACCCGCAACCAAGGCGCATGCCCTTGACCAGAATCGAACCTGGGACCCCTCAGTCCCCAGGCCGATGCTGTATCCACTGAGCCAAACCGGTCAGGCCCGATTCCATATCTTACTTGAACTCCATCCAACATAGGGCCCTGAGATTCCATATCTTACTTGAATTCCAATATCTGAGTCAGATAAGACCTTGATGCCTGAAGCGTGGAAGACCGGGGCCCTGGGGCTCGTTGGTGGACTTGAAGGTGTTCATGTGAACCTCGAGATCCTGTGGTGAAGTTTGGGTGGGCTGTCTCCCGGGGAGGAAGGGGGGGCGCGATAGGGTATTGCTTTCATTATGTTCTCTAATGAGGTCTCCACATTGAAAAAGGTGTTGAGGTTTATTTCCCCCCCAGTAAGGGCCCCCTCCCTCCCTCCCGGTTCGGTTCCTTTCTCTGGTGGGGAAGGGCCTGGAATGCTAGGAATGCACTTCCTTCTGCAGGAGACTCCCTCCCTCCAAGCCCTTCCTCACCTGGAGGGTGGCCCTGCCTTCTCCTCTCCCAATGTCCTGGGCCTCCGGCCCTTCTACCAGCCCCGGAGAGCCCTTGCCAAGTTTCCTTGGCCCAGAGCTCCCCTGGGAGGAGGAGCCGGGTCTGTTCGTGTCTTTGTCTGGCAGTTAGAGGCCCCTCCTCCGGTTTGGTGCAAGGCTCTGGTGGAGATTAGCAGAAGCTGGAGTTCTGATTCACTGCTCCGCCCCGAGTTCCGGGAGCCGGAGCACACCTGCAGGACATTCCATTCGCTGACTCTGAGCTTGGGCAATGTGGACCGGGCAGCTGGCCGTGGGTGGGCTTGGCTCTGGCCCTCAGGCGGACAAGTCTGCCTGTCCTGGGGGCCCCTCGGACTGGCACTCTCACATGTCATCATTATTTTAAAAATATATTTTATTGATATATATATATATATATATATATATAAAATTGATTTTTTAACAGAGAGGAAGGGAGAGAGATAGGGAGCTAGAAACATCGATGAGAGAGAAACATCGGCCAGCTGCCTCTTGCACACCCCCTACCAGGTATGTGCCCGCAGCCAAAGTACATGCCCCTGATTGGAATCAAACCCAGGACCTTTCAGTCCGCAAGCCGACGCTCTATCCACTGAGCCAAACCTGTTCCGGCTTTTATTGATTTTTTACACAGAGGAAGGGAGAAGGAGAGAGAGTTAGGAACATCGATGAGAGAGAAACATCCATCAGCTGCCTCCTGCACACCCGCTACTGGGGGTGTGTCCGCAACCAAGGTACATGCCCTTGACCGGAATCGAACCTGGGACCCTTGAGTCCGCAGGCCGACACTCTATCCACTGAGCCAAACCGGTTAGGGCTCTCACATGTTATTTACGTTTGTTGTTTTTGTTGTGTGTTTTTTTGTTGTTGTTACTTTGTTGTTGTTTTTTTGATTAGGCAACACACCTGCATGGTTCCAGATTCAAAAGGGACAAAGAGAGATACACAATAGAAAGCCAGTCGTGTACCCATCCCCTGTCCCTAGCTCTCAGTACTCCCAATCCAGATACATCACTGCTGTCAGCTTAGGCATCCCAGAAATGGCCAGAAAACCTCGGGGTTCCCCTGCATTTGAAATGAGCTGAAGGCCTGGAGGCCCCACTCTCCCATTCGGATGGAGGAGTCTGTTAGGCAGGGCTTGTGAGAAATGGAAATCTTCAGGAACCGGGAGTGGGTCCAGCGGTGTGTGTTTCCATAGGCCTCTGAGATGCTTCTGCTGCTCAGGTCAGGTATGAGAACCACTGTCTTACTCAGAAGGAACGGCCAGGACCGTCCCCTCCCGACAGCCGGGGAGAGGAGGTTTCTGGGTGTCCGCTGACATGCTCTCCTTTGTCTTCCAGGACCCTTCCTGCCCATGGAGCAGGCCTTCGCCATGGCCGAGCCCCGGAGCCCGGTGGACCACGGAGTCCAGATCCGCTTCATCACAGAGCCGGCGGGCACCCCGGAGGCGGGCACCCTGCGCCACGCGGGGCGACGCCCGGCCAAGGATGCGAGAACCAGCAGCTATGGGGTCGCCGTGCGTGTGCAGGGCATCGCCGGGCAGCCCTTCGTGGTGCTCAACAGCGGGGAGAAAGGGGGCGACTCTTTCGGGGTCCAAATCAAGGGGGCCAACAGCCGAGGGGCCCCGGGAGCCCTGAGCCCGGACGCGGAGTTCCCTGAGGGCGCCTACTCTCGGGCCAGGGAGCCGCCTGGCCGCCGCCTGCAGGACAGCATGTCCGACGAGGAGCCGGGGGGCCCCTGGGACGGACGGCTCCTGCGCTCCCAGTCCCAGGCCTCGCTGACGGGCCTGGCCCCTATGGGTCCGGGCCACAGGAGCACCAGCATGCTGGAGCTGGCCCCCCACGGAGCTCCCCCAGGGAGCACCATTGACACGGCTCCCCTGTCCTCCGTGGACTCCCTCATCAGCAAGTTTGACAGTCGCCAGGGGGGCCAGGCCCGGGGCCGGACCGGCCGCCGCATGCGTTCCGTGCCCCCCGAGCAGCGCAAGCGGAGCCAGAGCCTGGACAACCGGCTCCCGCGGGACCCCCTGGAGCAGCGGGAGCGCAGGTCCCCCAGCCCCTGGGGCCCCAGCGGGAAGCGTGACGACCACGGGGGCGGCGTGAGACAGCCGGCGCCGAGCCAGAACGCCCCCGGCGGGCTCAGCCGTTCCCGCCAGACCCAGGACTGGGTCCTCCAGAGTTTCGAGGAGCCTCGAGGGAGGACCCAGGACCCTGCCATGCTGCAGGTCAGACCCCACCTCTCTGCCCTCAAACCCTGGCCCCTTCTCGGCAGCCCTGACCCAGGCCCTGGGGCCCCTTGCTGGTTCAAAGGACCAAGGGCGGGATATTTCTACCTTTTGTCTTCCATCTTTTCCATCCACGTGGACAGATGGCCAGGGGCACAATCAGAAAGGAAACAGAGAGCCGAACCCGGTGTGACTCAGTGGATAGAGTGTCGGCCTTAGGAGTGAAAGGTCCCGGGTTTGATTCCGGTCAAGGGCGTGTGCCTTGGTTGAGGACACATCCCCAGTAGGGGGTGTGCAAGAGGCAGCTGATGGATGATTCTCATCGATGTTTCTAACTCTCTCTCCCTCTCTCTTCCTCTCTGTAAAAAAATCAATAAAATATATTAAGAAAACAAAAACATAGAAAGGAAACAGAGCTAACTGTAACATCACCATTCCCAAGCATAGATCAAGACCTTCTGTGCCTCGGTCACTGGCATTGGCTAGGGCTGGCGGGTGCAGGAGGCAGGCTCGGAGGATAGGTGCTCTTGCCAAAACTCCCACCGCTGTCTCCCACCCATGAGAGGGGGAGTGATTTTTACCCTGCGACAAAGTGAAGCCCGTTCTCATAGTAAATCGTTTACACACGCTGACACATGAACTGTCATTGGTGCAGAATTACTGGTAGCACAGCTCACTGCCGGTTGGGATCTGCTTGTTGAGGAAAAGCTGGTTTGCAACAGCAGGGAGAGGAGTATCCTGCGTGGCCCACTCCCTGGTCTGTGGCTCGGGCCTCAGTGGTCTTGCCGCCTCTTTACTTGACTTCAGGCTCGTTCATGCTTGAAGGGCCTTGTCTCCTCATGGCCACGTCTGGCCCGTCGGAACCTTACACTGGCCTCTGGCTTAATATTCCTATGTCTTAGGGCAGGGGTCCTCAAACTTTTTAAAGTGGGGGCCAGATCACGGTCCCTCAGAGAGCTGGAGGGCCGGACTATATGAACTACTAATTCCTACTGTAACACCTCGGCTGCGCTCACTGCCCAAAAAACCTGGCGGGCCGGATCAGACTCCTCTGCGGGCCGCATGTGGCCCGCGGGCCGTAGTTTGAAGACCCCTGTTTAGGGTTTACTCTTTTTTCGCAGTTCAAATCCACTCCAGACCTTCTCCGGGACCAGCAGGAGGCAACCCCACCGGGCGGTGTGGACCACGTGAAGGCCACCATCTACGGCATCCTGAGGGAGGGGTGAGCAGGACCCCCCTTCTTTTCCTTCTAACTTCCTTCCCCACCCCCATGCTCTTTCTCCTAACTCCCCTCCTCTCTGCCACCTCTCCCCTCTCCTCACCTTTGCGTCTGCCCTTTCATCCCCCAAGGAGCTCGGAGAGTGAGACATCGGTGAGGAGGAAGGTCAGTTTGGTGCTGGAGCAGGTGCAGCCTCTGGTGGTGAGTGGCCTTCTCGTGGTTGGGAGCAAGGGTCAGGGTCAGGGTCAGGGCCTCTTGGGCCTCAGGATCTGGATGTGGGCTCACTTCCTTCCCCACCGTGTCTCCGGCAGATTGCTGCTCCGGCTTCTGCTAAGTCCCTGGCAGGGCAGGGCGAACTCACCCGGAAAGTGGAGGAGCTACAGCAGAAGCTGGATGAAGAGGTGAAGGTGAGGAGAGGGTAGAGGCACAGGAGGGAGGAAGAACCACTGAGGGGAAAACCTTCAGTTTGGGCTGGCTCCTCCAAGTCTGGGAGAAGCGCTCATGTGTCCTGCGAGACAAGAGTGTGTGCTAGCCCTAACCGGCCTGGCTAAGTGGATAGAGCATCGGCCTGTGGACTCAAGGGTCCCAGGTTCGATTCCAGGCAAGGGCATGTACGGGCACATCCCCAGTAGGGGGTGTGCAGGAGGCAGCTGGTCGATGTTTCTCTCTCATCGATGTTTCTAACTCTTTCTCCCTCTCCCTTTCTCTCTGTAAAAAAAATCAATAAAATATATTAAAAAGGAGAGAAAGAAAAAAAGTGTGCTAGTACCAGCAAGGATTTCTGGGCTTCCCTAGCGCTTAGACAGGAAGAGCACATTCATCAGGAGTCCAGCTACTCTTCATTCCATTTCCTCTGGCAGTTCCCATCCTGGCTCTGCCACTTAACTGGCTGCATAAATCTTGAGCAAATTACTTACCTCAGTTCTTTTCATCATCGTCATAATGATGGTGGTAATGGTAGCTGTCATGTATTAAGTGTAATTTTTGTAGTAGGTGCCCTCCTGGCTCCTATGTAATAATTACAGTGACCCTGTAAAGTAGGCATCCTGGGCTTCTTTTTATGGTGAGAAAATGGAAGGTCAAAGGGGTTAAGTAAATTGCTCAAGGTAGTAAGTTGCAGAGGAGACATTTAAAATCTCAAGTTAGCCGGGACCGGTTTGGCTCAATGGATAGAGCGTCGGCTTGGGGACTGAAGGGTCCCGGGTTCGATTCCGGTCAAGGGCATGTACCTTGGCTGCGGGCATATCCCCAGTGGGGGGTGTGCAAGAGGCAGCTGATTGATGACTCTCTCTCATCGATGTTTCTGACTCTCTATCTCTCTCCCTTCCTCTCTGTACAAAATCAATAAAATATATTTAAAAATAAATAAATAAATAAAAATAAAATAAAATAAAATCTCAAGTTAATGTATTCTAACGTCTGTGTACTCCCCCTGTCCCCCCTCAAAATAAATAAATAAATAAATACTGCTTCCAACTTTTCCAGTATTGCCTGTATGCTGTTGGTGCTCAGTAAGTGGTGGCTTGTAACTCCCTTTGTTCTCTGTTCAGTGTCGGAGTTAAGTGGTGAGCTGCGGGTCAAACTAACAGTTTAAATCCCGGTATCCTCCGTGGTTGGGCTTTGTAACACCCTGGGAAAGTTCTTGAACTGTTCTAAGCCTCTGTGGCCTTGACTGTCAAGTGGGGATCACAATCGGAGTGTATCAGTGATCTACTGCTGTGTAATAAGTTACCGCAAAGCTGAACAGCTTCATGCAAACATCTCCCAGAATTGTCTGAGGGCCAGCATTTGGGAGCAGCTTAGCCGGGCAGTGCTGGCTCAGTGTCTTTTGTACTTGAGGTTCCATTCAAGGTATTGACTGGGGCTACAGTTATTGGAAGAGTTGACTGGAACTAGAGGATCTAGTTTTAAAAGGGGCTTCTGTGGCTGGTGGTTGGTGGCCTCAGTTCCTTGCTGTGTGGATCTCTTCGTAGGGTTGCTTGAGCGTCCCTAAAATAAGTCAACTGCCTTTCCCCGGAGCGAGTGACATAAGAGAGAAGGAAGCAGCCATGCCTTTGTATGACCTAGTCTCAGCAACTACATGTCATTCCCCCCTTTTCCTACTTGTTAGAAAAGAGTCCCTAAGCCCGGCCCATGCTCAAGGGCAGAGGCTTCTCCTTTTGAAAGGAATGTAAAAAAAAAATGTGTGATGTGTTTTAAGCCATCACACACACCCAGGCTTATTCTGAGGATTAAGCGCAGACAATCTGCATGCGTCCCCTGGTACAGAGCCTGTTGTACAGTGAGTGTCAATAAATGTTAGAATTCCCATCATTCCCGGTCCTTCTCAGAGGCTTTCCCTGCTCTGCACCCGCTTTCCTTTCCTTTTCAGAAACGGCAGAAACTGGAGCCGTCCCGGGTTGGGCTGGAGCGGCAGCTGGAGGAGAAGGCGGAAGAGTGCAGCCGCCTGCAGGCGCTCCTGGAGAGAAGGATGGGGGAGGCCCAGCAGAGCACTAAGGAGTGAGTGCCTGGGAGGGTTGGGGAGGCTCTATGGGGCAGTGGTTGGAGTTAGAGGCTGCCTGTGGGCAAAGGGAGACAGGGAATTCTCCAGAAGCTGAAAGGGGCTGGCAGAGATGGTGTAAAGATAGGTATGAGTGACCTCCTTCTTCCCCTTCTCTATCCATAATGGTGATGGCGCATGCGTTAGGGTACCTGGTTTGCCTCTCTGCCTCAGGCTTTTCACCTGTAAAATGGGGTCAATGATAGTACCTCCCAGGATTGTTGTGAGGATTCAGACATTCATTCAACAGATGTTTTTGCAATGGATGCCGTGTGATGCATTGATCTAGAGTCCTGAGGTACATCAGTGAACCACACAGAGGAAGAGCCCTGCTCTTCAGAAATGGTTTTCTAGTGAGAGGTAACAAACTGTAAACAATAAATATATTCTTTAAAATATATATATATATATATATATATTTTATTTTACAGAGAGGAAGGGAGAGGGACAGAGACCAGAAACATCGATGAGAGAGAAACATCGATGAGCTGCCTCCTGCACACCCCCTACTGGGGATATCCCCACAACCAAGATACATGCCCTTGACCAGAATCGAACCTGGGACTCTTCAGTCCACAGGCCAGCGCTCTATCCATTGAGCCAAACTATCTAGGGCAATAAATATATTCTTAAGTAAAATTTTCATATGTGAGAAGTAGAGTAAGTTATAGCAGATCAGAAGGGCCAGGTTATGGGAGCAGGTTACAGTATTAAATAAGGTATTTAGGGGAGGTATTTGTTGTTAATCCTCACCTGAGGATATTTTTTTCCATTGATTTTTTTTAAAGAGAGTGGATGGAGGGAGAGAGAGAGGGAGAGAGAGAAACATCCATGTGAGAGAGACACATTGGTTGATGGCCTCCCACACGTGCCCCAACCGGGCCAGGAACTGAACCCGTAACCCAGGTCCACGCCCTTAACTGGGAATGGAACCCTTCAGTCTGCAGGCCAACACTAACCATTGTGCACACCGGCCAGGGCTAGTCGAGTTCTTGTTAAGATTTGGACAAAGACTTGGAGGTTTCAATGAAATCATAGATGTAAAGTGTTTAGAAAACTCTCTGACACGTAGCGCTCAGCAATGTGGTCTGTTGTTCACGATCAGGCTCCAGAACATGAAACTCCTCCTGGACCAGGCTGAGAGGGTACGACAGGGGCTGCAGACCCAGGTGATGGAACTGCAGGACAAGCTGAAACAGGCCCAAGGTCCTGAGCCTGCGAAGGAAGTGCTGATGAAGGTAGGGAGGTGGGCTGCGGTCCCCAGCCCCTGCTTCCTTTCAACTAGAGCAGTGTTTCCCAAAGTGTGGTACACGTACCCCCAGGGGTATGGGAAGAGTTTGGTGGGGGTACTCGTTGCACCTGAGTTTGGTGGGGATATGCACTGCACCGTGCTTAGCTGCGCCTAATTCTGCGTTCTCATGAGTACGAGGGGTACTCCGCGTTACGAAAATTATAGAAGGGGTACACATATGTCAAAAGTTTGGGAAACACTGAACTAGAGTATCCTCAAAGTATGGGGGTACTCCTCAGGATGCTCTCAGACAGACCTAACAGAGCCCAGAACGGTGGGTTCCCCTTAAGCCTCCTGGAGGTCACGGAGCACCTGGGACCATGCCTAACAGATGATAGGCACTTAGCAAAAACGTTGTGATGGACGGAATGAATGTCTAGGCAGGTGGCTCCTCACAGGTGGTCATCTCTGTACTGGCACTTTCGCTTTCCCAGGACCTGCTAGAGACCCGGGAACTTCTCGAGGAGGTCTTGGAGGGGAAGCAGCGGGTGGAGGAGCAGCTGAGGCTGAGGGAGCGGGAACTGACGGCCCTGAAGGGGGCCCTGAAGGAGGAGGTGGCCTCCCGGGACCAGGAGGTGGAGAGCGTCCGGCAGCAGTACCAGCGAGACGCGGAGCAGCTTCGCCGGAGCATGCAAGACGCGACCCAGGCACGTGGCAAGAGCAGGGCCTGGGAAGGGCGCTACCCGGAGGTCTTGGGTATTTTTAGACTCTTCGCGGTTGTGATGGGACTCCCCCAAAAAGACACACGGGAGATGGAATGAAAACCTGGGCCAGGAAACCTATGGTGGCAGAAGAGGGCGTGCGGGTCAGGAGTACCAGAGGGTGTGCAGTCAAAGCTCCGTGGGGAAGTAACGGAAGGAGGCTTCCTGTAGATCAGGGATGGGGTACGCCTGGCCCGTGGGCCACGTAAGTCCCGCAAAACCATTTGGTCTGGCCCCACCGAGGCATTAGGAGTGAGTTAATGAAATGTTTGACCAAATAGAGCAGGCTGACATTTAAGTCGATCATTTTGTATGGCACGTGAATGATATTGTGCCATATCCAAATAGTTATTGTCAGGAAAAAAAGGTTCCCCACCCCTGCTGTAGATGATGGAGGGGTGTGGATAATGACTTGGGGGGAGAACCTTCCCTTGGGGGTTTCACCGGGTGTCGGGGTGTGCACCCTCTGGGCCCGAGCCTGCCCTTCTGCACGCTCACTGGTTTGACGTGAGCTCTCCCGTCTAAGCCTTCTGGCCCTCTGACTCTCCCCTTCCTCAGGACCACGCAGCGTTGGAGGCTGAGAAGCAGCGGATGTCGGCCCTGGTGCGGGGGCTGCAGAGGGAGCTGGAGGAGACCTCGGAGGAGACAGGGCATTGGCAGAGCATGTTCCAGAAGAACAAGGAGGAGCTCAGAGCCACCAAGCAAGAGTAAGGACCGTGCCCCTCTCTCAGGAATACACATCCGTGATTCTCATCCACATCCCACTTCCTTCCCACTCATGTGGCGCTCTCTGCTTCTCAAACTGCTTTTTTTTTATATATATATATCCAGCTTCCTCCCTCCTGAGCCTGGGTACTCAGTGCATTAGCCTCCAGGAAGGTGGTTTTCATTGTGCTGCCAACCTCTCCCAGGCAGGTGGTCTGACCCTGTCCCTTTTCCCTTTCGATTCACCTGTCTGGGCTCAGACTCATGCAGCTGCGGATGGAGAAGGAGGAGATGGAAGAGGAGCTTGGGGAGAAGATAGATGCCTTGCACAGGGAATTAGGGCAGGCCCGAGCCGGTGCTGGAGATTCTCGCCAGGCAGAGGAGCTCAAGAAGGTATCTGGGCGTTGGGGGCCGAAGGGAGGGTTGGGGTGTTAGGAGCCTGCCTTATCTGTCCACGAGGGTCCCCACATGAGTGTGGCTGTCTCCCTCGTGCTTGGTTTGTAGGCCCCATCCTGCCTGCCCCGCCTTATTTCGACCCAGTCTTTGACCCAGCGGGGCTGGCTGGTCTCCCTGAGTATAGAAGTTTCTAGTGGAAAGGGCTCTCAGTGGCCAGGCTGAATAATATATTAAGAGGCTGCTGGCTGCTTCCCAAGAGACCTCATGCATAGCGGCATTTAGGTGGATTTGAGAAACGTCAGGGTCATTTTTTTTTTGTTGCAAGTTTGGAAACCTAACTTGGTCACATAACAAGAGCCGCTCTGTCTCTCAGAGGGCACTCATTAACTGTATTTGTCAAACAAACGTCAGAGCATCCGTTTATTGATTTACAATGAGAGTACTGGACTGGAATACTTGCATTGGCACGGCCAGCTGACCTACATGGGAAGCCACGTGGCAATTTGAAAGCTGCGTAGAGTAGAGAATCTAGGCGTAGAATTACATGGTTTATCATATATGATATTTTATAAATGTTAAGGGCATAAAATTGAAGTAAACACAAATCATTTTTTTTTCACATTCCTAGTACTAGTCTATAAAGGATAAGAAAGCAACTCATTGTTTTGGGTGCTTTAGAAACTTAGAAAAGATTTTCATTAATTCTAGGGAACTGACATTTATGGCCTCCTGAGTTTCCTTGTAGGTCTACATTCACTATGCTGGCTTCAAATGCTATACAAGCAGGTGCTCAGTTACTAAGTATTAATTAATCAATGCTTACACATCATGCCTTTACCATAAGACTGTTTAATTGTAATCAAGGTAATCATATTTTTAAAGGATAATTCTCCAGGTACATAAATGCCTGAGCTTACCACAAAATATTTGGTGGAGAAAAACATAATAAAGATTAACCAAATATATTTGGTGGCTGTGAAATCAAAAGTACTCTTACATTTTTAAGACATTTAATTTAAAATATTGTTATGGCCCTAACTGGTTTGGCTCAGTGGATAGAGCATGGGCCTGCGGACTGAAGAATTCCAGGTTCGATTCCAATCAAGGGCATGTGCCTTGGTTGCGGGCACATTCCCAGTAAGGGGTGTGCAGGAGGCAGCTAATGGATGTTTCTCTTTCATCAATGTTTCTAACTCTCTATCCCTCTCCCTTCCTCTCTGTAAAAAAAAAAAAAAATCAATAAAATATATTTAAAAAAAGTAAAATATTGTTATGAAGTGAACAAGTATCAAGGATAGTCTAAAATCTGTTCACTATATTAGTTGACATAGTGAACCTGGGCATTCCTTTGGACATTCTCAGTTGATACATTATGTTGGATAAAGCTAAAAAGCAATACCTAGTATTTAACTTACCTCATACATTAAGTATATTTTATCAAATATGTAGCCAATAAACAAAGTATAAATTAGGAAAACAGTCCAATATACACCAATAAACAATATGCTATTTTTCTTTTTCTTTGTAATTAGTTTCTCATATTGAAGACTTATATAACCTTCCAGCCTAATTACAGTATTGTCTGAAGTCGTTAGTAGCTAATGAATTAGAACCAGAGATCATGTTTTAATTTTTCTAAAAAAGAAATCAGGGCAGCACCAGTAGATATGTGCCACATATTTTGGTTTTCAAAGTATTTTTTTAACAGAGAATCCTTTTTTATCCATACCCTCATCTAGTCTCATTCCACATAATTTTTTAAAAATATACTTTATGATTTTTTACAGAGAGGAAGGGAGAGGGATAGAGAGCTAGAAACATTGATGAGAGAGAAATATCGACCAGCTGCCTCCTGCACACCCTCTACTAGATATGTGCCTGCAATCAAGGTACGCGCCCTTGACCAGAATTGAACCTGGGACCCTTGAGTCCACAGGCCTGGCGCTCTATCTACTGAGCCAAACCAGTTAGGGCCATGCACACGTGTTTAACGAACGTGTTTTTGATGCTCTTGGGCATACACGGGGCGTGGCAAAAGTAGGTTTCCAGTTGTTCCTACGGAAAAGATGCAATGCTTAGTAAATAATAATGCAAGAATGCACTCTGGTGTTGCACATACACCTGTGAACCTACTGTTGCCGTACCGTGAGCGTGTGTTTTTGCAATTCCTGGGTCCTGCGGTAACCCCATGGCTCGCTTTTTGAGAAACCAAAAGCCACTTTCCCGGGCAGCCACACCAACTGACACTCCCTCCATGCCGCAATGCATGGGGGTTCAGTTTCCCCACATCCCGGTATCCCGGCTGGCCCTCTGGTCCTACTGCCATGCCCCTGCCCTCCCAGGAGCTGCGGCGGACACAGGAGGAACTGAAGGAGCTGCGGGCGGAGCGGCAGAGCCAGGAGGTGGCCGGGCGGCACCGGGAGCGGGAGCTGGAGAAGCAGCTGCGGGCCGAGGCCGACCGAGGCCGGGGGCTGGAGCAGCAGAACGTCCAGCTGCAAAAGACCCTCCAGCAATTGAGGCAGGACTGTGAAGAGGCTTCCAAGGCAAGGGGAGTGGGCACAGGGCTTAGGAGGTGGAGGCGGAGGGGTCTGGAGGGCTGAGGAGCCAAAGTTACCTGGCATGGGTACGTACCGACCGGCTCCTTGGTCCTCGGTGTGCGGTGGTGGAGGCCGCCAGGATCTGGCACAGGGAGGCCGGGCTGTCCCTGTAGGGGGGTGGGTTTCTCAGGGGAAGCCAGCCTCTGGTTGGCGGCAGCCCCTCCTGGAAGTCCGGGTCTCGTGGCCCCTCTGTGGGGTGCTTTTCTCCCGGGCGTGGACGGGAGCCTGGAGCCGTGGGGTCTGAGCCGCCCCTCTGCACGGCCGCAGGCTCAGATGGCAGCGGAGGCAGAGGCAGCAGTGCTGGGGCAACGTCGGGCAGCAGTGGAGACGACGCTTCGGGAGACCCAGGAGGAGAACGACGAATTCCGAAGGCGCATCCTGGGTCTGGAGCAGCAGCTGAAGGAGGCGCGGGGCCTGGCGGAGGGCGGGGAAGTGGCGGAGGCACGGCTGCGGGACAAGGTGCAGCGGCTCGAGGTCAGTGCCTCCGCGGACCTTGCTGGTTTCCTGCCAGCCCTTCCTCCTCTCGTCCCTCGCTAACTACTCAGCCATCACTTTTTTTCTTTTCTTTTATATATTTTATTGATTTTTTACAGAGAGGAAAAGAGAGGGATAGAGAGTTAGAAACATCGATGAGAGAGAATCATTTATCAGCTGCCTCCTGCACACCCCCCACTGAGGATGTGCCCACAAGCAAGGTACATGCCCTTGACCGGAATCGAACCTGGGACCCTTCAGTCCACAGGCGATGCTCTATCCACTGAGCCAAACCGGTTTCGGCTTTTTCTTTTTAAAAAATATATTTTTATTGATTTCAAAGAAGAAGCGAGAGGGATAGAGAGATAGAAACATCAATGATGAGAGAGAATCCATCCTTGATTGGCTGCTTCTTGCACGCCCGCCCCCTCACCCCCACCCAGTACTGGAGATCGAGCCTGTAAGCCAGGCATGTGCCCTTGGCCAGCATCGAACCTGGGACCCACCCTTCAGTCCGCAGGCCGATGCTCTCTCCACTGAGCCAAACCGGGCAGGGCTCAGCCATCACTTTTATTCTGCTCTTCGTGTTTTCCCTTTGCCTCCAAGCCCTCTGTTCGCCTTGCCGTATTTCCTGGAGTGTGTTTTGGTGTGAACGCCCCAGTCTTTTTATCTCTTATCTCCCAACCTTTGCACGTTCTGTGTCTTGATTTTTATTTTTTTTCCCTACTTCCTCTGAGCCTGCTTTCATGGCTCACCCTTTTCTTCCTCTTCTCTCCCGTCTACTCACCTCCACATGGCTAGCGTCCAAGCTTTGCCTTCTCTCGGTCCAATCCCCCTGACCCAGGCAGAGAAGCAGCGGCTAGAGGAGGCCCTGAGCGCAGCCCAGGAGGAGGAGGGGAGCCTGGCAGCAGCCAAGCGGGCCCTGGAGGTGCGGCTGGACGAGGCCCAGCGTGGGCTGGCCCGCATGGGGCAGGAGCAGCAGGCGCTGAACCGGGCCCTGGAGGAGGAGGCGAAGCAGCGGGAGGCCCTGCGGAGGGGCAAGGCGGAGCTGGAAGAGCAGAAGCGCTTGCTGGACAGGACCGTGGACCGACTGAACAAGGAGGTGGGCAGGGGGCAGGGGGCGTCTCATCTGGGCTCTGGGAGAGGCCCAGCTCTGTCAGAAGCTTGCCTGGGGGACCGGGGGGATGTGGGTCAGACTGTGTGCTGTCTGCTTTCCTCAAGTTCATTGTTGGGGAGGCCAAAGTCAAATCTTCAGAGAGTGGCATCCTTCCTGCCTCCCCTCAGTGCTTTTGCCCTTCTCCCCACACTCCATTCCTTTACGGTCTTTGATCCCTGGAAATGTTTCCTGAATTCTCCGTTAGAACTCCGTGAGACCTGAGTGTAAGACGCTTCAGTGGGAGAATTTTATATTTGGGGTAGCAGAAGGAGGGAGGAAGAAAAGGAATTAAATTGCTCGTTTTCAGCTAAGGCTGTCCTCCTCACCTCTTACATGATAAAACTAGAGCAAACAGCTAGTATAGTTCCTCAGTTCTGAAATGTGCATTTTATTATCTCTGAAGTTGAGTTTTGGCTTGTAACTGATGGTAGGTCATAGTTCAGTCGGCACATGTTTCTTAGTGGTAAACCCTTGGAATTTTGGATGTGCTGAAATAAGGTTTATTGCGTATCAGGCACTGTTGCATGCATTTACATAGTTAACTAATATAACTCCCCCAACAACCTTGTGATGTAGGTACTATTATTATTCCAT
Source organism: Pipistrellus hanaki (assembly GCF_964339955.1). Classification (NCBI taxonomy): domain Eukaryota; kingdom Metazoa; phylum Chordata; class Mammalia; order Chiroptera; family Vespertilionidae; genus Pipistrellus; species Pipistrellus hanaki. The sequence continues at coordinate 7,675,179 of NC_140520.1, forward strand.
TTCACAGATGGGGAAACTGAGATCCAGAGAGGATAAGCGACTTGCCTGTGGTCATATAGCTAGGAGGTGGTAGAGCCAGGATTCGAACCCAGGCAATCTATACATGACTAATAGCCATGCCAGAGTCCCAGGTCCAGGACAGAGCAAGAAAGGGCTGCTTCCGCAGGAAAGAATCTCGGGGAGAGTCTTGGGAGCTTGGACCCAGAGAAGAATTGGGTCCTGAGAACGTCCTGTTCTGTGTGTCCCAGCTGGAGCAGATGGGGGATGACTCGAAGCAAGCCCTGCAGCAGCTCCAGGTCCAGCTGGAGGATTACAAGGACAAGGCCCGGCGGGAGGTGGCCGATGCCCAGCGCCAGGCCAAGGAGTGGGCCAACGAGGCCGAGAAGACCTCTGGGGGGCTGAACCGGCTTCAGGATGAGGTAGGAGCTGACGTGGCAGGAGGGTGGGAACCCTTCCAGGGTCCTTGGTTTGAAGGTCATTGCCTCTGAACGAAACCTGTGGCCCAGGAATCCTGGGAGACCCGGGTTTAGTGTCTAACCTTAATGTAGAGCGACATACCGAGGTGGGGGAGGGGGGAGGGAGTGGTCTACCCTAGGCACAGACAATAGGGATGCATTGTCTGTAGAGCAGGGATTTTCAAACTCAGATGGATATGAGAGCCACCTGGGAAGGTTTATAAAAATTCCAATGCTCAAGCTGCATCCTGTACCATTGAAATCATAATCCTTAGGGATCAGTAGTCTTAAAAACTCCTCAGGTGATTCCAGGCTGTGCAGGAAGTTTTTAAACAAGAAACAAGAGGGACTAAAAAAAAATCATTTTGCTTTTTATTATCACCATACACTGGCAATTCTAAAAAAAACTGTGGGCTGCTGCCACCCCTTTGTCCTCCCCTTCCTTCTCCGAGCGGCTGCATTTTCCCTCCTGCCCAGACCCAGAGACTGCGGCAGGCCCTGCAGGACTCCCAGGCGGACAGGGACGCAGCCCGTCTGGACAAGGAGCTGCTGGCCCAGCGGCTGAAGGAGCTGGAGCAAGAGGCCCAGAACAAAAAGCGCTCCCAGGATGATAGGACCCGGCAGTTCAAGGGCCTTGAGGTGGGGACGTGGTGCGGTGGCCTCGTGGTGGTGGGAGGGGGGTGGGGAGAAGGCGGCCTGGGATCTGGCACAGGTGGGAGACCTGTGGTTTCTCTGTTCTCCCAATAGGGTCCTGGGGCTGCCCTATGAGCTGAGGTTTGTCATTCTGCTCAGGGGCCAAGGCCAGAGCAGGCTCCACTCTTGCCCCTGGATGCCACACCTGGTCAGCGGAGGGCACAAGCCCCGTGGTGGCTCTGGGCAGAGGCAGAGGCAGAGACCCACAGGCTATGGTGCTGAGTGAGAGAGAAAAGTCCAGCCTGTTGTCCCTCCCCTACAGGAAAAAGTCTCGCGGCTGGAGGCGGAGCTGGATGAGGAGAGGAACACTGTGGAGCTGCTGACCGACAGGGTGAATCGTGGCCGGGACCAGGTAACCCCTTCCTTCCTCTGCATCGGTGTCTACCTCTGAGCGGAATCTGCGGACTCAGCATTCAGGGAGCATCCTGCGGTCACTCTGCCTCCCTTGGTTCAGCTCGGTGGCTCAGCGTCAGCTTTCCCCAAGTCTGGCTCCTCTCACCCACCCCGTAGGTGGACCAGCTAAGGGCAGAGCTTATGCAGGAGAGGTCCGCTCGGCAGGACCTGGAGTGTGACAAGATCTCCCTGGAGAGACAGGTGAGGGGGGGTCTTGGGGACGGGTCACGGGAGGCGGGAAGGATGACCTTGGCAGGGATCAGAAGAAGGCTTAACTGGAGGCTTCCTGTCCCTCTCAGAACAAGGACTTGAAGAGCCGGTTGGCCAGCTCCGAAAGTTTCCAGAAGCCCAACTCCAGCCTCTCGCAGCTCGAATCCCAGAACCGGGAGTTGCAGGAGCGGCTGCAGGCAGAAGAGAGGTGAGGTGGACCCGAATTTCCTCTCTCCCTCTGGACGCTTCTCCTCTGCTGCTCCCTCCATTTTCTGCTTCCGACGTGGCCAACCTGGCCTGATCTTTTGGGAGGACTTCTTTCTTGATAGAGAACAGAGAGAGAGAGTTGCAGAAATTCTAAAATGGGAATGATGTCTATCTCCCCAGTCCTTTGGATCTGCCCTGGATCCTCCCCGGCCTAATGGTGGGGCTCATGACTGAGAGGCGTCTGTGGGGGCATGAGAATGCCAAATCGGGGTTAATTTAGAAATGGCGACTGCCATGGACATCCCCCTACCCCATCGCCGCCGTCTTAGGGAGAAGACCGTGCTGCAGTCCTCCAACCGGAAACTGGAGCGGAAGGTTAAAGAGCTGTCCATCCAGATTGACGATGAGCGGCAGCATGTCAATGACCAGAAAGACCAGGTAAGGGCCATGGCCGGGGCCACGCAAGGATGCGGCCAGTAGATACTGCGTTTGCCTGAAGGCCAAGGTTGGTCCCATCTCGTGGGTCTTCCAAACGTAGACTTTTCTTGTATCAACGCAGAGACTTGACTGAAAGGACTGGATTGTAAGAGTTCTAGGAAGCACATGTGTTCATCAGTGCTTGTGATGTGCTAGCTTCTCTTTCTAAGCATCACACACACACACACACACACACACACACACACACACTCATATTAACTCATTTAATCCCCAGGGCAAACACGAGAGCTTAGGGAACTTGCTCATGGTCACCACATTTTCCGAGGGCAGTGACTCCTTGTCAAGATTGCTACAGCCGAAACCGGTTTGGCTCAGTGGATAGAGCGTCGGCCTGCGGACTGAAGGGTCCCAGGTTCGATTCCGGTCAAGGGCATGTACCTTGGTTGCAGGCACTTCTCCAGTGGGGGGTGTGCAGGAGGCAGCTGATCAATGATTCTCTCTCATCGATGTTTCTATGTCTCTATCCCTCTCTCTTCCTCTCTGTAAAAAAAAAAAAAAAATCAATAAAATATATTAAAAAAAAAAAAAAAGATTGCTGCAGGGGGGGGTCCCAGGCTGAGTGGCAGCAGATGCTTTTCTGATGTGGGGGCTTGGTCTCCTTCCCAGCTAAGCCTGAAGGTGAAGGCTTTGAAGAGGCAGGTGGATGAGGCCGAAGAGGAAATTGAGCGGCTGGACGGCCTGAGGAAGAAGGCCCAGCGTGAGCTGGAGGAGCAGCATGAGGTCAACGAACAGCTCCAGACCCGGATCAAGGCTCTGGAGAAGGACTCCTGGTAATGGCCGCTTCCCTGCCCCTGCCCCATCGGGATGGTGGAGCCGGAAGGGGGCGGGCTTTCCTGGCTGACGACCTTGAGGGAGAAGAGGATCTCTCAGATGGGACTTGGAAGCCACTTATTCCTGGCTGGAAGCTTGGATGATTGCCTTTTAGGATCTCAGCCTCTATTCCATACCCCATCGCCCCAAATCTCTGCTAGGTGGGGAACCTTGGGAGTAGCTTTAGGTCTTGGGAGAATCGGGAGCCTCTTTAGCGTGAAGAGGGTGGCTGTCTCCATCTTTCCACCTCCCTCCGTCACCAGTATTCCTCTCTCTGACTCAGGCGCAAAGCTTCCCGCACAGCTGCTGCTGAGTCGGCCCTCCAACACGAAGGGCTGAGCTCTGATGAGGAATTCGACGGCGTGTACGATCCTTCCTCCATCGCATCGCTGCTCACGGAGAGCAATTTGCAGACCAGCTCCTGCTAGCTCGCGGTCCACAAGGCCCAGAGACCACGCTAGAGGCCTGTCCTGGCCAGCCCTGCTTTGTCCTGCCTCCGATCCCTCATTCTCTCGGGGGACACAGTCATTCAGACCGGAGACAGGGAGTGGTGGTGATAAAAGGGTATCCGGGCTGAGGTGGTAGACGGACGGACTTTCCTTCTCTTCTGGAGGAGCGGGTATCTTAGGCCACCTGAGCCCTTACAGCCGCAGGGATGGTCAGCAGACAGGTTGAGGGGGGAGTGAGCAGGCCAGGGAGGGAAAGAAATTGCCATGTATATAAAGCTTTATTACTTTCGCCCTTAATCCTCAGGCTCAGGGAAATGCCCTAGGTTATTCCGCCACCTTGATTCCTGTCACCTGCTTCCCTGCCACTCCGGAGCAGGGTGTGGGGAACCGTATGGGTAATGGGCACGCTGGCGTGGCTCCACCTGCTCCTCGATGCTCCTCTTTGCACAGTCACGGGGCCCCTGTGGTAGACCCCCCCCCCCCAACCCCACCTCTCAGTCCTATTTTTTTATCTTCCCTAAGCAAGTGGGTCCAGAAGAGCCTTTCTCCTTCCCTCTTCATCTTCATTCCCAAATCCCTTCTTTCTTCTCAGTGCCTTAGCCACAGCGAGGAGATAAGGATGCTCTTCTTGCCTTTGATACCTGCACATTTATACCTCTCCACGGACCAGCCTTTTTCCATCCGGGGATTTTTTTTTTTTTTAATAATATATATTTTATTGATTTTTTTTTATAGAGAGGAAGGGAGAGGGATAGAGGGCTAGAAACATCGATGAGAGAGTAACATTGATCAGCTGCCTCCTGCACACCCCCCACTGGGGATGTGCCCGCAACCAAGGTACATGCCCTTGACTGGAATAGAACCTGGGACCTTTCAGTCCACAGGCTGACGCTCTATCCACTGAACCAAACCAGTTTTGGCGCGTCTGGGGATCTTTCCTACAGCCCCAGTATCTGGTCAAAGAGAGCTCCTGGCTTCTCTGCCAATGAGCCCCTCTGAGAGGGACTTTGGTGGCGCCATGATGAGATGGTGGGGCCTGGGTCAGGGTTTCCATCCTCCCTCCTCTCCCTCTGTGACTATGGACGTGTCTATAAGGTGGCCATACCTGGGAACACTGACAGCTGTCGACACAAGTTGACAAACAAAAGCCCTTCAGCCCTTCCACGTGGCCTTGCTTGTGGCTTCTCCGACCCGAGGTGCCCATCCTTACTGGGGAACCGAAGGACCCTGGTCTCAGGAGCTTGGACCTGACACGGGGCTTCCCGAGGGGCTAGAGGCCGGCTCTGGGTAGAAACGCGAAGAGGCAATGGAGGATTGATTTCCCCTTCGGGCTTTGAGGAGAGCCAAGCCCTCGTGGAGAGGAGTGAGGGAGATGATTCACCTCATTTCCTAAGGCCGCTCCGTGAGGAGCCTGGGGGAAGAAGGCTGTTTTCACCAATGACTTGTAATTTCATGATTTAAAAAAAAAAAAAAAATGTCCTGCAAATCAGATATTTTTCTCCCAAACCAATCCAGCCTTGATTTTTTATGTTAAATGAACTATTAAAATTATATATCTATCCTGTAATCCTTGGCGTGTTTTCTCATACTTTTCCCTCGCTTACTTGGAGGGCCCCACATTAGGAAGAAACCATTTTATTTTATTTTTTTATTTTTATTTTTTTCTAATTTATTGATTTTTTTAAATAAAGTATATTTCTCAGATTCTTCCCCCCCCCCCAATAAATTTCATTGATTTTTCACAGAGAGGAAGGGAGAGAGACAGAGAGCTAGAAACGTCGATGAGAGAGAAACATCGACCAGCTGCCTCCTGCACATCCCCCACCGGGGATGTGCACGCAACCAAGGCACATGCCCTTGACCGCAGACTGAAGCTCCACCACTGAGCCAAACCGGTTTCGGCTTTATTGATTTTTTTTACAGAAAGGAAGGGAGAGGGATAGAGAGTTAGAAATATCGATGAGAGAGAAACATCCATCAGCTGCCTCGTGCACACCCCCTACTGGGGATGTGACCGCAACCAAGGTACATGCCCTTGACTGGAATTGAACCCGCGACCTTTCAGTCCGCAGCCCGATGTTCTATCCACTGAGCCAAACCGGTTAGGGCAGGAAGAAACCATGTTAACTGCGCTGTTTAGAGGCTGAAGCTGGGTTTTTCTTGACCTCAGTTTTTAGAGGCCCTCTACAACAGATCAGATGGAACCTAGGTCACCGGAGGATTATAGCACCTTCATTTTCTCCTAAATAAGCTTCTGGGAATAGCAAGGCCAGTAAATGCCTTCTTTGAAGGGTTGGAGGAGACACCAGAACTGAGTTTTATTCTTTGGGGCATAGGATATCCCCGGCCCTCACCTCCCAGGTACAAAGACACACTTCCATCCCTACCTGGCATGAGACCCTGTCCTTGTATTGCCTTGAAGAGGGAGCTAGCTCTAGCTGTTCACCAGATCAAGAGTGGATCAGACCTTCTCCTGCCTACTTCCACGTGGACCATAGACCAGTGGAGCAGCCACCTGCAGTGAGCAGCTGGGCTGGGAAGAGGCTCCAAGGTCTTGGTTGGCCATGCTCTCTTTCAGATCCTTAAGATGCTAGCCTGGGCTTGGGGAGCAAATGCCCCTGGAGAAATTGAGTCTCATCCTTTCTTAAGAACACAAACTCCTTTTAAGGACACGTCCCACCTCTCCCAACCATATAAGGGCGGCTTTGGTTATAATAGCTTCTGCAAAACAAGCCCCACCCAGAGCCAAGCTAGCTTTGACTTTGGCCTGGGCGGCTTGCCAGGGAAGGGCACCTGCCAGACTGGCTTAGGCCAGTCTGCATGAGCTGGCCCTTGATGCTTGCATTTCTATGGTGGAGGAAATTTGCTCAGCTTCCCAAAGCCTACATACAGGCTGGCCTGTTCAGTAGGGAGAGGAGAAATGTCTGGAAGCTTTTTTAAAAAATTCATTCTCTCTAGGGGCAGGCGAGGTGACTATCTCTGACCCACATGGGTCTTCGAGTTGAAAGGAGGAGACAGCAAAACGAAGGGGGGAATGGTTGGAGTACACACAACCACACACGTGTTAGACAAACCTTGAGTGAAATAGCTCCCGGGAGCGCCCAAACCCCACCTCTATGGGAAATCTGAGCCGGGGCCGGTGGGCGTGCCCTGAAACCTTTAAGCCACGCCCACGTCCTCGCGCTCCCGCCCACTCGTTGGCGGACGGCGCCTTGGGGGCGTGTCCTGCCGCTAGGCCCCGCCCCCGACGCGCCTACTATACAAGGGGGGGCGGTCCCTCGCGCGCCCGCCCAGTCGGCGCCGGACCGCAGTGCCGCGGGCGGAGCGCGGCGACCCCCGACCCCCTCACGAAGAAGAAGATGAACGGGACGCGGGGCTGGGGCACCCTGGTGGACGTGCGCCCGGAGGAGCAGACCGCGGTAAGCCAAAGCGGCCTCGCCGTCCGCTCAGCGCGGTTCCATCTGGCTTCCGACGCCGCCGCTCCCGCGCCCCGCGGCCGGTGCGCTGACATCACCGGGCGCCGCGCTCGGGGCTCGGTCAGCTCCTGGCCGCGGCTCCCTCTCTCCTCCCGCCCCGCGGCGGGCGGTGGGACTCCCGGGAAGTCGCGGGATGGAGGCTCTCCGGAGGCTCGAGGGCTCCGGGGGGTCCTGCCCTTGGGGAGGACACTGCGGCTCCTGCCCGGGTCTCCGGGGCGCCCGGCTCCGGGGCGCGCTGCTCAGGCGTCCGGTCGGGGTCGGCGGTGGATCGGGTTGTAGAAGGAGATCCAGGGACCGGATGGATCCCTGGGCTCTTTTGGACTTTAGGGGGGGTTTTGGCTTTTCTGCGGATCCTAGTGACTTGGGCGGTCCTTCAGAGAACTTTTCGGTGCTTCGGGTGATCGGTAACAGAGGGTAAGAGAGTGAAATCCTAGGGCTTAGCTGGAGGGTGGGGGCTTGGAGGGCTCCAGGTACGCCCGAGGGAGGCCAGGAACTGGATAGCACTGGCCGTTTTTTGGGGGGTCATCTCTCTGCGGGGGTTTCTTTCCCTCCCCCTCCCGCGCCGGCAGTGTTTCTCCCTTCCCCCAATCGGCCAACCGATAGCTTCCTGGGGGCGGTTTATTGGTTATGCTTCCTTCTCCAGCATCCTCGCCCAGGGCGAGGAGAGGCCAGATCCTGGGGTGAGAAGGGAAGGGGGGGTTTCTGTACGGCCGGAGGGTGGGGGAGAGAAGGGAGTTCTCCAAGGCTAACCGATCTGCCCTTCTCCCCTCACTCCCTGGCTCCCTGTCCTCTCCTGGGCTGACCATATGGTTTTTTCCCCTCCGAGAGGCAGAGGAAGGTAACTAACTGGTGGCTGAGGGTGTCTAGGCTCTCTCCGCTGGGGAACTTAATCCGGAATAGGTGTGTACTATTTCATCGATTTCCAGGCTGTTGTGGGCGAGTGAAATGGGAGCCAACCTCATGGGGAGTTTGTATCCCTTCTCTTCTCCCCTCCCTTCCCCCCCCTTCCCCCCTGCACTCTGTATCTGATTCCCTTCCCCTCTTCCTGTGTCAGCAAGCTCCTGAGGTAGCTAGCTAGCTAACCCAGCTGCACCCTGATTGGCTCTCCTTCAAAGAATGTTTTTTAGGAACAGTTGCTCATTTCAAGGTAGGGTAGAGAGGATCACTGTGCACAGGCCCTGTCGGTTTCTGCCCAGGGTTTGTTTCTACCACTTTACCATGCAGATCTTGCTGCTGCTGCACCCCAGTGTCTCTCTCCCCCCCCCCCCCCCCCATCCCTAGTCTCTGTAGCCTGCCACTCCCCAGGTATGGGGTGCTGCAGAAATGGAAAAAATCCATTTCCCGTTGTGTCTCAGCCCCAAGTCCCACGCCATGCTTGCTCTTGCTCACTGTTTTGGTATGGCTGAGGCAGCACCATGGGCATGAGGAAGATAAAGGAGAGGGATGTTTGCACTTTATTTTTGCTTGCTGTAGACTAGATCCAGAAAAGTTGAGGATGTGTTGAGAATGAATTGACACCCTCTTCCACCCCTTGATGTTCTGCTGCTTGTCCAGTAGGGCAGCACACCGGTAGGAAAACGATGCACAAAGAATTCTAACCACAGTTTGAAGCTAACCAGAGACCTCCAGAGCCAGGGGGAGACAGAACGTCACTTTTTAGTCCTTCTTCCTAGGTCGGAGTTGGGAGTTATTTACTTCAAAGCTGGGAATGAAATAATCGTTGCCTTAGATCTGATCTTGGAGACATTCCTGAGCTCTTAAGCAGGAGGGGATGATAAACATGTGCTCCATCACAGTCACAGGCTTTGTCCTGGATGCCTCTCCTCTGAGCGAGCCTGCTGATAGAATTTATGGGCCCGGACAGCCCCCAGGAACTGTCATGTATGCACCCCTCTGAGCGAGTGCTCAGGGCATGAGCAAAGGAGTGAGTCAATGAGCAGATGTTTCTTCTGATGTCAGCAGTGTGGACAGTTTAGCCCATCGGTGTGCCCTGGTGAGAGTCAGGACCCTGGGACTCTTCTCAGCCATTCCCCACCAGCCAGGCCATGTGCCTCAGTGTGCCGCACACGGACATGGGACTATGGCTCCTCTGCTCTCTGGGCTGCTTCTCATCGTTGGAGGTAGAAGCAGCCGATATAAGGAGCCAGTGTGTTTCAAACTGCAGATCTTAACCACTGGAAGGTCTGACATCAACTTAGTGGGCTAGAACCAGTATTAGAAAAGAAATAGATCCCAACTATATGACATGATGGCAAAGGCAAAAACTATGGAGACAATAAAAATGATCAGTAGTTTCCGGGGGTTTTGGAGAGTGAAGGGATGATGAATGGATAGAGCACAGGTGATTTTTTTAGGGCAGCGAAAAAGCTCTGTATGATATAATGATGGATGTATATCCTTATACTTTTGCCTGAACCTGTAGAATCCGTAACACCATTTACTTCATTAAAGTGAACCCTAAGGTGAAATATCAATTTTGGGTGGTTGTGATGTATCAATGTAGGCTCATCCTTGGTTAAAAAAAAAAGAAAAAAAAAGTAGTTATATGGAAATCTTTGTACCTTCCCATTGATTTTGTTTTAAACCTTAAAACTGATCTAAAAAAATAGTCTTAAAAAAGGAAATAGAATGAACACTCTCAGAGTGTTAGGATAGACATTTTTGGCAAACATTTTGTTTCAGTTATATGTGTGTGTGTGTACATATTATGTGTGCGTGTATTGGCTTGTGATGTAAAACGTATTTTTTAGGTCAAAAGTTGGTAAACAACTGTAGTAAGTTATGTTGGCAAATGAAAGCACAAATCCACCTCACACCTTAGACATTCCCATTAAGTTTCTTTGGCTATAAGCAGCAGAGTGACTTCACCTAACTTAAGCAGGAGAGGAATTTACTAGAAGGAAATGGGTAGCTCCAAAAATGTAAGGGGAAGCTTACAAAGTCAACCCAGGGAGTCCCCGGGCCTGTGTCGCTGGTGGAAGGAGCTAATGGAGAGTTATCACTTCCAGGTGGATCGGTTCCAGCTGTGTTAGTATTTCTGCCATTCTGCCCAAGATTCCAGGAAGAGGGTGCCATTGGCCCCATGGCCTCCTTGGCTAGGGCACGGGGTTCCTTGATAACAGGCCCATCCTTGACTGACAGGAGGGAGATTCTCCAAAGCAAAACCCAAGTGCTTCTACCAGTGGAAGACGGAAGTTGTGTGGCAAAAGCAGCAAGTGCTAGCTGCATTAGACTATGGCTGGCCTATCTCTGATTTTCTTTTTCTTTTAAAATAATTTTTCAGCGCTGGTTGGATGTTATCCCATGCGTCCAAAGATTGCGGTTTGAGTCCCCCCTGTTCAGGGCACATGCCCAGGTTGCCGGCTTGATCCCCACAGGGGACCTGCAGGAGGCAGCTGATGTTTCTCTCTTTCCCTCTCCCTTCCCCGCTGTCTAAAAATCAATTTAAAAAATCTTAAAAAGAGAAAATCTTTTTTCCAAGGAAAAAATATGCATGATTTTTAAAAGATCTAATGATAGCAAAAGGCTTTTAAAAGAAAATAGCAAGGCCCTGGCTGGTTTAGCTCAGTGGTTTGGCTCGTAAGACTGCCACCCAGAGAGATCAGAGGTTCGATTCCTGGTCAAAGGCACGTACCTGGGTTGCAGGTTTCAGCCCCAGCCCCAGCCCCAGCCCCGGTCCACATATCTCTCTTACATCAATGTTTCTCCCTCCTTCCCCTCCCCCTCCCCTTCTCTATTATCCTCTCCCTCTCATTCCATTCTTTCTAAAAAAAAAAAAAAAAAAAAAGGAAAAAGGAAAAATATCCCCGGGGTGAGGATTAACAACAGCAAAAAGAAAAATAGCAGGTAGTTCCCTGCCTCAAGTCCTCTCCACTTTCAACTCTTTTGTCTGGTGTTTACCACATTTTCTAAATAATATGTTTATAGTGATGTTTTTTGGTCTGTTAGTTTTAGACATCTATTGATTACCTGCTGAGGGGATTACAGGAAAGTTTATAATCCCACCCCTTACACCCTCTCTTTTTCTTCTCCGATTCTCTTAATGTAATTGCATCACAGTCTTTGGCTAAACTATGATTTTTGTGATTTCTGTTCATAGCATGTGGTTAAGAGCCTGGTTTTGGGAATCTGACCTAGTGGGCTATCAGGGAGATTCAATATTTGTTTTGCTCAAGATCACTTCGGTAAATTACTTCATGTCTTCAGTCTCATTTCCCTCATCAGTAAAACAGGGATAATAATTGCACCCTTCTCATAAGGTTGTAAGGATTAAATAAGGTCCATAGGAAGCCACAGTGCCCGGCACATGGCAAATGCTCCGATATTAGTTTTATTTTCTGTTTGCTACTCCCTGGCTTAGACTGAGACTGTTGTTTCTCCCCGGAGACCCTTGGCCAAGACACAGAGGAACAGCCTGGTCTGGCCAGTGTTCTCTCCTTCTCCTTATGTTTGTTCTTATCTGTTCCTTCCCCCTTTCCTCTGCTCGTGGAGGAAGGAGACACCTGAAGATAAGAAGGGACCTGTAGGTAGACCCAGGATGAAGACCCGGGTGACCTCTGCTAGTCCCAGCTCAGCCAGGACTGGCTTAGACAGAGTGATGGTCAAGGTTCACATTTTGGCACCCCATCTGTGCCCCTTTCCTGATCCATGGCCAAGGTAGCTGGTGTCGATGATGGACTCTGTGATAAGGTGATTCCCTTTGAATAATCTGTCAGAGTTGCCCTTCCTTAGATATTTGCACGTTTTTCATCCTCTAATTTTGTGTCTTGGTTAGTCTTGGTCAGAGAGGTTCTCTCGATGCCCTGGTGAACTTGGAATTTTTTTTTTTTTTCATCTGCTGCACCTTTGTCTTTACCCTGGAACAGGTGTCATCCCTTTAGGACCTCAGAAAGCTGAATTTGTTTAATACCAAGTCTTTCCTGAGCCCATTCTTTCTTTCTTTTTTTTTTTTTAACTTATTACTTTTTTATGTTTTTATTGATAGTTTTAGAGAGAGGGGAAGGGAGGGGGTAGAGATATAAAAGCAATGATGAGAGAGGAACTTTGATTGGCTGCATGCCCCCTACTGGGGATCAAGCCTGCAACCCGGCATGTGCCCTGACCTGAAATGGAACTGTGACCTCTTGCTTCATGGGTCAATGCTCAACCACTGAGCAACACTGGCTGGGTGAGCCCCACTCTTTTAAAATATATATATATATATATATATATATATATATATATATATGTATGCCTAACATGCAAATTGTCCCCATGGGAATTAGACTGGGAGACCAATCGCTCACTACGATGTATGCTGACCACCAGTGGGCGGTGCGGAACGAAGGAAGGCCCCGGCTGACAGCTGGCAGCCGTGGAAGGGAGCCCCCGGTTGGCAGCTGGAAGGCCCTGATTCGCCCTGATCGCGGGCCAGGCCTAGAGACCCTACCCATGCACAAATTTTGTGCACTGGGCCTCTAGTGCACTATATAATTAAAGCTGTGATTTACTGAAGGCTTACCATGGGCTTCATTTTATTATGACAGCTTTATTGAGATATAATTTACATACTACAAAGATCATTCCTTTAAAGTGTACAGTCGTTTTCAGTATATTCAGAGTTGTACCGTCAAGATGATCGATTTTAGAACATTCACCCCCCCCTCCCTCCCGTCCCCCATGAAGAAACACTGATTCCTTAGCATCACTCAGGCCCATCTCCCACTTCAAGCCCTAGACAACCACCAGTCTACTTACTTTATGGATTTGTCTATTCTGGATGTTTTATATAAATGTAATCATAGTTATGTATGCAATCCTTGGTGGCTGATTTCTTTCCATTAGCATGATGTTTTTAAGGTTGACCCACATTGTAACATGAATCAGCACTTCATTCCTCTTTATGGCTGAGTAATATTCCATGATATGGCTCTATTACGTGTTCATCTTAGATAAATGTGGGTGGGCATATTGTCTGTGAATAATGCTGCCATAAACATTTGTTGACTCATTTTTTTGTGTTGACCTTTGTTTCCATTTCTCTGGGAGAGAAATACCTGCAAGTGGAATTGCTGGGCCGGAATATTGGCATTTTAAAGTCGGATTCCTTTGGAGTCCTTGGTGCTTCCTACAAACGAATGAATGAATTCTAAAATGATGGAGCCCTGGCTGTGTGGCACCTGGGTGGGGAAGGAACGCCTGGGCAGAGGCACCTTTCAAGTTTGGTGACTGGCTCTTCCTTCCACTCATGATGACACCTGCCCCCAGCTCAGGCCATACATTCCTCCTCACACCATTCCGCCTCCCTCGTTCATTGCCAGAGTCTTACCGTGCAGGAGCATTACCGCTGAGGTGTCCAGGTCAACCAGGAATTTGGGGAATGTCTGCCAGAGGATCTGGAAGAGGAGGCTTACCCAGTCACCATGCCGTTGGCACCAGCATCGGCCCATGTTTCTCCAGGGTGGGTGTGTGCGTGCGCCCAGGTGGTTTCGGTTCCAGGCACGTGTGCTCAGAGCAGGCGGGACAAGCTTCCCCGCCTGCTGGTAATTCTGGTCTCTGCCTCTCTGGGTTCCTCAGAGGCTTGTGAAATACCTTTGTTTCCTGGGGTGGGGAGGTTTGGTTGAAGAAATGGGTATGTGCCAGGGAGGCTCGTGGCCCAGATTTAAGCCTGGCCTCAGCAGGGACAGGAAGAGGAGAAGAAAATAGAGGGTAGGATTGGAATGGGTAGATGAAGGAATAAAGAGGAAAGGGGAGAAAATCACAAACAAGGTAGTCAGAGACTAAAGAGGGCAGGCTCCCTGGTGCCAGCCCTTTGAGGGGAGGGGGCAGTGAGGGACCACGCCTTCATCTGCATTGGCTGGGCACTCAGGCAGGTTTTCCGGAGAGAGAGACCGGCTCAGCAAAAGGCTTTTTCCTTCGGAGCTGAGAGCTTGGCAGCCCACCTTCCTCTCTCGCAGTGATTCTCCACCTCCCTAATGCCGCGGCCCTTTAATGCAGCTCCTCCTGCTGTGGTGACCCCCAAACCATAAAATTATTGTCTTTGCTACTTCATAACTGTCATTTTGCTGCTGTTGTGAATCGTAATGTAAATATCTGATATGCAGGATGTCTTAGGCTCGTGGTCAGCAAACTTAGGCTCTCGAGCCACATGTGGCTCTTTGGCCTCTTGAGTGTGGCTCTTCCACAAAATACCACGGCCTGGGCAAGTCTATGTTGAAGAAGTGGTGTTAGAAGAAGTTTAAGTTTAAAAAATATGGCTCCCAAAAGAAATGCCAATCGTTGTACTGTGGATATTTGGCTCTGTGGACTAATGAGTTTGCCGACCACTGTCTTAGGCGACCCCTGTGAAAGGGTCATTCGACCCCCAAAGGGGTAGCGACCCACAGGTTGAGAACCACTGCTCTACGTGAACACTCTCCCCGCCAGGCCCCAGCTTTTCCCGTGCCAGGGCTCCAGGTAGTGAGTCCCTTTTTCTCACCCCACCTCCCAGTCACCCCGTGAGCCCTCTGACTAGAGGTTTTCCAGCCCATGGTGTCAGGCGGGGAGCCACACAGAAAGCAAACACCTGCTTTGTGGGTTCGTCTGTGGGGAGGAGTGGGAACGATTCTTTGTGTCAGACTTGATAAAGGGCCGTTTCTGGCCCGAGAGCTCTGCAGAGGGCAGGACCAAGGACACCAGACACCGGCCAACTGAGTGAGTTGGGAGCCTCCGCAGAGAGGGGACAGGCCTCTTCTTTGATTTTAGAGGGGCTTTCCTCACCCTGGCCTCCACTAGAGACAATTGAAGAAGGCTCCACTCTGTATCCTGCCCTTCAGAGAATCCCCCGTGGGGACCACCCTGCTAGACTTTGGGGGCCATTCCTAAAGTCCCGGGGTCACCCTAGCTCCAGAAAACAACCAGGGCCACCAGGCAGAGGGGCCCGGGTTTCCCTCCCGGACTCTGGGTTGGGGTTGTGCGGTGAGGTCTGTGGCCTCGCTGCCTGGCTTCTCTGATTTTGGAGGATGAGGTGCCAGTGTTTCAATAGCTATGCCCATTTCTCAGAGCGGGACAACTGAGATGGCTGTGACGCAGTCATTGGAGGGACCACATGCATTTGGGTGGAAGAAGGGACGGTTGAGAGACAAAGCAATGGAGTAGCGGGTTACAGGATAAAGATGGATTACGGACGCCGATTTCCAGCTCAGGGGCAGTCTGCACTTGCCTTATTTCTTCTCAGAAAGACCCTGGACCCTCCCCCACCCCTCATGGCCAGCCTGGAAGCCCAGGGAGTGGGGTTGGGGGAAACCTAGATTTTTCCCATGGATCTTTCCTTGTTCACGTGAGCCTGAGATGTGAGAACCTCAGGGGCCGCCCTGTTTATCTCCCAGCGTCTGAGATCTCTAACCCCTCAGCATGTGTTCACCCCCTCCCTCCCTCCCCGCTCGCTGGGAGCGGTGAGTCACAGCCGGAGATGTGTTTGAACAGAGCGAGAGGCCGCCTATAATTGGAAGGTGGCTGGGCCTCTCCCCAGGACTGTTTGTGAGGTTAGAGCCGCTTACCTGGTGATTAGCTCTGTTCCTTCCCCCCCCCCCCCCCCGGGAGAAGAAGGCTCCACTCTGTATCCTGCCCTTCAGAGAATCCCCCATGGGGACCACTCTGCTAGACTTTGGGGGCCATTCCTAAAGTCCCGGGGTCACCCTAGCTCCAGAAAACAACCAGGCCACCAGGCAGAGGGGCCCGGGTCTCCCTCCCGGACTCTGGGTTGGGGTTGTGCGGTGAGGTCTGTGGCCTCGCTGCCTGGCTTCTCTGATTTTGGAGGATGAGGTGCCAAAGAGGACCCTAGATTTATTCACAGGCTCCATTGAGACAGTGTGTCTCACTTTTTCTTCCCTCTCCCTCTCCCCCTGCCTCCCCTCCCCCGGCACCCCCTCCGGCCCTCCTCCCTTGCTCCTTAGGAAAGCAAGGCTGTGATTTATGGTTTGCACAGCACTTTCACACTGTGTCTACACATGTCCCTGCCTGCCCAAAGGCAGGGCGGGTATTATCATTCCCATTTTGCAGATAGGAAACTGAGGCCCAGAGAAAGAAAGTGATTTGCTAAAGGATGAAGAGCTGTCAGTGAGACTCCGATCTCGCCTCTGAGTCCAAGTTTGGTACTGTCCCTCCTCTCTCTTTTTTTTTTTTTTTTTAATATATTTAACTATAGGAGTGCTGCACAAATATATTTTTGTTGCTCCTTTATATTCTATAGCTCACTTTTTCTTTTATTTTTTAACATATTTTTTATATTATTGATTTTTTTTACAGAAAGAAAGAGAGAGGGATAGAGAGTTAGAAACATTGATGAGAGAGAATTATGGGTCAGCTGCCTCTTGCACACCCCCTACTGGGGATGTGCCCGCAACCAAAATACATGCCCTTGACCGGAATCGAACTTGGGACCTTTCAGTCCGCAGGCCGATGCTCTATCCACTGAGCCAAACCGGTTTCGGCCTATAGCTCACTTTTTCACTTAAAGTTAATTTTGAAATTCATGGCGATAGAGTAGCTGCAGTTCGTTTACCTTCACCGTTGAATGTCATTGTACTGACACCCCAGAGCTGATTCATGCATCCGCTTATCGGGGACCATCTGGGTTGCTTCCAGTGTTTTGCCATTGCAAGCAATGCTGCTGGGAGCACACTTCCACACATCTTATTTTGGTACTTCCTCCATCTGTACCTCTGTAGCATCGGCGTTTTAACTTGCAGTTTCTTTGATTACTAGTAAGGTGGAGCATCTTCTACATATATCCATTAGTCATTTTTACTTCTTCTTAGAGCTGCCTTTCATAGCCTTTGCTCATTTCTCCCCCTGACCTCCCCCTCCTCTTTCCCCAGTACTTCATTTTCTAAACCGAGGGCTCCGGGCTTCTCACCTGGAACACATTTTCCAAGTGCCCGCTCCAGCCAAGCATTGTGCTAAGGATAAGCTCTCCTTGTTGTCAGGAACTTGGGATTTTATTGGCGGAGATGGTTGAATGCGTAGTTAAGGGAGGAATGAGGTGGGTCCGTGTGAACAGTGTGGGATGCGTGGTGTGCAGGGACCGGGCTCTGGCGAAGGAGTGCTGGGGTAGGGCCTCCAGAGAAAGGAGCCCCAGGCTGAGCTAGGAAGGCCGAGTGGGAATTTTTCAAGGAGGCAAGAGGAAGGAGGGGGCCCCAGGAGGAGAAGACAATGCATGCACCTGTGGGGAGGAGGGAGAGTGGGCTGCATTAGGAGACTGACGGAGAGAAGGAGAGCTTTGGATTGGACACCTTTCTACACTTGAGTTAGGAAAGTTTGGGAAAGTTAGAGGATAGTGTACAGTGGGGGGCTGGCAGGAGCCAAGGCCCTATGTGGTATAGACAGTGATGGCCCCATCGTGAGGTGACTTAAATGCCACCTTAAGGGGTATTTCATTTTTGTTTGCCTTTTTTTTTTTTTTTTTTTTTAAGCATTCTATTTAACAATAACAATAAAAGTGCACACGTCCTAAATGTACAGTCAAGCAATTTTCATACACTGGACCCACTCCTCCAACCAGCACCCAGATAAGAAACAAGTCATTGTCAGCAACTGCAGAAGCGTCCCTCTTGTCCCTTTATCGGCATTCACTGCTCTCCACCCTGAAGGTAACACTGTCCTGACTTCTAAAGCTGGTTTTCATTCTTTTTATTTCAGTGGAATCCTGAAGTATACTTTGGTGTCTGGATTCTTTTCTTAATATTACTGTGAGGTTTATGCATGTTGCATGTACAGTACTTTTTTTTTTTTTTTTTTTTAAGAAATCAGCTGCTAGCCTGAAATCAGTGGATAGAGCGTCGGCCTGCTGACTGAAAGGTCCCAGGTTTGATTCCGGTAAAGGGCATGTACCTTGGTTGCGGGCACATCCCCAGTAGGGGGCATGCAGGAGGCAGCTGATCGATGTTTCTCTCTCATCGATATTTCTAACTCTATCCCTCTCTTCTTCCTCTCTGTAAAAAAATCAATAAAATATATTTTTAAAAAATTAAAAAAATCAGCTGCTTTTTAAAATATATGTATTATTTTTTATTGATTTCAGAGAGGAAGGAAGAGGGAGAGAGAGATAGAAACATACATATAGTGAGAGAATCATCGATTGGCTGCCTTCTGCAAGTCCCCCACTGGGGATCGAGCCCACAACCGGGGCATGTGCCCTTGACCGGAATTGAACCTGGGACCTTTTGGTTCACAGGCCGATGCTCTATCCACTGAGCCAAACTGGCTAGGTCAGTGATCAGCAAACATTGGCTCACAAGCCACATGCGGCTCTTTGGCCCCTTGAGTGTTCTAACGCCACTTCTTCAAAATAGACTCACCCAGGCTGAAAGCCAACTTCTGCGCATGGGCCACTAAGTTTCAATCGCACTGTATGTGCATGCCTGCACATGATATTTTGTGGAAGAGCCACACTCAAGGGGCCAAAGAGCTGCCTGTGGCTCTTGAGCCACAGATTGCCTACCACTGGGCGAGGTCTACTTCATTCTTTCTCTTGTACAGTGTTCCATTGTATGGCTATGTCAATATCACCCATTCTACTCTTGATGATTATTAGGGTAATTTCTAGGTTTTGGCTATTAAAATGCCATTATAAAGGTACTAGTATATGCGTTTATGGGGAACACATGCAGGCATTTCTGTCGGGAGGATAACCAGGTGTGGAATTGCTGTGTCACAGGGTATGCTTATGTTCCTCTTTGGTGGATTTCCCACAGTGATTGTGACAACGAGCAATCCACTGCCAGCGTATGAGAGTTTCCATTATTCCAAATCCCCCACCTTGTGGGTTTTTTTTCTTTGTTTTCATTCTCAGGGGTAATTCGTACTATTATCTTGTTGTTCTGGTTCTTTGATGATGATGACGAATGAGGGTGAATCCTTTTTTCATTGACCATTTAATATCCTCCTATGTGATGTGTTTATTAAATTATTTTGTCCATTTTTCTGTTGAGCACTCTCTCCCTCTCTCTCTCCTTCCCTCCCCCACCCCTTTCTCTCTTCTTAAAAATACTTTAAAATTTTTTTTTGGAATCATTTTATATTTAGAGAAAAATTACAAAGATAGTACAAGGGATTCTTATATGTTTTTCACCCAGTTTTCCCCAATCTTTTTTTTTTTTTTTTTAATATATTTTATTGATTTTTTTTTTACAGAGAGGAAGAGAGAGGGATAGAGAGTTAGAAACATCAGTGAGAGAGAATCATCGATCAGCTGCCTCTTGCACACCCCCCACTGGGGATGTGCCAGCAACCAAGGTACATGCCCTTGACTGGAATCGAACCTGGGACCTTTCAGTCCACAGGCCGACGTTCTATCCACTGAGCCAAACCAGTCTTGGCAGTTTTCCCCAATCTTAACGTCTGACACAGCCATGGCAGATTTGGTGTACAGGCAGGAATCTGCTTCTTCCTTTAAAATGAGACTGATCTCCGGGTAAATACCTATTGTCTTGCCTTCTTTCGTTTGGACAATTTCTGTGTGGCTCAAAGAAACAGGCATTTGGATTCGGATACCTTCCTATAGTTTGGTTTAGGAAAGATATCCTGGTCTTATCAAATATATCAGTAACTTCTTGATTGGCTGTCAGGTGCAGAAGATTTGGATTGGAGGTGACCCATCCAGGGATGCCCTTTCCAGGGGAAAAGGGGAGTCCATGCAATGCGCGTCCTGTAATCTGAGGACCAGGGTGGCCCCTCTGGAGCCGCATGGGGCCATGTGTTGTGAGCGGTGCAGGGTGCTGTCAGAAGTCCCAGGGGCAGCCTGCCACACTGAGGTGGCCTGATCCTGGGCGAGCTGATGTCACCTCTCCAGACCTCAGCTTTTCTCGCCTGTGAAATGGCGATCATAAGGCCCACCCCACGGGGCCGTCGTAGACCGGAGATAAAGGTTGTTGTTGCTATCATTGTCATTATTAGGGCAGCATGGACATTCTCAGGCTGACTCTCCAGAGTGAACTGACAGGAGATGAACTTGAACACATAGCCCAGAAGGTACGGAGGTCTCTGGTGGGGTGAGGCCTCCTCCCCTCAGCCAGTGCTCCTCCCTCGCCGCGGACCCCTCATTCCATTGCTGCCTGGGGAGCACTTCCTTTCCAGCACACCCCGCTGCCTGCAGCATGCGCTGCTTTGGAGGATGGGGAGACCCCACTAAAACGGAAACTAACCTGCAGTTTCTACTAATGCTCTCCGTCTGGTGTTCTTGCTGCTGTGTGGCTTCTGGTAGAGGTTCTGGAGTGGATGTTTGGAGGGAAAGTCAGATTAATGCTTCAAGTCTTCGGAGGAGCAGGTTGTCTGCATTGGTCAAGGTGCAGAAGTTCTGGGCTTGCCATATAGTATCTGAGCTTCTCTCTCTCTCTTTCTCTCTCTCTCTCTCTCTCTCTCTCTCTCTCTCTCTCTCAGGCGGGCAGGAAGACCTATGCCATGGTGTCTGGCCACTCACCCAGTCACTCTCTGGCCTCAGAACTGGTGGAGTCCAACGATGGACATGAGGAGATCATTAAGGTAAGCTCAGTTCACCCTCCACTTCCTCTCCTTCTATCCTTTCTCCCTCCTGTATGGGAGAGGCAGCAGAGGCTGACTTTGCCAAAGGGAACTTCCGGTTTGACTAGGAAGAACCGGACCTGTGATGCTAGCTCCTGACCATCTCCTTGGGAAAATCTTAATGAGCACCAGGAGACCAGTCAGTCTGTAGTGACTTGGATGCAGTCTGGCCCCGGACACAGGGGATGGATGGGATGACCTTCCTTGGTGTCTGTCCACTGACCGCGCTTAGGGTTGGAGGATGGACACAAGTGGGAGGATGGGAGATAAGAGGGAACTTAGTTTTAAAAATTAAAACAATTTTTGTGATTTCTTTTTATTTATTTAAAAAAGTTTTTAAAAATTTATTTGAGAGAGAGAGAGAGAGAGAGAGAGAGAGAGAAACATTGATGTGAGAGAGAAACATTGATCAGTTGCCTCCCAAACATGCCCCAACTGGGAATTTAGCCCGCAACCGGGGTATGTGCCCTGACCAGGAATCGAACCCGCCATCTTTCCGTGTACAGGACGATGCTCCCACGGAGCCACACTGGCCAGGACTTTGATTCCTTTAAAGTGTTCAGTGGTATTTAATATATTCACAGAGCTGAGCCACCAACATGACTATTAATACCAGATCACTCCTTCCAGCCCCTGGCAGTCACTACTCTACTTTCTGTCTTGATGGATTTGTCTCTTCTAAGCATTTCATGGAATAATACAACAGGTGGCCTTTTGAGCCCGGCTCCTTCCACTTGGCATATTCTGAAAGTTTAGCCATGTTGTAAAATATGTCAATATGTTCAAGTTATGCGTGGCCCTTAAAGAAAGTAAAACTACCCTATAATTCTGTCAATGTAATTATTGTTAACAAACACTTTATTGTATATCCTCCCAGACATTTTTATATACATATGTTTGTTTTTCCCCCCCGAAAACATAGAATTGACTAGCCGGTTTGGCTCAGTAGGTAGAGCATCAGTCTGCTGACTGAAGGATCCCGGGTTCGATTGTGGTCAAGGGCACGTACCTTGGTTGCAGGGTTCTCCCCGCCCCCGGCCCTGGTCAGGGCGTGTGCAGGATACAACCAATTGATATGTTTCTGTCTTCCCCTCTCTCTCTCTCTCTCTCTATAAAAGTCAATGGAAAAAATATTCTTTGGTGAGGATTAAGACAACAAAACAGAATTGTATTATATACTTTATATTTGCTTGCCTCCTCCCCCCTGCCTATTTAATTGTAGTTTATACCATCTTCGTGTCCATAAATATAAATATCTGGTATTCTAATGGCTGCATAGTATTCTGTTAAGATACCGTAATTTATTTATGTAATTTTCCATTGTTACGACACTTGTCTGTTTATATTTTTGCAGCTATAGACAGCATTTTGCTGGACATGTTGCTAAATTGTGTGTCTTATATAACACAAGTAATAAACATTTTCTCAATTGTAAAGGATTTAAGCATGTTCTGTAGAGAAAAATGTGTAAATTCCCTTTACAGCCCTCTTTCCATGAATTTATATATGAATGATTATGCCAGTTGAGCTAAACTTATTTCATTAGGCCAAATTTCCAGGAGTAGATTTGACAGGCGGAAGAGTAAATGTAGTTGTAAGTCTTCTGATCTGAATCACCAAATTGCCACCCAACAAGGTGTAACCGTTTACCCTCCCAGCAGCAGTGTCTGAGGCCGCCTGTGGCACTGAGCTAACTGAGGTTTCTTAGCTAAGCAGCGTGGTTCTCTCTGTTTCAGGTGTACTTGAAGGGGAGGTCTGGAGACAAGATGGTCCACGAGAAGAATATTAACCAGCTGAAGAGTGAGGTCCAGTACATCCAGGAGGTGGGCACCCCTTCTCTCGGGGAGATGACCATGGTCTTTTCTCTAAATCTCACACTTTTGGGCTCTTTTGTGCGTTCTGATTTTCTCCCTTCTGCTCCCTGCATATTTCTATAAAATGCCACTGTGCCCAGTCATACGTTAAATGTCACTTCTGATCCTTCTAGTAATCAATAAGTACTTAATAAGTGCTATGTGCCTAGCGTTACCCCCCGGCCATTCTATCTAGAATTGCCAGTTTTGCTTTCCCAGCTCCTCCTCACCCTCACCCTGTCTCCATGTCACTTGTTTGGCCTTTGTGTTGTGTGTCTCCCCAACCAGAATGTTAGCTCCCGGGCCAGGGGTTTTGCTAATTTTGTTGTTTGTGTAGAAGGCACTGGGCTGTAGCCCCACTTGACCAAGAGACTCTCCTCCCTCAGCCAGTGCTGAGCACAGGGCCTGACTCCTGGGGGTGCAGTGGGGGATGGGCACAAAGGTGGGTGGGTTGGGTGCTCTCTTCCTCTATCCCAAGGCTGAAGCTCCTTGGCTGTCCTCCCCTCCCAGGCCAGGAGCTGTCTGCAGAAGCTCCGGGAGGATATAAGCAGCAAGCTGGACCGAGATCCAGGCGAGTCTCACCATCAACAGGAGATACAGGTAACAGGAAATGGTCTGTGGTTGGGTCCCGACTGAGGAGGTGTGGTTATGCCGGCAGTCCTGTTTACCAAATGTGCGGTGGGTGCCCAGTCTAACACCATTGCCAGGAAAGGAGAAAATGCAGGTGATGCTGGCTGCTCCAGCCTTGATAAGGCATCCAGTGCCCCTGTTCCTAAGACACTGCCCCCAAATTGGACTGACATCAGTAAAATGATTGTTCACTTGTTGGCAAACGCTCTTACCTCTAAGGATTCTGTGATCCATCTTCTCGTGGTACAGAGTCTGATGAAGCAGACAGTCACCTATAAATCCAAACTGATAAGTTGCTCTTGCTCAATCCGGGTGACTCCTGTTGTGTCATCTGGAACCTTGTCTGTTACTCATCCGTGTATGTCGCTACCTCTGTCCTTGAGGGGAAGCTCCTCAAGGTTTAGGGTTGACCTCTGTCTCCACTCCCCTCACCCTGCACAGGGGATGGGGTGCAGAAGGTCATCGGTAAATGTGTGTTCAATGGAACTGATTGGAGAGGCCTTCTGGGGTATATAATCCTGGGATCCTGCTTTTTAGATTTTCTCAAATTGGAGGGTAGAAATGTCTCAGGAAGCAGACTTCACACACACACACACACACACACACACACACACACACACATTAGATTCTAGGCTGTCTCTCCTTCCCTTGCGTTTGGTTTGGTGGGTAGTCTTTCTTCGGCAGCCCCTGTCCTCATTGTCCTGAGGGGAATTGTGACCTGGCAGCTAGTGCCAGCGGAGTTCCTCTCTGGCTTGGGCGTGCACTGGCTGCGTGGCCGATTCCTCCTAACGCATTTTGCTTTGGTGAAGGTAGGACTTTGGCTGCCTGAGCTCACGTCTGTTTCTGAGAGGGCCTCCGTCAGGTGACTGAAGAACATAAGTGCTCAGAGACTGGCCCAGAGGTCCAGGCCCCTTGTTCGCACAGCCAGCAGTCATATGATGAAGGATCAGGTGTGGGGTTGGAAAGGATGGCAGCTAATGCTCCATTCCCCTTTTGATTTATGATTTGTCAAACCTTGTCAAGATCCCTAAGGGGCAAGGGCAGTGGTTTGAGGCAGGCAGCTGCTTGTACTCCCTGGGCTGCCAGGCACGGACCTGCATGTTTTCCAGTCCGTTGAGAGTTGTTAGACTGAGCTTTCCTGCATCCTCCCTACAAGCTAAAGCATTCCCTCTCAAGGTAGCACACACCTCCACTTCTCTCCTTTCCATTTTCCCACACAGCACTGGTCTCCCTTCCATTCCATTCCATTCCCTTCCCCCTTCCCTTCTCTTCCCTGCTCCCCCACCTCCACTCCTCATCTTTTCTCTCCCTTCTCTTTCCTCCTCTTCCTCTTCTCAATCTCCTTGTCTGTCTGTCTATCTATCTACCCTGTTTCCCCGAAAATAAGACAGTGCCTTATATTAATTTTTTCTCCCAAAGTTGTGCTAGGTCTTATTTTCGGAGGATGTCTTATTTTCGGGGAAACACGGTATCTATCTAACTGTCTGTCTATCTAAGATTTGAGATCTTAGAAGAATAATGTTTTGAAGTTTGTTGCTTGGGACTGTTTTACCTACCAGTTTTTGTGTTTTTTTTTTCCCTTTTGAACAGGTGGTGCTAGAGAGACCAAACGGTTTTAGTCAAAGTCCCAAGACACTATATAGCAGCCCACCTGAGGTAGGTGACGAGGAAAACATATCCTCCTCTCTGACCCCTTTAATTATTGCTTTCTCTCTCACTCTGCACCATATATGAGTAGAACTAAATTGCTATAAAAACTCAAACATATAAAACAAAAATTCCTCTTCCCTAATCCCACTCCTTGGAAGTATCCACTGTTAACAGATTGAAATGGGTGGATCCTTCTAGAACAGTGCTGCTTGGCCTTCGCTGCCCATTGGGAATGACCTTGGGAGCTTGAAAGGACAGGTTGCCTGCATGCCTTTCCTATAGATCAGTGTTTCCCAAAGTGTGGTATGCATACCCCCAGGGGTACGGGAAGAGTTTGGTGGGGGTACGCGTTGCACCGGAGTTTGGTGGGGATATGCACTGCACCGTGCTTAGCTGCACCTAATTCTACGTTCTCATGAGTACGAGCGGTACTCAGCGTTACGAAAATTATAGAAGAGTTATATATATGTCAAAAGTTTGGGAAACACTGCTATAGATTGTCATTTAATTGGCCTGAGATGTGGCCTGGGCATCAGGACTTTTAAAAACTCTTCAGGTTATTGTAATGTTTAGCCAAAAGTGAGTACCTGTGTTCTAGAGCACATGTGTCAAACACAAGGCCCGCGGGCCAAATCCAGCCCGCCAGGCCTTGCAATGTGGCCCGCACCGCGCTGTCATCACTGCACTCCGCTGTCAGTTTATGACATTGTCAGTTTATGACTGTTCAGTAAACCATTCGGCCCGCGATTTAGGCTGGATTTTAGATTTTGGCCCCTTCTCTGATTGAGTTCGACACCCCTATTCTAGAGTGTTTAAAAAATATGGCAATCATATTTAAATATTCTGTGTATGTATGCATGCGTATATATTGTTATATATGCATGTAACAAATATGTATAAATATATGTACATTACATACATATTCTTTTTACAAATACAGGGTTGTGGTAAATGATTATTCCTTATTTGCTTTTTTATTTTTTAAAACTGAAGAGTATATCTAGTATAGCCCTCTTTCTATGAGCAGTACATGTAGATCTACCTTATGCTTTTGAATGACAGCATAGTATTTCCTTCTGTGGCTGTACTCACTCTGATACATTCAACATATGATTTAAATATGCCTAGTAAATGTGTTTTCGATTTTCATAATAGACTTGAGCTTTATTTCTGTGTTTTCCTTTGTATCCAACAGCATGTGTTTAGATCTATCTATGTTGCTTAGTTAAAATCTAGTTGGTTGTTTCCAACTCCAACATGTAAAGTTTCTAACTCCCCTTTTCTCTTCGTGAAATTTTCCATGTCAATCTTCTGAGAACACCATTTATTTGTTTATTTTTTTAATCCTCACTTGAGGATATTTTTTCCATTGATTCCCCCCCCCCCCCCCCCTATTTTTTAGAGTGTGGAGAGGAGGGAGGAGAGAGAGAGAGAGAGAGAGAAAAAACATCAACGTGAGACACATTGATTGGTTGCCTTCCACACACGCCCCAACCAGGTATGTGCCCTGGACCGGGAATCGAACCTGTGACCCTTTGGTCCGATGCTGTAACCATTGAGCCCAAACCACCAGGGCTGGAGGATGCCATTTGAACTAAACTCATAATAATTCGGCTCCAAGAGCCGTTTAAATTGTTCTCACCTGCCCAGCAGCGTAGGCCCAGATATGGGGAACTGCCTGCATAACTTATGGAAGGCTTGACTTGGAATGTTGATTCCAGCACTCACCTCAGAGGTGCAGCTTAGATTTCTCTCTCCACCTGAATCACCATAGTTGGTAAATATGCCATTGGCAACACGTTATAATGACACATGACCTTATCTGTTCAGCCTCTTTCTTCTCATAAGCTCCAAGCCCTGCCAGATAGTATCTTGTTTTTGAGGCAGCCTGTAAGGCAGGGCGAGGTACAGAGTCTTCTGGCTGATTCACCGCTAGAGCAATGAAGGCCCACGGCACTGAGTACTAATGCAGGGACCAGGACCCTGTCCCCCCTCCTCCCAGCTGTGCTTTGGCTTGAAGGTGTTACTGCTCCCCACTGCAAGACGGAGGGGTTTGTCTGTCAGACTCCCCAGGGAGCTGGCCACTGGGGTGTCTGCTACTTGTGCTGCAGAGGCGGGGGCGAGACCCTGCAGGGCGGCTCAGCCCGAACACCAACTCATGATTGGGTGTGTCTGCAGGGGACTCAGTAACATCAATGACACCTTTTCCTACAGATTCAGGTCCCTGGGCAGTGAAAGGTGAGCCTTAGGACTCTCCCCTGTGATGGGTGTGGCCCAGTCCCTGCCCTAGGGGAACTGTTGTCCAAAGGATACAATGTCCCTGCTCTCAGGGAAACGACACACACACATGAAGACATACCTGTCAGTCAGTTGATACATATATGTATGAAAATGACTCTGTCCTAAATTATTCAGATGATAGGAGGCTAGCTGAGTTCGTTAGGGTATGAAGAGAGTGTTTTCAGTTGAATGATCAGAACTCCTGGCTGCCTGAGACTAACTCACTCCTTTTGTGATAAGGATGCCTCTGTGAAGGTGGTCTGGACAAGATGGCCCAAACAAGCATGTTGGTGACCTTCTCTTACTGAGTCACAAGCAAAGTGGCTTTACCTTCCCTTCCCTGCTCTGGCTACAGGTGGACACGTATATGAATGAAGATGCCGAGGGCTTGAGGAAGACCGTGCGGGACTTGCTGGCCAAGATGCAGGAGGCAGAGCAGCGGCACCAGGCAGACCGTGTGGCTTTTGAGGTGAGATTTGGGATTTGGGGAGAAGGTGCCCCAAGGGTTGGGCTGCAGTGACTGTCTCCATTCTATCTTTCTGGCTGGTGCCCTCCACTGGGAAGGCAAGGCCTGGATGCCTGGGGCACTTCTGTCTGCTTTTCCCTCTCCTGAATGCTTAGGGTTTTTGCTGTCCAAGACTAGCCCAGAGTTCAAAGGTTGGTTAGCTCTTGATTCTCTCCTCTACGTTGTTTCACTAAGTACCATGGTAAGCGTTCCTGGGCTCCCGGCACCACGTAGGCAAGGACAGTTGCTGCCACATTTACCACTGCATCCCTAGCATCTGGCACAGCACCTGGCGTAGGATGGGCGCCTCGAGTGGACTAGAAGAGCGGATAAACCTTGGTGGGCATAGAAGGAACTGTGCTCCTGGAGTTGGGGACTTTGGGTTTACCATGTGGAGCTTTGTCATCATGAACGACTATCTCAATTATTGTTATAAAAGTTATACTAGGTTATCCTAGAAGATTTAAAAAATACAAGTCTATAGATAGAAGTGGAAGCCCCCCACTATGAAAAGCATGTGAGTTCTTCCTTACCTTCCCAGAGTTCTTTGAGTATGACCTCAGGAACCCTGGGCAAACACTGGACAGTTTTTCTAACTGCTCCGTGTGAGATTGGCCATCTGTTACCTGCTGTTGTTCATTCACATGTGAGGTATTTATGTCATAAACAGGTAATGACAGAATTACGCCCTGCCCAGACGTGCTGAGAGCTGGTGGAAAGGGGAAGGCCACCCAACTGTTCTCTTTCCTGAGCCTGAGTGTTTGGGGGGGGGAGGGGGGGGTCGAGGGTGAGGAAGCCGGGCACTGAGAACCACTGGCTGCCTCTACAGTGGCTGATGGGTTATTTGAGCAAGGGATGGACCTCCCTAAGCATCAGTTTCAACTTTGGGAAAAAGTGGCCGTGAAATATATTTGACGTGTGGCTTGAGTCTCATAATACATGTAAATATATGGATCACTCTGAAGAGTTTAGACATCTAAGGTACCCTGCATTTTCCTTAGTGATCCGTTTAACAAACAAGCTCCCCTCCTAAATAGTTTGGACTTGGGATGGTGCTGAGATTACTTGGTCTCAGAACAGAGTCGCTGTGCGGCTGGCCACCTGTATTCAGATTCCACAGTTTGGATGATGCGGTTGGTGCTGTATCAGTTTGGCTTCCTATTTCCTTGGAGAACAGGAGGAGGGGGAGGTTGAGGCTGCCGTACTGACCAGGCTGTGCATTTTGGAGAGAGACTTCTGCATGGAGAGGCTCTGGGAAGTACTTTGTGGGCCACGCAGAGAGGGCTCTGTTCGCCCCGGGTTTCAAAGCTTGAGGCATGTCCTGAGTAAGAGCCCGAGGCTAGAAGGCCCCTGGCAGCTATAGCTGCATGCCCATGGCTTCTTGGGAGGGGCTGTCCTTGAACCCCATGGTACATAGCACCCACCTGCGAACAGCAGGTACCCCTTGGGTTGGTCCTCTTGCGGGGGTAGGTTGGTAGAGCTGATGGAGTTACAGGAAGAGGTAGCAGGGCAGTATGGTTCTCCTTCTCCTTTGTGGTCCTGCAGGGGGTAGGAGGGTTAGTCCCTTGCCTATGAGTGCCATGCTTGGAGCACACACCAGCCTGGTACAGTGTTTATGGACAGAAACGAGAGGCCTTGCTGCAGGTTCCTGCCCACGGGGCTGGCCTGCTCCCAGCAAATGTCGGATGTTCTCAGTCTCCGTTAACGAACTGGACTCTGTGGTCTACTCTTCTGTAGGCAGGAAAAGGTTGTCCATGGCCATGAAAACAACCTGCCATTAAGCCTGGCTTCTCGTTCTCCTCACTGCTTGCTGTCAGGAGGGATTCGCAGTGAGTCTGCTCTGGACAGGGCTGGTGTGCAGCGTGGACACGTCCTGTCACCCATCCTCCTGGACTCCTTCTTCTCCTCCCTGGTTCTGCCTTCTCCTCCCTGGCTCTGGCTTGGGGAGGAGCTGGACAAACTGGCTTCTGGTGTTCTATTTTCCCAGGGCTGGTTAGGCTTTCCCGAGATTACCGAGGTTCTCTTCGTACCTGATTGGGGGGTCAGTGTGGAGTAACTGGGAGCATTAAATGGGTGATGCAGTAACAGGGTTCCGGCTGCGTAACCTCTACTAAGTCATTTGACCTTTAGTTGGGAAAGGAGAGGGTTGGGCTAGAGGAGCATCGGTTCCATTTGTGAATTGATCGAGCTGTGACTGTGGTGGATGCCACTCTGAGCTCTGGAAATGAAATGGTCTCCATCTCTGCCATCATAAAGCTGTTGGCCTCCTGGGGGGTATATATGAGCGACTGGCAAAATCTGCTTCGTGCTCTAAGAGGGAAGGGCTGTGTGTCCTCTGTGGTGTCTCCAGGCTTGGAGGCTCCTTGGACGCAGGGGTGTCTGAGCTGAGCCCGAAGGCTAACTGGGGGTTGGCAAAACCCATGTGGGAGGAAAGGAAGCAAGGACCAACTTTACTTTTCTCTTCTTCTTTTTTAAAAAAATATGTTTTATTGATTTTTCACATAGAGAAAGGGAGAAGGATAGAGAGTTAGAAGCATCAATGAGGGAGAAACATCGATCAGCTGCCTCCTGCACACCCCCCACATGCCCTTGACCGGAATCGAACTCAGGACCCTTCAGTCTGCAGGCTGACGCTCTATCCACTGAGCCAAACAAGCTAGGGCCCTACTTTACTTTTCACTCTAAAACTGTGCTTGATTCTTTCCAAATTACTTTATCATCTTAGATAAAAAACCAGATTCTTCCGGTGCTGAGTAGCCTTCAGTCTTCGTATGTAGGCGGCAGTGTGGCTTGAGGCGAGGCTGAGGACAAGTTGGGGAACGGAAGGGGGGGTGTGGGGAAATGTTCCCCGGGGTTCTCTGTGTTTGCATTAGTGGGGGAGTCCGTGTTGGGTGACTTTGGGGGGCCGTGGAGGACGTGGGGGAGGCTGAAGAAGCTAGCCTTTGGAAAGTGGTGCTCACCGCCGGGTGTTACTCTAAAGACCTTGACCCACGACGTGCCAGTGAACCCTGGAGTTAATCTGCTCGTCTCCCAAATGGTCCTAGAACAGTGACCATGTGCTCATCAGAGTTGCCCCCTTCTCTTGTCACCACACCCAGGTTCCTAGGTCCTTTTCTAAGGCTTTTGTCCACGTTTGCCGCCGCCTCCCCCCCCCCCCCCCACTCCACCCCATCACACACACTTCATGCATCCCCACTCTATCTTAGATCACCCTCAGCCGATACCAGAGAGAAGCCGAGCAGAGTCACGTGGCCCTTCGGAGAGCGGAGGACAGAGCGGAGCAGAAAGAGGTGGAAATCCGGGAGCTGCAGAGGCGCCTGCTCGGGATGGAGACGGTAACCGGGAGCCTGGCGGAGCGTCCATTAGTGTTGGAGGGGGAAAGGCCTTTCTCTCCTCTGACCTCAGCTGGCTAGCGCTGAGCCCATTTCCATGCAGCTGGGTTCTTGCTCTGCTGCCTTATGGGCTTTTGCAGCCTGTTCGTAAGGAGCCAGGCGGCCTGGTTTCTGAGGGACTGGCAGCCACCGCCGGCCGGTGGGCCTGGAGGGTGAGGGCCAGGCTCTCCCTCCCGGCAGCCAGGCAAGGCCAGGAGTTTCTGTGCTGAGGGAAGGGTTCTCCTTGGCCATAGAGGGTTCCCCACCCAACCAGCTTGGCCTGCTGCTCTTTGGCACCGTCCCAGCGGCCGTAGGGGCTGAGCCCCAGCCCTCGTGGCCATCTCACCCAAAACGCAGACTCTGCTGCCACCTCCTCATCCCGGACTTCCTCCCTCCGGCCCCTGCAGGAGCACCAGGCCTCGCTGGAGAGGGTCAGGGAAGGGGAAGCGGCTCTGGAGGAGCTTCGGAGCAAGAATGCTGACTGCCTAGCAGAACAGGAAAGGTAAGCGCTCTGTTCCCCGTAAGCTGGGTGCGGGAGGGGAGGGGAGGGGAGGGGAGGGTGGGCCCTGCTGCCTGGAGCTCCCAGGCTGGTGCTGATGTCAGATCTTCCAGCTCTGACTCACCGGGTGCCAGCTCAGGTGGGCCCGCCCAGGAGCTGCTGTGTGGGAAGCTGCCGTCTCCAGGGAGTTCTTTTTCCATGGAACGATAACCTCAAAAGAGGGTTCTATGTTGAGAGCCAAGGTCAAGAGCTGGAAACACATCTGCCGTTGCAGCACATTCTCCCACAGGCTTGTTTCTCTGGATGCAGATGGGGGGTTTTTACACCAGTTTCCTTCCCCCAGAACAACAACTGACTGGGGGTTTCTGAGTCCTTTCCACTCTGAGGTTAGAGGGGTTTGCCTGTTCCCTCTGATCAGAGGTGGTTGGAGGTTTCAGACCAGGGAAACCTACAGAGCAAATATCGGGCCATTCTGGACTTTCAGGAACTTGGAAGTTCTTTATGCTGTTGGCAATTGAGTAAGATCTTCAACAGTAAATCAAGCTTAGCCTCAGCATATTGGGTCTGATCTTTATGAGTTGGACCCTTTTTAAGTTCAACAGACATGACCGGAAGGGCCTCCTGAGGAATTCCAGGGTTTAAGAAACACGATCCTTGCCTTCTTGGACACCTCAGTCTGCTGGGGGCAATTTCTCTCCTTTGGCACAACCATGAAAGGCTACGGAGAGGGTGGGAACTGAAGAGCTGAGGGTGGAAACTTAGAATGTTTGAAAAATCTGCTGGTACTGGTTTTGCCCTCTAGAACTATCCAGAATGACTTGCCACTTCTCACCTTCCTGAGCCTCAGTTTCCTCCTTTGGGCTACATGATCTCTAGGGATGCTGCCCATGTGACGTTCCCCCACCCACTCCTCAGGGCAGACCCCTGCGGAGTCGGGCAGAGGGAATCACACCAGATGGAAACGCTGAGCCCAGGGGTCCTCCTGGGGCTGGGTGGACGGAGCGTCTTTCCGCCCTGCCTCAGCCTCCCGCTCTCCGTCCCCAGGGCTGCTAACCTGGAGAAGGAGGTGGCCGGGTTGCGGGAGAAGATCCACCACTTGGATGACATGCTCAAGAGCCAGCAGCGGAAAGTTCGGCAAATGATAGAGCAGGTGAGCAGGGTGGGACCTCCTGCCGTGGGTTACTCCCTCTGGAAGTCACTGCATGGAGTCTAGCCCTGCCTGCTTGTCAAGCCTACGCTTTTATGTATTTATGTATGTATGTATGTATTCATTATTCATTCATTCATTCTCCTGGGGAGCGTGGCTTAGATTTATAAGTATTCCATAGAACACATTTATGCTCCCAAGTCACAATAAACTCGCTTATGTATGTGCAGAGTATCAAACCTGTGCCTCTTGGCAGACTCCCCGCCTCCCCCACCTGAGCAGGAGGGTGGCACACTCAGCATATGCCGATCTGCAGGGTTGTTTTTGCGAACTTAAGAGCCCTGTGTGGCCGGGCATGTTTGCTGCACATCGGCTCCATGAGGCTCTTTCTGCCGTGTTCCCCCCGTTGTCTACAAGGGAGCTCACCACGTAGTAAGCCCTCAATACAGATTTTTTAAATGAGCAAAGAAGCTGTATTTCCCAAAGGCAAATGGAACGGCTTTGGAATCATCCATTCTTTGTGGTTGTCAGGGTGGTGTTCCCGTCACTCCCCCTGCCCCTACACCTGGGGTAATCTAGAGTGTAATATTGACTGAAATGAGGCTCTTACAGAAAAACCAAGCAAGTCACACGAATGCCATAGACTCCTCCCCTGGCGGCGGGGTGAGGTTCGGTGAGTGTGGAAGGAGTCATTCTGAAATGAGCTCCAGTGTCTCCCACATGTTTGCAGCTCCAGAATTCCAAAGCTGTGGTCCAGTCCAAGGACGCCAGCATCCAGGAGCTCAAGGAGAAAATAGCCTACCTGGAAGCAGAGGTGCGTGCGCTGGGCGGCCCCCCGGGAGGGAGAGGTGCTGGGGAGCAGGGGTCTCATCTAGCTGCCACTCGGAGGTGAGTATCTGGGACGGCAGGTTCAGCTCAGAAAGCAATCTCAGAGAACCTACCAGGAATCAGCGGTAAGACCTGTCCCCACTCTGAAGAGCTGTCCTGGCAGCAGGCGACAAGCCCTGCATTCTGCCTGTGGGCTCAGCAGCGGAGCTGACAGCAGAGCTGGGCTTTGCAGGAGGAGGCATCTAGGGAGGAGTCTCTCATGGCCAAGGTGATGGGCTCGATCAGCTAAGGAGTGCTCCCTGGTCTGACTTCCGCCTTACCCAGAGCCTTTCCTGTCCATCAATTACCTGAAGGTTGCTTTGCAGCCACGGGGTGAAGTTCCCTTGTGGCAGGGAGACAAAAAGACAAGGGAGACAGGGCTGTTGATCTTCAGAGAGTTTGCAGTCTAGAGTTAGAGATAGAATACATTTTTTAATTTATTTTTTTATTTTTACTTTTTTATATTGATTTTTTTTTTACAGAGAGGAAGGGAGAGGGAGAGAGAGTTAGAAACATTGATTGGAGAGAGAAACATTGATCAGCTGCCTCCTGCACAACCCCCACTGGGGATGTATCTGCAACCAAGGTACATGCCCTTGACCTGAATCGAACCTGGGACCCTTGAGTCCCCAGGCCAACTCTCTATCCACTGAGCCAAACCGGTTAGGCTAGAATACATTTTTTAAAAAAGACCTAAGGATACTTTATGGAATAACATATCAACAAGGGCGCATAGAGATCTCAACTGACTCCAGGAAATTATGTACAGGAAATGTACAGGGAGGAGATCCAGGAAATGGTCAGTGTGGCAGGGAGCTGTTGAGAGGACACTCCTCAGGGAAGGGGGCTGGAATCATCCCTGGAGGACGAGAGCGATCTGGATTGGGTCACCCTGGTGGTGGCACCAAGGCAGGGGTGGGGGTGACAGCAACACCGACACAGGGGTGGAGAGACCAGGATGAGCGGGTCACATGGTGAAAGACCATCCAGAAGCTGGCAAATTCTAACCTCGTCACTTGTGGCACAGAATTTAGAGATGCACGACCGGATGGAACACCTGATCGAGAAGCAGGTCAACCACGCCAACTTCAGCACCCAGACCTGGGCCAAGACCGAGAACCTGGGCGGGTGAGTGGGCGTCGCGGTGTGGGGCCCAGGGAGGAAGTGAAGGAAAGAGGGACAGAGCTGTGACAAACCTGCACTGCAAAGGCAAGGTCAGGGCTCTTTCCCATCCCAGTGTGTCCTCTCAGTCTCTAATCAGGCCCACTTTCCACCACCTGCACCACTTTCTGACCAGGTTAGAATAGACTTACCAAGACCCCCGGGAGGCCGACGGACAGCTAAGGGAGGGGTCTGAACCCTCTGAAGTCATATGCAACCATGCATATGTGTAATGTGTGCATGTTTCTAGGGAGAGGGCCTTTTTTTCCCCTCAAAGGATATGCAAAAAAGTCCTAGACTTTGGGGGGGGGGGCGGGGAATCAAGAATCACAGCTATCCGCACTTCTCGGTTGTTTAGCTGCCCCCTCTCTCTTCATCAGACCAAAGGACCCTCCCTCCCCCCAAGTCTTCCCTTAGTTGTGACCGTTTCAAAGCATTTGGAACCCAAGGGCTCAGCTGGCGCTGAAGAGTAGAATTCCAGAGATGAAGGTGGGAGGGCAGCTCTGGGAGGGGTGGACACTGGACTCAGTGCTTCCTTCCCATCTCCTTTTCAGCGTCAGGATAGCCAAGCCCCCCGGCCCCAAGCCCATGCCTCTCATCCGCGTGGTGGAAACATGAGCCGCGGAGGAGGAGGATGCTGTTACAGCCGCCTCTCGCCTGCGGAGACCCTGACTTTGACCTTCCTGACCGTTCCCTGGCTGCCCGCAGGGCTCGGGGCTGGGGCCCCCATTTCTGAGCTCCTGGTGGATGGAGGATGAGCGACTCCTCTGGACACTGCAGCCCTGGGCGGACCGGATCCTGCTGGCAGGAGCCAGGGCGGGACCCTATCCCCGTAGTTACTGTTTCTCTCTAGGCAGAGCCTCCCTCCTGTTGTAGGCTGGCGTTCCGCTGCCCCGGGCCCTCGGCCAGTCGGGAGAAGTGAAGCGATGACGAGATTTGCCTCGGCTCTGGAAGATGGACACGCAGATGTTGGAGAGTGTCCCCAGGGGAACCAGGTTCCTCACAAAACACAGCGCAGGTCTTAGCAACAAACTGTTTTTCTACCGGTTCCACCCCCCCCGCTCATGCTGACCCGGGTCTCCTTCCGCTCCGACTGGCCAGCCTGTCTTTCTGGGGAGCAGGGGATGTGCCCTCGGGGTGTAGCTTTGAGCAGAAGGATTGTGTAGGGCCACACAGACAGTGACGTGTGACTTCTCTGCCTTGAAGACTCCCAGAATGTCTTAGGGATTCCCCGAAGATATGCTACAGGGTCCATCTCAGTCACCTGGACTGAGTCAGAGCTTAAAGTCTGTTTCCACTGGGTTACATCCATCTCAGCGAGACTCTTGTATTTATTTTGCTAAGTTATTGGTGTTTTTGCTTATATCTCACAACTGGTTCAGTGACTGAGTTCTACAACCTTCTCTTGCGATGCTTGGATTGGCCTAACACTGGACTTCACTTCAGAAAGACATTGCTATAAATCCTTCTCTTTCCTCTACCGGCTTTTTCCTCCTTCCCTCTCCACGCCTGATCGGTACCTCAGGAAGGCGAGTATGTTCGCCCTGAGACCTCAGGTCTGGGTGTGTGTTTGCGGGGAAAGGGTAATCAGGACTCTTGGGGGAGGAATTGAATTCTTCCCGGATCCCCTCTCCCTATGCTTCATGTGGGTCTGTTGTCCTCCTGGCTCGGAACGACCCTGACATTCTAGTGTTTTGTTTAGGGCTCCTCCTGTGGCATCAAGAGGGAGAAAAGCCTCTGTGGTACCACAGGGCACAGAAAAACAAAAAAACGTAGATGAAGTCTTTAGGTTCTATGTGGTTCAAGGCCAGAAGCCTAAGTCTGGGTGCTGCTGTGTGTCGTTCTGGCTTTGCCTATATTGGCGTTGTGGTTTCTTCGTGCAGTCTCCTCATTTGTAAAACCAAGGGTTGAGCCCTGGCTCAGTGGATTGAGTGTCATCCCATGCACCGAGAGGTTGCCGGTTTGATTCCCGGTCAGGGCATATGCCCGCGTGATGGGCTCAATCCCCAGTGCAGGAGGCAGCCAATCAGTGCTTCTGAATCATCAATATTTCTATCATCCCTCCTTCTCCTTTCCTCTCTCTCTAAAAAACAACAACAATAAAAACGTATTTTAAAATAAATAAATAAAACAAACCAGGGGTTCAGACTGGTTGATTTCCATGGCCTTTCCAGTTCTTATCTTTCTCCTGTGCCATCTCCTTTGTGTGGTGAATGTAATAGATTATGTTAATATGTCTCTGAGCTCCTGGCCTGATTTCACTTTCAAGGATGAGACCCGCGCTCTCAGTGCCTCTGGAAGATGGGCACCTTGTTGACCACTTCTGGGAGCTGTGGCCCAGACACCCACGCCCTGTGGTCCGAGGGCTTTGTGGCATTCAGAGGAGCTCAAAGGTCCCCGTTAAGCAGCTCCAGTCATGGCCTGAGTCCTCTTGTAAGGTCAACGTTACCTGTGACCCTGCCTGGGGTGGTGGCCTTGTGGGATGCCAGGCCAGGGCGCCTTTAATTGGAAAAGAACTGGTCTGAGGCGGAGATCCCGTGACAGGCATTTAGCACTCCGCCCTGGAGGCAGCTGAGTAACCAGGTCTGCGAAGTGAAAGGCAGTCTGGCTGCTGCTAGGTGAGGGCTTTGTTTTTGGCTCTCTCAGCACCGTCCAATGAGCCCAATGGTCTTTTTTTTTTTCCTGCCAAGAAAGTAGTTGACTGCAGGGCCCAACAGGGACTTAGCTGAATCTACATGAACCTCTGGACCAAAGAAACTAGAGATGCAACCCTCTTCCTCCCTGGCCCTTTCCTTTCTAGCCCCCTCTCTCCTTCCATGGAAAGAATGAAGTTTCTCTGATAACCTCTTTTCCTCTTTCTGCTTCCCAGGTAATTCATACCCCAGGTTTCAGAAAGTACTAGAAACTCATCCACACCTGGGTTTGTCTCCTCTGGTAGCCTGGCTTGGCGTGGCCATATCTAGGCCGTGCTTGTTTTCAGAACATGAAGAGGGTGGAAGCAGGGTGGGGTGGCCTATGGTGCCAAGAAGACTTGTCGGGCTGGAGGGAGCCGGGAGGGAGTAGCTGTCCTACCGGAAGGGGCCCGCTCTCGACCTGGGCCTCAGGGCTTGGTGGGATAAGCAGAGATTCCAGTTGGAGATAATGAAGCTCTGGAGACACTCGGGAGACTGGGATCAGCACTAAGAGCTTCCTAGTCAAAAAACAACAAAAAAACTGCCTCCGGTGTGTATTTCCTAAAGTTTAGTTGTATCAGCACCCAAAGGAGCAGGGGCTTGCCACTGAGGCTGAGAAGGGCCTCTGGGAGGAGTGAGGAGTCGAGGGAAAAGGAATTGACATCTTGCAACCTTTTCACTTGGAGACGGAGGAAGGATGGGGACCACAGGGCCCGAGACCGTGTGGTGAGGAGGCGGCTCCGGACCTCAGCGGCCTGTGTATGGCCCCGGTTATACCATGTGTAAACCAGCTCCTCTGTGCCTCTGGAATGTTCTGTGGAGGGAGACTGAGCCTGACTCCCTGGGACCTTTGCCATGGAGGCCAGGTTCTCCGAGCTGGGTGCTGAGAGCTGCCCAGACACGCAGTCACCAGCAACCTCCTGTGAACCGGGAGCTGAAAAGCAGCCTGCCTCCGAACAACTGCTCCGATCCTCCCACCTCTCCTTCGGTTTCCTCCCCCGAGCAGAAGAGTCCTGATCGGGACATTAAAAAAGAATATATATATATATATATATATATATATATATATATATATATATATATAATTGATTTTACAGAGAGGAAGGGAGAGGGGAAGAGAGTTAGAAATGATGAGAGAGAAACATCGATCAGCTGCCTCCTGCACACCCCCTACTGGGGATGTGCCCGCAATCAAGGCACATGCCCTTGACCAGAAACGAATCTGGAACCCTTCAGTCTGCGGGCCGATTCTCTGGGACACCAGCTGGGCGTCCTGCAGCTTTACTCAGTTCTGACCTGGAGGTAGGGTCAGAGCCCACAGGTTAAGGACTCAGTCCCACAAGACTGCCCCCCGACCCCAACTTCACACCCAATTGCAAGTAGAAGGTCACCAGGTCCCCACTACTTCTGTCCAACTTGGCTACAGATCGGAGGCTCCCATGATCCCTCCTCGGGGCAACCAGCTCATTGAAGGATCTGATAAAGGTTACAGGTGAGCATCCAGAGGAAGAGAGACATAGTGAGGTCTGGGAGGGTCCGGTGTGCAGGAGCTTCTGACCCCGTGGGATCTGGCTGTGTCACCTTCCCGAGGTGGATGTGTTCCCAACTCGGAAGCTCTCTAACTAACCCTCATGCCATCGGGATTGTAGGGAGGCCTCCTCAGGTGGGCATGATCAATGAGTAACCATTTCCAGCACTCCCCCCTCTCTGGAGGATAGAGGCTGGGGCTGGACATTCCCAGGTTCTAATCATGGCTTGTTTTGGTGACCAGCCCCCATCCAGATCCCACCTAGAGTCTCCTCAACAAAAGATGCTCCTAGTGCCTTGTCACTTAAATTACTAGGGTTTTAGGAGGCCTGTGTCAGGAGCCAGGGGCAGAGACCGATCTGCAGCTTTCCTATTATCTCACACCTGGCCTGTAGCACAGACCTTGACTAACTCCTGGTCTCCCCTATTCAATCTCTCTTCAGTGATTCAGGCTAAACATTTTTATTTTATTTTATTTTATTTTTAATCCTCACCCGAGGATATGTTTTTATTGATTTTTATTTTTAAAGAGAGAAGAAAGGAGAGAGAGGGAGAGAGAGAAACATCCATTGGTTGCCCTGATCAGGAATCAAACCCACAACCTTCTGGTGTACGGGATGACACTCTGACCAACTGAACCAACTGGACAGGGCTCAGGCTAGAACTTTTATAGTCATCTTGGACGGTTCTCTTCACTCCTTTGTCCCTTATATCCCACTTGTCAACACGTCCTAATTTTGAAATCTCTCTCGGGCTTGCCCCTTCCCACGTTCACAGCCTTGTCTGGGACAGTCTTTCAGCTTGGATTACCTCAGAAGCCAGTCCCCACTGGTGCCTCACCGTCTGGTCTAACCTACCCCAGATCTACCCTCCTCACCACAGCCATTTGAATCTTCCCCAAATACTGCTGTCATACTATCCGTTGGGCTTGTTTAGCCGGACAAAGGAAGGCTGATGGAAAACCTGATAGCAGGCGGCAAAGCAATGGAAATTTGTCCGGTGGAGGGATGAGCAGTTTTATCTAACGCCAGAGGTCATAACTCAGTCCTGTAGGGAGACAGCTCAGAAAACAGGAATGCCTTGACAACTAGTGTCCATTGGACTGTCGTCACGTTAGCAAGTCTCCCTACGTACTCCCATAACATCCCAGTGAGAAAACAACTGAAAATGGAAAATACGCAGAAATAACCTTTATTGGAAGGTGAATGGTCTATGTGAAGACAATGACGAGATTTGGTTGAGAAATATGGAAAACGTCAAGAAGAAAACCTTCCCTGGGTGGCAAAGTTCACGTTGTAAAGATGTCAGTTCCTCCTTGATTTATTTTTAGGCTTCGTGTAATGACAGTAAAAATCCCAATAGAGTCTTTTTAGAGTTGGACATGGTTATTTTTAAACCCCTCTGGAAGAATAAACAGGGGAGATGGCAAAGAGCATTTGAAGATGGCTTAATTGGCAGGAGTGTTAGCCTTGCCCACCGGGGGGGAGGGGGGTAGCGGGGGGGGGGGGGGGACCACATAAAAACATTATCCAGTTTGTACATCAATTTAACAGATTGGTAGGCAGAAATAGACCCAAGTTCATATAAGCATTTTAAAAGGACAAAAGAAGCATTGCAACTAGTGGGGGGAAATGCATTAGAACAGTTGGTCAAAATGTTAAAAACAGCCAAAACCGGTTTGGCTCAGTAGATAGAGTGCCGGCCTGCAGACTGAAGGGTCCCAGGTTCGATTCCGGTCAAGGGCATGTACCTTGGTTGCAGGCACCAAGGTACATGCCCTTGGCAGCTGATCGATGTTTCTCTCTCATCAATGTTTCTCTCTATCCCTCTCTCTTCCTCTCTGTAAAAAATCAATAAAACATATTTTAAAAAATGTTAAAAACAAAAACCTGTAACCTCAAACTGAACACCTAAATAAATTCTAGGTAAAGTAATTATTACAATTCAACTGTAGAGAAACTAGAAAAAAATACAATTGAATATCTACTCTGAGAGGAGCTCCAGTTAGAATTTTAGTATTAAAGGTCATGAAGATAAATGTCAACTATATCTCAAAAAATAAAGGTCACGAAGGAAAATATTTTGTTTCATAAAAATGTAGAACTTCTGAGTTAAAACACGAGAGAAGGTCAAGCGAATAAGGGATTATTAGTGGTAAATATGAGGAAGAGGCAACATTTTTATTGTTATAATTCAGAGAAATTGGTAAAAATACTAGATCACTCTCAGGGTAAGAGTTTATGTTCTTGCTCTGGCTGCTGTGGTTCCGTTGGGAAGGCTGCCAGTTGGATTTCCGGTCAGGACACATTCCCCTGTTGCAGGTTCAATCCCTGGTTAGGGCCCATGCAGGAGGCAACAGATGGATATTTCTCTTTCCCTCTCCCTCTTTCTCTCTCTCAAATCAGTTTAAAAAACTAGTTCAGCTGAAACCGGTTTGGTTCAGTGGATAGAGTGTCGGCCTGCTGACTGAAAGGTCCCAGGTTCAATTCCAGTCAAGGGCATGTACCTTGGTTGCGGGCACATCCCCCATGGGGGGTTTGCAGGAGGCAGCTGATCGATGTTTCTAACTCTGTATCCCTCTCCCTTCCTCTTTGTAAAAAAAAAAAAAAAAAAAAAAAAAAAAAAAAAAATCAATAAAATATATATATTTTTTTAAAAACTAGTTCAGCCGAAACCGGTTTGGCTCAATGGATAGAGCATCGGCTTGGGGACTGAAAGGTCCCGGGTTCGATTCCGGTCAAGGGCATGTACCTTGGTTGCGGGCATATCCCCAGTGGGGGGTGTGCAAGAGGCAGCTGATCGATGACTCTCTCTCATCGATGTTTCTAACTCAGTATCTCTCTCCCTTCCTCTCTGTACAAAATCAATAAAATATATTTAAAAAAAATAAAAATAAAAAATAAAAAAACTAGTTCATATGTTTTCACCTACGTGTATTTATTTATTTTTGAATATATATATCTATATATCTATATATATCTATATATATCTATATATCTATATATCTATCTATCTATCTATATATATATATATATATATATATATATTATTAACTTTTTACAGGCCTTCTCGGACACAGCTTTTCTTTCGCACAGCTGTGATATGTGTCCATAAAATTGCGTGTCCTACTTTTCTCACTTAACATTCTAAGCACAGACCCCCAATGGGGCATGGTCTTCATGGCGGGGCTGCAGGCAGACGGAATCTGGGGCCGTGGCGGGAAGGGCCTGTGCCCACCACAGCCTCGGGGCCCACAGTTCCCTTCCAGGTGCAGGAATTCATGTGCTGGGCCATTGGTATTTTAATAAAAAGAACATATTCAATTTTCAAACATACCATAAACGGCTGGGATACAAAGCCAATGACTGCATTGATGTGAGTCAATTATATTGTATCTTATTTTAAAAATAAATAGATACAGCCAACTGGCTCACCATGGTCGTGAGGCAGAATTTGTTTTTCTGTTTGTTTTCTTGTTACCTCTAGTCTTCATTTTCCAAATTCCCTCCGGTGTTCACGCATCTCTGTCCAGCAGGGCTGTGCTGCTGCACCGCCTGCTGCTCATGCCGATCATTCCTGTCTTTGTGCGTTTGCTGGTGTTATTTACGTCACCTGGAATGCCTTCATCTTTTAACCAATTCATCCATTAAATATATATATATTTAAATATATTTTATTGATTTTTTTTACAGAGAAGAAGAGAGAGGGATAGAGAGTTAGAAACATCGATGAGAGAGAATCATTGATCAACTGCCTCTTGCACACCCCCTACTGGGGATGTGCCTGCAACCAAGGTACATGCCCTTGACTGGAATCAAACCAGGACCCTTCAGTCCGCAGGCCGATGCTCTATCCAATGAGCCAAACTGGTTTCGGCCATCCATTAAATATTTATTGGTAATTGATAAAAGGGTATTGTGCAGCTTATGGAAGATAATGTATATGAAAACAGTTTGTAAAGTGCTTCACAGATGTTAGTATTCTTTTTAAAAAAATATATATTTTATTGATTTTCCACAGAGAGGAAGAGAGAGGGATAGAGAGTTAGAAACATCGATGAGAGAGAATCATCGATCAGCTGCCTCTTGCACACCCCCTACTGGGGATTTGCCCGCAACCAAGGTACATGCCCTTGACCAGAATCGAACCCGGGACCTTTTAGTCCGCAGGCTGATGCTCTATCCACTGAGCCAAACCAGTTTCGGCAATGTTAGTATTCTTGTTAGGAAGGAACAAAGAAGAGGAGAGGCAGGGGGGTGGGGTGGGGGGAAACCCCACCATTACCAGTATTTGCACAATATTGTGCCAGGAGCTGGGGAGGTCAGGATGGAAAAACAGAGCAGGGTTGTGGCCCTCCCACAGCCTGCAATCTTGTCAGGTGGGTGGGGGAAAACCCGCCCCCCGGTGCAGTAGGTGAGTGATAATGTGATAATACAACAGGTGAAATGCTGACATGAGAGAAGCAAATAGCGCTGTCCGAGGAAGGTGGGGAGGAGGTGGAGTTCCAGCTGGAGCCTGAGGATGTGGGCAGGGAGGCCCAAGGAACTGCAGAGAAATGTAGAACGTGTGGGGGACAGTGAGTCCCGCTGAAGAATCCTCCTGGAAAGCGGGGTGAGGATGGGGGGACTGGGAGGCAGATAAGGTGGGCCTTGCCAGGGGAGTCTGGACTCTAATCTTGAAAGCAACAGGTCTCCATTGGAGTTGTTTTTTTTTAATTAGTATGTAAGTTCCAGAGCAGACAGGGGTCATCCTTCCTTGCTTGTCTTGTCCAACACTGACTCCCTAGTATAGGGGTGTCGAACTCAATCAGAGAAGGGGCCAAAATCTAAAATCCAGCCTAAATCGCGGGCCGAATGGTTTACTGAACAGTCATAAACTGACAATGTCATAAACTGACAGCGGAGTGCAGTGATGACAGCGCGGTGCGGGCCACATTGCAAGGCCTGGCGGGCTGGATTTGGCCCGCGGGCCTTGTGTTTGACACATGTGCCCTAGTACATGGAAGAGTGGTGTGCCC
This sequence comes from Pipistrellus hanaki, assembly GCF_964339955.1. Classification (NCBI taxonomy): domain Eukaryota; kingdom Metazoa; phylum Chordata; class Mammalia; order Chiroptera; family Vespertilionidae; genus Pipistrellus; species Pipistrellus hanaki. Next base: position 7,719,085 of record NC_140520.1, read on the forward strand.
CTCGTGCACAGAGTGAGGAGTGGTGCCTGGCACACAGTAGATGCTCAGTACGCATTAGTGAAGGGACGTTGGAAGGAATGAATCAGAGGAGTGGCTTGGTAAACGGAGAAGGCTAATCCGAAAGAGGTGGATAGCGTGGATGGGGGAAAGAGACAAGTGGACAGACTGTGAAGACACCGTAGGTGAGAAAAGTCCTGAGGAGCTGAGCCGGGGTCATGGCGGCGGGCCTGGAAAGGAAGGCACTGGTGTGCAAGTCATTTGCTTACCGAGTGCTTACAACGTCATCTGATTCCCGTTTTACCGAAGAGGAAATGGACACTTGGTAAGGATGCATAGGTAGGACGTTTAGAATCAGGACCTGGTCCTAGGCAACCCAGCCCCTTATTCTCAACGCTGTGATTTAATAATTATAATAGCATTTTCCGTGTCTGCGGTGTGCCAGCCCTGCTCCATAGGATCCTTACACACAGCTTTGTGTTGGCCGCTGCCAGCCACACCTGTGAGGTTTTACATCCCAGCCTTGAGAATCAGGGCTCTGGGACTGGATTCTCCTGACCAGACCGCATTTAACCGTCCAGTGAACCCGAAAACATGCGGGTTTGTAACATTTGCCAAATGATTGCACTCCAGGTTTCAGCCACAAGAGGGCAGCAGGTCCTCCTTTCCACGTGGCCCCGGAAAGAAGGCCAGCAGGCTCTCTCCTCAGCCTTCCCCTGGGTCCCTGGAGTGTTCCTGTTGCAAATCACAATCTCACTTCTTTGGCAAAGACCAGCCGGCCAGCTTGGGAAGAGGCCGGGGAGCAGTTCTGCAAATTAAGTCAGGCATCAGAAAGGTAAAAGCCCGGGACTAAAAACGAAATTGGATTCTAAGGAAGTAAATATTTTATGAAAAACTGAAAAAATATCCCCGTCCTAGTTTACGTTGCCTCCGGGCAAGCTGTAAGATGGTTTAAAAAAAACACAAAACCATTTGTAAGGCTCCTGTGGTAGACCAGCATTTCCTCGAGTTCTTGCAAAAGTTTCAGTTCATTTTGTTCCTGTTTAAGAAGCCCTTACTCAGGAGAGAATTGGTTGTGGAAGTTTCCAGAAAGCTCAGCCAAGCCATACACTACTTTTTTTTTCTGGAGAGGACGAAGTAACCAGAATGGTCACGTGTCTACTGAACGAAGAGGACCAGCCTGGGCACCTTAAGGGCGTGAGAGGAAGGGGAGTACCGCCAGGGAGGGTGGTAAGGAGGGCTGGGCGCCGGCCTGCCTTATCCTACCAGGATGAGCCCCATTCCCTCCTCGATCAAATATCAGGCTCCTTGGAGTTCTAATCAGCAGTAATCACATTCCAGGTCATACAATGGCCCGAAGATTCCAGATGACCCGTCCAAGGGGCCTTTCCAGATGCAATCAACCTTGATTCCCTGAGAAGACAGTTCCCATTAGTATGTTACAATCTTTTTTTTTATTAATTAAAAAAAATTTTTAAGTATTACAAATAGGGGTACATATAACTCCTCCCCCACACTGACCTTCCCCCTGCCCCTCCTGCCCCCCAGTACATGCCCTCCCCTGTCCCCTCCACAGTGTCTTGCATCCGTTGGTTGTGCCCATATGCATGCGTACAAGTGCTCTGGTTGATCTCCTCCAGCCCTCCCTCCCCGCCAGGAGGTTACAATCTTGTAAAAGACAGAGAACATCCACAGAACAAGAGAGCAAAGACACGACCTTCACATAGAAACATGCGTTAGTCACTGGCGGGCAAGAGAGCTAGCCCTGCCCTTTGTTTCCCCTTCCCCGGGGCCATGGAGGGGTGGTGACTGGGAGTCAGCGGCTCACTGCCTCCCTCCTCCAGCCTCATCCCTGGACTGCTGCCACGTGGCCAGCTGTTTCCCAAACACGCCCTGTCCTTCCTTCCCTCTCCGCCTTTGCATATGCTGTTCCCTCTGCCTGGAGTTCTCCCCCCTGCCCTGTCCTTCTAGCACGTTTTTTTGTTTGTTTGTTTGTTTGTTTGTTTTGTTTTAATATCTTATTGATTTTTTTACAGAGAGGAAGAGAGAGGGATAGAGAGCTAGAAACATCGATGAGAGAGAATCATCGATCAGCTGCCTCTTGCACACCCCCCACGGGGGATGTGCCCTCAACCAAGGTACATGCCCTTGACCGGCATCGAACCTGGGACCCCTCAGTCTGCAGGCCGACGCTTTATCCACTGAGCCAAACCGGTTTCGGCTCTAGCACGTTTTTATTCATCCTTCCAAGCCCCGTTCAGATGACACTGGTGAAGTCTTCCCCGGTTCCCCAGAGACTCCCCAGAAAAGGAATCATCCTTCATCAGTGGTCCCATAGCAGCTGGTACAACACTGATCACACTGGAGAATCATTGTGTTTTGTTTTGTTTTTTTCCACATCTGCCTCTCCCACCACCCTCACCCAAGGATTCCTAAAGGGCAGGGGCTGATGACCCATCTCTGTGTCCCCAGCCCTGGCCCAGCGCCTGGCACCTGGGGGGGACTCAGTCAATGGCAGCTGAACAGGCATGGTTTCCCTTTTCTGGAACCAGCAGGAGGTCTGCAGGGTGACTGGACAAAAGAAAACCGTTTTCTGAGGGAGCCCCTGGGCTCTTGCCTGGTCCCAGGAGCTCAGCGCGGACGCCTGGTTACTAACGTTCCGTGTTTGCCCACTGGAGGCCGCACATCCTCGTGGGACGCCGGTTGCCTGGCATCTATTTTAAATATACATTTCATTGATTTTTTACAGAGAGGAAGGGAGAGAGATAGAGAGTTAGAAACATCGCTGAGAGAGAAACCCTGATCAGCTAGCTGCCTCCTGCTCACCTCCTACTAGGGATGTGCCCACAACCGAGGTACATGCCCTTGACCGGAATCGAACCTGGGACCTTTCAGTCCGCAGGCCGACACTCTATCCGCTGAGCCAATGGCACCTATTTTAATTACACCTCACTGGTAAGGAGGAATTTCTGAGTGTGTGATTAAGCTCTGGGGTGCGAATTTGAGGGAGTGGTGGGTGCTCTGTGTTAAAAGATCTCCATAATCTAGGATGTTTTGGGGAAGAGACTGGAGTGAGTGGATTAAATCTGAACAGAGACCTTTGATTTCAAGTTTGCGTGAGAGAACTCGGCTCTGGGTGCCAGGCATGGAGTGGGGGTTAGGGGTGAGAGGGCTTTGGCCGATGCCGGTGGCATTCCCTGGCCCAGCCATGCAGGGGTGCTGGGGCTCGCTATAAAGTCACTCCTCTGCACAGCTACTCACAGCTTTGCCTCATTTGCAGACAGCCGAGGGATCAGTAAATATTAGTGCATATGTGTTGGCAGTAAATAGATTCCGCGAGAGCTGCCAACACCCGCTGGTGCTCATGCTTCTCTCTGGATCCGACTCTCCTCCCTGCCTCCTTGTCCCCCGGGCTCTCCGTATGGACGTGGGGAGAGCCAGCTGTGGGAGGACTGGGAGCCGAAGGAAGACAGCTGCAGGTCCCCTCCCAGGGGACAGTCAGGGGGGTGGCAGCTGATTCTCCTCTGCTCAGGGGGTTTCCTTGCAGGGCATTTTTTGGGTGGGGGTGGAGGGGTGGGACGTCTTGCTCTGAGATTCAGTGAACCCAATCATGGTTTAAGGAGAGAGGGAGAGATGGTACCTACCTGGGTGAAAACAGACAGACGTTCAACTCTACAGTTAGTAGCAAGAACCAGGCATTTATATAGGGCATTTTCAAGTTTAGAACAATTCCTCTTCTCTATATCTTAAATAGCTTCAGTTTTATTTTAAAAAATTTTTTTGGGGGGTGGTGGTAAAATGTACATATACCATAAAGCCATTTTAACCAGTTTTAATTGCCCAAATCCTGTGGCATTGCGTGTATTCATAGTGTTGTCTGACCACCACCGTCATCCCGTCTCCAGAAATTTTTCATCTCCCCCAATTGAAACTCCACGCCCATTAAACAGCAACTACCCATTTCCTCCTCTCCCCGGCTCCCGGAAGCCACCGTTCTACTTTCTGTATGAACTTGGCCTCTCTAGGAATCTCCTGTACAAGAATAATCACACAATATTTGTCCTTCTGTGTGGCTGGCTCATTTCACTGAACACGATGTCTCTTCAACCTTGAAGAGACCTCTTCAACCTCTACTACGCGATGTCTCTTCTACCTCTATTGGGTAGCATCGCCTCCCAGTTGTTTAATTAAGCTATTTTCCTGAGTGTGCCCTGCCGAGATATTATCTCCCGAACCATCTCCATAGACGGAAAAAGTAGGTGTCACCACCTCTAGGTTGCAGTCGGAGAAACCAAGTCAGAGAGGAGATAAGGGCCTCGGATACAATCGGCCGCTTCATCCAAATTCATCCTCCGGTACGCCCTTCCTCCCATCCTCTCTTCTGGCGGAGCCCGTTTTGTTCCTGATTCACTGGCCAGCTATGCACACAGGGAAGCGGCTACTCGTAGCCCCGGGTTACACCTCGATGAGTTTGAATCAGCCACAGTCATTTCAGCTCCTTTGCCAATGACAGGTTTAGAAGATCAGTGGGTGATAAACTTTGGGCCCACAAGGCATGGCAGCTGAGGCAAGGCTTCTAGAGAGGGTTTCCTTCCTTTCACACGTACGCGCAAGCAGCAGCTTGCTGTGTGCTGCTTCCCAAGGGGGTGGCCACGGGCGCAGGGGACAGCTGGAGCTCAGCGGCCACTTTGCCACCACAGGAGGAAGGAGACAAACAATACACTGAAGATGGCAGAGGGGAGACGTGGGAGGAATCTGGATCCTTTAGGGTAGGGGTGTCGAACTCAATCAGAGAAGGGGCTAAAATCTAAAATCCAGCCTAAATCGCGGGCCGAATGGTTTACTGAACAGTCATAAACTGACAATGTCATAAACTGACAGCGGAGTGCAGTGATGACAGCGCGTAGCGGGCCACATTGCAAGGCCTGGCGGGCTGGATTTGGCCCGTGGGCCTTGTGTTTGACACATGTGCTTTAGGGTGTGAATGAGCGGATGAATTAGCCAACTCTGGAATACTCACTGTGAATCTTGCTATTTATGAGAGATCATAAATTTCCTTATTTATTTATTTATTTATTTAAAAATATTTTTATTGATTTCAGAGGGAGAGAGAGAGAGAGAGAGAGAGAGAGAGAGAGATCAATGATGAGAGAGAATCATTGATCGGCTGCCTCCTGCATGCCCCCTAATGGGGATCGAGCCTGAAACCCAGGCAAGTGCCCTTGATCGGAATTGAGCCTGGGACCCTTCAGTCCAATGCTCTATCCACTAAACCAAACCAGCTAGGGCGAATGTCCTTATTGTTTAAAACACTATTGCATCTTCTGCACTTGCAGCCAAAAGCACACTGAACACACATTGAGAATGAAAACTAAACAGGGACTAATGCAGAGGACCCAAGCCTCACACCTTTCCCCACTGGATGATGCTAACGATGCAGAAGGCATTACTTTGTGTGAGAACGCCCAAACCACAGCGTCAATTCTCAACTGTTGGCTCTGGGCGTTGACACCGAGGACGAGAAAACTGAGGTTGATTTTGACGGGAAGGAGGGAGGCGTGGAGACAGTGAAGAGGGACGTGACTCCCAGAGGGACGATTGCCTCGGGAGTCACCGACGGAAGGGTGGTGAGTGGCCCTCCAAAACATGACAGTCAGGTTTGGTGAAAGGGAATGACAGGAAAAAAAAAGGTCAGCCTGTGTAGCTGTAAGAGCTTTCTCCCCAGGGGGAAGCCCAGCCAGTCTTAGAGAGGTAGTGTGTGGCCAAGTAGAAGACAAGGGCATGACACAGCGACCAGATAAAGGGCTTTGGAATTCTACAACCACCAAAGGCTGACAGAGAACTAACGTATTTATAATCACACACGCTAAATACGAAAGAATCCTCTGTTTTGCTTAAGCTGGTTTCTGTCACTTGCAATGAAAGGAATCCTGGCTAATAAATCCTCTCTCGTCTCTAGGTACTATCCACTCTTGCAAATCAGTTACTCAATTTACTAAAAGAGTAATTTTTTCATGTGGTCTTCGTGGGAGAAGTGCAGAAAGGTAATGAAGAGGAGAGAAGTCAGAATTAGGGTAACAGCTTAAAAAAGGGCCTCCTTAGCAGAAACTGGTTTGGCTCAGTGGATAGAGCATTGACTTTCGAACTGAAAGGTCCCGGGTTCGATTCTGGTCCAGGGCATGTACCTTGGTTGTGGGCACATCCCCAGTAGGGGGTGTGCAAGAGGCAGCTGATCGATTATTCTCTCTCATCGATGTTTCTAACTCTCTCTTCCTCTCTGTAAAAAATCAATAAATTTTTTTTTTTTTTTTTTTTTTTTAAGAGGGCCTCCTTTTTTTTTTCTTCTTTCTTCAATCCCTGAATCCACAGGCAACGGCATGCCTTATTGCCTCGCATAAGCCACTGAATTGGTCTTCGAGGGCAAGTTGTGTTCAGGCAAATGATCTGCCGAGGGACCTTTGACAAGTCATTGTTTCTCGCTGGGTTCTATTTCTTGCAGGTGTGTGGGGAGGAAGCAATGTCTTTATCAGCACAATGAGGGAATAGGGCTAGATGTGATGTTTGTTTAATAAATATGATTAATAAAAGCTGTGTGCTTAGCGTTCTATCCGTGACTTAGCGTTCTATCTATTATGACTCATTCGATCCCCACCGTGTCCTATGCAGCAGATGATATTAGCCACTTTAGGGTCCTTTTCTGGACTGACGTTCTATTGACACTTGAGCTCCTCCTCTTGTGCCTGCATACGCGCCGAGGGCACAAGTCACATGTGCCAAATTCCTTGGTTTCAAGGAGCTTATGATCAAATTGCAAAAGTAAAACTATTTGACTACTACGGTCTAAACTGAGTGGCCCTGACCATAAATGCAATAGGAGTTATATTCATTATCTATTGCCATGTACCAAATGACTACAAATTTGTTAGCTTAAAACAACACACATTGCCCTAACCGGTTTGGCTCAGTGGGTAGAGCGTCGGCCTGCAGACTGAAGGGTCCCAGGTTCGATTCTGGTCAAGGGCATGTTCCTTGGTTGCGGGCACATCCCCAGTGGGGGGTGTGCAAGAGGCAGCTGATCAATGTTACTCTTATCGATGTTTCTAACTCTATCCTTTTCCCTTCCTCTGTTAAAAAAAAAAAAATCAATAAAATTTATAAAACAGCAACAACAACAACAACACATTGATTTTCTCTCAGTGTTTGTGGGACTGGAGTCCGGGCCGTCTACAGGGTCTCAACGCCATCCTGCAACAAGGTGTTGACTGGGCTGTGCTCCTTAGTGGAGCCGTGTCCTCCTCCACGCTCATGTAGGTTCTGGCAGAATTTCTTGCAGGTATAGGACAGAGGGTCCAACTTCCTTGCTGTCAGGTGGGGGCAAGTCTCAGTTCCCGGAGGCCCCTGCAGTTCCCGCCGTGGGCCTTCTCTGGAGCCGGTTCAGGGCAACGCAGCTTTCTTCCTCCAGGTCACCCGGGGCCTCTCCTGCTCCGGTCTCCTAAGGACTCTAACGCAAGGCAGCTGTAGTCATGTGACACATCATCACCTTTGCCATCTCCTACTGCCAAGAAGCAAGTCACAGGTCTTGCTCAAACTCCAGGGGAAGGGATTACACATGACTTGCCTGGAGGGCGGAGGGTGTCACCGGAGGTGTATTTGCCGAAGGAATTTAGCAAAGAGAAATGTCAGAGTAAACTGGAATCCTGGCTTTCTAGAGATTTTGTAAGCTGGCGTTTGAAGAATGGGTAGAATTTAGACCAGCAAGGAGTGAACAAGAAGAGACAGGACAAAAAGAAGAAAAAAAATTAAGAGGCAGGACAAGAACCAAAGGACATATGAGCAGGTGGGACTCTCACCTAAATATTTCCTACACAAAAAGCTAATTGAAACCTGCTGATTAAAAAAAAAAAAAAAAAAAAAATATATATATATATATATATATATATATATATATATATATATATATATATATACTTTATTGATTTTTTACAGAGAGGAAGGGAGAGGGATAGAGAGTTAGAAACATTGATGAGAGAGAAACACCGATCAGCTGCCTCCTGCACACCCCCCACTGGTGATGTGCCTGCAACCAAGATACATGCCCTTGACCGGAATCGAACCCAGGACCCTTCAGTCTGCAGGCCGACGCCCTATCCACTGAACTAAACCAAGATGGTATATGTTCCTCAGATGGTGCTGCACCTGTTACCCACTTACTTATGTGCAGTATTCCTGTGGCCATTCTACTTCAGTACATAAACAACTTCCTTATTCTTTATTTAGTTCCTCAGATTTTTATTGTGCATGTACCATAATGTAATCAATGAACGTTAGGTTATTTCCAGCCTCGTGTGAACACAAACATTACTGCAATTACTATCGTCACAAAATGTCATTTCACACATGTGCAAGTGTGAGAGGAGAATGAACTCCTAGAAGTGGAGTCCCTAGATCAAGGAGTGCATGCCTTCACATAAGTGTGACCATGTCATGTTGCCCTTCATGGAGCTAGTACAGTGTTTCCCAACCTTCTCTCATGATGAGAATCACCTGGTGGAGTTGTTAAAACACAGATTCCTGAATCCCAACTAAGAAGTGCTAAACTAGAATTTTTGGGAACATATAGGTAAAATTGTATACTTAACTAGTGCTCTAAGACAGATTTTATATACAGAGCACTAAGTTAGGTATGCAATTTTACCTATATGTTCTCAAAAATTCTAGTTTAGCACTTCCTAGTTGGGATTCAGGAATCTGTGTTTTAACAACTCCACCAGGTGATTCTCATCATGAGAGAAGGTTGGGAAACACTGAGCTAGTAGATATCTTGTTGATCTTATATAGTATCTTTAGTCACTAGTACAGAGCCTACAACAGAGTAAGCATTCAATACATTTTTGTCAAATAAACAAATGAAAAAAGAATTGTTCTTTCAATGGAAGCTTCTTTCTTCTTTCCCTGATGCCGTGTGTCAGTGGAGATGTTTCCCCCCCGTCCAGCACTCAGGTCAAACCAAATGATACATGATCCACCCAAATGCCATTATTACTTTGGAGCAAAATTCTTATTCTAACTTTTATTGATTTTCATATTGTGTAACGAATCAAGAACCCTTCTGAATTAGCTTGTTTATAAATTAAGGTCACCATTTTTATGTTCTAATAGAATAAAATTTGAATCCTCATGCAATATTTTGTGAGATATCTTATTTTTACTGGATTTTTATTTTTCTTCTCCTGAGCAATTCCTAGAAACCCTTACATAGTTCATAAATTATTTCAGGGGGCTGCTTGTTGCTTTTGTAAGTCCTCAGACCTCTGTAAGTTGACTTTGATTGTCTTTTAACTACGTATCTCCGTTGCTTCTCCTGGATCCATTGCTTATTAGCTGTGTGACCTCTCTATTCCTGGCTATTCATCTATAAAATGGGAACATTATTGGTTTGTGAGGATGAGATGAGATTACAGATATCAAGTGCTTAGCATAGTGTCTGGCACATAGTAATGCAGAGAGAGAAGGTCCTTGGTGGATTTTTAATGCTTCTACGCACCTTCCTGGGAATGCCAAGAATGCAAGGCTCCTCTTCACTAGGGTTGTGTTTACGGGGAGTAACTTTGAGGGATGAAATCACGTCTTCCTCCAGGACAAGGAACAGGTCTGCTTCCTGCTTCCTACTAAATGGTGGGCTCCCCATGCCCATTGTTCCTCAGCCACCATGTCAATACATCAAGAGCAAAGCTTTCATCTGAGCCCGTGAGAAGTGGAGACAAGAGGAATCAACACAAAACACTCTTGTTTTGAGTTCTTTTTTTTTTTTTTTTAAATATATTTTATTGATTTTTTACAGAGAGGAAGGTAGAGAGAGATAGAGAGTTAGAAACATCGATGAGAGAGAGTCATCGACCAGCTGCCTCTTGCACACCCCATACCTGGGATGTGCCCGCAATCAAGGTACATGCCCTTGACCGGAATCGAACCCGGGACCTTTCAGTCCACAGACCAACGCTCTACCACTGAGCCAAACCGGTTTCGGCTTGTTTTGAGTTCTTTGTCTCTGATGAAAAGCTTGTTGTTTTGAGTCCTTTGTCACTGATGCAAGGCTCTTGTGTCTTTTATCAACAACATCCATGCAACAGCAACAGACAAACCTTTGAGCCTTCCAATAGGTAAAAGCAAACATCAGACTTGAATATTAAATGCTTAAGCTATTTACATGATTTTTGCTCTTGCTCTTCCCAGGTATTCTGCACAATATCTGTAAGTTTGTGTTTGGGAAGGTAGCCAGAATACATCAATTGCTGCCATTTGCAAGTAATTTTACTGTACTGTTGGGAGGAACAAAATGAATTAGAAATAAAGGTAACTTTGAAATCATTGCTCAATTGAAATTACTTAGCCACACTAATATTGTTTTAAATCAGTAAGGTCATAGTTTCCTCTCTCTATATCTCTGTATAGTTGGGGTCCTACTTTAAAAAATGTTTTTTAAAAATACATATTTTATTAATTTTTACAGAGAGAAGGAAGAAGAATAGCGAAACATCTATCAGCTGCCTCCTGCACACCCCCGCCCCCAAACACACACACAACCAAGGTTCATGCACCGGACTGGAATCGAACTGGAATCCTTCAGTCGGCAAGCCAACGCTCTATCCATTGAGCCAAAACAATTAGGGCAAAAATATGTTTTTACTAATTGTTAATAAAAGAGAGAGAAACATGGACGAGAGAGAAACATCAATATCAATTGTCTGCCTCCTGTATGCCCCCCCTGCCGAGGATGGAGCCTGCAAACGGGGCATGTGCCATGACCTGAATCCAACTTGCCACCTCTTGGTGCATGGGTCCACACTCAACCACTGGGCCACACAGGCTGGGCTGGGGCCTACTTTTTATGTAGTTGCAATACAGGAAAAGTTGCATCAATGTCACTGGGCCTTAGTTCCTGTTACTTAACAGTTGGATGACTTTGAGCACTCTTAAGGTTCAGTTTCCTAATATGTGAAATACAGAGACTAAATTCATGATCCAGTCTCAAGAGGTTGTTGAGGCCATGGAATAAAAAGATGTTATGTTGACCTCCTGTGCCAATGAGTTGTTATAACTTAAGACTGTATTGAATGACATTCATTCGCCCTAAATATTATTGGTTTAGAGGCTATGAAAAGAAAAAAAAAAAAAAAAAAAGGCATCCACAGTTGAATCAGTCTGCCACACACTCACTATCCAACAGATTCAACGCCTACGAGCGTAAGAGGGAAACTACAACTCCCAGCAGGCATTGCTCCCGACTGCGTCATATAACCTCCACTCCCGCAGAGCCCAGCACCCTCTCAGCCCCTCCCCCCCACGGCCCGTAAACTACATCTCCCAGGAGGCTCCGCAGCGCACAACGTCCTTCCCTCGCCTCGCGCCTGCCCTTTAACCCCAGCCTGCAGCTCCGGGGCCACCGGGGTCCCGCGGGCGGCGGCGAGCGCGCGGGGGGTCGCGCGGCCGCGGCGCGGAGCGGGCGCGCGCGGGAGGGAGGGAGCCGCGGCGTCGGGGGGCGGGGACACGGCTCGCTTAGCTCGCAAGATGGCGGACGAGGACGGGGAAGGGATTCACCCCGCGGCCGCTCACAGGAACGGAGGCGGCGGCGGCGGCGGCGGCGGGGGAGGTTCAGGGCTCCACTGCGCCGGCAACGGCGGGGGCAGCGGCCCGCGGGTCGTGCGCATCGTCAAGTCCGAGTCCGGCTACGGCTTCAACGTGCGGGGCCAAGTGAGCGAGGGCGGGCAGCTGCGGAGCATCAACGGGGAACTGTACGCGCCGCTGCAGCATGTGAGCGCCGTGCTGCCCGGGGGGGCGGCCGATCGCGCCGGGGTGCGCAAGGGGGACCGCATTCTGGAGGTGTGAGTATCCGGGCCGCCCGCCGCCCCACCCCATCCCACCCGCCCCGTGCCCTCCGCTAGCGAGTCCGTGCATCTCCCCTCGGCCCCTGTCACCCTGAACCGCCCCCGGGACCCGCGCCCGCCCAGGCCTCGCACCTCCCGGGGGTCGGCTCCTAACCACACCCCTGCTTTGGGCGACCCCCTCCCCCCCAAACCCGCTCCCTTCGGTCTAAGCCCCTGCGCCCTCCCCGCGGTTCCCCGCCCCCATTCCGTTGGCTTCTTGGCCGCCCGCTCCTCCGCCTTCCCCGGGGGCTCCGTGCCTGCAGCAGCTCCTCGCGGGCCCCCGCTCTGCTCCGAACGGACCTCTTCGGCTGCTCCCCGCCCGCGGCTCCTCCTCTGACCCCAAGTGCTCTCCTCGGTGGCATCCGAGTTTGTTGCTCTCTCCACGCTCCCGCTCCCTTCAGCCCCGGCGTGCCGCCCCTGCCGCCCTCGGGCCCAGGCAGGAAGGACCTCTGTCCGCTTCTCCTCCTTTTCCTCCGGAACCTCATCCCTCCACACTCCAACCCTTTTTTTTTCTTTTCTTTTCTTTCCTTAGGTACCCTCTTTTTGGGTTAAGCACCCCTGCATGTTTTCCTGTCCTTCTGTGTGTCCCCTTCCTCCCTCCCTTTTCGTATTCATGCTCCTAGAATACCTTCTTTTCTGAGCCTGGCATGGGTATGGTTTGGTGGTGGTGGTGGTGGTGGTGGTGGTGGTGGTGTCGGTGGTGTCGGTGTCTTGGGCACGGTAGTTTCTCTTCACATGGCCTCTGGATCACACCATGATCCTGAGTCTGGTGTCTCCATCACCGCCGCCCCCCTCTGAGGGCATCCCTCTTCTGCTCCAACTTTGGTTGTTGTAGTCTACAGTTCTGACCCCCTAATTCCATCCTGACTTGCTCATTGCTTCCTCAATGCTCCAGCACGATCTGCCTCCTCTCTGATGTCTGTGCAGACCTCCTCCGCTGCTCTGATCCCGGAGCTACGTTTGTGTGGTTTTTGTACGTTGTCTTAACATTTATCTAGCCGTTGCTGGTTGACGTGTAGGTGGTATTCGCTCTCCTTCTCTCCCATTCTCCTAGCAGTCTTCCGTGCTGTGTTCTTTTTTCCTTCTTACGGAATCTGTCTTGTATGTTCTTCACCCTTTCTGCCTTCTCCCTCGGTGCTTGGGTTTGCTCTCATGAAGTTGTCCTCATTTTTTTTATAGATGTAATTATAATTGCCACAACCTGGAGGCTTTCCTCTGGTAAAACGGCAGGCTGGCTCAAGGTTTCAGAGACGATAGGATTCTCGAAGGTGTGACCCATCCTTTCTCATTCACCTTATGCCCCCTGCCCTTATCTTTGACGTTTTTACTCCTTCTGTTTCTTCCTACTTTCCATCTCAAGAAAGAGGAGCTCACCAAAGCAGGTGGTTGGAGCCGTTACTATAACTTTCCTCTGACCTTCCTGGCGAAAGGTGCTTTTTTCTCTGTTAATGTCCTACGTGCTCGTTTCTAGTATTCCCTGGCAATATATCCTTAATTTTTTTGAGAGTGAGGGCATTCAGATAGAGAATGCGGTAGTCACCTTTTGCTTTGTCCTGGGGCACCTGGTTCTTTTCTTTCTAAATAACTCGAGGTCCCATAGAAGCTTTTGGAATTATTCTTTCTCTTTCCCTTTGTAAGTTCGCTTTGGATCCAGCTGTTCGTTTTTAAATGTAACTCTAAAATGTTCATTTAAAATGACAAAATCTTAAAGATCTAAAAATCATCTGCTCATGATTGAAGTTAAAGGCACTAAAATAATTTTGCAGAAGGCTGCAGCTAACAAGATCCACCATTTCATTCATATATATGCATGCTAACATAGTTGCTGGCCTCTTGCCTTTATTGTGGTTTTTGTAGCGGAGTCCAGATATAAACTAGATGAACCGTAAGGAGACCTCAGCTGGTCCCCTGGGGCAGGACTTGTTTCAGACCCAAGTTCTAGTCTAGGTCTGTTCCTCTCCCGAGGAGAAAACATCGCATTTTGGCACATTCTTGGTGGTGAGTGGAGAACTTTGTCTCTTTTAGAGAACCTCTCTCTGGAAGGGTGTGATGAGTAGATCTTCCTGACATTAGCTTTTCTCTTTCTTAACTGTATTTTGATTTCCAAATTCTTTGAAGCTTCTCTGCTATTGTAGTGGAAATAGCGATCGATCGTTGCAACACAGAACATAGCCAGTTGTTAAATTCTCTGAAACCTCAACTACTGTTGACCCTGAACATAAGGGTTTGAACTGCATGGCCCATCTATATGCAGTAAATGCTGGTACTGTTTCATCTCGAGGTTGGGATTCGCAGATGTGGAAAACCAACTTCGTGCATTGATCTGCGCAGTCTTATAGAGGGGCTTGAGCACCCTCAGATTTTAATAACCAGCCCCCCAAGGATGTTAAGGGAGAACTTTTTGGGAAGTCAAAAGTTATATGTGGATTCTTGATTGCGTGGCGGTCATTTCCTTAGCCCCCACCTTCCGGGGTCAACTGTATACAGTTTCTTTCCTCCCCTTTTTCCAAAATCTGCATCTTTTCCTTAGGTTTTCAAGTGAGAGGAGGGAATCAGCGAGCACACAGACATGATTCTTGGGGGGTATCTGTGTCTGCCACTTGTTTTGATCTTGGTGGGGTTGATACTGATCTTCCTGAAGCATTCCTTTTCTTTTTTTTACATTTTTCCAGCAAGTATTTATTCTTGGTTAAGCCATGGTTCAGGATTCTAGGGTGGGATGTACCTTCGAGAAGGATGGAGGATGCCCAGCTCAGAGCTTCCCCGGAAACATGCCTTCTGCCTGGTGGTCATCCCAGGCCGAAAGCCAGGGTATGGGGCACAGGGACTTGTACCCGTGCCGGTACCGTTCTCACACAGAGACAGCACCCCCTTAGCAGTCATTGTCTCCTCACAGCCGTGGAAGTCCAGGTAGTTCTGCCAACAGCTCCTGGCTGGTTCTGGTTGGGGAAGCGGCTGTCGGAAGGAGCAGTGGGTAGTTCTTGCTTTTGGCCTTGATGGCTTCTGCTGTGTTGCTGATTCCTAAAGACAATCAGCTGGCAGCTCAGGGTGACCTCAGCCAAGAGCCCTAAAGCGTTCCTTAGGCAACAGGCCTTAGAGCTTTTCTCTCTGTCTCTCATCTCTCTGGTCTCAGGAAAGTTTTCTAGGCCAATGGGGGTGAAAGTTAGGCATAGGTAGATTAATTGCAAGCAGATGTAAGTTGTATGAGGTCACAGATGAATGTATGGGCTTTGATCATTGCTCTTTAACCAAGACTTTCCCATATTTTAGATGCTTTCCTCCTCATTTTATTCCAATTTTCATATATTGCAGTTGTACGGACAACTAACTGTTAGAGGCGTGAAAGAGAGAAATTTGAGATTTATGGGAATACAAGCTTGAAGCAAAGGAAGGGCATCGATTTCTTTTTAGTTGAAAG
Organism: Pipistrellus hanaki; assembly: GCF_964339955.1. NCBI lineage: Eukaryota > Metazoa > Chordata > Mammalia > Chiroptera > Vespertilionidae > Pipistrellus > Pipistrellus hanaki. Next base: position 7,734,424 of record NC_140520.1, read on the forward strand.
TCTTTACCAAAGCCCAGTCCTCACTGAATCTTGGAATAGTTGTTAAACTGAATTGACTATGGTTCAATTTATCCTTTTTCCCTTTATTTTTTAAAATTTTTAAAAATTATTTATTTATTTATTTATTTTTGTTTTTATTTTTTTGTCCTTTTTCCCTTTAAAACTGACTGGATTCTGACTGGTTGGGGAAAGAGTCATGTTGCAGGGCCTGGTACTGGAGTAAGAACAAGCCTTCTGGCTCTGAATTTTCCCGTAGATGGAATGTTTTCTTGACTAGCAATGCTGGCGTCCACCTTGTAATTTTCCCCAGTGAAACATCTATTGAGTGTCTCCCCTTTGATGTGTATATACCTGGAGGCTAATGACTGAAGAATGCTTTCAACAGATAGAACCAAAATAAATAGATCTCCGCACTAATTATATAGTATGTGAAGTAACATTTAACGAGTGAGTTCCAAGGGCTCCTGAATGATTTCTTGAGAGATCCCTTAGGAGGGTTTAAGTGTGCAGTGGATATGGATAAACATTGTTTATATTTTTTAGGGATTAGTTTATCTGTTGGCTACTTTGTTTTGTCTCTTTGGTATTTGGGTAGCATGGTCTTTAATAAGCATGGACTCCTAAGGTGGGCTTGCAACCATTCAAAATTATATTTATGCCAGGCAAAGAGTATATGCCTTCCTCCTAGGTAGCTATAGGATAGTATACCATCAACTTTTCCTCGTTGAAGTTAAACCATAAGAAAAATTAGAAGCCATACTTAGTGAAATAAACTTGTTTATTGAGATTTTAAAAAAATTAAATTTATTGGAGTGATACTGAGTAATAACATTATGTAAGTTTTAGATGTACAATTTTATAATACACTAGAGGCCTGGTGCACGAAATTCATGCACTGGAAAGGGGAGTTCCTCAGCCCGCCTGCACCCTCTCATGGTCTGGAACCACTTACTTCGTATGTATCCACCCGCCTGCAGTGGAGGTGGGAGAGGCTCCTGTTAGCCATGAGCCCGGCTTCTGGCTGAGCAGCGCTTCCCCTGTGGGAGCGCACTGACCCCCAGAGGGCAGCTCCTGAATTGAGCGCCTGCTCCTTGGTGGTCAGTGCGCGTCATAGCAACTGGTTGTCCCGCCATTCGGTCAACTTGCATATTAGGTTTTATTATATAGGATCATCTGTATATTAAATGTGTGCTTACCACCCGAAGTCTAGCCTGCCTCCGTCGCCATGTATTCGACTATTGAGAGTTAATTTTAATAACTTACAAATATCTTATGGACATTCCTTTCTTTTGTTTCCTTCCTTTATGTGAAAGTTTGAAAATGATTGAACAAAAAGAGGTTAATGCCACAAAAAAGTATTTTTACGAGTTAAGTGTGAGTCATGTAACATTGACTGCTAAGTACCTCTCAAGAGCTTTCTCAGTTGTATTATAGCTGAATTCTATTTGGCTCCGATTTTCCAGGTATTTTTTGAAAATGGTTTAAAATTATGGCTTTTGATCAGGGAATTATTATGGCAATGATTTTCAAGCTTTAGTGAGCATGAGAATGACTCATGTGTGCTTGTCAAAGGTACAGAGCCTCAGGCTCAGTCATTAGGGGTTATGATTCAGTAGGCCTTGCATAGGGCCTCAAAATCTTTATTTTATATATAACTTCCTTGCCAGGTGTGGGTAATGCAGCCCACACCCAGCTCTTCTCCGAGTAGCATTGCAGGCTTAAATAGTCAGTTCATTTTATCTTTATGGTTATATTGAGAGTCATGAGCTAAGACTGTGTAACAAACTGATTTTTTTAGGCTCCTGAATTCCACTTCTTAGGAAAATGAGTTCAGTAGGTAGTGGACTATGATAGCTGATCATCTGTACTTCAGTGAGTATTGCTAAGCGGTTGTAATAAAGATTGTGATGAAAAGGTAGAATAATCATTATACCACTTTGTTACTTGAAGTGTGTGTTACAATTTGCAGTGTTGTTACATTTGGTCTTTACAGCAGCCTTGTGACATAGGGAAGATAGAAGCTACATCCATATGCCCCCTCTGTCCCACACCAAATGTCTAGTGACGCATACAAGGTAATATTCAGCATATACTTATTGAATGAATGTGCCAGTATTATCACTGTTTCATAAGAAAGGAGGGTGTTGCACTAATGAGTGTTAACTAGAATTAAACTTGTGTCTTTAGGTTCTAAATTCAGTGTATTTTTCTCTCCCAGTATGTCCTTGGGCGAGGATTAAAATAAATAAATAAATAAATAAATAAATAAATAAATAAAGTAAGATTGCTGTTCGTAGACAGTTGTGCTTGAGGTTAGATAAAAAAAGGGCTTTGAATGTAGTGTTGCTAAGTTTGGGTTTTATTCTGTTTTTGAGATCAGAACAAGTGTATTAACACCCAGGACTCCCTGTGAAAAATTTAGTTTTTACTTAATTATTTACCCGAAGAGGTTGAATAACTTGTCCAAGGTCAAAGAGGAAAATTACTGTTAGAATTAGAAGAATTTCAGAGCGTCTAGTCTCCTGGGCTGTCCTGTACTATATAAAGAAGAGAACGAAGGACAACACCCAGAGCTGGGACAGCTGGTGAGGAGCTGGTTGCCTTTAATTTGTGTATGTATTTTACTCCACATTCCAATCCAGCTTCTCAGGTATCTCTGTCTCTTTCTCTTATGTTTTAAATGGCTGAATTTACAGCTCTTGAGTTTGATCCTTATGTGCTGCAGCCCCCTAGAAGGAAAACCTTTATTGTGTTTATGTACTAGCCTTAATATTTCTTCATTCATCCAGGAAAATCTTTAATGAGTGCTTATGGCCTGACAGACACAGGATTAGATACTGGGGATGGAAAGCTGAATGAAATGCAGTCCTCCCCCTGAGGACATTTATGGTTGGGTGGGAATCCAGCAGATTAACTGACAGTTTCAATACTAGAGTAAACCCAGGGAGGGTTAGTTAACAAAGATGGCACCCGGCTCTCCCTTGCCCATTGGATGAACAGACTTAGAGCAGTTCCTCCCAATCCCCATAAATACCTCTTTGCCCGTAGTTATCTAAACTCGCAAGTGCAAGTGCCCAGACACAAAACGTACTAACATTAGGAGGACTGTATAGTTTATTGACACTTTTGAAAATGAAATAGGCCCATTAATTATGCCAGGACAACAGGTTTAAATCAGGTGTGTCCTGGCAACCTGGAACACAGGTTTATAGCAAGACTGGAATTTTGTATTCTGAGGAGGGAAATGAACAACTTTTTGTTTTTGGTGATCAATGGTTACATTGGCTTTACAGATAATTATCAGATAATCCATGAGATTTTCTTTGAATAGCTTGATTATAATTTCATATTTACTTTTTAAATATCTTAAAGTCTTAAGGCTTATTATATTTCCCCCCTGAATGACAAATATGAGTCATTTATTTAGAAATGAGTTTCCTGTGTAGATTATATTCAGAAACTGATTGCCTTGGAATTAGAAGGTTTGAGGAATCGAGTACTCCTTCTTCCCAAGAAATAAACCCTTGTTACCTCTGGTTGGAGGTATTAAGGTTGAAAGAGAGATGATCCTTATTTGTATTTTTCTGCCTCAGGCAGCATTTTTTATCAGTTAGAACACCCAGCCAAGGGTAAAAAGTTCAAGGAATGGTAAGCAGCTTGTTTGACAGGTTACTTATTCCCTTTTTTCCTCTTTGGGAAGACTAGGTGCTGATTGACACAGTGCGAAGTGTCTCAGCCCTGTCAGGGCCATACTTTGTTGTCATGAATACTCTCTCTTGCCCAGTGTTAAAATTCTGGATGTAGGTATTTAAAACATCGGTATAAGTATTGATTTTGCTTTTGACACTTAAAAGAACTAAATGATTTATGAACTAGGGCTGGAAAGCATTTAATTTGGTCCACATACAGTTGACATTTGTTGTTTCCCTTCCCTTGCTAAAGATGAGGCTTAGAATAAAGATGAGTTTTTGGTTTGTTTGTGGGGGTTTTTTTGGCTATAGTTTGAGTCAAGATACTTTACTTTTTATATTCTCTTTTCCTAGTAAAGAATAGTCTGCCATACGTATCTATAAATATAAAAGCCTAATGTACAAAGTGTCCCCTTGGGAGTTCAACCAACCCGTTGACGTGCGCTGACCAACAGGGGGTGACATAGAATGAAGGAAGACCCTAGCTGGCAGCCAGCAGCCTCCAGTGAATTTCATGCACTGGACTTCTAGTTGCATTATATGACAGTGGTCTTAGGAAATCAGTAAGAGAAAGCAAACTCATGGTAATTTTGAGACATTATAACTCTGATATAGAGTTTTCTGCTTAATTATATTTAGCAGTTGTTCAGGCTAGAAAATGGTTATATTAAATCATAACTGAAGAGAAGCCAGATTTTTTTTATTTTTATTGGTGGGCAGGGAAAGAAATAGGGATAAGTGGCAATTAGTGAAATTATTTTGTGGATCTAAATTCCTAAGTGAAAATAAAATACTATTTAACTGTTTAAAGCTTTGGCATTTTTCTGATTTAAATATTTCAGAACTTGGTTTGATTTTCATGGCAGAAATGAAATAGCTCACTATCTTGTTTTGAATTATTCACTAAGGAATCGTGAATTTTAGTGTTTGACAACAGAGATAGATCTACTTTGATATATATTAGATTTCATTCTTAATTTTAAAATACATTAAAAAATTTAACAGGCTTTTTTTTTTTTTTTTTAGAATAGTTTTAGGTTCACAGCAAAATTGAGCAGAAGGTACAGAGGTTTCCAATATACCTCCTGCCCCTCACCCCCACCCACAGGCATTGACTCCACCATTATAAACATCTCCTACCAAAGGGGTACATTTGTTATCGCTGATGAACCTGCATTGACACAGAGTCTGCAGCTTATTTTAGGGTTTGCTCTTGGTGTTGTACATTTTGTGAGTTTGCACAAATTTATGATGACATGTATCCACCATTATAGTACACAAAATAGTTTCACTCTCCTAAACATTCCCAGTTTTGTGCTTATTTAATCCTCTCTCTCCCCCCTAAGCCCTGGTAACCACTGATCTTTTTACCATGTTCCTAGTTTTGCCTCTTTCAGATTGTCATATAGTTGAAATCATAAAGTATGTAGCCTTTGCAGACTGTCTTCTATAACTTGGTAATATACATTTAAGTTTCCTTCGTGTATTTTCGTGGCTTGATATTTTCTTTCTTTCTAGTGCTGAATAATATTCCACTATCTGGACTTACCACAGTTCATTTCTCCAAGGTTCAGCACTTTGGATAAAGCTGCTGTCAACATCTCAGTGTAGGTTTTTGTGTGGATATGTTTTCAACTTCTTTGGGTAAATACCAAGGAGCACACTTGCTGGATCAGGTGGCGAAAGCATGTTAATTTTGTAAGAAACTGCCAAACTGTCTTCCCAAGTGGCTGTACCATTTTGCATTCCCATCAGCAATGAATGAGAATTCCTGTTAATCCATAGCCTTATCAGCATTTGGTGTCAGTGTTCTAGATTTTGGCCATTCTTAGGGTGTAATGGGCTAATATTAATTTTTAAATATATTTTATTGCTTTTTTCACAGAGAGGAAGGGAGAGAGATAGAGAGCTAGAAACGTCGATGGGAGAGAAACTTCGACCAGCTGCCTCTTGCACACCCCCTACCGGGGATGTGCCCGCAACCAACGTACATGCCCTTGACAAGAATTGAACCTGGGACCTTTCAGTCCGCAGACCGACGCTCTAACACTGAGCCAAACCAGTTTCGGCAAGTTTTTAAATTATAAAAATAATATAAATATGTTGGAAAAAATTTGGAGACCAAAGAAAATGGGCAGAAAAATCACCTATAATATTTGAAATCATACTTTTGTATGCAAGGTATAATCTAATTTTTAAAATTAATAGTCTTTATTTTCTAGGACAGTGTTAGATTTACAGAAAAATTGAACAGATAGTATAGAGTTCCCATATATCTCTTTCCCACTCCCATCCTATATAGTTTCTCCTATTATGAACACACTACATTAGTATGGTAGATTTCTTTAAATTAATGAGCCAATGTTGATACTTAATTATTTACTAAGTCCCTTAGTTAGTTAGGATTTCCTTAGTTTTTACCTAACGTCTTTCTGTTCTAGGATCCCATCCAGGATGACATTGCATTTAGTTGTCCCATCTCCTTAGGCTTATCTTGGCTGTGACAACTTCTCAGTCTTCCCATGATTTTTATGACCTTGACAGTTTTGAGGAATACTGGTTAGGGATATTATAGGACACCTGATTATTGGAATTTGTCTGATTTTTTTCACGATTGGACTTGGGTTTTTGTTTGGTTTTTGAGGAAGATCACAGAGGTACCATTTTCATCAGTTCATATCAAGGGCACACACTGTCATCATTATGACTGTTAACCGTGACCATCTGGCTGAAGTATTGTTTGTCAGGTTTCTCCGCTGTCAGGCTCTATTCCTTTTCCTCTCCCACTCCTCAGACCATACCCTTTGGGTAGGCCTCACTGCGCAGCCCACACTTACGGAGTGGGGAGTTATGCTCCCTTCTTTCAAGTGCAGTGTCTGTAGAATTGTTTTGGAATTCTTCTACATGGGAGAAGAGTGTCTTGTCTACTGCCCATGTATTCATTTATTCAGTCATGTATTTGTATCAGTATGGGCTCATGGATGTTTACCGTACACTTTGGGATACATAATCTGATGCTGATGATTTATTTTGTTGCTCTGTTTCTAGCTTTTGCCATTCATCGGTAGTTCTTATGGTTGGCTCCTGTGCCCTTTGCCACATCCCCATCAGTGTGTGTTTTTGTTTTGTTTTTGAGTGCTTCCTTATTTCCTGGCACTACAAAATGACCCACGCTCATCTGTGTATTTCCTGTCCCAGTCCTAGAATCAGCCCTTTTCTCCAAATGACCTGGGTGCTAGGTGTGGTCATTGCTACTAGGGTATAGTTTCTTTCTGGCCCTCTCAGCTAGCAAAGAAATATATGTGTGTATCTGTTAGATATGGGTTCTTACTGCTGTCTGGCTTTACTCCATTAACTTATGGGTCATTTTGATCCTCTCCCCTTGTAGATCTGTACATTTCCACACTAACAGTGAGACACTTGGCTTCCCACATCCACCGTTTTATTTACTTAATTGTCCAATTCCAGTACACATGGACAGCAGTAGCAGAATTTTTACCCTGTGGGAAATAATTTTATTGACGAGTACAGCACTTATGTGCGGTCCCTTTTGCCTTTAGCCTTACGGAATTCATTAATTTCCAGTTACTTAGGCCTTGTGCCTTTTCTCCCCACCACCGTCAGTGAGGGGGTTTGAAATAGTTAGATTCTCCTAGTGCAGTCTGGGATTCCCCCACCTACTAACTGGTTTCTGTTTTAAGTTTGTATACATTAAGGTTTGTTCTTTGTGTTGTAAAGTTCTGTAGGTTTTGACAAACCTGCGGACTGAAGGGTCCCAGCTTTGGTTAAGGGCACATGCCCAGGTTTACATCTTTGTGATTATTATGTAACTACCAGTTTATACTTCTTAATCCCTTCACCTTTTTCACCGAGTGGCAACCATTGTCTGTTTACTGTATTTATGAATCTATTTTGGTTTTGTTTGTTCATTTATTTTGTTCTTTAGATTATACATCTAAGTAAAATCATGTGGTATTTGTCTTTCTCTGTCTAATTTATTTCACTTCACATAATACTGTCTAGGTCTATACATGCTGTCACAAATGGTAAGGTTTCCTTTTTTTTTTTTTTTTAAATGGCTGAGTAATATTCCATTGTATATATGTGCCACCACTTTTTTATCCACTCGTCTATTGAGGCTCTTGGGTTGCTTCCTTATCTTGGCTGTTGTAAATGATGCTGTGGTGAACATACTCTTTCAAATTAGTGTTTTTTGGTTTCTTTGGCTATATATACTGTATACTGAGAAGTGGAATTGCTGAATCCTAAGACAGTTGGTTTTCTTTAAAAATTTTTGAGGAACCTCCTACTGTTTTCCATATTAATCAAACTATTTTCTGTCTTCTTTTGCTCAGTGTGTGTGTGTGTGTGTGTGTGTGTGTTTAAAAAATATATGTTTTTACTGATTTCAGAGAGGAAGGGAGAGGGAGAGAGAGATAGAAACATCAATGATGAGAGAGAATCATTGATTGGCTGCCTCCAGCACGTCCCACACTGGGGATGGAGTCTGCAACCCGGGCATGTGCCCTTGACCAGAATCGAACCTGGGACCCTTCAGTCCACAGGCTGACGCTCTATCCACTGAGCCAAACCAGCTAGGGCGCTCAGTGTGTTTTTGAGATTCATCCATGTTGTTGTCAATATTGGTAGTTTGGTCCTTTTTGTTGCATGACTATGCCACCAGTTCTTTCACACCCGTAGCAAAACTTGGCTTTGTCATTCTTTATTTGAACTGTTCCTATGGATATGCAGTTTTTGTGTTTTAACCTACAAAATTGAAAAGTACATCTTAATTATTTGCAGTTATAAGAATTCATTGTCATTTTTTATAGGCTGCCTCTGAGGGACTAATTATCTTTTAATTAATTTCTTGAATGTCACAAGGGGTCGAAATAATATTTTGCTTACCACTTAGCATGGCTTCTTCTTATGGTACATATAATGATTGGCTCTGTCATATTCCACCCATATCTACTTTCATTATATACAGCTTCCTGTACAAGCACTGTACAAAAACAGATCCTGCCTATTTAGAGCTTTTTCCTGTTTCTGGGAGTGTTTATATTAGTTTTGCAATTTCCTCAGCTGGCTAACTTTAGTTGAATAAAAGTCTTATGTAAAGCCACTCCCATTAGCTAGCTGAAAGTTTTTCTACTGGGGCCAAATTTGGTCTCACGTAAAAAGTGAGGAGGAGAATGTCCTGCCCAGGTGGCTAGGCTGGTTGGAACATCATATCATACGCAAAAAAAAAAAAAAAAAAGAAAAAAAAAAAGAAAAAAGGTTGCAGGTTCAATCCCTGGTCAGGGCGTGTGCTGGAAGCAGCTGATATCTCTCTCTCTCTCTCTCTCTCTCTCTCTCTCTCTCTCTCTCCCTCCCTCCCTCCCTCCCTCCCTCCCTCCCTCCCTCCCTCCCTCCCTCCCCACCCTCTCTCTCTCATCAATAAAAACATATCCTCAGGTGAGGATAAAAAAACAAAGAGGAGAATATTATTAAAATTGTATTTTTGTAGTGCTGAAGACAGAGCAAATTGAGTACCATCTAGTTGCCTAAGGGAATAAAATTTTGTTGGATTGCTCCTACTGGCCAGTAGCTGCTTTTGTGTGGGTAGGACTGAGTGGTTCTTTGATGGAGTTGTCATATGAAGGCGTCGATCTTGTGATCCCGTTGTCTTTGGTAGACAGCTCAATGCTTTATTTTCAAATGAATTTCAACTAGATTATGTTGCAAAGACGGAAGAAAAGCAAGGGGATTTTGGCTTGTATTACTGGGAGGCCAACGTACCACCTAACTTGCTTGCACAAGTGATAGAAATGCTGTCACATGAATGTCTACTATTTATGAAGTGTTTGCCGTGTTCTAGCTTCATCGCATTTTAGTTCTCACAACACTCATAGCTCTAGGTATTATTAAACCCGCTGTATGGACTGGGAAATGGAGAATTAGGGAGATTGAATACTGTAACATCTTATCTGTTAAATGGTACACTAGTCAGTCTGACTCCACAAGCCTGTGCTTGGAACCAGAGTCTGTGTTGCTGAAAACCCCCTTGACTGCACCATTTATTTCTAGCTCACATTCATTTATGCCTTCAGAATGGCTCATCGGGCCCCGCCTAGTTTGCGTCTGGTGTAGTAGCATTCTTGTGGAAAAAGAGGATGTCATATAAACATTTTTATGGCTCCGAAGGCCTCTTGATTCTTGATGAGGGAGGGCCCTTTATGAAATCAGACATCCTGGGGTTTTTACTGACATCATTTCATTCTCTGAAGAATGAAATAATTTCCAGCTTTTATTATTAAATCATGGAATGTACAGCATTCCTTCTTTAGTTGCACCAAGTAAATACTAGCAAGTGTGTTTGGAATGTGTCAGTGGTAGTCTTTTCTTCTTTTCTCCCTTCTTTTGAAAAGAGGTTTTTGGGATTATAGCTCATTTGAAGCGTTGTCTTACTAAGCAGTGAGATCTGAGCCAGCCCCCGTGCTCCCGTGGCTGCCCTTGAAGTAAGCCTCACTGAGGTTTCTGTGATGGTTCTGGGGCTTGTTTCCGTGAGTGACCCAAGGAACAGTGTATTCTAACTTGAAAACTGAGTGGGTGGAGGTGCCTTAGAAGCAACAGTTTTCAACGTTTCTCCTTTTTGAAGCTGATGCAAGCCGTGGGCCCTCTTCCTGGGGGGAAAATACACACAAATCCAAGTTTACATACAAATGTTGTAGGTGTTCACTGACCCCCCTCCCCAAGCCTATCAACAGAGTCCCCCAAATTAAACATTCTTTAACGGAAAAAATTAGGGAGCTGAAAAGGAAGATTTGAGATCAATTCTTAAATTCTTCCCCCTCCCCCACACACAAATGTGCAGCTCATAAAATTGCATTAATATAAAAGTCTTCTATATATGTATATATTATTGTTTTGTGTGTGTGTGTGTGTGTGTGTTTTTACAGAGAGGAAAGGAGAAGGATAGAGAATTAGAAACAGTGTTGAGAGAGAAACATCGACCAGCTGCCTCCTGCACACTCCCTACTGGGGATGTGCCGCAACCCAGGTACATGCCCTTGACCGAAATCGAACCTGGGACCCTTCAGTCCACAGGCTGACGCTCTATCTACAGAGCCAAACCGGTTAGGGCAATATAGAAGTCTTGTTTTAGTATCCGTGGTATTTTGTTCCATCTCAAAGTATTAGTGTTCCTCACTTTTTTTTTTTTTAACTAACGGGTATTGTGCACTAGATAAGATTCCTAGGGATAGATGAAGCTCTCTGTATTGATTTCCAACTTTTGTTTTCTATTTTATTCTACCAGCAAAAACATTTTCTCAGAACTTCTACTAAGGCCAAAGATTTAGCTGAAATCTTTTGCCAATCCCTAACTTTACTTCGGTTTCCATTTCTTCTTTAGCCAAAATCTCCTCATAACCAACAGGTACATAGTACTCCTTTCCTTTCTATACCTTCTGAGAGGAGTGTTCAGGCAAGTTACCCTTTATTACCCGTTAATCCTCACGCCGACGCTATTATGGACTTCTTATCGTCCCCATTTTACAGATGCGGAAAAGCAACACTAAAAACGGTTCAATAACTTTATCAAGACCAATTCTGATACTAAAAGGCAGAGTTGGGATTTGTAGATCCAGCTCCAAAGCCCATTTTCTTTCCATTTTATCCCGCTCTCTGGTCAGAGTTGACCATTTTTACCTGGTTGTCAGTCTGATCTGACCTGAATTCTAAAAGTCCAAATTTCCATCAGTGGAAGGGGTTCTTTATTTTCTCGGAGAGCTAGCTAGTTGTAAAATTACCGTGTGTGTGTGTGCGCGTGTGTGTGCGTGTGTGTAAGTTATTTAGGTTGTGCAATGTCAAGAGTGCTGAATTTTACTGGCTAGATTTGTAAACCCAAAATAAGGAAGGAGTCTAGCTGGGTGATCTGTCTGTTCTGTTTAAACAAATGGATGTTTTGGATACCAGATTCTGACAGAGACAATTCCAGTGATTGAAAAGTTTGTAGAACACTTATTACTAAGCTTAGCGTCATTTTCAGGAAGGTAAAACTGTAATGGTGTGGGACAGGACTGAAAAAGCTTAAAGGGTAGGTAAGATTTTATCAAACTGACTAAAGGCCAGGTATGTATTTCTGAACTCCCTTGGGATCGCCATGGAGGGAACTTGTGGGCCAGCCAGCTGCCCGGTGGTTTCTGCTGAGCCAGCAGGCTGGGTCAGCATTCTGCGAAGGTAGTTCGGTTTGCTGAGTGAGTTTTGTGAGACTCAGCATCTTTCTTGACGAAATGATTGTTCTTCCAAGCCTCATACTTTTCCTAGTTTCAGCCATTTTAAACAGCGAAATAGGAAGGGGAGTGAGTAGGTTGATTTACTAGATAGCCTTAGATGTATATTTTTTAGTGTGAACTAACAACACGGGGCTTTAAGTAAGCTAGCACAGAGCAGAATATTAGTAGATAGAACTCAGATTAATAGAAGTGATTGGGAGAACAAAAGAAGTAAGATCAGATAATTTAACTTTAAAGGGATTATCGCCCTGCCTTTTAAAAAACTAATGTGTATGAAGACATAAACCATTTAAGTCCCAAGGCAATGAAACCTGTCATAAAGCAAAATTAAGTTGACTAATTTGAAGATATGGGGGAAGTCAGATATAAATGTAAAAGAATTATCTTAAGTCATACTTTTTGCGTCTTTACAAATTAATGGAATGCGTTTTGTGGAAAATTCCTTTCAACAGAATTTCTAGGATGTTTAAAAAGGACAGAATACAGTTCAAATGGCAGAATTATTAAAAGCCACTTTGTATCGTATATATGATAGGATGAGGATATTGGACTATCGAGCTTTAAAAGCTTTGTTTTCTCCTCAGCTTCACCCTCTTTCCATTTGTTTTCCTGAAGCTGTGTGTGGGATTCTGGCATAGAGGAAGGGTAGGTTCTCTCACCTATTTCCAACCCCCGTCCCCCTGCCAGAAGCACATTATCCTATATACTAAACTGCTAATATGCAAATTGACCGAACGGTAGAACTACCAGTTGCATTGATGTGCACTGATCACCAGGGGGCAGACGCTCAGTGCAGTAGCTGCCCCCTGGTGGTCAGTGCGCTCCCACAGGGGGAGGGCCGCTCAGCCAGAAGCTAGGCTCCTGGCTGGCAGGCGCAGCAGCGGTGGCAGGAGCCGCTCCCGTCTCTGCGGCAGCTCTAAGGATGTTCCACTTACAGCTTAGATGTTGTCACTGGGAGATTCCCTAAAGGCTCCCAGACTGCAAGAGAGAGAGCACAGGCTGGGCTGAGGGGACCCCCCATTTCCCACCCCCCACACCTCTGCCAAGTGCATGAATTTTGTGCACCGGGCCTCTAGTGATCTATAAAAACATAAACAGCTTTTCTGGAACCAAATTAATCTTTTGATTTTATGGTTCATTCTGTGTGACACTGGAGTGGGGGCAGGAGGGTGGACATACCAAGTGTTTGGACCCTTCTGGCTTATGGGATTGTCTTTCTCCCTTTTTCCCCTTAGGAACGGCGTGAATGTTGAGGGGGCAACACACAAGCAGGTGGTGGACCTGATCCGAGCAGGCGAGAAGGAATTGATCTTGACAGTGTTATCTGTACCTCCCCATGAGGCAGATAACCTAGATCCCAGTGACGACTCGTTGGGACAATCATTTTATGATTACACAGAAAAGCAAGCAGTGCCCATATCGGTCCCCACATACAAACATGTGGAGCAGAATGGTGAAAAGTTTGTGGTGAGTGTCAGCCCAGTTCAGCCCTCAAATTTCGAGCTTTTGTTTCCCCTAATCTTATCATTTGTGACATATGTTAGAGCACTAGAATAAGTGACTATAACAGGTCCAGGAAGGTGGATTTACACATAAATCAAAGACACTAAACTTGATTTATTGTGGAAGGGGTGAGCTATGGTAATGAAGAATCCTATAGTTCTTTTTGTTTTTATACTTCTTTAAAAATTTTTACTGATTTTTAGAGAGAGAGGGGAAGGGTGATAGGGAGAGAAATATCAATATATCAATTTGTTCCACTTTTTTATGCATTTATTGGTTGCTTCTTGTACGTGCGCTGATGGGATTGAACCCACAATCTTGGTGTATTGAGACAGTGCCCTAACTAACAGCTACCCGACCAGGTTGAGTCCCATTTCTGCATAAGCATAATTGAATTTTAGTCCCTTCAGTTTTAAGTTTTGTTTGTTTGTTTTTTTATTGGTTGCCATATCTTTCACTGTTGACTCTGTAGAGCTATAGAGTAAGATTGATATTAAAAAGTGGTGTGCTCCAGAATATTGGGGTAATTCTGTCTGTCCACTTCAGAACCCACAAATGTGATATATTTCTCTTCAGACCTTGTTCTTTTTCATTTTCTTTGGAGCTAGCTGTGTGAATGATTAACTCTGGTTTTTCCCAAGGTCCTAGTTGTATTCTGAACGTAGTTCATGCCAGTCATTTTACCCATTTCCATTCTGTTGCTGTTGTAGATATGCAGGAAGCCCATCTTGAATTCTGGGTGGCGTGTGCCAGTCCCTTTCCTGAATGCCTTTGTTTGCTCTTCCAAACCTCATTGCCACTGATTGCCCAGTCTGCCTAATTTTCCCTTGGCCACAGTATGCTTTATTTGCCTCTGTAAAAAAAAAGTCCTGGCTGAGTGGCTCAGCCATCCCATACATACAGAAGTTCAAGTCCGATTCCTGTCTGGGCACATGCCTAGGTCGTGGGTTCGATCCCCTGTCGAGGCTTATGGGAGGCAACCAATAAATGCTCCTCACATTGATGTTTCTCTCTTCCTCTCTCCCTTCCTCTCCAAAAATCAATAAAAACATCTTCAGGTGAGGATAAAACAAACAAAAAAAAAAAGGCATTGAGTACTGTTAGAAATAAAAGGCTACATCTACACGTATTTAAAGCTGACCTGCTAACTAAAGTTGCAATCTCTGACACTGAGATTTGTCTCCCGTATAGGAATGGGCCACTAGATATTTATGGAATATTCTCTTTAGTGGGGAGATGAGAAAAACAAGGAAGCTAGACAATTTCAGAAGGATCGAATGTTTGACTAATCTGCAGTTTAGCTGGAGATGCTAGCACATGGATTTTATGCCAGCCTGGTTGATGTATTCTCAGAAGCATACACACAAAATTTAGAGTTTTGTGTTTTACAAGTGCCCTAAGAAGTAGAGATCAAGGTCAGGTCCTAAGGTAGAGCAGTTTGGATGTTGAGACCCTTTTTGGGAATTAACTAAGACTTTGGGAACCTCTGTAGATTTCAGAGAAAGATGGATATTACTAATTGTTTTATTTTTGAAATTTTTATTGTTGACATTATTACATATGTCTCCCATTTTTTCCTTTTTTGCCTCCTCCACCCAAACCCCACCCTCCCCTTTCTCTGGCCCTAACCACACTGTTGTCTGTGTTCATGGCTATGCATATATGCTTTTTGGCTACTCTCTTCACCTTCTTTCATCATGTCTGCTCCTACCTCCCTTCTGACATCTGTCAGACTGTACCCTGTGTCCATGATTCTGGTACTATTTTGTTAATTAGATTCCACATATAAGTGAGATATGATATTTGTCTTTCTCTGACTGGCTTATTTTACTTAGCATTATTATCCCCATATCTGTCACAAAAGGTGAGTTCCTTCCTTTTTATAGCTGTGTAGTATTCCACAGCTTTTTTATCCACTCATCTACTAATGGGCACTTGGGCTGTTCCAGATCTTGGCTGTTGTAAGTAACACTGCTATGAACATAGAGGTGCAAACATACTTCCTGATTGGTGTTTTGGGATTCTTAGGATATATTCCCAGAAATGGGATCACTGGATCAAAAAGCAGTTCCATTTTTTAATTTTTTAGGAAACTCCATACTGTTTTCCACAGAAGCTGTACCAGTCTGCATTGCCACTAATGGTGCACTGGGTTCCCTTAACTCCATATCTTCTCCAGCACTTGTTGTTTTTGATTTATTGATGGTAGTTATTCTGGCCGGTGTGCAGTGATATCTCATTGTAACTTAATTTGCATCTCTCTTATAATTAATGATGCTTTTTGTATTCTAAGAAGTCTGCTTAACCAATGGGCACAAATCTGTTGGGTTATTTTTTTTTGGTAAAAGTTTTATAGTTTTAGCTCTTTGTTTTTGTAATAACTTTATTGAGGTATGATTCACATACCATAAATTCACCCACTTTTATTGTATAGTTCTGTAGTTCTTAGTGTGTTCACAGAGTTGTGCAACCATAAACACAGTCAATTTTAGAATATTTTTATCACCTAAAAAAGAAACTCTATACCATTAAGCCATCATTTTTTTTTTTTAATATATATTTTATTGATTTCTTACAGAGAGGAAGGGAGAGGGATAGAGAGTTAGAAACATCGATGAGAGAGAGTCATCAATTAGCTGCCTCTTGCACCACCCCTACTGGGGATGTGCCCACAACCAAGGTACATGCCCTTGACTGGAATCGAACCCGGGACCTTTCAGTCCGCAGGCAGACGCTCTATCCACTGAGCCAAACCGGTCTCAGCAAGCCATCATTCTTTATACCTCCCATTCCCACCAGCCCTAGGTAACTGCTAATCTAATTTTTGTCTATAGATTTGCCTGTTCTAGACATTTCATATAGATGAAATCATATGTGTTTTCAAGGTTTATCCATGTTGTAGCTTGTATCAGCCAAATAAACTTCTGTTGTATGGATATACCACATTTGATTTATCTGTTTTATCATATGAACATATTTTTGTGTGGATATTTCTCTTAGTTATATATTTAGGAGTAGAATTGTTGGGTCATATGGTAAGTCTTACATTTAACCTTTTGAGGAAATGCCAGATAGTTTTCCAAAGTGGCTGTATCATAGTTTTTTTTATTCTTTAATTTCTCATTAACTTGTTTTAATGATGGAAGGCAGAGGATCAAAACCAGGTATATCTGACTTCAGGCAATACATTTTTGAAAAAGTCTATTTGATAACAAAAAGCCGCTATTGCTTACATCATTGTTAGCCCTTTTCTTTTTATTTCTTTTTATTGATTTCAGAGAGGAAAGTAGAGAGAGAGAGAAACATTAATGATAATCATTGATTGGGTGCATCCTGTATGCCCCCCACTGGGGATCGAGCCCACAACCTGGGCATATTCCCTTGACCGGAATCGAACCAGGGACCCTTCAGTTCACAGGCCAATGCTCTATCCACTGAGCCAAACCAGTGAGGGCTAGCCCTTTTCTTTGGAAGTTCGGGCCACACACAAATATCAGTGGCATACTTTACGATTAACAAGAACAGTTTGCATGCTTGTTCATTCATAGTGTTTACCACGTTCACTTCAAATAACTTAACTTTCTGAAAATAAAATCTACCCTTAAAGCTGATAATTACCTTTGAAGATATTTAAAAGTGTGTTGGGAGGTCATTTTAATAGCAAAAATAAGATCATGGTCCCTTTGAAGGGAGTCGTCCTCTTTTATACATATAATTTCTGGCACATTTATTAAAAATAAAGTCTTAATTTTACAATCACCTTGAACATATTCTCTGTTAGATGCATACCTCACCAGTATCGATCTGAGCCTGGCTGTTGTTGATTCTGTGACTTAATTTGTATTAAATAGACTTCTGTTTGTTCTCCTCCTCACCAGGTCTACAACGTTTACATGGCAGGGAGGCAGCTGTGTTCTAAGCGGTACCGGGAGTTTGCCATCCTCCACCAAAACCTGAAGCGAGAGTTTGCCAACTTCACGTTTCCCCGGCTGCCAGGGAAGTGGCCCTTCTCTTTATCGGAGCAGCAGCTAGATGCCCGGAGACGAGGGCTGGAAGAATATCTAGAAAAAGGTAAGCCAGCCTGTTAGACTCCGCTGTCTCACATGGATACAGGATCTAGGCCTATGTTGCAACTCTCTCTCTTCTCTCTCTCTCTCTATATATATATATATATTTTTTAATTTTTTTTTTTAATTTTTTTAATTGATTTTTTAGAGAGAGGGATAGAGAGAAACATTGATGAGAGAACCATCGATCAGCTGCCTCTTGCACACCCCCTACTGCGGATGTGCCCTTGACCGGAATCGAACCTGGGACCTTTCAGTCCGCAGGCTGAAGCTCTATCCACTGAGCCAAACCGGTTTCGGCTGTTGTAACTCTTAAACTGCACAGCTAAGTTTCATGAAACACAGCAGTGAAAGTAAGTTAAGTCTCTGATTATAGGTGTTGGATGATCTGAGCTTTGAAGCCAAGACTGAATGTCATATGTGTTTTCAAGGTTTATCCATGTTGTAGCTTGTATCAGCCAAATAAACTTCCATTGTATGGATATAACCACATTTTAAAGGTGTCATTATTTCACAATTCAGAAAGGAATTTATGGTACTTCTTGAGCCAGTCTAGCATGCCTAACCATATAAAATCAGAGAATATTGGTTGAAACTACAGCTTTCAGTTGTCTTCTTATTTGTGAGTTCTGAATGTTTGAAAATAAGCAAAAAAATCTCACCTGTGTTTGACATGAGTTTTCTGTATTAAAATGTGAACATGACTTCAACATATTTCTTTTCTCCGTGTTCATCTTACAGGTTAACTGCTGCTACACTCTAAAGTCAACTTAATGTCCAGTACAGCGATTAAGATTAATAGCCTATTTTATTGACTCAGTGAATACATAACAGAAAAAAATGCATAATTAGTTTTGATTAGGACCTCTATTTATAGGGTTATGTTATTGCCGGGCAGACACAGACAAACTGACTCAACAGCATGCTGAACTGATTTGGGGCTAAGTGGGCAGTATCACTCCTTGAAAACGCCACATTACTCTGACGTGTGTCCAGAGATAGGTTGGCTGAGTTGTAGATAACCTAGTCCCCTGTCCTAAACAGGTTATAGGTAGAAATACTGAAACGTACTTGTTATCTTAGGATTTCCTTGCAGTCCATAAGGATTTTGTGGATGTAGAGACTGATGCCTTTGCTTATCTCGATAGTTGGGGGAAAGGAGACAGATCTCCCCCCAAAGTAGTTCATTTTTTTGCTTCACTACATAGAGTTAACATACTTCGCTAGCTGAGCAACAGGCTTTTTTTTAACATACGAATTTAATAGAATAATGGTGTTACGTGGCATTTCGTAATTCTGTGTCCTTGTGTCCTTGAGTAAGAACTAATTGACCTAGTTGAAATTTTTTTTTAACTTAGGGAGAGAGCTTTATCCCTGAAGAAAAATTACTTTCCCCGTATACGGAGTGAAACCTCCTCATTTGTTTTTAGCTTTTTTTCTGGCATGGAATGGCCTCTCAACACAGCTCTTGGGAAATGAGAAATGGTACAATTTTTTTTAAATAAAATGAAGTAAAAATCATCAGTGTAATTTGCCATCCTCATGAGAGAGTCAGGAAATTAACTTTCTTAGATTTAGACAATTAGCTATCCACCTGCCTGCTTTCCTTTTTCCTTCCCTTCTTTCTTTTTGTTGTTGTTTTGAAGTTCAAATTAGTGAGGTGACAAGATGTGCTCAGCTTAATACTTAATTACCTACTCATTTCCCCCAAAATGGCTTTATGTTTGTATTGCTTTCAAAGAGGGAGAGATAGCCGAAACCGGTTTGGCTCAGTGGATAGAGCGTCAGCCTGCAGACTGAAAGGTTCCAGGTTCGATTCCAGTCAAGGGCATGTACCTTGGTTGCGGGCACATCTTCAGTAGGGAGTGTGCAAGAGGCAGCTGATCGATGATTCATTCTCATCGATGTTTCTAACTATCCCTCTCTCTTCCTCTTTGTAACCTGCACGCCCCCTACTGGGGATGGATTCACAATCTGGGCATATGCCCTTGACCGGTATCGAACCCGGGACCCTTCCCATCTGCCAGCCCACGCTCTATCCACTGAGCCAAACCGACCAGAGGCCCAAATTGGCTTTAAATGTTTATGATTCTCTAGCTAGCCTCTTCCTAGGCAAAGTGGATAGCTTTTCTTTTGTATGTCAGTTTTGTGTTTGGTTTATTTCTAACTGATCTTTCCCTTGCTCTGTTGTCTAGCTTGTTGATAGTTCACACAAGACGACAAAGTTAGATTTGCTGAACTTTTATTTCCCTTTTTTTGGGTGACTTCCTTTGGCTGTTGAATATTTTTAGCAAGCTACATTTTTGCACATTCTATTACTCCTCTGTCCTAGTTCATATTGATATGAATGTTCTTGTGTCTTAATATGTCATATGTTAGGGATGACATACTACCTCAGCATTGCCTGGTTCTAATGATTTGCACTTAAACCTTGATATGTACTTGACTTCATATCATTGATTTTAGAGCCTCATGGCAGATTCTGTCTTTGTTTCCTGCAGTGTGCTCAATACGAGTCATTGGTGAGAGTGATATCATGCAGGAATTCCTGTCCGAATCGGACGAGGTAAGTGACCTCTCCTACAGTGACTGTTTACCTCTTCTTGGCTTATTGTGGGAGAAAGAAATTAAAGATAGAGACTATGGAGAATGCCTATTTTTCAATCTTTTCCTATGTGTCCTGCTTATCCTTTAAGACCCAGTGCTAGGTCCACCTTCTCTTGGAAGCCTTCCCTGTTACTGAAGTCATCAATTTTTCATTCCACCAAAAACTTTTGCAGTCAGTACAAATTAACACGTTGTTGGACTCTCTCATTCTCTATTTTTTATATATATGCTCAGACTGTTACTTTATATTTTTAGTGTGAGCTATCTGTAGGTAAGAGTTAAATAGTTTTTTGTGTGTTTTTTTTTAAAAAGTTTTATTGAGGTATAATTGACAAATAGGAATTGTATTTATTTGAGGTATACAACTTGATGTTTTGATGTATGTATATATTGTGATGATCACCATAATAAAAGTAATTAGCATATTTATCACCTGGTTGATCTTTATTTCTTCCTTTTGTGGTGAGAGCACTTAAGATATACAAATTTTAGCAAATTTCAGTATACAATACAGTATTGTTAACTGCGGTCACCATGCTATATATGAGATCTCCAGAACAAGAGCTAAATCTTGATCATCTTTATATTTCCAGTGTCTTATCACAGTGTCAGGCATATTGTAGGTTTCATAAATATTAACTGATAGAAGAATGAATATGTAATATTACTGTATTAAGTAGTGTGTTATCTACTGATTATTTTATATGTTTATATTTTATTTTCCCAATTAGATTTTAAGTTTATTATAGACAAGGGCTTATAACAAAGTAATGTTTAGGATGGTTTTAGGCAATAAATAGTACTCTTTTTTTTTTTTTTCTTTTTCTTCTTAATGTAAGTGAAAAAAGTTGTTCTTACATAGTTGTTTCTCTAATAAAAATGACAAGGTCAAAAATCTGTTAAGGAACGTGTTAATCATCAAAACCAGTGAGAGTGAATGATTTCTTTAAAATTAAGGAGAATAAGTATTGTTTACTCTTTGCTAGAAGAAAATTGGGCATCAGAGTAACTCAGATTCCTGAGTTTCATCAGTTTCCTTTCAAAGGTGTCATTATTTCAGGATTCAGAAAGGAATTTATGGTATTTCTTGAGCAAGTCTAACAATGCCTAATCATATAAAATCAGAGAATATTGGTTGAAACTACAGCTTTTAGTTCTGAATGTTTGAAAATAAGCAAAAAATCTCACCTGTGTTTGACCTAGTCTGTTTGACATGAGTTTTCTGTATTAAAATGTGAACATGACTTCAACATATTTCTTTTCTCCCTGTTCATCTTACAGGTTAACTGCTGCTACACTCTAAAGTCAGCTTAATGACTTATAAATGTATTGACTTATAAGGTGTCTTTTCTCCTCTTTTCTTTGGAACTCACTTTCTCTCCATCACATGTTAAGTTGTTGTTTAGCTTGCATGCTACAAGGAGAATGAGGATATACTGGGTCATACATTCTTTTTCTGTGTCTTTCTCCCCAGAACTACAATGGTGTGTCTGACGTAGAGCTGCGAGTAGCTTTACCAGATGGATCAACAGTTACAGTCAGGGTCAAAAAGAACAGTACTACAGACCAAGTATATCAGGTAAAGTAAACTTGAGCCAGTAGACTTGACATTGCATGTTTCAAAGCTAAGGAAGATGGATTAAATGAGTTAATACATATAAAGTGATTGGAGTCTCCAGCACATAAGTTTATTAAATGTTAGCTGCTGTTGCTGATGTTGTTATGTTAATGTGAAATTACTTTGTCCTCCTTGAAAGAAAGGTATCCTAGTAGTAGTGGCTCTGGTTAGTCCCCTCGCCCCTTTTAATTGTAAGAGAACTTTATAACACACATGAAAACAGAATAGGACAGTGAACCTCTATCTGTTCATCACTCACTTAATCGTCATTAAGATTCGTCCACATTTGCACTACCTATATCCTTTCTCCCGCTTTGTTTGAATATTTTAAACCAAATTCCATATTATTGGACCTGTGTGTATTTTAGTATACATCTCTATAAAATATAGACCTTCCTACATAACCACAAAGCCAATATAAAACCTAAAAAATTAACAGGATTTCCTTGATATCAACTAATAACAAATCGACAATCAAATTTTCCCATTTATCGAAAAATGATTTTTTATAGTTGATTGGTTAAAATCTGAATCTAAATAAGGTCTTTATATCACATTTGATTTTTATGTTTGTTTTAAAATAGAGCAGTCTGTCTTCCCTTCTCCAGCTTGTTTCCCATGTCATTGTGTAATTTCAGAAATTGGATCTGCGTCTTGTGGAATGTCCCACTTTCTGAGTTTATCTGTTTGTTTGTTTCTCTTATGTATTCATGTCATTTAGTATGTCTTGCTCTCGCCTTATATTTTTTATAGATTGAAGTTTTCTCTGGAGGCTTAATTAGATTCAGGTTCAGCTATTTTGATAAGAATAAGTCATAATCAGTGCTGTATTCTTCATATTGCTTCTCCTTTGTAAAGTTCTCCATTGATCTTTTCTCAAATGAGTGTATCACCGATGATTGCTCTCTTAACCTCTGGTTCATTAAGGGTTGTAAAGTGTTGCTTTTCTAATTCTCTCATATCTTCACATTTATTAACTAGACTTATTCTGTAAAGAACTTTTTCTTATCAGCTATGGATATTTAGTTATCCTGAAGCACAGTTTTTGATAAGGGAGGGATAAATGTTTCTTTCCTTTTATTGCCAATTTCCAGAGTAAAGAATTGGTGCCTTAGTTGATTCTGATGATGTCCAAGGAGGTTATTTTAATTTTTATTTTTTATTTTTAGTATTGTGTGGGTTTTTATGTATACAGCATGATTTAATCAATAGCATGTATTACCTTTGTGATATTCAAATTGTTCCATCTTTAACCAGTGGAAGCTCCTTCATGTCTGCTCAAGTCTTCTTTTTTTAATTTAAATATATTTTTATTAATTTCAGAGAGGAAGGGAGAGGGAGAGAGATAGAAATATCAACGATGAGAGAGAATCATTGATCGGCTGCCTCCTACATGCCCTACATTGGGGATCAAGCCCACCACCCCAGGCATGTGCCCTGACTGGGAATCGAACTGTGACTTCCTGGCTCATAGGTCAATGCTCAACCACTGAGCCACGCCAGCCTGGCTGATTTAGTTTTCTTGAAACTAATCTATCCTGTTTATACTTTAGGCTATTGCAGCAAAGGTTGGCATGGACAGTACAACAGTGAATTACTTTGCCTTATTTGAAGTGATCAATCATTCCTTTGGTAAGTGCCTGTGGCTCAGATGAAGTTCTGTTTGAGGGTATTTTATTCTAATGCTGTCAGACTGAAGCTCCCAGAAACTGTCAGGCTGAAACTATTTGCCTAGAGAAGAGCTTGCAGACCAAGGGAGAGTCTGTTTATTAGGACCGACTGCAACAAGCTGACCAGGCAAATCCCATTAAGTCCGAGTCAAAGGATGTGGTCACTGTCGATCCTTCCCTCTTTTGTTAAGTAGAAGTTACTTGCACCCAGGGTTGAAGTAGTATACTTCCATGAGGTTCTTTGAAGTCAGAGGTTCAAAAGTAATGCATTCCAGTGAAGCAGCCTTACAAAAAGGGGTGGGTCTATTTAGCAGCTATTTGTTTTAGTGTGCTTTGTGTTTTTTAAGATTTTTAAAAAATATATATTTTATTGATTTTGTACAGAGAGGAAGGGAGAGGGATAGAGAGTTAGAAACATCGATGAGAGAGAAACATCGATCAGCTGCCTCTTGCACACCCCCTACAGGGGATGTGCCCGCAACCAAGGTACATGCCCTTGACCAGAATCGAACCTGGGACCTTTCAGTCCACAGGCTGACGCTCTATCCATTGAGCCACACCGGTCTTGGCTTTTTTTATTTATTTTATTTTTTATTTTTTATTCAGGAGTTAGAAAGAGATAAATTGCTTAAAAGACATTGTTTGAATGCATATCTTTTGAGTTTCTTTGTAAATAGATATTCTCTTCCTAGGAAATCTTGTTACATCATGACAGGAAGCTTGCCTTATATATTATTTTATAAAAGCTAAGGGATGTTGGTCACACTGGTTGCATTGAAACCACAAAGGGGAGGAAGTCTGAGTGCTTGCCCTGAATGACATAGATTTCCTAATTATTTCCTACAGTGTATGGGTCTTTTTTGCAACGAACACACACACACACACACACACACACACACACACACACAGCGAAGGCCAGAAATGACATAATAATTAATCAGATCTTCCTCATCTCAGAAAAGGAGGGAGTTGGTAGGCTTGGGTTGGCCTACTGTCCCAGGTCAATGTAGAATAATTTTGATTCTCCCTGAAGTGGCCATGTTCCTATTCTTTATCTTGCCAACTCCCTACAGTCTAACTAGGCAGATAGAAATGTTACAAAGGATCGCTAGGGGCACTCTCCCTCCAGGGAGCACACTCACGCCATTCCACTCCCCCCCTCCCAGGGCACATATCCCTCTCCTCTAAAGGGCCTATGAGACTTGCAGCCAGGGGAGCAGTGGTCCTTGTTTCACTGTCCTAAGTGTGCTTTTGCTGCAGTCAATAAATTCTTGCTTGCTTTTTAAAAACAAAACAAAGGATTGCCAGGGAACCAGGACACTTGGATTCTAATGTTATTCTTTTTTTTTTTTTTAAATATATTTTATTGATTTTGTACAGAGCGGAAGGGAGAGAAATAGAGAGTTAGAAACATCGATGAGAGAGTCATTGATCAGCTGCCTCTTGCACACCCCCTACTGGCGATATGCCCGCAACCAAGGTACATGCCCTTGACTGGAATCGAACCCGGACCCTTCAGTCCCCAAGCCGACGCTCTATCCATTGAGCCAAACCGGTCTCGGCTAATGTTATTCTTTTCTAAATGCCAGGCAGGACCTTCTCTCCTTACCCACAGGGGCACCTGACGCGAGACAATCCCAGCTCCTGAGAGTGTCGGCCCCGTTGTAGGCTCCACATCCTGGATGCTTTAGTTAATAAATAAACTTCAGTTAATAAATAAAACAGGAAATAGTAAATCTGTCTTTTGCAGTGTTAGAAAGCCAAGTAGCCACCAATCAAAAGAAGAAAACAGCCTTTTCAAAGAAAATCAATATAGAAATTAAAAGCAGTAGAGTTTTGTCCTGCTTATGCATTATTAAAAAGAGGAAGTAACTTTATTCAGAAGACACTTTTCAGGGGATGAATGTCTGAGAGTTGGGGGGTTGGGAGGGGAGAGCCTTTCAACTCAACAGTAAAAGCGGTTCATTGAGAGACCACATGAGACTCTGACAGCACCATGGCTGGGCGAGAGGAGGGGCTTGCTTAAAGACGCTGAGTGGACATCTCTGTAACTCACTAGATAATGGATCAGATATTGTAATGGACTTTGTAGTAGAGGCTGGCCGCAGAGTCAGCGTGTTAACTGAATAGTGTGTCACTCAGGTGATAGAATTCAGTCAGTTTGAGCCCGACTGGCCATAGTCATAGTTCCAAGGGGTAGATTTGGGTAGACAAATGGTTAATCCTGAGAAAGTACTCCTCGACAGATCTAAGTCCGGGTTCTGGTTAACGATAATCTGCCGTTCTCTATCTGGCTGTTTACATTTTATCTGCAGTTTACACTGGGGAAATTCCCTATATATCTTTTCACTCTAGTTTTCTTTGTTTTGTCTTCTCTTTAGTACGTAAGCTGGCACCTAATGAATTTCCTCATAAACTCTATGTCCAGAATTACACATCAGCTGTGCCAGGCACCTGCCTGACCATTCGAAAGTGGCTTTTTACAACAGAAGAAGAAATCCTCTTAAATGACAATGACCTTGCTGTTACCTACTTCTTTCATCAGGTAGGTGAATTGATTTTCCTAGAAAGGCCTGATTTTTTTTTTTTTTTTTTTTTTTATCTGTTCGTATGTAGTGGGTAATTTGCTAATTCGGTATCAATCCTTGGGTAATTTGCTTTGCCTCTTGAATCTTAGTTAAATTTATAAAATGTGTTATCCCATTTCACAAAATATAAATAAGCTTAAGAAGTGAAGATATCCTGGAGTTTAAAATATATTTATTTAAACAACAGAAAATGAGCATTATGGCTATATACCTTTTAAAATAATCTCTACCAAAATTACACATCCACAGAGTTTAAAACATCGTATTCATAGAGTGTAAATCATCATGTAGTTCTACATAGGTTATTACGAAAAATATTAGTTGCTTCCACTTATCTTCATCTCTCCACAAAGGCAGTCACTTTCACCTTCTTTAGCTTTGTTTTTTTCTTTCAGATTTGCATCCATGTCTCTGTAATAACTTGGTTATATTGCTCCTACTTGATTTTTCAAATTCAGACAATATCTCTTCATTTCCCACTAAAAAATGAGATTCTAGCTCCATTTTGTTCTTCATTCTTACTAATACCTGTATCTTTTCATCTCTCCTATCTTCCTAATATAGGCATATTATAATATTTATTAAATCAGTATTCAGTGTTTATATTATTATGATTCTACAAATAATAAATTTATAGCAGAGCCTTGTATTGTTGCAATGTGAACATTAGCTAGGAGTCAGAATATCTGGTTCAAGTATAGGCTCTACACTGGGCATAATCTTAGCATAGCTTTGCTAAAATCGGTTTCCTGATCATGTAAGTGGAATCATACGGTATTTGTCTTTTTGTGACTGGCTTATTTCACTTAGCATAATGTCTCATTCATGTTATAGCATGATTTCCTTCCTTTTTAAGGCAAAATGTTTCATTGTATGTGTATGTCTCATTTTACTTACCTAGTCATCTGTGGATGGACATTGGTTCTTTTCCCCATCACTTGGCTATTATGAATGCTACTAGGGGTCCAGTGCACGAATTCATGCACTTTGTGTTTTTGTGGGTTTTTTTTGTACTTTGAAAGGAACTGTGGGCCTTGAGGCTGTGGTGGGCACAGGGGCAGGCCTTGGCCCATCCTCTGCGCCCCCACCTGGTCCCTCCTGCTGCGGCCCCCCAGTCCCCTGTCTGCCGGCAGCCCTGCTCCCACCGCTGCTGCTCCCACCGCTGCTGCTCCCACGCACTGACTTCGCCAGACCCGCTCTCACCTGCTGACAGCATGGTGCAGTTGGGGTCATTGCTGTGAGCACCTGCAGGACCGTGGTGCATGGGAGCAAAACATTTTCAATGACCACCCAAGGCTCGCCCCGATGACAGGGACCGGTGCCCTGACTTGGTCTGGCGCCGGCGCTCACTGCCACCATCCTGCCATGACCAACACCCACCATGTTCCGCACACGCCCCCTGGTGGTCAGCACACATCATAGTGACTGGTTGTTCGTTTGTTCCCCTGTTTGGTTTATTTGCATATTATTTTTTATTATATAAGATTATGAACATGGGTGTGTAAATAATCTTTTCAAAATCCTGCTTTTACTATGACCAGATTGAGATTACTGGATTATATGGTAATTCTATTTATAATTTTTGAGGAACTGCCATACTTTTTCCATAGTAGCTATGTACACTATTTTACATTCCTAGTTTAAGGTCTTGTTTCATTTCATATGATACCATCTGTCTCTCATTTTATTCTCTCCTTAGCTTAATTCACTTGACACGCATATACAAATCAATCTTCCTTTTTAAAAAAAATGTTTTTTAATTGCTTATTTTAGCTCCCTACTGTCCTTAAGTCTAAATGCCTGTGCCTGCTTTTTAGGGTCCTTCCTAATCTGTTAACCTATTCCTCCAGCGCATTATTTTTCATTTTCCCTTAACCATGTACCCTTTATTCAAATTAGGCAAATCTGTCTCCTGACTGTAAATAACCTCAAACCCATTCCTATTTCCTGACTACAGCTAGTAGATTCTTCTATTCCATGTTGGCCCAACCAAGACTTCCTTGATAACTACAATTAGCAATAAGCTCTCGTGTTCTGACTGCATGTATCTTATTATCTATACCACACATTTTTGTTACTTCTTTGTTATCTTTAATTCAGTATTATATGCTCTCTTTTAATGTTCTCTAATTGTTCCACATATATAAATTAACCAGAGTTTAAATCTCTTAACATGAGAAACCAGATTCCTCCTGTGCCTACAACAATCCTTGAAATGCATACCAGACACTCCATACATGCTGCTTATTCCAGTAAATACATCCAGGTGGCAGAGTGCGCCAGTGATGCGATGGGCCATATGCATGAAAGTTATTCTGAAAATAGATCTGTCTCTGTTTCTATTCAGCATGTACTTGATAGTGATTTTTACATTTCTTTCTTTCCTGCCTCTTTTTGGTGACAGGCTGTCGATGATGTGAAAAAAGGCTACATCAAAGCAGAGGAAAAGTCCTACCAGTTACAGAAGCTGTATGAACAAAGGAAAATGGTCATGGTACGTCTACGTCCCCATAATCTCTCTAGAAAATAACTCCTTGACTCTTAAGCCTGTTGTTCCAGTCTTTTTTGAAAGATGTAGCAACCTGGTCAGTGGCTTAACTAATTTTTAAAAAGGAAAGGGATATAGGCCTTGACATAAAGTCCATTGTGCTCCTCCATTTAGCACATAAAGAGCTTATTTTGTTATATAGATATGTAACTTGATTATAAATAACAACCAAATGGAATTCTTTTTGATAGAAAAAAATCTAAAATAAAGATGTGTAAAACATTTAATATGATAAAGATAAGATTCCGTAAGAATTGATACTAGGTTTTTTACATTGGAAATTATTTTCGTTGTGATTTAGCGGTGGCATAATCATTTGTTTTTATAACTTCAGTCTCTGCAGTTGCTTAAATGTTTATGCACTGTAGTGCTTTTGGTTAGTATCATATGCCAGAGCTGTACTGGTTATTTCGATGGCTACCATCTTCATGTGGCTATTTAAATTTAACTTTATTTAAATTAAATAAAATTTAAAATTCAGTTCCTCGGATGCATTAGCCACACTTCAAGTGTGGAGTAGCACATGTGGCTAGTAGCTACTATATTAACTAGCTCAGATATAGAACATTTTTTTATCCCAGGAAGTCCTGTTCAGAGGGCTGCCTGGAATACTCCTTAAATGTTTTAAAATTAGTTTTTAATTTGTATCTGCCATATATAAAAGGATGGAAATTGTCAAAAATAAAATTTGTAATGAACACTTACAAAACTTCCACTCATAGAATTTTAAAGTATTTTTCTTGGCAAATTCACATATAGTTGAAATTTTTCCAATTAAAATTTTTCATGATTTCACACAAGGCAGTAATTGCATTGGTTATGATTCTTATAAATCACTCGAATTTCTTTGTACCTTCTGTGCACTTTTTATGAAGGACTTCATCTACCTAAATTAATTGGGTTGAAATAAGAATATACAAATTAGACATGAGGCTTAGCCCATAATCTTATGTCTAGCTGGGATAGTTATTTTCTCACTTATATGATGAAAAGTAAATTCCCAAAGATCAAGAAACTATCTACAAATTCTCTGCATATCAATAGACTAAAATAGGGAACAAAAATTATTTTAAATAGAATCAAGTCTATTTGTTGGATTTTGTTTATGGGAATTTTAATATGTGGGAGACAGGATTTTAAAAATCAACTTCCTGTTCTGTAAAATAATGGCATTGTCTTTTACATATTAATGCATGATTCTGACCAATACATCTGCATCTTTTTGGTTAAAAGGGCCAAATACTAAAGGACCATCAACCTCTGCAGTAGTTCTTTGCCTTTTTCAAAGCCAGTGGAATGAAAGTAACTTCATAAGGGTCTTTGGTGATACCCGTGTGGGTATTTGGTATACATACTGTTTTTTTGCACATGTAGTGCTACTCCAAACACACTCTCATCCATTTCTGCATTTTCCAGAAGTACTTGTTGTGCACCGGATGTGTGCCAGGCAGCTTTTCATGGCGGTCCAATTCCCTGGCAACATGCTTTCTCTTCCTTCTTTCCCCTAGTACCTCAACATGCTGAGAACTTGTGAAGGCTACAATGAAATCATCTTTCCCCACTGTGCCTGTGACTCCAGGAGGAAGGGGCACGTGATCACAGCCATCAGCATTACGCACTTTAAGCTTCATGCTTGCACTGAGGAAGGACAGCTGGAGGTGAGAGTTCAGCATGGGGCCGGGGCTGGGAACCCTGGCGATACTCTGATAGTCACTCTCTTGTTGTGTTTTAGTTCTGGTCGTGGGATGATGTCAGAACTGTTTGACGGGGGTAGATAAGTACGCACTGGATTCACGCTGATCCTCACCCTCACCTGTTACCCTGACTCTTATTCTTCTGTCACCTTTTCCTGAAGTGCTGCAGACAACTTCACTCGTCTCTCTCCTGCTGCCTGGCCGAGAACCGTCTCATTAAGCTTTCCAACATTCTCAAACTTACACTCTTGTTCTCGGTTGTTTAGAACCAGGTAATAGCATTTGAATGGGATGAGATGCAGCGATGGGACACAGATGAAGAAGGAATGGCCTTCTGTTTTGAATATGCACGAGGAGAAAAGAAGCCTCGATGGGTTAAAATCTTCACCCCATATGTGAGTGGTAGACGGGAAGCATGCTTGGGGAGGATACGCTGGGCTTAGAGTTCTTACACCAAAGGCTTCCGTGGAGAGAGCTACAGGGAGAGCAGTGGGCTGAGCTCTGAACCTGTTTGAATTCTAGAGCCCCAGTTCTTCCTGGTTTTCCTGGAGGCACCACTGGGATTGGCAGTTTCACATCCCGCTTGACCCACAGTTACCACTAGAAGGAGCCAGAGAGTCGTAGATGAGCCAGGCCTGGCTTTGCGGGGCTTGGCTTGTCAGGGTTCTTCTCTGGGCTGAGAAAGTTTGGAAGGTGGGGTGGCTCAGGGCAGAAGGTCAAAGGCACGGATGGCCCTTGGGTACCTGGTCCTGCCAAGTCAGTGAGCGTTGCTGTGTTCTTTTTTCAGTTCAATTACATGCACGAATGCTTCGAGAGGGTGTTCTGTGAGCTCAAGTGGAGAAAAGAGGTAATTCCAAACAAACTTGAATTGACTATTTCCTCTTTGTTTGTTTAAATGTATAGGCTTTCAGCCACATAGCCTGGCGCCCTTCCCCCATCCCCATCTTCCTGGGACTGTTGGTTAGGTGATGACCCATGGCAGCCAGGATGCTCTCACACAGAGGGTCAGCTTTTGGATGCTAAACAGACTGTGTAAAAGCCCTGCTTCTTCCTTTGTCTAGAGCAGGGGTGGGGAGTGTGTGGCCCATGGGCTGTTTACAGCCCAAAAAATGATTTGGTCTGGCCCTGCCAAGTCATTATGGGGTGAGTTAATTAAATGACCAAATGGAGCAGGCTGATTTTTAAGTTGATAATTTTGTGTGGCCCTTGAATGATGTTATAAATATCCAAAAGGCCCTGAGCAGGAAAAAGGTTTCCTCCCCTGGTCTAGAGGATGGCCACTGGCTGCAGGGTACCCCATCTCTCAGGACTTCATGGACCCCCCCCCCCCCCCCGCCTGATTTTTTCAAAGCTCCCTCCATGCTGTTCCTGACCCAGGGGGCAGCTGTCCTCAGTTTTAGCCGCTCTGTCCAGGCCAACCACAAATGGTGTGTGGGGGCAGGTCTTCGCCTGCTTTCCTGCTGTCTGTGTGCCCGTGCTGGGGCAGAATGAGGAGAGTCTGAATGTTAGCCACTGAGTCTCGAAGAAAATGTTCCCGAGGTTCAGCAGTAGCGTCAGGAACACAAGAATGTATATTCTTGGTGCAGTAGAGGCACACTGGTCTTTGGGCACAGGATCTGGATTCTCTCCTGGCTTGTCTTTCTCTGATTTTGGGCAAAGCAGTCTCCTAGAGTCCAGTTTCCTCATTTTCTCTCATGTGTAAATGGGAAGGCTGAGCCAGATACTTAACAGCAGGTCCCTTCCAGCTCTGCAGGCTGGGATTCCAGGTGGGAAGGCACAGGGGAAGAGGCCCATCCGATCGAGTCATCCAGTCGTGCATTTTCTGATTCCGTTTGGACGGTGTCTCCGGACTGGAGGAGAGGTAGACATCCGAGGCTTCCCAATAACTCTCCTTTGTTTCTTTCAGAACATTTTCCAGATGGCGCGGTCACAGCAGAGGGATGTGGCCACCTAGCCTTCCCTCACCCCCTTCTCTTCACCTCCACCCTCCGACCCCTTCGTCTCCCATGTCAGACAGAGTAACCATTAACACAAAGGAAGAGGAAAAGGAAAAGTCATTATACTCAAAGCCCTAAACTAAATAATAATAATCCTTCTGAATGTCATGTCTTGGAATTGAGCCGGTAGAAAACACCAGATTGGTCAGCACCAGGAGCCACCTGAGCTAAGATAGGAACGGGAATGAGCCCAGCCAACGCACCGACGGTCTCTGTCCTCTCACTGGGCCTCGCACCCACAGACTCTCCTTGTACTATATTTTTAAGACTGGAACTATGAACTCCATCCATTTGCACTGTTCATACATATGTATGTATGTATGTAAAAATTATATATACACAAATTAGCTGCACGTATTTACATATATATATTTCTTTTTAAATTTCATATTGATGGCAGTACCTTTTTTAGCTTGTGTTTTTACACACCTTTCACTAGGATTCATGACTTCTTTCTTGCTCTCTTTCTTTTGAAACAAACTTTAAAAAGGAAAAAAAAAAAAATTTACAGGGAAAATACCTCTCCTCGCGAAGGACTCGAAAAGTTTACAGCCTGCTTGGGTTCCCCCCCTTTTTGTACGGAGTGCGGGTTCTGGCTCACCTGTGACTGTAGAGTCTGAGGAGCAAGGAGTTTCTTTTTCTTCCCGGAAGCTGCTGGGGAGAAGGGAGGGGCGTGTTCCTAACGGGGCAGCCAGGCTGCGGTCTGCAGGGGCGCCTGCAGGCGTGGGGCGGTCTCTCGATTCCAAGACATCTTCCTGGTCTATCCGACTCTCCACTCCTGGCTCTCTAGCCACAGTCCACACCTTCCCGCTTCCCCGGGGCCCCTGTGTGCTCCCTCTCCCCTGGCCTACAGTGGGAGGGGAGCTCAGGAGGGCAATGCCACAGGGACCTGAAACACTTCCTGGTCATAGTTTCACTGCTTTTCTGCAGCTGAGGTAGGACCAGGGGCCAGAGTCAACGCTGATACCTTTGGGCACAGAGATCGGACGTAGGTAGGGGAAAGGAAGGGAGAAACGCCCCATGTACATAAGCTTTTCCCTACTCTGTGACCAGTAACCACCCATAACTATGACATTCTCTGTGGCTTCCTTAAGCAGCTGACAGCATCCCCAGGCCTTGGGGAAACTTGGGATGGGTCAGTGGTCGGTGTGAAACAAACCGCATCCGTCCCAGCCAGCTGAGGACCCAGGAAGGAGCAGTGGGA
Source organism: Pipistrellus hanaki (assembly GCF_964339955.1). NCBI lineage: Eukaryota > Metazoa > Chordata > Mammalia > Chiroptera > Vespertilionidae > Pipistrellus > Pipistrellus hanaki. Next base: position 7,767,888 of record NC_140520.1, read on the forward strand.
ATATGGTTTCATTAACAGGAGACTGAAGGAGATCCTTTTCGTCCCTTAAAGATCTCATCTGACCTTGCAGGTGGCCCTTGAGGTCTAAGAGCTGCACCCCGGGGCCGGGGTTCGGGGCTGACGAGAGCAGGGCCGCATGGTCGGCCCGCGGGCTCTGTCTTCAGAGGATTGCACTGGGGGCTCTAAGCCAGGCTCGGGTGCAACGGAAACACATCTTTGAACCTTCTTTTCCTTTCCCTCTCCACCATCTGAACAGAAACCTCCAGAGGGTGGCGTCTTTTGCTTTGTCTAACTGGGAGGCAACCATAGTTGGTTGTAGTCAACTCCACTGAGCAGTGTTGGGGTGCTTTGACGTTTTCTTTTTTTATAACTTGTTTTTGCAAATCATTGTGAATCCTCTTTCCCTCTGTTATCCTGGCAGCTGTTCGCCCCAGGGGAGTGTGGGATCGTACAGGATATCCTTCCTGTCCCCTCTCCCCTCCTCCACACCCAGGTGGAATCAGAGCTCGAAACATGTGAACACCGAGCGTTGAAAGTTGCAGAGGGTGATCCCTGATGAAGGCTTTGTCCCGGGATTAGCTTCTTTTGGCTGCAGTGAATTTAATGATGAGCCAGAGGCCCTGGAAAGAAGACCCCTGGGTTTTCCACTCCTAGATGCTAAAGAGGATTCGAGGCCAGCTTTGTTGAAACTATATAAAACCGCAGCAGTTTACCCCTGTCCCCTCATTGTGGGCCAGGAGGCCCTGTGGCAGCCCACGTGCTGCCCTCCGCCCTCGAGGCTGTGGGGAGCCCTCTGAGCGGACAGGTGCTGCTCTGGCCCCTTTCTGGCATGTTCACTTGGTGCTTTGGATGGGTCAGTGGCCGGTGCTTCGGAGAGTGGGCGAAGACCCACAGGTTGGCGCTCCCTCGGCGGCAGGCTCTGTAGGAACAGGCCCTGCTTGAGGCTGCAGCACTGACGGCGCTGGCTGCTGCCCGGTAGGTAGGGAGGCCCGGGCCAGCGCTTGTCTTGGCCCCAGCAGGTGCCTGCAGAGGCCGAGGGCACTGGCCGGGGAGCACCAGAGGATCCAGCCTCCTTTGCATGAAGCAGTGTTAGTGTGACACTCCTTTCCCCTTGCCCTGCGTGTCCTCTCTCGAATCCCTGCCCCCTTTCTTGGTCCTGGGTTCGGCCCGGGGAGGCTTCCTGTGCAGCTTGTCTCTGGGAAATGGAAGGGCTCCCTTCCCCCTGCCGTGCCCCAGCGGAGCCAGCAGGATGCTCCTGGTCTCCCGCCGTCCTCCCCTCCACTCAGCTTCTCTCTTCTTCGGTGAAAGCTCCGCTTTCCTCCTGATCGGGAGGAAGTGCAGGCCCTGAGCAGCCTGTCCCCACAGAAAGGTGTCCTGGGGCCAGGCCTGAGGCTCGGCTCTCTCTGTTTATATTCTGCTCTCCATTTCTCCGCCCTCCCCTTGCCCCAGGCCTCAGCTCAGCACAGGGGAGTGCTCAGAGCGGCTGAGGCCTGGAGGGAGCTCTCAGGGAGGAAAGAGAAACATTCAGTGTCCCCATGCCTGGCCGTCCGGTCTCATCCTGTAGTTCCCCAGGCCAGCAGCTCTGGGTTTTCCCCTCGTGCGGCTCCCGACCCAGTGCTTGGAGCCACAGGATAGGGCATTGGCGGGAGGAGGACCTCTCTCATCTCAGAATTTTCCAACTCCTGGGTGGCTCCTAGGAGGCAGTGTTCTTAAAAGGGACTGCGTCCTGGTCGGTCTGAAGCCCCCGACTTGGAGGGACTGCTGTGCCCTCCCTCCGCCGCCGTGCACGCCGGTGGGGGCTGCAGCAGGAGGAACCCTGGGGGCTGTTGGACTCCCAGCATTCACCAGGTTCACGTGTCCCATTCGCTTCCTTTGGAGGGAGGAGGTGTGGCTGAATACTGAGAGAGCGCATAGAGGCGATGGGTGTGCTCCAGCACCTCATCTCCCAGTCCCACCTGCCACCTTCCTCTTCTCCTGAACCCACGCACACCGTGCCAGGCCTCACTCACACCAGGACACCATCAGCTCACCCTCAGCAATAATCTCAGGTGTGTGGGAAGCTTGGGGCTGGGCAGGGGGAGGTCGGAGTCGAAGAGGGGAGTGACACGGGGTGAGGTGCGCGGCCAGCTGCTAACGTTGACACCAGTTTCATGTCATGCTCCCTTTTCAAGCCAGTGAGCTGGGCTTCAGTTTCCCCCAGGCCATGCACACTTAATTTATTTGAGAGAAACTCTAATTGTATTTTCACTGCAGTATCTTGTATTTTTTATTTGTGATTTAAGAAATGTGAAGAGAAAATACACAGACACATAATGGCTAGCAGTGTTTCTTTCATTCCTGGTTCTAGAGCTAACCACTCTGAAATTGTTCGGTAATGTCACTTAGTGTAATTAATTGTAACATATTCTTTTAAATAAATTGATTTATTGATGAAACTATCCTTTGGTTTCCTAGGTTACAAATCCTTTCCTAGGTTACAAAAACACAAAGACTGCTCTGTGTTTCCACCTTTGGGTGGTGTGGGAAGCAGTGCAGAGAGGCCTTTGAGATCTGAGTTGGAATGGTCTGGAAACGGGAAGGAACAGTTATCCCAAGTAACAAGTGATCTTCTGAAGGCGGGCGATGGGGAGGGGGAGAAAAGGAGAAGCTGGAGGCCTCTGGTCTGACGTTGTGTTCAGCGACTCCTTTGAAGGTTCCTTCTCCCTCAGACCTCAGTTGGCTGTGCCAGCCTGCACAAAACCCACGATGGCTCACAGGGTCCTCCCTGACCTTATGCAGACAGATCCTGGCAGAGTCCTTGGGACACATCTTAGTACCCAACCCCAGCAACATGTATGGACTTTGTCATTTTTCTACTTTATGTATATACTAGAGGCCCAGTGCATGGATTTGTGCACCAGTGGGGTCCCTCAGCCTGGTCTGAGCCTTCTTGCAATCTGGGACCCCTCAGGAGATGTCGGACTGCCTGCTTTGGCCCGTCCCTGAAGGCCTGCAGGATCAGGTCGAAGCTGGCAGTCCGACATCCCCCAAGCGACATAGTGCTCCAAGTGGTAGGTGCTGGGGAGGAGTCCAGGCCAGGCGCCATGCCACTCCCGCTCATCCCCAGCCCCATTGCGCCTATCCACCGCCCTTGGTAGCCCTGCCATGAGCCCATCAGCTCACCGGCGCTCCCGCTGTGGGTGTGCACTGACCACCAGGGGGCAGCTCCTGCGTTTAGCATCTGCCCTCTGGTGGTGAGTGTACATTATAGTGACCAGTCGTTCAGTCGCTTAGGCATGTGTGTGTGTATGTATGTGTATGTGTATGTATATATATATATATATATATATATATGTTTAATTGATTTTTTTTTTTTTTTTTAAAGAGAGGGGGAAGGAAAAGGGAGAGAAAGAGAAACATCTGAGAAACATTGACTGGCCACCTCCTGCACACCTCCTTTTGGGGATCAAACTTGCAACTCAGCATATGCCCTGACTGGGAATTGAACTGTGACCTCTTGGTTCATGGGCTCATGGACGCTCAACCTCTGAGCCAAAGCTCTTAAAACCGAGGTGGGGAAATGGGATTTCTTGAAGGAATTATTCAGACTCCCCCGCCACCCCACCCCCTGTAGTCCCCCTCACTGAGGATGCTTTTCTCGATGCCTTTTTGTTTCTATAACTGGAAGGTGTCTCCTAATACTGGCCATTAGCCTGTCAGCCCCACTCTTCTGCCTGGAGAACTTCTTTTCCTTCCCTCTTCTTTTTCTGTTGCCATCAACAACGTTAGAGCAGCACCTCCATTATTTTAGAAGAAACTGGTGCTAAGCATCATTTTGCTTGGTCTGAAGTGAGGTGATGTCACCCTACTTGTTCTCTGTCCCATCTTATCACTGAAGCTAACAGAACCCTCCCCTCCCTCCTGTACACCCCTCCTGCTCTGTTGGGAACCAGCATGCCTGAGAAATCTGCTGGTAAGGAACCAGCCAGGAGCCTCTTTTCTGTCTCAGATGGCTGCCTGAGTGTTCCTGTCAAAGGACCTAGAGAATCCCTGCCCAAAGGTCCTTCTGTTTTCTCCAAAGACTGCTCTGTGTTTCCTCTGCCCCCGTGATAATCATTCAGCCTTGATTATCCACTGCTGCTCCGGAGAGTCTGGCTGCAGCCTTGCCAGGACGGGGTGTGTGTGTGTGTGTGTTTGTGTGTGTGGTGTGTGTGGTGTGTGTGTGTGTGTCACAGCTCGTTGCAGGGACAGCGATCAGTGAGGCATCCCTCAGTGTCTGTGGGGCCCTGAGACCCGGAGGCTCCAGGAGGGAGGACACCTCCCCGCCTTGTTATATGCCAGCCCCATGGCCCGCCTCACCCCCAGCCAGCCAGTCACTCTGGGAGGAGAAGCCCTTTGGGCAGAAACCCATCCCATCTTTCTGTCCTGACCCAGAAACGGTTGCCAAGCCACAGAGACAGCTGAGGGGAAATTCATAATGTGGATAGCAGCTCCTGTCCTCACACTCCTCTTCCCGTCTCTGAACGCGCGGGCACACACACACACACACCCTCTGTGTAATGAAGATTTCAGTGCTGGGTGCATGGCCAAGAGTCCCGCTGGGTTCTCTTCCTCCTGAAGTGAGGTGCCGTCCCTGATCTCTCCCGAGCCAGGAGCCCTCTCCTCCGGAAACGGGGCCCACAGAGACGTCTCTGGAGCGCTTGGCACGGTGCTGCTCTTGAACTTCTTAGCGCGGGCAGTCTCCTGAGAGGAGGCCAGAGTGTGGGCCGAGGTGCCGTGGGGGGTGGGGGGTGACTCCTCACAGAACAGCTGTGGCCGAGGCCAGGTGGGGGGGAGGGGGAGGGGAGAGGTGGGTGGGCCGTAAGAAGATGCTTAGAAGCCAGTGGCCTCTGTGCCAGAAAGTCAGAAAGACCACCCGGGTGAGCCCCTGCCCAGCCCCACGGCAGGCACAGGGAGTCCAGGAGCCAAGAGGCTTCTGGCTCAGCCTACCGCCTGCTCCCGGGGGTCTTTGCCTGGAGTCAGAGCTGTGGAGAGCGGCTACAGTGTCTGGACAGGTTCAAGCCTTGGGCTAATGAGAGGGCACAGTCCTCTCATGGCCACGTGCAAGTCCCAGCCTGGAGGGCAGAGGCCTCCCAGCACAATGATAGCCAACAGCTGTAGTTGTCAGCTGGAACCTGTGGTCCAAACACGTGGCCCCACGTGCCTGAGTGACGTGGGCTTGATAGAGTTCAGGTGCATGTAGTTGAGTAGGATTGAAATCCAGGAGAATGTTGTAAACATCTTGACCACGCCCTTACTTTGCCTGGTGGAATCGGGCTATAAAATGAAGACACAGTGTGTAGGTCATGGCGCTGTCGCTAGCTCTCCATCAGAGAGGACAGCATCCCACCGAGATCCAGCTTTCATTCTCTCGTCTGTCTTTTCTCCATCTTTACCGCCCCCTCTCAGGCCCACCGAACCTGGCTGGGCTGGCGGCACTTAAGACACCCTGAGGCTACATGTGCCATGGTTGCCACAGGTGGCTGACCGGTGGGAGGAGAGCACCATGGGCTCAGGGGTCTGACAACCTGGGTCAGCGCCCGCAGTGCCATGGCTCTGGGCAGCTGATTGCCCTCCGAACCCTCCCTTTCCTGTGTGTAACGTTACTTCCTGCCTCGCAGGAGTGCCGGGGGTTAAGTGAGGAAATACACATGTAGACTAAAAGCTTTGTAACGGTGGTGGCACAGCCAGCTCCCGGGGTCCCCGCTGGCCAGGGCAGGGCAGGTCAGAAGTCCTTGGCCTTTGGAGGGACAGGTGTGTGTGTGTGTGGTACAGGAGGGGCATCCACAGAGCGCTGCAGAGTTAAGCCCTACAGAAGGGCGAGGTCGTGGGATCGTAAGGTGGAGGCCTGGGCACCACGCAAAGGCATGGGCGGGCCCTTCCGAAGAGTCGTGTCCCCCCCCCCCCCCGCTCCCCTCCAAACCGCACTCTCCCCACTCCCCTCCTCCCGATGTGCGCAAGCCCCCACCTTCGGCCTTCGGGGACTCTTTCGGTGCTTTTAATATTTTTCCTTTATTTAGACAGAAAAGATGAGCTCTTTTAAAAGTAAAATGCAATAAATAAATAAGTTAAGCATAGAGAAACGTCTGAAACGGACTCCCCGGGTCTCCCCGTAACCACTCCCACCCCCACCCCGCTTCCTTCCCCTAAAACCTTTTTCCTAAAGAAAAACCCCCCGTTATCCCTCCCCACCCCCCCTCCTCCCTAACACCCCGTTACCCCCAAAGCAAAGGGAGAGATCGAGAGAGAAGAAATCCGAGGGGAACATGGTCTAGAGACTCCCCGAAGAGAGATGGCAGCGTCCGGGCCGGGCGGGCCGGGCTGGGTAACGCACGCACGGCTGGTGGTGGTATGTACACGGAGGGACCAGCAGACTGTAAACATTTTTAGGGGCTCGGGGAGGGCTTTTCCTCCTGAGAGGAGGAGGGTCTCTGTGGCTGACTGGCCGAGAGGCAGCCCTCGGGCTCCCCCACACCCTCCTTGGAGGGGGCCCGTAGGGAGGCAGTGAGTTTTAGGGCTGGGAGCCCAGGGGTTAGGGGTGTCCTACCTCTAGCTGAGGGTGGCACGGAGCAAGGACCAGCTTCTGAGAGGCCCCTGACGCGGGGAAGAGGCCGGGGGGGCGGCCGGGGCGCAGGGGGGAGCCTTTGGCCCTCCCCCGGTCAGCTAGATCAGGCCCCGGTGGGGGCGCAGGAGGCCCGTACAGGAGCCCCCCCAGAAGGCAGGTGCCCCGAGCCTCAGGCCTGTCCCTCTCTCCCTCACAAAGGCCAGAGGGCACGGGGAGGACACGGGCCTTGCGGAGAGGCGGCGGCAGGAGCGGGTGTGTCCTGTCCCTCAGAGCCCAGCGGAGGCCCAGGGGTGTGCGGAGAGCCTGGGCCGGGCCGAGCCCCTTCCCGTGGCGTCCGGACCTGCGAGGAAGGAGACACGGTGACGCCATGGGGAAGGCGCCCACGCAGGTCCCGGCTGGGGGAGGGGAGGCGGCTGGAGTGGCTGAGGAAGGCATGTCACCAGAGAGAGGCCTCAGCCCAGACGGAACCTCCGGCCCCAGCCTGTGGACAGGGGGCAGGGAGGGAGGAGGTGGGAGGGAGGAGGTGGGAGGGAGGGAGGGCGGATGGTACAAGAAACCAAAGGCATTAGGAAGGAAATGCTAACAGCCCGTGAGAACAGAAAGGTCGGAAGATACAGACAGGGACCGGGGGGAGAGGGGCCAGGAGACAGACAGCAGACAGGCAGGCAGAGAGGAGGAGGAGGAGGAGGAGGTGCGGTGTTGGGACAGACCCCTGAGGAGGGAGCAGAGGGCCACGGGGCGGGCAGAGCAGGCGGGGGGAGCCCAGGGCCCCCAGGGTGCTCTCATTCCTTTGGGGAAGGAACGGAGAAAGCCGAGGAGAGATGCACGGACACAGACCACAGTCACCAACCACTGTCAACCAAGCACGTCCCGCGAGCGGCCCCGGCCCTAAGCCTGGGCTGGGGGCGCTTCCCTCCGCGGCCCCCTCCCCGAATAACAGACAATCGGCTCCAAAGACAACACGCTCGTTCCATGCAACTTACAGGGGCCCGGAGCAGGGGTCCGGGGATGGGGGCTTCGGCCGACAATGGACACGGGCCCTGGGCTGGGGGCCCCCAGGGTGGGGGGAGTTAAGCAGCCAGGATTGGGGGGAAAGGGGAGAAACAGAAAATGTGGGTATTGTTCTTGGGTTGTATTTTTTTCCGGGGGGGGTTTGGTCCAAAGGAGGTTAAACAACATAAAAGGAACCGAAGCTCACGGCTCCGGGCTGTGAGGTTGGGGGTGAGGGGCCCCTTCAGGGAAGTTCACGGGCTCAGCACTGCAGTCCCCGCCACCTGAACCAGAGCTGCTCCCGGGAGGCCTGCGGCCGGGGCTCCCCATTCTGCTCTGGGCACTCTCCACGGGCCCACGGGCCCATGGCCACATCAAAACCACCTGGAGTCCAGGGGCCCTGGGACCTGATATTCCAGCAGCAGGGCGTCTACGGCCCGGCTCCCACAATTCCTCTCCAACCCAAAGGAAGACCAGCGAGACACACACAGACACATGGACACAGCAGACGAACGAGACCAGATATTAGGGAAGACCTGGGAGTGCACACGGATATGTAGACTTCTCTCTCTCTCTCTCTCTCTCCCTCTCCCTCTCTCTCTCTCTCTCTCTCTCTCTCTCTCTCTCTCTCTCTCTCTCTCTCTCTCTCTCTCTCTCTCTCTCTCGTGTGTGTGTTGGGGGGTGAGGCTTGGATGATTGGAAACCAGCCAGAGGCAGGGCACCCCTGAGGCTGTGGGGACCGTGGGGGGCAGAGGGCGGGAGGGCGGGCCTGGCTGCAGCGCGTGCCCAGAACACAGCCCGCAGCCACCAGCGGTGGAGGAGCCACGGGGCGGCCGCAGGACCCACCTGGGGCCTCAGTAGGGCCGGTTGGCGTCCTTAGGCCGCTTGAGCTGGACCTTGAGGCGCTTCATGCCAATCTGGAAGCCGTTCATGGCCTGGATGGCAGCCTGGGCGCTGGCCGGATTGTCGAAACTCACAAAGCCTGCGGTGAGAGGGGCATGAGGCCGGCCCGGCACCACCTGCTGCCCGCGGGCCCATTCAATGCCTGGAACAGGCCCAGCACACGGCCGGCCGGCAGGCAGGTGCTCGGTGGACGGCTGAGAGTGCAGCGGCCCAGCCACTCTCACTGGGACCTTCTTCCCAGCGCTCGCTGAGGGGGAGCCCCTTCCTCGGCCTGGGTGGTTGTGAACCCCCTCCCCCGGAAACGCAGCCTCCAGCCCCTCCATGACCTTCTGGCTTCCTCCCCTGAGCCTCGCAGGCAGAGGCCTGAAGGCAAACTAATCCGACTCCCAAAGCCTTCCTTTCGGAGCCAGACATCCCCTTGCAGAGCCCCCAGACCTCATGGAGCAAGGGGAAAGGGAACCCCGGTTTTCTGGAGGAGAGATAGGCCTGGGCAGCTGCTGGGAGCGGGTGTTCGGTGAACAAAAATGGTGGTGTTTGCTGACTCTTGGGCAATCTGGATTCCCAATGCTGGGCCCACTGCAACCGGCAGTGCTCCAAGTGTGTCGGGCCTTGTCCTCGTTTGGAATTTGGCAAAAAACGTGCCATAATTTATCTCCTAGGTCAGTGGTCTGCAAGCCGTGGCTCCTTGGCCCCTTGCCTGTTCTAACGCCACTTCTTCAAAATAGACTCGCCCAGCCCGAAAACCGACTTCTGCGCGTGGGCCACGAAGTTTCAATCGCACTGTACATGCCCGCCTGCCCACACGTGGTATTTTGTGAAAGAGCCACACTCAAGGGGCCAAAGAGCCCCAGGTGGTTTGCCGACCGCTGTCCTAGGTCATCCTATTCTTACCAAAACACTTGCTCTGATTGGTGGCCCGGTCCACAAAGACTTTGGCTGAGATGACGTGGCCAAAGGGGACGAACATCTGGAGGATCTCGGAGTCGGTGAACTCCTGGGGCAGGTGGTAGATGAAGATGTTGCAGCCGTCAGGGCCTGGGGGGCAGCAGACAGGAAGAGCTCGGTGCCGGGGGTCAGGCGTGGGAGAGCGGGTCCTGGGAGGACCAACAGGGGCCGGGGTGCAGCCACCTCTCCCACCCACGGGGCCAGCGCTGGGCTTGGCCTGGCATAAGGGAGTCCAAGCCCTCCACCAGGGCACCCCATCCCCTGGGCCACCCAGGCCGTACCTTCCCGCTGCTGCTGCTGCTGCTGCTGTTGCTGTTGTTGCTGCTGCTGTTGCTGCTGCTGTTGCTGTTGTTGCTGCTGCTGCTGCTGCTGGGGTGGAGGTGGGGGCTGCTGGGCGACCAGGGCAGGAGGCTGCGGGAACGCAGGCGCAACCAGGCTGTAGGCTGCTGGGTAGGCTGCTGGGGTGGGGAGACAGAGAGCTCCTGGGGCTCCCGAGATGCCCTGGCCCCGGCCTCCCGCCAGCCCTGTCTCCCCGCCCGCCCCTGGCCCAGGGAGGGCTGCCCCATTGCCCAGCCCCGGGCCTCTTCCGCCATCATCCCTCCCCCCGGGCCGGGCCTGGGCTCACCCGTGTAGTGCTGCATCCCCGCGTAGGCCTGCTGCAAGGCGTCCACGGGGGCCGCGGGGCTCTGGGCTGGGGGGCAGAGCAGAGGCCGGCAGGTGGGGACTCGAGCCTCGCCTAGGCTCGGGCACGAAAGGAGAGGGTGGGCATGCACGGGCTCCCCTGGCATTGGCAAGACCTGAGTCTGGCCGGCTGTGCAACCCAGGACAAGTCCCTCCGCCTCTCTGCGCCTCCGCGGCCCCAACTGAGGACGGGGAGGAAGGTCCCTGCCCAGGTGACCGAGCAGGAGGCCTCTGTCCCCGGGCCAGAGCCGGGAGGTGTGGGCAGCAGAGACCCCCACCTGGGTAGGGGTGCACCCCGTTGGGATACAGAGCATCAGGAGCAGGCTGCCCGGCGGGCTGGGTGGGCACCGGGCTGTAGCCGTTGACGCCCAGGGCGGCGGGGATCGCCGAGACGGGCGTGGCAGCGATGGCAGGAGGGGTGCTGGTTCCTGGGAGGAGAAGGCGACAGACGGAGCAGAGGAGCCGACACACACACATGCAGACAGACGGCCGGTCAGCGAGTCAGCGGGCTGACCGATCGCCCTCGGGCCCCACGCCCCCGCCCCGCCCCGCCCTTACCTGAGGACGGGGTGATGGGGGTGGCGATGAGGCCATTGGCATTGATGGCGGCCATGTGCTGCATCTGCACGGCAGCCATGGTGGCCATGGGGCTGAGGTAGGCACTGTGAGCCGCCACCAGGGCCGCCTGCTGCTGCATCAGCTGGGGGCGGGGGGAGAGGAGCGTGGGCCCGCGCCCTGCCTGGCTCCCTGCCCACCCCGGGCACTGGGAGGGAGGGGGCAGGAACCCGGGGCTGGGCACTGGGGGGAGGGGGCGGGACCCGGGGCTGGGCGCTGGGGGAGGGGGCGGGACCTGGGGCTGGGCGCTGGGGGGAGGGGGCGGGACCCTGGGGCTGGGCGCTGGGGGGAGGGGGCGGGACCCTGGGGCTGGGCGCTGGGGGGAGGGGCAGGACCCGGGGCTGGGCGCTGGGGGGAGGGGGCGGGACCCGGGGCTGGGCGCTGGGGGGAGGGGCAGGACCCGGGGCTGGGCACTGGGGGGAGGGGGCGGGACCCGGGGCTGGGCGCTGGGGGGAGGGGCAGGACCCGGGGCTGGGCACCGGGAGGGGGCAGGACCCAGGAGGAGCGGGCTGGGCCGCGGGGGCGGTGCTCACGGCCTGGGTGTAGGCGCTGTAGGCTCCGAACTGGAGGGCGATGGGGCTGAACATGCCCAGCTGGGTGGCCACCTGCTGCATCCGGCGGAGACCGCGCTCCTTCTCCGTGTCGGCAAACTTCACCACCAGGCTGGACGAGGCGCCCTGGGCACGGCCCGCGGCGGTCAGGGGCAGAGCGGGCTGCCCCCGAGCCCCGGCCCGGCTCAGGCCCACCCTGGCGTGGCCTCCGGGGAAGCAGCCATCGGAGCGGCTCCGTCCAAAGGGCGGGCTCTCCTCCCCCCTACCCCCCCCTCCCTCCTCACTAGAGGCCAGAAAACGCTGGGGAGGCGAAGGCACGTGCTGGGAAGGCAGGGGCCTCGCTGGCTGCTCCACGGGGATTTGATTTGGAGCGGGAAATGCTCCGGGGGTCAGGTTAATCTCAGGCTGGTCAGGCCTTGCTGCTGCCCCACCCCCTTTCCTCAGTCCCCAGCCCCCACACCCCAGCCCCCAGGCTTAGGAGATGCAGCCTCAAAGTTGAGCATCAGTGTGCACCCAACAGAAGCCAAACTGGAACCTTCGTGAGGATTGTTGTGGAGCCGGAATCTGAGTGCACGTCTCTACCCCGCGCTGCAGCAAGGCCCCGGCTAAGTGCCCGCTGACCCCCTCCCTGCTGAGGCCTCAGGTGAGCGGGCGCCTGCGGGGGGGCAGCTAGTGGGGGCACGGTGTGGGCTCTGCACCCCATGAGTGCAGTCCCTGACCCAGTGCTCAGGGGCCGGGGCTCGTGGGGCCCAGCCAGTGAGGGGGGGGGGGGGATGGGAAGGTGGAGAAGAGGGGGGAGATGGGAAGAGGCTGAGGAGGGTGCAGGTAGGAGAGGAGGGTGAGGGCGTTTGGACTGAAGATGAGGTTCAGGGACGAGAGACGAAAGGTAGGGAGACGCTATTTGAAACGTGAAGGTGTCCCTAGGAAGTCTGATGCTCCTGCCGGAAAATTCCTTCCCAACAAATTCAAAGCTCCTGTGGGGAGCAGACCGGCCCCTCTGGGCCAGGGCTGGCCGCGGGCCAGGCGGGCGGGAGAGGCCTGGGGGGGTGGAGGGGGCTCACCGGCAGGGTCCGGCTGCTGTGAAGGGTGTTGATGGCCGCCTGGGCCTCGGCGTGGGTCTGGAACTTCACGAAGGCGCAGCCTGAGAATCGCGGGGCGAGGAGGAAGGAGTGAGCAGCCACTTTTGAGGCCCCCACTGTCCCCATTGCCCCAGAAGCCGGCGGGCCAGGCAGGCGGGCCGGGGTGGGCAGGCTGGGGCAAGCAGCCGGAGGGCCGGGGCAGGTGGGCTGGGGCAGCCAGGCTGGAGTAGGTGGGCCCGGGCAGGCGGGCTGGGGCGGGCGGGCCGGGGTGGGTGGGCCGGGGCGGGCAGCCGGAGGGCCGGGCAGGCGGCCGGAGGGCAGGGGTAGGTGGGCCGGGGCAGGTGGGCCAGGGCGGGCGGCCGGGACCCCCCGGCTACCTTTGCTGGTGCCGTCCGGCCCCCGCAGCACAGTGCACTCGTCGATGGTCCCGAAAGGCTCGAACATCTTGCGGACGTCCTCATCTGTCTGCTGCTTCCCGAGCATCCCCACAAACAGCTTCCGGTCTTCTGGGGACGGGGGGCAGGAGGGGGGCATGGTCAGGGCCCCCGGGGTGCGTTCCCGCCGCCCCAGCCTGGGACAGGCAGGACCCCGCCCTTTCCCTGCAGCCCAGCTCTCCCCTGGGGACCAGCTCTCCCCTGGGGACCAGCGGCTTGGGTATGAAAGGGGTGAAGGCGCAGTTACACCGAGGGCCCATCCCGTTCCCGAAGGACTCGCAGTCCCCGCGGGGCCTCAGCCTTGCCGTCTCGAGGCTGGGCTGACTCCGCCACGCTGACTGCCATGCCGACCTTGACTGGGAAGCCTTCGCAGCTCTGGCTTCCTTCCTCAGAAAGGCTGCCCCATGGCTAGGCCCAGCCCTGGCCTCGCCGGCTGAGGGGAAGGGACTGAGTCCAAAGGCGCAGCACCACCTACCTCCGCGGCTCTCGCTGTCGGCTGGCTTCACCTGGATTGGCCTGTTCATCTGGAGGAGAGAAGAGAGGGCGGGTGTGGGGCCCGCCCCGGACACCCAGAGCCCTCCCCAGGCCGGGGCCTGCAGGAGGCCAGAGGGCGGGAACCCAGGCCCAGGAGGCTTCTAACGTGCTGGCGGGGAGGAAGGGATGGGGCCTACTCTGACTCGGGATCAGGACCAGAGGGCCTTAGAGGCTGTGGAAGGAGCGGGCGTGCAGAAGGATGCTCATGGGCACAGCACCAGGCGCAGGTGAGCCCCGACGCCGTGGGCAGGGGTAGGGGCTGCTCTCCTCGGGGGACGGAGGGGGCTGCCCACAGGACCCGGTCCCGAGGCAGAGCCCAGCCAATGGGCTGGCCCACGAGAGCTGTCGCACTTCTACACGCACTTCCACACGGGAGCGGCGGAGGCCACCCTCAGAGGCCCCCGAAGACGACTCTACACTGAGGGAGACCCCGCAGATGCCCCAACTTCCTCCTGACCCCTAGAGGAGTGTCTGCCTCTCTTTCCGCCCCCCCTACACCTCTTGACCCCAGGGGGAAGGCATCCGGGCAGCACAAAGGGAGCAGATGCCCAGTCTCCGTGGCAACGGGAGAACGTGCGCCATGGCAACCGCCCACTCAGCCTGATTTATCCGTCCCCGTCGCCCTGGCGACCGTGGTGACGTCATCACTTCTGCTGCTCGCACACCGTAGAAGGAGTGGGGAGGGGGGTGGGAACGGGGTATGCCGAGGGTGAAGCAGCATTGGGTGGGGGCTGAGCGGTGGGGGAGGGAGGCATGCGGAGCTGGCCCTGTGGGGGGCAGGGGTGGCTGTCTCTCCTCCCTCCCTCCCCCATCAAGTCCTTGGTGTCCCACAGTCAGGCCGCCCTGGAGGAGGCTGCTGTCCCAGGCCCTTTGGAGGTTCTCCCTCTTTTCCCTGTGCCCGGGTTCCCCAGCCTCTCCCGCGCCCTCTCCCCGCTCCCTCTCCCCAGCCTCTCCCTTTTGTTCAGCGGAAACGCAGACATCCCAGCTCCACTCCCGGGTTCCTGCGGGAGAGGCCGTGGGAGTGACTCCTGCAGGTTGGTCTCCTAAGCCAGGGTGGGGAGCATCCTGGGGACCAGAGAGGGAGGGGCAAAGCTCCGTCGTCCCTGCCTGAGCATATGCTGCTAATAAGGACTGACCAACCGGGACAGACCTTGTCACCCCACTCATCTGAGGGCAGCCAGGCCTGTTCCAGGGAGCAGACCTGAGTTAACACACAGCCGCTTGTCTACCTCCCGAGGGCGGGCTCACGTGGCCCTCAGGCGGCCCTGGGCCTGGAGGACTGGCCCCGCGCCCAACAGCTGGGCGGCCTCAGACCGTCATTTCTCTCCTCGTCTGTGGAACAGCTGGATCGGGCGGTCTTGGGCCAGGCGTCCCTCTGTGTTCCCATTCCAGCCTGGAGGACTGAATCCTCACTCCACACAGAGAAGGCAGAAGCCCCGGTTCCCCCGCCCCCCACGGGACCTTCTTCCGGCATCCCAGTCCGTCTGGCGGGCCCCGCGGGCCAGATCCCGGCCCTGGGTCAGACCTAAGCCCCACCTCAACCGGTAGTCCTGCCCCCCCCCCCCAATCTGAGAGCAGCTGGCTGGGAGGGGGTCACACAAATCCTCAGGCCAGTCTCAGCGGGCTTTATCCTCCACCAATCGGGGATTATCTCGTCTGCAGTCCCATCTCCTCAGGAGGGTGTGTATGTGTGTGTGTGTGTGTGTGTGTGTAGCAAGGGCTGGGGGTCAGAGGCTCAGGCTCCTGGCCTTGCACCCTCCTCGTCCTGCACTGTCACCCAAGCCACCAGAAAGTCCCTCCCAGGCCCCTCCGTAGGAACCACACACACACACACACCAGAACCAGAACCAGGGTGCCCGTGTCCGGGAATTCTCATGGCTGCCCCTGACCCCTTCCCAACAGGCCCTGGGGGTTTGCTGTTGTGGTTGGGGACGGGGAACCTGGGGCCAGAGAGAGACTGCCCCTCCCCGCACAGGCACAGAGATAGCACATCCGTGCCCGGACCGGCCGGGGCGGACCCGCACAAAGGCACACACCGCACCCGGACCGCACGGCCAGGGCTGCAGTCTCCCTCCCAGCGGCCTCCCCGGGGGCCCGTGCCCTGTCGGCCTGGCACTTCCTGTGGGACAGGGAGTCTTTGTTAGCTCCGCTCAGCACACCTGCCCCCTCCCCTGAGTCCAGCTGGGCTCTGTTTACCTAGCAACCCAGCCTGCCGCCTCTCCCCTGGCTACTGCCGCCAGGTGCTGAGGCTGCCGGGCCTCCCGACCAGGAAGGGGGCTCTTAGACTCCAACTGGAGGACGGAGGGCCCCTCCCCAGTGGGGCCACTTGTAAGACCCACTTCCAAGAAGTGCTCCCCTCCCCATCCCCGGGGGGCGCAGGCCACACGCAGGTCCTTCCCTGGGACCCGAGCCCACTGCCCAACAGGAGCTGGCTGGGCCATGTGCCTAGAGGGGATTTGGGCCCACGTAGAGGGGGAGAGGCAGGCCAGGGGGAACCCTCACCCCCACCTCCAGGAGGCCACACCCCCTCCAGGAGGAACCCAGGCAGGGCCACTCCTGGTCCCCGTATCAGAGGCCCAAGCCCAGCCTTCCTCTGGGCAGCCCGCAGCAGCCCCCAAGGTGGCGGCAGCCCCTGGCCCTGGAGGGCGGAGGTGGGAGGGAGAGGCCACAGCCCGTTAGGGGAGAGCCTGCACTGGGCAGGCCTGCGGAGGGGAGGGGAGGAGGAACTCCCCAGCACAACTGTGCAAGAGCTGGCACACACTGCACACACACACACACACACACACACACGCACGCACGCACATTGCACACACACACACTCTGTACATACACACTGCACACACACACTGCACATACACACACACTCACACACACACACATACACTGCACACACACACACACTCACACACACTGCACACACACACACACACCGCACACACACACTCTGTACATACACACTGCACACACACACACTGCACATACACACACACACTCACACACACACACTGCACACACACACACACTGCACACACACACACTCTGTACATACACACTGCACACACACACTGCACATACACACACACTCACACACACACACATACACTGCACACACACACACACACACACACACACACACACGCTCAATGCTGCCAGGATGGCCGGGGCAGAGAAAAGTCCTGGTGACACGAAGGGTCAGGACATGTGCTCCCTAGACCGCCCTGGTCTGCTCCCCCAAGCCTCAGCATGGGGGCCCCTTTGGAGGGTAGAACCCCTCATTTCCTGCCAGACTCGGCCCGTTCCCTTTGCATCCTGCCCTCTGGTCCGGTCTCCTGGGAGCTGGGGGCCCGCTAGACAATCATTAACTGGGGTGCGCTCTCCCTCACCTCCCCCCCCCCCCCCGCGCCCATCTCCTCTGGGAGCGAACACGGAGCCTCGCCACACCCAGGAGGGGGCCTGCTGAGCCCGCAGGCAGCTGGGGGACAGCACCCCGCTGGCCGGGGCCTGGGCTCACCCCCAGCTCCAGGCTCCCTTCCTCTCCGTCCCCCTGGCCCCTCCTCAGAGCGGGGGCTCCGAGAGCCGGGAGATGACGGGGCGGGGGGGGGGGGGGAGACAGACAGCCGTGGGGTGAAAACGGCTGCTTCGTCAGGGCCCAGAGGGGAAGGGAGAGGCGGGAACGCTGCCATGTCACGCGACAGGCACCAGGCTTCCCAGGGATGCGTGGGCCCATCCCACATGCCTGGCCTGTTGGCTGCCACACACGCGTGCATGTGCGCGCACACGTGCTCCTGGGATTCCAAGCCTGCCCACACGCACGCACAGACCTGAGCTCTGAGCAATGGCCGCTCTGGGCCGCCTCGCAACCACTGAGACCAGACAGCGGGCGGGAGCAGGGAGCTGGCCGCTGGCTGGCCGTCCTGGCCGTGCTCGGGGCGGAGGGCCGCAGAGGGCTGCTCGCAGGCCCTGGAGGGTGGGGGCTGGCAGTGGCTGAAGCAGCTCTAATTTTCCCAGAAGCCCCCCCCCCCTTCCCCCATCCGTCTCCTCTGCTTCCTTCCCAGGAGGAGATGGAGGCTCAGCCCGCACTCCATGTCCTGCCTGAGGAGGAGCAGAGGCAGGGACAGGCGTGTCTCCAGCGCCCAGACGCTGCTTAGCAAGTGTTTGCTCAGAGGAGGGAGGGGGGAGCGTTCAGGAAGTATCTCTGGGGTTCACTGCGCTAGTGACCGCAGAAGCAGAGAGAGCAAAAGTGATCGGCTCAGCGGCCTTCCCTGTGGGGTGTGTGTGGGGGGGTGTGTATGTGGGGGTGGTGGGGGTCTGAGAGGCTTCACCCTGCCCGCCCAGGCCGGGGACAGTCTGCACGGCTGGCTGTGAGGAAGGGACAGAGAGTCCTGCTCTGGCCAGAGCCAGGCCACCTCGGTGGGGCAGGGCCTGACCCTCCGCTGCGGTGGCTGCCCACACGCACTCGCCCTCTGGGCTTTCTCCCACCGGGACCCGCCCAGACCCAGCTCCGCCCTGGTGCCCTCGGCCCTGTTCCTTCCCTCTTCTCTCCCTGGCAGGCAGGAGGCGAGCCTGTGGGAGTGCAGAAGCCGGCACAGTGATGCCAGGCCGGCAGCGCCCAGGTGCCCATCTCGGCAGCCGGTGCCCCTCCCCAGCTCACAGCCAGGCTTCCTCCCCAGAGCCGGGTGCGGGGGGGGGGGGAAGGGGGGCCTCCGCTCACTCTGCCCACACGTGGTGTCCAAAGTCTCCTCCCCAGACCTCCCCGCCAGCCAGTCCTCCCTCTCAGGGTCACCCGTGGACAGGCTGGGAGGCAGAGACAGGGCCTTGCTGACCGCTCCTTCCACGAGAGAAGAAACGAGTCTACAGCAAGAAGGACAGAAGCGCGAGGAGAGAGGAGCTCCTGGTGGCCAGAGGAGGCGGGAGACACGCTCTGTGTCCTGGGAAGGCGTCCGGCCCCGGCCCCTGCGAGGGCCCCGCTCGGTCCCCGGGCCCTGCGATGGCCAGGACTCACCCCTGGAAGCGTCTTCTGTTCGTGCAGGGCGCTCTGGGCCTTCAGGGCTGAATCGCGGGCACAGTATGTCAGGAAGGCACATCCTGAGGAGGGGCGGGGGCAGAGAGGCCGGGCGGGGGTGAGTCCCGGGTCTCCCCTCCCCGAAGGCCCCCTCCCCCAGGAGAACGAGGTCTGGGAAGCTGGTCCCTTCCTGCCACTTTCCACCTACTGGGGTGCGGGAGGCATCCTTTCCCGGGGTGGGGGGTGTCTCCGGGCTGGTGAGCCTGGACCTGGGGCCCCCGAGGCCAGGAGGCTTACGTGGTGGAGGCGATGGGAGCACGGGGTGGGGGTGGGGGTCTGCTGGGAGGAGGGGCTGTCTGTGGGGGGAGGAGGAGTGGCATGTGACTGCCAGACGTGCCGTGTGGTTTCCTCTCTTCCTCAGCTGATCTCCTCTCCTCTTCCTCCTTCGCCTCTACCTCCCTCCATCTTGGTCATCATCACCCCTCTCCTCTCCCGTTTTCCCTGTTTCCTCACCTCCCTCCCTCTCTCGGGGAGGCAGACGGGAAGGGAGAGCGGGCTGGAGGGGAAGGGGAAGGGAGAGCATCGGCGGGAGCCCCCGTGGAGGGGGAGGCAGCGTGGCCCCAGGACCCCAGTGGCCGGAGCTGTCCAAGTGCTGACCCCGGGCCCAGCCCGGCTCAGGCACACGGCGTGCACGGGCCTGAGGCACATCCTCCTGGCCTCCAGCTCGCAACTTCTGAGTCCCACACCCTCCCCGGGTCTCCACCAACCTCCCTCCCTCATCCCTGGCTTCCCGGGTCTCGGACCTCAGGCCTGGGACTGCCCTGCCTGGCCTCTGTCTACTCTTTGTAGGTGGAGCACCTGACCCCGGGTCCTGCCCTCCATCCCAGGAGGAGCTATGGCTGCTACGACTCTCAGTACACACACGCACGCACACACACGCACACACACACGTACACACACACACACACACACTCACACAGCTGCTTATCTCCAGAACCAGCTCTCTTATCCCTCCATCGCTCCTCGCGATGTTCACCCACAACATCACCCAGCCCTGGGACCCACATCTCTGCAGCCCCCTGGACAACTCTTTCTCTAGGAGGTCCTCCCTGGCCCCCACCCGGGCTCCCTGGCCCCCCTAGCTGAGTCCTCTTTTAACTCTTCCCTCACACGCCCAGCCTAGAAACTCTTAGTTCCAGATCGGCCCTTTCCAGCCACTCCAGCCCTCTGCCTCCGCCCGCCCTGCTCCCAGCCCCCGGCCCGACCCCTCACCCTTGTGCAGCCCCGTGTACTTGTCCTTGATGACAGTCAGCTCGAAGATCCGACCAAACTGTTCGAAGAGGGGCTTCAGGTCCTTTTCCTCCAGGTGCCTCGGGATCTGCCCCACAAACAGCTTGATGGCATCCGGCTCCTTCATCGGGGCGGCCCAGGAGGAGGGGCCGAGGGGAGCGGGGAGAGGCCGGGGGGCCAGGGGGCGCTGCCCGGCAGGCAGGCAGGCAAGCGGGAGGGGCCGGGGGGCAAGGGGTGGGCGCTGGCTTCCCCGGGCCCCTGAGCGAGGTGCTGAGCCGAGGGGCAGCTCCTCACACAAAGGAGGCCGGGGAGTTGAGGGCTCGGGGTCAAGGGTCTAGGCAGGCACTGTCATGCCACCAGGGGGCATAGCCCAAACAAACCGTCTCCTCCCAGAGATTTGGCAAAAAATCCCAGGATGGGGGTCAGGATGGCCAAGACCTGGAGGGTAGGGTGGTCTGGGGGGGGGGGGGGAGCTGGGAACTGGGGGCTGAGATGAGAGCTGGAGGTGGGGAAAGGGTCCGAGGAGAGCAAGGGGATGGAGGCTGGGAGAGTTAGGGGCCTGATGCACGGCCTTGGGGGGGGGGATTTGAGGGGGACAGGGGGACCCCCGGTGTGGGGGGCAGGTGGGGCTCCTGTTGGCTTCCCTGAGAGGACACCTCCCCTGTGGCCGATCCTTCTGCTGGGTCCGAAGATCCCCGGTGCCCGACGCTCGATCTCTGATGGCGGCAGGGCTCGGGGGTCCCTTCTGCCCTGCCACCCCCCCCCCCGTCCAGGTCCTCCCCTCAGCCCCCCTCCCACCCCACCCCGGCCCGGGCCTGGCTGCCGGCTGCTCCCGCGGCTGGGGTGCCTGCCTTCCCGGTCACCTGGGTCCCGGAGCTGCGCTCTCCAGCCGCGTTCTCCTTAACAAAAACCTCCCCCCTCCACACCCCCTCCCGCCCCCGCCTCCCCTCCCCTCCCCGAGCGGTGATGTCAGTCCCGGGGGCCGAGCGCAAATTCCTGCCCCGGAGAGGGACGCACAACCCGGCCGGGAGCCACGCCCTCTCCCCCTCCCTTCCCGCCTTCCATCCCCCCCCCGGACTCCCCGCCGCCCCAGAAGAGCGGCCGGTCCCCTGGATCCAGCCCTCTCCCCGCTCCGCTCCCCGGCCACGAGCTGGGCCAGGCTCTGAGATGGGGAATTTGCAGAGGAGCCCTAAGGCGGGGCCCATTGTTCCGGGGGCTGGAGCTGTCCCTGGTGCTGGCGGAGCAGACCCGGGAGAGGGGAGCCCGGGGAGCCGGGAGCGGGGCGTCAGGGAGGAAACGGGGGGAGAGGAGAATGGCCTAGGAGCCGCTGGGCAGCGTGGGGTGGGGTAGGGTGCAGGGGGGTGTAACGGGGAGGGGAGCCGGTCACAGCCCAGGGGGGTGGAAGGCAGAGGGACCCCCAGGAGAAAGATGGGCAGGGGCCGGAGAGGGGAGGGCGGGTGGGTTCAGTGCAGAGGGAGGAGGTGTACCTTCCAGAAGAGGAAGCAGGAAAACTACGTCTCGCTGGCATTTGCCGACGCCCCCTTCCCTCCCTCTGGGGGGCTGTGTGTGTGCCTGTGCGTGGGCAGGGCGGGTGGGCAGGGAGGCGCCAGCGCTCACGTGCCAGCTCCTCGAAGGCCGGGCCCCTTTAATTCAGCAGCTTGCTGCTCACGGGGTCTAGCACAGGGTCTGGCTCGTGCATAGAAGGCGCTTCACAGACACTCCTCCGATGAGTGTGGATGCCAAGAACCTCCGGGAGAGTAGCTCTCGGTTCATTCAGAACCACACAGCCGAGCTCCCCTATAGGGCAGAAGCCATCACCCCTCCCTCTTGTCCCAGTCTCCCCCCCCCCCCTGCCAGGTTCCTTGAGTGGGACTGGAATGGAATCGGGGGCTGAAGAGAGGTGGGGGAAGCACATTTGGGGGCCCTTACTCCCCTACACAACTATAGTATGGATGACCCGTTTGCTTCATGATCTCGAGGGAGCTTGCCACCCCACCTCCCCCACAATGCACTGGACCCACTCACAGCTCCCTCTCCACGCAGGGAGCAGCTCTGACACCCAGCCTCCTGGACTGACAGCTCTTGTCTGCCTGGGCTCACCGACAGGGGCTCGAACGCTTTTGTAGACACCCTGCCTCCTGTCATTCCCCTCTTCACCCAGAGAGGGGCAAGCACAGGGGTGCTGGGGTGTCCAAAAAATGCCCCCACGGAATCCCAGCAGCCCCCCACTCAGCTGTCTCTTCTGGAAGGGAAGTAACAGTAACAGCACTCAGATGGGGACCTACTGTGTCCCAGGCATGGCTCCAAGTGCTATCTATATATTTACTAACTTGTCTAAGCCTCAGCACCACCCTCTGACACGTTCAATGATTAGCTCTCAATAAAGACGGGAAACCAGGGCCCAGAGAGTAATGACTTGCCTAAGCTCATGCAGCGAGAAAGAGATCTAGCTGGGAGTGGAGCAGGCTGCCCAGCTCCCGAGTCCACGCCTTTAACTCCGGGTGGGGCCCGGGCCAGGTGGCTCATGTGGGTGAAGCGTCTTTCTGGACACCAGAAGGTTGCAGGTTTGATTCCTGGTTAAAGCAATGGATGGAGGTTTCTCTCCCCCTCTCCCCCCCACCTTCAAATGAATAACCGCGGATCCTCCAGTGAGAATTAAAATGTAAAAAGCTCCGACCTAGTAGGAATGGGAAAAGCCTGGCCTTTCTTGTCCTGTGTCTTCATTTGAGCCCTGAATGAGAGAGGTCCTTCTTTCTTTCTTTTTTAAAAATATATATTTTGTTAATTTTTTTTACAGAGAGGAACGGAGATTTAGAAACATCAATGAGAGAGAAACAAAGGTACATGCCCTTGACTGGAATCGAACCTGGGACCGACCCCTCAGTCCCCAGGCCGACCCTCTATCCACTGAGCCAACAAACCAGTTCGGGCGAAAGGTCCTTCTTTCTACTGCTGATTCACTGTGACCACCTCCCATCCTTCCTTAATGTGTGTGTCTGTGTCCTGAAAGCCATATTCGGCAGACGCGTATGTGTGTGTGTGTGTGTGTGTGTGTGTGTCTGTGTGAGTACACTTTATCATATGACACCGAGGACCTCCTAGTAGGGTCCCCTGAGGTGGGTGTGTGGGTGGGTGGGGAGATGGTGGAGGACCCAGTGCCGTGTGGTCAGAGCACGTGATGCCAGTGCCAGGGAACAGAGAGAGCAAGCACATCTGGGAAGTAACTTTCCACTCGCCTCCCTTGCCCCCGTGCGTCTCTCCTCCTCCTAATCCGATCTCAGTATTTATGGAGACGATAACCAGATCACGCCCTCAGAGGACGGACGGCAGGAAGACCCCACCGCCCCGCTGATCTCATTACCCCGCGTCTTGTCAGCAGATCTGCCGCCCTGCTGCTCATTTAGGCTGGGGCTAACCATATTAATGGAAATATTAAACATGTCGCAAAAATGAATTATAATGAACTCCTCCCACTCCTCTTCCCCACCAGCAACCAGGGAGTCAGCTGCCCACGCAGCATGATCCCCCTCTTAGTTTGTGGCCCCCAAGATGGACAGCGTCAGTCTTCGGGTAGAGGCAGGGTTTGGGGGAGGAGAGGTGGGGCCTCTCACAGGCCCTCTTTGCCGCGTGCCTGTGGCCACATCTCTGTTTGCCTTCAAGCCACAGGGGAGGGAAGCCCTGGGAGGTGAGGACTGGGGGGGGGGGGGAAGGAGGGTAGCCCCAGTGACTCGGAGGCCCATCCCAGGAGGAAATGGCTTCAAAGCTCCGGGTCCCCCAGGGTGCTTTCCCTGCCCACTGTCCCCAAGTCCCACCCTCCCCGCCCCCTCTTTCTTGTTCCACTGCTCTCCATGCTAAATTGCCCTACATAAAAAGATGATTTTTAATTGAATTTATTGGGGTGACATTGGTTCACAAAGAAGATTACTTACTTCATAGAGGGAGAACTCACTCGTGGGTTCAGACTTAGGAAGTGAGAAACGCCGAATAAGTGGGCTGCTTTCCAGAAAGGGCCAGAGGTGGTAGCGCTGTGTGGGGGCGGAGTGGATAGCCACCA
Organism: Pipistrellus hanaki; assembly: GCF_964339955.1. NCBI lineage: Eukaryota > Metazoa > Chordata > Mammalia > Chiroptera > Vespertilionidae > Pipistrellus > Pipistrellus hanaki. The sequence goes on from NC_140520.1 coordinate 7,791,549, forward strand.
AACGCTTGCTGGCCTCGCTGATTAAAGACAAAGTGAAGACAGCTGCAGCAGAAAGTACCAGAAACTGAAAGGACAAAAATTCCTTCCCTCACGCGGTTCCTGCCTCAGCGGGAGAGGCAGACAGGAGCCCACCGTGTGCAGCAGCGAGGACTGAGATGTTGTTCGGAAATGAGAAGCGGGCTCTCTCACTGACACATGCGGGCATTGGGATTTGGGCCGTGAGAAAGGCTCGGTTGATTCTCAAAGCACAAGAAAGTCATAGAGCAGCAGAGGAGGAGATGAATTACTTTGGTTTGGGGGGTGAGGGGTAAAGAGAATGGTGCATGCATTTGCAGGTGTGTGGGGGTAGATTTGCCAGTCTAGACCAGCAAATCTATATAATTTAAAATTTGCTAGGAGCCGAGACCAGTTTGGCTCAATGGATAGAGCATCGGCTTGGGGACTGAAGGGTCCCGGGTTCGATTCCGGTCAAGGGCATGTACCTTGGTTGCGGGCTTAGCCCCAGTAGGGGGTGTGCAAGAGGCAGCTGATCGATGACTCTCTCTCATCGATGTTTCTAACTCTCTATCTCTCTCCCTTCCTCTCTGTAAAAAATAAATAAAATATATTTAAAATTTGCTAGGAGCCACATAAAAAAGAAAGAAAGAAAGAAAGAAAGAAAGAAAGAAAGAAAGAAACAAGCCTGGGGGGAGGAAAGGACAGAGAGACCTCGAGATGAAATTACATTTTTTATTTTTTAGAAAAATATTTATTGCTGGAAGTCCCCTGGAAATTACTTTTAATAATATATAGTTAATTGATGTATATTCAAAATATTATTCAACATGTAACCAATATAAAGAGTATTAATGAGATACATTACATTTTAAAATATATTTTATTGATTTTTTACAGAGAGGAAGGGAGAGGGATAGAGAGTTAGAAACATCAATGAGAGAAAAACATCCATCAGCTGCCTCCTGCACACCCCCCACCGGGGATGTGCCCGCAACCAAGGTACACGCCCTTGACCGGAATCAAACCTGGGACCCTTGAGTCCACAGGCCGACGCTCTATCCGCTGAGCCAAACCTGTTGGAGCCATTACATTTTTTAAATTAAGTCTTCAAATCTAGTGTGTATTTTACACTTACAGCACATCTGACACTTGCAGCACCATTGCATGTGCTTAGCGGGCACAGGTGGCTGTGGTGGCCGCACTGAACGGTACAGCTCTGGAGGCTCCACCATTATCCATGCTGGGGGCGGAGGGTGGGGAGGGGCAGGCCTTGGCCAACAGGAACCATCGCCTCTGATTAATCTCTGCTCCTGCCTGAAAAAAAAAAAAATCACCTCTGACAGATGGCAGCTTATCTGCCTCTCCCTCTGTTAACTCTCTCTCCCTCAGAACTCAAACAGCCAAGAGGACTGCTAACCTGGAGGGGGTTCCTGGGAAGAGGCCTGTAGCCACGACCTAGTCTGCCTCTTTCGGGCTTTTCTTGGCTTGGGAACTGCCAACATATTCACTTCTTCTTTTTAATATATATTTTATTGATTTTTCACAGAGAGGAAGGGAGAAGGATAGGGAGTTAGAAACATCGATGAGAGAGATACATCGACCAGCTGCCTCCTGCACACCCCTCACCAGGGATGTGCCCGCAACCAATGTACATGCCCTTGACCGGAATCGAACCCAGGACCTTTCAGTTCGTAGGTCGACGCTCTATCCACTGAGCCAAACCGGTTTTGGCTTCACTTCTTCTTTTAAAATGTGTTTTTTATTGATTTTAGAGAGGAAGGGAGAGAGAGGGAGAGAGAGAGGGAGGGAGAAATGTGGGTGAAAGGCTGCCTCCTACAGGTTCCCCACTGAGGATTGAACCCCCAAACCCAGGTTTGTGCCCTGACCTGGAATCAAACCAGCAACCTCTTGGTGCATAGGATGATGCTCAACCAACAGAGCCTTATCGGCCAGGGCAACAGTTTCCCTCTTTCCCTCAGTCTTTGCCAAGAGGCTAGAGGCAGACCCCCGAGGGACCCCAAGGCCAAGGCCTAACGCAGGGCCTGTTTCTCCGGTTGTCCTTGCTCGTTGGGCAGCTGCTCACAGGTGCCCCTTGGGGCTCTCTCCTCTGGCTCCCGGAAGCCCAGTGCTGGGCAGGGCAGGCTCCCCGGGGCATGGAAAAGTGCGCGGGGAGAGCCAGGTCCCTGCCCTTTCCAGGCTGCTATTCGCAGCTCTCGGCTGTATGTGTCACTTCCCTTCCTAATGAGATGCTAGAAGGACGCCTCTGGAAGGCCGACCGCCTTTCCCCGCCGCTCCTCGCCTGGAATGGAGGAAATAACTCAGAATGCATGCGGATCAAGCGAACCTACACCAGAAAGTGAGTCCCGGAGGGGAGACAAGGGGCAGGATGTTCCCACAGGTCCTTCCCGGCATCTTCAGTCTGAGACTGTTTCTTCCCGTGCAGACCTCCGCTCCCTCCGTCCTGTGGCTGCTTTCGTGCTGAAAAGCCAAGAGTTCAATGTCGAGGGTGCACAGGGCAGAGGAGCGGTCCGGCCTCCCGGAGGGCGGAAAGGGGGAAAGTCTGGATTCTCTTTCCCTCCTGCCAGGCTCCACCTAGCTTCTGCCCCAGAGAGGGCCAGGACCCGGATTCTGGGAGACTGCCTGCCTTTCCAGGTTTGCTCTAGAAACAGGAAATAAACTATTTGAACTTGGGGGGGTGTCGAGAAGAAGGGATGACTCATTGCATATACCATCAAGTCGGGAAATGGGTCCCCCAAATCTGGGGAAGGAAGCCCTTTTAGAGGCCCCCCCTGAGCTCCGCCCCAGCTCCAGAGCCGCTCCAGACCGCTGCGCTCAGCCTCGGCCCCGCGGCCGGGGCGGGGCGGGCCTGGGGGCGGGGCCAGGCGGGGGCGGGGCTGGCCTGGGGGCGGGGGCGGGGGGCGAGGGCAGGGCTTCGTCCGCGCGCTCGCGCCCGTCGCCTTGACGACCACGACGCGATGACGACGCTGGAGGACGGGCAGCTGGGGCCTGACCCCGGGGCGCTGAGCTCCGAGCAGCTGGAGAAGCTGCGCGAGTACAAGGTGGGTGCGCTTCCGGCCCCCCCCCGCCCCCCAGGATAAGGTCCCAGACAGGGAGGAGAACCCCGAGAGAGGGGAGCCTGTTCCCGACAACTGGGGGGGGGGGGGGGGGGGGGGGAGAAGGCCCGGGAGAACCCTGGCGGATCCCTGGACGGAGCTCTAGTGGGCGCCTCAAAGCGCAGGAAGAACTAAAATAGGGGCCTGGGACGAGCCTTGGACCGAAGTGACTGATGTATCCGTTACCTTAGATACAAGCCAGGTGCTCCCCGCCATGGAGACGCGACTGGGGTTCAGGCGCTTGAGCCCGGGGAGGAGGCAGCGGGGAGCTGTTGAGGAGGCAGCGGGGAGCTGTTGATCGGCCAGACCACAGGGCTGAGCTGTCCTGCGAAAGGACACCACCAGGACCTGAACCCCGAAACCTGCCTCCCGGCGGAGCATGTGACCCTTGGCTCTTGTCCCCAGATCCAGACGCGGATTGCTAACGAGAAGTACCTGAGATCCCACAAAGAGGTGGAGCTGCTGCTCAGTGGTTTCTTCAGGTAGGTGGGGCTGCGGACTGGCAGGGAGCAGCGACTGTCAAAACTGTACCCAACCTGGGGACAGGGGAGCCGGAGTGATTCTCCTCCTGAAGCACCCCCTGTTGCTCCCTGGAGGGCCTGAACATGACAAAATATCCGAAGGCTTAATTCTCCCCAGCTCCGGGGTTTGTGGCATTCAGGGTTTTCTTGAGTTATCTCTAGAAGTTTCCTAGAGTTACCTCTAAAGTCTCCAAGCTATCAATATTCATTCCCTGTAGCTGTCGGGGGTAACTACACACCTTGTGACACTTGGAAAAAGGAATTGGGCATGGTGAAACTCAACGGGCAGCCATTGGGCCTAGAACCGTGGTCAGCAAACTGCGGCTCGCGAGCCACATGCGGCTCTTTGGCCCCTTGAGTGTGGCTCTTCCACAAAACACCACAGGCTGGGCGAGTCTATTTGGAAGAAGTGGCGTTAGAAGAAGTTTACTTTTAAAAAATGTGGCTCCCAAAAATAAATGTCAATCGTTGTGCTGTTGATATTTGGCTCTGTGGACGAATGAGTTTGCCGACCACCGGCCTAGGCCATGGTTCTCCATCAGATACTCTTAATGACATCATTAGAACTTCACAACCTTCCCCACCTGAGAGCACAGTTGCAGAAAGACTGAGAGTTGCCGAAACCTGTTTGGCTCAGTAGTTAGAGCGTCGGTCTGGGGACTGAAAGGTCCCGGGTTCGATTCCGGTCAAGGGCATGTACCTTGGTTGCGGGCACATACCCAGTAGGGGGTGTGCAAGAGGCAGCTGGTCGATGTTTCTCTCTCATCGATGTTTCTAGCTCTCTATCTCTCTCCCTTCCTCTGTAAAAATATCAATTAAAAAAAAAAATATATATATATATAAAAGACTGAGAGTTGAGTGATTCCTTGTAAGTCTTGCGGGAAAGACAATATTTCCTCGTGTCCCGGAGCGTGTTCTCTCCTTCCCCAACCCTGCGGCTCAGCGTGGCGTTTGTTTGAATAGGCAAGTCTCCCAATGAGATGAACAACAAAGAACTGAGGGGGTGAAAATAATAGAATGATCTTAAATACTGTTCGGCTGCCGACACATAGGCGAGGTTTAAATAGTGTCTTCCATCTGCAGGCTCTGTGTTCGTGTCCGACATCAGCAGCCATCACACTGGATTGTACTTGCCTTGCCATCCGTTTCTGTCCCCGGACCAAAGCTCTGAGCTGGCGGAGCCACGTTTGGTGTTCCCAGTGCCCACAGTGGCGGCATTGGTACACTCTTGTGGATCCTCCCAGCGACTCTACCAAAGATAGCTTAGCCCTCACCAGTTTGGCTCAGTGGATAGAGCGTCGGCCTGCGGACTGAAGGGTCCCAGGTTCGAGTCCGGTCAAGGGCATGTGCCTTGGTTGCAGGCATATCCCCAGTAGGGGGTGTGCAGGGGGCAGCTGATGGATGTTTCTCTGTCATCGATGTTTCTAACTCTATCCCTCTCCCTCTCTGTAAAAAAATCAGTAAAATATATATTTTTAAAAAGCCAGTGTATCACCTAAACCGGTTTGGCTCAGGGGATAGAGGGTCGGCCTGCGGACTGAAGTTCGATTCCGGTCGAGGGCATGTGTCTTGGATGCAGGCATATCCCCAGTAGGGGGTGTACAGGAGGCAGCTGATGGATGTTTCTCTCTCATTGATGTTTCTAGCTCTCTATCCCTCTCTCTTCCTCTCTGTAAAACAAAAATCAATAAAATATGCATTTTTTAAAAAAATAGCCCAACCTCTCTCATCTAGTACAGTTATTCACACGTAGTCTGTGCGCACTAGTTCTCGAGCTTAATTGGAAGAGAAGGGAAGCAAAATCCTTAGTGCTTTGGGCCCAGGCCCCTAGGCCGGGGGGGTTTGGGCGGCTGTAGCCATAAGGATCAGAGAGAGCGCGGGGCTTGGATTCACAAAGCCCTTGGTCCTCTCTCCCGTTAGTTACTTGCTTTCTGAGCTCGGGCAAATGATTAACCGTTTTAAGGCCTGGGACCTCATGGAGGAACCTCCTCAGGAGGTGGTGGGGCTGCAGTCTGCCCCCTGTTGCCCCTCCGGATCGGCAGCGTGCCCTTCCTCGTCGCCGCCCGCCCCGCCTCGGCCTCTGGTTCCGGGAACACGTTTGCTGGACGTGTGGCCAGCTTCCTGGCTGCAGCACAGCCTCCCCCGGCCACGGCCGCCTGGCACAAAGCCTGCTTTCCCTCCCCGCCCCGTCCCTTCGTGTTTTCCAGAGAAATGTTCCTGCAAAGGCCAGAGAACATCCGGGAATTCGCTGCAGGTGAGGAAGGCGGGGCCCATCCCCAGTATTTTTGGTAAACCAGCCCACGTTGTGTGAATTCAGACTCGCACAAGCCCAGGGCCCTCCCTGCAAGCCTGGGCCGCGTCTTCCCCCGATGCCCCCCAGGAGACCTGGGTCCTTTCCTCAAAATGGGGACAGGTGAGAAGTGAGGCAGAACGTGTTTGTGGGGAGAGTTCAGGGTTTGGAGATTCCCTGAGGAACCGGGCGCAGCTCCTTCCCCGGGAATCTGGAAGCAGGCTCTCTCCCCGGCTGCACAGAGAACCACCTGGGAGCTTTTAACTGTCACGGAGGCCAGGCCCACCCGGAGGCTGGCGTTTAATTAGCCGGGGTGGGGCGCGGCCTCCGGTTTAAAGGCTCCCAGGTGGCTCTAATGGGCTCAGGTCAGCGGGCTTCAGAAGGGAGGGGCTGGGCCGGGCGGTTTCTGGGCCCCGGGAGCCGGTTACATCCTCCAACCATTTCCAACGGCTGCCCCGCAGACGCTGCCTCTGGTTCACACGGTGAGTCTGAGATTCATTCTCCCCGAGCCTGTCTCCTCTGAGAGGACCTTCCCAGAGAGGGCGTGATTGCGCCGACAGGGGCTGCCAGGCCCAGCGGAGGAGACAAGAATAACACTTGGCATTTATTTGGGCCCCGAGACAGGCCGGGAGCGGAAAAGCCAGAGCTCAGCCCTCTCAGGGCTCCCCGTGCGTCAGCAAGCCCGGGAGGGCGGTGTGGAGGGAGGGGGCCGCCCTGTGCAGGCTCTCCTTGGGAACACTGGCGCAGGCAGGGGGCGGTGGGGAGGGGGAAATAGGCGGTGGGGTGGTGGTAAAGGGGACAGCGGTTTCAGGATTTGCAGTGACATCTATCTCATAGTGGCAAAGCGGGGCCACTAGTCACAGCCCGCTAAGACCGAGCCAGGCTAACTTTTTCAGCAGCCTTTGTCTCTGGGCCTGGATGATTTCTTCTCTTTGGTTCTTATCCCAGACTATTTCACGGACCCAGCACTCCCCGACAAGATTCACACGCAGCTAATGAAGGAGAAGAAAGGGGCTTAATGAGCAGAATCGCGATGCTCAGCTGCTGAGAGCGACCGGGAGGGATCCAGCCCCGGAGGTGGGTGCCCACCTCCCTGCAGACAGAGGCTCCTTCCCTCCCGTGAACAGAAGCGCTGGCTTCTGGGCCCAGAGTGTGAAAGAAAGCAAACGGGGAAGCAGAGGTTTCATGCAAGTGTTTGGCGTCCTTGGCACTATTTTGGGGATTAGGGACTGGAGAGAGGCGCAGGGTGTGTCTAGCATGTCTGTGGTGAAGGAGAGAGAAAGGAAGTGGGAGTAGTGAGGGGTAGAGAGAGTGACGGGATGGGGGCGGGCCCTGCTAGTATCCAGCCCTGCTCCCTGATGGCAGAGTCTTCTCCCCAGTCCTGAGTCCTCGGGGGTGGGGGCCAAGGGGCGCTGGGAAAGGGGGGGGGGGCACTTGCCCTCTGCGCCTGGGATTGGGCGCTTTCCCGCTCCCTCCCCTTCACACCCGGCGAGGCCATTAAGGCCCCACGCACTCCCCAGGCAGGAGGATCTGAAGTGATTTTTAAGGTTGAGGTTTTTTCTCTCTTTAATGGGAGGTGGGAGAAAGCCACAGTCCGGATTTAGCAGAGCCGTTTCTGTCTTGCAGGGCATCTGGAAGGGAGAGTCTGTTGTCATCGGTGTGGGTTTCCAAGCTGCCGTGGGCTCTGTCTGCTTTGCCAAGGCTTTTAAAGACGCTCATTAAAAACAGGTCTTCCCGCTGTCTCTGCTTCACGTCACTCAGGAGCAGGGCGGGGCTGCCCCTGCTCTGACCCGGTAGGCAGTCGGCCTGTTTCTCTCTTTTGGGGGGCAGCCAGCTGTTTCCACGTGTGCCCCACTAGGTGGACTCCCCGCCCCTCCAGACCACCCACTCCCGGAGCCAAGAGTGGGTGGAGAGCAGGGCTGGGCCCCGAGGACCACAGCTGGTGTTGCCAAACCAGGCCACCTTCCTGCGGGGGCTTATTTTCTCTTGACCTTAACCTCCTGGGTTACCGTTCAGCGTGCGCAGGTGACTAACTTTGTTTCCATAGAGACCATGAGAGGACCTGGGCTGGAAGGACAGCAGGGGAGAATGAGGCTAGACATAGCAAACCCCTTCAGGGCCAATGAATACTGACAAGCGTGAGCCTGCCAGGTGGCTCAGGGGTGGTGGACCTTGCTCTTGAGGATTTTCAGAAATGAGACCTCCGTCCATTTGGTTTTCAGCTAAAGGCAGGGGCCCGGGCCAGCTGGTGTTGGGAAGTCCTTTCCAGGCCGGGAGGCCTGGGTGTTGCCTGTTTATGTCTTGCCTGGCCTCCCTCGCCCACTGGCTCCACTGTGCGAAGCACCTGTCACCTGAGTGTCACTGGTCAACATCACCATGGCAACAGAAGCACAGCCCAGAGCAGAGACAGTATTTCCCTGTCCCTGCCTGTCTCGTTCTCAGCTGCAGTAGTAGAAAGGGCAGCAAAACTCAGCATTTAGATAACCATGAAAGCCACACACAGTAAGCTATGGAACAGGAACCTGACGCATTATATTAAGCGCTCTCAGAATCACACACCAGCGGCTGTTTAGACAATCCTAACGAAGTCTTCAGCAAAAAAACACATCCACTGAGGGCCTCTAATGTGTTGTATTAGACACTCTTGGAACGCTTCTTGGGAGAAGTGACCCAGCAATAATATAGGAAAAGAGCCCTAACCGATTTGGCTCAGTGGATTGAGTGTCGGCCTGTGGACTCAAGGGTCCCAGGTTCGATTCCGGTCAAAAGCATGTACCTTGGTTGCAGGCACATCCCTAGTAGGAGGTGTGCAGGAGGCAGCTGATTGGTGTTTTGCTCTCATCAGTGTTTCTAACTCTCTATCCCTCTCCCTTCCTCTCTGTAAAAAATCAATAAAATATATATTTTAAAAAATAATATAGGGAAAAGATAAAAGAACATCGGGGCTCACAGGAACTGGCCTGTGATGGGTAAGAAAGGATTTGGAGATGTGGGGAGAGGCGTGGGGCAGTCAGAGTCCCACAAGTGCTTCCATTCTGCTGAGCAGATGGTGGTGGCAGACCCCAGTTTGTCACCTGCTCCTCATCACCCCATTCTTCCTTGCTAACAGAACACCAGTTTTTAAAAAATATATATATTTTATTGATTTTTTACAGAGAGGAAGAGAGAGAGATAGAGAGCTAGAAACGTCGATGAGAGAGAAACATCGACCAGCTGCCTCTTGCACACCCCCTACCGGGGATATGCCCGCAACCAATGTACATGCCCTTGACCGAAATCGAACCTGGGACCTTTCAGTCCGCAGGCCGACGCTCTACCACTGAGCCAAACCGGCTTCGGCCAGAACACCAGTTTTGTTGAGGGCAGCGGGGGGCTGGATCCCAAGCGGTGGACTGTATTTATCTCAGCCAACCACAATAATTATATTCCCCAATTTCCCAGGCTCCCTCACAGCTAGGGGCAGCCACGTGTCCATGAGCTAGCTCCAGGTACATGCGCTGGGGGTTTCTAGGAAAGCTTTTGCTTTCATAACAAAAACACAGGAGGGGGTTGTGACAGATGAAGCTGGTGTAGCCTGCCCTTTTCTCCTTGGTTTGAACCTGAATGTGATGTCGAGCTGAACAGCCATCCTAAGGCCTTGAAATAAACCGGAGGGTGAGAGCCAGCCCTCTGCAGAAGACGCTGGCAGCATCGTGGAGTGCCCCGACAGCCCAGCCCTCACCCGCCTTCAGACGTGGTAAGTGAGGAAAGTAAATCTCTAATTTGTTATGAAGTAAAGAGCAGAGTTAAAATCCTGACACACCACTTACTAGATGTGTGGGCTTGGCCATGCCACTTAATTTGTTTGAGCATCTGTGAACTTCGAGTGTGAATACCCGCCTCTCAGGGCTGAGGATGAAGAATGGGTGGTACCTGGCGTGTGGGGGCTGTTCACTAGGGGTGTGTCCTATTGGAAGAATGTAAAATGCAAGGGTGGAACAGCGGGAAAGGTGGGGACAAATCATAAAGGGCACCGTGTGTTAGACAAAGGAGGTTCGTTTTTTTTAGCCTGTAGGCCCGTGGTCGGCTAACTGCGGCTCTCTGGCTTCTTGAGTGTGGCTCTTCCACAAAACACCGCGGCCTGGGCGAGTCTATTTTGAAGAAGTGGCATTAGAAGAAGTTTATGTTTAAAAAAATGTGGCTCTCAAGAGAAATTTCAATCGTTGTCCTGTTGATATTTGGCTCTGTTGACTAATGGGTTTGCCGACCACAGCTGTAGACGATGGAGAGCCAGCAGAGAATTTTAAGTCAAGAGGAGTCAGGGGAGAGATTTGTATTTAGAAAGTGTCATTGTGTGGAAGCCAATGGCAGGAAGCTGAGACCAGCTGGAAAGACCGAGAGGGAGACAAGCGCCGTAGTCCAGTCCTGTCGTCTCTCACCTGCACCCGCGCTTAGCCGTCTCTTTGTTGACTCGCATGTCCACTGAGTAAGCTGAGAATGTATTTAGTTTAATGTAACAGAAAGCCCAAGTTATAGAGTCTCATGCAGATAGGAGGTTTTCTCACCTAATAAAGCTGACTTCGGAGGAGGTAAAAAAATGAGAGTTTGGGCTGACATCACACCTGATTCCTTTTAGGCCCTTATACCATTATTGCCCAAGCTGTCCCCTTTCCTCTGCTCTCTCGCCCCCCTGTGGTCACGGAGAACTGAGGACAGGGAAGGACCTGGTCCCTGGGGGTGGGAGTGACGTAGGTGAAGAGCAGCGTGTTGGTGGGTCCCACCCTCACCCACCCCCACATTTCCCCAGGAGACCCTTGAGTCTAGCCGTAATTTTCCACACAGGCTGCAAGTCAGAATCAGGTGGAGATTGTCGTAAGCAGGTGGGGGGTATTTTTCTCGCCCGCTGAGGCTGGCAGCTGGCAGTAAGGTTTAATGATACTGCCGGCACCCAGGCCAGGCTTCCACCTGCCTGCTGCTGACCTTGGCCTGTGACCGCCCAGTCTGAAAGGCTCTGTATTGCCAGTGGCCATTCCTGTGCTCCAAGCGGGGAGAAGGGAGGAGGGCCAGACCAGCGGAGTCCATCCCTTTCTATCAGGAAAGAACATGTTTCTGAACACCCTCCTCCCCGGGTCTCATGGGGTCCTGTGGTTCACCCCAAGTGCATCAGAGACCGGGAAAGGGAACAAAAGGTGGCAGGAGAAGAGTGGGAGCGGCTCAGTCAGCCGCAGAGCAGGGTCGGCCCACCTGCATCCCTGACTCATCCCCCTGTCACAGCTCAAATGTTCTTTTAAGAAACCTCAGTTGGAGCATGTCTTCCTTCAGCCTAAAACCCTCTGGCAGTCTCCCATGCTCTTAGAATGAAACCCAGGGGCTACGAAGCTTTCCCAGACCCGCACCTCTCTGACTTTACTCCCTCGCCTCCTCTTTTCTCTCTTTCTCCAAACATGCCACTTTAGGGTCTTTGGACTCTGCCTGCAGCCCTCTTGCCCAGATCTTCACGGGGCTGGTAGTCCGAGTTGGGGTTCTCTACAGGGAAAGGGAGAGAGAACTCGGCTTGCTGTTCTCGCATGGCAGGTGTGGAGGAGGCGGCTGCGGGTGTTGGTTCGGCGCCTGCCTCTCGGCACTTTCCTCTTCTCCTTACGGTCCAGGAGGAGCTGGAGGACCAGGCAGGGCCTCTGCAGTGAGACTTGCCTCTCTTTTTGGGAAAGCAAAGGCTCCCCTCCGCCCACTTCCGCTAACGTCGCATTGGCCAGGCCTGTGTACGAGAGGCTGAGTAGTTAGTGGCTGACAGTATCCCGGTAGCTTTGTGTCACTTTCTCTGAGCGTCCTGGATCCAGTTGGAGAGCCTCCCCCAGGCACTTAAAAATATTTAATTAAACTCCCCCGCCGTTCTCCATCATGTCACTGCCTTGTTTCACACAGCACCTACCGCTGTCTCTTCTTGACTGGTTTGCTTATTTTCTCATTACTGCCTGTGGCCCAGCCAAAGCAGGCCCGGTCAGTCTTGTTCAGGCAAAGCGGGTGCGGGAAGGACGGCCTCGGTCTCCCTGTTGAAGGGATGGGAAGGAAGGGCAGCATCCAGAAGGCAAGGCCCTCTCCCCGCTGAGCGGCCTCTGCTGCCCTCTCCTGGGGACGGCCGAACTGGAGACACCACTGAATGCCTCTTCTAGGCCAGCGTGGGGAGAGCAGGAAGAGAAACGGGGCCGGGAGTGGGAAAATATTCAGATTTACAGACTCCTGTAATAGTAAGTTTCTCCCCACGTTACCACATCCGGGACCTTATCTCTGGCAGGGCTGCTTTCTGAGCACCTTAGATGTCTCCTTCAAGGGTTGGAAGAAAAGAAACTTTGCCAGATTGGTGATTCATTCGCTTATTCATTTACTTATTCACTCATCTATTCAACAGATATCAGGGCATATTATGTACTCAGGATGCAGTTTGGGGAATAAAACACACTCTTACCAAAGCTGGTTTGGCTCAGTGGTAGAGCGTCGGTCTGCGAACTGAAAGGTCCCGGGTTCGATTCCGGTCAAGGGCATGTACATTGGTTGCAGGCACATCCCCGGTAGGGGGTGTGTAAGAGGTAGCTGGTTGATGTTTCTCTCTCATCGATGTTTCTGGCTCTCTATCTCTCTCCCTTCCTCTCTGTAAAAAAATCAATAAAATATATTTAAAAACAAAAACAAAACAAAAAAAACACACTTTTTTCTCAAGGAGTAAAGACAAGTCTATCTATCTATCTATATCTATCTATCTATCTATCTATCTATCTATCTAGCTAGCTAGCTAGCTAGCTAGCTAGCTAATATGCCAAGTGTCTGACCATCAGGGTAATGATGTCATGTAGCAATGTCCAGCTTCCTTTCCCTAGCGACTAGCCTCCTTGCAGTTTCTTCAGCCCAGGAATATGACTTGCTTTATAAACCACATGGAAACATTTCACACTGGAACTAAATGTCTGTGAAGCGTTTTCACTGACAGTCTTCCATGCACTTAGAATAAAACCCCAGTCATCTCATTTGATCCTCACAGAAGTCCTGCAGTAGGTAGTAGACCACCCATTTTCTTTTCATTAGTCAAAAAATGGGGACTTAGAAAGCTTAGAAACTTGACCCGACTGAAAAGAAATGGTAGACCTTGAAAATGACTTCAGGTTTTCTCACTGTGCAGAATATAGTCTAACACTACTGAAGTTAAATATTTTACCCTTTGTTCTCCCTGCGTGATCTACAATAATAATCTGCTTCATGTTGATATTTACTGCTGTGTTTGTTGTAGACAATTACCTGAAAGAGAAGTTGGGGTGCTTTGCTGGGCTGGGAAAAGTTGAGATAAATCAGAAAGCAGGTCTAATTAAGCAGGTTTTTCCTATAGCTATAAAAGGCTAAGTTGACTCACACATGTGCAATACGTATAAAGCCCTTACTGGTGCCAATCGCACGCATGTGTCTCCATCTGTCATTGTCAATTGTGAATTTGGTTGACACTTCTATTATAGAGAAAGGGTGAACAGCGATACTAAAGTATTTATCCTAATTAATTTCCTTTCAATGTGCACGGATTCATGCACCAGCCCACTAGTAGATCATTATAATAGTTTCAGTGAAATGATATAAGGAATATTCAAGCTATTTTGGGCACATACAGGAGGGGCATTTGCCTGGCACTGTGGTGGTGGGGTGGGGGCACGATGAGGAGGTGGCCATAGAATGTGTCCCCACGTGGGAACTGATGGTTAACAGTTGAATTGGAATTGTAGGCACCAAGTTACTGTCTAATCCCACAGCTTCCTCCAAGGAAATTCTGCCGGAAGTCTTCCCTCACTTTGACTTCGTTGCCTCTTAGTGCCGTGGCTTTCCTACCTGTAAAAAGAGGGGCTGCTACTAGATGTTTCCTTATCACACCCTTGGCATGACGGAACTTGTAAAAGCATCACATCCAATTTGTAAAAATATCTCCCCGGGAGCAGGTTGGCATGGGTAACGAATGTGTAAACCCTGAAGTTTTTCCAGCCTCCACGGGAAATTCAGCTTGAATCCAAAAGAACTAGGTGCTCTGCATACGTCAGCCTCTCACTAGGCATTCTTAAGCCACTCCTGTGGTTCTCTTGGGTTGCTGAGTTTATCGATAGGCGACAGCATGTCCCCCGTGGATTTGTTGTGAGAGCTGTCACTCCACAGCTAGCCCACAGGCGGCCTTCATAGACGGCGGCAATTATTTCAGGAAGTAGCAGGGCCAATTGACCTGCACAGGGAGGCCACTGAGGAGAGTCCCAAGTGTGACCATGCTGGTGAGAAAAGGGTGTAAAACTGAAAGTTTTCATGTTGCTGGTTATGACTATTTTAGTGTGAAATAGAAAAGTCCCCATTTACCCTCTTCACATGCCCACTCTAGCGTGATCACATGGCCTTGGTCGGTCTGTTTCAGGGGTGCCATCTCCCTGGTTGGCTGTCTACCCGTTCTCACACCTGTCAACAGTCCCTTTGCCAAAACCCTTCCAGAAAAATCTTTTACACATCCCATCTCTTTCCTGCTGAGACTGTGACAGCTGGGATTGAGACGAGACAGGAGAGCAGTCTGTCCAGTTCATGCAAGAGGTCCAGAGGGGCCTGTGCTGTCCCTCGAAGGCCCTTCTGAAAGGTAACCAGGGGGGCTCAGTGATTCTTTTGGTTGATTCTTGGATGTGCCCTAACTAGGGACTGAACCCACAATCTTGGCATTATCATATGACACTATAACCAGCTGGGCTACCTGGCCAGGGCCTTGTAGATCTATTTGTTTGGTTCTCCTTTATAACTTCCATTTCTTTGTTGAGATTTTCCCATTTCTTTGCTGAAACTATTTTTCCCCCCATTTGTTTCAAACGTGTTCATAATTGCTTGCTGAAGCTTTATCATGGGTACTTTAAAATCTTTGTCAGATAATTCTAATATCACTGTCATCTCAATCTTTGCATCTATTGATTGTCTTAAAATTCAGTTTGAGATCTTCCTAGTTCTTGGTATGATTATATTTTTAAAAGTTGCAACTCATTAGGGGGAATGAACATTTTTGTATTTTCTCTGAGACTGCTTTGGCAGGGAAGGAGGGAGGGGACTTCATGCTTCCAGGTGGAAGGGGAATTTTAGATTCCCTACTTAATCTCCACTGATACCCAAGGTAAGGTGAGCTCTCTTTACTGCTGGTGGATTGCAGCTCTCCTCTGTGATGGATGTTGCTCCATTACTGCTGGGTAATGGAGAAGTCCTAACTCTCCAGTAGGTCTCTGATACTATCGTACCCTGTGGGAAGGCAGGGCGAAGTAGGTATCCAGGTTCCTTACTGACACCATGGAGGGGGAGGAGAGCTTGTTACTGGCTGGTGGGATGGAAATCATGGTCCCCTACTTTGCCTTTTGATACCACCCTGGCAGGGGTGTGGGGGTGACTGCTTTCATCAGAGTACCCCCCTGGGAACTGCTTTTGTCTGAAGTTGGTAACTTCACCCTAGGTCTCTGCCCTTTTAGTCTGGCTATTTTTTAAAGGATACACATCTCTGCAGAGCCATCCTAGCTTGAGCTTGTGGGATTGACTGGGATCTTTGTTGATAGCAGCTTAACTACTCTCGCTATACAATCCTGCTTCCTTCATTCCTGCACTGGTGTTGATCCAAACTCCTCCCAATAAACTTCCTGCATACAAATCTCCAACTCAATCTGTTTCACCAGGACTTCACCTATGGCAAGTATTTAAACACGGAGATTGGTTGTGTGGAATGTTGTGCGTATTGCTCAGTTTCAGAGCGCTTCATGATGTGGGAAGATGCTGTGTTAAATGAGCTTTCCATTTCAATGACAATAGAGACGGGGATCAGAGAAATGGCAAAGTCCAAACAATACCTGTGCTCCACGTGGGTTATGGAGTCCTGGCAAGTGTGAGGTTGGGTAGTTAATCAGGGCAACTACTGACAGACCTCTCTTTAGTTGGGATGGCCTCATGTGGATAGAAGTGAACCTAAGTGCTTAACTGGCTCAAAAAGGATGACAGAAACCAAGCTCTGGATTTCCGGTAAGGATAGCTTTGTCAATGGCCCATCTCTAGCCACATGAATTGTATGACCTCTCATTGTATTTGTTAACAGTTGGGTATTTTTCCTACTAATGGACCTTGAACTTAAGCAGAACTACTTCCTTCATCTCTTATCAAGACACCTACCTTCATCTCTTATCAAGACACCTATAATTACCTAACAACCAACCCCTATCTTAACTTTGGTCTGGAAACCAAGATATTTTCATTTTCAAAATCTTAGGAATTGGTTCAAAAAACAACACAGCAGGTTTTTTTTAAACTTCTTTCATCCCATCTTTATTTTCACCAACATTTACTCTTAGGCTTTAATTCAGATTGCCTTAGAAAAGTAGAATCCATTGTGCTTACTCATATTGATTTTTTTAATCAAAATACCTAATAGGTATTTTGTGTGTTTTCTTAATCCTCACCGAGGATTTTTTCCCCTATTGATTTTTAGAAAAAGTGGGAAGACAAAAAGGGAGAGGGAGGGAGGGGGGGAAAGGGAAGGACAGAGGAGAGGGGGAAAGAAACACTGATGTGAGAGACACACATTGATAGGTTGCCTCCCGCACACACAGCCCCATGCTCTAGCCGTTGAGCCAAGGTGAAAGTTATTTTTTTAATATATTGATTTCAGAGAGGAAGGAAGAGGGAAGAGATAAATAGAAACATCAATGATGAGAACCACTGATGCCTCCTGCATGTCCCCCTTGGGCAGGGGGTCTTCAAACTACGGCCCGCGGGCCACATGCGGCCCGCAGAGGAGTCTGATCCGGCCCGCCAGGTTTTTTGGGCAGTGAGCGCAGCCGAGGTGTTACAGTAGGAATTAGTTCATATAGTCCGGCCCTCCAGCTCTCTGAGGGACCGTGATCTGGCCCCCACTTTAAAAAGTTTGAGGACCCCTGCCCTTGGGGATTGAGCCTGCAACCCAAGCATGTGCCCTTGACCAGAATGAAACCTGGAACCCTTCAGTCCACAGACTGACGTTCTATCCACTGAGCCAAACCTGCTAGGGCAAGAGTAAATTTTAAGACTAAAGATGAAACAGTTTATTGAGTAATTTGCCTACAGCAACTGTGAGGTATGGTCTGCAAATGTATTTTCTTCCTTTTTAGCAGCAAACTCCAATGGCTCAAGAGGACATACCATGTGGATGTCCTGTCCCCAGACTACTCAAGCTCAGTAAACACCTAAGAAAAACACAACCTCTTTCTTTTTGAGGCATAAATGTTCAATTTGGATGATGACGATAGGCAAGCACTAAAGACAATAGCTAGCTCTTCCATTTATTCCAGCGGAGGAAGAGGAAATAGGATCTAGGCTGTTTTTGATCTATGAACATTTACCTTATCATATCTACAACTTGGTATTTCTTGAGCAGGACTGTCCCAATAAGGCGAGAGGTGATAATAGTCGAAGATGGAGATGACAAATATGCAGAATTCAACATACACATGCAGGTTAGTCTGATGTCTCCTTATGGTCTCAAATTCCATGTCTGGTCAGAGGTGGCTCATCTTTGCTCCACTGTGCCTCAGATTCTGCTTCCCCACTTTTGAGGGAGAGCAGGTTCAGATCATCTGGGAGCTGGTGGGGGCCGCTTCCTTGGCAGCTTGCTGGGCCAACCAGCGCTTGTATCTTTTTGTCTTGGGCTTCTCAAAGTTCACCACAGACATAGGGACCCTGATGGTGTCCAGCCCATTTACCTGCATACAAAAGAATAGGAATTCCCAGAGATCAGCTGGACAGGGAATAGCTACCACCATCCAATCTCAGCTTTTCATCAAGTCAGAAAAGGAGGCAGTATGTAAAATACTCACCGTCACCTCACACCAATACTCGCCCCAGCGTGTGATGGGCCCTTCTGGTAGCTTTAATGCATGTGGGGCCACCACAACACCGAGCTGGGGAAAAATCACAGAAAAAGGAGCTGTTTACACGTCTGCTATTATAGGCAACCTCATAAACAGGGCTCCAGAATTTCCTGTATAGTTATCCTGGCTGATCCCACTGGGGGGCGGAGAAACTCAGGCCTCATTTCTCAGAAAGAGAGGCGGATTCACAAAGAGAAACAGGGCTACAGACTAAAATTACAATGAAAAATTTCCAGTGAAATAATATTTTCTCAGGTTTTCCCTAGCTAGAGAGGAAATAAATACCATATTTTCTTAATCTGTTTCAGATTCTATGTGACCAACCTTAGTCCTTAGCCATTTCCCTTCCATACCCCTGCAAACTAGCCAAGAACACTGTCCCTAACTCAGTGGTTGGCAAACCCATTAGTCAAAGAGCCAAATATCAACAGTACAACGATTGAAATTTCTTTTGAGAGCCAAATTAAAAAATAATTTTTTTATTTTTTAAATATATTTTATTGATTTTTTACAGAGAGGAAGAGAGAGGGATAGACAGAAACATCAATGAGAAACATTGACCAGCTGCCTCCTGCACACCCCCCACTGGGGATGTGCCCACAACCAATGTACATGGCCCTTGACTGGAATCGAACCTGGGACCCTTCAGTCCGCAGGCTGACGCTCTATCCACTGAGCCAAACTTGTTTTGGCAAGAGTCAAATTTTTAAAACTAAAACTTCTTCTAACACCACTCCTTCAAAATAGACTCACCCAGGCCATGGTATTTTGTGGAAGAGCCACACTCAAGTGGCCAAAGAGCCGTAGTTTGCCGACCACTGCCCTAACTCTAGCTGGACTCGCACCCGTTTCTAACAAAAAGCTCAATCCCAGGCTTTCCTCCCATAGGTAGCTCCACTCTTAGGGAATAGTACTGTTTGGGAACACTCACGTTTTTTAGAAAATGGCGGGCAACTATTTCCGGGTTTAGCTCCCATTTGACATTGTTCTTCATCCCTACTTCCAGGTGACAGCTTTTCAGAAATTTCACCGTCTGAGAGGAAGTATAAACAGAGGCTACATTAGAGTTAGAAACGTTAGCAAGAGGCACAAGGTCTGAGAGCTCAGGAAAAGGGCACAATTTCTGCCTCACAGTCAGCCAAGACAGGTGAGATGAATGGAAAGAACATTCTTGTCCCGAGGCTGATACTGTGGAAAGATGTTTTTGTGACACATTGGAGGAGAATGTACTCTTTATCTGCTTGTCCCTAATCAAGTGGCCATGTTTTGTCATCAATTGGGGCCACTGACCATGCCCAAGTGGCTCGGTTGGTTGGACCATGTCCCATAAACCAAAAAGTTTTGGATTCAGTTTCTGGTCAGGACACATAACTAGGCTGAGAATTGGATCCCTGACCAGTCAGGGAATGTATAGGAGGCAACCAATTAATGTTTCTCTCTCATATCAATGTTTCTCTCTCTCTCCCTTCCTAAAACAAACAATATATACTCAGGTGAGGATTAAAAAAAAAAGGAAGCCACTGGTATATCTCAGGATGAGATGACTTTCATAGGCTGTATTATCCAATGCTTCTGGCCCTTCAATCCCACTTCTATCCCATTAATGATTCCTTCTTGCTTACAGAATGAAATATAAATTCACTAGTGGAGGATTCAAGATGTTTTGTAAATCCTTTCTCAACCCCCCCTCCAGCCATATGTTTCCTAATACCCAAGTCCTCTGCTTTAGCTAAACTAGTCTACTTTCTATGCTAAAGCTGCTTTAACTATCTTCTATTTTTTCCCCTTTAGAATACACCCTTCTGAAGCGAAATAAGCCAGTCAGAAATAAACATCACATGATCTCAACTCATATGTGGATCCTAATGAACAAAATAAACTGATGAACAAAATAGATCCAGACACATAGAAGCATGGAAGACCGATGAATTCCAGAGGGAAGGTGGTGGTGGGAGAGATGAACTGGGGAACTTACATGCACATATACAGAGTGCACAGACACAGGCAATAGTGTGGTGAAGGCTTGGGAGGAGTGGGTGCGGGTGAAGGAAGTCAATGGGGGGAGGAGGGGAAAATAAGGGAATATCTTTAATACTTTCCATAATAAAGATTAAAAAGAAAAAGAACAAAGATGGTGGCATATGTAACGCCAGTACTTGCAGTCTCTCACAACTACATCAAAATTGTAACTCAAATACAGAACAACCATCATGCAGAACTACTGTAAAGCTGCTGAATGGAAATCCTACAACTAGAGAAAGAAGAAAGCACATTGGTAGCAGGGGTGGGGATGCAGGATGGGCTGGTCCGACACCCACCCGTACCGTGTTTTTTTCAATGGGGGCGGGGGGGGGGGGCAAAGGGGGATAGTCTGTCTCTATGGAGGCAGCCTGTGAGGAGCCACACCAGACCCCCAACCTGGGGTTCCAGAATTGGGAAGATAAATCCCTGCAACTAAGCTGGTTGTAGAAACCAGCAGGGACTGTGGCTGAGGGACGAGGCTGCTGGAGACCCAGGTGCTCCCCTTAAAGGACCTGCACACAAGCTTACACGGTCCCACTTCTGAGCTTCCCACATGGGTGGAGGAATTGAATTGCCTGGCATCAGGGCAGGAACTCAGGAGTGGAGTGGGGGCGGAGCTTTCTGCCAGGCAAGAGTACTCACAGGGATCCTTGTTCCGATGCTGGGAACCGCCCTGTCCGAGGGCTGACAGGCAGTCATAGCTGAGTCTCCGTGAGCCTGGAACACTGTTTGCCCCACCCTGGGGATTCCTTGAGACCCTGCCCCACCAATTTGCAGCCCCACTCAAGCTGTTTGCAGCAGCTTTTCCATATGAATAGGCCTGTCCTGGCTCAGGCTTCAGACTTCACTAAAATCCAACAAGCCTCAGCTGGTGACAGAGTGCCCCAAACCTGTCCATAAAAGACCCACGATCTGGCACTAGTAACCGCCTGCCTTGCTTCACAGCCAGGCCTCGCCTGGGCACCTCCAAGCCCGTTAAGACAGCAAATGGCAGCTGCCCGCAGCTCCCTTTGTAGCTCCTGCCCTTCCTGGCTGTGGGGGGCTGACTTTGCACCTCCCTGGAGGTCCTAGAGCTAGTGCACCAGGTGGACAGCTTTAGACCACAGCCGATCACAACTCTATACACCCACAAGGGCACCCTCAGCACCAAAGCATCACCGAGCAAGTCCTGCTCCACAGGGGTGTTTCCTGCGTAGCAGCTCTCCCACTGTAGTCACAGCTGCTCCTCACAGCCAATTGGCCTGGAGGTCAATTCCCCCTTTCCCCACCTGGTGTCTGCAATCAAGAGAGTTCAGGGAAATCAAGAAACCACTCAGGAAGAGGTTGTCGACTCCTGAGATGATCAACAAATAAAGACTTTCTGTGTTTCTACTCACCGCCTCACCAACAACAATCAAGGCTCAACTATAAGACTGTGCACAGGGCCCACACAGGGGTGCACCTAGTGCCCAGCTCAGGAGAGTGGGGAGGCTGAACCACTGGGCCTTCCAGGACACCTACTACACAAGGCCACTCTACCAATTCCAGGAGACACAACAGAACTATCTACACAGAAACACCGGGAAGCAGCCAAGAGGGGGAAACAAAGAAACACATCACAAATGAAAGCAAGCAAACTATTGGCTACAGAGTTCAAAACCATGGTTATAAGGTTACTCGAAGATCTTCATGAGACTTTCATGGATCTTAGTGAGAATGTCAAAGAGATGAAAAAGGACCAGTCAGAAATTAAGCATACACTAACTGAAATAAAGAATAATTTTCAAGGACAGTCTTTAAAAAGAGATAAAAAATATTAATAAAATGGCAACAAATACATAACAACTGAATCTAAAATTCAAAATAAATGAACAAGAAATCTAATGAACAAAAAAAAAACTGGTGAATAAAATAGTGTCAGAGGCAGGGAAGCATGGAACAGACTGACGAATCTCAGAGGGTAAGGGGGAAGGGGTGCTGAAAGAGATTAACCAAAGATCTTACCTATGGACATAGACAGGGTGGTGAAGGCCTAGGGTGGGTGGAAACCAGGTGGAGGGGGGCAATGGGGAGGGGGAATGGGAACATCTGCAATACTCTCAACAATAAAGATTAAAAAAAAAAAAATACCCTCCTGGCCTTTTCAAATCCTATTAATCCCACAAGGCCAAATTCAATCCATCTGGACAAAAGCCCTCTCTAATCACCCGAGTCCATTTTGGTCCCTGTCACGCTTATAATTTACTGTCTTAAGTTTATTGATTACTTTTGCACGTGTTTGTTCTCTCCAACTTGTCTGAAAATATCACTGAGCAGAGCTTTCATCCCACACTCTTCCACGCTGGGCCCTCACTCAGTAAGCTAGGGCACTTCACTCAGAAGCCAGGGTTTCCCAGGTCTCCACACCAGTTATGGCAGCCACACCACTTCCCCCTTTCCCTGCCTGGTGTCTGCACCCAAGAGAGTTCAGGGAAATCAAGAAACCACTTAAGAAGAGGTTGGCGACTCCTGCAGATAATCAACAAATAAAGACTTTCTGTGTTTCCACTCACCGCCTCACCGGCCTTGGTCTGGATCTTTTCTAACTTTCCTTCTTTTCTTAGCTAGAATGATGAAGATGGGGGGAAAAAAAAAAAAAAGTGAGTCCATAGTAAATAATAGCAAACTCTTACTATGAGAGGCATTGGCTGGATTTCTGGTCCAGTCACTATTTCATTTTCAAATTAAATATAAAAGGGACAGAAGTTGCTAGAGGAAATCTTAAGGTTTTAGCCTTTCTTCGAGCTCACCAATTTCTCCTCTTCAAACAACTTCCTGTTTTCGGGGGAGGCATATACAGCCAGTCCTTGGGGAAGAAGCTTGTTCCGGCCCACAGACTTCTTCACTGAGACCAAGTCACCCCGGACGCCAAGCTCTGCCAAAGCGAACAGACCCTGGGTCAGAACCAGCTAGGGGTCCCTAAAGGGAAGGGGGTGACCAAAGAAAAAAGCGCCTTATTCTCTCAGTTCTTATTCTTCCTGGAAGAATGTTAACATTCACCAGGAACATTTAAAAGGTTTCTAATTAGTTAGGGTCTTTTTAGAAGCCTGATATTCTCCATACAAAGTGAAGCGTTGCCCAATCACAGGAATTCAGTATCTGCTGCTCACAGGCCTCTCCGCGTCTTGCCCCTCGCCCCACACTTACTAATGCTCCTGCGTTCCTGTTCCAATTTCCACACCGGAGGCCCACATCTCAATCACAGCATTTTTTTTTTAATGCTTTTCTCTTCTCAATCAGAGAGCTGCTCTTTTCCCCCAAAGTAGGAAAGGGCAGGAAAACGTTGATGCCAAACAAGCCCGGCCCGTTAGCGGCACCTGTGCCCTCGCCTTACCCTCCACCGACTGCGTGAGGATGAGCTCCAGGTTCTCCTTGGGCCGGTGCTTCGTGTCCTCCACCAGCCGGTAGACGCGGTGCCGCCGGTGCAGGCGCGGCTTCCGACCCTCCCCGGCCAGCGGCACCTTCCACCAGCGCTCCACGACGACCGTGCCCTGGCGGCCGGAGAGCGGGTGAGCGCGCGGCCACGGAGGGCCCTCCGTCCCCGCTCCGTCCGCCACTCCAGGCCCCACCAAAGTCAAGGACCCCGGAACCCAGACCCGGCCCTCACCCGGCTGAGAGAGAGGCTGAAGCCGCGCTGCGGGCCGGGGGTGCACCCTTCCAGCTGCGGCCGGAGCAGCGCCCCGACTCGTCCTCGCAGCAGCTGCTCGGCGGCCACGCGCAGCAGAGCCCGGCCGGGGAGCGCCATGTTCCCGGCGCGGAGGGGGCCGGGAGGCGGCCGCGCCTGCGCGAGGAAGGCCCCCGCGGGTGCCCGCGGCGCGCCTGAGGCGGCGGGATCGCTCCCGGCGGGGCCGGCGGCAGGCGCGGCGCGGGGAGAGAACCGAGCCGACGCTCCAGGACTCGGCGCCTGCCCCTCCCGCCTCCCTGCCTCTTTCCGGGGGCGGGACGCCCACTGCGCTGACAGACAGGAAAGGACACTCCCCCCCCTGGGTTTCCGCGTGGCTCTCTGAAGTCACTGCCAACCTGCCGGCCTGAAGGTTCCGCCGCTCTCACTTTCCCTTACTTGACAGCCACCTAAAGGTGGAGAAAGGATGGATTTGTCTAGGAAGCTATGCCAGCCCAGGAATTGTCTAACTTGTAATCTTTACAACGGCAGTATGTAAGCTAATATTTAAAGCATTCTCAATCATAAGGGAGCTACGCCCGAGAAAAACTAAACTATGATAAGGCCCAGACGGTTCTATGCAGGGCCCCAGGACTGGGTAAATGGAATGAATGGGGTTTGGCAGAGATGATTATGGAAAGATGCTCTCTGCTTCTTTCCTTCCTGCTTCCCAGTTTTCCTCAGTCTCCTTTGCCGATTTCTTTCTCCCTTCTTAGAGCCCCCGTCTTTGGATACTCTTCTCAATATACGCTCCTGACGATCTCATTCAGTCTCATGGATTACAGTGACTTCCAAACTCTTATCTCCATCCTAGACTTCTAAGCTCTAGCCTTCAATATCCAACTGCTTATTTATCATCTCCCCCTTACATGTCTAATGGGCTATTCAAAGCTAACATGCTCCAAACTAAACCAATCTCTAGCCTCCTGCCCCAAACTCTCACCTGGAGCCTTCCCATCTCCGTTGATGGAAACTCCCTTCTTTCAGTTCTGGGACCCAGCTTCTTTCTCTCCTACTCCAGGAAATCCTGTGGGTTCTAGTTACAAAATCCGACCACTTCCCACCTCCAATGCTTCACCCTGGAATTAGACACACACTCCTGAATAACTGCATTGGCCTCCTGACAGATCTCCCTTTAGCGCTCTACCGTTTACAGGAGTCACAATCTTCTGAGAACCTAAGACAGATCATGCCACTCTTCCAGCCAAAACTTTGAAATTACTTCCCCCTTTACTCAAGTGAAAAAGTCCAGGTGATGGTCTGATAGCTCTATGACCTCATCTCCCTCTATTCCCTCTACAGCTTGCACTGCTCTCCTCACAGTAGCCTCCTTGCTATTTCTTGAAAATAGGGTTTTTTGCACTGTTGTTGTGTAGGCATGCCATGCTCTTACCTCCAGTGTTGGCTTGGCTAAGTCCCTCCACCGCCTTCACATCTTTGTCATCTTTCCGAGGAGGCCCACGTGGATCACCCTATTTATTACCGCAACCTGTCCCACCCCTTCACACGCCTGACCCTCCTTATCCTGCTCTATTTTTTCTTCATTGCATATTCTCTTCTAACATATGAAAGGGGTTTCTTATGCTTATTACTTAGGTTTGTTCTCTCAATGTTAGAAGATACGTTCCATGGGTCAGGGATCTTTATTTACTGATAAATCCCAGGCACCTGAAATAGTGCCTGGCTCACAGAAGGCCCTCAATAAATATTTGTTGAATAGATGAGGTCTCAAACTGATGGCTCCAGAACTTAATTTTACTCACAATGTTGCTTTAAAACAACACGTCTTGAGTTGGTAGTATTTAAAAAAAATTCAATTTACCACAAAAAGATGTCCAGTTTCTGTTGAAAAATCATAGTCTGGTACCACAGACGCTGTATTTCTGCATGGCAACTGCGGGGCAGAGTGGAGTCGTGTTGGCTTCTGAGAGACAGGGGGTGAGCTCTCCGTTTTGCTACAGCCTCACCCAGGAGCTCCACTAATTCCCTAGCTGTCCAGAGCCCTGGAGACATTTAGTTTGCAATTCCTACAAGGCAATTAGAAAGTTCAAAAATGTGTCGAACCAGCTTTGTTAAAGGCAGGGATAATAATGAAAACATTGAATTGATAGGAACCAACCAATCAGGTCAGACCCTGGATAAGGATCTTGGGAAACTCTTCCAGTGTCAGACACTAAGCCTCAGTTGCTTACTTTTAGGGGAAGTGGTATGTGTGTTGGGGCCGGGGACAGGTTGTGAATTTGCACACTTGGCTAAAGGGAAAGGGTGGGGCAGGGGAGCAGCAGGGAGAGCCCTGAAGTGACATAAGGGCTGACTCCTTGTGCATGTCATAGTGCCCATCAGGTCACAATGGTGCCAGTTTGCCTAAATCTTTGTCACCCACCTCTGAACCTCACTTTGCCACAGGGAGGCACTGCACCGAGAAACTGCCTTGTAACAGGTGGCGCCCCTCCATTTACTCCCTTTCTTATATCAAGAGGGGAAAAACACGGAACTACTACTACCCAATCTGGTCACCATACGCCTTTTACTTCTACTGTTACAAATACCGGATCACCCTCCGGGAGAAGATGCTGCCTTCGTCTAGAAGGTACTTGTTTTCATCTCTACTTTGTAATAGTTTATATAAATGGTAAGGGAAATACAAAATAATTTGGAAGAACTTCTCAAGTGGCAAGAGATGATAACAGCAAAATAGGGTGGAAGGCTGCCGTGGGCCTTTAGAACTTTTCCAGCTGGGCCGACCTGGGAAAATGAAAACAGGCTCGTCTAGGGAAGATACAGAAGACAGTGCCAGAGCCTGGTCCTGTGTCCCTAGAAGTTAGGACCCTCTCCCCACCTCAGACCAAGAGGTAAACTAATTTGGGCCTCTTTTTCCCAACCAGCATCACTTATAAGGAACAGGAGGACTTGACACTCCGGCCCCGTTCCTGCCTTCAGTGTTCCTGATTCCCCAGCAGGCCTCCAGATGGGCAGAAGCACCAAGCAGAGTGACCAAGACCAGCTGAAGGAACTCTACTCGGTAAGCGGAGTGTGAGCTGGTGTCAGGCAGCCCCGTGCCTACTGGAACGATACCTTGTGAAGAAGGAACATTAGAAAGAGCTAGATGAGACCTCAAAGCTCATGTGTAAAATCTGCTTGCTTTATAGATGATTCTGCCTAGAGATCTTAAGGTGGTAGTGAAAAGCAGGATGGGAAAAGAGTAGGTGGGAACCAAGAGCAGAATGTATTGAGATTTACAGGACATAAGGCTGTTCAGATGCTTACTTGGACTGGAACCCAGAATTCCTGCACTTGCCCTTATATCATTTTGAAATAACATGCTTGTGTGTGACGTTTGCATTTTAAATGAGAAATGGGAGAAATTACAGAAAACCTATATGATGGGAAAAAGTGGAAGAGTATTATCAGTAAGACAGTAAACAGATGAGACAGCTTTGTTGCTGGTGTATCTTAGTGGTTGAGCACTGACCAGCATGGTCACAGTTCTATTCCAGCCAGGGCACAATTGGGTTGCGGGCTCGATTCCCAGTAGAGAACGTGCAGGAGGCAGCCGATTAGTGATTCTCTCTCATCATTGATATTTCTCTCTCTCCATCTCTGAAATCAATGAAAATTTTAAATATATTAAGCTCTCTGATGTGAATGGCAGTTTCTAAAGGAATAGTGCATCCTGAGGTGAGGGTAGCAGGCAGCAATCCTGCAATCAGATGTTTGCTATCAAGAACTCCATGACAGGGATGGATTTAGATCCTTGGTCTAAGATCTATATTGTCAAATAGGACCTTTGCTCCAACTCTCCCAGGCTCTCCATTAGCCCTTCCTTGCTTCCTCAGACACCCAAATCGGCCCGAGACCTGATATGTGAGGACTAGAAGCACACAAAAGCAGGGGACTATTCATCTCATTTGTACTCCTTTTCCAGGAGGGGAATCTGACAGTGCTGGCTACTGATGCCATGCTCCACCAGGACCCACTGCAGTTAGATTTCCATTTCCGCCTCACCCCCCAGACCTCTGTCCATTGGCACGGCCTTCTCTGTGACCGTCAGCTTTTCCTGGATATCCCATATCGGGCCTTGGATCAAGGCAACCAGAAAAGGTGACTGAGCCTGGATGATAGCGAGGGGGGAAGGAGGGGAGCTGGGGTTTCATTTTATCATGTCATCATCAGGTACTGGGTTATATTAGCCAGCGAGGGCTGATTCGGGAGCTGAATACTTTCAAACCAATGAACCTGGCATGCAGATGGCCTGTGACCAGCCTGGATCTGGAGTCCAAGGGATAACAGCCCATGGGAGGTTGCTGGCTCAGAGTGAGAAACACAGAAGTGAGAATCCATAAACAGTCGAACAGGATGTGCTTTCCAGCTGTTGACTTTATAGTCCCTTTGCCCGAAACGCCACCCATGGCATGGATTCAGTATCATAGTGTACAATCCCTTGGCTTAGGAGAAAAAGCTATAAAACTAGTTTAGCAACTTTCATTTCTTGGCTTGGGTTAGCAAAAAACCGACCAATGAGATTTCTTTTGGGTTCCGAGTTTGCTAAACATTTCCATTAACCATGTTTCTCCCTGGCTCCTAGTTTGACTGCAACACTGGAGTATGTGGAAGAGAAGACCAATGTGGATTCCGTGTTCGTAAACTTCCAAAACAACCGGAATGACAGAGGTGGAGATCTGCTCTGTCCTTGGCCCTTGGTGCTGAAGCAGCTAACAGTGACTTTTCCTTTTTTAAGAGACCCTCTTTTCCCAACGCTTTAAAAAGGGAATGCTCCAGCATTTCAGCCCGCCCCCCCCCCCAAGGAAATGAAAGTATCTAGCATTCTGTTCAAGTTATAGGTCTATTAGGAAGTCCCTGCAGATAGATTTCAGAAGCCAGACTAAAGGACCACTGGTGAAACTAGTCAGAATCCATTCAAGGGATGTGGCTGGTAGGACAGAAAGGATATTAAATGTATTAAGCACCAACAGTATGAAAGGTCGGGCATAAGGCCAGGATAGGAATATAACCAGATGCTTGGAGCACATGTTACGGAAACTACCACCTCTTCCCTCAAGGACTTCATACTCTTGTAGTTGAGACAAAGGATGGGCAAGAGTTTACAATACCATAATTGTGTTAGGCACTTCATAAACATCTTGTTTAATCTTTCTTTTTTCCCCCATGGGAATTTACTGTTTATTTTATTGAATTTAGAGAGAGAGAAGGAAGAGGGAGAGAGGAGAAACATCAACTGGAGATCAAGCCTACAACCAGGATATTCCCCTGATTGGAAACTGAACCTGTGACCTTTCAGTACACAGGACAGCACTGAGCCACACAGGCCAGGACCATCTTATTTAATCTTAAATCCTGTGAAGAAAGTTCTATAGTCCTCATTTTGCAAACGAGAAAAAAGTTCAGAAGGGTTAATTTGTAAAATGTCACAAAGTAAATGTTAAAGCCAGGGTTTTAGTCTTAAGTCCGTTTGAGTCCAAAGCACATCATTCTAATACCTGCACTGTACGCTCTCCCCATATATATTCCTTAGTTGAAAAAAACAAAAACAAAAACAGAAATCTGGGGGAACAGTGGTATTGATTGAGTTTGAGTTTTCTAATTTGTTCTCTCCTGTCACAGGTGCCCTGCTTCGGGCCTTCAGCTACATGGGCTTTGAGCTGGTCAGACCGGGTCACCCTGCGCTTCCTCCCTGGGACAATACCATCTTTATGGTGTATCCCCTTGAAAGGGATCTGGGCCACCTGCCCAGTAAGCCTCCCTGAACATGCTTATTCATACTCTGTGAGGGGCTGGGGGCCTTGATAAGTGGGACCAGGATGTGATTCTGGACACCTCCTTGTATCCTAGAAATAAAGGATAGTGCAATCCTCCAAGGTCACTGTTTCTTGGTGGAAAGTTGGGGTTGGCTGGAGTGGAGCATGGGCCTTACAGAGCTGAATGAATTCACTGTAGGAGAAACACTCAATGACTGAAAAGATCAGAGGGAGCTGAACAGAGAGGAAAGGGACACAAGGATTTTAGGTTCCTTTTGCCTTCCCCTCACCCCAAAGCCATGTCCCCATTTATTCAACCATTTACTGAATAGCTGTCAGGAGCAAGAACCAAGCCTTATTGGGAGATTTTCATTCATATATTTCAGTTCAAATAGGAGACGTGCTAGTTCCTTCTCTTTGGATGTGGAGATGAGAGGGGCACATGGGTTCCATGGCTTTCACTCAGGGAATTGCAGCAGACAAAATAAGAAATAGGAAGCATAGGCATTCCGGGTAGCAGGAAAAGTACAGGCTTGTGTTGGAAGACTAAGGAACACGTCAGAATGGGATGTAAACTGACAAGGCTTAAAGGCCATGTAAAAGAACACACTTTTATACACAGCAGCAAATGCAGCTAGGAATGAGACACTACTCATTTTCCACGGCAAGAAGTTCTATGAATGATTTATGTTAGGGGTCCTCTCTATTTAACAGTGAAGGCTGAGGAGCTGAGAAAACTAGGGACCAAGTGACCTCATGACCTTGTAGAGTGGTTCCAATTCCAGGGCTAAGCCAAGGTCTGAAAGGTCAGTGGTAGCCCTGTGTTGAATTTTCTGAAACTACTCATAAGAGCTGCTCCTTCACAGGAGTGCCTCTGCTAAGTGGCACTGAAATTTAAAAAAATATATTTTTATTGATTTCAGAGAGGAGGGGAGCTGGAGAGACAGAAACATCAATGATGAGAATCAAAGACTGGCTACGTCCTGCATGTTGTCGTCTCCCCCGGACCCCCCACACTTATTGGGGATTGAGGCCACAACCTGGGCAGGTGCCCTGGACTGGGAATTGAACTCAGGCCCTTTACAGTCAACAGGCCAATGTTTTGTCCACTGAGCCAAACCGACCAGGGCAAGCAGTAAGATTTTTGAGAAAATTTTTGGAAATTGTGGCTATGGGAAAATAGAATTGCCATGTAATATATGGGTAGACCTAGCTCACTAATTCCTAGATTTTAAAATTTTTTCATAGGGAAAGAGGAAGAAAGAGGGATAGAGAGATGGAAACATCGATTGGAGAGAGACATTGGTCAGCTGCCTCCTACAGACCCTCTACTGGGGATTGAGCCCATAACCCAGGCATGTGCCCTGACCAGGAATCGAACTGGGGACCTCTTGGTTTGTGGATCAGCACTCAACCATTGAGCCACACCGGCTGGGTACTAATTCCTAGATTCAAAAAAACCTGCACAAAGGCATCCTTATGTGCTATTTCAAGTTTTCAGTTTACTATGCTGATCCTTAAAAAAATGTTAATTTCCCATTATCCTACCACCCACATTACATTGATAATATTTACTTCAAGTACCTTCCTAGTTCTCATTGGATCCTGACAATACTGAGAGGAGAGAGGTTGTAGGGAAACTGGTTCCCTCAAGTCCAGAGATGTATTTCTAGAACCCGGGCTTCTAGAATCCTAATCCAGGTTTTTTTTTCTTTCAAATACTTTAGGCGGGGGTCTTTTTTTTTCTTACCCAGCCCAAATCTAAGTTGGATCTGGTAACTTGAGGGAAAGAATATGATGTATAGATGGAGGAACACTTGTTATAGATGGACCCCCTTTATGTGAGGTGTTCACAATTTTCACCAGATTTAAGTTCAGAAGAGATACCCGAAGGCCTGTTTCCCTTGTGATTCAACCAGCATTTAGTTTTAGATAACTTTTTGATAACTTTATTCAGCAAAGAACCCCTCTTCCCCCCAAAAAGCTTTGAAAAACTATACATGTTCTCTTTCTCTGGGTGTGTGCATACATAAATATATAATAGATACTATACTAGCAATTTAGAGTATTTCCTGAGCTGCCTCTCTTCTTGCTTATTTTTTAACCAAAATGTACAGGGAAAATAAAGAACTGTTTCCAAAAAACCTGTCTCCAAAAAAATCAGCAGCTGAGGATGGGAGGCAGCATTCTTTTCTCAGTTCATGAGGATTTTTAATATAAATATGCTGATTTTTTCCTCTTTGCCTCCTGACTGAACTGCAGTCTTTGTGTTGGTTCATTAAAAAAACTTCCTTTGCCAAAATCAGTTTGGCTCAATGGTAGAGCGTCGGTCTGCGGACTGAAAGGTCCCAGGTTCGATTCTGGTCAGGGGCATGTACATTGGTTGCGGGCACATCCCCGGTGGGGGGTGTGCAGGAGGCAGCTGGTCGATGTTTCTCTCTCATCGATGTTTCTAGCTCTCTATCTTTCTCCCTTCCTCTCTGTAAAAAAATCAATAAAATATATTTAAAAAAAAACTCACACACACAAAAAAACCTTCCTTTAACCAGAGTCACTTGAGGAGGTGAGTCAGAAGTATGCAGAATCACCACCTCCAATGACCAAACCCTGGCTACTTCCCAGCCTCACAAAGGACACAGCCTAGCAGGACTGTGCATTCTGACTGGTTGAAGGAACAGTCAGATGTTGAGCAGCCTGGACAAAATGCAGCAGCATCCAGACACTGGAAGCGTCTGGGTAGGGTGGAGAGTGGAGTAGAAACATATATTTGTCTCCTGCCCTACACTCTTTCTGGTCGTCCCAAGGAAGGAGAAAACTCATTTGATCCACAGCAGGCCAGATTGTATATTAATAATGGAAGGATGGCATAGATATCTTTATCATAGGCTCCTCTCTCCAGGTACCAAATCCTGCCAGAAACACAAAGACACAAAAAGCTTGAAAGGACTCAATCTGAGAGCAAGTTAAGCTACAGGAAAGCAGCTACAGAGAACAGTGCTTAGCTAGGCTGTGGGGTAGAGAGACTAAAGCAAGGCCCCTGTTGGCCACCCTCATTACTTTTCCTGTTGCTACAGACAGATGATAGCTCCACTCACAAAGCAAAGCAGATGGCTGAGGCAGCTGAAGCAGACTTCAGATTATGTAGTCCTCTTCAAGGTTATCATCGCCAGACATAGAGGCAGCCTCTACACAGCAGGAATGAGGAGAAAGTTAGACACTGCCCTAATCCAACAGGCATCACCACTGAGGCTCAGGGATGCTCAATGACCCCCGTGGTTAAGGGACAAGCCTTTACAAGCTCCCTCGTTTGGAGAGACTGACTGAGAAGTGGTAGCTTCCAAAGACGCTCTAGTCTAGGGAGTAAATGCTGCTTGTACCTGATAAGCTGAGGCAGGACAGGGTGTTTGCTATCTCTCCAGGGCTCTTCTTGCTCTCAGTGAACATGCTGCTGAGAGAGGCAGATGCTTCTGTGGCCTGAGAGGATGAAAACAAGAGAAAAAGGAAGACTGTTAGCTGGAGGGAAAGAAGCGGCCACTCAGTCACTTTGCTCATAGGGTCTGGTTCAGGCAGTTGAGCTTGGTTGCTGAGAGGGACAAAATGCCTCCTTCGACAACCTAGGAAAGCACTCTACAAAATGTCATGCATGACTAGAAGCCCTCATGTTTCTCAAGGCACGAGCTTTGCCCCAAAGAAGCACCTCAATGACTGCGATAGCTCACTCACCGCATCGTACAACATGCCTGGGACAGTTCCGTTTTCCTCCACGTCTTCAGGAAGCTCAACTGCATATCCCTTACGAACTAATTCTAACCCAATATCAAGTTTCTGAGAAGAAAAACGAAAAGGGAATCATGTTCTCTCTGTAAGGAAGGGCACATCTGAAGAAACGGGGCCAAAGAGCTAGGATTGATACTTGCAGG
Organism: Pipistrellus hanaki; assembly: GCF_964339955.1. Lineage (NCBI taxonomy): Eukaryota > Metazoa > Chordata > Mammalia > Chiroptera > Vespertilionidae > Pipistrellus > Pipistrellus hanaki. The sequence goes on from NC_140520.1 coordinate 7,824,753, forward strand.
ATCTTACAAAGTAGGAGCAACATCAGATAGGTTTTCTGGGAAAGAAAAAGTAAACAAATCTATAAATATACTAAAGCCAGTGGGCAATGAGTGAACCCCAATCTTACCTTCCCATTGCTAGTATCATATAAGTAGATCTTGGGCCAAGTTGAGACCCCAGTCTGGACATAGCTAGAGATCTTGGCCACCAAGGGCTTCCAGCCAGCACAGTGAGTAAGTCTGTCGAACTCATCCAAAGCTTCCTCTTCCCACTGTTCACCTGATAAAAGATTGTAGGGAGAGCCCAAGAAGGAGCCAGTGCTGACATGGGTAGGACTATACCCGGAGGGAAATCAGAACTACATCTTTCTGCACTTACATCTGACTGCCAGGCAAGTTTCTGGCTGTTGCTTTCTAGTGCTGGTGAGGAAAAGACCCTTGAGCCCCTTTAACTCAAAAAGCCTTGGAATGTGTGGATTCCTCCCATGTGCTGTATCAAAGTTATTCTATTTGGGGGCAAGGTCAGTAAGTGACCAATTTACCTGAGGGGGCGATCTGCGCCAGACTACACTCAATTGCTTGAAATGGAAGGCTTAGGAAGTCACTCCTAAAGGGAAAGAGACTGAAATTAGACTTCTGGAGCCAGAGGGCCTGCTTATATTCCTTGCTTCTGGCCAACCCAGCAGGAGAAGATAATCTTCTGTTCTATGTATACAGGTTCTCCCAAATCCCCCTGGTGATGAGTGCCAACAGCTAGCTCCCCACCCTATGGCCAGGGCTGAGCCAACAGCTGGCACTCCAGCCGGATTCTGCTCTGGCCTCCACACTGACCTGAGTGCCCTGAGGTCCCTCACTGGGCATTCTCCATTATCTCCAAAGTCAACAAAGTAGAGGTCCAGGTTCCCATTCTCCAAGGTGCCAAGAACCCGGGCTCGATACCAGGAACCATTTGTAGATAAAGGAGCTGCTACAATGTCTCCTACATGCACAGTTAAGTCTTCAGGCTATATGGGGATAAGGAGTCAAGAGGGAGTAGAGTTAGGAAGGGGTAGGCTTAAAAATAATGTCAGAAGGAAAAAAGAACACATAGTTGCTCTACAGGAAAAGGAAAAATATAAATACCACAATGAAAAATATATGCCCTTTTTTCATCAGACAGAGCCTGTTCCTATGGCAACTCACCAGACTATTCGCATAGTGCTGGGTCATCTCACTGACAAGCTTATCCAATTGCAGGCTTCGGGAGCCAATGATCTGGATCCAGAAATGGTTAGGATGTTCAGAGGCAGAGACATAGACTTCTAGGAACTCATCAGCATGGAAACTGAAGTCAGGGCTGGGGACTAAACATAGGGATAAGCAAGTTAAGCTGCAGAATCAGCACCATCTAATACGGTAACCATACTGGAATCATCTCTGGTTGGAATGACTAGACTGCATCGGGAGGTACAAATATCAAGTGGCTATTACCATTTTAGAGGTGGCTGGAGGGACAACTGGATGAATCATATAAGAACATCCTGAAGAGAAGTCTAAGCTATGTTTTGTACCTTCCTATATAAATGAGTAATAAGAGTTTACATTCTTAGTCATCAGCTATGTATTCAAATTAGTCACCAATTATAGTGACGGTAAATCCTCCATATGCTAGCAGCAGCATATGGACCAGTGAACAGATACATGGACAGATAAGGGCCGGTCCAGATTCCATTCTTTCACTGACTCACTGTGTGATCATGGACAAATTTGTGAACCTCTCAGGGGCCTTGATTCCCCTGCTCATCCTATACCTATGTATAAAAGACAAAGCTGACAGCCTTTTAATTTTTCTTGAATGATTTTTAAAAACAATGAGACAGGCAAGAAAAATCATGCTGTTTCACTTAATAGGTATGTTTGGTGAAGGAATATCGTGTAAATTCATTATCTGATATATTGCAGACTAGTTTCCTATGAACTAGAATATTTCTAGTGTTCCCCACATTAGCTGATTTATACTCAGAAAAATATTATCTTTAGTACTAATCCAAGTAAAATATTATCAGAAAGACATATCTGTGATGAAAACTTCTAAGTGTAATAATAAAAAAAAACCTTCCTATTTTGGGTTATCTAAGCTGGTACATCTTCCATGTAACTGTGGGTTCCCTCTCTGTTACATACTTTCAAACATGGACATCTCTGGACTGGTCTGGGCTCCAGACTTCTGAAAGCCGTCACCATTAGGTTTCTCCCAGGAACCTTCTTCTGGCCCCGCAGCAGCCATGTCACCTCCTCCTTTGCGGGGAGGATCTGCCAGCAGAGGAGCCTGTTCCTGGCTAGTGCTAGCGTTTCTCCATAAAGCTGGCTCTCCAGCTGCACCTGGCTCTGTCACTTCCTCTCTTCTTACACTGATTGGCTGCTTGCGTGGGACTCTGGTTTCTGCAGAATGAGTGATTCTCTTCCGAAGTTCTTCATCTTCTGAAACTTTCTCGAGTATCAAATGCTGTGGAAAATCAGAAAGGGATGATAGTTATGTGGCCAGATGTTTCGACCCAGGATGGAATAAAGGGTTCTTCTCATTCTTAGATGTGATCCAAGTTATCAACTACTTGCCTTGGCTGCTGTCACTTCCTTCTGTGTTCCTGAGATCTTTATGAGCCTTGATAGTAGTAATGTCCCCTCTGATTCTTTGTCACAGGTAATTTTGGCTCCAGAGGCCTTACAGATAGAACGAATCGTCTCACCACCTCTCCCTACATTGAACAATACATAAAATCCTGTCCTTACATCCTGGCCAACATTAACTGCTAGAGAAATCACTATTTTGTATTTACGAGAAGAGAGTTAGTGCCCATTTTGTATTTACGAGAAGAGAGTTAGTGCCCATTTTCAAACTGAACAGAATGCAGAATATTGAATGGAAAGCAGGAGCTACTAAAATCCCTATTGTAAGAAGGATAGTTCTGGATATTTGCTCTATCCATTTTATTTAAACTCCAGGCTAACTTAAGCCTGGCTAGGCTAACTTCTTCATGTCATTTCCACTTTCTGACCACTCAGCATATTTTACATCCCCACTTTGTTAGAAGAGATCATACAAGGTGTATGAAACATTGGACCAAGGAAAGGACATTTCTCTGCCTCTAACAGCAACGTAAGTAGGAAAGCATGACAGGTGCTCTATAGAACACTATCTACACTATCTACAATGATTTGGAATAATATAAGCACCCTCAGCTTCCCTTTAAAAATCCGTTATTATGCCCTAGCCTAACGTTCTCAGGTTTCATTATCTGATATGTTGCAGACTAGTTTCCTATGAACTAGAATATTTCTATAGTGTTCTCCACATTAGCTGACTTATATAAGCCCATGCACCAAAGGGTTGTGGGTTCTATTCCTGGTCAAGGCCACATACCTGCAGTGCAGGTTCAATCCCCGGCCTCTGTCAGGGTGTGTTCATAAGCAACCAAACGATATTCTCTCTCTCATATCAAAGTTTCTCTCTGTCTCTCTCTCTCCTTCCCTCCCTTTCACTCTCTCTAAAAAATCAAAGGAAAAAATACCCTTCTTGCCCTAGCTGGTTTGGCTCAGTGGATAGAATGTTGGCCTGTGGACTGAAGGGTTCCGAATTCGATTCCCGTCAAGGGTACATGCCCAGGCTGCATGCTCGGTCCCCAGTGGCGGGCATACAGGAGGCAGCCACTAAATTATTCTCTCTCACCACTGATGTTTCTCTCTCTCTCCCTTCCTCTCTGAAATCAATATAAAATATATATATATCTTAAAAATATCCTCCTCAGTGAGGATTAGCAACAACAAAAATCTATTATGAGGTAAGTAACATTACCCGAACCCTTTTGGAACATTTTTGTTCCAAAGTTCAGATCATACAATTTCTTGAGATAATGGGTTTTGCTTTGCCAACAGCTCTGTAAAAAGAGAAGCTCTGATCTCAATGTCCCTTTTCCCCTCTCAGCAAGGGGAAGGGGAAGTAGGCCAGGAAACAGCCCTGGGCAGATGTGAGAGAAAGGCAAAGGTAAAGAATAAAAGGTAGCAGTAGAGGAAGCTGTCCAGTGGTACCTATGATTCTGCCCACAGATCTCTGGGGAACTGAGAGCTGCTCAGACACTGGGGCAGTCTCTGTCAGGATCTGATGGATGGCTGCTTTGGCCTTGCACACCTGAACAGGAAAACCACTGATAAGCAGCACCCGCTCATCGCCTACATCCTCTGTGTCCACATCAATCCGCGCACCTGTCTGTTTCCGCAGCTGCAGAGAAAAGGATACATGGCAATATGCTCTGGAAGAGCGCCCCTTCAGTGAAGGACACCCTAAACCTAACCCGGAGGGAGATGAAACTGGACACCATTATCAGCAAAATCAGGCTGTTATAAGCAGTCCTCACTTATAGGTACTTACGGAGGGAGATTAGTGACAAGGGTAACCCCAAATAGCTGTTAATTTAAAAACACTGTCTCTTTGTGCTTTGAACCCTCTTTTCTCTTAATTTTATTTGGATTAGAGAATCAAGTATTTTGTTTGAACACCACCCAAACAATGAAAGATGGTAAAAAGAATCAGGCAGGAATTCAATATTTAATATCAATTAATGAGAATTTGCAAAGTAAAAAAGCTACACCAAGCTAAAATGCAGCTAATCTCCCTAGAGAATTAGCTTGAAATGGGGATTCTCTAGGGAGAATATTCGTCCATTCTCTAGGGAGAATATTCATTTCTAAAAGGTAAACAGCATATTACCTAAAAAGTTCCTCTGTTTCTTTTTTGTGTTCTTTCTGTTCAAAATATACATAATGTGGGTGGCTTTTGTGGGATAAGGGCAGAGAAGGGAAAGTAGGATCAATCCCTGGAAAAGCAGATTGCCGGCGCCCACACTTACCTGTTTAATATTGGCTCCTTGCCGGCCAATTATGAACTTCACAGCCTCCTGGGGCACTCGCATCTCTATCTCAATGTCGTCCTCCCCAACAAACGTCAGCCGCTCTTCTGCACAGATCATGGCTCATCAGATCAGACTTAGATTAACACCCAAAGCTACCAACAGCCCTCCCCCGAATCTAGCTGTCAAAGAGACACTGATCCAAGAGATAACTGAAAATCTCAACCACCATGACAAACAGGAGTTGCATCTGAGTGGCAATTAGAAGGTCCCCAAAGACCAGAAGATGCGCATTATCTCTGGGATACTCTTTCAGATGCTAAGTGTTTCGGTAAAGCATTTGGCTCTGCACTCAAGAGCTGTTGGATTTTAGGCAAACTATTTCTCTTGGAGAAGAATGAAGGCTAGAAGTTGCCAGAGTATTTATTCCATTAGGCTCAGAACTTCTCCCATGTTTTACAGAAATAATTTCTCTAGGTCCTCTCTAGGTCCAGTGTAGGGAAAATTAAACCCCACAGTTAGCCTTCTCCTAACAATTAAATACAAGGAACATATAAAAAAAGGTGAGTATAGATATCAAAAAAATAAAAAGAATCCGCTGCGATGTTGATGTTGCCAAAGGGAACAGATCAATAGAATTATAAAATGAATTCATTTCACATTAAGAATACGGAAAAGAAGAAACAAATAGTTTCAAAGACTCCTCACACAAAGCCACTTACAGCCCAGCCAATGATCCCCAGTCTAGCAAGTACAGTTTTCATTTCAATTTAACAAGGCTGTGCGGTTCACATACCTCTGCTTTCCCTGTATCTGCGGTATAGGATATAGGCAACCGTTGCACTGGCTGGGATCCCGAGGCCCAGTGCTATTTTCTGAGTAGTGGACAAACTTGTCCAAGAAGTGCGTTCGGTGGACATTTTCTACTGTAGTCTGACTTATATCCTAAAATAAGCAAATGAGGGAAAAGAAGGAACTTTCATCCAATACCTTTATGACTGGCAGAGACACATGGGAACACAATATATTATCATCATCATCATTATTATTAAAGAGAATACTACTGCCTACTTTTTCCCATGGTAAGAACTTGGGCAGACTCAAAATCTGTATCATGTCAAAAGTCTCAGTATTTTTTAAGTTAGTTAAGGGACACATACGTATACAACTAGAGGCATGCTTCATCCTTGCATTGCAATTAGAATTATACACTGATCACAGTTTTAAAAGACAAAGGAACAAAAAATTATTAAATATTTAAAATATTAGATTTTTATTTCAAACTATTTAAAATTTTGTGTATGTGTCCTTCTATGCTTCCAAACCTTTCTTGAAGTAAAACCTTCCAGTGATTTCCAGTGCTTAGTAAACAGTAGCCCTTCAATAAATATTTTGTTAATAACCATTTGTTGAATGAAAGAATAAAATTCCTCTACTTCAGCAACTGTTGCCTGCATGTGAACTCATTAATGGCATAGGGGTGTCGAACTCAATCAGAGAAGGGGCCAAAATCTAAAATCCAGCCTAAATCGCGGGCCGAATGGTTTACTGAACAGTCATAAACTGACAATGTCATAAACTGACAGCGGAGTGCAGTGATGACAGCGCGGTGCGGGCCACATTGCAAGGCCTGGCAGGCTGGATTTGGCCCGCGGGCCTTGTGTTTGACACATGTGGCATAAAAGGTCCTTTGCAATCTGATCTCTGCCTACCATTAGATTCTAATCCCAGCTTTACTACAGGCATATGATGTGCTCTCTTATGTATCCTTGCTCTGACATGTGTCACTTCTGTCTTCCTAGTCTTACTCTTTAGTCCATCTGGTATTTCTGACAAAATCCTATTCCTTCTTTAGGTCTCATCTCTATCACTACCATGTCTTCTGAGGGTTTCCCCTAGCTGACATCAGGTGTGTTTCTCCTTAGCTCACACTGCCGGGTAAATGATGCCTCCGTGATAGCACTTGCTCACACTGTAGGCAATGGTTTATCTGCTGACTCTATACCACTGGTTTCACCAGTGTAGTTCAGCACATATAGTAATTAGATGTGCTAGATGCTACAGTATATGTATGAAGATGAAACAATATGCACTGAGTGGCCTGATTATTATGATCTCTGAATGCACAATAATCTGGCCACTCAGTGTACATCTTATATAATAAAAGGCTAATATGCAAATTGTCCCCTTGACCAGGAGTTGGACCAGCAGGCAGGCTGACCAACCACCCATATCCCCTCCAGACTGGTTGGACCCCACCCATGCATGAATTCATGCACCGGGCCTCTAATACACACACACACACACACACACACACACACAGAGTAGCCAGATTATTATGTGTTCAGAGATCATGATAATCTGGCCACTCAGTGTATGTATTGAGTAAAATGCCATCAGACACTTTACATACATTATTTTATTCAATCTTTATACAATCCTGTGAGATAGGATGTAACCTATTTTGCAGAAGAGTACACCTGATTAAAAAGGTCACCTAACCCCTTACCCAGAGTCTGGGTTATTATTTGCAGATTTAAAAACTTTTTTTCAAAATATATTTTATTGATTTTTTTACGGAGAGGAAGAGAGAGGGATAAAGAACTAGAAACATCGATGAGAGAGAATCATCGATCAGCTGCCTCCTGCAAACCCCCTACTGGGGATGTGCCCACAACCAAGGTACATGCCCTTGACTGGGATCGAACCTGGGAACTTTCAGTCCGCAGAGCAATGCTCTACCTACTAAGCCAAACCAGTTTCGGCTACTTAAAAACTTTTAAGTTACTCTGGAAGCACTCTCAGCGAAACAGTACCTGGTATCTTTATTTTGGTCAACACATTCAATTAAAAAATGAAAAATACTGTTGGAAAACACTGTAGGTGGCAAAAATAAAACAACTAAAGACAGTCTCTATTTCCAGATATTACAATCTGTAGAATAAGATACAATTCGACTTTCAATAAGATTTGCTTTAAAATGAGTGAGGAAATGTAATTTATGCTATCAATACAATTTGCTTCAGGTAAAAAAATTCAACCTTTATGATATCCAAGAAAAAATATTGTATCCTAGTAAGCCTAAAAAAGCACATTCATTAATAAAGGACCTACCGGTACTTAGGAATAAAACTTCGGTTCCATATGTGCTTTTCCTGAAAGCCTTTCAGGAGGAGTGACCAGGAACAGAAGACCCAGCACAGAAATCTCATTCTGAGGAGCATATAAACATGAGGAGACTATAGGTGGGGGTTTCTTACTATTGTCAGTCAGAGGACCCAGTTTTGCATCTGGCCTCAGAGAGCTTTACTGATCAGCAGAAATGAACAAAGATTGTCAAGAGAGGAAGTTTGACAAATCTATTTTTTTCTAGAAATTTAATCCACTCTTGCCCAGACTCATGGCTTTAACAGAAAAAACAACACCTCCTTTTATTACCTCAGTGAGGGACTCTTTTCAAGTATCTTGCTATTCTAGGCAATTAATTACCCAGTAAGTAGACTCAGTATACTATATCACTTTATTTATAAATCATGTTATTTCCTCACCTGAGGGCATGTTTATTGATTTTTAGAGAGGAGAGTGGGAGCAGAGACAGACAGAGAGGGGATAAAGATAGAGAAACATTGATCTGTTGCCTCTCAGTTACTCTGACCATGGATCGAACCCACAACCTAGGTATGTATCCTGACTGGGAATCAAACCTGCAACCTTCTGGTATATGGGACGATGCTCTGACCAAGTGAGCCTGTATCACTTGTAGAGATTGAGTTTCAACCCAAAAGATTATAGCTGCTCCGCACGCCCACACACCTACAGTGGGAAGGAATAAAAGGGTTGAGTTTTAATGTGGGGTTATTAGAGATAAGCGGTTCCTTCCCTAACTGGATAAACATCAGTTTCTCTCTCCCACACGCCCTAAGTTGGCTGCAAAAACTTTCAACATTTCTGTGAAAGTCTGGGTGGTATCATGTAAACATCTTTTTATATACCAAAGGAAAGGAAACAAACTTGGTTTCATAAGAGTTTTCTTTTTTGCTTAATTCTTGGGCCAAAAGAACTACCATTTTCCTATATGACGAAATGGTTTATTCTGGGTGTCTAGAAAAGATTTCACTTCTTTTATCTACTGGCTACTTTGTGTATTTCCCCATATAGTCTCTAAAGTACAAAGCTTGTCTTCACTATTAATGTGCACCAGTTAATACCGGCAGTTGTGGGCTGAGCATGCTCCGGACACAACAAGAAATAAGAACCGCTGCCCTGAAATGGTCTAGTAGGAAAGATCAATACCAAACCAACCAATTACATGGCAATGAAAAATCAATATAAATTCCTGGTTAATGCAACAGGTGGGAGGAGCTACAATTTAAATGGTTTATTTCTTAGATGGTGCACAGGTGAAAAACCACCCCCTTAAAAGGCAAATCACTTATCTCCTGCATTCAAAGCAATAAATACTAGTATATGTGCTTGGCCCTGGGAATATAACAGCTCAGACAATCTTTTTCTTCCTTTATTTAAAAAATATATATATTTTAATGATTTTTTTTACAAAGAGGAAGGGAGAGAGATAATTAGAAACATTTATCAGCTGCCTCCTGCACACCTCCAACTGGGATGTGCCCGCAACCAAGGTACATGTCCTTGACCGAAATCGAACCCTGGACCCTTCAGTCCACAGGCCGATGCTCTATCCACTGAACCCGACCAGTTACGGCAGCTCAATCTTAGTAACTATCTTCAAGAAGCTTCCTTTCAGGCAGGTGTCAAAGGTTTGGGGAAACTGAAACAAATGCAGTTTGTGAACAAGATCAATAATAACTCATCCGAACTCTAATGCTGTCTGCCTTTACCACCACCTTTCTGGCCATGATTCATGCTGATGGGACAAAGAAATCATGGAATTTTAGAACTGGAAAGGGACCACAGAAATGATCCACTAATTCTACTAATAATGTTGCAAATGGGGAAACTGAGGCCCAGGAAGATAAAGAAATTTCCCTAAGGATACACAGCTAATTAGTCATTTCCATACAATGTGGTTTGAAGACCAGTCACGAATGGCACCTCTTTAAAGGAGACTCTCAGCACTTTTTCTTTTTTTTCTCCAGTTCAGAAACTATCAGGATCAAGGCAAAAGGATACCTGATACTCCTCTGGCTCTGCAACCAAACCTCCTCAGTCCCGGCCCTTACACTATTATTGGATTTCATCGCTATGGGCTTCCGTAGTTCTCCAAACATTCCTTCACAACACATTCCCTGTAATTTCTGACTAATGGCTGTGTCTGTAATGAGAATGAACTGAAGGCAGCAGCAGTGGAGGTGGGAAGGCTAATTCCGAAGCTGGTCCAGGTGTCGAAGATACAGATGGAGAAAGGGAGCTGGATTAGTTCGTTTTAATAGGGAGCACACGTACGACTTAGAAATTGATTATGGAAACATTGGAGGGCAAGCCAGGGAGCTGGCTACCACGTTTCCCATTTGAGCAGCTGGTCGAGGTAGCATCTAAGACAGAGACTATTGATCATTTTGGTGGTGGTTAGGGGGTGTGTGGGGTAGGCAGATGAGTATCTGTGACAAGGACACATTCATTCATTGGGTGACTTCTATTTGAACCAAAAGCTAAGTTTTACCAACTTCTCTTTGGATATCACAAATGAAGTTTGTGCCCACTGAGTGATCAGTTGATGTCTCAGAGAATGCCTAGCTACTTGACTGACCTAGTGTATGTTTATTTTACACCTGGCCCATTCTTTCACACTGTTGTAAGGTTCTCTTTAGAAGAAAGGTGGGAAATAACATGATAGAAATGGGGACAACTGTATAGTGGTGAATGCTAGCTTGTGTTTGATTGTATCGACTTCAAATTGAACGGGAAGAGGAGGCGATCAGACGTGAAGTCTGTTAAGTCCCTGGGGAGCTGGGTAAAGGCAAAAGGAGACTTGGATCATTTTGAGATGAGAAGTGTGGTAGCTCCCTGATGGTTTTCGGTCAAAGCTAACTTCAGATTCTCCGGACATCTGCATTAAAACAGCTGCTAACAACTATCAGACAGGGTTCCGCCTGTATTATCATTTCAAAAAAACATAGGAGTCAAGTTACAGGGTGAGTTCCACGGGGAAGGGATACGGATCTCCCAACAACCAGAACCTGCAAAGCACCTAAATCTCGGTGATGGGCTTGTGGAAGGGCCCCATTCCATGTCCTCATCCTTTGCTACATTTATTTTTAAACCAGTGCAGGAGAGAGAGGGGGGAAAGCCTCCATCCATGTCTCGTCAGCTGAGAAGAATCTAGGAAATGTAACGCTGGCACGGGGCTCTTCAGCCAAGACCCACGAAGATGCCTGCAGGGAGGAGTAGGGAGGGGGAGCTGGAAAAACCACTGCCCTCCCCCCCCAAGGTATTATTCTGACTGCGAATAGTCATTTTATGAGAGATCAATGAGAGTAAAAGCAGGGGGAAATAAAAGGCAAACATCAACGGAGAGCGGTTTTCAAAAACAAGCGGTCCCGTGGACGTGTCCGAACTGGCAAACCCTCTCGCACCGGGTCTGCTGGGGCTTCACCTGGGCCCTTTGGCTACAGGGGCGGGGGTGGGAGTGGTGAGGGGGGGAATGGGGGGAATGGGGGGTAGGGGTGGGGGTAGGAGTGGTGAGGGGGGGAATGGGGGGATGGGGGTGGGGGTAGGAGTGGTGAGGGGGGGAATGGGGGGTGGGGGTAGGAGTGGTGAGGGGGGAATGGGGGGATGGGGGGTAGGGGTGAGGGGGGGTGAAGTGGGGAGGTAACACTGTCCGCATGGCGCCCCAGGGGCTCCGACCGCCGCCCCCGGGGCCCCACCCCCTGGCCTCAGCCTCCCCCCAGGGGGCGCTCGGATGCCTTCCTTCCCCAGCCCCACGTTTTCACCTCTTCGCTGCCGGGGGTGCCTCCTGCCAGCCGTTCGGGGACCCCGCCCTTACCACGCCTCGAACCAGCCGCCGCGCACGCCTCGCACCTCAGCCCGGCGGCCGGCGCCTCCTCCTCCCGCACGCAGCCGCCGCCTCGCCGCTCCGCGGACCTCGCTCGCTCGCTCGCTCGCACGCTGCTGCCCCGCCCCCGAGGCCCACCTGCACCAATCAGCGCTCGGATCGCGGCCCGACCAATCGCATTCCGCGCCGCAGCCAATCCCTCCGCGGGTTGCCCCCTGAGCGACGGCGCGGCCGCGGATGGACACCCAATCACCCGGAAGGAATTGGAGCCGGCCCACCCAATCAGCCAACGGGATGCGGGGAAAGCGGGCTCGGTTAATTGTAGGGCGCACCGGCTGGGAATTAAACAGCCAATTAGCGGCTTCCCGGCGTCCTCCCGGCCCGCCTCCGGGCCAATCACGGAGGAGGCTTCCACCTTTGAAGCGGGGGAGACAAATCTGCGCCTCGGGCTGGGACCCTGGTGCGAGCGAGGGGCTTGAATCGATGACGCGCGTCATCATCGTTCGCACACATTAGTGCCTTTGTGCAATCAATGCCGGTGCCACCACACAACCTCATGATGGGCCTTGCTCCGCAACCTGTTTTGCTCTGCGATCTTTTGCCTCGATCGGTTCAGGAGACATGGAAACCATGGTGGGGGGTGGTGGTGGTGGGGAGACATAATAGGTTTCGCAGAGATGGGAAGTGAAGGGGAAAGAGCTGACAGTCCAGGGCGAGGGCCCGCTGTTCCTCTGCTGAGGAACGAATAGCCGATGAGGATGGACACGCAGCAGGAAAGATGAAGAACCCGAGATCCGAGCACCACGGGGTAAGGAAGCTTGCGGGCCCGCCCCCCTTCCCTGGGCCTGGAGGGAAACGTTTCTGTGCGGGAGGAGAAAGGGGGTGGGTTTCTGAAAGCTGCGGTTTGCTTTGGAAAAATGCATTCCAGCCGCCGTCCGGGTCCTGGACCGTTAGGGACCGTTGGGCCCCCGGTCCGGCCTCTGCGCGCGGGTAGCTTCTCCGGCAGCCTCGCGGGCGCCCTGCGCCCCTCCCAGCCCAGCCCCAGCCCAGCCCAGCCCCTGCCAGGCACTAGGACTCACCCCAGGGACCAGGGGGTGGGCGCTCCTTGGAAGGCGGAGGTCTTTCGTACCAGCTTCTATCACAGTGCCTGGCGCGAGATAAGCACTCAGTGAACGTTGAATGAACGCAAGATTATATCTTTGGTCAGCTAGGCAGAAGGCGGGCAGAGTTAAATCCCTCTCAAGGCGGAAAGAGCTCACAGATTGTTCCACCATCCAAGAAATTCTTGAGCAGCCTCTCTGTAACCTAAGAGGTTGAGGTTAGAACCCAGAAAAGGACCTAAGAAGTCTGAAGCCCCTGTTTTAATCATGAGAGGCTCTGCCCCTGCCACCGGGCGTTTCAGTTCAGGCCCTCTGACCCCTGGAATCCCTGCTGCTCTCTGCTGGCCCCTGGGAAAGAGGCAGCAAGGATGCTGAGGGAGGTGACTGAGGAGAAAGAGTAAAAAGCAACCAACCCTCAGCTCCTGAATCAGTCTCATTACAGTTACTGAAGGAAGTGAGGATTAACAGTTGACCCCAGCCCGCCCCCTAAAAAGTTGTTGCGAGCTAGTGGGGTGGAAGATGACCCTGGATTTTGCCTTTCTCACAGGTCAGCCCTGCAGCGGAGAGGCCCCGGGGGAGAGTTCCAGGAACATGCAGTGACTAGAGCAAAGCATCGCAGTTTGGTGGAGGCATTTGGGTTTCTAGTCAGCCCTGAGTTCAAATGCAGCTCCCTCACTAACTGGCCCTGTGTACTCAAGCACGTTACTTCATCTATTGGACCTTTAGTTCCATGATCAGCTAAGGGCCTTGCATCAATATTATAGGATTGAGCAGAAACCGGTTTGGCTCAGTGGTAGAGTGTCGGTCTGCGGACTGAAGGGTCCCAGATTCGATTCCAGTCAAGGGCATGTACATCGGTTGTGGGCACATCCCCGGTAGGGTGTGTGCAAGAGGCAGCTGGTCAATGTTTCTCTCTCAGCGACGTTTCTAGCTCTCTATCTCTCTCCCTTCCTCTCTGTAAGAATCAATAAAATATATTTAAAAAAAATATTATAGGATTGATATGAAGATTAAATAAGAAAGCAGAGATAAAGTCACTGACAGAATAGGCCCTCAATAAATGTTATTTTTCTCCTCTCTCCACCCTGGGGAGAGCTTCACTGAGTATCCCAAAGATGATGTGGACCATAAATAACATTGCTGCACATGCACACACATGCACACAGCCACCTGTGTCCCTGGCTGCTACACACACTTGTACACACACACACACACACACACACACACACCAGTCTACACAGTCACACCTGAGCAGCTTTCCCAGACAGGTGTGATGGGGACTGGTTTGCTGATTGAATAGGCCGTGGAAGTGCTCATCAGAGTCACCTTGCTGCATTAACGGGACTTCACTTCTCCCAGGTTCCTGGAAAGCAGTTACGAAGAATAGGGATGGCAGTGTGGTGGGGTGGAGTGGGGGCGGGGAGGGCCACTCCATTTCCCCCACCCCACATCCAGTGTGTTTCTTGAGCGGTACTTGCCCATCTCTGCAAGAAGGTCCTAGTGATTGGAACTGTGCCATCCAACACAATGGCCACTGAAAAGATAGCTAGTGGGCCCTGGCTGGTTTCGCTCAGTGGATAGAGCGTTGGCCTGCCAACTGAAGGGTCCCAGGTTCGATTCTGGCCAAGGCCACATGCCCGGGTTGTGGGCTCAATTCCCAATAAGGGGCGTGCAGGAGGCAGCCAATCAATGATTCTCTCTCATCATGGATGATTCTATCTCCCTTCCCCTTCCTTTCTGAAATCAATTAAAAAATATGTGTGTGAAGTTTATATATATATATATATATATATATATATATATATATATATATATATTTGTATGACCAGTGCAACTCAGAAGTGGAATTTTACATTTATTCAATTTTAATTCATGTAAATGTGAAAAAACAATTCTTGATTTTGTTATTGTAAAACTTGTAATATGTTTGGGACAGGGTGTATGTGTGAATCAAATTTTTCAACAGTAAATTTCATGAAATCCAAGTACAGATTAGATATTTCTGGTGAAAATTTACTGAGTGAATTGGAATGTGCTGTACGTGTGTAATATACACTGGCTTTCAAAGATCTAATATGACAAGACAATGTAAAATAGTTCATCACCAATGTTTATATTGACAATAGGTTGAAATAACAGTCTGGGCAAATTAAATAAAATGTGTAGTATTAAAATAATCTGTGTGTGTTCCTTTTTGCTTTGAAATGTGACATTAGAAAACTTGAACTTACACCTGAGCCTCGCATTCTATTTCTGTTGGGTTGCCCTGGAGCCCCTGGGACCCAGGCAGCAGGCCTCCTGCTCCAGACACTCGCCATCTGTGCCCTGTCCCCACCGCCTCAGGGGGCTGCGCTGACAGCAGCGCGGCTTCCGCTCTCCTCTGCATTGCAGAGTCTGCAACTCAACTCGATGAGAAACACTAGCACCTGACACCATCCCCCCCTCCCCCCCCCCCCACTCCTCTCCTCTCAACCTAATCAGATGCTGGAGGGGAATTTGGAGAGGAGGAGAGGCAGGGCTGCGACCCGCCAAGAAAGCCTTTCTGGGGTCTTAGGAGCTGGAGAGGGAGGTGGTTGGGATGCGAAGAGAATTGTGTGCATGGTGGGGGGAGGGTTGGAGGCTCAAGGATACTCATTTCTGAAGATGGCTGATTCTCCAGCGTCAGTCTCCAAGCTGCGCGTTCTCACATTCACCTCTGCCCCCCGGAGGAGCTCCCCGGGCGGTTGAGTCCCCCTGTGTCCTGCAGTGCCGGTCCTCTCCCTCCTCGGGGGCTGTACTGAGTCAGCTGGGAGGCTCCGGGAGCTGTGTGGGTGGTGAGGGCGGTGGGGGCTCCGGGGGTGGACGCCCTGCGGGTGCTGCTGCGGAGAGGCTGGCCAGGGCCGTGACTCTCCACTCTGGGCCCCTCCTCCCTGCTCCTTTTCTCTCCCCTCACTCTTCCCCTGTCTCGGCTGCTGTCCCTTGAGCTCTCAGCATCTCTACTTTTCCTGGCTCCGCTTTGCCCTCTATTTGAAGCACGCTGAGAGGCTGTCAGCATCTCAGCTCCCGCTCCGCCTCTGCATCAGAGGTCTCTGTCTGACAGTGACCTCACTCGGGAAACAGCTTCCCGCTGGGGCTGCACTCAACCCGGCCCGGCCCGGGGAACTGCGGAGGGCAGTGAAGTGAGCTGCCTCTACCGCTACTTTTCTTTCTTTCTTTCTTTTTTTTTTTTTTTATTAAAAAAACAACATTTTATTAATTTTTTTACTGAGAGGAAGAGAGAGGGAGAGAGAGTTAGAAACATCGATGAGAGAGAAACATCCATCAGCTGCCACCTGCACACCTCCTACTGGGGATGTGCCTGCAACCAAAGTACATGCCCTTGACTGGAATCGAACCTGGGACCCTTGTGTCCGCAGGCCGGTGCTCTATCCACTGAACCAAACCGGTTAGGGCTACCTCTACTTTTCACTACAGCTCGCAGCCCCTCCTCCCTGTTCCTCCCTGTCCCTCCAAGCCCAGTCCTGCTGTGTTCTGGCTCTCTCCTTTGACGAGGGCAGGCTTTGCTTTTGTTAGTCATTTTCTAGGAGTTCCCTCTTGCCTTCCCTGAAGGGCAGTAGGGATCCCCATGGGACAAGGGAATGAGAGGGAGATCCCAACTAGAATGAGGACGGAGGGTCGGAGCTGGGTGTCCTGGATTGGAATTTTGCAAAGGGACCCCTTGGGAGGTGGAGGGTTGCCCCGCCCACCCCAGAGATGGAGGGGATGCTAAAGGGTTAAAACGGAAATGGGCTAGGAGTGACCTGGCTGGTCACCTTTTACAGAAACCCCCGTTTGTTAAATTCGGGCAAGAAGGAGAGGACGGGGAGATTTGACAGCAAGAAGGGGCAGGAAAAGTCTGAAGTAAAGAAAACTCCAGAACTCACATTTCGTTCGGGCAGCAGGTTTAATGATATGACAGACAGAGGCCGGAGGCGGAGGCTCATGCGGACACAGTGCTAGGGTGTGGTCTGTCCTCCCTCATTCCGCACTCACCTCCTCTTCTCCTCAGCTGAGGTCCCTGTCCCTGGTCCTCTTTCCTTCTGCCTGGGGGAGGGGATGGAGGAGAAAGAGGGGAGACCACCTGGTTGAGGAGCAGAGACTCTAAGAAGCAAATGGCACTTCCCTCCGAAGTCATCTCACAGTGTGGTTGGCGACTGCTATTGCTTATCAAGGCCTATGGGTATGTGTAAAGAAAGCCTGATGGGCAGCCTGGAGCCTTAGTTATATGTCCTGCTCTGTGTATTGTGGGGCAAGGCTGGGCTGACACCAAGGTCTCCACGCCCGCTCCCTGGGGCCCTCCGGGAAGAGATGATAATGCCATCCTCAGACTGCAGCAGCATGAGGCAGGCTAACCGGAGGTGCCATAGCCCTGGGCATGGTGCAGGCAGGAGGCCTGGGAGACCTGGGCTGCTTGGGACCGGGTTCTGGCCCAAGTGGCCATGGTTCCCTCCCCTTTGGTATCTGAAGCTGGCTCGCCTGGGTCCCCAGCGTGGAAGGGAAAGGTCAGAAGAGCTTGGCAGTGACCCGGTTGCCCCCGGAGTTCTTCTCCACAGTGGGCCGAGGTGCCACAAAGTCGAAGGTCACGTGATGCTTGACCCGACCTTTGCCCTTGCTCCAGAGGGCAATGAGGCCAAAGCAGAGGGTCACGGAGGTGAGGAAGGGGAGGAAGCCCACCGCCAGCACCATGGCTACCCCTCTGCTGTCCAGCAGGAAGGGCCCCGGGACCCCTGGCGTGGTGATGTTGGGGTCAAAGAGCGTGCCATTGGGTGGCTCAACCTGGATCACTTCCAGCCAGGTCCTCAGGGAGTCGTTCCCCGCGACGTTGCTGACCACGCAGACGTAGGCCCCTCTGTCCCGCAGCTGCACCGAGCGGATCTCCAGCGTCCCGTCCTCCAGCACCCGGACCCGCCCAGCCCTCCCCAGCCAGGCCCCCGGGGGCCTCAGCCAGGAGACGGTGGGGGCTGGGTCCCCATCCCCAGAGCAGGAGAAGACGGCACGCCCCCCCTCCTCGGCGATGACCCAGCGAGGCCCGGACTTCTGGATCAGGGCCGGCTGGCAAGTGAAGTGCCCCGGCGGAAGGATGTCCGAGAACTCCCCCAGGCTCTTGCCCTGGACGTGCTGGGGGCCGGCGCAGGCGGGCGGCGACGCCCCGAAGTCCAGGCGGCGGCGCAGCCGGAGCAGCCAGAGGAGGCGGCAGTCACAGGTCAGGGGGTTGCCAGACAGCTTCAGGGCGACCAGCTTCTCCGGAGAAGGGAAGGCCGTTTCCTCGAGCGTCTGCAGGGCGTTGTCCGCCACGTCCAGGCGGTGGAAGGCGGGGAGGCCGTGGAAGGCCTGGGCGGCGATGGAGGTGAGGCAGGCCCCGGACAGCCGGAGCTCCTGCAGCCGCACCAGCGGGCTGAGCCCCCGGGCGGGGATGGCCGAGATGGGGTTCTGGGAGAGGTCCAGGACACGCAGGAAGCTCAGGTGGTGCAGCGCCTGGAAGGGCACGGAGCTCAGGTTGCAGCGGGTGATGGCCAGGCTGCTCAGGTTGAGCCCGGCCAGGCTCCCGGGCTCCAGGGCCTCCAGGGCCGGCCAGTGGTGGATCTCCAGCTCCCGGAGCTGCCCCAGCCCCTGGAGCGCCCCCGCCGGCAGCCTCCCGATGTCCAGCTCTCGGAGCCGCAGGGACACCAGCTCGGGGAGCCGGGCCAGGGCCGGGCCGGGCACCGTGCTGAGGTTGCAGCGCTCCAGGGTGAGGGCGCTCAGCTTGGCCAGCCCCGCGAAGGCCCCCGGAGCCACAAACACCAGGTGGTTGTCGCCCACCTCCAGCTGCTGGAGGCTGCCCAGGTCCCCAAACGCTCCGTCCAGGAAGAGGACGATCTGGTTGAGGCGGAGGTCCAGCACGGTGAGGGCGGGCAGGCCCGAGAAGACCCCGGGCCCCATGATTCGCAGCCGATTGCCCTGCAGTCGCAGGGTGAGCAGGCTCTGCAGGCCCTGGAAGGCCCCGGGCTCCAGGCTGGACAGCTGGTTGTAGCTGAGGTCCAGCTCCCGGAGCAGGCCCAGGCGAGATAGCATCCCCTGCTGCAGCCCCCACAGACGGTTCCCGCTCAGGTCCAGGAGCTCAGTGTCCAGGGGGAGGCCCCCGGGCACGGCCTCCAGCCGCCGGTGGGCACAGAGCACTGCCCGCGGCTGGGAGGCGCAGTCACACACGGCAGGGCAGCCGCCGCCGCTGCTCCCTGCGGGCAGGAGGAGCAAGAGCAGGAGAGGCGGCCACGGCCACGGGGGCCAGGCCTGCTTCGGAGCTACTGCGGCTGCGGCCATCCCCTCTTCAGTCCTGGAACAGATGATGACATGGCCCTTTTGGGAAAGTGGCTTCAGATGATGGTGACCCTGGGCTTCCCTGGACCTCCTTAGGGGAGAGAGAGAGAGAGAGAAGGAGGGCGGGGGGTGGGGAGGGGAGGAGAGAGAGAGAGAGAGAGCCAGCACCTCAGAACTGCTGGGAAGTGGGCACCAACCGGGAGGAATTCTGGTGTGTGCCTCCTGGGGGCTCCTCTTTGGGGAAGCTCGTCTTTTCCTTCCTCCCGGTCCTGGGTGCCTGCAGGCCAAGTGGAACCCTAGTCAAGACTGAATCCTGGCCCAGTTGCTGTGGATCTGTGGCTGAGCACCAACCTATGAACCTCACGGTTTGATTCCCTGTCAGGGCACATGCCTCAGTTGCATGCTCCATCTTATCATTGGTGTTTCTATCTCTCTCTTCCTCTCTTGTCCTCTCTGAAATGAATAATATATATATATATATATATATATATATATATATATATATATATATATATATATATATATATATAATTATTTTTTTTTTTTAAACTGCTTTCTTTGGGGGAAGTTTCATGGGACTGGACTGGGCTAGGAAGCAGCAGGAGGCACCTTTGAGTCTCCCAGTCACGGGCTTTGGGGTTTTTCTCTGTACCTGTGAGATCCAGAACTGCTTCAGGTCTCTTATCTGCTCTTCCCAAGCTCTGCTCTGTCCCTCCCTTTCCACGCTCTCCTCCCATAGTATCTGCCTATAGCTTTGTTGAAGGCTCAGGGGGATCACATAGCTTTGATTCCCGGTTGGAGAGAGGCCTTACCGTGAGCCCGTTGCCCAAAGCTGGGAACTGGGCGGGCCTCAGCCCCCCAGCCTCCGCTGACTGCCTCGCTGCCCTCCTTTAAGCTGGCACAGAGCCCGAGGCCCTGGTCCGGCGAGATCCACTCTTCCCAGAAGGCCGTGTGGACCACAGCCAAGCGGCACATTAGCGGTGGCACAGGACACAGCGCCCTCTGGGACCCCTCATGAGAACCTCAAGGGCAACCCCGCCTCCCCGAAAGAGGAAGTTGAGGGATGTGAGGGACCCTAGAGATGCCCACGTTGGGAGTTTTGTCGCTTGGTCCTCAGACGTAAGGTTCTCTTAGGCCCCTTCTTCACGGCGCTTTGATTCGAGTCCAGTGTGTGAATCTGAGGAAAGTCGCTTATCCCTTTTGGCTTCAGCTGCCTGCGCAATCCACAAGGGACAGATTGGGAGCTAGGGAGGCAGAGAAAAGTACGGGGGAATGGGGAGGACAGCGCCTGCTCAGACAGGTGGGTGGGGAGCCAGGCAGCCCTTGGCAGGGACAGCAGACCTCTGGGCACAGGCTCTCCTCTCTGCCCCTGTGCATGCACAGCCTGTTCCCTTAAAGTGGGTTTCTGGGTGGCAGGGGTGTGGACAAGCCAGGAAGGCTGTGATTACAGCGGCCACCGGGCACCGACTGAGGTGACGGAGGAGAAGGCGGTGACAAGAGCCCCTGATACCCGTGCAATGCCGACGGGGACCCCCAGGGAAGGGAGAGCTTGGGATTGGCAAGGGATGGCCACACGGAGGCAGGATGCCCGGGTTTCTTTCTGGCTGCGGGTCCTGGCCCCCTCTGGGCTGCCAGGCTTCAGGCTTCCCGGCCCTCACAGGGTCAGCTTGCTCCTACACGCCTCCCTTTCTCCCTCGCGGGACTCGGGAGAGGCAGGTGACTAGTAAGAGCTGGTATGGCTCCTTCTCCCGTCCTTCCCACTTGACACCCTCCCCCCTCGAAGGGTGGTCGTGGTGGCTGTCCTGTAGCTACTTCAGGCGTGCAGGAATCGGAAAACTGGAGAAAGAGGCCCAAACGGGAGAGGGATGTAGGACACTCCTCTGAGGCTTGAGCTTGAGAAAGAATGGCATGGGGTGGGCACGGGGCGGGCAAGGGCCGCTGACCAGTCTCCTCTCTGCCCCTCTGCCAACCCCACAGGTATCGGTGGCACTGCTGAGATGTGCCAGCCTTTCTCATTCTCCCTGTGCCTGTCCTGGGAAGTCCACCCAGCAGCCGGCACTTTGTCACCACGCCGCTGCAGTTCCTGCTCATCCCTCTTGCTCTGCACTCAGCAAAAGTGCAGTGAAGCGTGCAACCCAGCTTCCCTCCTTCCCTCCTTCCCTCCTTCCCTCCACTGCCTGTTCCCTCTTCTTCCCCAAAGCCTCCTGGGCCCAGGGCTGCGGGACCTGGGGCCAGTCCATTTTCTTTATTTATAAGGTGTCTAATTTAATCACGGACTTCCCCTGCCCATTTCCATGGCTACGGGACTGGCTTCCGGCCACTTTGCAGGGAGAAGTCGGTGTCAGAACCACTCTCCTCTCTCCTTAAATGGGCTGGGGTCTGGGGCGCCGTCCACTCCGGGAGTGGGGTGCTTTCTTGTCTCCCCATGGCCGTCCGGAACACATTGGCGCCTGGAGAGCCTCTTTCGCTCATGGGGACCTCACTGAGGCATGGGGACCTGCGTGGGGAGGGGACTCCTAGAGGAAAGATTTCCGGGATATCCTCACTGCCCGCTGGGTGGGAAGACCCTTCTGAGAGAGAGAGAGAGAGAGAGAGAGAGAGAGAGAGAGAGAGAGAGAGAGAGAGCACGAGCCCTGGGGAGCTGAACGGAGGTCTCCTTGGAGTCCTTGCCCCCACTTGGGACATCTTAGTTTTCCCACAAAAGTCCTGCGGGACCAGGATCAATGGTCGCCTGGGGGGTGGGATGGAGGTGGGGCTGCAAATCCTCTGGCCTTGATCGGCAGGGGTCTGGCCCTTTCTCTGGAAGGAACGGACGCTATGGAGGAGGGCAGCTGCAGCCCCGGGACAGGAGGTGGGGGCACTTACCGGAGAGGCTGGAGGGCCGCATCAAGTTGGGCACCGCATCCGCCCCGGGCTGGGGGTTCGTCCCATGCGAGCTCCCCTGGTGCTCACGCCCACTGCCCCCCACCTGCCTGCCCACCCGCCGGCCAGTCCACCCACCCACCCGCCCCGCTGCCGCTGCTGCTGTTGCTGCTGCAGCCACTGCTGCCAAGACTGAGGCAGAAAAAAGAACCAGAAAGCATTTCTCCTCTTTTTTTTTTTTTTTTTTTTTTTTTCCTCTCTCTCTCTTTTCAAACCAGGCGAGCATGAGTCTGCAGCAACCCCGTTGGTGCAAAATAAATAAATAAAGCAGCCAGGGAGGGCTGCAGCAAGCGCCACTGCTGGGGGGCGGGGGGAGGGAGGGAGGGCGCGGGGGTGCAGGGGCGGGTCTGCAGGCAGCAGGGCAGCGCCAAAGGGTCTCTCCCACGTCCCCATGCCCTCCCCTCCCGGAAGCTCCAGGGCCAAGCCCCCTCCTTAGGGCTGTCTTCCCAGAGGCAGGGCGGTTCTCCCTGGCAATGTCCCCCGTGGGTGTCATTTGTGGGGAAAGTCCTCAGCCTGGAACATCCCCCGTGGAGCTGAGTCTGAGGCTCCTTGCTGGGGGGCTCCCTGGGGACCCGCTCCTGGGGAGGGACGATGGGGGTGGGGGTGAGTCCTCACAACGCAGATGGCTGGCTGGGCCGGAGACCTGGGTCCCCACCCAGGAACCAGACTGCAGAGCAGCGTGTTGATGATCTGATGGAAGACACACACACACACCTCTGGCCTTTGAAATCATTTTATAAAGAATGGCACACATTGGGGTGTTTACATTTACCCAATGAACCCCTCCCCTGACAGGCAGACCCCCTCCCTCTGTTGTGAACCCCTCAGCAGAGGGCCAGCAGCTCCTTATAAAGCCGGGGCTGGAGCGGGGCCTCCTCCCCCTGCAGGAGTCAGTGGTTCCCCACCGCTAAGTGGCCAGATTGCAACTGTGCCCGCTTCCTCCCTCCCCGAGGAGAGCAGGGCCCACACGGTGCTCCCAGAGGCCGTCCTTGGCCTTCGGACTGGCCAGTGGCCGGCCAGCTCCGCTTCTCTTGGGCTGGGATAGGGTTTGGATTGCCCCCGGGTCTAAGGCTGGTGGGTGGGGCACCATGGGAATGCTCTGGGTCCCTCAGGATTGGTGCTCTTCCCGAGGCCACGAAGCTCCTCGGTGACCTCGAGGAAGACGGAGATGGTGTGGGATCCAATGGTTTGTCTGCAGAGCCGCACAATGGCGGGCCGGGTGCGTGTGTGTCTCACCTGTACGCAGACAGGTGAGTGCTAACCTCGGACGTCTGTTTTTAAAGTGCACGTGAGGGAGGTTTGAAGTCTAAGCCCCTCTCTGTCTGTGATGCTCCTGGCTCTCCTTGTACCCTAGCCAAGACCCAAATCCCATAAAAAACCATCCCAGCCCCCTCCCTCCATAGATGCAGACTTGTTTCTTTTTTAGACCCCAGGAGAAGGGCGGGGTGCCCGGCCATGTCCTTGCTGAGCTGGGAGGAAGGGGGAAGGCAGAGACTCTAACGGTCCGTTCAAGTTCTGTACAGGTCCTTCTGGGCTCCAGCCGCCAGTCTCAGCTTGAGGCCCATGGGAAAATGCAATGAGGTATTTCAACGGTCTGTTCTCAGCTTCTGAGCCCAGGGCTGAGTTCCATCTGTCCAGGCTGTCCTGGATCCCCCCTGTTGTCCTGAGGACACCCTGGTCCTCCTAGAGGTCCTAATATTCCCCACCCCGCCCCGCCCCCCTGTTCCAGAAGCTGGGGTGAGTGGCACGGGAGAGAGGATCAAGCAAAGCTGAGGCTGGAGACCTTGTTCCTCTCGCCCGCCCTCTGGATCTGGGCCCACTGGCCAGGCGGGCAGAAAACCGGGCTCAGCATTTGCTCAGTCCCAAAGAACAGGTAAGGGCACCCTCCAGGGTCACGGGAAAGGAAAAGGCTGAGGAGGGAGGGAGGGAGGGGTCCAGGGAGGTGGTCCAGCAGGTTGGAGACAGGCTTCCTTCCCCAGGTCACTCGGACAGCCCCTCGGGGGCCTCGATGTCAGTGCTGAAGAGTTCCTTGTAGAGTGGGGGGAAAGCAGCTTGGACCACGATGGGGTGCAGGTGCTGGAAGGTCTGCAGCTTTTCCACGTGCTGGCTGCACAGGCTCCGAAGCTTCCCCTTGGGTGGCAGCTGGAGACGGGTTAATGGGGAAGGAGGGTCAGTACTTCAGGGCTCTCCCCAGAGCAGCGGAGTCCTCTCATCTTTCCTCTCCTGGGGTACCCCTCTCCCCCCCGTCTCTGTGCACTGGGCACTTGTTGGAACAGCTGGCCCCACGGGTAAGGGGAGGCATTGTCAGGGAAGCGGAGGCAAGGGAACGCTGATGGGGGCCAGGTGTATGTGTTCTGGGTGAAACCCCCAATCATGTTTCTGCTGCCCCTAAAAGGAACCCTGTGAAAGCCTTTAGCTCACACTTTATGTCTCTGGTTTACATACGGTCACATGACTCTTGGCTTTTGTTGATATGGTTCCCCTCACATGGAATGCCTATCCAGTTCTTTGCTTGGCTAATTCTTCCTTGCAAGTGCGACCTCCTCTGGGAATATTTCTTTATCTATCGAGCGCCTCCCGCCCCCCCCCCCCCACCTCCCACAGATTAAAGGTCTTTTCTCTGCGTAGCACTTAAATCTCATTTTAGAAAAATGATCCGATTTGTCTGCCTTCCTACCCTAGGTTTAAGCTCCTTGGGTAGTCTCTCTCTCTCTCTCTCTCTATCTCTCTCAATCAACACGGCCAGGACTCAGTTGGGGAGGGGGGAATGAAAAAGACCCAGAGACCCATGAGGTGACAGAGGGAGGGAGACCTCATTGGAAAAGGCTGAGAAAGCCGGTTGTCTTCTGCAGTTTCCTGTATAAGCAAGTGAGGCTTAAAAACACCCCTCACAGCCCTCCCCCCGTCCCCCCCCTCCCCCCCTTCTGCCCAGCTTAGTTCCCCCCGGAAAGGGCAGCTAGGGAAGAGCAGGCAGCATGGCATCTCTTGAATTCCTCGTCTTTTCATTTGTTCTGCTCTACTTTGAGTTTCATTGGGCTTTTTCAATAGTTTCCTTCCTTCCTTCCTTCCTTCCTTCCTTCCTTCCTTCCTTCCTTCCTTCCTTCCTTCCTTCCTTCCACAGTAGTTGTTGAGCACTCACTCAGGTAGACATTGGGATGGGCTGTGGGGATACATCAGTGGATAAAATATCTACATTTTACTAAATGACTATTTCAGTGAAGGATCCAGAAAATAAACAAATATATAACATGCCCGAGGATTTCTTTAAAGGACAATGAAGCAGGGTGAGGGGCTTTTCGTACAAGGTGTTCTGGGAAAACCTTTCCAAGAATGAAGGCATGGAGCAGGCTATCTAGAAAACTCGAGGAAGAACATCCCAGCAGCTGGAACAGCAAGTACGAAAGCTCAGCGATACCATGGTGCGTGGTGTGTTCAGGGACTAGCAAGGAGGCCAGCGTTGCTGGAACGGGCAGTGAGGGGGCAGCGGAAGGGGAAGAGGTGAGAGAAGCAGTCAGGGGTCCTGTCCTGAGGCCGGTAGACCCTGACACAGACTCCGGTTTGCCTCTCAGCATGGAGGGCAGCCATCGGAGGGCTGGGAACAGTGCTGTGTGGCTGGCACAGGACAGGCAAGGGTGGGATGGGGGTTCCGTTAGGAGGCCTCTCGAACAGTCCAAGTGAAAACTGATAGCTGAGAGGGAGGTGGAGGAGAGGGATGCCATGTGTGCGGTGACAGTGGGGAGGTGATCTATTCTGAAGGTGGCTCTGACCAGATGTGCTTCCCAGCTGCTCTCCCAGGTTCCGGCCTCCGTCTCTCCCTCTAACCTATTCTGCCGGCCTGGACGCTCTTCAGGGCAGGGACAGACAGATGCTTCAGTCATTGCTGCATCCTCAGCTCCGGGCACTGTGCCTGGCACATAGCGAGGGCCCGTGGCTTGAACACTTACATAAGTGGTTCCTTTTACACCGGCTCCAAATTAAATTGCCTAAATAATAGCTCCGGTGATATCATTCTTTCAGCCCTTGGGGCTCGCCACTGCCTAGAAATAAAGCCTTCCCTCTTTACTATGTCATTTAAAGTGCTCTCTGATTTGCTCCCTGACCTAATTTTCAAGCGCGTCTTCCGCTCTGTCCCTGCCTCCATCCATCTATCCTGATCTGACGCTTCAGTGAAAATGTACCGTGAACTATATTCTACACGTCAGTGTTAGTCTGTCTCCTGTAGTTTTACTCAGACTGTTCTCTAAACTTGAACTGCCTGCCCCACCCTGTGAATGTTAAAAACCTTACCCTAGTTCACAGCCTACTTTATTTTTTTAATTTATTTTAATTAAAAAAAATATTTTTTATTGATTTTTCACAGAGAGGAAGGGAGAGATAGAGAGCTAGAAACGTCGATGAGAGAGAAACATCGACCAGCTGCCTCTTGCACACCCCTTACTGGGGATGTGCCCGAAACCAACATACATGCCCTTGACCGGAATCGAATCTGGAACCTTTCAGTCCGCAGACCGACGCTCTATCGCTGAGCCAAACAGGTTTCAGCTCACGGCCTACTTTAAATGCTCCTCTAGCCTAAGCCGGCTTGGCTCAGTGGATAGAGCATCGGCCTGCAGACTGAAAGGTCCCAGGTTTGATTCCGGTCAAGGGCATGTACCTTGGTTGCGGGCACATCCCCGGTAGGGGGTGTGCAAGAGGCAGCTGATTGATGATTGTCTCTCATCGATGTTTCTAGCTCTCTATCCCTCTCCCTTCCTCTCTGTAAAAAAATCAATAAAATATATTTAAAAATAAATAAAAAATAAATGCTTCCCTAGCCCTAGCTGGTTTGGCTCAGTGGATAGAGCATTGGCCTGTGGACTGAAGGGTCCCAGGTTTGATCCCAGTCAAGGGCATGTACCTTGGTTGTGGGCACATCCCCAGTGGGGGTGTGTGCAGGAGGTGGTTGATCAATGTTTTTTTTTTTTAACTCTCTATCCCTCTCCCTTCTGTAAAAAAATCAATAAAATATATTTAAAAAAATAAAAAAATAGATGCTCCTCTAGGAAGCATTTACGATTCACTCCTTTTAACCCCAAATCATTTTTAATCCTGTTCTGTGTTCTCCGAACATTTTCCTCCAAAATCTCTTATCAGAGTAATGTATCCAGGCACAGGGATATACGGTGGGAAGAGCACTGGGATTAAATCTTGCATCAATCACCTGCCTATCGTGTAAAATTGGCCATGGCACGTAAGCCTCCTTAATCCTACAGGAAAAGATATTAATACCTGCCCTATTGAGTGAGCTGCCTCACAAGGAGGAGCGATCACACGTGCCACGGGCAGCACTCTGTTCACTGCATTATTATTATATCATATTCTCCGCTAAGTCAGAGCTATCCGTGCAGGAGTCTCTTCTCCGTAGCAGACTGAAAACTCGCGGTGGGGATAGGACAGATCCCTGTATATTTCCACTCCACAGTGCCGGGTAGGGGCGGGTGCTGGGTAAGTGTTGGCTATATTAAACTGAATTGCTCCCTGGAGGTCCCTCCCAATCCCAGGCTCTCTAACTTTCCATCTTCGCGCACATAGACGTGATTGTTTTCCCCCTCCGTTCCCGGGCAGTTGCGAGCTCTCTAATGCACTGTGGCAGATGCTTCTCTGTAGCCTCGGAGCCTGGACCGCCCCCCCCCCCCCCCGCCAACCCCCCCAGCCCTGATGTCACAGCTCTGGCGCTGGGCCTGGCCTCGTCTGCCCCGGGGACTGCTCCTACCTCTGCCAGGATGCCTTGGCGATGAGTCTTGCAGAGATGATGGTGAAAGGCCAGCTCCAGATTGGACTGAAGCTGTTCTACTTTCCTTTTCTCTTGGAGCCCTGGCCGGCCTGAAGGAGGGGAAGGGGCCACAGTGAGAACAAGAAAACACGTGGACATTAGTTTCCACCAAAAAGGGGATACTATTTTTTGGTTGTTTGGTTGGTTATTTATTTATTTATTTTTTTAGAAAGTGGAAGGAACGGGATAGAGACACACAGAGAGAAACATGGATGTGAGAGAGATCCATCGATCGGTTGCCTCTAACACACACCATGACCCGGGCCAGGGATTGAGCCTGCAACCCAGGTATGTGCCCTTGACTGGAATTGAACCCAGGACCCTTCAATCTGTAGGTCAATGATCTATCTACTGAGTCAAGCCGACTATGGTTAGGGTGTACTATTTTGGACATCTGTTCTGGATGAGGTCTTTCAGCTGAGTGTGTGTGTGTGTGTGTGTGTGTGTGTACGTGTGTGCACGCACTGATATGACGATGGTTAGCTCTATGGCCTTGGGCTTAGCTGCCTACAAGGAAAACTGGGGGGAGAGATAAAAAAGATAAGAACTTCCAATCTCCCTACTCCAAGCTGTCTTCTCCCTGGTACCCTGGTATTTCTCATAGCCCATCCAATGCCAGGCCCCAGGCTTCTGCCATGGGAACAAAACACCCCAAGAGATTGGAAGAGAGCCCCTGTCCGTTAGCCAAGGGTGACCTCAGATAGGAGATGGCCTTCACGAAGCCACATAGGCCAGCATCAGGGCCTCTGCAGCAGTCTGCAGCTAACGTCAGCAGACAAACCGCCCTGGCTCCATAAAATAGCCAGATGTCATCTTTCAAATCGTCATTTCCAGTTTAAGGAATATTTTTTAGGTCTCTACTCCTGGGCAGAGCCAGAAACTGATCATTTTGGTCTGTAGACTCAGGTTCTCTGAATACGTGTTAGCATTCCGCTGGCCAGGCCCAGCCCAGGCCACCCGCACCCGCTTCTAGTGGAGTGCTGTCCAGAGTCCTGCCATGATGTCGTCCAGGCTTCAATTGAGTCCACCCAGAGCAGAGATTCTCAAGTTTGGTGGCGCATTATGACCACCTGTCTGTGGAGGCTGTTAAGAATTCTGGTGCTCTGGCTGCACCCAGACTGAAACCTCGGAGACTCTGCCCAGGTCTCAGTCCCGCTTACAGCTCCCCGGGTGACTCCCATGTGTGGTCACAGCGGCAGGACTGACTTGGATGCACAATCAGACTCGTTTCTCCCAGGGAACTGGCTCGCTTCCCTTCATCCTCACAACTCCACTTCTCCAGCCCCACCTGTGCTGCGTTTCCCCTCTCTCAGGCTCCTCTGAATCTTCATTTTATCTTACAGCAATCTTGGGCTTTCATGGGCTCTTATGCTCTTTCAATACTTATTTAATTGATTTCAGAGATAGGAAGGGAGAGGGAGAGGGAGAGAGAGATAGAACATCAAAGATGAGGGAATCATCAGCTGGTCGCTTCTTGCACGCCCCCTCCCAGGGATTGAGCCTGTAACCCGGGCTCAATGTGCCCCTATCAGGAATCCAACCGTGACCTCCTGGCTCATAGGCCGATGCTCAACCACTGCGCAACCCTGGCTGGGCTTATGATATGCTCTTTAAAGCGATTTCCCAGGCTAAACCACTTCCGAAGGTCTAGACTCTTCACTATCTGGCACACCCCGGCCAGCCGAAGGTCCCTTACCCTCTCCCAGTGACACTCACTGGCATTGATGAGGACCAGGGCTGTGTAGAGGGCAATCTCATCCTCGGAAAGGCGCAAGGCACTCAGGGAGCGGGAGAAGTCGAAGATGGAGCCGATGAGCTCACTGCAGCCTGATGGGGAGGGAGCGGGAGAGTGGGCCAGCCGCGCGAGGCCCCAGGGCCCAGGAACACCCACCCTCTTGGTGTCTGGAGCATAGGGGGCGATCTGCCCTGAGAAGAGGACACCCTGGGGCTTGGAGCTCTAGACCCACCCGTCTCCTCTCTCACCCAAGGCTCGGAACAGCTCCACACCGCCGTATTTGCCTTCGAAGAAGACTGTGTGGTTGCTGGCATTGTAGGCCCGGCACATCCTTACCAGCACCACTTCCATGGCTCCTGGGCGGGGAGGACAAGGGCAGGCGGAGCGTCATGCAAAGCCAGGCCCGCATCTCTGTCCCTCTGGGCATCCCGGTTCCTTGACCTCCCCCCCTCGCACGCAGCCCTGCCCCGGTCCACCCCCGGCCCCCTGCCCCCCCAGGCCTGCCCACCCTCCCTGGGCACCTGCTTTGAGGAGCACAATCTGGTCGTTCTGGCAAAGCTCCATGAAGCCCGAGAGCCTCTTGGCGAACTCCACCACGTACTGAATGGCCTCGGTGAGGCGGTGGGCACAGCGCTCCCACATCTCCCACATGGACTGCAGGGAAGCAGGAGGGTCCCGCTGTAGCCCCTTTATGACCCGGTGACCGCCCCAAGACCCGGGAGCCCCGCTCGGACAGGTCCAGGGGAGGGTTTATGAATGCCCACGTGCTCTCAACACGGCCATGTGTGCCTCGGCTCAGCCCAGATGCACACTCAGGGTCCACTCCTGGGACTGGGTCCCACTCCCTGGGCACCCACCAGCTGCAGGCATGGACTGAGCTCTTGTGAAAGAATAAAAAAGTCTAAGACACAGCTCCGCCCTCAAAGGGTTTGCATTTGTTGGAGTGAAAAGCACTACTGATCCCCTCCCCAAAAAGACACACCCAGAGGCCTTAGTCTAGAGAGGCAACGGGTCGGTGCCAAACGAGTGTTCTCAGAGCCGGCGGGACCACCCGAGAGGGACAGAGGAGAGAACAGACGCTCGGGAGCCCCGTGGGCCTGAGTTTGCCTTTGGCTCCACTGCTTTGGGCCCTGGAGTGAGTCTGTTAACCACCCTGCGCTGTTTCCAGGTCTGTTAAAAATAGAAGCACAGCCGGAACCGGTTTGGCTCAGTGGATAGAGCGTCGGCCTGCGGACTGGAAGGTCCCGGGTTCGATTCCGGTCAAGGGCATATACCTTGGCTGTGGGCACATCCCCAGTGGGGGGCATGCAGGAGGCAGCTGATTGTTGATTCTCTCTCATCAATGTTTCTAACTCTCTATCCCTCTCTCTTCCTCTCTGTAAAAAAATCATTAAAATATATATATATATTTTAAAAATAGAAGTACAGCCGAAACCGGTTTGGTTCAGTGAATAGAACCTCAGCCTGCGGACTGAAAGGTCCCAGGTTCAATTCCAGTGCGGGGTGTGCAGGAGGCAGCTGATCTATCTTTCTATCTCTCTCCCTTCCTCTCTGTAAAAAAATCAATAAAATATATATATTTAAAAATAGAAGTACATCCCAGCCTCACAGGTTGGTTGTCACGGGTCAAGGACAGTGGGTGTCAGAGAGCATTTCGCACCGTGCCCGGCAGGGGCGGGTGCTCCACAGGTGGCGGTCAGGGCTCTGCCTGGCGTTATGGTCGACAGAGGAGGGACAGTGCGCCCAGTGTTACCAGGCAGAGGCTCGGGGAAAGCTCTGGTCCGTCTGCTGGCAGGCAGACACCCCCACTTCCACGTGGGCGCACCTCTGTGTCTATCCGGGACGCGCTGCTCGGCCCTGGCCCATATGGGGCGCAGGCGGCACCTCGGGACTCCCCGGTGGTGGGCTGTCCCGCTCCGGGCGGGTCCCCCGGCCTCACCTTGCGCTGGTAGGCAGCCACCTCCTCCCGGGAGAAGAGGTTGGAGCGCTCCCGCAGCAGGTCCTCCAGCCGCAGCTGGCACGTCTCTCGGTAGGACTTGCACACGTTCTGCACCAAGTGCTCTGGGGCCAGGGAAGAAGATACGGGCTCTGTCTCAGCCGGCGCCTCCCTATGCCCGGCCCAGCCCTGCTCTGCCCACCCCTCCACCCCTCATCCGGGACCCCTCAGCTCTCTGGGGCTCCCATTTGGTTTATATGGGGTACCGACGTGGACCTCTCTCTCGGAATCCCCTTCCTCACCGTCCCCACCCCCTCTGCCTCCTCGGCTGCTCACCAATCTCCGTCAGGGAGGCGTAGGGAGCCTCGGGGGTGTTGCGGAAACCGGGGCTGCGGAGGCTGTCCGGGCCTTGTCCTGGGTCCCCCAGCCCGGGATGCCTGGGGCCCCCCAAAGGAAGTCCGTATCTGTCCGGGGTCAGCTGGCCGCCCGGGCTGTAGAAGCTCTCTCCGGCCTCGGCCTTGCCGCGCTCTGGGCTGTACTCGAGGTGGTACGAGGCCCCGTTGAGCCCGGCCTTGGCCACGCTGCTGGAGTAGCAGGGCCTGGAGCCTGGGGCTCTGAGGAGGCCAGGGGGACAGGCGGAGGCCTCGGGCAGGTCAGGCGAGGAGCCCAGGGGCAGCTGCCCATTGGGGAGCCCCAGGCTGCAGGGGAGGGCGGCAGCCCCCTGGCCCCCCGCGGGCGGGGTTCTGGCCGTCAGCTCCCGCTGTTCCCGCTGCTCCTGCTGCTCCCGCTGCTGCTGCTGCTCCCGCTGCTGCTGCTGCAGCTGCTTCTGCACCTCAGCGTGGAGGCTGTCCCTTTGCTTCTTGGACATGCGGCCAAACTTGACGGCTGAAAGAGGTGGGGGCCGGGAGCTTTTGAGGCGGGAGGGCAGGCCCCGGGGAAAGCCCACAGTGTTTTGATTATTGCAGGGTTAGCTTGCTGCTCCTGAGTAGCCGACTCCAGGGCTTGCCTGAGAGCCTGCCTTTGGGGGGGACTCAGTTCAGGACCCTACCATCTCTCTCTCTTCCTCTCTCTCTCTCTTTTGAAAAAAAAAAAAAATATATATTTTATTGATTTTTTTACAGAGAAGAAGGAAGAGGGATAGAGAGTCAGAAACATCGATGAGAGAGAATCATCGATCAGCTGCCTCCTGCACACCCCCCACTGGGGATGTGCCCGCAACCAAGGTACATGCCCTTGACCGGAATCGAACCTGGGATCCTTCAGTCCGCAGGCCGACGCTCTATCCACTGAGCCACACCGGTTTCGGCCCACCTCTCTCTCTTGTTGGCTTCGAGGCCCAGACATTTCGTCTGAGTGAAAACTCTCCCAGGGTGAACCCAGCGTCTCAATGTGGCCTAGTCTAAGCCAGGAGTCCGGACTGAGAGTTCTGGCCTCCCGATGTCGGGGCTGGGGGTGGCCGAGGAGGGGGCCTCCGCCTGTATCGGGGTCACCTCGCCTTTCGAGGAGGGTGAGGAGGGTCGGAGGAAGAGGAGGCTGAGAACACAGGTCTCCCTGTGGTCAGGCTGCAGGCTCCCTGGTGACCTAGATACTCACCACAGCCCAACCCAGGCTCCGCGGCTGGTGTCTGAACATCCTCTTCTGCTCTCTCTTTCCTGCCTTTTCGCGCGTTCCCCCGACCCTCCCAGGTGCGGGGGCACAGCCCCTCGCCCCGCCTGCCCCTCACACCCCTGCCTGTTTCCTTTCACTTTGTTATTTTGGGCGCTGAAAAGTGCTGACAGGCTCCTCCGGCTCCCCCTCAGCTCGTGCCCCCCCAGCCCAGCCTGGGTTCCCTCTGTGGTGGGGTGGGGTGGGGGTGGGAGAGGAAGGGGGAGAAAGGCACCAGAAACAGCAGGCCCCACACCCTCTGGGCCTCTGGGTTACCCTCAGGCCACCATTCCTGACCCAGTGTTTAA
This sequence comes from Pipistrellus hanaki, assembly GCF_964339955.1. Classification (NCBI taxonomy): domain Eukaryota; kingdom Metazoa; phylum Chordata; class Mammalia; order Chiroptera; family Vespertilionidae; genus Pipistrellus; species Pipistrellus hanaki. The sequence goes on from NC_140520.1 coordinate 7,858,354, forward strand.
GGATGGGGTGAAGGACCGGCAAGAGAGAGGGGCCAGGGCCAGAGCGATGGGCCAGGGCCAGAGCGATGGGGCAGGAGGGAAAGAGGGGAGTGGAGAAGAAAAGGAGGAGCTGGGGACCACAGGGACAGGAGGGTTGTTCTAGCCGAGCCTGAAGTTGGGGGCTGGGAAGAGCTCCGATGAGGGTGGCCTGCCCACCCCACAGTGGGCAGCGGAGGAGACAGGGCCTGTGGGAGGGAGAGAGAGGATGGAGAGGGGACCCCCAGAAGGGCGTGTGCACAGGCCAGGAGGCCCCTCAAGGCTGCAGGGAAAGCCGCGGGGTGGGGTGGCGCTGCCCACTGGGCCTCACCGTCTCGGGACATGCCCAGGGCCAGGCATTTCTGCAGGCGGCAGTGCTGGCAGCGGTTCCGGCTGGTGCGGTCGATGGGGCAGTTCTGCTGGCGGGTGCAGGCATAGGCCACACTGCAGTGCTGGCTCCGGCGGAAGAAGCCCTGGGGAGGCAGGCAGAGACCGGGCTGCTGGTCGTGCGTGGCCAGGCCAGCTCAGCCCCCGGTGCCTCCAGCCCACGGGCTCCGGCCCCAGCTTCCCCAGGTCCCGAGGCCAGTTTCCTCTCCTCCATGTCCTGGCGTGATGCCATTGGCCCTGCAATCGCTTCCCCAGCTTAAGACCAGGCCCCGTGTGCAAGGCCCTGCAGGCCAAGCACCGCCCCAGCCGCCTCAGGAGCCCCTGGGGTCCCTGGGGTCCATGGCCACCCCCTCCCCCCCATCCCTAGGAGCCTGTGTGCATGTGTGCGCTCACCTTGCACCCCTCACAGGTGATAACCCCGTAGTGGATCCCCGATGACTTGTCCCCACAGATTTTGCAAGGAATCACTTCGATTTGTGCTGGAAAAGAGAGAGCAGGAGGTGGGCCTGGGGCCTTCTCTGGGCCTGCCCCATGTGCCTGGCCTGTGGATCCAGGGCCAGGGTGCTCTCACCCCGCCCAGCCGGGCTCTTTCCCTCCTGCAAACTGGAGGCAGTGCCGTGCGAGGTGCTGCCAGCCCAGGGGCTGTGGGGGCCGTTTTTGTACTTTTTTGTTCTGTGGGGCGGCCGGGCGCTGTTCCGGGGATTGAACCTGCAGCTGCGGGGAGGCCACCTGCTCAGCGCTTCACGTTTAAAAGGCCCCGTTGCCCCCCTCCCTTTGCCTCCCTCCCGCCCGCCAGGGACCGAGGAGCCCTCGCTGCTTCACAACACCTGCTTCCCGCCCAGGGGGCTTCCTCTGGGCCCCTCCCCCACGGGGCTCCTGGGGGCAGAGCCCACGTGGGGCCCGGTGGGAAGACGTGGCGCACCAGGCCGGGGGCACCCGGGTCAGAGAGAGATGCCAACCATCCTCAGCGGGCAGGGGATGCTCCGGGAGGGGCAGGGGCCACATGGGGAGGGGGGAGGCAGAGAGGGAAGGGAGAAGAGCAGATGGAGCACAGGAGAGTGGGGCTAGCCAGCCAGTTCGGCTGGACGCCTGGGAGCCAGGGAGAGCTGCAGTCAGGGCTCCCAGGGCCCTGGCCCCGAGCAGAGAGAGAGGGTGGCCCTGTGACTGTGCCTGTGTGCACACGCAGGCCTCCGTGTTCAGCTACATGCACACGCATCAGGAATGTTAATGCTGCCTGGGGCTTGAGACCATCTTGTTCAACCTTTCCTTTCCTTTCCCAATGAAGACAGGCCAGAGGAGGAAGGCGTCACGTGGTTAGTTTGACTCAGAGGTGGGTCTACACTCCAGTTCCCCTGAGCTTTCCATTAAGCTGCTCTGTGTACATCCATGGGCGTGTGTGTGTGTGTGTGTGTGTGTGTGTGTGTACACGTGAGAGGTACATGTGTTTTGTAAGCCAATGCATGTCTGCGTGAGCCAGGGTGCACACGTACATGTCTGCGTGTTCGTGTTTGTTCACTGAACTCACTATGAGCGGTGCCCGCCCCCTCCCTTCACTGACGCCGGCCCCGGACTCCTCGCCCACTTCACCCTGTCCCTGTCAATGCCCACAGCTCTCCACCGAGTGCCAGGGCCCGCAGTGGGCCTTCCTCCAGCCCATCTTTGAAGGGGGCTGAGCGGAGATGGCATTTCTGCTACTTCAGGTGTTTTTGTCCCTCCCGAGGGCACGGAGGTCTGTTCTCTGCCATTGCTGACCTGCCGCCTCCCCTGAGTCCCCTTCGGGCCCAGGCCTAGGCCCTGACCACGTGGAGGGTCTGCTGAGGTGAGGTGGGAGGTTGACCATGACTTGCCCGCCACTCCCTGAAGTATCGTGTCCATCAGCCTGAGGTGAGTCAGACTAAGTGGCCTCCTTAAAGAGGCAGGGCACAAGGGGCTGACACGCCCCACTAGGACTCGACCCCCCAGCCCAAGCCCGACCTGCCTGCACCTCATGCACACAGAAAGCTGTGGCCATCCAATTGGAGTGGAGGCTTGGGGGGGGTGGAAATGGGGGGGCCATGAGCTGCACAGGTCCCTTCCAGTGCATTGAGAGCGGATTGAAATGCCTGGCGGGAAGAGGGAACAAGAGGGGTTCGGGTGCTTGGAAAAGGGGCAGCAAATGTGGGAGCACCTGCCCGTCCAGTCACTTCGATTCTCTGGGCCTCGGGTCCCTCCTTGGTAAAATCAGGATAGACGTAACATTGCTCCGTGGGGTGGAGCAGGTGGTGCAGTTCAATGGTGTCACCACGGGGAGCATGGGCTACCCCAATGACTGCCGAGTGGAGCAGAGGGCGAGGAAAGCCGGTGGGCAGTTGAGGTCGCCCCACGGACATGCTGGTGTCCCCGGAGTCTGCCTTTGCCTCCACACCTTCCCCCCCCCCCAACTCTGTGGCCTCTCTCTCCTCGGTGGACCTGAGCCCAGCGCGGGGAGAAACCGACGTGGGTCACCCACAAGAGCGAGCGGCAGGGAGATTAGGCCAAGCCACAGTGGGAACTCGGGCTCGGGCCCCGCCGTCGACCACAGGCCTCCCGGCCCGTTCCCTTCTCCCAGAGCCACATCCGCGTGCGTGTGTGCGCTGACCACACGGCTGACCCAGACACATCTCCCTGTCCCACGCCTGACCCGCGGCCAGCGCGGCCCTCGGGAACCTCACGACAGTGTGGCCACGACCTCGCCCTTCTCATGGGGCTCTGTGGCCAGCCACAGGCCTCCAGCACAAAGACCGGGTTTGGGGGAGGGGGGGCGGGTGTCTGAGTTCAGGCCCCAGCCACGAGGCCAGCCACGGCCCTATGGCCCCAGCCGTAGGCCAAGACAGAGGTACCCAGTGGGACAGACACAGAGTCTGAGGGTCCAAACTACAGGGTCAGATTCATAGAGACCTCGGCCCAGAGAAGGAGAGATGGCCGAAGAAACACGGAAAAAACCCATTCTGTCCTGGCCCTGCCGGCCCTGTCAGGCCCTTTTTGCCTACTCCTCCCTCTTCCCCTGACACCTGTGTCTCCTTCGAAGCCATCTACCCAAAAACCTCAACGTTAAAGTCCCGGTGCGCATGCGTGTGTGTGACTGTGGAGGAGGGGAAGGGAAAGGACGAGAAGGGGACGGGCAGAGGTGGCCGTGGGGGCAGCAGGAATTGAAAAACACCTCGGATGCCTCCCCTTCTGAGCCTGCCCCTGAGCTCCCGCCCCGAAGCGGCAGGTGCTGGGAACCCAGATTGGGGAGGGGGAGCTGAGTAATCACAGGATTACTCAAACGGTAGCCCGGGAGCCTGGCCTGCCAGGAACTTACCACTTAAGAGCCCAACGGTGCCAGGAACTAGAGCCAAGCAAAGGTCAGGAACCCCGAGGCCAGCCCTGCAGCACAGCCCCTGAGGGCCCCCCGGTGCCCGCACGCTGCTCGGGGGAGGTCTGCACCCTCCCGCCCCCCCAGGGTCCATCCAAGGTCATCCTCACATTCCAAGGACGGAGACAACATGTGCATGTTGTCGCTTGAAACCACCCAGGGACTAGATGGCTCCAGCCCTTTTTGTCTCAGATGAGATGGCCCAGGGCTCTCGCTCAAAGGCGGGTCCTCACGTGGGAGATCTGAGAGGGGCCTCGAGTCTGCGTTTGAACAAGCTCTTGGTTGGCGCCCAAGCTGGCTGGGCCTCAGTCTACACGTTTGAGCAGCGAGAGCTTCCTCCCTCTTCCTGCTTTTGTGCCAGGATGCTCGCCCGGGTGTGTGTGTGTGTGTGTGTGTGTGTGTGTGTGTGTGTGGTGTTGGTGGTCTCTCTCCCAGCTCAGTCTGGTATCTTCTCCACCATCCAGCGTGACCTCTAACAACGCCTTTCGGGTGCGGCACCAAGAGAAGAAAATGCGTCTTTCCTAGATCGCTCTGCACAGGGGAGGACCGGCAGAGAGCTTCCTGGGGGGAAATACCGTAGAGAGCAAGTAGCCTGTGCTCCCCTCCCTCCGGCCTCCTCTAATCTCACCCTCCTCACAGCTGTGAGATTCACCGATAGCGCGCTTTGAACACATCCAGAGCTGGCTCTGTGCCACCCTGGGAAGCCAGCGCGGGCCCTGTCCAGGTGTCCTATGCCACAGAGAGGAAATGGGAGGTGCAAAGTGGGGGCTTCCATCTTGGGGGATCTCTCCCCTCAAACCCCAAAATCCTCCCCTTCCCCCCCCCCCCCCCCCGTCCCGGGGGCCTGGTGGAGAATGGGTGCTGTCAGAGGAACCTGGGGTCCTCTTCTCCTCTGGGTGCTCTGTCACTCTGAGCCTCCCCTGCCTCCCCTTTCACCCTTTCTCCTGTGGACATCGATTAAGGAGGAATAAGGGTGGGCTGAATTCCACCTCTCTGCCGGGGTTTGTAGACAGTTTTCATGATCACAACAACCCTGTGGAGAAGGCACTACTTTCCTGTCCCCATCACACCGACGAGGAATAACGGAGTCCGGGGAGGGTCAGCGGCGTGACTACGGCTACACAGCCAGAAGTGGCAGATCCGGCCCTGGAAGTGGGGCCTCTATCTTGAGAGCCAGAGTCCTCAACCATTTAGCTATAGACCCTACAGCCATGAGCTGCCCAGATGCACCGAGGAGGATGGGACAGGGGACGGGCCGCTCACTGGCTGCAGGGGCAAGTGTGAGGCTAGGAACTGAATTCAGGGAGGGCGCCCGTGGAACTAAAGACAGGACTCGTGTGTCACGTCAAGATCCAGAGAGACGATAGTCCCTCTGCCCCAGCTCTTCCTCCCGCCTTTACCCATTGCTCATGGGCACAGGAGCGATGCCAGGGGGAGGTGGGCAGCTCGCCCAGCCCAGAACACAGCTCCGGTGGACTGGCTTTCACATATCTCAGCAGACCTCTCTGCAGACCTCTCTGCTTATTGCTTTGAATAAGCAATGGGAAAGGGGAACGAACGTGTCTCTTTTCTTAGCTTAGGTCCCCATTCCCCCTAACCGCCCCCCCCTTCAGCCCAGACTCTGAGCCCCTTTGCCCAGGGAGACCACAAGTGTGCCCAGCCTGTGGCCAGCCTCCCTCCTTCCTCAGCTCTCAGTTCCTGCAGCTTCTGCAAAGCTGGAAACCGCGGTGGCGGTGGCGGGTGGGTACCACCGCAGGGGAGCCGGAGGGGAGGGTGAGGCGGGGGTCGGGAGCGAAGCAGCAGCCTACCTGGTGAGCACCCCTCCCAGCCCGTGCCGAGAATTTTCTGCTGACGCACCCAGATCCCAGGGCTGAGAAAGTCGCGAAGCTAAAACTCAGGTGGGCGAGGGAGAGTCTGGGGTTTTGAAAAGCCATGAAAGCCAGCCAGCCACCTGAAACCCCCTCGCGGTGCCCCCGCCGCCCCCGCAGTCTGGGACTGGAGAAAGGAGGGGAAACAAAAAAGAATTGAGTGAAAACAACCGGCGGCGAATGGGGGAGGGGATGAATCACCAGGAGGAAGCTCTGAGGAGTGGGAGCCGCCTTCCCTGCCTCCGGGCCTGGATCCCTTTGGCTCCCGGGCTCGAGGAGTCAGAAGGACCCTGGCTCTGGCCCCAGGCCCTGCCCGGTTACCACCCCTCTCCCCCAAATAGCTGGCTCCATCCTTTCTGAGCCCGGGGTCTGAGAGACAGGGCAGTGCTGCAGCGGCAGCAGGAGTGGGCCAGCCATGGAAGCTGGAGGAGACCCCGAGGCTGCCTTCTTTGGGGAGCCCTCCAGCAGGGACAGTCCCTGCTCCCCGTCTGAGTCAGGGGCACAGAGGCAGGGCAGGGAGCCCCGGGAGGGACGGCCACACCAGCACCCAGGTCTCCCTGTGAGGAGACAGGCTGGGGCTCTGGGCTGGGGTGGGGTGAGTCAGCGGGGTTTGGGATCCCCGTGAGGAATGGGACGAGAGGAAAAGGGAAGGCGCAGGAGGGATGCCAGGAAGGAGGGGCCCTTGGCAAAGTCTCCGATGGCCTGGCACCCTGGGGAGTGGGCTTCTCCCTGGCCCTCTGCCCCTCATCCACAGGATCAGGCCTGTACTCCTCGTCCTCCGACCTCCCCATCCGGGCCTCACGCCAGGGCCTGGGTCCATTGGCTGGGACGTTTTGGCTCCTGGACATTTCCTCCCTCCTTAGGAGCAGGGGGCCTGGGCCACCCTTCCAGAAACTCCGGAAACCCATGCCTCCTCCTCCTCCCCACCTGCCTCGACGCCATGGGTGTCAGTGTGTCCCTCCACGCTTTCCGCTTCCTCTCTCCGAGCCTGCGGGCTTCCCTGTTCCACACGCCAGTTCTACCTCGGCCCTCACACCGCAGTGCTCTGGCCCTCCTGGGGTTTCTCCGTTATTCCTCCACTCTCCCCCGTGAGCCACATTACTCTGTCTTGTGAGTTGGGCCTCTGCGTCTCTATTTCTCTGCCTGTTCCTGCTCCTTGGGCTTTGGGTGTGTGTGTCCCGCCAATCCCAAGACCCCAGGGCTCTGACTCTCCCCAGGTGTTGTCAGAGGGCACGTTGGCGGCTGGCACTCATGGGGAGGGGGGCAGGCAGGTAAGTTGAGGCTATGAGACACCCAGAGATGTCCTAGTGAGAAGGACCGGGGGCCCAGAGCCCTACACAGAAGAGACCCCTCTCCTGCCTCCCAGCCTGATGGAGCTGTGGGGGATCTCACGTAGGGGTGCCCCCGGGTCTCCCTCCCCCGGGCCCGGGGACTGCTGCCCTCCTGCCAGTGCCACAGCACACCCAGCACACCTAGGGTGGACGGCGGGTTTGAGACCATTTCTGGGACCTGGGCTGCCCTTTGCTGCGAATGGAAGACGCTAGAAGGGAAACTGACACTCCTTCCTGCGGACATGCTTGGCTCTTCTCACCCCTCCGGTCCCACCCCAGCTCATCCACTTGCTCGGACGGACGGGAGTCTCCATCCCAAGCTTGGGCGTGGAGCTCTTCCCTGACTCCCTCTCCCCGCCCTCCCGCGTCCCTCCCCCCAAAAGCTGAATGTCTCTCGCTACCCTTTGGGGTGCCTAGCTCGGGGACCAGGGCCCTCTCCTTGGTCCTGGGCCAGCAGAGCCTCTCCAGGATTGGTTTTGTTTTTAGGTTCAGCTCCCCTGTTTGGCAGAGGAGGAAACCATGACCCAAGTTGGCTTAGGGACTCGCCTAAGACTGCAGGGCTAGGCGGTGACAGGTGGCAGCAGAGTCATAGACTCTCAGCCACGGGCCTTCCTGGGCCCCAGCTGGCCTCACTCCTGTGTCCTGTGGGAAGGCGCCAGGTGCAGGCCCCAGGCCTAGCTTTCCTCTCTCTCTTGCTCCCAGTGCTCAGAGTGTTCTCTGGCTTCTCTTACGTGAGCCTGGCAAGTTCGACCACTCTTGCTCTGCTGGGCGGCACAGGGACCCCAGACCACCGTCCACTAGCTGCTGGCCTGTGACCCCGAGCTAGAAGGGGGTGAAGCAGAAAGCTTTCTGCTTCCATCTCCTCTGCCTGATCCCCCTCAGCAAATGAAAGATTGGACCTGGGGACGAACACACACACACACACACACACACACACACACACACACACACACACACGCCCCTGCACTGGGCAGAGAGCACAGTGTCGCCGAGGCCTGGATGATGCTGGGGTTCTGACCCTTTCAGCCTGCTGACCTCGCCCGCCTCTCACCTCCGGCTGCTCCAGGCCCAGCAGCTCCCGGGGCCCCTTTCCCACCCCGTCCCGTCCGCAGGCTGAAGGCACCAAGGGCAACCCCTGCAGAGGGGCCGGCTGGCAAGTGCGTTCAGGATGCGGGCTATTCACCAGCCTCCATCTCCTTCAACTGCGTGGCCCGGAGGGCAGCCCCGGCCTCCTCCCGGGGCTCCGTCTCTCTCTAAGGCGAGGGGCAGGGCACCTCTTGGGGATCCTCTCAGTGCTCAGGGCAGATGATAGCCCTTCCCTGTCGCTGCTCTCAGGCGCCCCAGCTACTCCACCCACCTCCCTGCAGCCCTCGGCCTCCACCGAGACACACCCTGCCAGGGCAGAGTGCTCCGCTTTGCTCACGTTGTTCCTGAGACACCCCTCCTTTCTTTCCAGAAGGCCTGGGGGGGGGGGGGGGCGGGCTCCAGGCCTCCCTGCTCCCAGGCGGCCCCATCCACTTACTTCTCATGGCTGAGCCGTGGGCTTGGCCACCGTGGCTCCCTGTCCTTCTCAGCCCGCAGTGGTCCAGAGATGGGGCGCAGCTGGCAGCAGGGTTGGGGGCGAGGCTTCTCAGCAGAGCCTCCGCCCGCAGCTCTGCACCCAGCTCTCCCCCAGTGCTTCTGGGCTGGGGGGGTTTAAGCGAGCGCCACACAGGTGGCCGAGTGACAACCCCCCAACTCCACTCCGCCACCCCCCACCCCTCCCTAAGGGTGCGGCGGGGAGGATGACAGGCGCCCCACGTGGCCAATCTGGGCCTGGGGCAGGGTGTGCGGGGCGGGGCAGCCCGTGGCAGGGGGCGTTGGAAAATTCCAAAACCACAATCGACAGCCAGCCACACGCGGTAAAAGCTGTTTCCACCTGACGGGGTGGCTCTGGCGGGGGAGCCAGAATGGAGCTCACAGGAGCCTGGGGCCGGTTTCCTCCTCCCCCTCCCTCTGAGGACTCCCAGGCCTGACCCTCTTTGCCAGGTGACGCCAGGGATGTGTCTAGAGGTAAGTCACAGACACGCCTGCCTGGGGCGGTGGCGTGCTCCACCTGAGACCCCGTGGACTGCCCAGAGCCGTGCCCACAGAGGCACAGTCTGGAAGGCTGCCCCCCACGGCCCCCCCACAACACTCATGCCCTCCCTACGGGCACCATGCATGCCCTGGGGTAGGGAAAAGTGATAACAGCAGCAGCCATAACCATCAGGCAAATGCCCACTCTCTGTAGGAAGGGTTAGTCTGTCAGACATTTCCTTGGGAACAAAACTGCTGCCATTTGAATGATGAAGATGATGACGACGATGACGACGGTGATACTATGTGCCAGAAATGTTTTTTCAGAGACTTATGTGGCTTATCCGATCCTCACAAAATACTTTAGGAGGCAGGTACCATCCTCCCCATTTCAAAGCTGAGGAACTCGAGACGCGGAGAGGTTACGTAACTTGCCCGAGGTCACACAGCCAGTACGTGGTGAAGTCAGGATTCAAACTCAGGCAGTTTGGCCCTGGATCCCGCTGAACCAGGGTTTCTCCGGTTCCAGTCTGCTCTTAAGGGCGCCTCAGCGTGGGAGGGGGCTCCTCATGGGTGAGTCTCTTAGTTTCCTGGCCTGGGGGTCCTTCTGCAGAGCCAGTCCTTGGGAGAGACCCTCTCAGCTCACATCTGCTCTGGGGGTGCCTCAGCCTGCGGGTTCCCTCTTAGGTTCCTCCCTCTTTGGAGTTGTTTCTGTGCGGAGCACATTCGGGGCCTCTCCGCCTGGAGGAGGAGGGAGGTGGGGAGGTGTATCTCTCCTGGTTTCTCTGGGTCAGATCCCCGGAGGTCTCCGTTCTTACCGGAAACCCCGGTAGCTCCTCCGCCTGGCCCAGGCCTCTCCCTGCGGCCTTCCTCAGCTCCCAGAAGCCGGGCAGTGGGTTGGGGAAAGGTTTGGGAGGACACTCAGGGGGGTAAGGGTGGGGGTGCGGTGGCCCAGGGCCAGTGAGTGGGTTGGGAAGGGCATCGGGGGTGGGGCGTGGGGGTGGCCCTGGCCGAGGTTTCTGTGGTTGGGGGTGAAGGGTAGGCATGGAGTTTAGCCACTTCCAGTTCGAGCTGCTCTGAAACTCCCCCTCTACCCCCCCCCACCCACATATGGTCCCTGGCTCCCTTCCCCTCCTCGCTCACGTCACTGCTTGACCCGTTTTCCTCCCGGGGCCCTGCTCAGCATTTCCGTGGGGCCCTGTGGCTAGGGGCGGGCGAGGCCCCACCAGGATTGTGCTGAGCAAAGCAAGCCCCCACCCAGGAAGTGGAAGCATCCTGGATGGCCCCCAGTCCCAGGCTGCCTGGCTCAAGGAGAGCGTGGGGCTGCTGCCCTGGCCAGGCGTCTGCCCGGAACGGGAAGGTCCCAGGCACCGTTGGCAGAGGGAGGGGTGGCGGTGAGCTCTCAGGAGGAACTGGTAGGCCATTGGAGGCGGGGCCAGAGAGGTAACCGCTCCTGCCCCAGCCTGGTCCCCATCAGGTGAGGAACCCCTGCTCCTGGAGGCCTGCCCAGAGCTCCCCCAGGCTGGGAAGGGGCCCGCCCAGCTCCGTCCGACACAAGCTCTGGGCCTGAGGTGGCGTGGGTGCGTGTTCTGGGGGAGTAGCTTCTCCCCCACATCAGGAGGAATAGACCAGATGTGCTTGCTCCCTCACATCCATCGGGAAGTCCTTCCTGAGTTCCGGCCCCTTCTCGCACACTGGGGCCTCAGTCCCCCCGGGCCCTGGGACCCAGAGGCTCCCTGTCCGTGTGTCTCCTGCAGCCAGGAGCACTTCCCTGCTCTCCAGCCCTGCACGGCCCGGCCCGGCCCCAGGCTTGTTCACACCTCAGGAGGTGTTAGCCTCAGAGACGACACCAAACCTGGCTGCGCTGCCACCACAAAGCCTGGTGCAGGCCACCGGGCCTCCCGGCCCCACCCCTTCCCCGCCGTGTCTCTGTCCAGCATCCCTGGCCTCCTGGCCCCGCAGCGCCCTTTTACTTTTTACTCTTTGTTTCTTTACAATGTTCGAACCCCCCTCCCCATCCCTCTTCAGGCTTCTTCCTCCCTCTCTCTCCTTCCCTCGTCCCCCTGTCTGTCTCCCCATCTCCCCTGCTTTTCTAGGCTCCACCTCTCTGCACGGCCCCTCCATCTCTGTAACCTGCCACGTCTCTCTTTTCCGAGAACCTGCCACAGCCCTTGCTGGATTCGGTGCCCTCTCTCCACACCCCAGCACCAGCGCTCACCCCAATCCTCTACTCACAGGTGTGGGTCTTCTTTGCAGCCAGAAGCTCTGCAAAGAGAAGAGAGGAGAGTCAGGGCTGACAGTTGAAGACAGCCCCCCCCAACACTCCCCCACCCTGCTCACTGGTCTCCGTCCCCATCCCATGGCTTCCCAGCGGAACCTGGTGTCTGAGGGGCAGGCGGGACCACCCTCTGCAGCTCCTCTTCTCCCTTCTCTGCCCTGAGTCATCCTGGCCGCCTCCCAGGTCCTCGGGAGTGCCGGGCTCACCAGCTCGGGGATGCCCAAGCCTTCCCTTCTGCCCAGAATGCCCTTCCCTCACACCCCTCAGGGGAGCCAACTTCCTCAGCCCTGGAGTTCCCCATTCCATCTCTCCCCTGGAGCAGCTGCACCTCCCACTCAGCACCTCTCGGCTGACTTCCTGGTACCGCATCGCCTGTGTCATTAGCCCTGAACCAGGGCTTCCCACGGGGTGGCCAGCCCTCTGGAGGCAGGACTGTCTGCCCTGTTCATGCTGACCTTCCCAGAGCCGTCCAAGGCCTGGCCCGTTAGGGGCACAGTCCCCATTCTGCAGCCACAGTGAACGCTCAGTCTCTTGGCTGTTTATTTGTTCCTTGAGGCACCTGGGGACCCCAGACGTGTGGGGGTTGAAGTGGGGGTGGGGAGGATGTGTGGAGGCAGAGGACGGGGGAGCTGCCAGCACGGAGCCTGCTCTGCCTTCCTAGGCCCCGGCTCCCGACAGGAAGGAGTCCTTTGCCACCCGCTGTGTGCTGTCGGGTGCAGAGGGGGCAGCAGAGAGCACAGGTGGGTGGACGCGGGGGTTGGGGGGAGGCACGGAGGCACAGGCCTCCAGGGGGCAGCTGCTGAGGGGAAGGCCTCAGCCGGAGCATCTCTGGGGTTGCTCGTTCGCCTGGTTAGCATGTATTCAACACCTACCTGGGGAGCCCGTGAAGGCCCTTCCCCGCCCCAGACCCGGTCCATGTTCTACATCCACACATCAGCTCCCCAGGGGGACAGGGCCAGGGTGTTGTCCCGGAAAACCCTGCGGCCCTGCCTTATGTCCCCTACACTTTCCCCACCTCCTGAATCTGCTCCCCTGTTACTTTTCCTTCCATCCCGGGCAAGGCCTCTCCCAGCCCCACGCTATCCCTCCAGCAGGCTTCCTCCGCTCTGCCCAGTGGGGGTGAGTGAGTGGACGTGGAGGCCTGGCCTCTGCTGGGGTGGGGTTAAGGGGGAGAGGACTCCCCGAGAGGGAGTGGCTCCATCCGGCCCCTCCCGCCTACCCCGCCTACCCGCCGATCCTGCCTAGCCCCACCCGGCTTCCTCCGCCCTGGCTCCCTGACGTGGCGGCCCACACTGCTCTCTGGCCTCCAGCCTCGCGCCGGCCTGCGAGCCGTCCCAGGGTGGGGGTGTCCCCTGCGTGCCTGGCAGTGGCGTCTTTCCTCCGCCAGGTGGCCCTGCAGCTGGCCGCTCTGGCCCTCAGGCTTCCCTCTCGGAGCTCACAGCTGACCCAGCATGTGGCCGTGGGATCTGCTTTGAGAGGGTCTCTGATTAGATCATCGGTGGGGCCCAGGACTGCCTGCCTCTCTGTTCCCCGCTGCCCTGGGCTCAGCTCCCCGCGTTCTCTGCAGAAAGGAGGCCCTATGCCCCGGAGCCAGTGGGAGGCAGGTGTCAGGCCTGTGGTCATGGGCAGCTTGCCTCCTCCCCACACCCTTGTCTGTCATCCTCAAAGGCAGGACAGGTTTCTCCAGTGGCGGGTGGCCAGCTGCCCAGCCGCTGCTGTGCAGGGTTCGAGCCCGTGGAGGCAGCACAGCGGTGTCCCCGCTGCCCCCAGGGGTGCAGGCTCTTGAGGGGTGGCCTGCCCACCTTCTAATCCTCCCCTGGCACTGGCTTCCCTGCCTGCACCCCTCCCTCCTCCCTCCACCATACCTGTCTTATCCTCCCTCACTTCTCCCTTTCCTTTCCCTCCATGCATGTCTCGTGTCCCCCGCTTTCCTAGTCTCCTCCCCTCAGGTCCCCAGCCCCTCCTCCTGTTTCACCTCCAGTTTCTACCTGGGCTTGCCCTGCCTCACCTGTCTGCGGTCCCCCCTGACAACCCATTTTTCCTTTTTGCTCCTCTGGTCCCTCCCTCCCTCCCTCCCTCCTCGCTTCTTGACCAATCCTGCCTCGCCCTCTCCTCGGAGCCTCCTGGCAGTCCCTCCTGCCTGCCTGCAGGGCTGGGGCCTCTTACCCTGGGCGGCTCGGTGGTGTCTCTGTGGGGCCCTGTCCATGGGGCAACTCCCTGGGCGCCGTCCTTGCTGCCCTGGCTGCCCAGGAGGGCAGGGAGCAGGGCCCAGGGGAGGGGGGAGGAGTGTGTGGAGGGAGGGAGCACCTGGCCCAGCGGCAGGCAGGGGAGAGGAGTGGCTGGCAGAGCGTCCTGGCACAGGGAGGGGACAAGGGGAGGGGCCCAAGGAACAGATTTGGGAGCCTTGGGGAGACGTAGGATAGGTGAGGGAAAGGGAAGGGGCTGGGATGTACTGATCGCCTACTGTGTGCCGGGCCCTCTGCCAGGCCCTTTAATGGAAACCCACGATTTTCTTCCATCCTCACGACATCCACCGCGAGGCAGACGGAGTCATTCCCAGTTTGCACATAAGCTAAGCGATGTTCAAAGGTATTCATGACGCACGGACTCGTACAGAGACAGTCAGCAGTCGGTTGAACTGTGATTTTGAACCCAGGTCTTTGTGACTTCAAAATCACGTGCTTTCTCCCGGACGGAAGACAGACAAAGGGAGAGAGAGGTAGGTTTATTTGGGGGAACAGGGGGAGTTGTGCCTGTTTTCCAGGATGTGATCAGACATCCCAGTGGGTCCTGGGTTCCTTGAGGCCTCTGTCTGCTTAGCCCCTGACCCTCACTCGGCTCTTCCCTGGAATTCCCTGACTCCTTGATGCCCCCACATCCGCCTGGTCTGTTGGGGCTGGGGTGGGGGCAGGCCTGGGGGGTGTGTGTGGAGGCAGAGAATTGGTGGGAGGGTAGAGGAGAGATGCCACACTCACTGGCTGGGGGATGAGGAGCCCAGGCTGAGTGGGCCCGCATGGGGCCAGCCCGGGGAAGGCCTCCGTGCAGGGGGCGGTTTCAGCAGGTTCCGGATGCTGCTTCTCTCCTGCACAGCCTGGGCCAGAGTTTGATTAGCTGGGCCTGGCTCTCCCGGTTACCCAACAGGCCAGCTGGCGGGAGGCCAGGCTGCAGCGGGGAGGCTCCCTGGCACCTCCTCCTGCCTTCCCTCCCAGCTGGTAAACAGCAGAGCAGGAGCCAGCCACGCCACAGCCTCGTGACTCCCCACCGCCCCCCCCCCAACCTGGTGCACGTGGCATCTGGCGTGGAGCGGGCAGGCAGCTGTCCCTTCCTCCCGGGTCCTCCCACCTCGCCAGTCTCCGCTCCTGCCCGGCCCTGGAGCTCCGGGCTCTGCTGCCATCAGCACCTGGGCTCCCGGGCAGCTCCCGGTGCAGCTGGAGGGACAGAGGTTAGACGCAGAGGAGGATTTTCCGGCTCCCCAGAGAGTTGACGAGGAGACGGGGAATGAGGGAGAGCGGAGCGGAAACTTTTGGGGAACCTTCTCATACGAAGAGTCTGAGGGGGTGTGTGTGCGTGCCTCTGACTGTCCTCATGTCCTTTTGGTAAATGCTTAACCCACGCGTCTATGTGCACTTCCCTGCACCCAACAGGATGTCGGTCTGTTTTGGGGCTCTGTCCTTGGGCAGGCTTGGAGTGAGAAGCAAACTTCTCCAAAATACACCTCCCCCATCCCCGCCAGCACCTTCTGGTAGACAAGGAGAGCCAGCAGGAGGCAGAGGGCTGGGTGCTGGCCTGTTGCCCTGCTCTCCCTTCCCCCGGAGGCCTGGCATTGCTTCCATCCACGCAGTATCCTCTGTCTGCCTCCCTGCAGCCCCTCCCTGTCCATGGCACTTCTGTTCTCTGGCCTCTCCAGCTACTCCTTCTCTGTCTCTTCTCCTCTTTTAAAAAAAAAATATTTTATTGATTTTTTACAGAGAGGAAGGAAGAGGGATAGAAAGTTAGAAACATCGATGATGTGAGAGAGACATTAATCAGCTGCCTCCTGCACACCCCTTACTGGGGATGTGCCCGCAACCAAGGTACATGCCCTTGACCGGAATCGAACCTGGAACCTTCCAGTCCACAGGCCGACGCTCTATCCACTGAGCCAAACTGGTTTCGGCTGTCTCGTCTTCTCTTTAAGCCCCTCTCCCTCTGCAGCTCTGGGTCTCCTGGGCGCTTCCTGACTTCCCAACTGTGGACACTGAGCGAGACCATGCCAAGGGCCCGGGAATGGGCACTGGGCTCTGAAACACTGCCAGGCAGCCCCGCCCACCCCAGATACCACAGGTACGGCTGCCTCTCTCAGCTGTGCTGCTTGGTGCCACTGTGTGGGATGGAGAGGAAGGAAGGGGAGGGCAGGGGGTTAGAAGGCAGGGTCCTGGCCTCCAGGCCTACGTGAGTCACATGCTTCTTAGACATTCTCACGTCTCTGCCCCTTTCCTGCCCGAAGCATGAATGACTGGGGTTGTTTCTTCCCAGGGTGAGAAGGCACCTCGGTCATCCTTTCGGGAAGTCCCCTCCCCTGCCGCCCTCCCCTCCACCCCCCGCCATGCCTACCCTCCCTCCCTCCTGCTCCAATCACAGCCCCTTTTCTAGATGAATCAGACCTCTCGGAGCCAGGCAGTGGGTATTTCCTCCTCAGACACACTCAAGAGACTCATTTCACCCCCACGTGCCCAAGTTCCCTTATCAAGCTGGCATCTCGGCCCAGGGGCAAGCAGCCCGGGAGGGGATGGAGGGCGGTGGTGGCGGCTTGGAACTGGGGAGCAGTCACCAACTTCTCTTTCCCTTCCTCCCCACCCCCTAAACCACAGAAACCACTTGAAGCCGAGTGCACGCCTGGCCTTCTAGGGAGGGCCTGGGCCGTGAAGGTGACAAGTGTGTGGTCTGGACAGCCATCCTCAGAGGCCCACGCTCTTGAGAAGCCCGGTCCAGCGATGAGGGACCCGCTTTCTTGGGGTCCGCTCTAGGCGGTCCATGCCTGGGGAGACCTCAGCCAGCTAGAATGCCTCCAGGAGGGGGTGGTACCCCTCCCAGCTCACCCATTAACAAAAGAACAACCCGGCCTCTGTAAACATCTATAGATCTCTCAGCCTCCACCCCTCCCCCCTCCGTCACAAAGGCCACTGTGGGTGGAGGGAGCAGTGGAGTTTGACCCCAGCTCTGGGCCCTGAACTTTCCACGGTGACCACTGGTCTGTCAGTGAACATGTGTGGCCACGTAGGCTTGGCCACAGCAAGGAGGGATGACAAGCAGGAGCCAGAAGAGAATAAGAATGTGTCCTGCCCTCACCGGTTTGGCTCAGTGGATAGAGCGTCGGCCTGCGGACTGAAGGGTCCCGGGTTTGATTCCAGTCAAGGGCATGTACCTTGTTTGCAGGCACATCCCCAATAGGGGGTGTGCAGGAGGCAGCTAATGGATGTTTCTCTCTCATCGATGTTTCTAACTCTCTCTCTCTCTCTCCCTTTCTCTCTGTAAAAAAATCAATAAAATATATTTTAAAAAGAATGTGTCCTGCCACTCAGTAGTCCTCAGTTACAAAAGGCGTCTGCTTGTTGGTGAACGTGCTTGTGCTTGGAGGCAGGAGGGGTTCTTAGGGCCTCATCTGCTCCCCCCCCCCCTGCCCCTGGGGCATATTTCTGCGGGTTAGCTGGCCAGGAAGTTCCTCCAGGGACATTGTGGCTCCATCACAGGCAAGTTCACCGCAGTGAATACTGAGTGGACTGCTCCTCCATGGGGTGGACTGAATTCTCCTCACAGCCTGCTCTGAGTGAAAGGGGGCTGTGGGGGGCCTGGGCGGGGCTGCAGTCCTGAATCTCCCCTGCAGCCAGGCGGGTCCCCAGGCAGGTTTAGGTCACCTCTCTGATCCAGCTCCTCCCTAAAATTGGAATACACCTACCTCACCGAGTGGGCGTGACAATGAACTGGGGTAACAGGTAACATACAGGACTCCCCTCCATTCCTTCTCTTGATCTGACATCCCTTTCCTATGCCCCTTTCCCTCTTTATTTTCCTCTGTGACATATCACCCAGGAACATTTTTTACATTTCATTTATTTTGTATCTTGTCTGACCTCACCTGATTTAACCACAGCTGTACCCGATGCCTATCACCTCCGAGGCCCTCCCTGAGTATTTGTTGGAGAAATGCATGGACGAAGGTTAAATGATGTGGACATTTCTTGCCATTTTCCAATGGTTGTTACCAGGAGATTTGGGGCTGAAGCAGAGGACAGCACTAGGATAGAGTGAGGCTGAGGGATGGCCTTCTCAGGCTGAGCCCGCTGGAAGTTGGAAGGAGACCCCTTTCGGAGTGACCTGGCTGGGGAAGTGGTAGCTGGCACCATAGTGAAGTGACTCTGGGCTCCATCCTAATTCTACTTCTCATGAGATGAGTCAAGTCCAAGGTCACATTGAACGTAATAGTATTTAACCCTCAAGGGAGTTGCCGGCAGAAAGAAATGACTTTGATGACTTTACAAGTTGGAACAGTTCTTCGCGTGGTGGTAATCTTGTTGGTTAATGCTACCACCTGGTGGACGCCTGGAGCAAGCCATGTCCCTGGCCTGGGAGGCCTAGGGCTGTGTGTGTGTGTGTGTGTGGTGGTGGTGGTGGTGGTGGTGGTGGTGATGGGGTGCTCAGGGGAGGAAGAAGGAACTGGGGAGCCATCTGAATGGAGAGATGTGCTGTGTTAGCACTACACGTGCTGAGGTTTACTGGGATCCTGCAGGCTCCGCCCTGGTTCAGGACTCTATGGAAAATGAGAAAGGGCCCACCGGGAGGGCAAAAGAAGCAGAGTTAGGCGAGTACCTCCCTCCTTCCCTCCTCCCCTCCTGCAAGCCGGGCCTGAGCCAAGAGGAACCAGCTCCAGGAAAAGGAGAGAGAGAAAGAGAGAGAGAGAGAGAGAGAGAGAGAGAGAGAGAGAGAGAGAGAGAGAGAGAGAGAAGAAGGTCACTGTTGACGTCAGAGACATTCAGGTAGGAGGTAAACACAATCTGACCTACATTCAGTCATCCATCTGCCACACCCTCCCCTGCTCACCGGGGTGCCCTTTCCGGGCATCCCCCAGCTCTCACACTCCGGGAGGACTCCCTCCTCTCCCGAGATCTCAGTTCCTGGGACGTCATGTTTTGGTCATTCAGTACCCAGCACGTGGCACAGGTGTGGAAGGGAAAGGCAAGAGAGAAGACTCCTGAAGGCACTCCCAAGACAGATATTCCCTCTCTCTCCGGGTCAGCTGTGGCTGGAGCAGGGCGGTGGGTGGGCTGATTTGCCCTGTGCAGCGCCAAGGAGCCCCGGGAAGGTGACTTATGTTGGTTTCAATCACAGAACGTTTCCTGGAGTGACTCAGTGGTTAGAGCGGCCCCTGAAAGGATGAGGGCCTTGAGGGACAGGGACCCTAGTTCCTCCCAGGCTCAGACCTGCTGAAACTAGCACCAGTGTTTCCTGGGGATGGAGCCCAGGATGCTGCATGTTTCACCAGCTCCCCCAGGGTTTCCGATGTCTGGTTATGCTGATGCTCTTCCAGGTTTCAGGTCTGCCCCAACGAAGACCATCTGAACGAGCTTCTTCCAGGGCGGAGGGAGGAGGGCAGCTGCAGACCTGAGTGCATGCACGGTGCCCACCGTGGCAATATCCCACTAGAGACACACGGGCCTTTTATTACCAAAAATAAATACACGCCAGGCCGAGGGAAGAAGACACGGAGGCTGCAGGCCCAGCGGAGAGCTCCGGAGGAAGAAGACGGTCTCCTGTCTACAGGGTGAGATGGACAGGTGCCAGAGAGACCCCTGGACCCAGCCCCCCACCCAAGGGGGGCAGCAGGGCCAGCAGGGGCGTCTCACACGCGCCTAGCAGCACATCCCTGCGCAGCCCCGCGCCCTTGTCCAGCACCTTGGCTCGCAGGCGGCGGGCGGCCAGGTCCAGAGGGCTGAGCCCGTCGAAATAGAAGTCCTCGTTGAAGATGGGGTTGGTGCTGCACCGGACCACTCGGCTGCGCTGGCCCCGCGGCCGGAGACGAGGCCGCAGCCCGAGCACCACGAAGCAGCCGCCGCCGCAGCTCCCGGGCCCGGCCCTGCAGCGGGGCAGGCCCTCGGCGCTGACCAGGCGCAGCCGCAGGCGCCCGGGCCCGGCCTGGTACTCGGCGGAGAGGCGCAGCTGCCCGCCGCGCGGCCCCAGGCGCAGCAGGCTGTCCCGCGCGGGCCGCAGGCGGCGGCACAGCACGTCCAGGTGGAAGAGCGGCGGCCGGACCGGCTCCCCGCGGCGGGGCGCGTGCGGGCTGGTGTCCGCCGAGCTCCCCTCCTCCTCCTCCTCCTCCTCCGGGGACCGCGAGTGCGGCCGCGGGGAGCCGAAGGAGGGCGACGAGTCGGGCGACGAGGCCGGGTCGCTGTCTGGCGCCCAGCAGAGGCGCAGGTCCGGGGCGGACACGTGCAGCCGCGCGGGCGCCGGGGGCGGCGTGTCCGGGCCGGGCGGCCGCGGGTGGAACAGGGACTCCCGCCGGCGCGTGTGCGGGCTCTCGGGCAGGAAGGGCCAGCCCCCGCGGCCCGCCAGGTGCGGCAGCGAGCAGGCCCCCGGGAGGCCGCCGCGCCCCCCCGCAGCGCGCCCGGCCTGCGGCTCGGAGGGGCCGGGGCCCGGGAGCCGCGGGGGGATGAAGAAGGGCGGGATGCGGTCGGGCGTGAGGACGTTGGGGCAGGCGGGCGGCGCGGGGCGCGGGGCGCGGCGCTTGGGGAGCAGGCTGCGGGGCGCCCAGCGGGGCCCGGGCTCCGCGGCCCCCACCCGGTAGCCAGCTTTCTCCAGGAGCCACATGCGGCGGGGGTGGGAGGGCGGATCCTGAGGCTCAGAGGTGCCGGGTGCGGGGTCTCCGCGGAGGCTGGGGAGCTGGGCTGGGCGAGGAGAGAAGGGGAGGCGAGGTGGGTGATGGTAGAAAGCACACCGCCCCCCACCCTCAACCCTCCACCCTCCACCCCTCACCCCGCCGCGACCTCTCCCTGGGCCCAACTAAGGTGACCAGACGTCCCGCTTTTGGCGGGACAGTCCCGATTTTTAACAAAAGTCCCGAAAGGCCGCGGGATGCGGGACAAATTGTTAAAAGTGGGGACTGTCCCACCAAAAGCGGGACGCCTGGTCACCTTACAAGGCGCACGCACAGGCCCCTCTATTTGAGCAGGAAAAACCAAGGATGGCCAAGTCTGGGACCCGGGAAGAAGAGAGGGAGCCCTGGGCTGGACCCATGTTCAGATGCAGGCCTGGGACTCTCCCATGGGTGCTACCGATGTCACCCACTTCAGAGTGAGGAGGCCCAGCACATCCACTAGAGTCCTGGGCTCCCATGAGGAGACTGGAGTTAACAGCCGTTTATCCAAAGCTCTGTCGTCCTAAACAGGGGCCCAGGTCCTGAACCCCATTCTTGTACCCACTCCCCCGAAAGAGCTCACCCACCTCCTCTCCCTGGCCCATTCCCACTTTGGGACCTAAAGCAAGGTCTGATCTGGAGGCCTTGGCGAGCCCACAGCTGCCATCCCAGGCCCCACCGAGAACTTCTCCAGGCGGAGCCATCCTTCTCCATACCGAGCCAGCCCCACCGGCCTCCTCTGGCTCCCACCTTGCCTACCCCAGTCCCTCCTGCCAGAGCAGATGCGCTGCACAGCTGGCTGCTGCCCTGCGAGCACGCAGGGCCCGTTCTAGGAGATCCACCCGCCCCACCCCGCCCGTGGGCACAGAATCCCACCCGCCTGAAACCCTGACGTCCGGCTCCCTGCCTCCCTGCCCCAAGGCATCCAGAGTCTGCAGGGCAGGGCAGGGCAGGGCGAGCCGCCCGCTGGGCCGCCCCTCCCACTCTCTCCCTTCTGCCTAGGAAACCACTGAGCACAAAGGCGGTATTGATTCCCCGCCACCCCCAGCGGGCTCCCGGAGGCTCCGCCACCTCGCGCTCCCCGCACCCCGCGAGCGCGTTTCCCCGCGGTCTGCCCCGGAGACGGAGCCCACCGCGGGCTCGCTCCGGTGCCCGGAGTGCAGGCCTCACCTTTGGGCCGCCGCTGGGGCTCGGCCTCCGGCCCGGGAGGCGCTCGGAGCCCAGGGGAGCAGCTTCCTCTTCGGCTTGCTCCCCCAGCCCGGGCCTTCTGGGAGGAGCTGGCAGGGGCCGCCGCTGCCTACGTCTGACCTCTTTTCCTGGATAAACAGCGCCCTGTCTCTGTGACCATCAGCCTGGCCTTCTTAACTCCTTCCTCCAGCCAGGTTTGTCACAGCAAGCCAGCCCCGTGAATAATTGCATACTTAAATCACAGGGGAAGAAAAAAAATGTGATCAATGAATGCCATAAAGGAAAAGTATGGGGCGCTGTGAAACTGTACAGCCGAAGCCCCTAATTTAAATGACAGGGTGTCAGGGAGCGTCTCCAGAACTGGAGGATGAGGGGTAATAATGGTCCAAGGAGAGAGCCCACACAAAGATCCTAAGGAGGAAATGAGCTTGGTTTGATGCCTTGGAGAGACTGAAGGGTGGTGGGTATGTCCGGGGTGCAGCTGCTGGGCCTGGGCTCCTTGGGAGTTGGGGAGGGCTTCAGGGAAGAGGGAGGTAGGTGGCCATCAGGCTGCAGGGAGGTGAAGCTCATGGCCATGGCCACACATATCACTGCTGGACACCAATTCCACATGTAATAATTACAAGGGCTGAGCCACATATGTAATTACCAGTTAGAACGGCTGGAGGGCATCTGAATAGGACATTTCCCCAAACATAAAGATTTGTATATAGGATTTAAAAAAAATATACATTTTATTGATTTTTTTACAGAGAGGAAGAGAGACATATAGAGAGTTAGAAACACCGATGAGAGAGAATCATCGATCAGTTGCCTCTTGCACACCCCCTACCGGGGATGTGCCCCCAACCAAGGTACATGCCCTTGACCGGAATCAAACCCAGGACCTTTCAGTCCACAGGCTGACGCTCTATCCACTGAGCCAAACCGGTTTCGGCTGTATATAGGATTGTTAGCTGCCAGACAGCTCAGAGCATCTTAAATCTGCACGTCATTGCCTCCTGTTGGCCAAACACCTGAACAGCTGTAGGCTATTCCCCAAACTGACAATGCTTCTGTAAACCTTTGAAGTGTACTATCTCCACCTTGCCTTAGGACAAATTATGTTAATAAATAGCTCGGGGTCCTTAGACAAGGGGGAGTCTTCAGTACCCTTTAGCTGAAGCTCCCCCAATGCCTTTCAAAATTATCTTTCGTCCTTGGACTCCTTCTTAATCTACCTATCAGCTCCTTTCTCCAGGTTGCAACACCCCCTTGTTGATGCTGGGACAAGAATCCTGGCACAATTATAAACTGACAAACCAAAAGATAGATATAAAGACAGTAAAGCAACAAGCAGACTGTAAAATTACAGCGGGGAGAGTAGGGAGATCTGGAGGAGATAAGAGATCAACCGAAGGACTTGTATACATGCATATAAATACAACCAATGGACACAAAACTCTGGGGAGGGAGGGTATGTATGGGGGGGGGCAATGTTAAAATAAAAAATAAATTAAAATAAATATATATATATATATAAGAATTCTGGCACATCACATCTGTAAAACCCTCCTTGCTGGAATCCTTTGGCTTCCATTGTCTTATTCTTCCAGACAGAGTGGGAGGGAGATGAGGCCGGACACCCCTGCTTGCGTGAACTGGTTTTTCTCCCCGTTGCCTTATACACTCTGCCCGCTCCTGGTACTTGACACGTCTGAAGAACACAGCTGCTGCTTCCAGCAGAAGAAGCTGCCGCCTTGGCCTGGATGGCCTATTGGATCCCACCCCACTGCCTCGGCGGCAGTGGCCTTCCAGATGAGCGCGCTGGGCAGGGGAATGGGTGTTTGGAGTGCGGAGGCAGCAGCTCCCGTTGTTTCAGACAAAGGGGTTTTTATTGAGTCTATGCCGCACGTAGCCTCTTGGGAGAGAAGAGGCAGCTGTCAGAGCCCTAGACACTAGGAAGTGTTTCAGAGGCTGATGAACTTACTTCCTTAACCAAGATCCCTGCCTGCCTGCCCCCTGGCCTTGGTCAGTGATGGCTGGCCCCCACCTGCCTGTGAGACTGTAGATTTCCAGTTCATGCTGTTCCTCCTAGAAAATGGCCCCAGCACAGAAGTGCCAGGGCCCACCCAACCTACTTTAATATGGAAACTGAAGAATAGCTGTTTTGTTTCTTCTTCGCTGCCCAAGAAGGGTGGAATATAGTTCCCTTCTTCTCTTGGGAGTGTTAAAATGAAGATTAGGATCCTAGCTGGTTTGGCTCAGTGGATAGAGTATCCACCTATGGACTGAAGGGTCCCGGGTTCGATTCGGGTTAAGGGCACATGCCTGGGTTGTGGCTTGATCCCCAGTGTGTGTGTGTGTGTGTGGGGGGGGGGGGGGCTTGCAGGAGGCAGCCAATCAATGATTCTCTCTCATCATTGGTGTTTCTATCTCTCGCTTCCTATCCTTCCTCTCTAAAATCAATAAAAATATAAAAAAATCAAGATTAGGCACTTCTTGTCCATGAATAAAACTTAATCAGGTATTTGGTATGGAATGATTTAGACTCTGGGTTTAACAGATTATCAGGGGCAACTGAGAAAGCATACAAAGAGAAAGGGGTTTTTATTGAGTCCATGGCGGGTGGGTAGGGGTTGGGTAGTTTTTTGCCACGCGGGTTTTGGTTATGGCCCAAACCCTGTTAAGGCATCCTGTTGCCTACCAGACAGAGTTCAAGCTCCCAGCCAGGTTTGTGGAGCCTCTGTGGCCTGCCTTTCTCCTTACCCCCCTCTCTTTCCCCCCACGCCTCCCCCACTCTGTGTGGTCAGCTCCTGGCTGATGGTTGTGCATCTCAAGGCCAGGGGTCCTGTCTTTCCATTGCTGTGTGCTTGGTGCGTCCTGTAGCACCTGGTGCTCAGCAGGGGCTCAGTAAATCTCTTCCGTGGGTATCGACGGGAAGTTGGGGTTTGGGGGAGACCCAGAAGGATTTTGATTTTCGACTACAAGAAGGGTCTTGAGCTGAAATTGGGCCCAGAGACTTTATTTGCTCAGAGGAAAGTGCCCCCTCCTTCACCTCATCAGTGGATTCCATGGGGGAGGGGGGGGGTCACAAGGAGGCAGAACAGTCAGAGGTAGGCTCTCCGGTTACTCCTGTTCCAGCTGCAGCTGAAGGAAAACACCTGGAAGAGAAAGAAGGGCGAGTGGGTAGCAGGAGTGAGGGCTGAGATGGAGGAGCTTGGTGGGGTGCTCTGAGCATTTGCATCCAGTTGCCTGGAACCCTGTCCTGTGGTACAGGTTAGGCAACTCACACAGAAGAAAAAAAAAAATCTTACGCCCTAACCAGTTCTGCTTGTGGTTAGAGCATCAGCCCGCAGACTGAAGAGCCCCGCCTTTGACTCTAGTCAAGGGCAGTACCTCGGTTATGGGCTGGATCCCTGGCCCTGTGTGGGGAAGGCAACCCATTGATGTGTCTCTCTCACATTGATGTTTCTCTCTCTCCCTCCTCCCTCCTTTCCACTCTCTCTACAAATTAATTAATTAATTAAAAATTAAAAAAACAAAATCCTAGTTGATCTTTCCCTCACTTCCCCTGTGCCTACAGCAGGCGCCCAATCCCAGGGGGAGACTCTGGAGCCCCACTTGGGACTGGATCCTGAGTATTCTTTCTGCCATCTGGCCCCGGGAGCCGGCGGTGGCAGCACAGGGCCTGGGGCTGAAGGACCCCTTTACCTGAGGACTTGGCATAGACTGTCTCCTGGTCTCTGGTCTGGGTGATGCAGGACAGGTAAAGCTTCTGGTCCTCAATCTTGTCCACGCTGACGTTTAGGACAGCCAGTGAGCCCACGGGGATCATGCTGGGAGAGGAGGTGGCTTAGCCCAGCCCTCCCGTGGACCCCTGGCCCTCATCCCCCCACCCTTCTGTCCCCATCCTTCTCTTCACCCCACCCGGCCTCAAGCGGGTGGCTCTGGGCTCAGGGCTGGCCTGCCAGCTCCCAGAGCAGATGGCAGGGGTGGTTTTCGGGCAGTAGGAGGGGAAGGAGACAGAGGCAGTGCTCCTAAACCTCAACTGCAGAAGATGGCCACCCCTCAGGACCATGACTTTGGCCAAGACTTACTTTTTGAACCTGATGCTGAGGCTGAGTGTTAACAGCCCCTCTCCAGCCAGGTAGGCGGTTTTCGAAAAGGTCTCGTCCATCATGGTGGCCAGGGACCCTCCGTGGGCAAACCTGGGGGGGTGGGGAGAGCTGCGGGCTGGGCAGATGCTCCCTGGGCCTTCCCCAGACCCTGAGGTGGAAGCACCAGCTCTGCCTTCCTCAGGAAAGGGAGGGGGACAGAGCTGGATTCTATCTGATCAAATCCTTCTAAACCAACCTTTGCTCCTGCAGGTATTAGCAGCCATTGGACAATTATTTTATTTCGCCAGGAAGAAAGGTTTTGTGTTTTTATTTTCCTAATAGAGTTTGTCGAAAAGCATTTTTTTCCGATTCATCACCGAATTGCTGTAACCTATTTCCCCCACTGTCTAGATCAGTGGTTCTCAACCTTTCTAATGCCTCGACCCTTTAATACAATTCCTCATGTTGTGGTGACCCCCAGCCATAAGATTATTTTCATTGCCGAAACCAGTTTGGCTCAGTGGATAGAGCGTCGATCTGCGGACTGAAGGGTCCCAGGTTTGATTCCGGTCAGGGGCATGTACATTGGTTGCGGGCACATCCCCGGTTGGGGTTGTGCAGGAGGCAGCTGGTCGATGTATCTCTCTCATTGATGTTTCTAGCTCTCTATCCCTCTCCCTTTCTCTCTGTGAAAAATCAATAAAATAACAAAATTTATTTTCGTTGCTGCTTCTTAACTGTAATTTTGCTACTGTTAATGAATCGTAATGTAAATATCTGTGCTTTCTGATGGTCTTAGGCCACCCTGCTAGCAGTTCTCAACCTGTAGGTCGTGAACTAGAGCCACTGCTGTAGAGCCTAAGACCATCGGAAAACAAACATATTTACATTACAATTCATTAACAGCAGCAAAATTGCAGTTAAGAAGTAGCAACGAAAATAATTTTATGGCTGGAGGTCACCACAACATGAGGGAACTGTACTAAAGGGACGCGGCATTAGAAAGGTTGAGAACCACTGGTCTCGGGGCTGGGTGGGTGCTTGTGAAACAATAGAAAATATATAGATTGGTCTTTGCCCCCAATTCCTGGCACAGAGCTCCTGAAACCCTTGTAATTCCAGGGGAGGGGGATCCTTTGTTAGACAGATGGCTCCTGGATGGGGGCTGGGCACCAGAAAGGCCAGGCCAGGACTGGACGCCTGCAGAGTTCAGCACTGCCCGCATGCTCTTGAGGAGGGAGAAGACTGAAAATGGAGTTAATGATCAATCTCGCCTGCGTGAGGAAGCCTCCATAAAAATCACAACCGTGTGGAGGTCAGAGGGCTTCCAGGCTGGCAAACACACTCACACCCACTTCCCCTGAGACAGAAGCCCCTGTGCTCAAGGCTCCACAAACCCCTTCATCTGGACGCTCACCTGGATTCTTTTTCTTTTCTTTTTTTTAAAAAATATTTTTTTTGATTTTTTACAGAGAGGAAGGGAGAGGGATAGAGAGTTAGAAACATCGATGAGAGAGAATCATCTATCACCTGCCTCTTGCACACCCCCTACTGGGGATGTGCCCGCAACCAAGGTACATGCCCTTGACCGGAATCGAACCTGGGACCTTTCAGTCCGCAGGCCAATGCTCTATCCACTGAGCCAAACCGGTTTCGGCTCACCTGGATTCTTTATCCTCTCCTTGACTGAAGGGGTAGACCTGTGTCCCGGAGTTCTCCGAGCTGGTCTAGTAAATTAATTCATCCCGAGGCAGGGGTTGTGAGAACCTCAGCTTTGTAGACAAATCAGACAGAAGTTGTGAGGAACCTGGGGGACCTACTATTTGGGATTGGGATGTGAAGTGGGGGGGAGGGCAATCTGGTGGGATGGAGTCCTTCACCTGTGGGGTCTGACGCTACCTCCAGGTCAGAATTGGGTAAAGCTGTAGGATGCCCAGCTGGTGCCCCAGAGAAGTGCTTGGTGTGGTCACACATTCGGTGACCAGAAGTATCAGCAGTGAAGTGTTCTGTGTGAATAGCACGCAGGAAAGAAGGAAAGAAAGGAAGGAAGGAAGGAAGGAAGGAAGGAAGACACAGTAGAGAAGAGCTGGGTATTTTCCTGCACAAAAGGTAGACTGAACTGGGTTTTTCTAATTCAGTAGCAATCTCTTCTCTGGACCCCCTCAGTGTTGGATGGTCCTCCTTGGCCTCTCCTGCCCCACCTCCATGAGCCTCTAAATAAAAGCCAGTCACCCCCTCTCCATCTCTGCCTTCTTGAGGTTTTCCTCTTCAGAAGGGAGGGGCTCCCTGACCTAGTCCTCCAGGGTCTGCATGCACTGGTGCGGGAACCAGTGTCTCCATGGAAGATGCCTTTGGGATGGCTCCAGGGACCAAGGGCTGCAGTCTGAGCCCACCACCCACGCAGGTGCTGGCATCTACTAAGCTCTCTGAATTCTTTTTAAATACAACCGAGTCCTTCTCAGGTCTCAGGACCCTACAGCTGCTCCTTACCCCTCCTTTCTCTCTCTTCTTGCAGGAACTCCAGCCCCACCAATAGCCTATAGTGACTGTCCAAAGAGGGAGTAGGGATGGAAAAGGGCAGACAACTGTGGACTTGGTGGCCCAGTGGCCTTAGGCAAGACAGTTACTATATGTCCAGAGCGAGTTCTTTCCTGGCTCTCATCCGAGTTTGGAGGCAGCGGAGTTCAATGGCGAGAGCAGTGGGCTCGGAGCCCCAGGGCCTGGACTAGATAGAGTTCTGCATCTGACCTTGGCTGCTTGTGTGTCGTTGGGCAAGCTGCCTCAGCTTGCTCGTGGGTAAAACATAGAGCGTGGATAGATGGTGTGTGACAGCTAGATGGTGCTTTATGGTTCACGAGCACATGCACATAGACCCATCGTATTGTACCTCTACCGATCACATCGCAATCCCAATCTATCTATCTTCTGGCAGGTAGATAGCCTTGCCCCCGGTTTTAGGTAAGGAGACAGAAAGCCAGAGGTTAAATGGCCAGATTGGGGTCCCAAGGCCAGCAGGGGTGGAGCAGGACTGGAAGCCGGGGTCCTGATTCCAGATCTTGTCTACTTCTAAGTTCACCACATCCCTCTCAGAGGGGCCTCTAACTAAGGTGACTAGATTGTCCCGCTTTTGGTGGGACAGTCCAGATTTTTAACAATTTTCCCCGCGTCCCGTGGCGTTTTTAAAAAGTCCCGATTTTTGGAAAGACTCTTTCCAAAAATTGGGACTTTTTAAAAACGCCTTAGGACGCTGGAAAAACTGTTAAGAATCTGGACTGTCCTGCCAAAAGCGAGACGATCTGGTCACCTTACTAAAATCCCTTACTGGAAAATTCCCCAACTCACTAAGGAGGCTCTGTCTTATCTCCACAATGGGACTGGACCAGGTGACCCGGATGTCCTTCCAGTCCAGGGCACCCCCACCCAGCTCCTTAGGGAGAGGAACAATCCCCAACCCACCTGCCGAGCCAAGGCTGGGAGGCAACCAAGGACGTCCACCTCGGCCCTCCTGGTGGTCTTACCCTGGGGGTCCCTCCAAGTAGGGGCCCGGCTGGAAAAGACAGACGGACTTCTTCTCGGACGGGTTAAAGAAGATGACATGCTCATAGCCTTGTCCCTCCACTTGGATGCTCCTGGTGATGATGCGGCTGTCACTTTTTTCTGGGGAGAGATGAGCAGTGTGGCAGCTGCAGAAGGGAGTGTGTGAGGCATGGGACCCAGGATGCAGCGCTGGTCATACAGCACTAGGGTTGTCCGAGTCAGGCACAGGGTCGAGGAGAGAACCAGAGGACACCCAGGCTCCACCATCCGAGAGCCTTCCATCCGAGACCAGAGGCACAGCCCTGTCCCCAGGGAGCCCTTGATCTGGAGGAAGAAACACTCAGGAATTCCCTGGTTGAGGGTAGGGATAGGATCAAGGTCAAGTGAAGACTTTAACAGACTTTAAACAGTAAAAAACAAACAAACAAACAAAACAGAGTTCATGTAATTTACATATAGTAATTCAAAATTACAACAATGCAAAATAAGTGCTTGTTTGGAGGTTCTAGCAGGGGAGCGCAGCTACTCGTACACCCTTGACTGAAGACCGGTCCTCTCCTCTTGGGGTCCTCTCCTCTTCGACCGAGCGCGCAGCTTCGGGAGGGATGCACATGGATTGGTGAGGGAGGAGGGGGACACCCACCTAGCCAGCCAGATCAGCCGAATCAACCCTGGCGATCAATAGGGTGACAGATGTCGCAGCCAGATCGCCCTCACATCCAATGCAAAATAAGTGTAGAAAAGTCCACCACAATTCTGATATTTTCTCTCCTCAAGACAACTACAACTATCTCCTTTTTGGATGGATACCAAATTCTTTTAAAAATTATTTTGGTGTCCCTGCTTTCTTTGTGCCATAAACCCAAACACGTAGTCTTTGTATTATACTGTGTACATTCATCACTGGGCAGGAAAATCATATTTATGAACTAGAGGCCCAGTGCTTGAATTAGTGCACCAATGGAGTCCCTCAACCTGACCTGTGGGATCAGGTGGAAACTGGCTCTCATCCCCCGACAGGTCCCGGATTGCCAGAGGGTGCAGACCAGGCCAAGGAACCTCACTGGTGCACAGGCAGGGGAGCGATGCAGGAGGTTGGACAGCTGGAGAGGGATTGTGGGAGGGCTCCAGGGCATGTCAGCTGGACACCAGCAGCAATCTAACCTACCTGTTGGAGTGTGTCTGCCACCTGTGGTCAGTGCACATCATAGCCAGTGGTTGAGCAGCTTTAGCATATCATTAGCATATTATGCTTTGATTGGTTGAACGGCCAATTGGTCAACCAGACACTTAGTATATTAGGCTTTTATTATATAGGATGAGCAAGACAAGAAAATACGGACACACATACAAGAAAGATGGATGTGGGAAGCTCTATTAATCTGACTGGTGGGTGTTTCAGGAGAGCCGGCCTAAGCCTAGCAGAGCATGGACGGTGGGCCAGGCCTGTGGTGGAGACCTTTTGAATTGGGGGAGGAGGAGGATTTGGGATGAGGCAGGGCAGAGGCTGAGCAGGCAGTTCTCCAGTGCGGCCACTAGGGTGCGCTCTCTTTCCAGATGGGAGGAGAGGATACTGTCCCTGCCAGCCTGGGGCAGCAGCAAGAGGGGTGAGATTAGCAGAAAGAACTTTTGGCTGAGAACTGGATGGGAGCTTTTTGGTTTCCTTCCTCAGAATCTTTCAACCCAGAATCTGGCTGAACCAACTCCCCTGGGCTGGAACACCTGTGCTGCTGTGACCACTCAGGCCAGGCCTTACCTGGGCTATCGGCTAATTCGGTTGGGAGTTTGAGCCCGTGGATGTGTTCTCTGTTGGAGTTGAAGGAGGGCAGTTTGATCCAGCCGTCGGTCTTGGTCTTCTCCAGAAATTCCTGGTACAGGCCCAGCATGTCGGGACACCAGCTGGCATTGGGAAGGGCAAAATCCTTAAAGTCTGTCTTCTCTGGGCAGAATCTTGAGATCTGGGTAAGAAAAATCAGGGAGATCAGACAGCTTCCTGGGGGTGGGGTGGTGACTGCTGCCTGGGCGGCAGGACTTCTAGGCAGGGTGCTCCTGTGTTCTGGGGTTCCTTAATCCCTCTACCAGTGCTGACTAGAGGGAAACACCCATCTTCCCTGAGGAGGGTTGACTGGGCAAGGGAAGGGGTGTTCAAGAGGCAGCTGGTCGATGTTTCTCTCTCATCGACGTTTCTAGCTCTCTATCTCTCTCCCTTCCTCTCTGTAAAAAATCAATAAAATATGTAAAACCCCGGAGCTAAAAACAACAACAAAACAAGCTGGAGAAGCTGCAGCAAGCTGGCGCGCCAGAGTAATGGAGGGGAAAGTCCCAGTGACATCTCTGAGAAGCCATCAGTGAAGAAGTTGCAGACCTCCCAGCAAAGCCTACAGGATCTCCAAGTCTGGATTTGCCACAGTCCGACAGCAAAGAAAACCTCAGCCATCCCCCTCCAACTTGGAGCAAGTGAACACAGAGAAACCGTCCCAGCTCTCTCTCCAAAAACCCTTCCAGCAGCAGCTTTGAATGAAGATGGAGAGAGCGAAGCAGAGGAAGTGCCTCTGGAAGCAAAGATGAGGCTGAAGAACGGGAGGGGAACTCTAACCTCAGCAGGACTGACTCCTTCTAACAAAGGAAAGCATGGGCTTTCTGATAACCGGAAGCGATGGGAGTGAAATAGAAAATGTCACATTGGAAAGATCCACGACCAAGATAATTAAATGGCATGTTTTGAAATTGGGGTGTGGGTGGTACACCAATAAATGAGAGTTTGAAATTAAAAAAGAACAGGGTTCAAACCTGTGAGCTGTTCTTTGAGACTGTGAATTGCTAGTATTAGCCCCTTCCTCCCCCCCATAGAGATGTGGAAACTGAGGAAATATGGCTAAGGCTGCCAAGCTCCTGAGAGTGAGAGCGAATGGTCAGACTAGAGCCCATTCTGAGCGACTGTCAGGGGCCACTCCAGCTCTGCCCACAGCTGTGGGCCTGCCCCGGCAACAGGGTGGCTCCTTTGAAACAGGTTTTGGGTGCCCGGAGAGGTGGGTACCAACTGTGGGACGAAGGGTCTCCCATGGCATCCAGTGCTCATGCACCAATCACACCTGGGGGCAGTAAGCCCGGGGCACGCCAATACCACTCCTAGGGAGGGTCCTCTGTCTGGGGATGCCCCACCTTAGCTGCAGCAGCCCGAGTCTCATAGGAGGAAAGCGGTTTCATTGGTGGCCACATCAAATTCAGACCGGGACGAAAGTTCTGGATGTTGGCTACTTGCTGTTCCAAGAGCATCTTCCCTTTGCCAAATCACATAGCTCCCCAGTACTCTGCCCGCCTGCCCCAGCCACCATCTGGGGAAAGGTTTGTTGAGGACCCCAGGAGAAAGGCTGTCCATCTAGCCGGGCTGGGAACTCACCCGGGAGGCCATGGAGGATCCAGACGCCGTGGCGGGGTTGCGGATGGGCAGGAGGCAGGGCGAGCCAGGAAGGGCTCTGAGGCGGCCCAGGGTGGCTGCCACTCGGAAGCCTATCCTCATCATGGCTGAGCCCAGGGATCTGGTCTGCAGGGCTGCTGGAAGCTTACCTGCAGCTTGGGCTGTGGGTGCAGCCCGCTGTGAGGCAGGCCTCTCTGCTTTCTGTCTCAAGCTTTCCTCAGCAAGCTTCCAGAGCAGGGGATTGGACAAGACCAAGCTGGTTTGAGTCAACACACCCATCTGTGTTGGAGGCCTCCCACTGACCCCAAGCCCCACCCAGTGCTTGGGGAGGGCCATATGCTGCCTGGGTAGGAATGTATAGCAGGACAGGCTTAAGTTTAGAAAGAAATATGTGTTAAAGAAGAAGAAAAAAAAAAGGGGGGGGGGTCTAAAAAATAAGGTAGGGTACATGTCGACTTGGAGAGCTGCCCCGGAGTTTGGGGAAAAGACCCAAGAGAATTCCCAGAAAGATATGGGAGGGTGTCTGTTTTTTTAAATTTTTTATTGATTTCAGAGAGGAAGGGAGAGAGAGGGTGAGAACAATAGAAACATCAACGATAAGAGAAAAATCATTGATCGGCTGCCTCCTGCACACCCTACCGTGGCGATCAAGTTCACAACCCTGGCATGGGCTCTGACTGGTTCATAGATGGGACGCGCAATGACTGAGCCGGGCCAGCCAGGCGGGGATGGTGACTCTTGAGTGTAGGGTTTTGGTGGCAGGTCTGCGTAGGAGGGCATGTTTATGTGGGCCGTGCACCAGAAGCTCTGCTATGAGTCTGGGACTCAGAAAACCAATGCAAGGCCTTCATCATGCCCTTCTTTTATCCCAGACCAGGGTTGGCACCGGAAGCCTTCACCTGCTGGCCCTGGCAGGGACAAGTAGCGTGGAGGCGAAGACAAAAAACCACGTGGGAAGAAGCAGCTTAGCAAGGTCGCTCTGGTGCTGTGGGAACCCCAGGGAGGCGATAGTGGCGGCAGACAGCACTGGGGGTAAGGGGGAGAGCGGGGCAATGGAAGTTGAGCCATTGCTAAGCTCGGAAAAGAGAAGGCTTGGAGTGGAGGAGGGGGGAGGAGTGCTTAGCCAGCATCTGCAAGGCTGTGGACTTTTTTTTTTTTAATATAATATTTTATTGAATTTTTACAGAGAGGAAGAGAGAAGGATAGAGAGTTAGAAACATCAATGAGAGAGAATCATTGATGAGCTGCCTCTTGCACACCCCCTACTGGGGATGTGCCCACAACTAAGGTACATGCCCTTGACTGGAATTGAGCCTTTCAGTCTGCAGGCTGACGCCCTATCCACTGAGCCACACCGGTTTTGGCTGTGGACTTTTTGGGTGGTGCTTCCTCTTTTGAGTTAAAACTGCCAGTTTCTAGTTCACTAGAATAAAGCATATTCTACAGATCAGAACTGTGCCAAGGGGGCATTATAATAGCGATGATGATATCTTGGTATCTGAAAGGCCAAACTGACATAATGTGGACCTTTACAGGTTTTGTCCCTAGAAGACTAGGAGAGATTTCCCTCCCCCCTTAGGAGCCTCTGATGACACTTTGTTGAGGACTGGAGGAACCAGGTTTTTCTTGTTGCTCATCCTCACCCAAGCATAGTTTCCCACTGATTTTAGAGATAATGGAAGGGAGGAAGAGAGACACAGAGGAAAGGAGAGAAAAATATCATCGTGAAAGAGAGACATCAATTGGTTACTGTCCGCTCATGTCTGGACCAGGGCCAGCAATCGGAGCATGCAACCCAGGTACATGCCCCTGACCACAGCCAAACCCAGTAACCTTCAGTCTGCAGCCAATGCTCTATCCACCGAGCCAAACTGGGTAGGGCAGGAACCAGTTTTTTTTTTTATAGCTTTGGGTTCTGGGTCTAAGCAAAAACATGTGCATTAGTCATCAACATTGAAAAACAGAGTCTCATACCAAGCAGAAGGTCACAGATCTCCAGATAAGTGGAAAGGTCTGGCAAGGGGTGCATCTTCATTCCTATGTGGCGGCAGCTGGCTGGAGCTGACGGCCTGGGCCCTCTGGTTCACCCCAGCCCGCGCCACCCCCACCCCACGCCTCCAGTTCTAAGTATTCCTTCATCCCCTCTGCCAGCCTCTATGCGTGATATATATATATATATATATATATATATATATATATATATATATATATATATATATTTTGCTGTGTATGCAGGGTACTTTTTTCTCCAGAGCAAACATGTCAAACTCAAAGACTAACCTGGGCCAAATAAACAAGGTTTATGTGGGCTGGAAAAAAAACCCAAAATACACACACACACACACACACACACACACACACACAAAGTTTCCATTTTCATGGAAATGTAGGTTTATTTAGAAAAGTATAGTATGAAAAAACAAAACAAAACAAAGAACAGGAGCACTGATAAAAATGAATGTTTTCTTTCTGACACTTGGTATCTCTTCTCTGCAACTGTCTTTCCTATATACTTGGGGGGAAATCTTGTTCTCAGTGATTGCTTTCAAAACTGACCCAAGGTGAATGTCAATAACTCTGGATCTGACCGGAGACTTGTTTCCTTTCATAACTGTAAATAACTGCTCACACCGTTATATTGGCTGGGCCGCAAAAACATTCTCTTCTTCCATGGGTTGGGCATGGGCCTATGCCCCCATATGTACAGAACTGAATCCAGCGGGTCTCTGAGAAGAAGTCTGATTTATCTGGATGTGGAAAGGGAGACAGCTTAGTCCTGTGCTGGCTCCAGTGGAATGCAGGGAGATAAGGCGGCTCTCGGGTCATTCCCTCCAGGTAGGGGATGCCTGCCGGGCTTGGAGAGCCTTTGCTACCACAAGTCCCCACTGGACATCTGACACCTCCGAGCCCAGGCGAGAGCCCCTGAGGCGAGAGGGCTTACTCCAGCCAATGTCCTTTTCACCAGCCCTACCTGCCCTGGCTCCATGGGGAACGGGCTGTGCTTGTTCAACGGTATAGCTCTCCCTCATCTTCATCCAATGGTGGTTCTGGCAAATGAAGCCCAGGGCCTGCATCCAGTCCTGGATACTGGCAACTACATCTTCTCCAACCCCACTGGGGCCAGTTCAGGATCTTGGTTCAGGGACTGGTAGGAGTTGCCAGCTGGGCCTGCCCCAGTTTCCTCCTGCTC
Source organism: Pipistrellus hanaki (assembly GCF_964339955.1). Taxonomy (NCBI): domain Eukaryota; kingdom Metazoa; phylum Chordata; class Mammalia; order Chiroptera; family Vespertilionidae; genus Pipistrellus; species Pipistrellus hanaki. The sequence goes on from NC_140520.1 coordinate 7,893,966, forward strand.
TTCCTCAGGATCCTCACTGCTCCCATCCCCAGTGCCTTCAGTGCGGCCCTGGTGCAGCCCCAGCTCCTCAGTCTGATTGGGGCCCATGGTGTCTCCCCCTAGAACTACTGCTGCCATCCGGGCAGGGGCCGCTCAGAACCCGTGTTCGAACCCACACCTTCACTTCCGGTGGGACAGCTGTGTGTGATTCTTTTTTTTTTTTTTTTTTTTTTTTTTTGATGGAAAACTGATTTATTGGTGGGTGTAAGGTGGGGGCAGCACCAAGACTCTCACGAGTGCAGGGCTCGCCATTTGTCCAGGAGACCGCGATTGGGGATGTATTTGACTCCAGAGCCATCAGGAATGAGGCGCTTCTCGGCCACCATGTCTTCAAACTCATCCGCATTAAACTTAGTGAAGCCCCACTTCTTGGAGATGTGGATCTTCTGGCGACCAGGGAACTTGAACTTGGCTCTGCGCAGGGCCTCAATCACATGCTCCTTGTTCTGCAGCTTGGTGCGGATGGACATGATGACTTGGCCAATGTGGACTCTGGCCACTGTGCCCTGGGGCTTTCCAAAGGCACCCCGCATACCCGTTTGGAGCCTGTCAGCCCCAGCACAGGACAATATCTTGTTGATGCAGATGACGTGGAAGGGGTGGAGTCGCACTCGGAGGTGAAAGCCATCTTTGCCACAACTTTTCACCATGTACTTGTTGGCACAAATACGGGCAGCCTCCAGGGCTTCAGAGGACAGCTGCTCATATTCGTCAGACACCATGTGGCCACAGAGTGGGAACTCATCCACTTTGGCCTTCTTCTGCCCCAGGTCAAAGATGCGGATCTCGGCATCAGGGACACCTCGGCAGAAGTGAGACTTTGGGTACGACTTGTTCTTACAATACCTGTAACACCGGGCGGGGCAGCAACCCATGGCGACACCATGATCTTCAGTGGCATGCCAAAGGGAACTATGTGTGATTCTTGATTTGGAAGATGGGACTCAAGGAAGAGACAGGAGAGAAAGGGGGAGTCTTAGAAAGGGCAGATGGACAGAGAGGGGTCTGAGGAAAAGAGAGCGGGGACGGTGGCCCCTGAAGGCGGGGAGCTGATCCCAGAAAGGTTGCCCGGGGGGATGCAAGGGCTGTTCTTCCCGGTATGTAGCTGCAGCTGGGAAAGGGAATGCCGTTCCATTGCCTCAGAGCCACGTGGGAGCTGCCTCACGGCCCTTGCACGGCCAGACTTTCTTTGCAAATCGTATGTCTCGATGGGATCTTCCGCTCTTGGTGCCTGACTAGAGGCAGATGTTGAGTTTGGGGGCTTCCCTTGCTGGGATATTATGCACCCCAACCGGGGATCAAACCCCCAACCTGGGTATGTGCCTTGACCGGGAATGGAAACTGCACACTTCTGGTGTACTGGATGACCCTCCGGCCCCCTGAGCCACAGAAGCCGGGCCGCATAGGGGTTTCTGCCTCATCCCGTGTTAAGGTTTTGGGCCTTGGTCGTGGGTGGGGTTAATGGGGAAGCTGGGGAAGGACAGAAGCCCAGCCTCAGACTAGCGACCTGGGGAAGAGGCTGTCTTCACCGAGCCTGGGGCACGGGATGGAGGCAAAGGATGTGGTTGCTACGGGCTCTGCCCAGAGGGCCCTGGGGTACCCAACTGGGAGGACAGGACTGGTAAGCAGGGGTGATCCTTGGGCTAATGGAGGGGGCATCCCAGCAGAGAACAGGGGTAGAGAATGTGCCAGGACTGAGGGGACCCTGAGCTCCCCTGGAAATGGGAGAGCCCGTACCACAGCTCAAATGGAACCCAGTTCCTATTTGTGAAACACAAAGAGGCAGAAGCAAGACCTCTAAGCTCAGAGAGCGACCAATGCTGAAGTGTGTGTGTGTGTGTGTGTGTGTGTGTGTGTGTGTATGTGTGTGTGTGTGTGTGTTTACACACTCAGGGCGGGGCTCACAGGCCCTAGCCAATGTCCTGAAATCCCTTTGTCTTCAACCCAATGCCCTTGTCTTCAACCAGACAATCACTTGAGAGGTGGTTTCTCCAAACCAATGCGATGGCCACATGGTGCCAATGGCACACCTGCTTTACCAGCCTGGAGTACAAAGTTAGGTCGAATCATTTTAAAAGCATCTGAAGTGACTACCACCTGCCCCCATGATCTCCTGAGCCCCTTCACCCCCTGAGAACTCTGAAACCAGGTGCTACTAACTGTGCACCAGGTTAAGGACCAAGCTCATGAGCCCTCCCAGAAAAGTGACCCTTGTTCCTTTTCCTCGGGGCCGTGGGCATGCTGGGGTGGAGCGTGTGTCCACATAGGGTGATCAGATGGGCACAGAGCCAGGACCTGTGGCCCTGGAGGTGCATCGGTCTTGCTGCTGAGTCACAGGAGGATTAGGTGCGGTGAGGGCCTGTGAAGGCAAGTCCCCATCAGGCCGCGGGAGCACCACCACCAGGTCTTAGGAGCAGGCTGAGGGAGATGCTGGCTAGGTGATGGTGTAGCTCCCAGGTGGCACCTGGAGGAGTTTCTGAACCTTGTTCCTCACAGAGGAGCTACCTAGGGCTCTTCCGCCTCCAGCCCCCACCCCTGTGCTTCCCAAGAAAGGAGCCCTCTCCCCTTAAAAAATATATATATATATATTTCTTTATTGATTTCAGAGAGGAAGGGAGAGGGATAGAGAGATAGAAACATCAATGATGAGAGAATCATTGATCGGTTGCCTCCTGCACGCCCCCTATTGGGGATCCTGCCCACAACCTGGGTACATGCCCTTGATCAGAATCGAACCTGGGACCCTTCAGTCCGTAGGCCAACACTCTATCCACTGAGCCAAATCGTCTAGGGCCCCTCTCCTTTTGGGGGCAAATTTCCCTGCTACGTGCCCTATAGTCACCCTTCTGCACCTCCTATCTCCCTAGACAGTCCTCAGACCTCCACTGAGATGGGTGGAGGGGCCCTCTTTCTTTCAAGATTCTTCTTATCTTTCACAAGAATTCTCAGAGCCCCAAACACAGGCCAGAATGGTTAGCGTCTGCAAAACCAGTTCTTCCTCCCTGGGAGCTGGTAGGACTGTGTCTTCATACCTCTGGGGAATGAGAGCAATTTTAGCATTCCATTCTTTGAGTAGGGTGGTAAGATTAAGTTTCCTGTTGAACTACCTGACCATGGATTCCTTGTTGGAAGCAGAGCTGTTCAGGGGTATCTGGCTCGGGGGGCTCTACATTAGGCTCTGTCCATGAAGACAGAGGAAGAGCCCTCTAGGAGGGCATTTCCACCCCCCCCCCAAATTCTTATGTTGAAACCCTAATGTCCAATGTGATGGTACTAAAGGTGGGGTCTGTGGGAGATTCTTCCTAATGAGGATGGAGCCCTCATGAATGGGATTAGTGCCCTTATAAAAGAGGACCCAGAGAGATCCTAGCCCCACCCCTTCCTCCATGTGAGGGTACAATGAGAAGGTGCCAGCCATGCACCAGGAAGCAAGCCCTCAGCAGACGGGGCCATGCTGATGCTCTGATCTTGGACTTTCCAGTCTCCAGAGCCATAAGCATTAAGTTTCTGTTGTTTATAAGCTACCCACTCTGTGGTATTTTGTTATAGCAGCTGAATAGATTAAGACACACAGGAAACAAAACCAGGCTCCTTCCAGTGATGAGAAACTATGCTGTTGGAAAGACACAATTGCACGCCTATGTTAAAGATGGCACAGTGGTGGTATCCCTAGAATCCAAGAGACCCGCACTGAGGAATCTATTCCTATGGGAACGAATTGTGTTTCCTACTATAGTAAACAAGATTTTGTTTTATTTTAAAATATATTTTTATTGATTTCAGAGAGGAAGGGAGAGGGAGATAGGAACATTAATGATGAGAGAGAATCATTGATCGGCTGCCTCCTGAATGCCCCCCACTGGGGATCAAGGCCACAACTCGGGCATGGGCCCTGACCGGGATTCGAACCATGACCTCCTGGTTCATAAGTCAACGCTCAAACACACTGGGTGGGCTCAAAAAGATTTTATTTATTAATTATTATTTTTTAAATACATTTTTATTGACTTCAGAAAGGAAGGGAGAGGGAGATAGAAACATGAATGATGACAGGGAATCATTGATCAGCTGCCTCCTGCACGCCCTCCACTGAAGAACAAGCCCTTGACCGGAATCAAACCTGGGACCCTGAAGGCTGATGCTCTATACACTGAGCCAAACCGGCTAGAGCTCAAAAAGATTTTAGACACAATAAAATTAGCTTTGGAATTTACAAACCATGAATGCACACATTAGACACACATGCATATATGCATGCACGTATTGGTTTTCTGGAATTTCTAAGTTTGCAGCTATCACCTTAAGGAGTCCATTCAAACTGCAGGAAAACATTTATTCTAAGGACACAGCAATTCTAAGAGTGCTGAGACTCTCTTAGGAAGTGCTTCTGTGTTAGGAAGTGTAGAAGGTGGAACAGAGCTCCTGGAGTTGTATTCAGAAGACTGTTCGGGAAGGCAGTGTCAGCAGGCTTCACCGTATGGGAGATCATAGTGGGCGAGCAGAGCAGGACTGGGGAACACAGCCTCTTGTGGAGAACAGAGAGCCTTAAGCAGGTGAAGGATTCAACACAGCTTCTTTTAAGTCATACTTTTTTTTTTTAGACTCCAGCATTATAAATAAGCCTAAATGAACAAACAACAACAAAAAAAACAAACAGAAGTTGATTATAAGTCAACTGACTTCAACCTGATGGGACTTTTCTAAGTAGAAATATATATTTAAAGAAAGGCATTTAGATTCACATTTGTACCTTCAGCCTATCTCTTATTTTTCAGCCAAATTAAGAATCAACTTTTGATTATATCAATACTGTATTATCTTCCCTAGGTAACCAGATCCTCTACCACTTGATCATTTCATGGTTCATTACCACTTCCATTAGAGAGAATCAGGGAAGTGAAAGGAAGTACAATCACAACCAGGCCATCTGGTACCTTTAGGTTGCTGAAAGATTTAGTAAGATGGGAAGTATAAACCACAGCCTGGAATGGAGTTTTTAAATTGATTATTGATTCAAATTATTTATGATCTTCCTCCTGCTTTTTTCACCCATCATTCCTGCAAATAGGTGATGCATAGGGGGAAAATTAATTTCTTAAACAAAAAGCATTAACCATTAAAAAAAAAAAAAAAAAAGTTAATAAATATGACTGGCCCGGAGCAGCAGCTGCCAGGCTTGGAGCGGCCAGGCCCGGAGAGGCCGGGCCCGGAGCAGCTGGGCCCAGAGCAGCCGGGTCGGGTGTGGCCAGGCCCGGAGTAGCAGCAGCCAAGCCCGGAGCAACCAGGTCGGGAGCAGCAGTGGCCAGACCCGGAGCAGCTGGTTGTGGAACGGACCAGAGCAGCAGAGGCCAGGCCCGGAGCAGCCAGGCCCGGAACAGCTCGCTCCTCGCCTGTCCCTGCCCACGGCTGCCTCTCAGACATGGCTGGAAACTTGCGGGAACTTGAGGGTCTGCTGAATCAAGTGATGAAGGCTTAGATCTGGATGTGTTGAGTTAGTATAGCGCTGGGGTGTTGATCTGTGAGTGCCTTGGGTGGGGCCTGGATGAGGCTGGTTGACCTATTTGAAAATGTCTTTTGTGTGAAGTGTATCATTGGGCATGTGGAGGTATTATTGATATGAGAAAATGCTAAGTAACTGATTTACTATCTGAAAAGCGTTTACTATCGGGGAAAGGGAGGGAGGAAGAGACTGAACATAAACTGCACCTATGGATGAGGACAATGGGGGAGGGAAAGGGAGTGGAGGGTGGGGTGGGAACCTGGTGGAGGGGGGAAGAAATGAGGAACCTTTGTAATAATATGAACAATAAAGATTGATTTAAAATAAATAAATAAATAAATAAATAAATAAATAAATAAATATGACTATATTAACATGAAAAACTTTTGTTCAGAAAAAATACTTCTTAAAGAAAATAAAAAACAACTTATATACTAAAAGGAGATATATGCAGTTTATGTATCCAATAAAAAGAGTAGTTTAATGTAAAATAATAAATGTAAATCAGAAAAAATGAAAAAAAAATAATAAAAGAGGCTGAACAAACAGGAATGCCCCAGAATGGGAAACAAATATGGTCAATAAGTATATGAAGTGCCAAAACCGGTTTGGCTCAGTGGGTAGAGCATCGGCCTGTGGACTGAAAGGTCACAGATTCGATTCTGCACCTGAGATTCCTTACAATAAAAATACAAACAAACAAAAATATCTGGATATCTAAATCTGTCTAAATCTTTTTTTAAAATATATATTTTATTGATTTTTTTTTTTTACAGAGAGGAAGGGAGAGAGATAGAGAGCTAGAAACGTTGATGAGAAACATCGACCAGCTGCCTCCTGCACACCCCCTACCGGGGATGTGCCCCGCAACCAAGGTACATGCCCTTGACCAGAATCGAACCTGGGACCTTTCAGTCCGCAGACCGACGCTCTATCCACTGAGCCAAACTGATTTCGGCTAAATCTGTCTAAATCTGAAGGGAATAAAAGTGAGGCTTCAAGGGTCCCGCAGTTGCAGAGATGAGAGCAGGGGGTTACACAATGCTTAAGGATGCAGTTGGGGAGCATTTCAATGTGAGCATGTCTAACAAACTGCTATAGAGATCCCAGAAGGAAGGGACCTGCATCTCCAAGACACCAGTAATATGTTGTGATTTCTTTTCTCATGTAAAATAAGAAAACCTTCTGGGTGCGTGGGAGGACACTCCATCAACTGAGCCACCCAGCCAGGGCCCACAGTACTTTTTTATGGCACACACAATATAGTTTATGATGACCTGTTATCTTTTTAATCAGTCCCTACCTATGGATGTCGGTGTTTTTGCCAAATCTCGTGCTATTCCAAATAACGTTGCATGAACAACACACTTACTGGGACCCTAGAGCAATCGCATACATTGAGATTTTGCACAAGTTAGTACACTTGTGGGATTACGTCCTGGAAATGGGTCAAAGGGGATATATATTTAATGCTGTAATTTTGAGAAATGTTGGCAAATAGCTCCCTATTGGCACGTGTATGGAATACCTTTAACTTATTATTTGAATGATAGGAAATTAAAAATTTCTGGACATGTATGGCTCATAAAACCAAAGCAAAAAACAAAACAGCCGAAACCGGTTTGGCTCAGTGGATAGAGTGTCGGTCTGTGGACTCAGGGGTCCCAGATTTGATTCCGGTCAAGAGCATGTACCTTGGTTGCGGGCACATCCCCAATAGGGGGTGTGCAGGAGGCAGCTGGTGGATGATTCTCTCTCATCGATGTTTCTAGCTCTCTATCCCTCTCCCTTCCTCTCTGTAAAAAAGAAACCACACAAACAAACAAACAAAAAAACCAACAATCATCAAAACAACAACTAAAATAGACCCTGAAAAAACCCCTCATTCAAACAAACGCCCAAAGGAAAAACACCCAAACCAAACTAAACCAAACCAAAAAAAAGGGAGCGGCGGCTCCTTACTTGTTGCCTCTGTGTATAGGATCTTCCCATCAATACTTTGAACTTTACAGGACACAAACAGTTTCCTTCCCTCAATTTTATCAAGTTGGCTATTTATCAAAATAGTAGAACAAAGGGGGATAGGACTGTAGGAGAAAAAAAAAGGAAAAAAAAATCAGTTTTTATTAGAGTTTTGTAACATTCAGAGATGAGCAAGTGTACAGTACCTGATGTCAGTGGTGTCACTGCCCTAGATAAAGCATTCCTTAAAGAGGCCGATCTGACTCCTGCTATTGCTACTGATGAGCTTACTGCCAGCACAATGGTGCCCCCTTACTTCTAAGAAACATGACTGCTCTGTAATGGATACCCTTGTATCTCTTGTTTTTTTTAAAGATTTCTTTGCCTTCAGTATTCTTTAATTTCTCTGCAATATATATAGATGTGAATTTATTTTTATTGATCTTGCTTGATATACGTTGTGCTTTCTGTGTCTGTGGGCTTGTGGTTTTCTTTAGTTCGAGAATATGTTCATCCATCCTCTCTCCAAATACTGGATCCCTTCCATTCTCTCTACTCTTCTTCAAGGACTCTGAATAGATCACCTTATAAATTTAATCTGTCCTCTATAGCTTAGCCTCTATTTTATATTTTCCATCTCTCTCTTTTTTTTCCTTTGTGCTGGATTCAGAGTCATTTCTTCAGCTCTGTATTTCTGTTCACTTTCAGATGTGTTTAAATAGCCCTTTAACTCATCAACTGAGGGGGTGCTTGTTTTTAAACAATTGCATTTTCATTTCTAAAAATTTTAATTTCTGTGGCAAATCTGCTTAATAATGCTTAATAATTTTTATAGTTTCTTGTTGCTTTCTCTTTTTGTGATTTAATCTTTTATTTCTTTAAACATCTCATACACAGTTCTGTTATACACTGTATCTGATTATCATATCTTAAGTCCCTGAGGATCTAAATATGTTATTGATTGTTTCTTGCTGATTCTCACTTATGGTGGTTTGTTTCCTTGTGAATTTGACACAGGATCTAATTGTTAGGAAAGGGAATTGTCCTTTGGAATTTCGTGTCTGCATGCTGCATGAAAAAGCCTAATCCAGAGCTTCCCAACCAATAAGCCATGGATGGGTTAGAGAAATGCTGAGATATTGATCTTGCAGCTGGCTAGCCATCACCAATCATTAGCTGCTTTGTCTATTTGTCTTAATAAGTTTATCTTAATGTGCTAAGCATGAGGAAATACATTAAGATACTAAAGGCCATATATGAAAAGCCCACAGCTAATATCACCACACTCCATGGTGAAACACTGAATGCTTTTCCTCTAAGATGAGGAAAAAGATAAGTATGCCCACTTTTGCTATTTCTATTCGGCACAGCACTGTAAGTCCCAGCCAGAGCCATTAGGCAAGAAAAAAAGGCATCCAAATGTTCACAGATGACATGACCTCGTATATAGAAAAACCCAAAGATTCCACAAAAATCTATTAAAATATAAAATCAACACACAAAAATCAGCTGCATTTCTATACACTAACAATGAACAATTTGAAAAGAGAATTAAAAAAAACACAACACAACAATTTAATTTATGGTAGTAGCATCAAAACTAACATACTTAGGAATCAACTTAACCAAGGAGGCCAAAAACTTGTACTCTGAAAACTGCAAAACAATGCTAAAGGAATTCAAAAATACAAATGATTGGAAAGACATCCTGTGTAAATGGGTTGAAAGGCTTAATAATTTGAAGAGGCCCACAGTACCCAAAGCGAAATATAGCAGTGAGGCCATCCGGCTCACCCTGGCACGTGTGTAACTGTCTAATATTTTTCTGATCTTTAGCACCATTCTCCACGGACAGGAATCAGGGATCTTTGTAGCTATTCCTTGCCCTGGCACAGATGTGCCTTGTTGCTAGAAGTAAAATTACAACAATAATGTTAATAATAATAATAAGCCGCTAACACTTACTGAGTACCTGTTATGTGGCCAGATACTGTCCTAGGAGTTTACATGGATTGATTCATTTACTGCTCACAATGAGACATGCCTGGGAGTGTATGGTCCCCAGGGTAGATTTCCCTATGACTTAGCCTCTGACTGATGTGTGAGAGATGTGAAGTCTCCAGTTCCCTTACCTGAGGTAGGGGCATTTCTGAGGCACACGTTTCACTCCAAAGTTCCATGGGTGATCAGGCTGCTGCTCCCTTTGGTGGGACTGTGAGCGCAACCTTCGGTGGCTTCTTCCCCTTCCCTGTCCTGCTTCTCCCACTGCCTCGCTAGCTTTCTTCCGGAAGCACAGCCTTAATACTTATTTGCACACACATCTTTGTTTCGGGGTCGGCTGCTAGTAAACCTGACCTATGGACACCTAAGAAGTAGAGAATACCCGTGAATTTACCTTTTAAAATTGATGTTGAGATTGGCAGTCATGACAATTCCCCCACATACAATTGCATTCATACCAACAGTAGCATCAATTATGGTGGCAGTGGCACCTCCGTGAAAGAATCTAGTTGTAATCAAAGGGAAAGAGAAGTGTTTTGAAAAAGTCTGAAGAGAGAGAGCACGCTTTAAGGGAGAGGAAGATTATCCAAACATCTCCGAATCATTTGCTTAAGAAAGGTCCACTTTGTCCATGTTCAGTATATTGAACGTCAACTATCCATGTCCCCAACCTTACTGTGTTCATACCACAATAGTGTAGTACTTATGATAAACCAGGTAATCAGATCACAAGCAAGCAAAAAGTTAAACTATCATTTAGAAAAGTCACATTTGCATTAAACTAACTCTACACATCATTGTGTAAAAATTTAGGAAATGTAGGTAAACAAAAGAAAATGAAAAATAAATAAAAAATGATGAGGCCCTTGAGAGACAAGTCACTGTTAACATGCCAAGGGTACTCTCTCAATCAAATAATACTCTACTTTTGCATGAAGATTTGTGCAATAGACCTTCCTTCCCTTGGCTGCAGGCACCGGTTTTCTTCTGGCACCCGGGACCCAGGCCTTCGTTGCGGCTGCAGCAGAGAAGCCAAAGCCTCAAGGCCCTGGCCTGAGTGAAGACTGAAGACAACAGAAGACTGAAGACTGAAGAGGCTTGGCTTCTCTGCAGCAGCTGGATCAAGAGATGCCTTGAGGCTTAGCTTCTCCGCTGCGGCAGGAACATAGAAGCCACACCTCGAGGCTATGTTCCTGCTGCAGCGGAGAAGCCAAGCCTCAAGGCTTCTCTGCTCCAGCTGCTGCAGAGAAGCCAAACCTCTTCAGTCTCCAGTCTTCATTCAGGCCAGAGCCAGAGCCAGAGCCAGAGCGAGTCTTTGCTCTACATCTGCCCATGTAAATAAACCCGGCATCTTTTTGTTGGGTTAATTTGCATGCTCACTCCTGATTGGCTGGTGGGTATCACAGAGGTATGGTCAACTTGCATATTTCTCTTTTATTAGTGTAGATTGCTTTATGTCTCCTATGCTTTTGTGTTTTATTATAAACATCTTTCCATGTCAATAAATGTCTCTACATCACCATTTTAATGCCTTCATTCTAGTCCATGAACACACAGGGATAATGTAAAATAACACTCTTTTAGACCCACATTTTTAGGCAGTCATTCTTACCCAGGCATTCCTTGCAGGTGAGGACCTCCTTGAAACACACAAACTATCCTTTTCTCAGCCTCATTATAGAACATCACATATTCAAAGCCCATGCCATCCTCGAAGCCTTTGGTGAAGAGCTGGGCCTGCGACAGTTTTTCTTTGTTTATAACCTCGGAGGCTGAAGGGAAATAAGCTGGATGGGCACATGAGAAACACGTATGAGAAAGATGCCATCACAGAGAAGTGCTGAGACTATGGGAGGGTGGAGGTTCTCTGGGGTCTTTTGTTCACTCCTGCTAATGGTGATGAGGACGCCAGCGGGAGGCAGTCTTATTCTTGGCGAAGCTTTATGCCTTCCCACAAACTAGAAAATTCATTGAGGTTTCCTGGTCTAGAAAACTGGAGAATATAAAAACCTCTGCAAAACACTTTTCCCCTTTTCAAGTGGTAACTAGTGCTTCAATCGGTTCTTAGTTTTATATCTGATATTTAAATATTCTCTTTAAAAGTATGTCTTTATTGATTTAAGAAAGGGAGGAAAAGAAGGGGGGGGTGAGATATATATAAAAAAATATTTATGTGAGAGAAAAACATCCATCAGCTGTCTCCTGCACAGCCTGTACTAGGGATCATGCCTGCAACCAGGGCATGTGCCCTGACCAGGAATCAAACCAATGACCTTTTGGTGCATGGGAGGATGCAACTGAGCAACACCAGCCAGGACAATATTTAAATATTCCTTGTGGGAGAACTGCTGTTCCTACCATGAATAAAGGCGGAGAAGTCTTGACTCCTTTGAGATGATATATGCTCATATGAAGCCAACTGTATCCACGAGCCATCTTCACATTTCTTCGTGAACTGGTCAAAGAGGCGTCTCATGTCCTTGCCCCAGCAGGGCTTGGGGAGAGAATGGTCCTTATCATGGACTTTCTCAAAAGAAAGCAACCTCTAAAAGAGAAGAAAAAGAAGAGTAATGGGAGGTGCAATCTATGTCATAACACATTCGCTTTTTTTTAAGACTATTTTGCTGCTTTTCCTCTTCGCAAAAGCTTTTCATTTCAGAGTGGAAGCAAATTTCAAGGATAATCTGGTCCAACTTCCCTGGGAAAAATGAAGATTGTGAGAGGGTAAATGGTTTGCTCAGTGTCACCCAACTAAGCTACTGGAAGAGTCAGCATCAAGACTGATTTCAGAGAGGAAGGAAGGAGAGATAAAAACACCAATGAGAGCCCTAACCGGTTTGGCTCAGTGGCGATAGAGCCTTGGCCTTCGGATTGAAGGGTCCCAGGTTTGATTCCGGTCAAGGGCATGTACCTTGGTTGCGGGCAACATCCCCAGTAGGATGTGTGCAGGAGGCAGCTGAATTGGTGTCTCATCGATGTTTCTCTCTATCCCTCTCCCTTCCTCTCTGCAAAAACTCAATTAAAAATAAAAAAAAAACATCAATGAGAGAAAATCATTTAGCAGTTGCCTCCTGCATGCCCCACACTGGGTATCCAGTCTGCCACCCAGGCATGTGCTCTGACCAGGAACTGAACTGTGACCTCCTGGCTCAAAGGTCGATATTCAACCCACTGAGCCACACAGACCAGGCAGGACACTTTTTTTTTTTCTTTAAAAAAATAAATATTTTATTGATATTTTACAGAGAGGAAGAAGGGAGAGAGATAGAGAGCCAGAAACGTCAATGAGAGAGAAACATCCATCAGCTGCCTCTTGCACACCCACTACTGGGGATGTGCCCGCAACCAATGTACATACATGCCCTTGACCGGAATCGAACCTGGGACCTTTCAGTCCGCAGACCGACACTCTACCACTGAGCCAAACCGGTTTCGGCCACTTTTTTTTTTTTTTAATTTCACATTTCTTCCAAATTAAGTGAATATTGAATACACCAATGAAATAAAACTTAGTGGTATAAGGAACAGCGATATAAGGCAATATTTATTTATTATTAATGCCAGGCACTGTGTTAAAAGAAAACAACAACACTTTGCTTGTATGATCTCCTTTAACTCCTCTGAGGAACCTGGCTTGGAGAGGGTCTGATTACCTGACAAGCAGAGAAGAGGAGGATTGAGCCTGGGGAAGAGAGGCTGCTCACCGCTGGCTCTAAAGGCTATGAGCCAGCCTGAGGCAGTTCCAGGGCAGCCCTGCCACGTGTTTCCGGTGTGACCTTGAGTGAGTAACCTGACCTTCCTTCACTCGGGTCAGTGACGGGGGAAGTCCTTCACGCACACACCAGAGTCCAGTGTCCTGCGCGCTCCCAAAGCGGAGTCCGCTTCCTACGCGGCCTCTCCCGGTCCCAACCTGGGGCTGAACGATCCTGCGGCCGGAGTGTGTGTGCCTTTCCTCTGAGGCCATTGGGCTGAGCTCAAGGCGTGGGTCCTGGACAGAAAGCCTCGCACAGCGCCCGCTCCTCCGCCCCGGGGATCACTCACCCGCGAGAGGCCGAGGCTCCTGGCCCGCGGCGCGCCCCCCCGCAGGGCCACGAGCGCGCGCGCGGCGCCGCGCCCCAGCATGGCTCCGAGGGCAGCGAGGACCCGGCCCGGCCCGCGGCGACCGACTCTCCCGGCAGCACCCCTGCTCTTCCCCTTAAAGCCTGGGGGAGGGGGCGGGGCCTGGCGCGAAGACCACGTGCTCGCGAGGGGCGGGATTGGCCCCGCCCCCCCCCCCCCCCCCCGCTGCAGCACAGCGACCCCTGGCGCCTGCCCGTTGCGAGTACAGGAGTCGCCGTCATTCCTCCCGCTCCCTCTGCGCCCCCACGGAACTCAGCGCAAAAGGCCCTTGGACAGGTGGGTAGGAGCACGCTCAGTGCATTGCAGGGATGAAGTGTTTCTTTGCAGGCGGACCCTGGGATCGGGTTGGTATTGGCTTACGGAGAGCTTTCTGGGTGCAAACAGTAAATGCTTAAAAATGCCCTTATCTACGGCTCCACGCCCCAGCCCTCCCGTACACACACCGTGAAACCTTTCCGCAGAGCCCAAAGTCCTTAAGTCAGGCGTTTCCAAATAGAAATAGAAATCGTAGAACATCTGAAGGATGTGTTGCCTCTGGCTTCGGAGACAAACCTGAGTTCAAGCTTCCCCTCCACCCCTTAGCACCTGTACAGATACTTCAACTGCACCCGGCCTCTGTTTACTCTTTTGTTTGTTGTGAGAACGAAAAAAGAATGTATATCCGCCCTCACTGTGGCCACGACCTTCTCTTTCAGTGGGAATCACGAAGTTGGAAGTTACCTGGCCTTATTCTATGTCCTTTACAAAGGTGTCCCCAGAAGCTGGCTTGTGCCCTGACTCAGAATTGAACTTATGACGCTCCAACCAGCTGAACCAACCCAGCCAGGGTTGATCTGGTCTCATTTTTTTTTTGCTGCCTGAGCCTTCCTTTATATTTCTTATAGTGTAGTTTCCGGTGAGTTCTTGTAGTCTGAAGTGTGGTAATGTATTCTTCTCAGCTTTCCTGTGTTTGAATATGCCATTATTTTGCTATCACTTTTGAGAGATTATTGCTAAATTTAGGATTCTGTGTTGAAAGAATTTTCTTTCAGTATTTTAAAGATATTCCTCTACTACATTATCACTTGCATTATTTCTGATAATACAACTGATGTCACTCTTATCTTTATCTATACACTAGAGGCCCTGTGCACGAAAATTCGTGCACTGGGAGGTGGTGGTCCCTCAGTCTGGCCTGCCCCTTCTTACAGTCCCAGGAACCCTCATGGGATGTCCTACTGATGGTTTAGGCCCTCTCCCCATGGGTAGCGAGCCTAAGCTGCAGTCTGGCCTCCCTCTGAGGAAGGCGACTGGGCTGATCAAGGGAAGGTGCCTCCCCCATCATCCTGTTGCTGCTGCCACTGCCACTCTGCCGTGGCAGCTGCGAGGCCGGAGCCCTGGGCCCCGTATAGCCACTGGGGCTCAAGGCTGCTGTGATCTCTAGGCCTCGCAGCCACTGTGGCTTTGTCCGGAAGATGTCTGCCCTAATTAGCATAATTAGGGTTTCCCAAAGCGTGGTACGCATACCCCCAGGGGTACGGGAAGAGTCTGGTGGGGGTACTCGTTGCACCGGAGTTTGGTGGAGATATGCACTGCACCGTGCTTAGCTGCGCCTAATTCTACGTTCTCATGAGTACGAGGGTACTCAGCGTTACGAAAATTATAGAAGGGGTACACACATGTCAAAAGTTTGGGAAACACTGAATATGATCTACCTTCTTCCTCTGAATGCTTTTGCAATTTTACTTTTATCATTTTTTCCCCATTTGGTTTTGATGTGACTCAAATGAACCATGAACATACAAGAATTTTGAGTTGCTTTCAAACTTATATTTCCTGATTAGAAATCTAGAGATTGGATGTCTCCTTGTGCCACATCCTACCCACCTCATCTAGGTAGCAGATACTCTTAAGTTTTTCATGTAAGCCAGTGGTCTCCACATTTTGTTTTTTGCTAGCATACTCTTAAAATAATTCTGAAAATTTTTATATCCTTATACATATTAAAGTTGATATCTAAGATTCTCCTCATAAACTTAAGTAGTTGTAAGGTTCATCATCTTTTTGTGACTTGTATAATGAAAACGCACTTGCAATTTATTTTCATCAAAATGTTGGGGCTGCAGATTTAGCTCGTTCAAGTTTTGGAAAATGCTCACCCTATGAATTCATGGCGAAATCAATCCTCACTGGAAAAACAGCCAAATTGGAGTTTCTATTAGAAAAAGTCTGTCTTTTTCCCCCCATCTTAAATAATGATGCCAATTGGTATCTCTCTGGAAACCATTTTACTTCTGAATTTTAAGTTACACTTATACATTTTATTTATTTATTAAAACATATTTTATTGATTTTTTACAGAGAGGAAGAGAGAGGGATAGAGATTTAGAAACATCAATGAGAGAGAATCATCAATCAGCTGCCTCCCACTGGGATGTACCTGCAACCAAGGTACATGCCCTTGACCAGAATCGAACCTGGGACACTTGAGTCTGCAGGCCAATGCTCTATCCACTGAGTCAAACCAGTCAGGGCACACTTATACATTTTTAAAAAAATATATTTTATTGATTTTTTACAGAAAGGAAGGGAGAGAGATAGAGAGTTAGAAACATCGATGAGAGAGAATCATTGATCAGCTGCCTCTTGCACACCCCCTACTGGGGATGTGCCCCAACCAAGGTACATGCCCTTCACCGGAATCGAACCTGGGACCTCTCAGTCTGCAGACCGACGCTCTACCACTGAGCCAAACCAGTTTCAGCCACTTATACATTTTAGGTTGCATTTATACATAACCTGGATGATAATAAGTTGCTGCCCCCACTTAATCTTTTTTGGTAGATCCCTCTCAGGTTTGTTGTCATTGGACTTTTCCTCAGGAAGAATGTATCGGCAACCCCCAGTGAGATTCTGGATGAAGAGTTTGCCTTTTCTCTGTGCAGTAGGAGAAGGGTGATTGAAAACGGAAGTTGGAAAGAGAACCTGTAGACTTCCGTATCATGTTCAGGCAGGTACAATTCATTTGTTTCGTTTCCATCTTGGTTTAGTGTGTAGGGTTGTTGTGTGGTTCTTCAGGTCATTTTAATCACCTACGGTAGGGAGATTTCTACGTGGGGGGCCAGGTAGAGGCTGTTGGAATTTCTTAACTGTCAGGCTCTAGCCACACAGGTCCCTTTTCAGGTCCTGGAATACCCTAGGCCCGTGGTCGGCAAACTCATTAGTCAACAGAGCCAAATAGCAACAGTACAACGATTGAAATTTCTTCTGAGAGCCGAAAACCGACTTCTGCGCATGGGCCACGAAGTTTCAATGGCACTGTACGTGTGTGCCCGCACGTGGTATTTTGTGGAAGAGCCACACTCAAGGGGCCAAAGAGCCAAGTGTACCTTGGAGCCACAGTTTGCCTACCACTGTCCTAGGATCTTAGCAGCCCCAGGGCCTTCTTTTTCTTTTTTTCTTTTTTTCATATATTTTATTGATTTTCTTACAGAGAGGAAGGGAGAGAGATAGAGAGCTAGAAACATTGAGAGAGAGTCATCGATCAGCTGCCTCCTACACACCCACCACTGGGGATGTGCCCGCAACCAAGGTACATGCCCTTGACCGGAATCGAACCTGGGACCTTTGGCTCTATTCACTGAGCCAAACCGGTTTTGGCTCAGGGCCTTCTTGTGTGTTGTTCCTCAGCTGGCAGTGCACTCCCCATCCCCCGACCCTAACCTGGCTAACTCCTACTAATTCTTTGGTCTCAGCATAATCATCACTTTCTTAGTGGGACCATCCTTGACCAAATTGTTTATTATGTGTCCGCCTCTGTGCTAAATTGCTTTCCATACAATATTTTATTTCATCTGAATTTGGTCCTCAGTAAATTTTTTCATAGTAGGGGGAACTTTTCCTTTAAAGCACTTACCATTGTTTGTAATTAAGCACATATTTTTGTGCTGTTTTCCTCCGGAGACGATAAGCTTTCTCCATGTCTCTGCATCCCTAGTGTCTAGCCTGGTAACCGGCAGACCATAGACACTCAGAAAATGCTTGGTGAATGAACAAATGAATGGGAAACATTTGGAAGGAGGTTGGGTGAATTCCAGTGGATTTCAAAGCCATCTAGATGCTGGTAAGTCCCAACTTTTTATCTGCACTTAATCACTAGGCTAATTGTGTGCAACAGCCATTCTCATTTCTTAATATTTACAGATTAAATGTATGTTGTGTTGCCTATCCCATCACATGTAGAGTCTGATGGATGTTATGATGCATTCCTAAGAAGATTCTGCTATATTGGTTTTATTACAGAATGCTGGGTTGTTCTTTTTCAGTATGACTTTTTGTTGAACTCAGAGTTACGGATCCCCATATTTGTTATGTAAAAGCAGTTGGATGGATGGACTGGACCAAGCTGTGAGATGAAGATTCTGGTAGTGAGTGGGGTCAGCTGAACTGGATTAGCAGCATTCTTTACAGAATTCTAACTTAAGAAAGCTTATTTTTTGCTTTAGTATGCCATGAGTAATAACAGCACCATTGACAAATACTTACAAATGTTCAATACAGATTGTAAGGCGCCAACATGTGACTCAAGGAACAAATCCGCTTCTGTCGTTGTGGCATTATTGTCAGCCACACTGCCTTTGCTGTGGTATAAAACCATGTAGGATTAGACACTAATCCGAATGCCTCAATGGACTTGAAAAAGAAAGCTACCATGGATTCCTGGTGCAATTGTTCTTGTATAAGTTGCTAAATCCCTGAACTAGTGGAGTTCGAGTTAAGCCTTACGGGCCAGGGCGAGCAAATGAGGTGAGCGTGAAGATGCAGGGACAGAGTGTCCAAGAGTGATTTTCATGCCAAAGGAGAGTGCGGAATCATTCGGCAAGTTCGTGGAACTACCGATGGTTTGTGTGGGGTTTGGGCGTTTGCTAGGAGGGGGGTGTAGGGAGAAATGAGGCTGGGAAGCAGGCAGGGCCTTCAGCATCCTGAAGGACAATTACCGTCTGTGCTAATGAGCTTAGGGCTTACTCTCTAGGCAGTGAGGAGGCGCTGAAGGACTGTTAGCCGAGGGGTAATGCCTGATTATTATTATGAGTTAGCTTCTGGTCTCACAAGGGACATAGAGCTCTTCACAGTATACTTTTCTCTTTGGACTAACGTAATAAAAGCTACTACTTCCTGAGGGGCTATCAGGTAGAGATACTGAATGAAGCACTTTATATACCCATAATATCTCATTTAACTCTCTCAGCAGCCCTAGAAGATCTATCTTGATAGCTCCCTTTTATTTTATTTATTTTAAAATATATATTTTATTGATTTTTTTTTTTTTTTACAGAGAGGACGAGAGAGTGGTAGATAGTTAGAAACATCGATCAGCTGCCTCCTGCACACCCCCTACTGGGGATATGCCCACAACCAAGGTACATGCCCTTGACCAGAATCGAACCTGGGACCCTTCAGTCCGTAGGCCGACACTCTTATCAACTGAACCAAACCGGTTAGACTGATAACTCCCTTTTAAATGCAAGGAAACAGCCCTAGCCATTTTGGCTCAGTGGATAAGAGCGTTGGCCCCACAGACTGAAGAGTCCTGAGTTTAATTCCAATCAAGGGCGTGTACCTCCGTTGCAGACACAGTCCCCTGCCCCTGCAGTGTCTCTCTCACTTTGATGTTTCTCTGTCTCTCCCCCTCCCTTCCACTCTCTCTAAAACTCAGTGGAAAGATATCCTCAGGCTAGGATTAACAAGAGATTAATGAACTTTCCCACGACCACATAGCCAGTAAGTGATGGGGCAGGAATCCAAAGCCAGGTCTTTCTGACAAGGTTCATGCATTTTGACTTACTAAGTCACAGCAAACTACACTGTCCGTCTTTCATAAATCATGATGAAATCTCTCATTTCATTAATATGGGGAATGCCAAAGCCTAATATGGCAGTAATTCCCAGAACCAGACTTGTTGAAATCTGTAGTTGCTCTAAGTCATTATTGGACCCAGGTTTCTATACAAAGGTTAA
Source organism: Pipistrellus hanaki (assembly GCF_964339955.1). Classification (NCBI taxonomy): domain Eukaryota; kingdom Metazoa; phylum Chordata; class Mammalia; order Chiroptera; family Vespertilionidae; genus Pipistrellus; species Pipistrellus hanaki. The sequence goes on from NC_140520.1 coordinate 7,913,584, forward strand.
GTAAGTATGGTGTGGTAAATCACATTAAAAAAAAGAGAGAGAGCAAATTGCCTTGAGAAGCCTGCAGGGGGCATCAGAGGACAATTGGACCAGGTTCTCATGGGTCTTGAGCACAATTCAGAAAGAAGCCGAAGGGCACTGGGACAAGGTGTCTCTCTGTATGGGGGACGTGGGGCAGGAATAGAACAGAGTGAGGTTTACAGACAGGGAGAAGAGCCATCTCACTTTCCTCCTGGCTGTTTTCCTACCACATTTCTCTTTCTTTAATTTTGTTTTTGTTTTTGTTTTTAGTATTGTTGTTAAACTTCCTTCCTAATCCTGTCCACCACGATTACATTTTGCTTCCTACATTAACCTAGCTTCTTTATTCCGAACAAGTCACTCTCCTCCCGACTCTCTCTCTCTCCCTTTAGATGTTTTTTCTTATCCTTAAGAACTTCAAATTTGTCTTAAACTGTGCTCATTTAAAGTTGCCTCTATACATGTAAATGAAAGCTAACAGAGCAGCACTGATATTATCAACTAATAATTACTCTCAGGAGAAGAGAGTAATAGTAAGTACTCACTGGTTTTTTGGAGGGGGTGGGGTTAGGGTTGGGGGAGACACTGAATTAAATGTCATTGAACATAACAGCAATACTTACACTTTAGTCTGGAATAAAAAGGAAGGTGTAACTGGTGTTTCGAATTGAGGAAAACAGAGATGGCGATTTCCTTTGCTGTTTTAGAGAAACATTCTCAGTGCTCCAATTTCACCTGTCTGTTTCTTGCGACCTAAAATATTTGTGAACTCAGACAACCTCACACACATTCATAAAAGGTATTAAGCATGACATTATCTTTCGACTCAGTGGACTCATAGACTGTTAAAGCAGGAGGAGACCTCAGACAGCCTCTGGCCACTGCCTTTCTCTTCCAGAGTGACCGAGAGTCTCCTTGAGGCCAAGGACAATGACTCATTTTTTTTTTTTTTGACTCCATGAAAGCCCAGCCCAGCCCAGCCCAGTGGCAGGTGTTCTGTAAATATTTTTTTCTTTTTTTTAATTTTATTTTTTTTTATTAAATTATTGTCTGTGTACATATTTTACCATTGCCCGCCCCCTCTCCCCCCCCCCCCCAATACGTACTCACCCTCCCCAGAGTTTTGTGTCCATTGGTTGTACTTATATGTATGTATACAAGTCCTTCGGTTGATCTCTTATCTCCCCCAGATCTAATTTGACAGTCTGCTTGTTGCTTTACTGTCTCTATATCTATCTTTTGGCTCATCAGTTTATAATGTTCTTTATTATCCATAAATGAGTGAGGTCATGTGGTGTTTCTCTTTCATTGACTGGCTTATTTCACTCAGCATGGTGTTCTCCAATTCCATCCAGGTTGCTGCAAATGATGAGAATTCCTTCTTTTCTATGGCAGCATAGTGTAAATATTTCTTATCTGAATGAGAAAAGCTGAGGCTTTGGATCATAAGAATCTTAAGAACTTCATTCAGCTGGTCTGTTGTGGGCCCAGATCCCTGACCTGTGTTCGCTGGCCTGGCTGGTCCCTGTGGAATCACTGAAGCACCAGCTTCATTTCCCATCGAAGCTTAAACCCAGCTGCGGGCAGTGTGTGTGTGTGTGTGTGTGTGTGTGTGTGTGTGTATGTGTGTGTGTGTGTACGTGTGTGTTCTGAATTTTATTTTTATCATTTAATAATATTTTGTATTTTCAGTTAGATGGGTTCTCCATTGCTGCTTTCCTAAACCACCACAAAGGTAGCAGTTCAAGTAACAGAAATGTATTGTTGTCTTACAGATCTGTAGATTAGAAGTCTAACCCAGGTCCCCGCTGGGTTAGAATCTCCATGTCAGCGGGATTGTTTCCCTTCCTGAAGGCCTGAGGGGAGAATCTGTTTCTTTGCCCTTTCTAGCTTCTAGGGATGGCTAACAACGCTGACCCTCTCTGTACCTTTCTTTCATAATCACGTCTTCCTCTCACTCTCGCTCTTCTGCCTTGCGTTGACTTCTAAGGACTGTGCTGTCTACATTGGCAAGCCTGGATGATTCCTAGTCTAAGGTCAGCTGATTGGTACCTGCATTCCGTCTGGAACCTTAATTCCCCTTTGCCGTGTTTTGGGCAATGGGTCCTGGAGATTAGGACACGAACATCCTTGGTGGCGGATGCATTATTCTGCCTATCACATTAGGTGCCAACATAGACATAGCTAATAAATAAAGAAAGTGGAATTTAAACCAAGGCAGTCTGATGCTAGAGCCCGTGTGAGTAACCCGTTGCACCTCACCGCTTTGTAGTAGAAGCTGGTCAATCTTCTTATTTTTTTTTAATATATATTTTTAATTTATTTCAAAGAGAAAGGGAGCGGTAGAGATAGAAAGATCAATGATGAGAGAGATGCGTTGACCAGCTGCCTCCTGCACGCCCCACATTGGGGATCAAGCCCACAACCTTGGCATATCCCCTGACCAGGAATCGAACTGTGACCTCCTGGTTCATAGATTGATGCTCAACCACTGAGCCACGCTGGCCAGGTAGAGCCGGTCAGTCTTGAATCAGGTCCCTCAAAATACAAGGTGGCTCTATTAAAATGTATCAGGGCCCTTAACTAATCTGACTAAGCCTGCTGCTGGGGGAATTAATCAAGATCATCTGACTTCCTGCCCAGCTTCCCTCCCCCACTTCTCTCTCTCTCTCTCTCTCTCTCTCTCTCTCTCTCTCTCTCTCTCTCACACACACACACACATACACACACACACACACACACACACACACACACACACACACACAGAATTTCTTTCCCCCTGGCTCACTGGAAGAAATGATGATATCATAGCTGCTGCAGATCTGTGAACACTGGTATTCAGGACTGGCGAAAATGACTCAGGGGCTAGTCATTGGAAAGACCAGGTTTGTGTATGTGCTGTATTTTCATCACTGATGTAGTAACTTGGTTACAGTTACTTGGTAACTATATGCCATTGTAAAGAACTAAAAAAAATAAAATAAAAAAAATTAAAACAGGCTCCGTTAAAAACCCATACAGATTTTTTCCCTCTCTTTTTACAGTCTCTGTTCTCACCGCTATCATGGGAAAACAGAAATCCAATAGTCCTCCTTGCTTTACCTTTTCCCTTCCTACTCCCTTATGTTTGGCATTACTCATAACTTTTTCTTTTTTTGGCCAAATTTTTCAAGTTCAGACATTTGAAACTGTGGCATGGACTTGCTTCATGGTGGCTTTTAAAATCCCTATTTTTAGATACTCATTGGCAATAGTGTAATACTGCTGTCCTTCACTAAAGAAGAATTAAGAACATTTTATGGTTTGAGTGGTTCACTTCTGACCACACTGTGTTTGAATGTAGTAGGTAGGACCCCTGTGTCTGGGAGATGAGCTCAGTGGAATCCCAGGCATTAAGGCAAAGGTGCTGGCGGAGTCTGACCCCTCCGCTAGAGAGCATGGCTGCCCCAGAGCAAATCCCCTGAGCACTTGTTCTGTGACCTTGGGTACGTTACCCAACTCTTCCAGACTCAGATTTCTTTCTTCTTCTTTTTTTAAAATACAATATATTTTATTGATTTTTTACAGAAAGGAAGAGAGAGGGATAGAGAGCTAGAAACATCGATGAGAGAGAAACACCAATCAGCTGCCTCCTGCACACCCCCCACCGGGATGTGCCCGCAACCAAGGCACATGCCCCTGGCCGGAAGTGAACCCAGGACCCTTCAGTCCACAGGCCGATGCTTTGTCCACTGAGCCTAACCGGCTTTGGCGTGTTGGCACGTTTTTAAACCCAAGGTTGAAATGTGAGGCAGCATGTCCCAAGAAAAAGTACAAGCCCTTGGCGTGAATTAGTTTCTTAGATCCTTACAAGGATACAAGAGGTAAGCACTATTACTGACCCCCTTTTCACGAGTAAGGAAACGGAGGCACAGGGAAGTGAAGTAACGCACCCAGTCCCACAGCTCATCAAAGGCAGAGGCGAAGGGTGAGCCCAGCAGCCCAGCCACTGGGACTGCTCTTCAAGGAGAGGCATTGCTGGTGATCACAGTTTGGTGCCTTCTCCAAGGCAGGCCTCACGCGGGCATGCACCTGGCACACCAGCTCATTGTGGCACGGTGGTTGTGCATTATGACATAAGATAATGCTGCAAGCTTAGAGGAACTCCGTGTTACCTGTGATGTCCCTAATCACACCTCAGAAATTGCTAGCCAACAGTGACAGAGCACCTCAATTCTGTGCCTAAAAAAATGACGTAATGAAGAGTCCCAGGTACGATTCCGGTCAGGGGCATGTACCTTGGTTGCGGGCACATCCTCAGTGGGGGGGTGTGCAAGAGGCAGCTGATCGATGTTTCTCTCTCATCAATGTTTCTGGTTCTCTAGCCCTCTCCCTTCCTCTCTGTAAAAGATCAATAAAATATATTTAAAATAAAATAAAATAAGATAAAAAAAGCGATTCAATGTCACCTTCAGTTTGCTTTTGCATTTAGGTTCAACCACACCTGCACGCTCAGCTGCGCAGTCAATGAATGTGGTCATTGCCTCCTTTTTTATCCCAAGCCTCAAATAACAGCTCTGCACCCAGAGCTCATAGCCCTTCAGAATTCAAACAGTTCAAGCAGCCTGGGGCATCCTGGCAAATGAGGACATTTCTTTAGGACATAGGCTGTCCTGCATGACGTGATGGCCCTCTGTCCTCACTTAGGACCGGGCCTGTGAATTGTGTTTCCAGTAACGGCAATGGCCTTGTGCTCATCTGTCCCCCGCAGAGCCCTCTTGTGGTGATGGGTGGGATGTGGGGATGCTTGGCCAAAGTGGACAGAATCTGTGGCGGTGAAAGAGGCTGAAGTTGCCAACTGTGAGGAGGATTTTAGGTTGATGGGCACCAAACACAGAGCTTTCTTCGTGTATCTGTGAGTGAGGCATAGCTATTGTATAGTAGCCAAGTCTCTACTATACCGCTTCTTCACTTTTTGCTTACTTAGCAGTTAACTCTATTTATTTATTTATTTATTTATTTATTTATTTAATAATCCTCACCTGAGGATAGTTCTTCCATTGGTTTTTAGAAAGAGTGGGAGAGGGGGGTGGAGAGAGAGGGAAACGTTGATGTAAAAGAGATACATTGATTGGTTGCTTTCTGCAAGTACCCCAACTTGGACTAGGGATGGAACCTGCAATCCGGGAATGTGCCTTTGACCAGGAATTGAACCCATGACCCTTTGGTGCATGGGCTGATGATCTATCCACTGAGCCACACCAGTCAGGGCCTTAGCAATTAACTCTTAAATTAGAAATCCATCCTGTTTTAATCTTTAAAGCCTGGTATAATTTAACCTAAGTTGGCAAAACAGACAAAAATCCCAACCAACTTGTGAGAGTCTTCCTCTCCTCTGACCTGAGGTCATCAGATGGAGGTTAAGAGTGTGGGTCTTTGCAATCAGACTGCCTGAATTTGAATCCTGGCCCAGTTACTTGCCAGGTGTGTAACCTTAAGCTCTGTGTCTCAGTTTCTTCATCTGTAAAATGGGAATAATAATAACTGAAGCTGTGTGGGTTAAGGGTGCCTCATAGTCAGACCTCAATAATTATCATTACAGGCTGTTCTCTCTCCGTCTCTGGAGTCAGCCCAGTTGTGTCCTTTCTCCTCTCCCCTCTCCTTTAACTCTGATTTCTCTACCTCCATAATGAGTCCCGCTCATTACTGGGGAATAAACTTCCTTTAATATGTAAAATAAACAAACAAATAAATAAATAAAATAATTATCATTACATTGTTTCCCAACATTCTCAGGTGGCTCAGTGTTGTCTGTAACTAAGTCACAGCAGAGACATATACCGGATAGTAGCTGTGAACAAAAAGTTAATTGTGTTATTTTTGTATTTCCCCATTTTATCTTTGCTTCTTGTACAGCTATGTGGCAGCCCTGCTAATGTGCCAAGTGGCCTCTTCCTGTGATTAATGCTTCAAGTTTATAACCAGTGAAACAAACAGATACCAGGGGGAAAAAAGCGGTAGTACTTCGTCTAACCACACCCAAGTGAGGGCAGATGCTGGGCTGTTGCCGTGGTGATGAAGCGTATTTTGTAAAACAGTTGGCTTGGAGGACACGTGATGAGTCACACTCCTGGCTGGGTGGGGAGAGGGCAACTGCTTTCAATTAAAACGGCCAACCACACCAGTAGTTCAGTGGGGAGACACTCCTGGTTCCTGCAATAAACCGGAGACATCTCGGGATTGGGCGCGGCTGTACACTTGACTCATTTGTCTTGTGGGCATTTTCTCTTATTTCCTTCCTCCGGATAGAGGGAGCTAGCTGTAGGTCCCCTTCTGCTCCTCCATGTATATCAAGAAACTGCAAATTAGTTCTGACAAAAGTAAGATCTGTTCACCTGTGAAGTCATGACGCAGCTAAATCCAGAAAGAAGGCTTTTGTGAGCTGCTGCTTCTCCAGGCCCTGTCTCTTCGTTGTCCATGAGGGGGGCATGCTTAAACATCTGACTCAGCATTTTATTTTCAGTTCGGGTTAAGCGCACGGGAAGACATTTTTCAGCCAGAAGTGTTTGAACCACGGTGGGCATCGTAATTTCAGGATGGGGCACCTGTACCAAGATGTGGCTCCGCTGGAATTTACTAGGTGATTGAGGTCAGGAAATCTGCATCAAGCAGGCTGAGAAGCAGGCTACATGCTGTCTGCCGATAGGGTGTGCCATAAGCCACAAGTGGTAACTGAATTAGTAATGCTCAATCATCACTGACCACCCATGGTGTATTATATATTGAGCAGGAGCAGAATATAGACATACCCTCCAGGAGTGACATGCTAATAAAATTCAGCCTCTCATTCACCTAGTTAGGACTTTTAAGGTGTTGTTCCCAAGGCGCCATGCTAGGCCATAAGCAGAAAAATGGTAAAACAAAACAAAAAAACACCGCTCTTGCCTTCTAAGAGTTTCTAACCTGGGTTAGAGAAGACAAAAAAAAAAAAAAAAAGGAAAAATTTAAATTTAAGGAAAAATTAATCACAAAAATTTAAGGACAGAGGGCTATCAGGTCATGCAGGATTAGGTCATGCAAAATCTGATTGATGCACAAGGTAATTTTAAATGAAGAGTACCACCCATGTGCAATGTGTGTGTGGAGCGAGAAACCACCATTGGCTGTAGTGAAGGAAGGTGGGATTTAAGCTGGGACTCAATAGATGGATAGAGGAGAGGAAGAGGGCTTTCAGGAAGGGCAAAGACAAGAGCAACAGAGCAGAGGACAGGTGTCAGCACTGGAACTTTGTGTAGGAAAGTTAGGACAGGCCAGGAGAGGGACAGACGAGGCATTGGTGTGGGGAGCTATTAGCACATAGCGGGACGGTCAGTAGCAAGAGACTAGTGATTGTGGAGCCAAATAAAACCAGGTGAGCCACGTGGAATCCAGAGCGGGCTATTTAAAAGTGTATGAGTAATGGCCCTGCCAAGCAAGGAAAAGGTGAGAAGAACACAGAATGCAATCGATTCAAATCATGCAACAAAGTGCAAAAGTTATAATGTAATTCCACCAGGCATGAAGGCTCTGACAAACTGGCATTGACATGACAGTTACTTGGGAGCCGCATGGAAGGTCTCATTCATCAGAAAAGGAATCTAAAAGAAAAAAAACACACACAAAACATATACTAAATCTATAATACAAAATCGGTTTTAAAATATTTAAGGGCATTTCATTCATTTGTGAAGGCACTCCTTAAAAGCGATTGTTGAATTTTGCTTGGTTGGTAACTAGAAAATGGAGATGCGTACTAGAAATACTGGGCTCTTACATGGAACTTGAAATCGAATGTTAATCTTCAAAATCAGAGCATGCGCAAGTAGCTTTTTCGGTGCACATCCGCTGCTTTGGAGGACACCAACCACCTCCCCTTGGTGTGGGGCTGGCCTTAGTAGCAGCCCTTCAGGGAGAAAGAGCTTGCCTGCTGCTGGAAGGCCGAGCACAGCGTAGCAGGGGTCTTCAAACTACGGCCCGCGGGCCACATGCGGCCCGCAGAGGAGTCTGATCCGGCCCGCACGGTTTTTTGGGCAGTGAGCGCAGCCGAGGTGTTACAGTAGGAATTAGTAGTTCATATAGTCCGGCCCTCCAGCTCTCTGAGGGACCGTGATCTGGCCCCCACTTTAAAAAGTTTGAGGACCCCTGGTAGAGGGTGTCCACGGCAGGCCAGAGGTGGTGCAGGCAGCCCACCAGGTAGAGGGCTGTCAGTCACTGGGATTGAGTTTGAGGGAGGAACTTGAGTCCCCCGAGGCCTGGGGAGGAAGAACAAACATTGGCAGCGTAGGCTGAGTGACGTTAGATGCCAGGAATTCTCAGGGGCTGAGTGATGTCAGATATCGGGAATTCTTAATAGCACAAGGTTCTATCTCACAAGGTTAAACAAGCAGCGGGGGAAAAAAAAGAGCTTCTTTTAGGAAAGCATATGTGGAAATCCAATAAAATATTTTGCTCTTACTTTGCTCATAAAGCCTGTAGTAATCAGGAATAAGGCTGGTAGTGGCCTCTTTGTTATATTGGATGTTAATGATTAACCTGGACCTTTAAGTAGAATTCAGCTTGTGCTAAGAAGGGGCCAGAATTCAGAGGACCAATGTAAAGCACCAATGAAAATGATACTTTCTCATCATTTTATTAGAATGGAAGAGCTTTTTTTTTTTTTTTTTTTTTTTTTTTTTTTAAATAATACTGATTGGGCCCCACTGCAGCCCAATTGAGTCAGAATCTCTGGGGGCGTGGCGTGGCATCAGTGCTTTTTGAAGAGGTCCCCCAGGACCTGTGCACCTTCAGGGCTGGTAACCACCAGGGTGATGGAAAACAGAACCTGAGCTGGACACCGAAAGACCAGGGGTAGAGTCCCAGTCCTGAAGCAGCTCGCTCTGGGTTCCAGGGAGTCATTTTTCCTCCCGGGGCACCTGTGTTCTTCACTGAATAAGCCTGGACTAGATGACCCCGAGGTCCCAACCAGCTCTGACGCTCCGTGACTCATAGAGGAGAAGCTGTGTTTTTTATTAGCTCAGATGCTGACCTGCCCACGGCCACACCCAACCGCCCACTCATCCTGGAGGAATGTCACTCAGGAAAGGAGATGCCAGCGGTCACTCCAGAGAGATAAGTAGGGACTTTTATAGCTGGTCAGGAACGTGAAGAAGAGAATAAACGACCAAAGGTTCTCTGAATTCTGGCCCCTCCAGAGCAATGAGAGTAGGCCCACTTCCCGTGGCTTGCCTGTATTCTTGTTTCTGTGAGCGAATTGGAACTCTCAGGTGGAGGCTTGTATCTTGTATTAGTTTTCTGTTGAAGCAATTTACCACAGATTTAGAGGTTTAAACAACCCGTATGTATATTATCTTAATGTTCCGTGGGTCAGAAGTCTGACATGGATGGTCTCACAGGGCTAACATCCAGTTGTACCGAGACAGTTCTTTTCTGGATGCTTTGGGAGAAAGTCTGTTTTCTTGCTCATTTGGGTTGTTGGCAGAATTTAGTTCCTTGCTGTTGTAGGACTGTGATCCTAATCACTTGGTGGCTGTTACCTGAGGGATGTTCTAGAGACCCACCCACATTGCTTGACTAATGGTCCCCTTCTTCCATCTTCAAAGCCAGCCATGATACCCTGTTTCCCCGAAAATAAGACAGTGTCTTATATTAATTTTTGTTCCCAAAGATGCGCTAGGTCTTATTTTCAGGGGATGTCTTATTTTTTCCATGAAGAAGAATACGGTACACATTTATTGTTAAATGAAAATAAAGGAAATTTATTACCTGTATACGGTACGGTAGTATGGTAGTTGTCAACACAAACCAGACAAACTGTGAATCCTACAGTATCAAGAATTTACTCATTTATTCAATGACAATCATGTCATCATCTTCTGGAACATCATCATAACAATCCAATTCCTGAATTTCCTGGTGAATTTCTTGTGACTCCATTTCTTTCAGAATCAGTGGACCAAATCTTTCATGTTTAGCCTAAGGGGGCCTTATTTTCGGGGAATGCCTTATATTTCACCCAGAAGGAAACCTGTAAGTATGTCTGATTTTCAGAGGATGTCTTATTTTCAGGGAAACATGGTAGTTGAGTCCCCTTGAGGACACTACTAATCTCTCCTTCTCTTCTCTCTAACCCAGCCAGGAGAGTTGCTCTGCTTTTAAGGATCAAAGTGATAAAACTGGGCAACCTGATGATACAGGAGATTCTTCCTATTTTAAGGTTCTTAACCTTAACCACATTTGCAAATACTCTTTTACCATGTAAAATACCATTCACAAATTCCAAAGATTAGGATGAAGTCCTGGGGTAAAGGGGGGGAAAGAAAGGCATTTTTCTGCCTACCCTGTGCCTCTAGGTAAAGATTTTTTTAAACAAGATAAAAAAATAAAATAAAATAAAAAGAAGTGGGAGCTTGTGGTATGAGGTAGGTCTTAGGTTGTCTTCAGAATCACTTTATCTTGATCCTGGAAGTGATGCAAGTGTTTATCTGATATAAGTGTTTCGCAGACATTGAGAATGCTAGGTCTGGCTTTTCTTTTTAGCGCAGGGATAAGAAAATATAGCACGTATAATTCTTTGTGTATCTTCTGTGAGATCACACACCAGTGGCTGAAAACACCCTCATTCTGGGCCAGAGTTTTTCATCCCCATCCCATGGAATTCTCTGCCTTGCTAGGAATTCTTTAGAAAGTTGGTTATGGTTATTTTGCTTTCAGCTCATCTTCAGCAGTAATAACATTGGAAGTCGGGGCATTAACAAAAGTGAATGAGAGGAGACACTAAAGCTTTCCCAGACTCCTCAAAAAAAGATGAAAATAATTTCTATTTTTCAGGTCCCCATATACTTAGGATCTGAACTCCAGTTGGCTTTGAGCTCTTAATATAGGAATGACAAAAATGTATTCATCAGCCCTGGTGCCTGTTGATTAAAGCATTGTCCCATACACCAAAAGGGATATTTCTCTCTCACATCAATGTTCTCTCTCTCTCTCTCTCTCTCTCTCTCTCTCTCTCTCTCTCTCTCTCTAATTGATAAACATATCCTTGGGTGAGGATTTAAAAAATGTATTCAACCCTGGCTGGTTTGGCTTAGTGGATAGAGTGTCAGCCTGTGGATTGAAGGGTCCTGGGTTCGATTTCAGTTAAGGGCATATGCCTGGGTTGTGGGCTCGATCCCCAGTGGGGGATATGTGGAAGGCAGCCGATCATCATTGATGTTTTTATCTCTCTCTCCATCTCCCTCTCCCTTCCTCTCTGAAGTCAATAAAAATATTTTTAAAAATTAAAAATAAAATAAAAAATGTGTTCACCCAGTAAGCCTTTATTGGGCACCCACTGCATGCAAGACGACCAGTCCAAAGATCTCGGAGAGGAAGTGGCAGGGTGTTGCCCTAATCAACAACAGTGTCGGAGCCAACTCCGTGTTCTTTTGAAAGGGCTGGTCTTGTTGATTTGGAGCTGGTGCACCTCCCACGATTGTTCAGTGATAGACAGGAACCGGAGTCTCCCCGGAGTGATGTCCCTCACTCAATTAATTATTCAAAAGATTGTTTCCACTTTCTAGCAGGAGGAAAAAAGACACCGTCCTGTGACTTTTTCTTTGCTTTCTTAGGCACAGCATTTCTTTCTGGCACGCTCTGACAGAGAGAGGAAACAGGTTTTGTTATGAAGAGGATGACAGTATTGCATTCCAGTGCTTTCCACTCTGGTGGCTGACTCTGATAAGCAGATTTGGGAAACATTGTCGGAAAACAAAGATTCTTCCTTATCCTCTGTTAAAATATTGTGCGTGACTTTTCTCTTCATCAGTTTAACAGCAACTTTGATTTGAGCCGTTTTCCTTCATGGGGGTGGGGAGATTTTCAGTTCTGGATTTTGCTGTTGACTGGACTGGAAAGAACACGCCTTGGTTATGTCTTATTTTGTGGGCACTTAACTTCTCTAAAGTTTTGTATATGTGCTGCCGAAGCGAGCACAGCTTCTCTAAAGTTTTGATTTCCATATGAGGGAATGAGTAATACCCACCTATATCAGTCGAGGCTCTTGGTTTATAACAACGGAAACCAACTACACACTTAACCACACACCTAAGGAATAAAGGATTTTACTGAAAGGGTATTTATTGGCTAGCTCATGGAATTTTGAGAAAGACAAATGCATAGGAACAAGGGCAGCCAGGCAGCTGCCACAACCACGAGGGAATAAGTTACAAAGCTGGTCTGGTGGAGATAGCAACACCCTGTAGCTGGATGTTGATGGCTGACATTGGACACTGGATGCTAGCTGGCACCCTTTCTGCTCATGAAAATCAGGATTGCTGCCCTATAACCGATGCAGTGGGTTCTCTGAAGTATCTGTTTTGTTTTGTTTTTGCATCAATACTTTCCAATGCAATGTGTCTGCTTGGAGAACTTAGGTCATCCTCTGTTCCCTAGCAGCAAAGGAATCTGGGAAAGCGAGTATGTAATATTTCAGCTTCAATAGTGAGAAAAAGCATGTCTATTCAACTTTTTTTTTTCTTTAAAAATTCTTTAACAAAACTAGCTCACCGCTGAAACTGGTTTGGCTCAGTGGTAGAGCATCGGTCTGCGGACTGAGAGGTCCTGGGTTTGATTCCGGTCAAGGGCATGTACATCGGTTGCAGGCACATCCCCAGTAGGGGGTGTGCAGGAGGCAGCTGATCGATGATTCTCTCTCATCAATGTTCCTAGCTTTCTATCATTCTCCCTTCCTCTCTGTAAAAAATCAATAAAATATATTAAAAACAAACAAACAAACAAACAAACAAAAATCCAGCTCACCTATTTCTATCTGGTTCTGATAGAAATTGGACTCAGAATTTGAATCTATCTTCATCCATAGAAAGTTGCTTAGACTGGACATAGATTCTCTATTGTGTCAATTTCTCATTGACAGGAACTCACCCCTGCTTGCTATTTCAGCTGGGCGTCTGAGTTAGTTCTGCCTGTTTAGTTTAAACTTATGATACATATAAAAGAATCAGCAGAAATGAGAAAATAACTGTTTGTCTCCCCAGCTGGATCTGGATCAGAATGAAATGGTCATGACGTTTCTAGTCACAAGCTGCATTGAAATTGGAAGCCCTAGGGGCATAGTTATTTGTCTGAGAAAATTATCTTCATCGGTTGGCTTCCACAAGCAACAAAAGAATGTCACCATTCATCATTCCTTCTGCGTGGCTTGTGATTCCTTCACATATGCGTTAATTCATTCATTGAACATGTTTTGAGTCCCGAGTTCATACTGAATAGGGTGTGAGGCTCTGGAAACAAAGTGATGGAAAGACTTGGTTCCTGAACTCAAGGCTGTCACAGTCTAATAGGTAAGACAGATGTATACACAAGCAATTGTAGTGTAGTGTGGTAACTCATGTATGTACAAAGAAGAAAATGGTTGACTGTGGTTGGAGTTAGGGTGGGTGGATTCAAACCAGCATCACCGAGGAAGAGAGACTTGAGCTGAATCTTGAAGGCAAACGTGGGCATTTCAGATGGAGTCATGCACATGTGCAGTCATGAAGGCATGACATAGCTCGACGCTTTGGAGAACTGTAAGTGGTTTGGAATGTAGAGTGGGAGAGGGATGGTGGGAGATGAGGTTGGAGGGGTAGGCCAAACCCAGAGCTTGGTGGGCCTTTGATGCCCTGCTAAGGAATGACCACTTCATCCTAAGGGTACCAAAGAGCCATTGATGGGATTTAAATGGGGCCGATTTGAATTTAGAACAGTTATTCTAAAAGCAAATTGTCTGATCCATTGGAAGTGGCAGTGAGGGTGAAAGAGGACGAAATTGGAGTAAGAGTGTCCAACAGAGCAGAGAATATTGCAAAGGTCCCCATGAGAGAAGCTGGCAATACCCATCTTTGACTTCATGTCTATTCAATAGGACAAAAGTATTGTAGCTATGCTAATAAGGATTCCCCATTCTTATCAGATCACTTCAGTTTCTTAAAATAAAATAATACCTCTGGCAGGGTGGCAGAGGCAGCTGTAGATCATCAGAGAAGCAGCTCATCAAAGATTCGTGTTCCCGCTGAAACCGGTTTGGCTCAGTGGATAGAGCGTTGGCCTGTGGACTGAAAGGTCCCAGGTTCGATCTGGGTCTAAGGCATGTACTGTGGTTGCAGGCACATCCCCAATAGGGGATGTGCAAGAGGCAGCTGACCGATGTTTCTAACTCTCTATCCCTCTCTCTTCCTCTGTAAAATAATCAATATATATATATATATATTTAAAAAAAATAAGATTCGTGTTCCCTTTCATGGTGTAGATTGGTTGGGAAGCAGATGGCCCAGCCAGGAGCTACCTTAGCAAGCCCCCGACCTTGCTGCCTGGTGCGCCCTGTGCCTAATTCTCAGCAAGGAATATAAATGAAAGGGACTGTATACTCCGGGCCTAAAGTAGTGTAATATCAGATGTGAGCTCCTTCGCTCTGTCGTCCCTCCGTACCTCCTCCCCCTCCCTGGCGACTGGAAGTCCAAGTCACCACTTCAAGGAGAACTGCCAGACCTGATGGGACTTATTGTGCTGTTTCACTCTGATGCAGCCGGTCTGTCCTGTGGCCGAATTACAGGAATTTTATTATTAGGCTCTGGGGACTTGTTGCTAAATGAGTAAGGCTCTAAATAAGTTCATACATTATGAATGACTTTGATATTATGATTATATTACCCATAGACCTATGCAGTTTGCGTCCTGTTTATTGGAAGCTAACCCCGTGGTTTCTGGAGCTGGAGGTTGGTCTGTTCTGTACTCCACAGAGTGACTCCGGTGGCAGCCAGTAGGAAGTTGAGCACACCATCTCATGCTGCTTCTCTGAACAGTTCTACCAGTTTAGCTAAGTTATGCCATAACTTGTTTTGGTTTTTCTTTCCTTTTCATTTCCACAAATATCTTTGGCACCTATCTTGTGCATGGGCTAGTCATCAGTCTTACTTTGTGCTTGGAACTGTGCTAGATGGTCTGGTGCAGTAATAAAGAAGAAAGAGATGGTCTGTGCCCTCCTGCCCCTTAGAGTACAGGTGACATAAGTGCTACATTTAGGATGCCTTGAGAGCAGACAGAAAAAGCATAAAACCTGAACTTGGGAATTCAGGAGGGCTTCCTAGAGGAAGTGACATTTAGGCAAATATGTCAGGGTAGAGAAGGAGTTAGTCAAGTGAAGAATAAGAGAAGAGTGTTCTAAGAGGAGAAAGACAATATGTACAAAGGCCTAGAGGAGAGAGAGCATGAAGGAGCTGTAAGACGTTCTGTGCACCTTGAGAATAGAGTGTAAATTGGGAAATGGCAAAGGCTAATGTTGGAAAAGGAAGCAGAGGCTCAATGATGGAGGGAATTGTAGATCATATAAGAGTACTGTCTTCTATTGGGGTACCCAAAAGCAGAAACCGAGGCAAGGGTTTGGGTGGAAGTAGTTTATTTGTGATTCCAGGAAGTGTGGTGAGGGAAGGGGGAAGTAAGACAGAGAAGGGGAGAAAATCGAACAGACAACCTTAGGGTGCACAGGATGATGCCCAACCAACTGAGCCACACCAGCAAGAGCTGTATGACCCATTTTTAAAAATATATATATATTTTATTTTATTTTTTTTACAGAGAGGAAGGGAGAGAGACAGAGAGCTAGAAACATTGATGAGAGAGAAACATCGACCGGCTGCCTCTTGCACACCCCCTACCGGGGATGTGCCCACAACCAACGTACATGCCCCTCACCGGAATCGAACCCAGGACCTTTCAGTCCGCAGACCGACGCTCTACCACTGAGCCAAACCGGTTTCGGCTGTATGACCCATTTTAATAGAAGAAAAACAGGAGTCCTAGCTGGGTTCACTCAATGGACAGAGCATCGGCCTGTGGACTGAAGGGTCCTGGGTTTGATTCTGGTCAAGGGCATGTACATAGGTTGCAGGCTAAATCCCTGGCCCTGGTCAGGATGCGTGTGGAAGGCAATCAACTGATGTGTCTCTTTCACATTGATGTTTCTTTCTCTCTCTGTGTTCCCCCTCCCTTCCACTCTCTGCAAAAAGTCAATGGAGAAATGCCCTTGGGTGAGGATTAACAAAAAATAAATAAAGTGAAACTTTTTTTAATAAAGCAGGAAAGAATCAACATAGGTTATTTATTATGTTATTTAATCTTTACAGACACATCTGGGCTGGAAATTGTTTTTCCTAAATTTCAAGTGATACAGTGGAGGTCCAGAAATGTTAAATAAAACTTGTTCAAATTCACAAAGAAGAACCCAGGAAATACCTAATCCCAAGGTTGCTCTGAACCCCAGCTCTAATGCTCATTTCCTCGAAATATTTTAAAAAGCTTAGGTTCCCCATAGGAAGTGGCCTAAAAGTGACTGAAATTTAATTGTG
Source organism: Pipistrellus hanaki (assembly GCF_964339955.1). NCBI lineage: Eukaryota > Metazoa > Chordata > Mammalia > Chiroptera > Vespertilionidae > Pipistrellus > Pipistrellus hanaki. The sequence continues at coordinate 7,930,002 of NC_140520.1, forward strand.
TCCTTGTTTATGAGTTCATAAGCCAGATTGGGAAAAGATTTATTGGAAGAAACATGTGGTACCATTTGCTAGAGATCCAATAAAAGAGGCTGCCCTTAATTAATGTTTGACTCAGTACCAAAGGTCTGACTTCTCTTCCTGAGCAAGACTTTGCTAGAATAAATAATCTCGCTTCAGTCTCTGTGTGTGGTTGAGAAGCACCAACATGCATATTTTGTATAATCATCTCCTTATTCCTCCCAGCAATCTTGCCACGTGGATAATTGGGTCTGTGTTACAAATAAGAAAACTGAGGCTCAAAGAGGTTAAGTACCTTGTCTAAGGCCACAGAATAGGAGTGAAGTAAGAATTAAACTCAAGTCTTTCTGACTCCAAAGCTCTTGCTCTTTCAACAAAGCACTGCTTCATGTAGTTTGGAGACATGTAGTTTGAGGAATCTGCTGGTTGGAAGATGAATTGTGAGACTTTGTAATATCCCCTGCCATATAACCTACTGGGGTTGTGTCTTTTTCCTTTCAACTTCCTAAACGTAAACTGATAAAAAGTTGTAGGACTATTAATAGTCAATATTTATTTGGTGCTGACTCTATACAAGCATTATCTACATTATAAAAGAGAAATATGCAAATTGACCATCACTTTACAATGCCCACCATCCAATCAGGAGTGTATATGCAAACTAACTTCATTGCCTTCAGGGAGACTGACAGCAGGGAGGAGGCAGCTCCCAGCATAGTCTGCTTGTCCATCACTGCAGTGACCCAGGAGCAGGCAAGCAGGACCCAGAGGCAGCTCCCAGCATGGCATGCTTGGCCATTGCCACGGGTTGGAGTAGATAGGGCCCGCAGAGAGCAGAGAACCATGGCAGGGGGCCTAAGCCATCAGTAGGACATCCCCTGAGGGCTCCCAGATTGGAGAAAGTGCAGGTCAAACTGAGGGACACCGCTACCCCCCGGTGCACGAGTTTTGTGCACCAGGCCTCTAGTTCTAGATATAATAACAATATTAGAGCAAACTTATGAGGTGGTTCTATTATCGTCTCCATTTTACATAGGAGAAAACAGTCACTGAGAGTCTGAGTAACTTGCTCTAGGTCACACAGCATGCAAATAGCAAAGCCAGAACTTGATCCCAGAAAGTTTGGTTTCTATGTCTGTGCTCTTAAACAACAGGTGTGGATTGTTGGTCTCTGACTAGGATAATCTGATTTTGTGACTTCTTTCCTGTCTACTCAATTTAGTTATTTGAATAAAGGCATTGATTGACTTTTGAGTCAGACCTGGATATGACTCACCGCTCTATCACTTCAAAAGCAACGTGACTTTGGACAAATTACTTAACCTCTCGACAGCTGTGTTTCTTCATTTGTAATATGGGGACAATAAGAATACAGTACTCAACTCAAAGAGTGGTTGTGAGGATTAAATGAGATAAAACACATTAAGAGCTCAGCAGAATGCCTGGCCAATAGAACAATGGGCAATAGATGTTATCTATTCCTATCAATACTTCATCAAGTTGGCAACAGTTGAGCACAGGTCTGCTTGACTCCAGACCTGGACATTAACTGCTCTACCAACTATCTCCCAAGTGTCATCATGGTGTTTCACAAATCTCTCCTTCAGTTTTAGTGTTTTTGTTAGTGGACCTTGAAATCTCTTGTCCACTCAACCAGCTCCTTTGATTCCTCCCTCTTCCTGTCTCACTGTGATAAGTTGTAAATGCTGAGAAGGCAAACCTTGACCAGACTGAGAGTTGGAGGCTAGTGGACCAGGTATAAGAAACAAAATCCTGCTGGGACTGGTTTGGCTCAGTGGATAGAATGTCGGCCTTCAGACTTAAAGGTCCCAGGTTTGATTCTGGTCAGGGGCATGTACCTTGGTTGCGGGCACATCGCCAGTAGGGGGTGTGCAGGAGGCAGCTGATGGATGTTTCTATCTCATTGATGTTTCTAACTTTCTATCCTTCTCCCTTCCTCTCTGTAAAAAAATCAATAAAATATTTAAAAAAATAAAAAAAATCCTGGTCCATGAAGTGTAAGTGGAGGCCACCGGCATGGCCAAGATCACATGCCTGACCCCTAGTGTTGCCAAAAGATCCCAGAGGGAATATGCAAAGTCCGTGGGCTAATAGATGAGAGTCAGGATTTGGCTTAGGCAAATCCTTGTGTATAATGACTCATTGCACTCAAGCGTCTTTTGGAAGTCTGCCAACCCAGCCCTCGGAGTCAAGCTTGCATAGATTTTGAAGTGTGTCTAATACTTACACTTTCCATCCATTTTTAATTAGTCATTGAGTCTTGGTACTTTTTTTAAAAATTGATTTCAGAGAGGAAGGGAGAGGGAAGGAGAGACAAAAACATCAAAGATGAGGGTCATTGATCGGCTGCCTCCTGCATGCCCCACATTGGGGATCGAGTCCATACCCAGGCACATGCCCTGATCGACTGGGAATTCACCTGTGACCTTGTGGTTCATAGGTCAACGCTTAACCACTGAGCGATGCTGGCTGGGTGGCATCTGTTTTTTATTATCCCCCATAAAATTTTGCTCAGTGTCATTCACATGGTAGCCCTCCTAAGTGAATTTCTATTCACAACTGCCCCTCTGGGATTAAGAACTGGAGAAGGTACTGGAACAACCACTTTCAAATTGGTCAAATCATGAGAGAGAGAGAGGTGTATATACTTACCTTTGTTCTCCCACTGCGATGAGTTGGGTAGAAAAGTATCAAATCACAGGCAGTTGGCTCCTGATCAAGCGATTTGGACAAGGGAATAGGTCCAAGAGAGAAATGTATTTTTCAGGGTCAGCTCTGCAGCACATTGGAAACTGACTCTCTGCACTACTATTCATTTTTCCTTCATCACTGGGTGTGGAGAGGGGCGGGATCTGCTGCCACAACTCAGCCATGTAGCAGAATGAGTGGAATTTTCCAGATGGTTCCTCTTGATGGTTGTTGGCATGATTACAGCTTTGCCCTCTGGGAGCTATTAGTCTGCGGCCCCTGAAAGCTAGACGGCTATTTCAGCAGGTCAGACTGAGGGATCTCTGCAGTGCGTTGGCATGAAGAGACATGTAGGATTGCAAGTCGTAAACACCATGTTTATTTTTCTTTCTATACTAGCTCCCTACTGAATGCTTTGAGCAGGGGCTAAAGTGAAGAAAGTGTGTTATTAAAGTGTGTTATTTTCCTTTCTCTCTCTCTTCACCCCCCAGGCCCCAAAGTTGTGTGACCTAGATGATTCCCTGGCATCAGACAGCTTTCTTTCTTTCTTTCTTTCTTTCTTTCTTTCTTTCTTTCTTTCTTTTTTTCAAAAAAAAAATATATATATATTTTTAATTGATTTTTTTTACAGAGAGGAAGAGAGAGGGATAGCGAGTTAGAAACATCGATGAGAGAGAATCATCCATCAGCTGCCTCCTGTACTCCCCTACTGGGGATGTGCTGGCAACCAAGGCACATGCCCTTGACTGGAATCGAACCCAGGACCTTTCAGTCCGCAGGCTGATGCTCTATCCACTGAGCCAAACCGGTTTTGCCAGACATCTTTCTAAATGCCAGTGACTGGGGTCATCTTCTGGATATAACACAAAGCTTTAGAATTTTTTCAAATCTGCATACCAATTGTGAAAATGAATTGACACATCCCCTCCCCTCCCTCCAGGGCCCTCTCTCTGGGATAGTTCTTTTTGTTGTCAGGTAAAGAGGCTTGGAGTTTGAAAGCTTGCTATGGATTTGGGCACATCCGAACCCGTAATATCTTGGTGTTACAATTTCACCCGCTCATTCGTGAATTGAACACCACTTTTATAATATCCAGTGCACACAGTTGCTCCGGGAGGCAGATGGTGGAAACTGAAGGGGTAAATCTGACTGGTACCCGTGCTCATGAGCAGAGAGGTGGTTTGCCTTATTGCAATGGGCCGGTGTGCGTCCCTGCTCCCTGTTTGTCAGGTTGTCTTTTAGAGCCTCCTGTCCTTAGAGATCATAGTTTCTTTAACCTACCGGTTGGAAGACTTCTCTTAGAACTAGCAATCATCACTATGGAGATGGTGGATCAGCAGCCAGCTCCTCGAGTGCAGAGGTTGGAAAATGATGTAAAACTTCATTTCCCAGACTCCTGTGCAGTTAGGGTTTTGATGTAACTGAGATTCTGCTAATTTGATGCACTTTCTTTCTTTCTTTTAAAAAAAAAATATTTTTATTGATTTCAGAGAGAGAGAGAGAGAGGGAAAGAGAGACAGAAACATCAATGATGGGAATCACTTATTGGCTGCCTCTGGCACGCCCCACCCTGGGGATCAAGCCTGAAACCTGGGCATGTGCCCTGACTGGGAATCGAACCGTGACCTTCTGGTTTATAGGTCAATGCTCAACCAGTGAGCCACACCATACCGGCCAGGTTGATGAACTTTCTTGAGACTTGAATGTGGGACCAAATCCAGTGTAGAAAAGTGCTAGAAAATGGGTATTTGTACTTGCTGGTGTGGCTATGGGTTTTATGGTTTGGAGTTGTCAGCTGTGACAATGGTTTCCTAGTTCAGCAGCTCAGTTCTATGGCATGGATTTGGGAGTCGATTCTGAACTTAGTTTCTTTAGCTAGCTAACTTCCTTCTTCCAATTAATATCTTGTAATAAGTTCCTCTTATAAACTTGTTACTAGAATCCCATAGACTGCAAAGCTGACTTGTTTTATTCATTTGATGGACAAAATTAAATGGTTGGAATTTTATCTTTGACCTTAATTTTATTGGATATATCCTGTTCCCTTTTGCATGCTTTTCCATGTGATGGTGGATGACCTTATTCGGGACTTTTCTCGAGATTTATGTTTGTGTGTCCAATCATAAAAATAAATGTTTCCATCTTCACTGACCTATTTTATTGGAACAATTTCATGTGTCAAATTCAACATCCTTTCTCTATAAAAAGAGTATTGTAAATTAATAAGCACCTAGCATCTAATGCATATATGCTGAAGCTTGTAGACAGGCACAGAAAGGGCTAGGAGAAAGTTTGCTCTTTATCAAGACATCAGTCCTTGCACTTCAACAAAAAAGCACCACCCCACGATCTAAGTCATGCTAGTCTATTTCCTGACTTTTCGTGACAACTCAATAAATGTCAATGTGATGTTATTGAGGCCTCACATAGACTCTTTGTTTGTTTAGTTGCCTGATGGACTTATGCTTACCCTAGAGTTTACTGACGCTTTTGCTCTGAAAAATGGTCTCAGACATCTCAGGCATCCAAAGTGCTGGTTGGAAAGGCTCTGATGTGCCAGAGCAAGGCTGTGCTCAGTAGCGTAAAATTAGAATGTATTCCTGAAGTGCCTTCTCTTCATCCCTGGAGTTTTGGTCCTTCGTCTAGACAGAGCTACACAGGCAGATCACTGAGAGAAGTCAGACTCCAAGCCGGGTGTTCTCCCACTTTGATGGTTCTGTGGCAAGAGCTTTGCAGTGTGCAGGCAGCACAAGGGTATTCCGGTGTTTTTGTTTTAATGTTTTTATTGATTTCAGAGAGAGGAAGGGAGAGGGAGAGAGAGAGGTAGCGACATCAATGATGAGAGAGAATCATCGCTCAGCTGCCTCCTGCAAGCCCCCTACTGGGGATCGAGCCCACAACCTAGGCATGTGTCTTAACCTGGAATTGAGAACTGTGACCTCCTGGTTCATGGGTCAATGCTTAACCACTGAGCCACACCAGCCAGGCTTGTTTTGCTTTCTTTGAAATGAAGTAGGAAACAAGCATTTCTGAAGAAGTAAACATTCAGTCTCAAATTAGGAACTAAAAAAGAAACTTGTTTATTGTGGGGACAAGAGGATACAAGCAATATAAAAATCAAAAGCTTATCTGGCTTTATTGGCTTTTCTTGTTCAATGGGGGTGGGATTTTATTTGTACATTTTTTTTTTAAGGGTCCCCATCTGCTCATGAAATTCTGATACAGGGGGAAGCTGTGGGGCACATATTCCTTAAGGGACCCATTGGGAGAACTCTTATCAGGACAAAGCGACTGCTCACTTCCTCCCCTTCTGCTTCATGTGTACTACGAAATAGTCATTGCATGCGATGGTGAGCCCAGCAATTAGCGAGAAGAAGCTCTGGAAGCCCACTCTGCCGTCTCGGCACTGGTCCAGGTCCTTCATTATTTTGTCTACGGCCAGAGGGTCTTTTTGATTCTGAAAAACAAAAACCAAAACCAAGGTAAGAAAGACCAGTCAGTGGTTGCAATGACTAACTGATTTGTACTGCTGACAACCATGTGTATAACCTCTCAATGATCAGAATTCTTGTTTTAGGTTATAAGTGATCTTTGGCGATCATCTAAATGGATTTTGCTGTCTTGAGGGTGCATTTCAGTAAATTGTAATTTACTTTCAACTAGGAAAGAGGTTTCCATGGCATTTTTTTTTTCTTTCATATAATGACAGGGATCTTAGAAATGGCTTATTCTGTGCCAGAGAAGGTAGACCCAAACCTCTTCCTTCTCAATCCACTGCTCTTGCCAGTTAGAATCAGCATGACTTTCTGACTTGTTTTGCTTCCAGTTCAGTTATTCCCACAATTTTTAAAAATATATTTTATTGATTTTTTACAGAGAGGAAGGGAGAGAGATAGAGAGCTAGAAACATTGATGAGAGAGAAACATCGACCAGCTGCCTCTTGCACACCCCCTACCGGGGATGTGCCCGCAACCACCGTACATGCCCCTGACCGGAATTGAACCTGGGACCTTTCAGTCTGCAGACCGACGCTCTACCACTGAGCCAAACCGGTTTTGGCAATTCCCACAATTTTTTAAATCACGAGATTCTGCCTAAGAACCACCTGAAATTCCCCCATTTTGTAGTTTAAACTTACATTCTCTTAACAAACTTTTATTCCAGACAGTCAAGTCCTTTAAATATGAAACTCTTAGGAAAAGACCTCATAAAATTAGGGAATAGGCTTCAGATCACTGTTCTATAGATTTTAAGGAGGTGTTGATGATGTCATGTGGTGTGCTAGGTTTGAAGATAGGTTGCCCTCATTTCTCTTCATTTCTAAGCTAGTGTGGCTTCATATTCGATTAGCCATGTGACCTTGAGTTAGTCACTCTTAGTGAGCCTTCATGTATCAACTATGAATGGAGGAGGTTGGACTTCGAGGGTCTCTAACATGAATTCTATTCTTAATGAGTTGGTAAATCTATGCCATCCTGTCCTCTTCACTGGATTCCTTCAAAAAAAATATGTGTGATGGAGTCATGAACTCCCCATGACTCTCAGTGTCTGCTATGAATGCATAGAACCGAGATGGGCAGGCAAGATCCCTTTTGCTTTTTCTTTTACCTTTCTTCCATGAGGACTAGCCTGATCACTCCTTTTTGGAGTCATGATGGTTAGAAGAACTTGTGGTCTCTCCTATTGGATCCATGCCGTCACACATAGAGGGAAATAAGGCCTTTGAGAAGTGTAAAAGGTTCCAGTAAAGTGTTGATGATTTGCACTGATTGTATACCTGAGAGGGCAATGGACACTCAGTGTCTCCAGTGGGCTAGATGTTTACAAAATGCACTAAAAAATCCCTAAGGTAAAGCAGCAGCATTTCCTACCCAAGCACTGCCAACTCCTACCCTGAGCAAACAACTAAAACCTGCTCCACGCAGCCACCTCTACTTTCGGTGGGTTTAAGTCAATTCTGGCCCCACCCCCAGCTTCCTGACTGCGGTCAGAAAGAGTCAGTTTGGATGACGGAGGAGTCAACTTTAGAAACCAAATGCTCTGTGAGTGCCGTGAGTGTGGGTGTGTCTGGAATGATGACTCCATGCCTGGCATTAATTACACGGCATGTTTAGTACTCAGTGCTACATACACCCTTGATATGTCTCATGCCAGAAAGCCTTTAGGGAGAAAGGGTCTGTATCTCACATGATATTTATCCCGACTTCTCACGTACGCAACAACACGACTGATGAGTATTTAGTGTACTGAGAACGCCTTTGTTCACGTGATGGGCGGGCTTACAGTAAACCTATTTTGCCCTTGCATTTTATGGCTCCCTAGAAGAATCTCTGAAAGTGAAACTGACCTGGGAGATAAATTACATCCGGCCCTCTCATTTCACAGAAGAGGGAACTGAGGCCCAACCATCTACAGCAGCCTGCCCAGTGTTAACTGACTCCTGGCCTGGGGCTGTGGCATAGGACTGTACAAAAGCAGAGCAACGGTGCATCTAACCCATTCTGGGACAGCATTGAGGTAACTGCAGCTCTGAGAGACTAGTTAGCTATGTATACCTGTTTACTTAACTAGTATTGATGTGTCCATCATAGGGTGCTACAAAACCCTGCATTTACTGAGTCAGGAGTCAGGGGCTTGACGAACGCGGTATAGTCCAGGCAGAGGACAAGAGGCCTTTCGCTGTAATCTCCCTTCGCCTTGTAGAGGCTAATGCATTATTCCACACCACCCTCTATTTACATTATTCCAGTAACGATCCTTTCAAGGGACTCTAGTTGTGGCAGGGAAAGAAGGACTTGCATCTTCATCTAACATTTTGTCAAGCAGTGTTTCACCTTCGGTGAAATGCAACAACTCTCTTGAGGGCCGGCAATGTAACAGGGCGACTGGACCTCATGGCCCATGCCCTGAGTGATGCATCTGAGCTGATTGCAGCGTCCTCTTCCGGTCCATACAATCCCTCGGTCTCACAAAGGTGAGATATAAACTCAAGCTGTGCTCCTGTGTTCTCGGAGGATTATCAGGATGAAAAGCAACCGTTTCTGGAGTGATGCTTGGCTCTCGGCAGATGCTTGGCACCATTTCTTTAGTTTAGAATTGGGGGAGAGTGTAAAAAGCCTTCACCTGAGGGGATCTAAGAAGGTCGATTCAGGTTGCTCAAAGTGACCAGGTGGCATCTCCGATGTCAGGTTAATGGACCTGAGGGCCACCAGGTAGCCTTGTTAGCGATTCTTGAGAAAGACTTTCCTGCAACTCAGTGTCAATGGATGCAGAGGACTCCTTGGATTATAGTTATTTGTGTGCAGTCTTATTTCACTTCCTATTGTAAGCTCCTCGACGGAAGGGGCTGCGTCTTCTTTACCTCGTTTCCCCTACAGTATCTTACACACAGTAGACACTCAATAACGTTCAATAAATAAATAAGTGAATGGAAACGCCTTTCTAACAGGGACCTCCACAGGGAAGGGGTGGAAGGAAGAAGGGAAAGGAACCAGGGGCTGGAATTTCATGTCTGGTTCTTTCTGAGCCTTTCGGTACTTACTTCCAAAAACCCAGGGAACTCCTTTTCCATGAGTACTCGTAGGTCCTCCTTCGTCAAGTAGCCTTTATCCCCAGCGAATTTGTGAAACGTGAACATCATGGTTTCCATGGCGTGTTCCATTTGAGACGGCATTTTGGTGAGGTCTGTTGAAACATATGAAAAGATATAAAGAAACAGAGTTTACACTAACTTTTTTCTTTAACGTTTTTTAAAATAGATTTTTAGAGAGAAAGGGAGAGGGAGAAATAACAATGTGAGACATATTGATTGACTGCCTTCTGCACATTCCCCTTCTCGCCCCCCTCCCTTCCCCACATCACACAGACAGGGGAGCAAGCCCACAACCTGGGCATGTGCCCAGACTGGGAATTGAACCAGCAACCCTTTGGTGCACGGGATGTCGCCCAACCAACTGAGATACCAGCCAGGGCTACATTAACTTTTTTTTTCATATATATATTTTTTATTGATTTTTTTTTTTTTTACAGAGAGGAAGAAAGAGGGATAGAGAGTTAGAAACATTGATGAGAGAGAAACATCAGATCTGCTGCCTCTTGCACACTCCCTGCTGGGATGTGCCCGCAACAAGGTATATGCCCTTGACCGGAATTGAACCGGGGACCTTTCAGTCTGCAGGCCAACGCTCTATCCACCGAGCCAAGCAGGTTTCAGCTACATTAACTTTTAAGCTGTAAGTAGTGCCAGTCTTTTGAGAATAATTGTAAGGAGGGTGATTAGCTCATCCACTTGATTCTTTCTAGCTGCAAAACTTAGTAAGTCTAAGAACCAATTCACCCCTGGTTTTGGGCCTCCTGCTGATGGAAAATAGGCACCACAGGTATTGATGCTCTGAATGAGGGATTCATCTAGCTGCCCGCTAATTCTGCATAAATCACGGAATGAAAAGACCTCCCATCGTCGGGAAAGGCAGGGTCAGTATCCCTCTTCTTAATGGACAAAGCACCTATTGAAAGAATACATGTTTCATCATTTCTCTTGGCGCCGGTAAATGGGACTCTCAGATATGGTGGAATACCAGCAACCCACACAGTCAAGCCTGGTGAGTAGGGAAACTTCAGCCCACCAAGCATAACTGGTATCCTGGTTCAGTCTAATCCTAAGGCTTCGAAATCTGCTTACAAATCAATTTGGCCTGCTGGGTAGGTATTCACTACTAAAGCTTTGAACTAGTTAGTGATGGCAACAAAGACATTTATTTGCATCTTTGGTAGTAAATGCAATCGTCCCACCTGAATAAAAGCTACCCAACGCTCATTATCCAATTCCTTGAGAAGAAGTAACGGTATAGCCTAACGGTTAGGCCCTAACCCATTTGAGGACCTGATATAATTTGGGCAGAAGGAACAGCAGAGTTACTTTCACAGTCTGGGGTGCAGTGGGAGAGCTAGAGCTTTCATCATGAAGAGTTTAAAAGGAAAAAAAAACACCCCAAACATGTCAGATTATATTCAGGTATAATGATCTAGGGGTAACATGTCTCATAAAGACCCAGTGCTTTACTTGATAGAAGCTCAATGGATTTTGACTTGGTTGGAAGGAATGCTTTGGCCAGAGGAGAGCAGCTTTGGCTGACATCACCTAAAGTCACTCCTGGATAGGAAACGGGTAAACTGGGAGGCTGTAACATACCGTTCCCTAAAGCAACAACACACAAGAACTGGTTGTGAGCACAAGTTGAAGGGAGAGTTGGCCAATGGGAACCCGAGAAAGGCTTTCGGTCTGGTTTCTCCCGCTGACAGGTGTGTTTTCAAAACAGATCCCCAAATGCTGTCTTTTACGGAGGAGAAGGTGGGGTTGGTGAGCAGGAGGATTGAGCAATGACACTTAAGAATAGTAAATTCTACCCCTTAATAGCCAGAGAGGTACGTGAACCAGCACGCTAAAGAATGTGCTCCTCCAGAGAGTGCTATACACCAGAGTGGGGCATGATTCATCTGGCAGGCGGTTCTGTTGGAGAGAGCAGTACATTCCCGCTGAAGGTCCGCTGTGAGAGGAATTCCGCGGGACCAAACACACCCTTCCCCCCGTCTCCCGTGTGGCTTCAGCTGGCAGTGGGCTGGCTTGGCTGGAGGCGGCCTGGCCTGGGTCAGTTTTTGAAGGCCAGCAACGTTAAGACTCTACGGAGTGAGTCACCTATGGGAGAAGAATGTGGGATCCCATCCCAGTTCTGAAATAACTCAGGAAAGGTTTAAAAATACCTGTGCCCACGCTCAGAAACAGAACAGAGTGTAGAGCACAGGGTTCTTCACGACGAATCCCCGAAGATCCCAGAATCTGGAACGGGCTGAGGGACGCCCAGTTCACTTCCTTCACGGGGCAGAGCAGAAGGAAAGTGCCCTGCAAAGCCAGAGTGAGGAGCCCCGAACTAGGAACCAGGCTAATTTAGGAACTTCCAGGAGACACGGGTGGTAAGCTGAGGACACTTTGGCCACTCTTGACTGTCTTCCTCAAACGGGGGAGGACAGTCTGCTCTTAGTCAGCACTAAGGTTTCAGGTCCCAATCCTACCCCCTCCTTGTCTGTGCTCATCACAAAGCAATACACATGTGTCAAACACAAGGCCCGCGGGCCAAATCCAGCCCGCCAGGCCTTGCAATGTGGCCCGCACCGCGCTGTCATCACTGCACTCCGCTGTCAGTTTATGACATTGTCAGTTTATGACTGTTCAGTAAACCATTCGGCCCGCGATTTAGGCTGGATTTTAGATTTTGGCCCCTTCTCTGATTGAGTTCGACACCCCTACAATAGAGCATTCCTCTTGGAAGCCACATCCCTGTCCCACTGGACCCATCCCTTCTCTTTCTCTCCTGTGTGTTCAGCAAATGGGTCGTAAATACAGCAGCCGGCTGACTGTTTGTCTTACATTTGCTACAAGAACGAAGAACAGAGCAGCGACTAGCCAGGACGGGTAAGGTCCTGAAGGTGAAAATAGCTTTGGAAACCAGATGAGATGCCCGCTGTCTCCTCAGTAACCTGGACCCCAGTGGGCGCTGACCGGGGCTACGGACCAGTTAACTCGGTTTTGAAGGAAGAGCCAGCGCATTGGTTTTGCAGTACGATGGGGGGAAAAGAGGAAATGTGAGGATTAAAGCTGTTCTCTTGGTAGCGGATGGGCCATGCAGCTCTTTCCAAGAGCAGCGGTGGCTCCACTGAGTCAGCGCAGCCAGCCCTCCCATCTTGGGCGGGGAGACTGCAGGGCGGGGCCCACGGCAGGGTGGGGCTGGCTGACTGCAGCACTGACCGTTGGTTGCTAAAGCAGCAGTTCAGGGACTTGAACCCGGGGTTCCCCATCCCCTCCACCCTCATGCTCCACCCTCTCTTACCTCCTCATGCAGTAGGGGGTAGGACTCTTTCTTCTAGCTTAGGTACATTTTTCACTGGAGGGCCTTGGGCCTGGGGCTAAGGGGCAGCAGTGTCCTCTCAGTGCCCCAGGTAACGTCCTCTGGCATCTGAAACACTCATTTATTTGTTCACCTGTCTGTCTCTCTACCTGGGATAAGAAGTGTGAATCATTCTGCTCTATCCAGAAACACTAACGGAAGTGTTTGCTAAATGACTGACCGAATGAATCAAGTAATCCCCGTGGCAGGTGTGATCACCCGAGACTGGCTCGCAAACCTGGTAGCTCAAGCTGGGCAGGAGGACTGGAGAGCTGGGAAGGGCTGGGAAAGGGGCCCACAAGGAGGCTGAGCGAGACAGCAGAGTACACAGAAAAGCACATTCCACACGCAGAGGGAAAATATGCGTCCTCCTAAACAGGTCTGGTCAGACCCAGCCGCGACTTCTCTTTCCCTTCTCACTATTGCATTTTCTCGTGTGTTGGTCCGTCCCAATTCCCACTTCATGCCCTCCCAGCTCTGCTCTCTCACTGTGAGCTCTGCTGAATGTAACTGCCTTATTGTTCATTCTTTTTATTTATTTATTTTATTTTTTATTGAATCATTTTATTCTGGTATCTGTATATTTCCTGTTTGCCTGGTCTTTAAGAGTGGAGGTTCGGGAGTCCATGGTGTCTCTGTGTAGTTTTCTCTAAAGAAATGATTCTCTCCACATGTGTAGAGAATTCAACTTTCCGTTTCCGGAGCTCCTACACTTTGCATGTCCTGGTCATGTGTCAGATACAGACACATACACATACTAATTACACAGTGCTTGCCTTTGGGACGTGCCCCAGCTAATGGCATACTATTTAAAAAGATGTTCTAACCTCTAGTTAACTGTTTTGTTTCTTTTCTCACCAGATTGTGGGCTCCCTAACCAAAGTCCCGGTAGCTAGCACCCTGCCCCGTTAGAGGCTGCGTAAGAATCAGTGAGGATGAAATTGATGATAAAGTCAATTTCAATGCTCCCAGGGGCAGCAGGGAAGCAGGAGGCCTCCTCACAAAAGTCTGCTCCTGAGCAATCCCAAATGTTTGCTCTGGGCCCATGCCCAGATCTAGTCCGTGATTTTAAAGAGGATCATTTTCAAGAGCAAGAGGTTGGATTTTTGGATTTACTTTGCTCATCCATACTGTCGTTTTCTTACAGCCCACCCGGAAAATAACTGGCAGGGTGTCGCTAAAAACAAACATCTATCATTTTAAATGTTTGAGGTTTCCTTCCTTTTGCTTCAGAGATTTTGAAAAGAACCACCCCCCCCCGCCCCACCCTTTTTTTTTTTTTTTTTTTGAAAATTAAACCCAGAAGACATTCTTGAACTTGATCCCCAAAGGAAATTAAGAAAAAAGGACTCGGGGCAATGGATCTGGATCCAGCCTGTGTCTCCCACGTTCACCAAACACAAAACTTGCCCAACAAGAAAGCGGGTGACAAAGGAAAAGTTCCAGGAGCAACCCAATGGTGTCCACCCATCTCCTATTCCTTAACCATCCTGCACAGTCAAACAATAGCCATTGTGACAACGGTAGTAAATCCACTGGGTGGTAGTTATCTGGTGAAGGGCTAGGAAGGGCTGACCACTGTCAGAAATCATTCATTCTTGTTGCATTTGATGCGATATTCCCAAATGGTTGCGTTTCCAAGAAAATGAAAAGCTTACAAAAGATCCTAAAACTTCTGGCAGTCCAGCTTTCCCAGCACTCTGAGGGCTAATTTATACATTACAACCCTGAAAAGATTCCATTGTTTTCCCCGACTTTAAAAGACTGGGCTGTGGCCAAGGGCATACCAAGTGGGTAGTGCTCTTAAAAAGTCACATTTTTTTGGAACTGTCCGTGGAAAACAGGGAGGCACCCGGTCTCAGCTCCGCCCAGGCCCAAGCCTGCTCTCACTGGGATTGGTGCTTGAGAGGCTGGCCAGAAGCCAGACCTGGGAGGAAAAGGCTCCTCTGATGTGGATGCAGGAAACATCAGGGAAGAGCATCCATCACCTAGAAATCAGGATGCTTTGTGCCCCGTAGACTCTCAGGAAGAAAATTTGAGGAACTGGAATAAGGAACTCCAAATGGTAGATCAAGGACCATGAAGAAGGAAGCTTTGGGCTGTCGAGGAAGGTATTACCATTTAGAAGAGCTGATTAAGTAGGCGATGGACAGGAATTGGTGGGGGCTGGACAGGAGTCTGTGGGGGCAGGGTTGACGGAAGAAATTGCAAATGAGTTCTAGAAACTCATTCCTGCTTCAACCCCTGGCGTTATCTTTTGCAATTTGCTGAAACACGTTGGAGGCAAAGATCTTTGAGAGGGCGTTTCCATGAACTTGGCCTCACCTGAAGTGCAGGATATAAAAATCCATTGCTGCAGGTTGAAACTCAGACTAGCTGCAGGGGAGTGCGTGCGTGCGTGCGTGCGTGCGTGTGTATTCGTGCGTGCGCCTGGGTGGGGGAGTGGAATTCTGCAACTGTAAGCCTTTTAACAGAAAAGCTGCCTCCCCAGCGAAGCTGCCGCAGCCTGCCAACAAGCGTGAGGCAGATAACCCAGCAACGGTCTATGATGGCCTTGCCCGTCTAATTGCCACCCTCATCCATAGTTCAACTAAGAGAGAGGCCCTCTCTGCTTCAGATTGCCTGCCAGTCCCTGGGGTGACTCACTTCCTCTTAGAAAATGCCCTCCAAGATGGCACGGTTCTCCTTTCCCTTCAGGGAGTGTCCTGTCCAAACCATCTGCAGAGAGTAGCCAGAACCACCAGGGCCACACCCACATGGTCTCACAGCTGAGTCACAGGCCTCCATCCACTCGGAGAATCCTGGAGCCCTTTGTGCTAGCCACGCCCTGCAGAAGGCTCCCAGCTCCCCCAGAGAGAAGGGGCGGGGGGGGGGGGGGGGGGGGGTGTGGGTGGGCTTAATGGATTCCAGAGTCTGGCCTAAAGCTGTGCAGGGTCTGGCCTCCAGCCCTCAGCGGGGCTTACCACGCCCCTGCAAAGTCCTGGTTTCAGTTAGGTGGGGCTCCGCTGAGGCAGGAGCGTGCGGGGTCCAGGCCTGGAGGAGGTGTTATTTATTCTTTTGGCCAAGTTCAAGTGTGGCCGGCCAGGTAGCCAGCACATCTCCGTCTCATTGCACTGGGCCAGATTCATTTGGGTTGGAAGGTCCTTCAAGCCAAGGCTGTTCTTTCCCTATTTCTTTTTAGTTCCATTTGTTTCATTAAAGGCAGCAAGAGGGGAAAACCCTTTCCGTAGAGAAATCAATCTAACACAGTCCTCTCCCCGGCCCCTCCCCCTGCAAAACTGCTTTATAAAGAAATCAAACAGACCTCCCTCCCTCCCTCAGGTCTAGCAGACAAACAGGAAGCACCACCTGAAGCCCAGGGCCAGGGGCTGAGGGTGTCCCTTTAGGAGGGGTACCCGCCAGCTGCCAACCTGCCCAGCCCTCCCCTCCCCAGCCGACCGCAGCCCTCCGGAGCCCGCTGCTCCGGCGGCCCAGGCGGGGGAGGGTTCGAACAGCTGGACGGAGGTCCAAGAGGACCACAAAATAACATGCGGCCAAGACAAGGGCTAACAGCAGGGGGGTTCGCTGAACTGGGGGAGTCTAGTCGGAAAAGTAGGCAAGTGGGAGTCAAGCAAGGGAGGGGAGATCGGAGCCCGGGGCCCCAAAACTTACGTCCTGTCCTAAAGGCGAGTCCCCTGCCCTGGCCTGCGGGAATCTGGGGGGCGGTCTAGTGTGGCCAGAGCACGGATTCCCCCCACCCTTCCTCCCCACCTCCCCCAGGCGCTGGGAGACCCCGCGGAGCCTGGCGGGTGGGCCGGGGCGGCGATCAGGGGTTTTCCCTGGGCGCCGGGCCGGGGTCCGGGGCAGGGACCGCCGGGGGCGGCGGGCGGGAGGCACTCACCGCGGCGGGATCGGCGGGATCGGCGGGATCGGCGGGATCGGCGGCTGCGGGGAGGCGGCGGGACGCGGCCAGTGAGCGGAGCGCGGCGCGCCGGGAGCCTTAGTAGGTGGGGGTGGGGAGCGGGAGGAGCCGGGGCGGGTGTGGGGCTGGGCTCTCACCGCCCCTCTCCTCCCGCCCCTTCCTGCCCCCGCCCGCCCCCCTCCACCGCCCGCCCCCCACACACACCGCCGGGCGCAGCGCTCACACCCTCCTCCTGGCCCCGAGGGCGCGTGGGGACCTGGGTCCCGGCCTCCCGCCCGCTCCCCGGGTCAACATTAGCGTAAACTTCTCATCGGGAATGTTTCCGGACCGCCCCACCCCGGCCGTGCCTTTCCTCTCGGGCTTGGTTTTGGAGAGAGGGAGAGAGTGAATGCGGAAATCCAAGCATCCAGCGGGGCAGACCCGATCGAGGAATTCGTTTCTAGATGGCACTGCAGGGAGGGGCCCGCTGGGGAGCCGGTCCCCTGCGTCTGCACGGTCTGCGCCCCTGGTCTGCGCTGCCTGCCCCGCGGGGGTGGGGAGGGCGGGTGTTGTGGGTCTGGTCACAGCTCCGGGGACCTCACAAACCCTTTGTCGAGAGGGATTTATTCCTTTTAGCGTGTCTGGCTTCTCTCTGGGTCGATAGTTCAGCTACCATTGTTGATAACTGTTAGAACCTGTTTCAAAGCTCTTCTCCCCCCCCCCCCCCCCCCCCCCGCCCCGTATTTGGGCTGTTAGGTCCTTAGCGCCCTTTAGAAGAAATTTCTGGAAGAAAATTTTGCGAAAAAACCTCTGTTTCCTAGCGGATGCCTATCCCTCCCGCTGCCGTTGATTGTGATTGTGGTTTAGGGTGAAAGGCAAACCACTCGCAGCTGTTGGAGGAAAAGGACGCAGCGTCCAGGCCTGGGTTTTCTTTTGTTCCCCCGGGAGGCCCTGGGAGGAGTGAGCGATCCCGAAGGAATGAGCAGACTCAGGGATCCCTTCAAGTGCTGCGACGTGACTCATCCGGGGCTCTTTCTTGCCAGGAAATCCCCGCTTGGATCACAACTCTCATTCCTGCAACCCTGGTGTCCTGGGGAGCAGTTCTTCCACATCTTCCCCGTTGCTTCCGAGTTCTTTCCAGCGGACGGAGTCCTGGATCCCTTTTAGTTCCAGGGAAGATACAGCTGGGTTTGGAATAAACGCCTCAGTCTGATCAATCCTTACTTGATTTCTTTGTTTGATTCACACACCGTTGGAATGTTCAGTATGTTGCTGGGCCCTTGGGATGCAGTCACTCCTCTCCAAGAGCTTCAAGTCCTGTTGAAAGATAGATACGCAAACAATGAAAATCTATGAGTTCAGTGAGTGGTAAAGGACTCTATAGGAGCCCCGCCCATGTGGCTCAGTGGTTGAGCATCAGCCTATGTACCCAGGAGGTCTCCATTCGATTCTGGTCAGGGCACATGCCTGGGTTGCAGGCTTGATCCCCATTGTGGGGTGTGCAGAAGCAACTGATCAACGACTCTCTCATCATTGATGTTTCTACCTCCCTCTCCCTCTCCCTTCCACTCTGGGGGGGGGGGGGGGAGGGGGGAGGAATGTTAGGTTTGACCAAATAATTGAATGGACACCCATCCCCTGAGACCTGACCTTTAGACCACATCATGACAGACATTCCCTTTTGCTTAGCACTTGCTAAGACCACATTCCACTTGCTAAGACCATTATCTTTCCCCTCAGGACCCCCCCAGAGAATTCTCCGCCCAGAAAAAGCCTGCCTGGAGTCCTTTAAAATCTCTGACTCCCTGTCCCTGGGTGCTGGGGTCATTTTGAGGCTCAGCCCATCTGGTCTCCAGATAACCTAATAAATTTATAATTCCTTATCACTTTGGCCTGGTGTGTTCCTCCTTCGGCAACCCTACATATATACACTTAGTGGTCAGATTATTATGATCTCTGAATGCATAATAATCTGGCCACTCAGTGTGTGTGCGCGCGCGCGCGCGCGCGTGTGTATATATATATATATATATATATATATATACACACATATAATACACACACACACACACAAACACACACATAATATGTGTTAGAGGCCTGGTGAATGAATTCGTGAATGGGTGGGGTCCGGCCAGCCTGGCCAGGGGGAGGTGACATGGGCGGTTGGCCAGCCTGCTGACTGGTTGAACTCCTGGTTGAAGGGACAATTTGCATGTTAACCTTTTATTATATAGGGTATACACTGAGTGGCCAGATTATTATTATTTTTTAAAATATATTTTATTGATTTTTTGCAGAGAGGAAGGGAGAGGGATAGAGAGCTAGAAACATCGATGAGAGAGAAACATTGACCAGCTACCTTTTGCACTTTCCCTACTGGGGATGTGCCCGCAACCAAGGTACATGCCTTTGACTGGAATCGAACCTGGGACTTTTCAGTCTGCAGACCGACATTCTATCCACTGGTTTCGGCCAAGTGTACCTTCTTACCAGAGGAGGCACTTGGGAGAATCAGTGACTAACCCGCCAGGGCAAAAGTCCCATGTTGCTAGAGCACGTTGCTAGGGAATGAAGATACCAGTGTGTGTGTGTGTGTGTGTGTGTGTGTGTGTGTGTGTGGTGGTGGTGGTGGTGGGGCAGATCTCTTTCACAGGCTGCTGTGGGGAAAATCTCAAACAATCCTCACAAACTCTCAGAATTTTTATGTGTTTTAAAATTGGTTTTAGAGAGAGGAAGGGAATGGGAGAGGGAGAAACAGAGATAGGTTGCTTCCGCATGTACCCCCACTGGGGATCAAATGGGCATCAGATGGGCAGCCTGGGTATGTGCCCTGGCCGGGACTCTAACCTTTCAGTCAGCACCAGGGTTGCTCAGCGAACTGAGCCACACTGGCCAGGGCAAACTCTCAATATTTATAGTGTAGTTTATAGTAAATGTCCCCTTGCCAAAGTTGCTTCTCCACATGTTCTTATCATAATCTCATGGGGCCCCTTAGCAACTAGGCTGCTGACTGCTTATCACCACAGATGAAGCATGATGACATCGTGGCATGACTTACTTCATTCCTATATCAAAACAACTTTATTTGTTGTCTTTGCCATAAACAAGTACAGTAAAACTCCCCCTAAGTCATAAACAAGTGTATTTGACATCATATCCAACCAATGCACAGCAGTACTGGCAGGTGCATGAAGCTCCAAGTACCTGCCATGCCTATAATCTCTCTGTAGGAGAAGCGGTCCTAGGCAGTTCTTTCTGCAGGAAGCAGTTGTGTGCCTCTTAAACCACATGCACACCGAGACAGCTCTGCCCCCTGGTGACAACTGGTCAGACCAGGGATGGCACCTGAGCCAGAGCTCTGGGGTGGCAGGTGGTGAAGGAGAGACGCACAGAGAGGAGCAGACCAAATGGCACAAAGAGGAAGTGGTGGCATTCAAGTTCTCCACCATGCCTGTGGCACACCCGGGGTACAACGCGTGAGAGCAGGAGGATTGTTCTACCCATGAGGCCCACTTCTCCATTTGGCATAGCAACAACACCCATCGCCCAGTGGTTTTCAATCCTCTTGGGTTTGTGGTGGCAGCAAAGAGGGGAGCCTGTCCACCAGAAATGTGTGTTCTTCCCGGCACAGTGTAGAGGTGTCCTTGGGAAGTGGCTGCTCAGCCAGGGATGTGTTCCCAGTAGCCTCTGCACCTAGGTGGGACTGGAACTAGTCACCAGCAAATGGGACTGACAGTGATGTGTGTCACTTGCAGGCCCAGGTGACTAAGAGGTGACTATTTCACATTCTTCCTATCAGATTTTGAGGCTTGAGGGGTGGGAGAGCCTGGGTTCCTGAATCACCTTTATTGGTCTGGCTCAGTGGTCAGCAAACTCATTAGTGAACAGAATCACATATCAACAGTACAATGATTGAAATTTCTTTGGAGAGCCACAGTTTTTATACTTAAACTTCTTCTAATACCACTTCTTCAAAATAGACTCGCCCAGGCCGTGGTATTCTGTGGAAGAGCCACACTCAAGGGGTCAAAGAGCCACATGTGGCTCGTGAGCTGAAGTTTGCTTACCACGGGTCTAGTTACATGGGTGAGAGATAACCTCAGATTTTTTTTGGGGGGGGGCGGGTTATCTGTTACAGCATAATTCTAATGCATAGAATGGCGTTCTTTTGTCTGGTAGTATTTTTGGCAGCATGCTCAAAAGGATTAAGTTGCATGAATAATACTCTGTTTCCCCAAAAATAAGACAGTGTCTTATATTAATTTTTGCTCCCAAAGATGCGCTAGGTCTTATTTTCAGGGGATGTCTTATTTTTCCATGAAGAAGAATACGGTACACATTTACTGTTAAATGAAAATAAAGGAAATTTATTACCTGTACACAGTACGGTAGTATGGTAGTTGTCAACACAAACCAGACAAACTGTGAATCCTACAGTATCAAGAATTTACTCATTTATTCAATGACAATCATGTCATCATCTTCTGGAACATCATCATAACAATCCAATTCCTGAATTTCCTGGTGAATTTCTTGTGACTCCATTTCTTTCAGAATCAGTGGACCAAATCTCTCATGTTTAGCCTAAGGGGGCCTTATTTTCGGGGGGATGCCTTATATTTCACCCAGAAGGAAACCTGTAAGTATGTCTTATTTTCGGAGGATGTCTTATTTTCGGGGAAACACGGTAGCAATTTTACTGCTTTACTGATCACGTGCACATTGTGACACTTTGAATAGAACAAATTACTGCCCTAGTCACCCTCTCTTCCATATGCTCACAGGTCCTGGCAAATGCATACGATTTCTTAGTTTCTTCATGTGTATCACGTTGTGCCATGCAGTGTAGCTCAGCAGTCTGTCTGCCCGGACACTATGGTCACGTGTGAATCACAGCTGTAGCAAAGGGGAGAGTTCTCTAACAATTCAGGAGCACTAGTAGGGAGTCACTGCGGTCCTCCATGGCACTGCAGTTGAGAACCCCTGGTTTACAGTAGCCTGCATAAGGCTTTGGCTGGCAAACCAAAACAAAAAAAACCCCCAAAGCAACAGACCCCTAGGGTGGCTATACTTGTACACCCTAAATAGGGAAATAGGATTTATTAAACATTTCCCATTGTTTAACATTTAGGTGATTATAATTATTACTGTTATATATAGCAATTAGATATAAGAAGATTGCTTTTGAATGAATACCTTTGCCCACATGTTTATTTTCTTAGGGTAGATCCCTATTGGGGGCCATCTTTTTGTTTGTTTGCTTGTTTATGTGGATCTTAAAGGACGAGTAGGGATTAGCCTTCCTATGGGGGCAGACTGGAAGGAGGAGAGCACGTGCGGAAGCATGGATTTGGGAGGGAGAGTGTCTATTCTGGGAGCTGCCCCAGTTCTACAGGGGAGAGAGCAGAGTCCCTCAGGGCTTTGGATGAGGCTTAGCCTGAGAGGAGGTGCATTTCCGGTGGCCCCTGGATATATTCTTCTGAGGAGCTTGGGGCTCGTCCCTGAAGGTAGCTAGGAGCCACTGAAGTGTTAGAACCTGAGAACAAGTGGTGTTCCAGGCAGGAATTCTGTGGGCTGCGTGAAAGGGAGAGTTATTTAAGCCGCAGATACTCCATGTTCTTTGATGTTAGAATGTGGCCGGGGAGGGCTCGGAGCCACAGCAATGCGACTCCATGGAGCCTATGACTCAGCCCCCTTGTGAAAGGCCGGCTGCTGGGTTTGAACTGATTTCCTCAACAATGTTGGCCAGCAGTGCGCTCTGGGGTTTCCCTAGAGTCCTGTTTCCTGGCTGGAAGCTGCCATGAGGCGCCCTGGCCTGGGAAGAGGGCGTGTCTTCACTTCCTAGCTAGTGCTGTGGGGCCCTCTGGCGGCTGCAGAGTGAGTAGCTTTTTGCGTGGTCGGCAAACTGGGGCTCGCGAGCCACATGAGGCTCTTTGGCCTCTTGAGTGTGGCTCTTGCACAAAATACCACGGTCTGGGCGAGTTCATTTTGAAGAAGTGGTGTTAGAAGAAGTTTAATTGTAAAAAATGTGGCTCTCAAAAGAAATTTCAATCGTTGTACTATTGATGTTTGGCTCTGTTGACTAATGA
Source organism: Pipistrellus hanaki (assembly GCF_964339955.1). NCBI lineage: Eukaryota > Metazoa > Chordata > Mammalia > Chiroptera > Vespertilionidae > Pipistrellus > Pipistrellus hanaki. Next base: position 7,952,643 of record NC_140520.1, read on the forward strand.
GTTTGCCAACCACTGCCCTAGCAGAATTAGAAGCAGGAAGTCTTATCTAGAAACTCAAGGATTGAATTTGGGGCTGGGAAGTGAGATGGAGGCTGTGATTTAAGTTGGCACCTTGCCCTCTTTGCTCATGCCTCAGGTGGCATTTCTCAGGACTTAAGCGGTGGGGAAAATAATGCTTTGTGTCTAAGATGACAAAAAATAAAGATGACATAGAGATGTTAGGCTGAAGTAGTGTTTGGTGCTAGCTGGATCAAAAATCTCAGTTAAGGACTAGAGTTTAACCAGTTTTACTGGTTGGATTTTGAGTGAATTCATTCCAACAGTTTTGAGCACAGATATTCTGAAAGCCAGAGTACCTGCTTATTGGAGGAGGTACTTGCTGGGAACCAAAGGTGTTTTCTTTGAGGTCTCTATTGAACATATATAAGAATGAAAAGGACCGAAACCGGTTTGGCTCAGTGGATAGAGCGTCGGCCTGCGGACTGAAAGGTCCTGGGTTCAATTCCTGTCAGGGGCATGTACCTTGGTTATGGGCACATTCCCAGTAGGGGGTGTGCAGGAGGCAGCTGATTGAGATTCTCTCTCATCAATGTTTCTAACTCTCTATCCCTCTCTCTCTTCCTCTCTGTAAAAAAAATCAATAAAATATATTTTTAAAAAGAGAATGAAAAGGTACCCCAGGTATTACTTATTAAAAATTAACGCCATACTTTATAGTCTACAAAGTTCTGTCTCACATGTTATCTTATTTGTTCTGTATAATCACCCCAAGAAGTATTTTAGATTTTCTCCTGTTAACCTGTCTCATTCTGAGATCACACACTGGCATGTAGTAGGTTGAGGACCAGAATCCAGGCTTGCTAAGATCAGGGGGAGAAGGCTCTGAGGTGTGGTGAGAGGCCAGGAAAGAGATGACTTCAGAAGGCATGCATGGGTGCAGTCCACTGTTGGCAGTGCTGTGCCCCGAGGACTTTGAGGGTGGCGACCAGGCTACTGGACTTGCTAATATGGTTAGGACTTGTGTGACGCTGGGAAAGCAATCCTCACCATGGGGAGGAGAGAGCAGCCCAACTGCAAGGAATCGAGGAGGTTTGTAGTGAGGAGAGGAGGACGGGGTGAGCTAGCATTTCTGAAGCAACTTCTGCTGCCCAGTTGGTATTAATTTATACCTTACTCATCTCCCACATTTGGGTTTCTTCCTCTGCCAGGTCATCTCTTTGTGGGCTAGCTTTATAACGTTCCTGGATCCTTAGCTTTGTTTTTCATATATATATGAAAAACAATTTTAGAGAGGAAAGGAGAGGGAGAGATAGAAACATCAATGAGAGAATCAGTGATCAGCTGCCTCCTGCACCCCGCCCCCCTCACTGGGGACTGAGCCCGAAACACAGGCATATGCCTCTAGCTGGAAATGAACCCGGGACCCTTCAGTCCACAGGCTGACGCTTTATCCACTGAGCCAAGCCGGTCAGGACTGTTTTGCATTCTTATTTTATTTTTTTAAATATATTTTATTGATTTTTAGAGAGGAAGGGAGAGGGAGATATAGAAACAATGATGAGAATCATTGGTTGGCTGCCTCCTACACATCCCCTTCTGGGGATTAAGCCCTTGGCCAGAATTGAACCTGGGACCCTTCAGTCTGCAGGCTGGCACTCTATCCATTGAGCCAAACCAGCTAGGGCTTATTTTATTTTTAAAAAATATTTTATTGATTTGTAGAGAGAGAGAAGGGAGAGGGAGAGAAAGAAACATTGAGGTAAGAGTGAAACATTAATCGGCTGCCTCCTGCACGCCCCCTACTGGGGATTGAGATGCAACCAGGGCATGTGCCCTGACTGGGAATAGAACCGAGACCTCCTGGTTCATAGGTCCACACTCAACCACTGAGCCACAGGTCATGTTAAATGATAAGGTTACAACTAAGTCGCTGTGAGGATAAAATATGAATCTGGTGACAGGAACACTTTTCTTTGCTTCGGTTGCACTCTCAGTAGTAGCTGGGATTACCTGTTCATACAGGTGCTCGAATTCATCGGAACCCAGTTCCCAGCCAGTGCAGACTTGCTTTTCCCTCCGAGTTTTCCTTCTTGACTGTGGTCATCCAAGAATGCGCTCGGTGATGACTGGGGAGATTGAGGGGATTAGGGAAAGCAGAGAAACAAAGCTTGATTTATCGCAGCTGCAGCGTGGGTGTGGTCCTCCCCATCTCTCTGTTCCAATTCCCAACACACCTCTCACCAGGTTCACGGCCAGTACAATAGGGTCATTGTGAGGTGGGCAGGTGAGGCGAGTCACCAGGTCTTCCCGAGGTGAGGTGGGCAGGAGAGCCTCTCAGCCATCACCGGGGCTGGGCCTAGAACTGCTGGTGCAATGCCCAGCTTCATGATCCTTTATATATTTGCATGACTATATATTTTATTTACAAATTTTCTATTGGCTTCTTTTTCTCTCTTCCTCTACTCCTGTTCTTGTTTTATGTATCCTATTTCTTGTATTTATCTGAACATTTTAAAGATACATCCAAGTCCATTGCAGATTGCTCTCTTGTTACCTGGGTGCAGTCTCCCACCTGTTGCATTTACTGATGGTCCCTCATGAGAGGTGTAATGTTTGTCTGTGAGCCCATCTTATTTTAAAATTCATTTTTATTGTTGAAAGTATCACAGATGTCCGCTTGGTTTTTTTCTCCCCCATGAGCCTCTTCTCTGTCCCCATCCTCGCCCCTCCTAAAGCCTTTGCCACACTATTGTCTGTGTCCATTCAGTTCTCCTTCCCTCCATTGAGAAAGTAAGCTCCGTGAAGGTGGGACCTTGTCTGTCTTGCTGACTGTATCCCCAGAGCTATGTCAATGCCTGTAGTAGGGGTAGATATTTAATGAGTGAGTGATGACAAGTGACTTCTCTCCATCGGTCTCAGTAATTTAGAGGTGGTTCCGGTTGGTGTCCTTAGTCATATTATGAATATACCCAAGATGCATTTCTACTATGTACCGTGCTGTTTCCAGTAACTGCTTTAGTCAATTCATTTTACGTTCCTCCCACGCTTCTCCCTCCCTTACACAAACTTACTCTCCAGTGTGTGTTTTAAAAAACATGTTTTATTACTACCAGCAGGATCGGCCTGCATGGGGGGGCAGGGCCGCTGGGCTCAGGCGTGTGTGGTCTGTGAGAAAAGGATGATGACGGGGAAGCCGGAAGGAAAGGGGCTGGGGCTGGAGGCCAGCTCCAAGGGTCTTCAGACAAACTTCTGGGAACGCTTAAAGGTATCGTGGCAAGCTACCGCCAAGCCACCGATGAGATTAAGAAATTCTTGGAAATCCAGCTGCCCATCGGCATTGAGGTCCAACTTCTTCATCATGCGGTCAAGGACACCGGGGTCCTTCTGGTTCTGCAGAGGCAATAATAACAGTAATATTCATCGTATCTTTAGGAATAGCTCAAGATAGCATAGAAGCCTTAACTGCTTTAAATGGATTATGTACATATATACGGGGGTTCTCTAAGTATCCAAAATGCTTTCAGATGAGTTGCCAACATTTTATTCTTGCAAAAGTAGGGGCTCTCGTATTCCCACTACCCAGACACGGATCAGAGGTACTGGCTAAGGGGAAGACCTGAGACTTGAACCCAGGTTTTCTGGCTCCTAGTCCAGGGTACTTCATGTGACAATGAGGGGTTACTCAGTTTTATAAAAACAGTGGAACTCTTTTTCCCCCCTATGTGTTCCATTCGACTCCAATATACAAACTCTATAAAAGTAGAGTGATTTGAAGTGGAAATGGATGCCCTGTTTATCAGCCTTATCTCCCACTCATCCAACCCCCCAACACATGCACACACAGCCACTGGTTCTACATGGCTACTTAAGTGAACTACATTAGAAAGTCAACAGGCACAGGTGGCCAATGGCTACCATATCAAACAGTGCAGATATATAACTTAAAAAAAAAAAAAAAAACATTGGAGAAGGGTCCATTGGACAGGACTGCTCTAGAGACTTTGGAATAGAGTAATAAAATTAGAAATCTTTTCTATGAGGCTATTTACCATTTTGTAAGCTCTTTTCCCTAAGTCAGTGGTCGGCAAACTCATTAGTCCACAGAGCCAAATATCAATAGTACAACGATTGAAATTTCTTTTGAGAGCCACAGTTTTTAAACTTCAACTTCTTTTAACGCCACTTCTTCCAAATAGACTCGCCCAGGCTATGGTGTTTTGTGGAAGAGCCACACTCAAGGGGCCAAAGAGCCACATGTGGCTCGCGAGCTGTAATTTGCCGACCACTGCCCTAAATGGTAGGGAAGTGCTCCCTCTGTCAGGTAATTTGATAACTTTGATCTTGAAAACACATCTTATTCAAAGGAAAAGAGAGAGCAGAACCTTGACTTGTCATTCAGAGCTCAGGCTGAGGCCTCGGAGCTCAGCCTGGGCTGCTATGTGGACCCCCAGCTTGGAGTGAATGAAAAGGAGGCAGGAGTGTGGGGCGGGGGCTAACTGGACCTTCCTTCCTGGCCAGTCTGCAGTCTTGTTTCCTGCTCTGGGTAGCCTGGGGGGTGAGGGCTGGGACCTGTACCTTTGTGAAGGCAGCCAGTTCCGTTTTCATGAAGGTGAGGAACTCCGTCTTGGAGAGGGTGAAGCTGTTACTGTCCTTCCCGGCGTACCTCTGGAAGACGGCAATCAGGGACTCGATGCACCGCTCGGTCTCAGTAGGGCTGGCCATTTTTGTCTTAGGAGAGAGAGGAAAAAAAATCAGGGCTTAGACGAGGGCAATGCATCAAGGACCGGAAGCTGGAGAACACTCCAGAGAATCTCATCTCTTCATTTTGGGTCAAAGCAGTTCCTAAAGGACCGGGTCGTTTTTTAGGGGGCTGAGGGGCCTAAGACAAGCACAGAAAGTTACATCCTGTAAGCTCCCCCCAACCAACACACACATCATGTCATGGTATTCCAGGTGAAATACAGTGAGAGGAAGTATGGAGCATGTGGGTAAGCATGAAAGCAGTAGGCTGCCAAGATGAGAGGAAGGGTAACAGGATCTACTGGTACCTTTGGAACACGTGGGTAAATATATATATTTATTTATATACAAATTCATGTGCATCTCAAGCATTGCGTACAGATTTAAACATGTCCTGTTTTCCAGTCTACTGGGATGAACGGAATGGCAGTTCTTTGTAAAGCAATACTGAATTCCTGGGACGCATGCATTTCTAGTTGAAAACTAAAAGCTATTATTGTGTGTGGGGTGAGAGATCTGAGAATTCTTTTGGATGTTCAAAAGCATCTTTCATATTTTATTTTATTTATTATTATTTTTTTAAAATCCTTACCCCATGATATGATTAGAGAGAGGAAGGTTGGGGAGGGGGGCAGGAAGGGGGAGGGAAAGAGAAGAAGAAACATTAATTGGTTGCCTTCTATATGTGCCCCGAATGGGGACTGAACCACAACCCAGACTTGTGCCCTGACTGGGAATCCAACTGGCATCCTTGTGGGGCACAAAAGATGCTCAACCAACTGAGTCACTCCAGCTGGGCAGCAACCGTGTCTTTTACACGTGAGGAAATGGAGGCATGAGAAGGGCATAGCAGAGTCATCCCTGGAATTTGTCCTCCAGATCTCTTTCTGCAGCCCTCAGCCTTTGCTCCTGCTACTTCCAAATGTCATGAATTCCCACAGGAATGACTGGTAGGACTTCTCTGGCTACTTCAAACCAGGAAGGTTGACATGGGGCTCTCAGATGGCTGCTCACACAGACCCCAGGCCTTCTACAGAGCTGAACCACGGCTGAGGTTGCAGATTCAAAGCCTGTGCTGGGCTCTGCTTTCCCTTCAAGTACACTCTGTCCTGCTCAGTGTGCCCATCATGCTAGTGGGCACCTCAGGGCCCCAGAAGTGAGGAACTGCTGGGCTCCCCCTAGTGGATAAGAGCAGCAACTGCAGACTTCCTGGAACACTGGCGGGACCACACCTTTCCTCTGAGGCTTTATCTGGGGCTTTCATAAGCGTCTACGTGTGGATGGTGACTTTCCCTGAGTTGTACTTCCTGGAGCCCAGAGGTGGAGGCTTTCAGGCCCCATAATTAATGAGCTAGAGATGGATCAGAGCCCTGAGGCTGTGGTGGCTGAGGTCTCCCTCCCTCCTTCCTGTAGGCTTTTCCTTTCCCAGTCTCTCTACTAGGAGATGCTTTACCGCCAGCCAGGTGCCTGCTGCCCACTGGTCTGGGAGAATCTATGAAGCCCTTCCAAAGGCGAGTTCTAAAGCCCTTCCAGAGGCGGACTCTTTCCCAACAGTCACGCTTTTTCTTAAGGAGAGAAAAGTGTTGGAAGGTTCAGGGTTTGGGGGAGAAACACAATGGCATAACCTAGAAACATGTGTTTGCACGACAGCTTCTTTTTTTTTTAAATCAGGACTCCTAGTAAAACAAACGCACTGTCTTACTAATGTGTCAGATGACCAGAACGAGATCGGCTAGGAACAAGACTGGCTAGGAGCGTGTGCCAGATGGAGTAGAAGGTTCCAGACCAAGGGGCAAGGGACTGGGGACCTTTTTATAGGCCCACAGAGGCTCCCTCTGCTCCGTTTCCTTGTGGAATTCTGATTGCGTTGCTTTTCCAGTTTTTAAAGTGGCTTCTGCTTTACTCCCCTCCTCCCCCCTTAACACTGTTCTTGACTGCAGGAATTTGTACTATTTTTGTCCTCTTGAAAACTTGCTATCAGCCACAGGGAGAAACCTCGTTTCTCCTCAGGGGGTAATTTTCCAGAGCAAAGGCAAGCAACACCACGATCACATTACTGACGTGGAATTGTGAAATCTGTGGAGCTGGAGGGGGGTCGGAGACAGTGCTCAGGGCAGGGTGGTTGCTGGAAGGGAGGAGAGCAGGTCTCCTGCCCGGAGGCCAGCACTCCACACAGCTCACGGCATCCTCAGAGTCATATTTGGTGGGAACTATGACAGGGGCAGAATTTTAACAATGCAAACCGACCCTCAACATTTGAGACAAAAAAAAAAGAATGTGAAGAAGTAACACTTGAAAGAAGACTCAAGTACTGAAGTTCTCATTCTTAACCAACACCACCCCCCTTTCCTTCCGAGGACCCCTGGGGGCACCCCCTTCCTCCTCCAGGTTTCCCCTCCTGCTGGTGCTGGCTCTGCCTCTCCAGGTTCCCATGGGACTTCTGTCCGTGGCTGCATGGGAAGGAGAAGAGGAAAGGAGTGGGTGGGGGCCCAGATTGACACCCTGGAGCAGGGGTTGGCCAACGTGCTTTGTACACGGCCGGATGGTAAGTATCAGGGCTCCTGACTCCGCTTTGGTAACGGACCAGCAACCACAGGGACAACTCCTAATGCATGGGCGTGGCCACGCGCCAAATAAAACTTAATTTGTGGATGCTGACGTTGGATGTTCATATACTTTTCACGTATCACCAAGTATTATTCTTCCTTTGATTTTTTTCTCTCAACCATTTAAAAAGGCAAAGCCTACTAGTAGCTGGCGACGGGAACAGAAACCCCATTGGGTCCCTGGGGGGGAAGTTTGCCCACCTCCCTGCACCAAAGAGGAGGCAGGTTCTGGAGGTGGCTTCATTGCACAGCTAGAGGAGTCAAGGATTCAAGGTGGGGGTGGCAGGAGCTAAGGGGGCACACAGGTGGCGCAGTGAGCGCCTAAAAGAAGGTGGAGGGAGGAAAAAAGAAGGAAGGGAGGGGCTTAGCTGGGTAGGGCTCCTTCCACATTCTTGGCTGAGGTTCCGCTACGGGGACGGGCTTGCTTCCGTCTCTGTCCTGGCCTTTTGCCTTGAGTTACCGAAACTTGGATTTTCCCAGGGTTCCGACGGCTGTTCTGAAATGGGCCCTTCCTGGTCCCCTGGAACAGCCGCTCACGGAACCCACCCCGGTCTGCGATGTGGCTCCCGGCTCTGGGATCCCGAGGGCCGCAGCCCCAGCAGGACCCCCGCCCCTCCCGGCCGGTGGGACCCGAGCAGCCGCCGCCCGGCTGGCTGTGTATCCCCACCCCTCAGCCAGAGCCCCGTCTTCCCCCGGAGAACAAAGCATCTGGGGGGCCAGCCCCGGGCTGTGACTCCGGGCAGACCGTTAGGGCTGTCCCCCTTCCGTCCTCTCTCCTCGGTTCCCTGCCACGTCCACACAGAACCCACAGACCCAGCCCGGGGGGAAGGATGGCTTTTTTTCCTTTTGATTTCAGAGGAAGAGACATAAAAGCGTCGGGCTTACCGTGTCGAAGTGGAGCGAGGGCAGCGGCTGTGAGCGGGAAGCGGTAAGGCGAGCTCTGGGCTGGGGCCCCGGGTCCAGCCCGGTCCCCGCCGGTCCCCGCCCCGAGCGGCCTGACTCACTGCTCCCGCCCCGCCCCTCCCCGGCCCCGCCGTGCAGATCCGGACTTGTCCGCCCCACGCACACAGGAAGCCCATCTGAGCCTCCCACAAGCTCGCTCTCTGCTTGCCCTGTGATCCTTGGGCCTTTTTCACTTTTTTTTTGCATTAGAAGCTGTACCGGCCATGTCCGTGGGAGGGTCTTTTCCTTGGAGGAACTCCTCCTGTCCCTCCAGGCCGGGTGCCCAGAAAGACCCCGGTGAAATCAGGCGGCTCGGGGCGTGGCCCGCTTTGCAGAGCAGAAGCTCCCTGGAAGCGGGGCGTCCGAGGACCGTTAGCAGAGCGGGGATGCGTGCCCAGTGGGGCACCTCGCTCTTCAGCTTCTCTTCAAACTGGTAGCCGTTTAACAATCACAAACTTCAAACCCCATACAAACGGACCCAGCCCCAAGGCCTGTGTGTTTGAGTGCCCGCCCTCTCTCTCATTAGACAAGCCATTTCCTAATTCTGAGCTGTGGTTTTCTCAAGGGTAAATTGGGGATGATAATTAAGGAGATCATAAACTCAAAAGGGCCCTTTACATGGTGAGTGTCACAGAGCGCGAATGACTACCCGTGGCATTGCTGTGGGTTCCGCAAAATGTGCCTTGTACACTGTGCTCAGCTGATGCTGGGTGTCAGGAACCCTCTAACCAGCAGTTCTCAACCTTCCTAATACTGGGACCCTTTAATACAGCTCCTCCTGTGGTGGTGACCCCCGACCATAGCATTTTTTTCGTTGCTACTTCATAACTGTAATTTTGCTGCTGTTATGAATCGTAATGTAAACATCTGCGTTTTCCGATGGTCTTAGGCTCTACAGCAGCGGTTGAGATTGAGAACTGCAAGCAGGGTTGCCTAAGACCATCGGAAAACACAGATATTTACATTATGATTCATTAACAGCAGCAAAAGTACAGTTATGAAGTAACAATGAAAATAATGTTATGTGGTTGGTGGTCACCACCACATGAGGAGCGGTATTAAAGGGTCGAGGCATTAGGAAGGTTGAGAGCCACTGCAAGCCCGTCCCTCCTCTCACTTCCCATCGCCTCTGTCCTCGCAGCCGCCCTCATTCCTTCCCTCACCTTTGAGATGGCATCTTCCGAGCAGCCAGAGTCCCTGGGCAAGCAGGTTGGGGCTGTTTCCACTGTTGGCTCTCCTCCACTGTCTTCCCAATTTATTTATTTGTTTTGGAAATGTGTATTTATTGATTTGAAAGAGAGAAAGGAAGTGGGGGTAGAGAGAGACACCTCGACTTGTTGCTCCACTCACTTATGCATTCATTGTTTGCTTCTTGTATGTGTCCTGACTGGGGATCAAACCTGCAATCTACATGATCTGGACAGTGCTCTAACCACTGATCCACCCAGCCAGGACCACACTTAGTTTTCTCTATGTTTTCCCAGATATCTTTCCCGCCGATGGTTGGGAAACAGTCAAGTCCTCCTCAGAGTTGTTTTCCGGTCCTTAACTGTTGTTTCGCAGTTGAGACTTTTTCTCTTTCCCAATGAGCCACAGGAAATTATCACATGGCACGTTACATTTCCACTCCCGAAAGGCCACACACTCTCAGATCCGTGTCCAATCTGTTGTGATCCGAATGTGTCGACAAAATATTCTGGGTGGCTCTGTATTGCTTAATCTTCGTCTACATTCTTCATCTTGGAATTCAAGGTCCTTGTGGTGTGATCCCAGCTGCTTTTTTTCATTCTCTCCCTTCATTCGCTGTGAACAGGGTCACGTGGAACTTGTCACTGTTGCCTGTAAGCAGGGTTGACCTTTTAGCCAGTTCCCAATGGAAAGGCCACAGTAGTTGTGAAAATGTTGAAATTCTTCTCAGCCAGTTGCTGAGTGGCCTTTCTTCTTGCCTGAATCCCGAGTGCCATCGGTAAGAAGCCTTAGCCAGCCCTGCCCTCTCCTGAGCAAGGAACCCCCACAGCCAAGTAACGAGGGTCAGTTAATGCGTGGTGTGGTGAGGGCCTCTTGGACTTGCTGCAGCCATGCAGCCAGGCCACTATTCTGATTGGTCAGTGCTAGGTCATGTTTTGAACATCTTCCAGCCCCTAAGAGCCCCACAATTTCCCACCTATTTTTTTTTTTAATAGTCCTCCCCCAAGGATAAGTATTTTTTTAAATTAAATCTTTGTTGTTGATAGTATTACATAAGTATTATCTATGTTCCCCTCTCCTCCCATTGACCCCCTTCTAGCCCCGCTCCTGCCTCCCCCCACTGCCCAGGCCTTCACCACCCTATTGTCTGTGTCTATGGGTTATGCATATATGCATACAAGTTTTTTGGTTGCTTAATCCCTACCTACCTACCCTCTCCCGCCTTCCCTCTGAGATTCCGCAGTCTGTTCCATGCTTCTGTGTCTCTGGATCTATTTTGTTCATCAGTTTATTTTGTTCATTTAGGTTCTATATATGAGTGAGATCACGTGATACTTGTCTTTCTTCGACTGGCTTATTTCGCTTAGCATACATAATACTCTGTCATTCCATACTGTCTCAAAGAGTAAGAGATTGTTCTTTTCCACAACTGCATAGTATTCCATGGTATAACTATACAGAGCCAGGGAGTCTTTATAGTTTGGCATGTGAGAAAGAGCTCGTTGGATTTGTTTTTAACAAGTGGGAAAGTCACATTCATTTCACTAAACAGGCCTCTTTGCACAAAATCTGCTTAACGGTGTACCATATATTTACCAAAATGCCATGAATGAATTACTCTTCACTCTTTTTCTTATTTATGCAGAAATTGGCTTTTAGGCCCACAAGTTGCAGCCCCAAATGTATGTAACCTCTTCTGACCCACAGCCAGAAGGGGTCCAGTGGACCCGTGGTGGACACTGGCCACGTTTCCCCGCTTGAACCACAGACTGTGGGATGGACTCTTATCACAGTGTTTACACAACATTCAGCGGTGCTCTTGGTAGGAACTTCCATTACCCCTCCCCCATCAAACAAAACATTATTGTAGCAGTAACTCCTGCTTTGATCCCTCTGGGTTTTTATTATTTTAAGGTGTGGGGGGTGTTTCTCTCTTTTCTGAGTCCCGCACAGAAAAGGAAAACAGGTCAGGTTCCTGAGTGGAGGAGCTGGGAATTAAGAAATTAAAGAAAGAAAAATAGAAATAAAACGCAGAAACAAATTTAAAAGCTGGGAGCTGGGTGGGATGCCATCCTCTCTGATGGAGAGGCAGGACAATGACCACCCCTCACAGCGCATTTATTTTATACCCCCCAATACCAGTAACACCAAAACTTAGGATCAAAGGAGCTTATTTGCATTCTTAAGTAGGCCCTAGCATTCCTGTTGCTTGTCTGGATTTACATATCAGACCTGTCCCAGCCAACGCCTGGGCTGATATGAAGTCAGAACTGATAACATGTCCAGTCTTATTGGGGATGCATGATCCCAGGGCTTGGCTCTGCCTATCGCCCTGAGTTCAGCTGACGATAATTAAAGAAAATGCCCATGTGCCTTCCCAGGTGCTGTCTACATCAAGGCTTGTGTTACTCAGACCACTGAGGCACTCAGTTAAGTTTTTGTTGGGTGAATGGATGATTTTTATGCAGCAGAATCTTGGAGCTGATTCCCTTGGAGATCCAGGAACAGGGGCAGGGTAAGAACTTGGTTTCTTGGCTTTCCTCAAATACTCGCTCATCTGACAATTCAGCAGGGCCGCCAGGTCTTCCTGGGGCTTTCCTGCTGGCCCCTTCCGCCCTCACCCCGTCCAGGGGAGCTGACCACTGTCTCCTTAGTACCGTGCACGGAGGTCCTCGACTGGGTCGGGCAGCTATTTATCTGCACGTACATCTCTTTTTGCAGAGGCTGCCAGTTCCCTGAAGACAGAGGCCATATCTGACTTTTTCAAAATCTGCCACCCACAGCACAGTTTTGGCTTCCAATCTGTAAATCTCCCATGACTGTACATTTCAACCTTTCTGTTCTTCCTCTTTATGATCGTACCTATCCAACCAAGTGCTTCAACACTTTATAGTGAAGTGTTTGCCTTAGACATTGTAGATATGTCTATAGTATGCACATTTTAATTTTCTCTCTTTAAGGTAATTGTTATTACCTAAAAAGCAATACAGACTTATTATTTAAAAATTTCAAATATGCTGGAGCGAAAAGCAAAAGCTTCGTATCCCCTTAAACCCACAGGGCTTTGTCATTTATTGAATATTTTTTTTAATTTTTATTTTTTCTTAAAATATATTCTATTGATATTTTTACAGAGAGGAAGGGAGAGGGATAGTTAGAAACATCAATGAGAGAGAAACATAAATCAGCTGCCTCCTGCACACCTCCCACTAGGGAAGTGCCTGCAACCAAGGTACATGCCCTGGACCAGAATCGAACCTGGGACCCCTCAGTCCGTAGGCCGATGCTCTATCCACTGAGCCAAACTGGTTTTGGCAGAGTTAATAGTTTTTGATAGAAGACAAGTCACTTCTTAGGTCTGTGAATCAGCAAGTCTGCTGAGACAGAAAGCGTTGAACCGACACACAGGAGTTAAATGCTGTGGCACATTCTTGTGTTTCAGCCTAAGTTGGCAGCATCTCTGAAGCCTGTTACCTCAAATGTTGCTTTGGTTTCTGGCTGCTTCCTTCAGCCTCCCCCTCCTTATTTCCCTGCCCAGCCACAGCTCCCCTCCCTCCACAGAGAGTGGCTCACCCCTTCTCCGCCTCCACCCCCAGTAAAATTTCCCTCCGTTGCTTAGTCACCTCTTGCAAACAAACCCAGCCACGCCCAGGAACAGGATTTACCTGTTTCTCAGTTCCTCCCGCTGCTGAAACCCGCTGCGATGTGCCAATTATTACCCAGAGTGCCCGAGTGGCCTCCCCTTGTGGTTTGGTTGGCATTGTTTAGGGAAGAGAGAAAAGCAAATGCTCTTCTAGAGCAAGACGGTGTGAAGTTGAAGAGGGCAAATTTAAAACATGAAAGAAAGCAGGCTTAAGAGGCTCACAGTGGCCCTGACTGGTTTGGATAGAGTGTTGGCCTGAGGACTCAAGGGTCCCGGGTTCGATTCCAGTCAAGAGCAAGTACCTCGGTTGTGGGCACATCCCCAGTAGGAGGTGCTGATGGATGTTTCTCTCTCATTGATGTTTCTTACTCTCTATCCCTCTCCCTTCCTCTAAAAAAAATCAATAAAATATATTTTAAAAAGAGGCCCACAGTGTGGGGGATGGGAAGATTAATTCAATGCACCCTGTACCCCGTGCGTACCTGTGGGGGGTTGGGCATGAGTAGGGCCGGGTGCCTGCTTGGGCCTCCTGTTGTGGTCCCATGTGCCAGGAGGAGAGAGGGACCTCTCTGTACTTGTGTCCCTGGATTTTATTTCTTACGGAGAGTGACTCTGTCCCTCCCCTCTGGGTCAGGCTAGTCAGTAATGGATCTAGTTGTGGACAGAAAACCATTGTGGTTTTGATGGTCTCAGTGGAAAAAATGACGTTTGCTCCTGTAGGATTTGGGGCCTGGAGCGGGGTAGAAGCTCAGAGCCACTACCCAGGAAGTGACTCGGGGTTCTGCTTTTCTATCTTCAAGTGAAGTGAGTTCTGCTTTCCTATCTTCAAGGAGAGCTTGCCGGGAGGTCTGAGGGTGGGTCCCTGAGTAGAGCTGCTAAGGGCTCACAGGACCAAGCTGGGGGTGTGGTGTGGGTGTGGGTGGTGGTGGAGGTGATGGGGGTGGGGTGGTGGTTGGGGGAATTTGGGGCTGGGAGTGGGGTGAGAATAGGGTGAAGGGACAGGGGGTAGGGTGGGGTGGTGGGGCGGTAGGGACTGAGTGGAGTGGGGTGGGGAGGTGGTGGGGAGGTGATAGAGTGGTGGGGTGAGGTTGAATCTACCTCTGAAGGCTCTAGGTTCCACTTGATTTCTGACCTAGGACACCTTAGTAGCCAGAACTCTGATTTAGAGGTAGAATACCACCTGTTGGCACAGATATTTGGAGGCTACTAAAATGCCAGGAGGCCTTGTCTTGGGAAGCTGCCAGAGGGAAGTGCTGTCATGGTACCTCATCCCCACCCCCACCTTCATTGCCCACAGTCTCAGAAGGCAGCAGCCCCTGGGACTTCAGCTGTGGGGAGGACAGCAGGGGCTGACATTGCTGCAGGTGCAGGCTGGTGGGGGGAGGGTGGGGCAGACACTCCTCATTCATTTCCGGTTTCTCAACTGTGGAAGAACGTATGGAATTGCAGGGATTTTATGAGGCCTTAAACCTTCAGTATACCAGGAAAACTGATCATCAGCACTTACCATCTGGACCCAATACACCCCTCATCTATCATCTACCTATCTATCTTTGAATCATTTTATAATTTATGAAAGTAAAGACTAGAAATCTTACCATTTACAATAGTATGGATGGACCTCGAGGGTATTAGGCTAGGTGAAATAGATCAGCCAGAGAACGACAAATAGCATATGATCTCACTTATAGGTGGAATCAAAGGACAAAAGGAAGGAACAAAACAGAAACAGACCCATAGACACAGAGAACAGACTGATGGTTGTCAGAGGAAAGGGGTGTGTGGGGCTGGGTGAAAAAAGGAAAGGATTAGGAAGTACAAATTGGTAGTTACAAAACAGTCATGGGAAACAGAGTTAAATGAATAAATGGCAATCAATATGTGCCTATCTATGATTGCTTTAAATATAAGTGGCGTAAATGCTCCAGTCCAAAGATGTAGGGTAGCTGAATGGATAAGAAAGACCCTGTGTAGATATGCTGCCTAGAAGAGACCCAACTCAGAACGAAAGATGCCCACAGACTAAAAGTGAAGAGATGGAAATGATGACCCGTGAGCACTTTCTGAAATACAACCTCCATTACAGATGCACGTGAGAGGATAGAATCTTTCATCCATTTGAAGCTCCGTGAGGGAAAACAGGGTGTAACCTCACTGTAAGCCCCTGGGCCAGGGCAGTGAGGTGGAGGTGGGTCCTTTCCCCAGTCCCTGTTTCCTAAAGATGCATCTACTTGGGACTTCGCAGTCAATTCACCACAAGGTGGCGAACAAGCCCCAGGCATGAGGTTCTGAGGCCCACACACCTCCCCGGTTCTGGATGGCCCCTTCATGACCTGCTGTAAATGTGGGTAAAGACACAGACTCCATGGAACATCTGGAGGAGGGCGTGATCCCAAATATGGAGAGAACTTAGGATTCATTCATTAGGGTAACACCTATGGAGTGAGTGCTTACAGTTGGCTGGATGTAGGGAATGTGGGTGGAGAATAAGACAGAGACAGCGTTTGTGGTCGAGTGGAGTTAGCATAACTAGTGTGGTCTGTGAAAAAGGAAAGCTCCCTGCAGTGCCCATGGTCGTGGCACCGATGGCAGGAGACCGCCAGGTCATTTCACGGTGTCAGCTTTCTGGCTGCAGGTCCCCAAAGAAAACATCAGTTATCTGGTCCTTCTGATAGGAAAGCAAGATGTCATCTTTTACATTTTTTTTTTTTTTTTTTTTTTTTATGAAGAAAGATAGCATTTTGTAGAATTAAATTTTAAAAGGAATGCCTCCCATGGGGCTTTATAAGAGCGCGCACCTCCTGGTGAAACGGACAAAGTTCTCGACAGCGTTTTGGTAACCAAACCAGGGGTGACGTTTACATGTCTCTCTGTGTCACGAAATAAAAGGAATGTTCCGGAATGACATAGACACACGCTCGAGTGCTTTGTGGGGCACTGGTTTCCAAGGGTTGATCCTCCCAGTCCTGCTGTCCTATTCAAAATCAATCATGAAGACAACACCATTTTCTCAGGCCCCTCAATTTAAATTAGATCTCTCTGTTGGTTTTTTTTCTCATAACACTTAGCATAGTTTGTAATTATGTATTAAACATTTTTTTAAAATGACTATCTTCTTTCATCCGACTGTATTCTCTATGAGGTGAAGAATTATATCTGTTGTGTTCATCATTATACACCCTGTATGTATAGTTCAGTAGCTGGTCAAATGTTGAATTAATAGATAAACAAAGTGCCTCCCAAGGATTTGATATGACCCTAGGCCCAAAATAGTAAACACACATGTACTGAGTACTTACTAATGCTAGGCGGTTTGCATATATTTCTTTTAAACAAACTTTTTATTCCTTTTAAACAAACTTTTTTCCCCGCTTTTAAACAAACTTTTCTTTATTCCTTCTAAATAAACTTTTTTTTTCCCCTTTTAAACAAACTGTTTAAAAGGAATAAATGGACCTGTGGGTTATTTATCTGTGTATGCTCCTATGGATATTTTTGACCATGCCTTTTGGTGCCTTTCTGTTGGGTTCTGTATCTGAGGTGGAATTACTTGGCCATAGGGTTTGCATATGCTCAGCTTCAGTAGATATTGCCCTATCAATCTCCAAAATAATTAATATATCAATTTATGCTCCTGCCATCAGTGTGAGAGTTCTACTTGCTCTTCCTCTTTGCACACTTGATATCATCACTTTTTAATTTCAGACACTTGATATGTCCTCACTGTGATTTATTTTGCATTTACCTAATATCTAATGAGATTGAGTGCCTTTTCATCAGCTTTTTTGATGTCCTCTTTTCTGAAGTGCCTATCATGTCTTTTACTTAATTTTTTTAATTTTTAATTTTTATTTTTAGAAATGTGTGTGTGTGTGTGTGTGTGTGTGTGTTTTGTTTTGTTTTTCTCATTGACTTACAAGCATTCTTCGTATATTCTGGGTACTAGTTTCATTTTTTTTAATTCTACATAATAACCCTGTGGTTTGTTATAATGAT
This sequence comes from Pipistrellus hanaki, assembly GCF_964339955.1. Taxonomy (NCBI): domain Eukaryota; kingdom Metazoa; phylum Chordata; class Mammalia; order Chiroptera; family Vespertilionidae; genus Pipistrellus; species Pipistrellus hanaki. The sequence goes on from NC_140520.1 coordinate 7,969,758, forward strand.
ATTTTACACAGGCAGAGAGCTTAAGTTGGGGAAATAACACTCAAAGAACAATTAGTGAGTAGTACCAGCCAGTAAGCATTAATGTATTTATCTGGGCAGTACAGGCTAGGAATGTGATGTAGTCGTTAAAAGATCAGTGACTCGTGGGAAAAGGTAGGACTTAATCTAGGACTTTAAGGACAGGTATGATTGAGAAAGTAGAGAGGATTTTGAAACGCTTCTCAGGGAAGGTGAATCACAAATGCAAACTGTGGAGTTGGAAGTAATAATTCCGTGAACACCTTGGCTTTGAATAATTCTTTGCAGTACTTTAGAGTTGGATTCTTCATTAGGGCAAGGGCATGTCTTTTCCATTCACCAGGGCATGTCCAGTGCCCATCAGTGTCTTGCACATAGCAAGTGCTTAATGAATACGTTTAAATGAAATAATTGAGTGAAATTGGTCCCAACAATGTTCCCGCCAACATTGTGAGACAGGATTTAAATGATCAAGGTCAGGGTTAAAAGACAATTAGATGACTAATCTGATGCCCTCAGTAAGAGTTGTACATTTCTAAATTGTAATTAAAGGAATATTATAGAGAGTCTGATCAAGTTAGACGCAATGTGATATGTAGGAAAGTGGAGTCTGTCACAGAGAGGTCTTGAAACGAGAGATGAAACAATGACTTGCAAAATTCTCAAGTGATTAAATGAAGGAATTGACTGGAAGCAGGGGGACCAGCTAAGAGGCTATGACCATGATATTGGTACTTATTCACTAAACATTTATTGCCATGATAGCATATATCTGATGCTATGCTCCATACTAATGCAGAATAGCAAGACATGTAAGTGGTGAACCTTGCCATCAAGGAGCTTATGGTCTGAATGGAGAGCTAAGATAAACATACAAATAACTGTAATTCAAGGAAGAAAAAAGGCTTTAAGTAGAAACTATGGAGTTAAGGGAGGAGGACAACGACTGTTTTGTGGGGACCATCAGGAAAGGTTAAGGTAGTATTCTATAGCAGCATTGCTGCCTGCCTCTGCCTTCCTGCTCCCTTGGCCCTCACTATCATACTGGGATGATCTCATGTATTTATTGTTGCACTTGAAGTTTGGGTCTCCCCTCCCTCATTGGGTAAAGAGTACTTATTTGTTTTGTCACTGTTGTCCTTCTAATGCTTCACCCAGCATATGGAACTAGTATGGTTTTTCAATAAAATCTTGGGATGAATGAATGAAGTGGCATTAGAGTTGGATTCCATGGGACAAGCAAGATTTGGATAAAAATCTGTAGGAAGAAGGGAGAGACAATATTTTTAGGTGGAGGGAACTTGAAGTCATAGAGGGAGAATGAAAGCTGGATATAGAAGATGGGTTTAAACAAGAACCTATTGAGATCCTATAGTGAATTTATTATTCATGACCTTTGTTATTTTTATGGTCCCTGATATATATATTGCCAAATTGCTGGCCAAAAGGGATGTTTAGTTTATGCTCAAATATATGTTCTTCTTTTTGTGTGAATTGTCTCATGTCTCTTGCTCATTAAGAGAATACTTTTTTTTAGGTAGGAATATTCCTTATGTTCATTCATGTTTGTAGGTAGAATGAAAAGATCTGAAAATGTTGAGGGGGAGGAAATGGAGAATATTAGATTCTGGAAGAGGTATGAGTTGAAGTGGAAGAAAATTGAGCCTCAAAAGAAGAATACAATGGAAAATGGGGTATTTTTGGCTTCAAGAAACCTGTGATATCTACTTTATTCCTTTTCTATGTCATAGTTCTTTTAAGAAAACAGAAATTGCTAAAATTGTTTTGTTTCTGATTAATGTCTTTAAGGCTCAATGGAAAACAAAGGGGGAAAAATGAACCAAGAAAAGGTATTGATCATCAGATTGTTTAATTGTTAATTTTAATACAATGCCCTTAGCAAGCCATGTGGATAAACATTTTGTAGACCTAGTAGATAGTTGATTATAAGATCTTCTTGTGGAATCAAGCATACTGTAGATTTGTATTCTCTTTCCTCTTTATAATTATTCTGATTGCTAATTTGAGCCAAAAACTATGAAAAGGCTGGGTAAGGTGTGGGATATAATAAAAGTTTGTTGAGTGAATAAATGAATGAATGAATATGTAGCATAAATTTAGTTGCAACTGGACATTAGTAAAGAAAGTCATAAATCTATTTTAATTGGGTGCTAGATATCACAATTATTTTAAGTTATGGAGATATCTGAGATTATTTTGAGGGATAACATTTCAGAATAAACTTAAAATCTGTTTGAAAAGTATCACAAAACAGAATTATCTACCACTATGAATTAATGATATTTTATGATGGTAAGATAATATTGTAGAGTCACATCTGTCCTATTGCCACATTATAAAAAGCCAATTAGTCAGCTAAAGAAATTGGCACCTGTTAAAATGTGAAGAGGATTTTTCCATTTTTAGTGATAGGTAAGTTGTGATAAATTATCTCTTGACAAAGTTCATTTTAACACCTGGCAATAGCATCCTATGATAGGCTGTTTGCTCAGTGTGACATTTCTTTGGTGGTAGCTCTGTCTGCTGAATACTTTATTATTTGCTCTTGTGAAAACTTAGGAAGGAAATTTAAAGGATTATTCATCTGCATCTGAGTGTGTACATGTGCATGTTGAGGGTGATCCAGAGGGAAGAAGTTTGGGGCATGTTGAGTCCTGGGACAATGATAAGGATTCGTTGCTTTGTAGTCTTGTTCCTCTCTCAGAGAGTGGCCTTGCTTATCTTCCAAGACCTGGGGAGCTGATGTTTGCTATGCTTCAGCAAAATCCTAACCAGGCAGAAGCTCCCTGGTGTACTATTGCAATGCTTGGCTCTTGTTGGAAAAGACAGGAAAATCTGAGATCTCATTGCTGAGCTGGTGATGGCAGAGGCTTATCCCCTGGCTGTCTAAGCGTGGTTTTGATGCTCCTCGTTGGTTCTGCCTGTTTGCTGCAGGATCTCCTGGAGGTACTTGTACAGTGGACTGGAATAGACTGCACTGCTCTCTGCTGAATAGGACTCTTCATTCCTCTGAGTCCTCTCTTCAAGGCCTGCCTCAGGGACTGAAGAATTGTGTCCCTTCTTGGCTGGAGTTTGTTCTCCTGCCAGCTCTTGGAAGCCTTTATCCTCTTCCTCTAAGGTGAGAAGTTTCTCGGTTTCGAGGTGTGTCTGGGACTCTGGGGGCTCACTGGGCTCCACAGCTGGACCTGGGCCTTTAGTCCCCGAGCCCTGAATCTTGTGCTCTTTGCCTTCAGGCGGTTCCCGTTCCTCGGTGAGCTGCTCATCCTCTCCTCCGACTGCCGCCTGAATTCTGTTTTCCTCACCCAGTACTACCTGTGTCTGGGTGTCTGGGTTATCATTGGGACTTCCTTGCACAGATGCTTCGTGTGAGTCTGCTTGACTCTGGGAATCCCCTTGCATAGGCAGGTCCCTTGTCTCTGAGCTGCTGTCAGCATCCTCTGGAGCCAGGCTGTTGGGGGTTTCAGAAGACCCTTTATCCTTCTGTGTGACTGTTGGCTCCTGATCTTCCCCCCGGAAACCAACCTCCTCCTTGACAAGCTTGTCTTGAGTCTTGGTGACCCTGTTATTTTCTCCTCCAGACCTGTTCTCACGTGGTGACGACTCCCACATTCTTTCTCCTGCTCCTGGTATCCCTTCTACTGCAGGGGCATTTTTGTTGCTCACAAGTGCTTCTGCTGTCCCTTCCTCTGCATCTCTTGCCTCTTCTCCTGGGGTGACTGCTTCTTCAATTTCAGGATGATTCTGACCTCCTCCTTCTGAGCTTAACTCTTGTGTCTTAGAACCTTCTCCGTTATCCCTTTCTTTTGCTGATTCCTGGAGTTCCCATCCTGGATACTTGCCACCCTGTGCTTCCTCTTCCAGGGCTGGTGGCTGAGACTTTCTTCCGCTTTCTTCCCTCCCTACGATTTCCTGGGCCTCAGGGCCTCTCCCCTCTTTTTTTTCAGTTCTCACATCAGGCGTTCCTGAAACACATCTGCTGTCATCGTGGACTGACAAGTTGCTTGTTTCCTGTTCTTTTTCTTGTGCTGGGGGTTCTTGGGTCTCAGGTGTTCTGCCGTCACTCTCTGGCTCAGCTGCGTTCTTGGTCTCCGGGGGTGTCCTATCAGCATTGTTTCCTGGTTCTTGAGTCTCGGCTGTTCTACCATCATCCTTGGAATCAGTTTGGTCTGGCAGGTCTGCGTCCTCTGAACTCGGTTTATCTTTTTCTTGTTGTGGCTGTTTTTGTGGGTTAGAGGGTTCCTTCACAACCTCTCCTGCTGCAACTCTCTCATCTTCAGGGGGTCTCTGTGTTGTTTCTTCTGGGGGAGAACTTTGGGTTCCCAAGTTCCCTTCCTGTTCTCCAATCTGACCCCTTGTCTTAGTGTCACTTTGCTTCTTCGCTGATTGATCTTCTTCCTTGGGAGTCTCCTTATCCTGTCCCTCCTCCCCCTTTGTGGGACTGCCCTGCTGCTCCGATCTTGCTGTTGGCTTATTTGTCTCATTTTCAGCCCCTTTGTCTCCTGTTGATGCTACTCCTTGGGTCACTTCCTGACTCTGTCCATCTCCTTCCAGGTGTTGTTGGTTCTTCAGTTCATTGTGCCCAGAGGCTTCTCCTGGCAGTTTGTGAGTCTCGGTGTCTCCCTGTGGTTCCACCCTATTGTATCCTCTTTCCCCAGGGCTGAGCTGAGCTGATGACACCATTCCCAAAGGAAGCTCTAATTTATCTTGAGTCGGTGGAGCTCCCTCTGTGGGCTGGCCAGTTCTGCTGGTTGCCTGGAGATTCATATCATCTGGCTTCTCCTCTGGTGTAGACCCTTGTCTTGGTTCTGAATTTAGTAATGATTGTGTGTCAAGGTAATGGAGGTTCAACAAGTTGCAGATTGTAAGAACAAATTCGTCAAAACTGATGGTGCCATCACTGTCAATAGTCAGAAGATTCAAGTTTCTTTCTACAGCATGAATGACACGTGGCTGCATGAAAACACAGTGAGAAATCAGCCTATTTACAAGAAGTCAAGTGTGTTGAGTGCCTACATGTTTCCCAAGAATACTCATTTTTTTTTTTAGCCCTATTCTTCAGGCACTTGTGAGACTTCCCAAAATAGTAAGAATTTTTAAATAATATATTTTATTGATTTTTTTACAGAGAGGAAGAGAGAGGGATAGAGAGTTAGAAACATTGATGAGAGAGAAACATTGATCAGCTGCCTCCTGCATCCCCCCCTCCCACCACTACTGGGGATGTGCCTGCAACCAAGGTACATGCCCTTGACCGGAATCAAACCTGGGATCCTTGAGTCTGCAGGCCAACACTCTATCCACTGAGCCAAACCAGTTAGGGCTAGTAAGAATTTTTTTTTGATTCTGGATGCCATTTTTTTTTTTTTTTTTATGAGAGAGCAAAGGAGCATTTACATCACTTATGAGTTGCATTTAGATATGTACTAGTTCACAATTCCTCTCAATTTGAGCTAAGGAATATTGGCTAAGCAATTGCACAGAGCGGGGAGCTGAGAATGAAAAAAGTTGTTCAACAGCAGTGAGTGCTGAGAGCCGGTAGCCAGGTGTAAAACAGGCAGGGATCACTGATGCCCATCCTGCTTGGATTATGGAGAAAGGACAAACGGAGGATTTGTGAGCACCATACCTGAAGAGCGTCCCCAAACTCTCCCTGGATGAGCCTTTTCAGCTCTCTGCAGGTCAACGTCGCCTCACCACCATCTTCCCTGGCATATTTGTGGAAGGTCTCGATTACACGGAGGACATCTCGCAGGAGCCGAGGCATCTTGACAAACTCAGGAGACTCTGAGAAAGGACAAACAAACTTGATCTTCTACGATGGGTCCTTCAGGAAGGAGATAACAAGATCGTCGTTCTTTCTGACTCTGTCCCAGCTTCACTGCCATTATCTGCTCTATTCTGCATTTTAAAATACTGTATTTGAACTTCAGGGGGTGATTTAGTTTTGTACCAGGTAATGTGGTGAAATCAGACCTAGCATAGGTAAATATTAGAAGAGACACTTCATCCTATCCTTCAGAAAACAGCAATGCTCATAGGTTCAGAGAAGGCTTTATTGCAAAAGGAGGGTGGAAAGAGAACTCAAATGTAAGTGCTAAAATACACAGATAAAACCAACAGAGTGAGATCAATCCTTCCAGCCTCACCTAACAGTGCCCACCTGTTTTCCTCCCACCTTGACTCAGTCTAACTCCTCTGCTTACGGAAGTGTAACTTTTGAAGTTAGGAAAGTTTGTAGAGAAAAGAGAAGTAAATCAACTGCTATGTTTGAGGCCAAAGCAACTATTATTATTATTATTATTATTATTATTATTATTATTATTATTTAGCCAAGAAGACATGGCTCAGGGGCTCAGGGAACTTACTGGTAAAATAGTCCTGACTTTCCCCTCTCCCCCCATCAATACCCATCATTTCAATAACTCTGCATTTTTAATTTAATATAGGTCTGAGTTCTATGTCTTGTTAAATAATATTCATGCCTATGTCATACAAACAGTTTGTATTTAAAAATACATATTTTATTGAATTTTTACAGAGAGGAAGGGAGAGGGATAGTCAGAAATATCTATCAGCTGCCTCCTGCACACCCCCTACTGGGGATGTGCCCACAACCAAGGCACATGCCCTTGATTGGAATCGAACCTGGTACCCTTCAATCCGCAGGCTGACGTTCTATCCACTGAGCCAAACCAGTTGTGGCAAGTTTGTATTTTTTATTTTTTAATATATTTTATTGATTTTCCACAGAGAGGAATGAAGAGGGATAGAGAGCTTAGAAACATCGATGAGAGAGAAACATCGACCAGCCGCCTCCTGCACAATCCCCACAGGGGATGTGCCCACAACCAATGTACATGCCCTTGACCAGAATCGAACCTGGGATCCTCCAGTCCACAGTCCGATGCTCTATCCACTGAGCCAAACTGGTTTCGGCACAAGTTTATATTTTTTAAAACAGAAAATTATCAAAGAAGTTCTGGAAGCAAGTGATGCATTTGGGTGGCTGGACCCCTTTCCTCCCCTCTCCCCTCCCCCTCGGCCCCCCCATTCAGTATCAAAAATAATGTTTCTTCTGAAATCCTTACATAATCTCACATGGAAGCAAAGCAGTAGCTCAAGAGATACTCATTGAGACTTACCTTGTCCAGGAGTGAGCACAAGTGGGATGCGGGTCAGCTGGTTGTGAGCTGACAGCAGGCACTGAAACCTTTTATTGAGTCTCTAATCGCACAGTTTGGAAGGAGACATCCTCTGGGTCTCATGCCCTGATTCATCACCACTGACTCCTCTGTTTTTCTGCTGCCAGCTTGTCTTACTTTTATTTCCTTCTTTAGGCAGATTCAGTTCAATCTTGATTTCAGACTCATCCAGGGGAAGGGAAGAAGGTATCTTGGTTCACTATTGACTTTTTGAGGTATCTTTGGGATGATTTTTTTTTTTTTTAATCTAAGGACACAATTACATTTCTGTTGGACAAATCATAGGCTGGTAGGAGCCTCAGAAGTCATCTGATTGGTCATTCTACTCAGGATGGACTTAATTGGACCCAGCCCAGAAAGATGGGTGTCAATCATGTGTTTAAAAATAGAGGCTCCTTTTAGCCATGTGACGGAAGTGGAGATACCAGTTGATTCAGGTGTTTTAATGCTCTGCTCTCTGTGCTTACAGGCAGAGTTGGGGGTTGGGGGGAATCTCAGCTGGGTTGTGCAGCACTTTGCTTACCTTAGATGTGCTATTTAAAAAATGTGATCAGTCGAAACCGGTTTGGCTCAGTGGATAGAGCGTCAGCCTGTGGACAGAAAGGTCCCAGGTTCGATACTGGTCAAGGGCATGTACCTCGGTTGCGGGCACATCCCCAGAAGGGGGTGTGCAAGAGGCAGTTGATTGATGATTCTCTCATCGATGTTTCTAACTCTCTATCCCTCTCGCTTCCTCTCGGTAAAAAATCAATAAAATATATTTTTTAAAAAATGTGACCAATATCTGCTCTTTAAAGGCAGTTTTATAATCCAAGGAGCATCTATTTAACTGTGTTCTTACTGTAAAGGGGAAAGGGAGACAGAAACTTTCAAGCTGAGGACAGGTAGGAGTAAAGCCCCGGATGCTGAACTGGCAAGTGTTTTTATTTCCTCCTAGAACTGGGTTCCTCTTAGAAGAGAATATATAACTAACAGGAGAATTAGAATCCGTTTCTGTTTTAGATATTTAAAGAGAGAATAGAGTATGGTTTAAAACATTCGTGCCAGCTTTTAAGAAATAGGTCCATGAAAACAAGTGTAAAAGATAAACCAAGATAATGGCAGGGTGGGGTTGGAGGTGATTTATTATGTGAGAAATCTGAGACTAAGGAAAGCATTGATATTGATCAGAATCATTTTATCTTGCGGATAATCAAGGCAAGTATATAAGGAAACTGAATGTTGGGGGAGGGGATTTACATTAACAGTTTCTGTCTAGAAATAAAATTTTTCAGCATGCCCCTAAAACAGGGGTGGGGAACCTTTTTCCTGCCAAGGGCCATTGAATATTTAGAACATCATTGGCTTATTATAATTCACTTAATATAAGATTATGTTGCTATGAAAAAAGCTCCTACGTTTATTGAATTGCAAGTCCCACCAGCGGTGCCTTTGCAGGGCCAGACCAAGTGATTTCGTGTGGGGCCTAATATGGCCTGGGGGCCAGATGTTTCCCACCCGTGCCCTAAAACGAAGACGCTCCTAAGAATTGAGATTGGCATATAAAAATCATTTTAATTCTTATCAGTCCACATCCCCTGAGAACCAACTATTTCTCACTCACGGTACCAACTACTGGGATGTTTAAAGTTGAGTAAGTTATGTCTCCCTGCCCTGGCACTCACAGGCCAATCTCTTGAGAAATGATTGAAGGAAATTAAGTATGTACAAGGCTGACTTAAAAAGAAAGACTCAGAGGTTGAGTGTTGATGTATGAACCAGGAGGTCAGGGTTCGGTTCCCGGTCAAGGCACAGGCCCGGGTTGTGGGCTCCATCTCCAGTGTGGCGAGTGCAAGAGGCAGGTTATCAACAATTTTCTCTCATCATTGATATTTCTATCTCTCTATCCCTCTCCCTTACTCTCTGAAATATATTTAAAGAAAAGAAAGACTATCAGTGATGAGAGAGAATCATTGAACGGCTGCCTTCTCCAAGCCCCACATTAAGGACTGAGCCTGCAACCTGGGGATGTACCCTGACTGGGAATCAAACCATGAGCTCCAGGTTCATGGGTAGATGCTGAACCACTGTGCCATGCGCCAGCCGGGCCTCGCAGGGATTATTGTAATATCCTGCTAATGCTTTCCTTTTAACCCTCTCCAGCCCACCATCCACATTGCAGCCAGGGTGATCCTTATAAACTATCAATTCGGTTAATTACTCCCCTGTTTAAAATGACAAGAATTTCTTGTGGTAGTGGGGGACCAGAGTTTAAAAGGTGGATTGCCTCTAGAAAGTGGAGGGCCTTAAATTCCAAACTGAAGATTTTAGACTTTGTCTTGCAGAAAATACAACAATTTTTTTTTTTTTTTTTTAAAGGAGGAGTAATAACAAGTAGAAATCAGACTTGAAAAAAGTTTTTGTAATTTGAGTGCCTGCCATGGATGCCTGGAGGGTTCAGAAAATAATACCCATTCAAGAGTCTACTTTTGTTTTGTTACAGATTATTGCATGTGACTGTCAGCTTTTACTAACAAGGAAAACACGTGCTTATTACTTAGTACATAGATTATAATCTTCAGAAGATTACAGCCCAGTACACTTGCTAAACAAACATAATTACTATGACTGAATGAAAATATTAGCAATGTGTAATTAATGTAGAGATGGGTTCATACTTAACTAATGGCTCAGATTTCCAGTTCAAGTGGAACTAAGTTCCAGGACTTTGCTTTTCCCCCCCAGAAAAGAAATGAGAGTAATTAAGTGCATATGTGAAGTTCACAGATCTGGGCAATGATCTTTGAAAGTACTAGGGTCACAGAAAATGGAGTAGGTAGGAATTTTATCCTTCAATGAATAAACCTGGGATGATAGGCATTCTGAAGAGAAATTTGGGAGACAAATTGAGAGAAGTTCAGGTCTGATTGGCTAGAAAAGAAAGATCTTTGAAACTGGAACTAGGCTCCGAAGCTTCAGTAGTTAACTTTCCCCGATTTCGGTAGTGCTGGGCTGAGGGATTATTTTGAATTGCTTTGAGAGCTTCAATTGGACAAGCTGAATGTTAGAATTAAAGTAATTATTTTTCAGTCCTGGGAATAACCTTGGTGATAGCTATTCTAGACTCACAGTTGGAAATATGAAACAATGGAGCTTAAATGGCTTGCACAAGGACACACAGATAGTCAAGTGAAGGAATTGGCCAGAATGTCTACTTCACCACTGTATGCATATTGCCTAGAATGTCTGACACAGAGCAGGAACTCAATAAATATTTATTAAATGAATAAAGAATCCCTAGGCTTCTTATTACTTGTAGTATTATTCCCACTGCATCATAGAGAAACTATGACAGATGTAATAATAAAAATAAATAAAAAGAAGAAAAAGAGGGTCTTTGGGCAACCGGGACAGGCCTGCACAATGTCAGAGGATAAAGGTGATTACAATACAGATAGATTTTTCTAACAAAAGAACGTCCCCTTTCATGATGTATTAGTTTGCTAGGGCTATCATAACAGCCACAGAATGGGTTGCTTAGCCAGTAGAAACTTATTTTCTCACAATTCTAGAGGCTATAAATCTAAGATCAAGGGGTTGGTAAGGTTGTTTTTTTTTTTTTATTCTGAAGGTTATGAGGGAAGGATCTGTTACAGGCCTCTGTCCGTGGCTTGTAGATAGCCATCTTCTTCCTGTGTCTTCACATCATCTTCCCTCTATCATGTGTGTCCAAATTTCCATTCATTTTGGACTAGGGCCCACCTAATGATCTCATTTCAAGAAAATATTTATCTAAATACTGCACCTCATATTTTCTAAAGTACTTCGGGTTAAAACTTCAACATATAAACTTTTAGGGGGGGACATAATTCAGCCTAGAACACATAGAGGCCAGCTTTGCTATCACAGAGCATTTTAAACCCTCAACCCCATTCTTTAGCAGCAGCCAAGGTAATGTTAATCGAGCTCCCAGTTTATATTTAAGCAGTCAATTGCCCAACAGCCTCAAGCTTCTGCCCATGTGTGTATATTAACTATGTGAAGCAGGAGGGATAGCCTGCCAGATTGCTAAAAGAAGAGCCATAGGGCATGGGCTGGCTGGCCCATTTTTTTTTTAATGAGGTTATTATAACTGACGAAACAATACTTTCTTCTTTGAAAATGGCTCTTTCCTCATCTTGTAAAATTCTGTAAGACATCGGTAGGGCGTTGTTTTTACCAGAGTTATTATCGTTGAACTGTAGCGTAGATGATGAGTGCATATTTCAGGAGTTTCCTGGGGCTCTGAAATAAATGCCTGTTGAATGGATCTTGGAGAAAGCCAGTGAGGCTCTTCCATGGTTTCTAGGAAGATCCTTAAGTAAGGAACATACACTGATCTTAGGGGGAAAATAGTTTTGTAGTTAGAAATCATTTGAAATAGGTGATATTCCATGGTAGTGTGTCAGGGGATTTCCAGGTTCTGTCTTTGGTGGGCGTCTGCTATTTGTGTTCAAGTGAGGGAGAGGCTGGTGCTCCTTACAGAAAATGCCATTTCCTCCATCAGAATGATACTCAGCAGCAGAGCTTTCTTGTCTCCACATCCGACAAAGATGATGAGTATCTATAATATAGGACGTCTTCTCATCCATGACCCTCACAATTAGAAATACTATCCTGGATCAGGGCCTTTTTTGGACTTATTCCTGGTATCAAGGCTTGAATACTAAATATAGACTCCAGCAGATGGCACAGGAACATTAGATAATAATCTGATATTTTTGGCACTATTAAACACATTCTGACTGTCACTTAAGAGATGGGGCTGCTTAAACCAACAGCTCATCTACAATTTCTATAATGCTGAGCTAAACTTTCAGGCCATTTTCTACTATCAGCTCATTAGACATCAAAGACAAAGAAGCTGCTGTATTCTTGAATGGAAATATTAACAAACATTGGGAGCACCATTATTTGCCATGAAAAGTGAAAAAACAAGCAAAAAACAAAACAAAACAAAGCAAAATAATCGGTTTGGCTCAGTGGATAGAGCATTGGCCTTTGGACTGAAAGGTCCCAGGTTCGATTCTGGCCAAGGGCATATACCTTGGTTGCAAGCACATCCCCATTGTGGGGTTGCAGGAGGCAGATGATCAATGTTTCTCTCTCATCTCTGTTTCTAACTATCTCTCTCCCTTCCTCTCTGTAAAAAGCCAATAAAATATATTTAAAAAAACAAACAAAAAAACAACCAAGCACAGAGGTCATGAATAAAAACACTTGGGCAGAGAATCCTAGCTTTGGGGGCTGGGGGAGGGGGAGCGGAGGGGGCACCCTAACAGGGAAAATTGGTTGGGGAAAACAAAGATTGTGTGTTTTATTTTCTTTCTTTTTTTTTAAATTTAGACATAATCATAACCAAATACCCTTAAGTGAACGGCAAATTTTTTCAGTTCCTAGGCCACTAGATACTGAGCTATGATTTGATGCATAATTAAAACAGACAAAAATAATTGTTTGCTAAACATTTATTATTAATTTTTAATACAGTCCGATTATTTCAACAAGAATGTCTCCAAGGCAGTATTAGTAGGCTTCAAAGGATTGTGGGCTGATGGGTCTTCTTAAGGACCTGTAGGAACTTGTCCCTCTGTTTACAAATTTTTCCCTTCCCTTCCCCCATAATGCTCTCTGTGATCTCTTATTGGCCCTAGAGCAAGATAGATGTCTACAGGATCCTAAGCAGGTTTCCTCTCAGGTAAAATTAATAAAGGTAGTAATATTCTGAAATTTACCAAAGATTGGGGGAAGAGAACTGAGCACTGTAGACTGCAGCAAACACAGTTTTAAAATTTGAGTTCTGGACTTGTTGAGAAACACCTTACTTTTGCTTTATGAGATTTAAGTGTTTATGGAGTCAGGTGTAAAAAAAAAAAAAAAATCCAGTTCAAACTCTAAGTTTTAAAGCTAAATGTTATTCTTAATAGAGATTTCTTCCAATTATGGACTTCAAACTTTCACAGGGAGTTTTCCTGTGGAAGTCAGTTTCTGTAGAAGTCAGTTTCCCTACAGTAAAAATCCAGCCCCCCTACACAATCTATGCCAATTATGCCAAAAAGATGAGAGGTTATGTGGAGGTAAATATAAATGTAATTTAGGTCCAGGAAGAAATATCAACATGGACACTAAAAATACCTTAATTCTCCACCAGAGAGGTCAACCATTTAAAAAACAGATCTGATTCTTTTGACTCTCCCATCTGATTATTCTTGTTACTTCTGAAAGCAGCAAATGAACATGTTCCCCAAACAAAACTCCTTAAACACATTAAATGACTTGTTTTTTTTTTAAATGCACACCACATCTGCACCAAAGAGCAAAGACAGCCTGCAGTAAAGAACTACTTGAGGAAGACTAAAAGAAGTACAAAGTCCATGACATGAGTCTAGTTTAAGACTTTGGAAAAAAAGACAGAGTTTCCCCACAACCAAAAACATTTGAGTCATCTGGGACCCAGTGTTTCCCATTTTCCTTTGCTGAAGCTTTGGCAAGTGTCGGGAGGCGCCAGCATTTAAGGACGGTATTGGGACCTCTGCTCTTGGATGTACTCATAGAGGGGGCTAGAGCGCACAGGGGCGCTGGCAAACGGACGCTTGCCGGACTCCAGAAGCTGCTGCCGGCCCAGATCCTTTCCCTCCCAGCCGCGGCCGCGCCTCTGCGCCTCCTCCAGCTGGCGGAGCTGCTCTTCCTCCCGGATCTTCCTCTCCCGTTCCTGCCGGCGCCTCAGCTCCTGCTCTTCCCGCAGCTGCTGCTCTTCTTGGCGGCGCAGCAGCTGCTCTTCCCGTTCCTGGAGGAGCTGTGGATCTTCGCGGAACTTTCTGTCGCGGTCCCGGCGAAGCTGCTCCTGCACTTCCCGGCGGCGCAGCTGCTGTTCCTCCTCGCGGAGGAGCTTCCTGTCGCGCTCCTGGCGCAGCTCTTGCTCGAGCTCCTGGCGGCGCCGCTGCTGTTCCTCCCGTTCCTGGAGGAGCTGTTCCTCCGCTCGGAGCTTTCTGTCGAGCTCCTGGCGGCGCAGCTGCTGCTCTTCCCGTTCCTGGATGAGCTGCTTTTCCTCCCGGAGCTTTCTGTCGCGCTCCTGGCGGCGCAGCTGCTGTTCCTCCCGGCGAAGCTCTTGCTCGAGCTCCTGGCGGCGCAGCTGCTGTTCCTCCGGTTCCTGGAGGAGCTGTTCCTCCGCTCGGAGCTTTCTGTCGCGCTCCTGGCGGCGCAGCTGTTGCTCTTCCCGTTCCAGAAGCTGTTTCTCCTCGCGGAGCTTCCTTTCGCGCTCCTGGCGCAGCTCTTGCTCGAGCTCCTGGCGGCGCAGCTGCTGTTCCTCCCGTCGAAGCTCTTGCTCGAGCTCCTGGCGACGCAGCTGCTGTTCCTCCCGTTCCTGGAGGAGCTGTTTTTCCTCCCGGAGCTTTCTGTCCCGCTCTTGGCGCAGCTGCTGTTCCTCCCGTTCCTGGAGGAGCTGTTCCTCCGCTCGGAGCTTTCGGTCGCGCTCTTGGCGGCGCAGCTGCCGTTCCTCCTGGCGAAGCTCTTGCTCGAGCTCTTGGCGGCGCAGCTGCTGTTCTTCCCGTTCCCGGACGAGCTGCTTTTCCTCCCGGAGCTTTCTGTCGCGCTCCTGGCGGCGCAGCTGCTGTTCCTCCTCACGGAGCTTTCTGTCTTCTTCCTGAAGGCGTCTTTTCTCCTCTCTTTCCTCCCTCAGGAGCTGCTCTTTCTCCCGCTGCAGCTGCTCCTCCTCCTGATACCTTCTCTCCTGTTCCTGGCGTCTCTTCTCCAGTTGCAACTTCTCCTCCTCGCGCTGCAGCTGCTCTTCCTCCCTCAGCAGCTGCTCCTCCTCCTGGTACCGTCTCTCCTGTTCCAGGAGCCTCTTCTCCCGTTGCAACTTCTCCTCGCGCTGCAGCTGCTCTTTCTCCCGTTGCAGCTGCTCCTCCTCGCGCTGCAGCTGCTGGCGCAGAGCAGGCTTGGAGTACAGTGTGTGGCGGCGCCTCTGGCTTTCCTCCTCTAGTTGCCACCTCCATTTTTGGTCGCGGAGCAGCTCCTCCTGGCGCCGCTCTTCCTCCAGGAGCTGCTCCTCCTGCTCTAGGAATTGCCGCTCCCGCCTCCGCTCGAATCCCCGTTGGCTCAGGCGCTGCTCCTCCTCCTGCAGTTCCCGCAGCCGCTGCTCGCGCTCCTGCAGCCGCCTCTCCGCCTCCTCCTCCTGCTCCAGGCGGCGCCTCAGCGGCCCCTGCCTGCGCGGCCGCGAGTACACCTTGCTCTGCCGGACTTCAGCCTCGCTTTCCAGCTGCCGCTGCCACCGCAGGGCGCGGCTCTCGCCCAGCTCGCCGGCCTCTTCTTGCAGCTCCTCCTCCTCAGCCAGCTCCTGCTCCCGCCTCCGCTGCTGCTCTCGCCGCTCCTCCTGCTCGCGCCTCAGCTGCTCCAAGAGTGGCTCCTGCTCCCGCCTCAGCTTCTGTTCCAAGCGTGGTTCCTGCTCCCGCCTGAGCTCCTGCTCCCGCTCTTGCCTCAGCAGTTGCTCTCGCCTCTCTTCCTGCTCGCGCCTCAGCTTCTCCAAGCGCGGTTCCTGCTCGCGCCTCAGCTCCTGCTCCCGCTCCCGCCTCAGCTGCTGCTCCCTCCTCTCTTCCTGCTCCCGCCTCAGCTTCCTTTCCAAGCGCGGTTCCTGCTCTCTCCTCAGCTCCTGCTCTCTCCTCAGCTCCTGCTCGCGCCTCAGCTCCTGCTCGCGCCTCTCTTCCTGCTCCCGCCTCAGCTGCTCCAAGAGCGGCTCCTGCTCCTGCTCCTGCTCACGCGTCAGCTGCTGCTCGCGCCTCTCTTCTTGCTCCCGCCTCAGCTTCTCCAAGCGCGGCTCCCGCTCACTCCTCAGCTCCTGTTCCCGCTCCTGCCTGAGCAGTTGCTCTCGCCTCTCTTCCTGCTCCCGCCTCAGCTTCCTTTCCAAGCGTGGTTCCTGCTCCCGCCTGAGCTCCTGCTCCCGCCTCTCTTCCTGCTCCCGCCTCAGCTTCTCCAGGAGCGGTTCCTGCTCCCGCCTCAGCTCCTGCTCCCGCTCTTGCCTCAGCAGTTGCTCTCGCCTTTCTTCCTGCTCCCTTCTCAGCTTCCTTTCCAAGCGTGGTTCCTGCTCGCGCCTGAGCTCCTGCTCGCGCCTCTCTTCCTGATCGCGCCTCAGCTTCTCCAGGAGCGGTTCCTGCTCTCGCCTCAGCTCCTGCTCCCGCTCTTGTCTCAGCAGTTGCTCTCGCCTCTCTTCCTGCTCCTGCCTCAGCTTCTCCAGGCGCGGTTCCTGCTCCCGCCTCAGCTCCTGCTCCCGCTCTTGCCTCAGCAGTTGCTCTCGCCTCTCTTCCTGCTCCCGCCTCAGCTTCCTTTCCAAGCGTGGTTCCTGCTCCCGCCTGAGCTCCTGCTCTCGCCTCTCTTCCTGCTCGCGCCTCAGCTGCTCCAAGAGCGGCTCCTGCTCCTGCTCCTGCTCCCGCCTGAGCTCCTGCTCCCGCCTCAGCTTCCGTTCCAGGCGCGGTTCCTGCTCCCGCCTCAGCTGCTGCTCGCGCCTCTCTTCCTGCTCCCGCCTCAGCTCCTGCTCCAAGGGCTCCTGGCGCCCCCGCCTAAGCCTCTGCAGCTGCTCTTCCACCTCCTTCTCCTCCTCCAGGAGCTTCCTTCTCAGCTCCTGCCGTTCCCGCCGGGGTAGCTGCTCCTCTTCCTGGAGCTCACGCAGTTTCTCCTCAAGGCGCTGGCGCTCTCGCTGCTCCCGCCTTTCTCGCCTTTGCTCTTCTCGGTGGGGAAACTCCTCCTGCGCTAGCCCCTTGCGCTCCTGCAGCTCCTCTTCCTCCTCGAGGAGCGCCTCTTGCTCCCGCCTCTGCAGCCGCTGCTCGCGCCTCTCTAGCTTCTCCCTCGGCTCCTCTTCTTCAGCGAGCTCCCTCTCTTGTTCCTGCCTCTTCTGCCTGCGTTCCTCTTCCTCCTCCCTGTCCCGGGGGTCAAACCTCCTCTGGTCTTCTTGCCTGCGGTCTAGTAACGGGGCCCCCTTCCCCTCACCCGGGGCTTCCTCCTCCAGCCCGGAGGCCTCGGCCAGAGCGTAGTAACAAGCTTGAGCCACTTTGAAAATGAACAGGAGGTACTCGTTGAAATCGACCAGCCCGTTACAGTCGCGGTCCAGAAGTTCCAGAATCAAGTCTACCGTTTCAGGATCATGTGGTCGCTAAAAAAAAAAAAAAAAAAAAGAAGACATTTTTTTTTAATGTACCATTTACAGTTAGTAAACTTCCTCACACAATATACATTTTACGATATGCAGACACTCAAAAGGCATAAGAGCGAAGAGAAAAATCCCAGTGTGTATGGTGGAGTTTTGTTGCCCTCATGTAAAATGTGAATACCTCGTTTCATAGCATACACTTGTTGGAAGTGTTTGCATCTTGTAATTTAATGCTGATTAAAAGAATGCAAGTTCTCTTTAGCTGGGTGGATAAGAACGAACTCATCCTCAACAGAGAAATACAATGGCTCTTTATGAAGATGTGCAACAGCCATTTCTGTCTGAAATAGCTGGTTCCTTCGACTTGACTTCTATTCTTTGTTTGAAAAGAGAACAAAACATTTATGGTAACACCATTTTATTGGTGATCAATATGAATTTATTGAAATTTGCAACTAATTTTAAATTCCTTTCAAGTCTAGTTTGATCTGACATCTTTGTTGATAACCTTCCATGACCACCAGTTCACTCACATTGTCATTGCCATCAAGTACATGAAATAATTGCTAGTAATTTCTTTTGTACTCAGACTATAATGACAGATATCTTCAGGCTCAAAAATGAATGGGAATGGAGTAGAGAGCTATCATGGTGTAAAATGAATATAAAGTCACATTCCTTGCTCTTGTTGCTCCTGAGAAGGAATTTCATAACCCAAATGAACAGAGAAATGTCCTTTTCTTCATATGTCTTACCCGAAGAATAGCTCCAAATTCCCTTTCAAGGAGGTCCTTCAGGTCTTTCTTGCACAGTGCTGCTCCATCACAATCATGTGAGGCATATTGATTGAAAACTTCAGTGATATCAAAGATGCTTCTCAGAAGTGGAGACATTTTTTCTTAAGTTCAAGTAAACCTAAAACAATAAAATAGGATCCAGAATTAAACTCTGTTTCTGATCTTTGGGAGGTTTTATCCCCACTGTTTTGGGCAGATCCTTAAGTAATTTGACTTTATAATAGTAGTTATTTTCAACCTGGACTTTCATTTTATTTTTCAATATTGTACAGCCCTAGAAAAGGGAAGGGAGATCCCGAGAAACATCAAGCCTGGGAATTATCTGCAGACTGTCCTGTAGTCAGCTTTCAGATTGTTCACACAAGCTGAATGAATTATCCATCTCTTCCTCCTCCCTAATAAATTTCAGATCAGCCAGTGTAGAGTATAACGTAGAAACTCATAGTCTCTGCCTCTAAAAGGGTAGGTAAAAGCCAAAAGGTGAAGGAAAATCTGAAAGTATCTTAAAGTGACTAGAAGCCACACACACCTAGGTGTGGAGCAAAACATTTAGTGGCAACTAGAACATTAAAAAGGGAATATGGATTATTTCCCAACATTATAGCCCATAAGAGATCTAGGAATATCATTCATAAGTCAGCAGTTCTAAGATTAAGCACTACTTCTCCTTAGTCAAAGGTGGCATTGTAATATTCAGATAAACCAATGCAGAAAACAAAGAGTACATTTTATCTGCTTTAACTAAGATATATCACAGATATTCAATTATTGAAAGCTTCTGAGAGGTACTTTCTGATTGGCTACCAGGGTCAATGAGTCAAATTGAACCTGGACAAATTTGAATAACATTGGTTTTATTGTTAGCTTTTGTTAAACCCAAATAAACCATTTGAATCTCGGCATTATAAAAAATGGAACTTAGCCAGAGCAGATATCCATGTTAAAAAGAATACATGGGAAGTTTCACTGACTGGGTGAGTATAGTGGTTTATCTAGCTGGCTTCTTTAATTACTACTCAACTTGAAATACTGCAGATACCATAAGTATATGAAGATGGCCCATATTGGGTAGAACCAATAAAAAAAGAGAACCAAGTGTTGGTAAACTTTGGAGACAGCAGTTTTTAGAAAGATGAACCCCATCAGAGTCACACATAACTATCTTCCAACCCCTGACATGCGAACATTCTTATAAAGTTTGGAGCCTTGAGAGGAGACCATGTCTCTATTTGAGTAATGGCTCCAACCACAAGAAGATGGCCTGGAGTTAGACATCTCTGTAAGGTACTGATGTCTTCTGACACTATAGACACCCCCCATCCCTTTCCCCCTGACCCAACATCTACAACAACTGGAAAATGAAGAATCACACAGAAGAACATGATCCCATTGAATGGGACTTACCCACTTCACCAGAGAGAGAAGTCGAGTGCTCGCTGACAGCACTGGCAAGTGTACTGGGCAGCTGGTAGCCGGGTCTTTTATAGGGGTTCTAATTGTGCCCTGCAGACCTACTTGGGAAGGAGACACCCACTCTGTGGGATGGCCTGATTCATTCCTAACCAAGCCCAGCTCCACCTCTGTCTCCACAAATGGTTTGTTTATCTCACTATTTGCTCAAGTACCTATTTGGCATGAGGTTCACAGACCTTGCCTCCTGACAGGGTACTGGCCCCACCTAACATAAAAGAATAGAATATTTGACAAAATCTCTAATTTTTTTAAATGGTTAAAGTGAAATAAAACAATAAAACAAACATCAATGTTCAGAACCTTAATTAATTATGATTTTATTTCAAAGTAGTGACTTCTAAGCCATTTACTATATAAAAAAAAAATCTAATGTATAGGCTGGGGTCAAACAGAAATCGTGACATGAACTAGTGAGAACTATTGATAGTTAATTTCTCTCTGAGATGTGACAGTTCATGGGGAGCTGAGGATAGCCCTGTCTGAAACAATTCTTGGACAATGAAAGGGTATAAGGAATTGATTTTAGTTTCTCCTCTAAAATGCAAATGGGAAAAAATTGCGCTTGTACTCTCTGGTCTTATAATGATTTTCCTATAGGGTGGGGGGATTGTCTTCTTAGTAAACAATTTTGGGTGTTTATTTAAAAATATTTCATTCAATTACTTATAAGAGAATTTGAAATCTGTCAAATTTCTTTCTTAGGGATGTGACATCTAAATGAAGTTTTCTCTTTTCTCATTAACATATTGATGCTCCCGGAGAAAAAGAGCTGGTGTAATCTGCTTTTTGTGTTTTTTTAAAAAAGATATAATCATCTTGCTCAGCTCAAGTCACTAATGATTACAACACCGAAACACTTGACTCTGCTTCTCTTGGAAGTGCATTAAGGTAATCGGTCACTCTAGCTAGCCCATTATATCTGCCGGAACTTTCTCAACCTTGGAGATCATTTGCAAACCCCAGTGCTGTTTTATTGTAAGGAACTGGATTTTATCCTTGGCTGTCAGTGACTCCCACCCCTACATTTCAGACTATATGAAACTTGGCTTCAAAATACGTTTATGGGGACTATTAAATGATCCAGTGGGCTTTTGGCATTTTGGTCTCCTTCTTTGTCTAACAGAGGCAAGAACATGTTGAGGTTCCTTCAATGGAATGTAATTTGGAGCCTAAATCTTGATGGTCCAAGTGATGATGGAATTGAATTCTATTTGGCTCCTTTTCGCTGCCCTCCCAGAAGTGGGGGGAGAGGAAAGTGGAAACAATAAGGTAATGGGAAGGCAACTGTTAGCCTGGTTCACTTCTGGGATCTAGGGTTTTTCCTAGAACTGTCACTTTTCTTGGGATCAGTTAGCAAACTTGATGTAGCAGCTCCTTAATGAAGAGTAAAGATCCCCCCTTCTCCTCCCCTCTATTTAGGGGTTTATTCAATTATTTTCATTTTTGAATTCTAGGATAGAACTATCATAAGCACTACAACCACAAATCACCATGAAACCTTTATCTCTCACAGAGGATATGTGCCTTTAAAAAAAATCCTCAGAGAAACATCGATGTGAGAGAGATCCATCAATTGGTTGTCTCCCACCTGTGCCCTGGGGCTAGAAATCAAACTTGCCACCCTTTGGTGCATGGGCCATCACAGTAACCACTGAACACCACCAGCCAGGGTGCATATGAGCCTTTTTTTTTTTTTTTTTTTTTATGAATGTCCTTCAAGGAATTCTCTGGGCAAACTCTGCCTATGTCTGGTTCTCTTTTTATCCACCTGTGTGTAGTCTGTGAGGAACCTTAGCTCAGGTGGTGGGATGCATTTGTGGGATTCCATTACCTTACTATAGTCAAAGCAGTCCAAAGAGGACCGGACATTCACTAGCTTCTATGAGAACAAAGGGAAAATATTAATCATTCCAAAATCATGTTTGAGCAAGCAAATCAGATAGAGAAGCAAACCCAAAAGGAAAATGCTTCCAAACAGCCTTGAGAAAATGGCCGAAATTGCATTCACTGTAACAAACTATTCCCTACTCTGAATGAAGCTAGATCTTAAATCCAGTGATGGCTCTCTTATCAACTTTCATTTAAAGTCAGGATATCACAAGGAAAAATATTAAAAAACCTGAACCAACCTAAGAGAATTATCCTGTCTTCCTTGCTGCTCTTGGTCCATCATCAGAAAGATTGTGAGTAGGTTCAAGTGCTAAAATTCTAAAATCGGGTTTGATATTCTTCAAATGAAGTGGCCCTGTTGCTACATAATGTCCTTTTATTTAACACAGTATCATTATTTAAAAATATCATTTTAAGTGATATTTAAAATGTTATGCCCTGGGACACCACCTCTGCCCATCCAAAACCAGAGAACGAGACATAGGCAGGGTTCTATGTAGGAAACATAGAATGTAGAAAAGAATCAAGTACTGACATTGGTTCAGTCCATTTTTTGGAAAGACCAACTGAGAATCCCTGGAATGAGACAGTGTCCACTCATTGTGGCTCATCAAAAAAGAATGGTGTTTGTATAATCTGAGCATCTTAATCTCCTTTATAGGCAAAACGCCTCATTATATTTCTTTTATAAGACTGGAGACTGAGGCACCAAAAGGTCAGAGAACGTTTCCTGACTGGCCCAGGAATGACCTATGTACTCCTTCCTGCTCCATTCTGTAAGAATATCCTTCTTGACCAAGGATTAATGCCAATGGGTTCAGAGCATAGCTACAGGATTGTACTGATACTTGGCTTTGAGATGTGAGCTCTTTATTACAGTAGAATTGAAAAAAGAGAAAATAAAATTTATATCATTCATTCCTGAAGCCTCATCTGAGCTTGAAATCTTTGGGAGTGGAGCTCTGCTGTGTTAACAAATAAAACTAACAAAGAACCAGGTTTTCCTGGTCTTCAACTAATTCGAAGGCTCTTTTCCCATTTTCTCCGGTCAGAATCCGGAAAAAGTAGATAATGGATTTGACATTCTGAGGTATTTGACCAGGTTCAAACCCTGTCTTGACCTTAGATAAATCAGAGAAGGTGCTAGGGTCATTTTCAGCTAATGTGCTTTTCCAGAGCCCACTATGGGCCATGACATGGAACTCTGGGAAAATGTCCAAGTGGGATGACTTTAAGATGGATAATAATAATAATAATAATAATATATATATATATATATATATATATATATATATATATATATAATTTTATTGATTTTTTACAGAAAAAAAGAGAGAGGGATAGAGAGTTAGAAACATCAATCAGCTGCCTCAGCCACATTCCCTACTGGGTATGTGCTAGCAACCAAGGTACACGCCCTTGACCTTGACCTGAATCGAACCTGGGACCCTTGAGTCTGCAGGCTGATGCTCTATCCACTGAGCCAAATCAGTTAGGGCAAAAAAAAGTAAGATTCTTTGGTGATCTTTCTAAATACCTCTCAATGAAGACCTTTTCTTTAAAATTATGTGTTAAACCTTTTAAGGTTTTCTATTATTTCTTCTTATTCATTGATCCATGCCCTGGAACACTACCTCTGCCGGTTGAAAAATCTACTGTATTTTCTCCGAGGCCCCATGCAAATTCTATCTGCCCTCCCAACCCTTCCTCGACCTTTCCATATAACAATCTTCCAATTAAAAAAATTTCTTTCCACAGCATGCATCGTCAGCATCGTACAACCCAGCACTAGTTAGTGTGTCATTTCCATATTTTCCTCTAATTTAATGGATGCTTGCTTTGTCTTCTTGATTAGGTTTTAAGTTCCTTGGAGGCAATGCTGTATCTTTTATTTCCACCAGGTGTTTAGTAAAATCCTTGCTGATCTGATGTAATTTTATTGCACGGCAGCAGTTTAAATGGCCAAGTTTGAATGGGATGAGTCGCTTGATCTGGGATGGAGTTCTGTGATTTGGGTGATGGCCTGAGGATGAGGGCACACACCATCATGGGAGTTTTGCTACTTACAGGCCAGATGACAGAGGAAGCATCACTCCACCCCTCTCTGCCTCCCCCATGCCCATCACTTCACCCCTCTGTTAAGCGAGGAGCTGTGAGATATGAATCCCTTCCTCAGAGGGGAGCTGTGATAATTATAGCTTGTAAAGCATTTTGTGACTCTTGGATATAAAAGGGCTAATTATTATGATCATTAATAATTCTTAATTTTTATCTTCTTTAAGGTAAATTACCCTTACTTTAATTACACCCCCACCCTGGTGGTAATTATTACCTCTGAGAGTCAGCAGATGCTTTTCCATCTTACATCACGTCGTACAGGGTGACTGAGCATGGGCGAGCACCAGAGGGCACTTCCACCTCTGCCCACTCCAGCTGTCACCCAGAGTGCAGAGAGCTCCTCTCTTTGCCATGGAGGTGGCCATAGATTTCAAGTGCTCTGTTTTCTCTGTTCTGTAACTGTATCTTTCTCCTAACCAGCAGCTCCTCAATTTCACGGAGCTTTGGGGTTTGTCAAAAGATAAACTGCATCGGGGAAAAAAACCTTATTATTATTATTATTATTATTTTTTGTATTTTGGTGAATACTCTGAATGAAGGAAGCAGGCATTTTTGATTGGGCTGTGGAGATTTTATTTATTTTATTTTTTTGGTATCTCAGATAAAAAGGTTGACAGCTGCCATATGGAAGAAGCTTTTCAAAGGTAGAGGTGCTGTGTGACATTTTCTCTTTTCATGGATGTAGATTTGTTTCTAGTCAAATGGGAAGTCACTCTTTGGGATGAGATGAGGATTTGCATCTAAAGAACATCAACAAAAAACTTTGTAAGAGAGGTTTTGCTTCTGGTAACAAGGCATAACATAAAGGAGGTTGGGAGCTAAGGCTTTGTGCTCAGTAGATGCTTTAGGTTGTGTGGGTAGAGGTCATGGCCTCCCGGATGTGGAAAGAGCACTTTGAGCATGTGTGCCAGTCTGGCTGGGGTTGTGTCCTCCAGGCCCAGACGTTCAATCATCACCTGCATCATGGTTCAGTTATGGAATCCTAATCTTGAGTGTGTCAGCACTCTGAATCCCACCTTGAAGTAAGTATGGGAGTGGAACAAGGGTGTGAGCGTCAATGTCTAGAAATTTCTGTGGCTTTCATTCAGACCCTTCCCTCCCAGATAGGTGCATGCTTCTCTGGAGTCTGCACCCCCACTCTTCTACACAGTCCTTTCAGTCACCTTCCTGTCTTCATTTCTGATTCTCTTCTACTTTTTTTTTTTTTTTTTTTTATAGCAAAGGGTGGACATTTATTGAGAAACAAGCATTGATTTCCATGTGGGGAGAAGGGGAAAGAGTCCCCTGATTCTCTTCTACTTAAAAAAAAAAATTCCCTTCCCATCCCATCCTCAAAACCACTTGAAGGGACTTTGGGAGGCCAAAGTCTCTGTTCCCTTGGCCTCAAGGAGGATCTGAACCAGTTGATAGGATTAGTGGAGAAGCAGAAGACAGGCTGTGCATTTCTCTCTCCTTCCCACAATAGTCTCTTTGGGTCCACAAGCATTGATTGAGTCCTCCATTCTACACCAGGCATGGTGCAAAGCACTGAACCTCCTACCAGAAGGCACTGATGATTTGGAGTGGAAGATATTGTGATAAGAAAGCTTTAATTTGCCCTGGCTGGCTTGGCTCAGTGGATAGAGGCTTGTGGACTGAAAGGTCCCGGGTTCGATTCCTGGTCAGGGGCACGTGCCTGGGTTGCTGGCTTGATCCTCAGTGTGGGTCTCGTTCTGGATAGATGAGTGGATTATAGGCAGGCCCAGTGGAGTAGGGAGGCTTTGCAGATAGTGTGAAGGAAGCTGGGGAGTAGAATGGAAAACTATATTTTGAGAAAGAGATAGTTGTTAACCAGTCAGGTTACAGTGGAGAGTCTATCACGCTTTGATAAAGGGCTGTGTCTCCTTGGTTCTTTCAAAGGTTGACCATACAGAAGAGATGTTGGGTTTAACCACCCACCTATTCATTTAGAAAGAAATTGAGTACAAAATGATGCAGGTTCTATGAAAGCAGGTTCCATATCTGTTTTGTTTGCTGCTGGATTTCCAGAGTCTATCATATTGCAGGCACTCGGGAATCATTTGTTGGTTGAAAGAATGCATGAATTGCATTTATGTGTCATACATACAAGACCTGATGAGAAAGTAGCCCTATAGGAGTTCAGAAAAAGAAGCCACTTTTTGATGGGAGATTAGGAGGAAGAGAAGGGATAGAAAAGGAACACGTGAGAGAAGTCACAATGAACCATAAGACAGAAGAGAGGGAACAATTTATTTTCTAAAAATCTTACTGGGAGTATGGAATGGGTGGTAGAATAGATGGCTAGAATGGTGGTGAGCATGCAAGGGATGGGAGTGAGGATGAGAAAGACAAAGTAATGAATGATATTAAAACTAGTATGCTAGTTCTATCTACACTGGCCTGATCAGTGCTTTCTTTTGGAGATTAAAAACAAAGGTTGGGAAGAAGAAATTATTTTTGCCAAAGGGTTGGTTTCACATCTATATCTTAAAAGCAATTCCAAGAGTATCACCTGAACCAGTCTGAGCTTCCTCTGCTATTATTCAAATGAGGACTTGAATAAGCAGAATTTGTGTCAGTGAGGAAAACTGCTTAGGCACCAGTCTCGGTGAGGCTAACTGGTCTAGTTTTGTCCATATTTAAACAATGGCTTATGAAGGAGGCCTCATATTTCTAATCCAAGCATCTGCCACTTTTTAGCCTAACCCTCTGCACTCAGCATCATACAATCAATTCAGTCTAATCAAACTTACTGAGCACTGGCCCAGGTACTGAGAATGCAAAGACAGGGAAGAGATTACCTCTGTCCAGTTTAGTAGAGAGAGTTTTGGCCTTTGTGGTATGTGGTGAGGAATCTATATATATTTTTTGGTTGTCGTCGTCGTCATCATCATCATCATCATCTAAGCCAGATATGACAAGTAACTGTCATCTCATTTAATTCTTAACCAATTTTGGTAAGCATGATCATTCCCATTTTGTAGATGGGAAAACTGAGATATTAAATTGTTAGGTAGGCTAGATAGCTGCTAGGGCAAGAGGAGGTGGAAAGGGGAGTTTATCTCACCTACTGAACAAAGAGGTCAGCAGTCTTGGGGTTACCAAGTTGAAATCTAGTCTGTTGCCTAAGGGGAACTTTGAAACCTATAGGGGCAAAAAGGATAAAACCTTTGAACCCCCACCCACCAGGTGGGGCACTCAGACTAGCTGAGGTGCCCACTTGTGCTTTATGCCAAGTGTATTCTTCATGAACCCACTGGCTTTGCTTCCTTAATAAATTTGCTTGCTTTGCTTCAACACTGCTTTCTGTCACTCGTGTGAATTCTTTCTGAGAGCCAAGGAGGTGAGAGCTCCCTCCAACTTGGGCGGCTCTCTAGTAACAAAATGATTTACCTAAAGTCAAAGAAGTTGGCAAATGGAAGAACTGCTATCTGAATCCAGATACATCTGACTTTGAAACCCAAACTCCTGACCATCCATCCAACACTTCTCCTTTTAATCTGCTGCCTATGTGAGCTTATAATACTTAGATATGGAAAGTTAAAAGATCTTCTCTTACCCCTCTCCCCCATCATAGTTCACGTAACGCCTTTGCCCCCTTTGATGTGGTTAGAACGAACACATGCTGTACAGTGGGTGGCCCTCTGAAGCAGGTGTCTGTTTCATGAAGGTGGTCCCCTCAGCCTGCCACAAGTATAGAGAAGTCCATGGTCTTTGTCAGGAGGCTGGGAGGATCTGGTCTCCAATGAGACACGGTGATGATTACATCAAGATGACTTGACCTCAGCCATGTTTTCCCCCTGACAATTTTATGTGAAGAAACCAGGGTTGGCCAAGACCAGTTTGTGCAGCTCATGGAAACACTGGGGCTGAGAGCATCCTGTTATCAGATACCAGTGCAGTGACTGCTGAAGGTCATGTGCAGACCTAGCAGACTTCTAGCCACAGCTTGATTATAATCATTAAGCGTTGACGGGACAATGAATGTATTGCGAAGGGTTTTATGATCTTCTTTTCCCCATCCTGCCTAGCCTGATGAAAGGGCTGCCACCTCTGCTTTCAAGATATGGACACAGGGCCACAGTGAACTTAAGGTTTCTGCCAGAGGTCACCCAGCGGCTGAGCTGGAGTTCTGACTTGCTGGATTGGCCAGATGTGACCTCCTCCTTTAGGCTGATCTGTTTATGTGGGAGCCGTGGAAACTTAGAGCTAAAGAAATAATAGGTTAGGGGTCTGGAAGGTAGTAGGACAGGTTGTTTGAAATTTGTCATTCAGTGAGAATTTTGTTTTTGATTCATCAGGATTTGATAAATCAAATGTAGAGGAACCGAGTCATACCTATTTCCCTTCTGTGGTTCTCCCCCTTTCTTTTAAATTAACACTAAAAAATATTAAAGTATAACCGAAACCAGTTTGGCTCAGTGGATAGAGCATTGGCCTGTGGACTGAAAGGTCCCAAACTCGATTCCAGTCAAGGGCATGTACGTTGGTTGAGGGCACAACCCCAGTAGGGGGTGTGCAGGAGGCAGCTGATAGATGTTTCTCTCTCATCTATGTTTCTAACTCTTTATCCCTCTCCTCTCCTCTCTGTAAAAAATCCATAAAAATATATTAAAAAATATTAAAGTATAGTTGGCATTACAACATTACATGAGTTTGAAGTATATATTGATAACATAGTTATTTATATGTTTTGGATATTAACCCCTATTGATGTATCATTTGTATCTTCTCTCATTCCATGGGTTGCCTTTTCATTTGGTTGATGATTGCCTTTGCTGTGCAAAAGCTTTTTTAGTTTAATGTAATCACATTATTTTGGCTTTTGTTGTCCTTGCCCAGGGAGACATAACCAAAAAATATTTCTTGGATGGATGTTAAACAGTTTCCTACCTGTTTTATCTTAGGAGTTTTATGGTTTCTGGTCTTATATTGAAGTCTACAGGGTGTCCCAAAATATATGTACATACTTTAAGAGCTGTTAGCTCAACTTTGAAAATGAAACGTATTTTAATAAATACTGCCTTTATAATTATTTAAAGTGTGTATATACAGTTTCGGGACAACCTGTATAATCCATTTTGAGTTCATTTTGTATATAGTAGTGTAATAGAGTGGTTCACACTCAATTTTTTTTGCATGTAGCTATCCAGTTTTCTCAACACTATTTATTGGAGAGACTATCGTTTCCCCCATTGTATATTCTTGCCTCCTTTGTCATAAATTAATTAACATGATATAATAATATAAGTGTGGGTTTGCTTCTGGGGTCTCTATTCTGTTCTATTTACCTATGTGTCTGTTTTTGTGCCAATACTCTACTGTTTTGATTACTATAGCTTTAAATATAGTTTAAAATAAAGAAATGTGATACCTCTAACATTGTTCTTCTTTGACTCTCCCTTTTTTATGTGCCATCTTTCCCTCTGCTCTCTAGAAGAACTTGGTCTTGAGTGAGTGATTCCAAGTTCCAGGCATTTAGAGAAGGATCCAAGTGGTGGGAGGGTCTCAACATGCTGATTGCAGACCATGTGTGAAGCTTAAGATCACTCCCTTTCATTTGGAGGTGGCATTATGACATCTTCTTCTTCTCTAGAGGGTTTCTAGTGAAAGCATTAGTGTCATGGGGTTTTCCTGGGCATTCAGGTACTTCAGGCTCTAATGTTAACTCATTTTGGGGGTTTGGGGTTAAGGAAACTGAAATATTATTTATTTTTCTTGCACAGCAGGATGTCTCAAAGCCTCATGTGTTTTGTGAGTTCCCAAGGAAGGACTCATGTGTAAATCATGTCTGAAACTTGTTGACCACCAACTCTATTTTCTCCTTATGTGCTATCTTCTGACAGTGCCATTCCATGGAATAGCCCTGAAGAAACTGGAGCTCAGAGATTCTCATTCCCCATTCAGACAGGCAGCACACAGTCCCCTTCCTTCTTCCTTGGCTCCTCATGGGCTTCATTTGCCCTGTGGAGTTATGGGAAACAATTTGGGGTGAAATATCTTTACTGCACAAACCTACGAGGCATGAACTTGTACCCAAGGCCAGGAAATGAGCCAGATATCTTCTGACCTGCTCTCCACCACCCCCCCCCCATCCCCGCCCTGTTCAATTATGCCAACTGTACTATAATAGGTAAGTTTTGATTATAGGGTATGTATTAGGACATAAATTATGATAGAGGTCTTAGGAGCGGACCCAGTAGGTTATATTATGAACACCATCTTGAAACCATTTATGCTGAGAATTTTTCAGCATAATTAGAATGGCCTTGTGCTAGCCCCACCAACTTTTCTCCCAGAACTGTGCACTGGGATCTTTTTTATACATAGTAGTGTCAGGGGGTGGGAATGTGTCTTCTTTAAGAATCGTTAATTTTTAAGTAGATCTGGCTGGCCATATGGTAAATTGGGAATTGGGGGTGGGGGAGGGGTGGAGGAGAGTGCTTGTTGTGGGCCCAGCTCAGACACTGGTATTCTCGATGACCTCAGATGAGTCACTTAAAATCTCTGGGTCCTGGTGTCTATCTCTGAAATTAGGATAATGACTCGTGCTTCCTCCCTTCCTCCTGGGGGTGGGAGGAAAATGAGATCATAAATTGTAAAGTGCTTTTAGCTTATAAGGAAAAAAAGCAAGAAGAGGATTTTTAGAAAAGAGAGGGTTTTTTTTCTTCTTTTTTTAAGATTTTAGAGAGAGAAGAAGAGAGAGGGAGAGATAGAAACATAGATGAGAGAGAAACATCAACATCGCTGGCTGCCTCTTGCACATCCCCTGCTGGGATCAAGCCTGCAACTGGGCACATGCCTGACCAGGAATTGAACTGGTGACCTCTTGGTGCGTGGGTCAATGCTTAACCACTGAGCCCTAATGGCTGGACAAGAGGATGATTTTTTTTTTTTAAAGGCTCCCCATGTTCTTCTCTTAGTATCTAAATGCAGAATCCAGGGAACAGATCCATGAGGAGAGAATCGAGGTCTGGACAGATTCCTGTGTGTGGAACTGCCCAGGGGCCTTTGCAAGACTCCAGCTTTCACGGAGTATAGACTCTGACTGTCCGGCAAAGCACAGTGAATGCTGTGACACTTGTGCTCTCGTCCTTTATCTATCAGTTGATTATTATCTTCTGTTATGGTAGGATGTTCAGTCTGATTGTTTCATTGTCCTGCATTAAGTCTTATTCATGCCAGGATTCAGCAAAGTCTCCTCATTAAACCTTGCCAAGCACCCACTTGCTGACACTCAGGTACGTTTGCTAGAAATCTGTCCTCGCATTGGCCTTTCTTATCATGTGCCCAGCAGTGCAGCACTGGGTTGTAACTTGTCTTTATCTTGGACTATCAGGATCTGTCATCTCAGTGACTTTTTGCCGTCAGGAGCCCAAACATTTCAGGTGTGTGTGTGTGTGTGTGTGTGTGTGTGTGTGTGTGTGTGTGTTTTAACTATGCTTATATTATCCTGATACTCATTTTCTTAAGGATGAGTTGGAGACAGAGGTTGGGAGGACTTGCTTGTATCCACAGGGTGATTCATGAGCACAAGGGAGAGAGGGATGTGAGCGAAGGATTCTTCTTCCCTGACCTCACTCCCAGACCCCACGCCATCTAGTCCACTGAACGTGTCTGCTTAGAAATCAGGTTCCAAAGCTATTTGTTGCCTCCTCCCATCTGTTGTTAATCTTTGACGTAATTCATTTATCTAAGGCTTCATTTAGCCCATTATCGCCTTATGGTTCTCATGTGGTTGCAAAGGGTTTTTCCTCTCTCGTTAGACTAAGTACTTGAGTCTCGGTTAGTGCGGCTCTCCACTTACCATCATTTTCTCTGGGCTCTAGTCCTTGGGATAATATCTCACAGGGATAAGTGGTTGCTCAGGAGGGAAGAAAAACTATAATTTATCGCATGCTCTTCATTTGTCATGCTCTATACTAGATACAAAAAATAACACGATGAACCCATGCGTGTGGTGACCATATTTTGCAGATGACAAAAAGTAGGCATAGAGAAGCCACGTGACCTGCACAAGGTCCCCTGACAGTGAAGGGGTGGAACTAACATTCGGCCCACACTTTCCAGCTATGCCCTGCTGCTTTGGGTTTTACTAAACACTCATTGGCTGTCACACTTATTGTTCTTTACATAATTATAGTTTTTTGTGTTTTTTTTTTTTTTTTGCATCTGTATGGTGTTTTATGGCTCCAGAAAGTTTTTTACAAATTTGATTTCATTTTCTGCCTGCAACAGTCATATGAAATAGGCACCATGGTAATAATGTTCCATTTTTATTTATTTATTTATTTATTTATTTATTTATTTATTTGATGAAGAAGCTGGCGCTTGTGGGGTTTAATGATTTGCTCAATGTCCTACTATCTGGTGGACCAAGCTATACCATAATCTATTCTCAAAATGTTCTTCCTCAAATACTATTTCATTATGGCATTTTTTCTGATGAAGTGACAACCTATTCCTAAATGTACAACTGTCAAATGGTTGTTCAGTTCTCTTTGCCTGCTGACCTTTTCCATGCATGCCTTCATTCATTTACTCAACAAACCTTAATTAAACACTTGGGATGTGCGAAGAACTGGGGATACCAAGAGGAATGATACATGGTCCAAGCCTTTGAGGAGATTACATTGCGGTCAGGGAGTCGTGCTGGTCAGCCCATTATTTTAATCCAGGATAATAAAGGCTATGATAGAGGGAGTCACGGTAGTACATTGAGGGGCGCCTCCCCCAGACAGTGGGCTGAAGGAGGACAGCTTAGAGAAGGTGATGCTTATGCTGAATCCTGTAGGACAAGTTGAGTGTAGGGTGTGAGATAGGGAGGGATAGGGGTGGGGTTGGGAAAGCTAAACCAGGGGAGATCATGAAGGACTTTGTGGGCAAAAGAAATGTAGATTATCCCATGACTATGGAGAGTCATTATTATAGGATTTTAGGCAGGGGATGACATGATGACATAGCAGATTTACATTGTAGAAAGGACATTATGGCAGAAGCATTGAGAATAGATGGGAGGAAGGTCATATAGGAGATAGCAGTCACTTTCAGTGTTTCCCAAACTTTTGACATATGTGTACCCCTTCTCTAATTTTCGTAACACTGAGTACCCCTCGTACTCATGAGAACGTAGAATTAGGCGCAGCTAAGCACGGTGCAGTGCATGTCCCCACCAAACTCCGGTGCAACGCGTACCCCCACCAAACTCTTCCTGTACCCCTGGTGGTACGCGTACCACACTTTGGAAAACACTGATTAGGTAGTCATTGCAGTAAACAGGTGAGAAACGAAGACCCAAATTAAGATATTTACAGTTGGACTGGAGAAAACCAGTTGAATCAGAAAGATTTAAAGAAGCAGAAATCCATAAGGTTTGCTGACATATTGGATATCAAAGGTGAGGAAGAGGAAGGAGTCAGGGTTTTTGGCTTGAGCAGCTGGACAGACAGTGAAGCTATTTTCAGGGAGAGGAACACAAAAGGAGGAATTCCATTGAAGGTGTTCAGTGTGAGATGCCTGTGAGATGTTTAGATAAAGAGGTCCAATAGTCAGTAGTACATATAGGTCTGGAACTCAAGAGAGAAATCTGGCTGGAGATAGAAATATGGAATCCATCATTAGGAATAAAGTGATTGCAACCTCAAGAGGAGATGAGATTGAGCAGGAAGAAGGTGTGTAGTACAGTGGTTCTCGTCGTTGGCTGTGCCTTAGAACCACCTGGGGAAAGTTCTTAAATTCTGCATTTAAGAAGCCACATAGCTTGGGTCACACCACAGACCTATAAAATTAGAATTTTGGGAATGGGATGCAGGCACCCGTGTTCTTTGGAACTCTCCAAATTGATAGAGTAGCATCAAAGGAGACAGAAGCATTTGGCAGGCAGAAATGAGAATAGGGTACGTCTCATTAAAGCTGTCAAAAAGAGAGGAGAAACTCATGAGGGAGCCTAAGAAGTTCCCAGATGATAGGAGAACCTGGAGAGAAAGGGGATTATGGGTGTTCTGGGTGGAGAGGTCAAGAAGAAAAGAGTGAGACCCCTCTCTACATAATCTTCAGTCACTTCCTAAAATGACCCTTACCTAATCTGTTTGCTATTTCCATCATTTAACTCCATAGATACCCATCTGCGTCTCTACTCAAACTACTCCCATACCCAGGCACCCTGCCCCTTTCCAGGGTGCCAGTCCACATCCATTTCATATTTAAGACTTGGCTCAAAGCTCATCCTCCAAAGAACATCTGGCTCCTTTGGCCGGATTCTGATGACTCCTATTTAGGTAGTCCTTTGTGCATGTAGTTGCTTGCTAATGATGGCCCTGCTGTGGGGCAGTGCCAAGAGTCCAGGACTCAGACTCTGGAGATCTGGGTTCAGATTCTGACTCTGTATAAGTTAATTAGCTGGACCCTGTTGGAGAAGTTGTTAAAGCTCATCGGTTTCTTTGCCTGTAAGGTATTCATGGCTGTAACTACTTTGAAGGGTTGATATAAGATTTGCATGCGAGACTATAAAAAAACCATACATGCGGTATGGCATAGGGTGGTATTATTAAGTTTTACACTTGTCCACAGGTTGCTTTGCAAGCATCCCAAAGTGTGTGTGTGTGTGTGTGTGTGTGTGTGTGTGTATGTGTGTGTTTGATTTTTAACTGGATTATAAACTTGAAGACAGAAACTGTGCTTTGTTTCTTTTCAAACCCCTTTTAGCTTTGGGGACTGTGGTGGTTCTCAGGCAGCCACACAACATTTGGGAGCTGGGGTGGGGGGGGGTGGTTAACCAAGTGCAGCAACCTTAAGGATGTTGCTCCCAGAGGGACAGGACTACTGGAGCTTTGAACAGGACCAAGAGTCACATGACAGCTTGCACTTCTATGTCATTTGAATCGCTATCACCTAGTCAAGATCTGTAGGCTGCAGACACATAGGGGGGGAATCCTAGGTATGTGCAGTAAATGGGAAAGGCCTGAGGCAAAGCCATCTGATGGCTCGGCAGATTGCTCCGAGGAAAACCCCAAATCCTCAAGCCTACCAGGCCTTGCATGGCCGTGAGTCTGCAGAGAGACCTCTCTGACCTCATCTCCTGTGACTCACCCTCCACCCCCTTTGCTCATTTGTATCCACTCATCTCTTTACTATTTCCTGAATACACGGCTTTAGAGCCTTTGCAGGTGCTCTGCTTTCTTCCCGAAATGCTCTTCTTTAGATGTTCATTAGTTTCCCCTCCCCCCCTTATCTTCTTTGGGTCTTTGTCCCAATGTTACTTTCTCAAGAGACCCACCCTGACAACCTTATTTCATTTTCGTGACCCTCAGCATTTATCTTCCTTCGTTGATTTTTTTTTTCAGTAGCACCTGTTATATTCTGATATGTATTTTACTTATTTATTCCCTCTTGTCTTTCCAAGGACCATGTTTTTTGTTTTGTTTTTTTTTTGTCTATGTTTTTTAAACTGCTCTATCCCTGGTGTCTAGATCTTGAAACAGGCGTTCATTCGCAACAGCCTTCGTAATTTTCTGGATCTAAAGACAAAGGGAATCCAGTGGTCAGTAGATGGCGCTAAAGCTCCATATGACCTTTTTCTCCAGTTGGCTTCCAAGGTGTTTTTCAGTCTCTGGAATATTTACTGTGCTAAATAAATTAGCCTGGTTGATTCACCTAGACATTTAGTTATACAACCATAGAGTTATGTCTTGAAGGAGACATTATCGATTGTATTGTGCTAATTACTCATTTTAAGGATGAGAAAACTAGAGCTCAGCAAGGGATCAAAAATCACCTAAAGTCATATGTGGCATTAGCAGCAGAGCCAAGACAAGAACTCTTTCCTGACCCCCTCCCTCTCTTAAACTGTTGCTATATGTTTAGTTGTGTTCTTAGCTTGCTTTCCTCTCAAAAATACAAGTTGCTTGTTTGCAAAATGCAATAAGAGATTGTGTTTTGCAGTAAATATTCAGTCAATAAATATTCCATTCAAGTTTGGTTCCAACTGCTTGAGTAAGTCTCATAATGAATTAGCCCACAATAATGGCCGTAAATCCATTTGTGCTGGGTTCTCAAAGGAACAGGAGACTCATCAGGTTCTTAATGACCTTATCACTTCCAGGGAAAGGATGCACGGCATAATTGAAGCAACAGGAGAACACGTATTTATACTGCTACCAGAAGGCAGAATGCACACTGGGAAATTCGGGCATATGGAGCTCAACAGAGCACTGAGGGAGGATTGAAGGAGGTAAGTTTGGAACTGGCCTTTCAAGAGTCAGATGCTATGAATTTCTACACTAAGGACCAACTCCAAACTGTACAGCAAGCCATGCTATGAGACATTCGTATTAAGCCTTGGGGTATTTTATCATATTCATGATACTTGATACAGAATCTATCAGACCAAGAGCAGTCACTAGTCTTGATGTAGAGGGTATAGAGGCAAACAAGAGAAACAAAATCCTTGTTGTTGTGGACCTTAACCTCCAGTAGGGGGCAGAAGACAATGAACAAATAACAAAAACAAGATATCAAATATGAAAAATGCTAAGAACAATAAACAAGAAGAGGAGTATGTGTGAGAAAGTGATTGGGGCATAATCTTAGATGAAATGTTAGAGAAGCTTCTCTGGTGAGGTGACTTTTTAGCTGACACCTCAATGAAATAAGGAGCTAGCCACAAAAAGATCAGGGAGCCAAAACCAGTTTGGCTCAGTGGATACAGCGTCGGCCTACTGACTGAAGGGTCCCAGGTTCGATTCCGGTCAAGGGCATGCACCTTGGTTGCGGGCACATCCCCAGTAGGGGGTGTGCAGGAGGCAGCTGGTCGATGTCTCTCTCTCATCGATGTTTCTAACACTCTATCTCCCTTCCTCT
Source organism: Pipistrellus hanaki (assembly GCF_964339955.1). Lineage (NCBI taxonomy): Eukaryota > Metazoa > Chordata > Mammalia > Chiroptera > Vespertilionidae > Pipistrellus > Pipistrellus hanaki. The sequence continues at coordinate 8,006,291 of NC_140520.1, forward strand.
CTGTAAAAAAACAATAAAAAATATTAAAAGATCAGGGAGAAGAATATTTCAGGCAGAAGATATAGCTATTTCAAGTCCTTGAGATGGTAAACAGTGACTGAAGAGAAGAGGTACAAGATGAGGTCTGGCAGGGCCCCATCCTAGGAAGGCCCTGGGAGAATGTTAAATTTTATACTCAGTATGGTGGAAAACTACCAAGCATTTTAATCAGGGAAATATATGTCCTGACCCAGGGTTGAGTCTGCAAACTTGGCATATCAGGATGAAGGGAAGTGACATGATATGTGAAATTGCAAAGGAGTAAGGAGACCCATCAGGAAGCTATTGCTGCATTAAGAGGGAGATGTGGTGATGGGGGTGATAAGAGCAAAGATGGCAAGAATGATGGAGTTGAGCTATACTGTATTTTAATAGAAACAAGAGGACTTGCTAATGAGTTTGGTTTGGGTTGGGAGAGAATGATTACAATAAATACTATCTCCTACGTTTTTGATTGAGCGATGCGGATGATGCTACTAACTTACTGAAATGAAGAAAATTGAGGGAGAAATAGGTTAAGTCAAGAGCTCTGTTTGAGAATGCTAAGATGGAGATATTATTTCATGTCCAAATGAAATGGCAAGTAGATAATTAGATATATGAGTCTGTAGTTTAGGAAAGAGGTAGGGTTGGAGATGAAGATTTAAGAACCTTAGAAATAGTGATGATAGTAAAAGTCACTGGATAAGATTACCTATGGTTAGAAAAGAGGAGAAGGCAACTGGGGAGTGATTCCCAAGGGGATGAAAGTTGGGCTGCACTGAAATAAAGATCAGTTTTCTGTAGGGAAATAATGTCTTTCTGATTTAGATTATTTGGAGGAAGCATTGTGAATTAGCCTCATGGTATGTGTGACTTTTTTCAGAGTTTGGGAATAGAGACAGCGTTTAAGAGTAATGGCCTTCTGTTTGGACTTTTCAATTGAGGAAATTTGGAATATTGTACTGTGGCTTAGGTTCAGAGAGCTGCTTGCTAGGCCCCCCACCCCCCCCTCTTGAGGGTGGACTCCCCCCTTTCTGGTCATTGGCTTTTGACCTTAGAGGTGATGTGTTAACTTTATTCTAAAGTCACTGAAGAGAAGGGAGATTAAGGCAGTGGAAATGGAGACATGGGAAGAGATTCAAGAGGTATGGAGGATAGAGAATTGGCATGACTTAATGATCATTTGAATGTGTTAAGTGAATGAGGGGAAAGAGTCAAATTTGACTGCAGGGGAAGGAGCTGTAAATGATATTTAGATAAGTGCCTTTTGACTTCTTTTTCCTTATTTCCTATTGATTTTTATTTTTTTTCAGTGTCCCGGGAACTCCAAGAACAAAATTATATTAGAAGTCAAGAAATTTGGCCTTGTTCTTGGAGAATGGCCCACAAGTGAAGATAGAATAGCCCCACAGTGAAGGAGGAAAAAAAGAGTTATCGAAGTCATTGCTCATCAATTATTTATTGGGCATTTAAATACAATTCCATAGATTTTCTTGTGAATGGTTTTCAGGCCCCAGTATCTTTGGGTCAACAATTTTGGTTGACTAGGATCTGAAAACAGATGACATATGCTTCCTTTCTATTTAATATGATCAGAAACTAGAATGGTATTGAGCTAAAGCCAGTCTAGTCAGCTTTAGTGCTAGGAGCCAGGGCGCTGGAGGTGTTGTGAATCAGAGATGTCCTCTGTGGTCTCTGACTCTCCTAGCAGCCTCTCACTGAGGTTCAAGTGTAGACTATGAGGCTTGAAATTCCTGATGTTTCATCCGCAGGAGCCAAAGCTCACTAAAGCCCAGATATCCTCTTCTCAGTTTGTGGTGCGTATCTTCAGAATACCTTTCCTGTTTCTGAATTTTGGGAGAAGTTTCTACCTTTCAGTGACCCAACCATACCCTAGTTACAAGGAAGGCAAACCAGGAAATGATTTAAATCCCCAAACTAATCAAAATTGGGATCTGATTATTTCACCCAATTTACCACTCAGATTTCAACCCGCCAGCACACCCTGGATTTGCTGCTCAAAGAACCGAAATGCCCTAGAAGTAAATGCTAGTCCTCAAAAAGCATCCTTGAAAATAGATAGTAAGTAGAGGAGAGAAGGAAGACATACATTTTCAATCTCTTAGAAGTAAATATGAACTTGACACGTAGATTTCTTCTTTGGCAGTAGCTCTGTTGTGCAATAAGGCCTAGTTCCACTGCTCTCTCTGCTCTTGTAGATAATCATAGAGGGGATAGGGAGTAGTCACTGCCTTGGTAGGGTGACTTCCACCCTCTTCTCTTCTTTGGGGCCTCCCATGGCTCTGGGTTGGATGGAAGGCCAGGCTACCGTGTCTTCCCTGGGAGCCTTGGCTCTGGCCATCCTCATTCATGCAGTAATTTTCTCTGTTAGCATAGCCTCGCTGGGTTCCATGGGATTGTCGATCCTGGGACTCTTGATCTCTTTCTTTCTTCTCATGGGTTTGCCTATCCCGTTGTGGCTGACGGTTTTGATCTTCTTCATGAGGTTGCTTATCTCGTCTCTGGTGCTTCTGCTCATCTTCATGGGTTTTCCTGCCCCGTGTCTGATGGTTTTGTTCCTCTTCATGGGTTTGCCTGTCCCGTGTCTCACCCTCATGACCATGTCTACCCCCAATTTGGTGATCCTTCTCTTCCTCTGCCTGGTGGCTCTGCTCCTCACCATGACACTCCTTGGTCTGGGCCTCTCTGTGACCCTGCTCACTACTGCGTGATTGCCTCTCACTCCCTTTGTGAGAGTGTGGCCTTTCTTGCTGAATTGGTGCCATGAGTTTGTGTTGGTGGTGTTGGCTATCCTCCTCAGGCTCCCATGCCTGGTGACTGTTCTGTTGCTCTACCCTAGACTGAAATCTCTGTCCCTGATTTTGGTTCACTTTTTGTCCTTGAGTCTGTTGACTGGGTTTTCCTGACCTTCCTGATTGCTCAACATGTGAGCCTCTGCTTGTTCGCTCATTCCCCTGGAAGCACCTATTTTGCCCAGTTTCCCCAGGTTCTGACTGACTGCATTGAGAGCTCAGTCCTTGCCTTTCTGCCTGACCATAGTGGGAACTCTGGCCTTGTCTGTCTGCCTGACCATAGTGAGAAATCTGGCCTTGTCTGCCTGCCTGTCCATAGTGGGAACTCTGGCCTTGTCTGTCTGCCTGACCATAGTGAGAAATCTGGCCTTGTCTGCCTGCCTGTCCATAGTGGGAACTCTGGCCTTGTCTGTCTGCCTGACCATAGTGGGAACTCTGGCTTTGTCTGTCTTCCTGACCATAGTGGGAACTCTGGCCTTGTCTGTCTGCCTGACCATAGTGGGAACTCTGGTTTTGTCTGTCTTCCTGACCATAGTGGGAACTCTGGCCTTGTCTGTCTGTCTGGCCATATTGAGAGACTGGGCCTTGTCTGCCTGCCTGTCCATAATGATAACTCTGGCCCTGTCTGTCTGCCTGACCATAGTGGGAACTCTGGTCTTGTCTGTCTGTCTGGTCATATTGAGAGATTGGACCTTGTCTGTCTACCTGACCATAGTGGAAACTCTGGCCTTGTCTACCTGTCTGTCCATAGTGGGAACTCTGGCCTTGTCTGCCTGCCTGTCCATAGTGGGAACTCTGGCCTTGTCTGTCTGTCTGGCCATATTGAGAGACTGGGCCTTGTCTGTCTGCCTGTCCATAATGATAACTCTGGCCCTGTCTGTCTGCCTGACCATAGTGGGAACTCTGGTCTTGTCTGTCTGTCTGGCCATATTGAGAGACTGGGCCTTGTCTGTCTGCCTGTCCATAATGATAACTCTGGCCCTGTCTGTCTGCCTGACCATAGTGGGAACTCTGGTCTTGTCTGTCTGTCTGGTCATATTGAGAGATTGGACCTTGTCTGTCTACCTGACCATAGTGGGAACTCTGGCCTTGTCTATCTGTCTGTCCATAGTGGGAAATCTGGCCTTGCCTGCCTGTCTGTCCATAGTGGGAACTCTGGCCTTGTCTGTCTGACTGGCCATGTTGAGAATCAAAGTCTTGCCTGTCTCTCTGATGATAGCCTGATTCCTGATCCAGGCTTGCAGAATTCCCATAATAAGAGCCTGATTCCTTTTGGTTTCTTTGGCTACAGCACGAATCCTCTCTAAATCTTCTAGGCTGGCCTTGTTGTTGTCTAAGCCTTTCAGACCAGCCATTATGAGAATCCTGAACTTGTTTCTCATACTGATTTAGAGCAAATAAATATCCTTCTCTTTTATTCTGGTCACTGCTAGATTTATGATTCAGTTTTTTATCAGAGCTGGAGTCCTGACCTTGCCTCTCAGACTGACCATGGTGAGACTCCTGACCCCCTCTCTCAGACTGACCATGGTGAGACTCCTGACCCCATTTCTCTGACTGACCATGGTGGGAGTCCTGACCCCGTCTCTCAGACTGACAATGGTGGGACTCCTGACCCCGTCTCTCAGTCTGACCATGGTGGGAATCCTGACCCCGTCTCTCAGTCTGACCATGGTGGGACTCCTGACCCCGTCTCTCAGACTGACCATGGTGGGACTCCTGACCCTGTCTCTCAGACTGACCATGGTGGGACTCCTGACCCTGTCTCTCAGACTGACCATGGTGGGAGTCCTGACCCTGTCTCTCAGTCTGACCATGGTGGGAGTCCTGACCCCGTCTCTCAGTCTGACCATGGTGGGAGTCCTGACCCTGTCTCTCAGACTGACCATGGTGGGAGTCCTGACCCTGTCTCTCAGTCTGACCATGGTGTGAATCCTGACCCCGTCTCTCAGTCTGACCATGGTGGGAATCCTGACCCTGTCTTTCAGTCTGACCATGGTGAGACTCCTGACCCTGTCTCTCAGAGTGACCATGGTGAGACTCCTGACCCCATTTCTCAGACTGACGATGGTGGGAATCCTGACCCTGTCTCTCAGTCTGACCATGGTGGTAATCCTGACCCCGTCTCTCAGACTGACCATGGTGAGACTCCTGACCCCATTTCTCAGACTGACCATGGTGGGAGTCCTGCTTTCCTTTCTCATGCCTCTGCTTATGTTGTCTGCTTATATTTCCTGGAAAGCTATGGTCTTGTGTTCCCTCCTGCTCTCCTTCTTGCTGGGAGGCTCTATCTCCACATGACTTATTTTCCTCCTTATGATAACAAGCTTGGACCAACTGGAACACCAGCAAGAGAAATTCATTAAAATCAACATGTCCATTTCTGTCTCTATCCAAGAGGTTCAGGATGGTTTCCACAGTCTCTGGGTCATTTGGTCTCTGTGGGAAGAAAAACAAAGAGAAAAATCAGATGTTCTCCTGTGGATATTAAGATGTGTGCCAGGGTTCATGCCTCAGTCCATTTAGTTTGAATGAACCTTTCTTGTGTGAGAAGCCATTAATCTGAAATGGCTTAGGCTTGGTTCTAGTCTTTGGTCAGCTTCTTTTTAGAATCTCATCCCTTCCTGATTCATTGGAGGGAGCAGGACTATGGGGAGTGATATATTTATTTAAAATCAGCTCCCTTCATAATGAATTTGGGGAAGCTGTCCCACCCCATCATATTATTGTTGCTTGTTTATCAACATTTTTCCAACCACAGTATGAGCTCCTGGAGGGAGTGAAAGCTGTCTTCATCTATGTTTGTATCCTCAGTGTATGGTGCTGGTATGGAAAAGGTGCTTAATGACTCTTTGTTGAATGAGAAAATGTGTGGACAGCCTTAAAATATAGAAACTAATATATTAATCTAGATTTCTTCTGAGAAATGATTTCCAGTTCAAAGTTCTACTTCCTCCTGTTTGAACTCAGATACAAGTAGATGTGTGTGTGTGTGTGTGTGTGTGTGTGTGTGTGTGTGTTTGTATGTGTCTGAGCATTCCTATGCACACATGTCTATGTGCTGGGAGCAAGCTACCTGTAACTCTCTTAGTTCCAGGGTGGAGCATGACCAAAGAAAACAAAAACTAAGCCCTAAATGCACGTTTCAGAGTCACACACACTTGACTCCATGGGATCCAGACTCTATGCATCTTACCCGGAGGATGTTTCCAAACTCAGCCAAGAGCAGCTGCTTCAACTCCTTCTTGCTCAGCAGAGCACAGTCCCCATCCTCTTTAGCATATTTCTGGAACACCTTGATCACGGTGAGTATGCTGTTCAGGAGTGCAGCCATTTTGGCAAAGACAGGTAAACCTAGAAGAAGAAACAAGATTTTGTTTGTGTTTAGGATGAAGCCCAGGAGGCAGCATTTTCAAAGGGAAAGTGGCCCCTCTTGGTCAGGGAAAGAGCTTCTCCTTAGCCATACCCCTGACCCCCTTTGACCCATAGTCTGGCTCCAAATATCACACAATGGGAGAAGGGCGCAGACTATGGGTTACCTGCTAGAAAAAAAATTGCTATTTCCTAAGAACAACAACAAAAAATATACAATAGGTGTTTCACATGCCCTATCTTCTTCTCCGGATGGGACTTGCTTAACTGAAATTCTCATATTAGAATAAAAGGGAAAGATAGTCAGGAAGCCTATGAGGCAGGACCAAAGCCAGTGTCATGAAGCATAACTTTGCACCAATGACTAGCATGCTGAACAGGGCACTACATTGACCTCACTGCAGGTCTCAGTCTTCTAATGAGTGGGGAAGAAGGCTAGAGGTCTCTTGCCATGGCCAAGGAAACTTTCTGGGAGACTAAATTCCAGTAAGCACTTCTGGCCTGGATGATCACTTTGGATATGATTATAAAATAGAAACAGTAAAGCCCTAACGGGTTTGGCTCAGTGGATAGAGGGTTGGCCTGCGGACTCAAGGGTCCCAGGTTCAATTCTAGTCAAGGGCATGTACCTTGGTTGAGAGCACATTCCTAGTAGCGGGTGTGCAGGAGGCAGCTGGTTGATGTTTCTCTCTCATAGATATTTCTAGCTCTCTCTCCCTTTTCCTTCTTCTTTATAAAAAAAAAAAATCAATAAAATATATTTTAAAAAATAGAATCAGGGAATACAAAACTGCTACAGGTGAAATAGCAAGCCAAATGAACTGCATAGATGATGGGAAGATATAATCAGAGAAGTTCACATTGGCCATGCTAAGAGGCAAAGGGTCTTTGGGGATCTGGATCTCAAAGCTATTTCTTACATTACGAAAATCCCAGTTACTGGGCTTAGAGGCCTCCAAACAGAAACCCTAACTGCAAAGCACATTGGACTTCCAACAGCATGCAACGATGCCTGTACGAATAAGGACAAATAACAAATTGCATGGGACTAGTCCCTAGTATCGATTCATTGCAATGAGGCTTGAATATTATCTGGCCTTGTTCCTGATGAGCTCTAAACTCTCGGGTCTTGCCTAACATGCACAAAAGGAAAATTGTCTACTAGGGGAGACTAGGCAAACCTCCAATAGTTCTAGCCCTTGATTTTAGAAAACCTAGGACACACTGTAAAAAAAAAAGCATATATCTTCACAGCCTCAGAAGTAGGCAATCCTAGCTATGATCATATCCTCAGATAGAGCCAAGAAAATGAAGCGGGAGGGTACCCAAGGCTATCACCCTCAGAGAGTAGTCTCAGGCCTCTCCAGCCCAGAACATCACAGCCACCCACCATCAGGAGCCTCCTGGATACTGCCATTGCTCCCCCATGCATGTCTTACCTGTGTAAGGAGGAATGAGCAGAGATTGAGAAGCTGAAGAGGATACTGGAGGCCTGAAAACCCATCCTATTTATAGGGGTTTTAATTGTCCTACGAGGCCATCTCAGGAGACACCCATTCTGTGGCAGAGCCTGAATCACCCTGGACCCAGTCCAGCGTGGCCTCTCCCTCTCCAAACCGTTTAGTTGATTTACTTCCCCCACTTGCTCATGAACTTGTTTGTCAATATAGGTGACACGGTTCAAGTCCCAGCCCCATTTAATTAGGGGAGTGTGTGTGTGTGCGTGCATGCTGTGGGGGTCTGAAAAGGCAGAGGTGTTCATCCTTAAGATGTGTCACTTACCAAGACTAATGGAGGATAATAGTCAAATCATACCAAAGAAGATTAGCAATATGTTCACGTTACAAAAATCCGTCAATGTAGGGACTAGAGCTTCTGGGTATAGGGCCTGGATATAGTTCCCGGAAGAGATTTGTCCTATGACCTATGCTAATGTCTTGCTTGTGTGTATTTTAATCTATTGACCTATTTTGAATTAAAAAAAGTTTTAACAGCTCTTCAGGTTAGTGGAGAGATATATGACTGATTGCGGGGAGGAGGGCTGTGATGATGGTGTTGCTACCATCACTTGAACCTTTTAAGGTTTTACCAAAAAGTTAGAAGTTAGCATCTGGCCAGTGTGGCTCAGTGGTTGAGTGTTGACCTATGAACCTGGAAGTCCCAGTCAAGGCACATGCCCGGGTTGTGGGCCCCAGTGTGGGACATGCCAGAGGCAGCTGATCAATAATTCTCTCTCATCATTGATGTTTCTATCTCTCTCTCCCTTTCCCATCCTCTCTGGAATCAATAAAACACATTTTTTTAAACAACAACAGCAACAACAACAACAACAAAACTTAGAGTTTAGGAACAACGTGGGAGCTTATACTATTTGTGAGTAGAGATGCGGTCAGACACCTGGGCCTCCAGTCATTCCCCGCCTCTGCACCTGTGACATCACCAATGTCTTAGGCATAGGAGAGTCAGAGTAAATCTTGGTGGAGTAAGTGAATTATTGGTTAGGAAAGCGTTTGGGAATTTTGTGTAAAATGCAAAGAATTCGAGATTTGCTGAACTTTCTATTTAAAAAAATATATATATTTTATTGATTTTTTTTACAGAGAAGAAGGGAGAGGGATAGAGAATTAGAAACATTGATGAGAGAGAATCATCGATCAGCTGCCTCTTGTACATCCCCTACTGGGGTAACCATGCCCGCAAACAAAGTACATGCCCTTGACCGGAATCGGACCTGGGACCCTCCAGTCCGTAGGCCAACGCTCTATCCACTGAGCCAAACTGGTTTCAGCTGTACTTTCTATTTTTGTTTCTGGTTGTACTTTTTTCTGTGTAACCATCCATCAATCAGTTAGTAGTGCTTGGGATTTTGCAAGGGAACCACAAAAGTGCATAGAGATTTAATCCAGTTGGAGTAGAGAAGTTTTATGTAGAAGAAAGGTTTTGAATGCCAGGAACAGAACACGAGGAGTGCTGAGTGTTGGAAAACCTGGTATGTATGGAATGTTCATACATACCCAGGGGTTGGGCCCAGACTTCCCTTAGAAAGTGGGATTTGTGTTGGTCCCTGAAGGATTCAGGTGGGCAGAAAGGAAAGAAGAGAAATTCTGGTGGGGAGAAGGGAAAGACCAAAGAGACAAAGGTGAGAATTTAGAGGGTATGTTTTGATTAGAGTGAGTTGGTAAGTCTGGCTGGAGCAGAGGGTATACAGGAGAACAGATATAGAGAATTTTTGAGCTGAAAAGGAAATATAGTCTTAGCCTCCTAATTTTACAGATGAGGAAACTGAAGCCCAGCTAGATTGAATGACTCCCAAGCGTCCGACAGGGTTATGACTAAAGCCTGGCCTTTTACCCCGTCCCACCATGCTTTCTCATAAATTCTCTGAGGCGGACTTGCAGTCTGTTTTAGGGTTTATTTTAATGAGAAATGTGAAGCAGGGACCATTTGGGTCAGGAAAGTGACAAGATAAAAGCATTGTTTGGGGGAAGATTTTGATTTGACTGCAGTAGGGTGACCAGCTGTCTCAGCTGGGACTGAGGAGCTTCCCCGGAGGTGAGACTTTGAGAGCGAAAACTCGGAGGATTCTGGGCAACTTGGGACAAATTGGTCACCCCGGACTGTGAAATATAAGACACATTGGAAAGAGCCCTGTCTGAGCAGGGAGGCCCGTTAGGAGTCTCTTGTAGAGCCATGTGTGGAGTGTGGATGCAGCAGTACGTAACCATGGGAAGGTCCTGGGTGATAGAGGAAAAGAAAGGATGTGTGGAGTGTGGATGCAGTAGTACATAACCATGGGAAGGTGCTGGGTGATCGAGGAAAAGACAGGATGGGGGTTGGGGAGATTCGATGAGGGGCAGGGAAGGGGAGAAGTCAGGTGAGACTCCAAGGCTTTAAGCGTAGAAAACTAGGAGAGCTGTGGTGTACTGAAGAAATGCGACTCCTGAGGGGCTCCATGGGGTCTGAGCTTCAGCATCCGCTCACCCCACCCCCACTGGCACTCCACAGGGTGGCTGCCTGTCTGGTCACCTTCCTGCCAGTTTGCACCCAATGTTGTCTGGGGTCTCCTAGCACTGGAAAGGCCTTGCTTAGATGTGTTTATACATCCTGAGAGCTGGGTCATGCTGAGATTCTATTTCTGCTTTTGTATCTTCACCATTGAGAGCTGCTTAGTTATGCCTCTTTTTATCATTAGAACCAAAAACCAAGAGAAGGGTTGGTGACTCCAGGGACTTATAAGGGGAGTGGAGGTGAATGGATAGGGGGTAGAGAGCAGGGAACCTGGGGGCTCCTTTCTGTGGATGTCTCTCAGGGCTCCCTAGCAGCTGTAAGGGAGAGGGAGAGAGAGATAGAAATGTCAATGATGAGAGATAATCATTGACCGGCTGCCTCCTGCATGCCCCACACTGGGATTCAATCCCACATGTGCCTTGACCAGGAATTTAACTGTGACCTCCTGGTTTATAGGTTGATGCTCAACCACTGAGCCATGCGGGCCGGGCGAAGCTTTTTTATTTTTATTTTGGCATTGACATGCTAAGATTCTGGGATTCCAATCTTAGGTGAGCAGGGGCTTTCGAGGATATATTATAACTGCTCTATTCACGAATTTGATAAAGGCCTAAGAACTTCGTGCTCCTCAGTCTTCCTCTGTGGGAAACAGGAGGACAATAATGGGCACCCGGTTACTTAGAATTTTGAAGCTCTGGGCTGTGTTTTGCTGCCTTTTGCATTCATGTTAGAATGTAGCCCTGTGATCACAAAAGCTAGATGTTTTTAAGCTACAATTTATTGATCTTACTATGTAGGGTAGGCTCTGTGTTAAGCCTTTTCGCATATGTTAGCTTGTTTAATTCCCACAGCAACTTCAGGAGGCAGGCAATATTATCGTCAGGTTTCTAACAAGGAAACAGGTTTAGAGAAAGATAAGTAGCTTGCTCAAGGCCATGCCACTTGGCACAGCTGAGCTGGGGTTTGAATCCACCACTTCCTGATTCCAAAGCCCTTGTTTGCAACACCTGTGTTACACAGCTCCCTCTGGAACAGAACTGGCGCGTGCCCACTTCCCAATGAGAACATCAGCTCTTCGCCAAGGCTGACACTGTAAGAAGGAGATAACTTCCTAATGACAGGCGGCGAAGGAATCCAGCCTTGGGATGAGAACCTCCTGTTGCACAAGCTCTCAAATATTTATTATTTTCCTGTGCTTCTCCGGGATCTAAATGGTTCCAATAATGAAGGTGCTTGTAATCTGTTTGGGGAGACAAGACAGATGCTTATATTTATGCTAGAGGCCCAGTGCACGGATTTGTATTGAGGGGGGAGGGTGGTCCCCTCAGCCTGGCCCGCGGGGATCAGGCTGAAACCACAGTCCAACATCCCCCGAGGGGTTCTGGATGGGGAGAGGACACTCTGCAAATTTGCTGTTGCCTGGTAACTCCCTGGTGGTCAGTGAGCGTCATAGATACCACCTGGTTGGCCGGTCGCTTAGGCTTTTACTAGTATATAGATAGATAGATAGATAGATAGATAGATAGATAGATAGATAAATATGAAAACACAAGAAAAGTACATAGAAAAAGTACCCTTCTGTTTTTACAATGGATAGAATGTGATTGAAGACATCCTTTTGTTGTCCATTTCCTTTGGTTCTTTTTTTTTTTTTTTAAATATTTTATTGATTTTATTTTTTTTACAGAGAGGGAGGCGAAGGATAGAGAGCTAGAAATATCGATGAGAGAAACATCGACCAGCTGTCTCCTGCACACCCCCCATCGGGGATGTGCCCACAACGAATGTACATGCCCTTGACCGGAATCGAACCTGGGACCTTTCCGTCTGCAGGCTGACACTCTATCCACTGAGCCAAACCAGTTTCGACTCCTTTGGTTCTTGACTCTTGCAAGCCTTTGTTGTCCACTTTCCATGGGTGCAGATGTGCCCAGTATGGCTCGCACTATTTTACCTAATGGAGTTTTCAGGGAATCTTGCGGTGAGATTTTGATTAAGGATAATGATCATGGAACTCTTAGATTTCCTTTTCCTCCCGTGGAGATGTTGGGTGGCTATTCAGTGAGAGGAAACCCACAGAACCCAGAGGATGGCTGAGTGTTTGTAGCACAAGGCAGGCCCTGGGTAACCCGGGCAGGCTCCCCACTCCTGCTTAGCCCTCTGGCATGAAGCAGGTGGATAAACCACAGTTGGAGCAAATGACCACCTTGCCCTGGAGAGGAGTGGGCCTAATTAATAGACATAAAACTCTTTGAGATTTGTTGATATTAAAAGGTCATGTCTTATCGTCTACACAAATGAGTTTTCATTTTAAAATCTGTCCTTGCAGATAAATTACCCTCCTGTTAATTACAGGCCATTTTTTTCTTTAATGATATCTGTGAGAGTCAGTGGTTTTTTGAAGGTAACACTGGCCTCAGCGATATTTTAACCTTGTCAGAAAATGTGTCCCAGTCCAAGAAAGGAGCTCGCTCTAGGATTCCTGGGGTCTAGCGCACAGGTTTTCATCTGGAGCTGACTCTTCGTTGCCAGCTCTGTAGCCCAGCCACTGCTTCTATTTCTTATGTTTTTGGCTGTGAGATCCCCATCATCCCTCCCGCCCAATGTCTCAGGCCACAGTCACCCCTCCCTCCCTCACCGAAATGAACCAGAAAGTGTCAAAACTCATTGCTGAGCACCGACCATGGAATTTTAGGTAAATCCTAGAACCTGGTTAATATTGCTTCAGACCAAAACAGATGTCTTGAAAGTTGACCCACATGTAGCAGAATTTGCATCAGTCAGGCCAGGTTTTTGAGTTGTTTTTTTTTTTTTTTGGTCAAAGAGCTTTATTGAAATGTAATTGACATACCTTACCATTTATCCCTTTAAAGTGTACAATCCAATGTTTTTTTTTTTTTTTTTTTTTTTTTTTTTTTTTTTTTTTTTTTTTTTTACTATTGCACAACCATTGCTGAAATCTAGTTTAAGAACACTCCCTTTACCTCCCAAGTAAAACTTGCCCTCTTCCATCCCATAGCAATCATTAATCTATTTTCTGTCCTTACAGTTTGCCTATTCTGAAAATTTCATATAAACGGATCATACATATGTGACCTTTATTGTCTGGCTTTTTCTTTTTCTTTCTTTTCTTTTTTTTTTTTTAGCATAGTGTGTTTCCAAGGTTCATCCATGTTACAACATGTATCAGTACTTCATTTCTTTTTAAAGCTACATGATATTCCACTGTTTATTCATTCAGCCACTGATGGGCATTTAGGTTGTTGCCACCTGTTGACTTCTGTGAATAATGCTGCTCTGAACATTTGTGTAAATGTTTTTGTGCGGACATATGTGCTTTTCAGTTCTCTTGGGCAAGCACCCAGGAGTGGAGTTGCTGGGTCACATGACTACTCTGGTTTAAGTTTTTGAGGATCCGCCACATGCACAGTTAAGTTGTTTTTAAGGAATTTTCTGGAGAGGGATGGTTAGTTTAAAGGCCTTGGCTTGAAGATGCCAACAGGCTGAACCTCGGCAGAGACAGGGCTTGTGAGTTATAGCTGTGGTTCTACAACTTCCTGGTCTTGCATAACCTTGCAACCCAGCAGCCACCAAAGATCCCACAACAGTAGGCACCTGTGAAGGTCTGTTGACCAAATGAATGCATGTGTTGTGAGGTAAAGTGGGAGTGGAGGAAGTGGGGTGGGGAAGGTAGGTAAATACGCTTAGTAATCTGTGAAGTTTCAATAATATTTTACGAGTTATTAGCAATGCATTTGGGGTGCCCATCTGTGTTTGCAGCTCCATGCCCCCACCCTTCCACCCCCAGAGAAACTCTGTCAGGAAGGGAATAGGTGACCCTGGGAATCGGGATCTGTGGACGTCAGTGCTCAGTCACCTGTTCCCCTTTTGAAAGCAGTCAGATCTCCTGCAGCTTCTGGCCCTTCACCTTGGTGCCCAGAGAGACCGAGGACTGAGAACAAGAAGTCCTGGGTTCTCACCAGGGTCCACCTCTCACTTTCACTGGGATCTTGGAGAAGATGTTTCTACTTTGGGACTCAGTTTCCTTCTTTATCTAGAAAAAAAGGAGGGATTTGAAGCGATGGCTGGCTGAATGGGATGATTTCCCACCTTTGCATGTCTGAGCTCTCCGGGAGCTATGAGATTCTGTAACTAACCCATTTCTTGTCTCTCTGCCCTCCTCCCCTCTCCCCTTCACTGCTGCTGCAGCCTGGGAGAGAAACCCATAATTGTTTGCTAGGACTGTGTGCAGCTATCAACTCCTCTCTCTTCCTTCAATCTTCCTTTCTAACCTATTTCACACTGCCCCTAGACTCATTTTCTCTTCTCATGAAGGGTTATCATTTTCCCATGAGAAACAAGCTCCAAGTTCTTAGTAGGCTCTGCAAGGTGCTCCACAGCAAGTAGATCTTTGAGGTTTCAAGTGGCCTTACTTCTCTCCACCGCAATGGACTTCTCAGTCCTTAGCCCTCTAACTAAACCCTGCACGGCTCCTTCTATTCTTATGCGTGCTGCTTCTTCCCCCTGGAACCCTCCTTTCTATTTATGTCTATCAACACCCTACCCGTTTTGAACACATTTCAATACTCACCTTTTCTATCAAAACATTTCCAAGTTTTCCTCATCAGAGATCTCCTCTCTCTTCTCTGTCCCCTCCCTAACTCTGCAGCCTTTCCTGGCTCTATAATCTCGTTGGTGTTCTGTAGATGGCTGCATACACACTTGTCTCAGTAGATTTTGAGTTCAATGAGGGAAAAGACATCTCTTAATTCATCTGTATCCTACAAGCTCTGCTCTGCCCTTCACAGGATGGTGTCTTTTATTTTTTATTTAAAAAAATATATTTTATTGAGTTTTTACAGAGGGGAAGAAAGAGGGATAGAAAGCTAGAAACATCAATAAGCTGCCTCTTGCACACCCCCAACTGGGGATGTGCCCGCAACCAAGGTACATGCCCTTGACCAGAATCGAACTTGGGACCTTTCAGTCCGCAGGCCGACACTCTATCCACTGGGCCAAACTGGTTTTGGCAGGATGGTGTCTTTTAAATGTGTGGTTGGGTGGCTTTCTCTAGCTCCTGTGCCCCTGGTATACTGGGAGTTTGAGCTTGTATTTCAGGTAGTCTTTTAATACTTTCTGCTGTTTCCTATGTAACATTTCTTTACTTGTGAATTAGAGGATGAATTCTCTGAGGGTGAGATCTTGACTTCCCTTCTGATCCCCTCGTGTGTCCTGCGGCCATGCTAGGCTCCCATGGACGGCTGAACCGGATGGCTTGCCACCTCTGCAATGTACTGCATCTGGGCTCCCCGGGCAGTTCTGACTTGGAATTTAGAGCTTGTTGGTGGCTTGCCTCTTGGGAGTTAAGGGACTACCTTGTGAAGATTATCTCCTTACGGAGATGGGTCTGGAAGCTGGAGCAGCAGTGGGCTATGATAACTCCAGGGGGCCTGGGGAATGGCTGCTGGTAGCCTGAAGGGTTTATACGGGAAAGAACAGAGGCACTGCTTTAGTTTCTCAGAAAGAGCCGGACATCATGGCTCCCAGAACCAATGGAGAAGCTGGGATCTGAGGCTCAGCCCAGGAGCCATAGCTCTCACCAGTCACAGACCAGAGTGTGTGTGACACCAGCCAGCATGTGCATGGGGAGTTCTAGAGCAGGCCAACTGAAAGCAGTGTTGGGGGGCAGTCAGGTCTCTGGAGTCAGGTCACCTGTCATGATGATGCCCTGCCTCTGTCCTGGGAGGAGGGACAGGGAGGGGGTCAGTGCCCAGGCCTTCCTTGACAGGTCTCAATCCTAAGACTCCTCAGAGGAGCAGATTACCAACTTTCCCCAGGAAGGTCACATCTGTGTCTCATTCCCTCAGCTGCCAAGCATGGCAGACGCTGGATCCAGGGTCCTGAGAGAGCAGGGAGAGAGCAGCAGGAACTGCGGGAACCATTGCAAAGGTGTCAGTGAGCGGAGGAATCCTGTGGAAGCCTTTGCCAGCGGAGCACAGCAGTAGGAGAGGTCACTAGGGGATATCTAGGGACCGTGGTGGAGATTATCTGGGACTGGGGAGCAGTGCTGTTCCCAATCCTCTGTGATTTTTTTTGCCTGGTCCCCAAAATGAGGACAGTTGACTCTTGAATAATACACCTGCTTGTCACATCCAACTAACAAATTCTGAGCAGTCAGGAAATAAGAAAGAAAGAATGAGGAGCTGGAGACTAAGCCAGAGTTTTCTTCATGGATTGGCTGGTTCATTCATTCATTCATTCATTCATCCATCCTCTTAACAAATGTTAAGTAAGGAAGATAGACCATTAACAACGAAAAGGATTCTAAGAGAGGTTATGACCAGGGTTGTGGGAAGAGCACACTTTCATCGTCATTAAGTCTCCCCTTACAGTGGGACCAGCCCGGACAAGCACTCTCACCACCCCTCGGCTCCCGCCCCCAATGCCTGTGTCCTAGCAGGTTCACACCCTTCTGTGTGCCCAGCTGTGACTCGGCCCAATTGCCACTTCAATTTTCCATGGGCGGTCTGCCTACTCATCCTTCTTTTTAATCTCCAAACTCTTTGTTGTGGTCACAGATGCTCCACGTGGCTCTAGTCACCTGCAGGAAAGAAATCATTAGATTCTTGCTGCATCCAGAAACAGCAGCGCCTTCCTGTCCCGGGAGAGGAGTGAGGGTCAGCACAGTGCAGGCGTTAGGGGAGGAAAAGTGGCAGGAAAAGGGAGGGACCCAGGCAGGATTCTTCTGTGACACGTTGCCTGTGCTGGTCAGCATCAGTAGGAGCCTGGCTGCCTCTCTGATATCTCACCTTCATCATTCTGTGCAGCCGGCTCCTGTGGGTGTGCAGAGGAGGGGCTGGGACTCCCCTTAGCAGGGTGCTCAGGAGCCCAACTCTGCGTGAGGAGGTGGGCTGGTGAATTTGAGTGCAGGGAGCCTCCTGCCACCTGGGAGGAAGGATGGAGGCTCTTGCACATGAAGCCTCTTGGATCCCGTAGAGCAGGGAGCTTCCAGTACCCAGAGTCTTCCTGCCTTGGAAAAGGGAAACATGAAGGCCGAGGAGAGTTAGGTTAAAGTTTTTTACAAGGTCACACAGGGTCGATCTTACAAGATGTTAACAGTAAAGCTACGGTTAGAATCCAAATGTTCTCACATAGCGGCATGACAACTCATCTCTCTTGTCTTTTTAAATATATTTTATTTTATTTTTAATATATATTTTATTGATTTTTTTACAGAGAGGAAGGGAGAGAGATAGAGAGCTAGAAACATCGATGAGAGAGAAATATTGACCAGCTGCCTCTTGCACACCCCCTACCGGGGATGTGCCTGCAACCAAGGTACATGGCCCTGACCGGAATCGAACTTGGGACCTTTCAGTCCACAGACCGACGCTCTACCACCGAGCCAAACCGGTTTCGGCTATTTTATTTTTTTTCACAGAGAGGAAGAGAGGGGGATAGAGAGCTAGAAACATTGATGAGAGAGAAACATCGACCAGCTGCCTCTTGTACACCCCCTACCGGGGATGTGCCCGCAACCAATGTACATGCCCTTGACCAGAATGGAACCTGGGACCTTTTAGTCCGCAGACCGACGCTCTATCCACTGGACCAAACCGGTTCTGGCCCATCTCTCTCGTCTTGACACTCCATTCTGTGATCGTTTTTTCACCGAATGACCCAACGCCAGGCAGAGAGAACCAGGGCCCCAGGCCACGCAGGTCTGCTCTGGGGGAGAGTTCTCACCCAGCGCCTGGCACAGGGGAGGGTGCCGTCAGTCAGCTCTCCTTCACCTCCGAGGTGGCTTGGCCATGATCGCCTTTCTGGAAACTCACAGGGCAACAGAGGTCCTGACCTCCCTGGGTGTACTTGGGCCTCCATTTATAGACTGTGTCAAAAGTTCAAGTACTTTATGGGCGCAGATTAGTTGCTATCATGACTTAATATGCTCGCAACCCACGGTGGTGAGGTGCTGCCCTGAGAAGCAATGGGAGAATCTTGTAGGGCTAATAAGGTCTGTGCCATTAATTGGTGTCTTGAGGGTGTGGGATGTGGAAAGGAGGCTGTTTTGAGCTATGCTCTCACTCTGCCTAAGACGGAGTTCGGCTGTTCTTCAGGTTTAGTCCTCCACCCTTGCCTTCTGGTGACTCCTGTGTTCCTTGAATGTCTCCCCACATTTCCAGTCCCTCCCCATCTCCCATTTCTTGTTGTCTTAGGCATCACGACAGATTCTTCCTGGCGTTTCCATTCCAGCTAAATGGAGATAATAGCCGCCGCCACCTCATGCTCACAAAATTGCAGGCATGTTACGGGGGATTAATGGCATTTTAGGATTAAGGACGGGATGGAGTTTAAAAGCTCTTAGCCCTTCCTTAATTAGGAGATTTACCTGACACAATGCGTTGCTAAGCCTCCCGGATTTCCCTGTGGCACTACTTCTGTTTCTCTGTGGTCCCCCCCAGTGGTTGCCATTTGGGAAATCTGGGGACAGCTGCTTTGGGTGTCAAGTCCCTGTCATTTGAACACCCCCCCCTCCCCTGTAGGGCCTGTGACAACAGAGCTCAGGTATACGGGACCTGATGCACTTGCAAGGATGCGGCAGATGGAAGACACTGTGTGGACACCTCAATAGCCCCCTTGTCCTCTGCGTCACAGACCTCACTGGTCGGGTGGGCACCAGGACCTTGTGGCAGAACCTTTCTCTGCCGGGGTCTTCATGATCTGACCTAGCTCCCACTTCTGACTCCATCTCCCCTCAGAGCGCCCCTGCTCTAGTCAAAGTGGCGTCTGTGCAGAGCGCAGGGCCTACCTCTACACCTTCACTCCGGTGGCGAGTCTTCTCTGAAATGTGTTCTCTTTCCCTTTATTTTAAAAAAAATATATTTTATTGATTTTTTTTTTTTTTTTTTTTTTTTTTTTTTTTTTTTTTTTTTTACAGAGAGGAAGAGAGAGGGACAGAGTCAGAAACATCAATGAGAGAGAATCATCGATCAGCTGCCTCTTGCACACCCCCTACTGGGGATGTGCCCGCAACCAAGGTACATGCCCTTGACTGGAATCGAACCTGGGACCTTTCAGTCTGCACACCGACGCTCTACCACTGAGCCAAACCGGAACAGCTGTTTTCTTTCCCTTTAAATCAACCCCCTCAACCCCCGTGAAACGAAACGGTCCTTGAGCCCTGCTTTGGCCTCTCCCTGCACTGAGCTTCAGGGCACATCTTATCTCACAGAGCACTTTGGTTCAGAGCAGCATGCCCCCCCCCCCCCCCCAAATCTTCCAGCCACCAATGCCTAACTCAGCGGTTTTCAAACCCTGTTCCTCGGAACCTGTCAGGGGCTGAGGGGAGGGGCCTGGTGGAAATGCCTCTGTCACCCATGCCCATTCAAATAACTGCCTTTATCTCTAAAGCACCCTAAGCTTTTCTTTGAGGGGGAGATGCCGCCGTCAAACAGTTTGAGAACTACAGCATCCGGTTTGCTTTGTTTGTGATGTGGAAGTGGAGGTCCAGGGTCCGCAGGGACACACGGCTGGGCAGGGCCGGGATCAGGGCTGGCCTTGAGTCCTTGTTGCTGGTTTAATCGTACTGTTCCCTCAACCGTGAAAGTATCCCTGGGCTTGTGACATGCTCCATTGTATCATCTAATATATATCACATCTCTTTGAAAGAATGAAGTATCTCATACCTCGATGTTCCCTGGCACAATGCCCTGCTCATTGGTGCCCAGTGACTATTGACCGCTGTCGGTGGTGGTGATAACAATGACATACACGTCTAGCGAGCCCCCTGCGAGGCACCTCGATGGCTTCCCTGGCTCTGGCCCCTGGAGGGCTGTGCCTATGGCAGTGGTTGGGCCTTAAGTCCAGGCAAGGCCATCATGTAGGGCAGTATTTCCCAAACTTCTCTCATGATGAGAATCACCTGGTGGAGTTGTTAAACTACAGATTCCTGAATCCCAACTAAGAAGTGCTAAACTAGAATTTTTGGGAACATATAGGTAAACATATACTTAACTAGTCAGGATTAGACAGAGCACTAAGTTAAGATACTATTTTACCTATAAGATATTTTACCTATATGTTCCCAAAAATTCTAGTTTAGCACTTCTTAGTTGGGATTCAGGAATCTGTAGTTTAACAACTCCACCAGGTGATTCTCATCATGAGAGAAGTTTGGGAAACACTGACGTAGGGGGATGATCTCAGAGGGATCCTAATTGCTCTGCGAACTGTGCTCTTCTATAAGGTTAATGTGAACCAATTCTGCCCTTTTCCTCATGCTTTCAGCATAGGCCTTAAAGCTGACTCCCAGGCGATCTGAAGGCCCAGTGTACTCCCTGACAAACCCAGCTTCCAGGCTGTGTCCTTGCCCCTGACTGTGCTCAGCCCTGTCATCTTCTCCACAGACGCTCTTTTATAATAGCATCCACCTCCTCCCGGAAGCCTGCTCTAGTTCCTCAGGCTCCCAATACTCTTTCCTTCTCTAACAATAATCCTTTTAGTCATTATTACCATTTTTCAGCTTTATTGAGGTAAATAAAGCAAATACAATTATGGTATTTAAAGAATACCTTGTGATGATTTGATATATATATGTATTGTGAAAGGATTCCTCCCATCTAGCTAATTAACACACCCATCACTCACATATTTATCTTTTTTTTAAATGAGAACTTTAAAGTTTTATTCTCAGTCAATTTCCATTGTCAATAAAAAATCGTGGAAATGTGTTCTCTCTCTCTCTCTCTCTCTCTCTCTATATATATATATATATATATATATATATATATATATATATATCTATGTAATATCCTTAGGCCACAAATGCCTAAAGTGTTTATTCTCTAGCCCTTTCCAGAAAAAGTTTGCTCACCCTGGATTTAATCTATACTGTAACTGTTCAGGGACAACACAGACAATGACCAAAGGATTGGATTTCCTTTATACATGTAGTTTGTTTCTTTTCGTATTCATTTTTTAAAAATCTCTTTTTCTTCTTTCATTATTTTTTCCTTTATTATTTTTTATTTATTTTAGAAAATACATTCTTTTTTAACGTTTTTAAAATTTTTTTATTTATTCATTTATTTATTTATATTGCAAACTTAATTTCAGAAATATAAAATTCAAACTAAATTTTCAAACATAATCATTGTACAAATGCTACTCTTGACACTCACTCACATGATATTCTTTCAATTCATACCCTCAACCCAAAACAAAATATAAAATTAAGTATAACATCAATTTTTATGTTTCCAGAAATGATAACACAATGCAACTTTTAACACATAAAGTAATTTTATATGTCTGCCCCTAACCTTAATTAACCTAGCAGAATCTCTAACTTTGACAGCAATCTATAAACTACAATAGAGGCAACATTAAAAAAATTAGATTTGGGGTTAACTAAATTTTAGAGAGTAGGTTTGTGTTGAAGTTACAATTCAGGTTAGATCTAGAAAATGCATTCTTGAATCTCACTCAGTTAAATCCTTAGTCCTGCAGTTCAGTGATTTCTTTTTTTATTGTCATATCTTCAGGGAAGAGGGAGGCCACCCGGCCATTGTGGAAATCAGTTTTAATTTGCTCTGAGTCAGGACTATGCGACAGAATAGTGAAGCCCTGTATTTGCAGTGAAGGTTTTAACTGCCTGAATCCTGTTAGTTACTCCCCTCTGTTCCAGCTTCCACAGCTGAGGAGGAGAAGAGTAAATGTTCTGTAGACACCTGGTGGCCAGTTAGGAGAAAGCAGTGTTATCTGAGAGCAGAGCCCTGTGTACCTCTCAGGTGTGCCTGGGGCCCCGCCAAAGCCCTTTCTGGGTTTGGAAGTTGAGTTAGTCAGTCTGTTATCAGTCCAAGGGGTTCATCCTGGGAAGATGGTCCTGTTTTCTAAGTCAAGTTTGTCTAGAAATGTATCCTTGTTGCTGGTTTAATGTTACTATTCCCACAACCTTGATAATCATTCCTTTTTTCTTGATTCCATAGATTTTCTTCTAGAGGTAAAGTGCTGTGGACCCAGGACTACCACAGCATCTGAAGCACCATAGAAGTCTTATGGTGCTTACAAATGTCTTTCACATCCCTACTATCACCCCCCTTATAGATGAAAACACCGAGGTACAGAAAGGTTCAATAACCTACTTGAGGTTACATAACTAGTCAGGGAAATAGGCTTTGAATCCAGACGGTCTGACTCCGTAACCTCTACTTTTAACTCTCAATAAACAACTGTTGATTGGTCAGTGACATGTTTGTTACTTGAGGGAACCTGAAAAGAAATCTTACTCCAAAATATAGTTTCCACCGAAGGGAGTGCAGTTGTATAATATTATCATTAAGCACTGCCCTTCCTCAGTTTCTTACAGTGCTTTAAAATGTGTAGTATCCTATGAAGAGTTACACTAACCAGTCAGTGTGAATTTATTTATTAGATGTTGTTATTGTCTCATTGAATGAAGGTGCGAGTGGGGCTGGGAATTGTTGGGTCCTTCAAAGAAATTACATAAGCAGCTATTTCCCTGCTCTTTTTCTAAACAGGGTTGAAAAGTTAATCAGAAAGAAAATATGGTAGCCAAAATGCCACCACCATCTAATACATATTATATCTCTTCGAAATAATAAAGTATCTCATACCTCTATGTTCCCTGATAGTGGTTAAATCATCGACAGTGGCTCTAGGTCTATTAGCCAAGGCTTGCTCTACTAGAGTCTAGTTAATAACTAGATCCAAGAATTAGGCAGATTAACCAATCAATCCCATGGCAGCCTTGGGCTGGGCATGTCCCACCCCCCAGGTGTTGGTCCCCATTTTGGTGTGGAGGGTCTCTGCAGTCCCCAAGTAGAAGCAGGGCTGAGCTGAGCCAATTATTCTTACCAACTTTGCCAATCAGTGAAGTCCTACCATCTCAAGGACAGAGAGAGAAAGAGGCCAGGGGTGTGGGAAAAGCACTACCATCCAGCAGAGACCTTCACCATCATCTCCTCGAGCCCCTCGTGGTACAGCCACAACAGAATTTCAGGAAGGGGAAAGAAAGGACTTGGATAAGTGAGTGTTGCAAGTTCATGGGGGAGATGGACCAGGACGCTAGGCATCACTCCATCTACATTGCACATTGTCTTCCTCCAGGAAGAGGGAACAGTGGAAGCTCTCCAGGACCTGGTGGGATGGGGAGAGGGGTGGGGGGAAGTGACTAGGCATAGGGGGACCCTTCAGCAGGCCAGAGCATCAGGTATTGGAGTCAAGCCCTCTCTCCCCTGCTCTCCTCCTCACAGACCCACCCAGTGCCAGAGCTGGGAGGACTTGAGATGAACACTTTCGTAGTCAGGGTTCTCCAAAGAAAAAGAACCAATAGGATGCATGTTATAATACATATATTACACTGGATTGGCTTCCATGGTTATGGAGGCTGGCAAGTCCAAAGCCCTGCAGTGTGGACCAGCAGGCTGGAGACCCAGGAGAGCCAATCTGCAGAGAAGGCCCAAAGGCAGTCTGCCGGAGAGAATTTCCTCTTGCTCGAGGCAGTGGGTCCTTTTGTTCTCCTCACACCTTCAGCTGATTGGATGCGACCCATTCACATTATTGTGTGTGTGTGTGTGTGTGTGTGTGTGTGTGGTAATCTGCCTCACTCAGTTCACTCATTTAAATGTTAATCTCATCCCAAACGCCTTCCATAATGAACCATCACACCCACCTTTCCTCTTCATTGTCCTTGTGAGGCTGGAAGTTTCCCACTATATTAGTCATTTGAATACCACTTTCATGATTTTTTTCAATATCCCTGTGTGATGCACTTAGTGTTTTCTTTAAACCAGTGTTAACTATTCATTTAAAAATTAGCCTGGCTTATACTAAATATTCGAGATAAAGGGATTTATTGTACTAGGTGTAATTTTTTTCTAAATAAGAATAACATTTTTTAAAGCATGGTAGCCTTTAAAACCAATTTGCAGGTGCCTGAGGCTCCGACTGGCCAGCAGGGGGCGGAGCTGCCCGATGACCTCGGAAGACCGCTGGGGATGGGGTGGGCGTTGGGGGGCGGAGCACGGTATTTTTCAGGCCCACCGGGCACAGGGCGGAGAGGAGAGCCTGGGCCTAATCCCACCCAGGGCGCCCTCCACTGAGCCCCCAGAGCGGCTGCTGAGAGCGCCCACAATCCAGGCCTTTGGAGGCCCAGAGCCCAGACTTGCGGTGCCGAGGCCCCCCTCCGGGTCAGGGCCCCGACGGGAGGTGAGGCCCCGGCGAGGCGCTTCCATCCTCCCCGAACCCGGAGTTTGCTCGGAGCAGAGGCCGCCCCGCAGAGGGGGAGAGCCCCGCGGGCGGGAGGGCGGTCTGTCTGTCTGTCTGTCTGTCTCCTTCGAACCTCCTGCCACGCGGGGCTGCACGTTTGGAAACCGGGAGAGGCACCGCCTGGGGCCGACCCACAGGGGAGGGCGGGTGCGCTCCGTTAGGGAGAGGGGACCGCGCGGTGGGGGACCGGCCAGCTCCGCCCAGAAGGGCTGTTGGTAGCTTCGGGGCTCAGAGAGCGCCCCTCGCGGTGGCCTGTGGTGCTGCATCCTCCTTCCGCTGCGGCCTCGGGAGCCCGGAGCCCAGGGTGCGCCTGGCTGGAGGGGACCCCCAGGCAGCATGGCTTGGTTTCTCTTATTACTATTTTAATTTAAATGGTTTCGCTGCTTTACCGAAATGGAGACATTTATTTTAAAAGGAAACTTTTGTCTACAAAAGGGTCATAATGGTACCTGCATCACACCGGATTGATGTGGGGATTATAAATGAAATAATATACAGAAGTGCTTTAAAAAGTGCTTGACATGGCAGAGCTCAGTACATAGATGCTCTTACTGTTTCGATTTTAGTGGGAAATGAGTTCTGGGGAACACTGGGGCATATGGGCATATGGGCCTTCAAAGAAGGCTCCAGGATGTTTTGGAAAAATCCAGTCTAGCCTCGTGTTTTTTTTTTTTTGTTTTTTGTTTTTTTTTTAATTTAAATAAATTGATTTCAGAGAGGGAGGGAGAAAGAGATAGAAACATCAATGATGAGAGAGAATCATTGATCAGCTGCCTCCTGCAGGCCCCACACTGGGGATCAAGCCCACAACTCAGCATGTGCTCTTGACTGGAATCAAACCCGGGACCGTCAGTCCCCAGGCGGATGCTCTATCCATTGAGCCAAACCTGCAAGGGCTCCTTCCTTCTGTTTTAATGTAGACCTGATTGTCCTCACTGGCCAAAGGGAACTAATCCCTGTAACCCCATTCACCCCTGGAGATTCCTGAGTTTAATTGCTGAATTTGCTACTAAGTATTGTACAATGGCCAGCAGGTGGCGAAAGAGCACCGTGGATGTGTTTGCACTTTTGTGATTGATAATAAAACACCGTGGTTCAAGGTTTCCGGGGATATAGGGTTGCTGGAGGGTGTGGGTAGGAGACCTTGGCCAAGGAATAATATTAATGATTTATTATTCTAGTCTTTTTTTTTTCCACAAGATTTTGGCTTTTATTTTATTCATTCATATGTTCATTCAACAAATATTTATTAGATGCCTACTTTGTTCCATATGTTATTCAGAGACTTGATATATACTAAGTGGCCAGATTATTATGATCTCTGAGCCTAGGCCCAGTGCATGAATTCGTGCATGGGTGAGGTCCGGCCAGCCTGGCCGGGGAGAGGGGACATGGGCGGTTGGCCAGCCTGCCTGCTGGTCAAACTCTTGATTGAAGGGACAATTTGCATATTAGCCTTTAATTATATAGGATATACACTGAGTGGCCAGATTATTATGAATTCATAATAATCTGGCCACTCAGTGTATATCAATGAACTAGAACAAAGATTCTTGCCCTTATAGAGCTCACATTTTTTGCAGGTAGCAATAAAGATAATAAATTATATAGCATGTTAGAAGTGTTAAGGAAAATAGAAGTGCAAACTGGAATGTGTGGGGATGGGATTGTTGGGATGGGCGGGTTGCAGTATTAAATATGGTATCTAGGACGGACCTCATTGGGAAGGGAAGATTTGAGCAAAGATTAAAGAGAAATGAAGTTAGCCAAGCAGAGATCCTGGGGAAGAGTGTTCTAGATACTACGAATAGTTTGGAGCAGTTATGTTTACCCTTGGATTGATGAGATAATTGAGACTCAGGGAAGTGAAATGACTTCCTAGTATTTAAGGTCTTACAGGAGGTTGATGGCCAATGAGCTTCACCTCCTCATTTCTAGCCTCATGTTTATTCAACAGATTATATTATCACTGTGTTTGTCAAGGTGATGGAGCCTTCCAGTAAACCTGCATGATACATAGCTTGCTTAAGTGATGACTCACATTATCCTGGCATATTTTCCCATTGGGCCATACCTCAACTGCCTGTGATCTTTTGTTTTTACATAATCAATACAATATTTATTTTGCTAAGTGCTGTGGAGGATAGAAACGAGGCATGCCCCTGCACCTAAGGGACCAATAAGCTATTCCTAAGCATCGTTTGGACTTCATGTCTTCTCTTTCGTCTACTTTTCCAACTTTCCTCCAGGCAAGTTCACTGATGATCTCTACCTACAGCTTAGAATCCAGTCAAGTTCTCAGACTTGGTCACCCATTCTTGGTTTGTAGGTTCCTGAATTTCTCCCTCAATTCCCTTTGCTTCCAGTTGATACGTAGTGTCCCTAGTTATCCATAGGTCACAGTGTCCACTCTCTCTGCCCCGTGTTGACCCATCTCTGAAAGCAGGCTTATACTTTGCCCTCTACTCCTAGGCTTCAATGAGGTATCCCACCTGGATCCTTAGTGGCCCTCTAGAACTGTCTCCTTGCCACCTGTATTCACAATTTTGATGTTTAATTTGAGCCAAGCTGACAACATATCCCAGGGAGCAAGATTTCAAATGCTCTCCACAGTTGTTGAGATCTGACCTCTTGAGTGGAGACTTCGTTCGTGTCCTCCTATTTGGAGAACCGTGCTTGGTTCTCTCAAAGCAGCTTCTCTGAGCCTGAGTTAGTTCTCTCAGCCTTAGAGTCCCCTTTCCTTCCTGCCCCCACTTGCTGGGAGGAGATTGTGGTGCTTTGTGTGCAAGCCCTGGGTCATAGCGCTTGTGCAACATTGGTGAAGAACAGAAGGCTGTGCTTTTAGGTAATTAATTGGAGTTTGGTAAGCTCGTAATGGATAAGAATGTGGCAAAGAATGGAAGGTGGAACTGGAGCCTCGTCTTGAGGGACAGCTGGAATTAGTGGGCGTAGGGGAGAGAACAGGGTGGGGGTGACCTTGGAGTGTTGTGGCACAATGAGAGAGTAGCCTACATGGAATGGAACAGAGAAGGTGTGTTGGGGAGTGGTGCCGGCCAGAGGACTGATAGGAAGGCTGAGCTGGAGCAGGGCCTGGAGCACCTGGTCAAGACATTGGCATTTCAGCATCAGAAACTATTCTCAAGTGTGACGTTCCCTGGAAGGTGGCAGAACGGCATTATGACAGGACCTACATGTCCATCTGTCTGTCTTTGAGCATCTCACATTTACTGCGTTCCTGAGTACCCCATTTAAAGAGGTTCCCTTGGTTGTTTTGTTAGGGCATTCTGTTTCTTACTTTTTGCTTGTTTATTCTCAGTCTTCTCTAGAATAAACCTTAGAAGAATGCTGCCAGAGGGCCAAGATTCTGTCTGATTGCTTGTTGAATCCCCACAATCCAGCACAGTATCAGCTACTCAACACTCTAAAAATATTTGTTGACTGAATGAATACCTTAAATAAAATATCTGTTTTTCCAGACCTCCTTTACTTAAAAATAATAATAATAATAATAAAATATATATTTTATTGATTTTTTTACAGAGAGGAAAGGAGAGAGATAGAAAGTAAGAAACATTGATCAGCTGTCTCCTGCACGCCCCCTACTGAGGATGTGCCAGCCACCAAGGTACATGCCCCTGAAACGAATCAAACCTGGGACCCTTAAGTCCGCAGGATGACGCTCTATCCACTGAGCCAAACCAGTTTCAGCTCCCTTACCTTTTGAATGCTTGAGTTCTGTTAGTGCTAATGTCATCTATCTATCTTGTCTGCAAGGTTGGAAATTAGGAGTCAGCCTTGAGGAAGACATGGGCAGAAGACCTCGCTACTTCTAAATTTACATGGGGACTATACTCTTACGGAGATCTTGTTTTATGCTCCATTTCGACAAGATAACATAATGTACCCATTTTAGATGTGAAGGCTGAAAGCAACAGACGTGAAGAATGAAGGAAAAGGAGAACTCATTAGGCGGGCCACTGGCAAATTGTAAATTACATATTTCTAAACGTTACCCCATCATATTAGCTGTTTTGATCTCTTCCAAGGGCAAAATCACATAGTGGGTTAAGGGTGTGGGCTCAGATACTGGTTCTGCCACTTCCCAGCTGTGTGTCTTTGGGAAAGGTGCTTTACCTCTCTGTGGCGCAGGTTTCTCCTCTATAAAACATGGGTAAGGGTAACACCTCACAGAGTTATTTTGATTACATTCTTAGAGCAGTACTAGCACATACAATGCTCACCAAGTGTTTGCCATTAGTAGCCGTTAGTATTCCATGGGTCGGTGAGACATCATGGATTCTGTTGCCAGTTGGGGCTGCTCATCTGAGACAAAAGGGTGTGATAGTGGAGGGAAGTTAGAATTTGCTGAGTGAGGAGCAAGTTCCTGTGGGAGATGGCCATGGCCACAGAGGGAGGTACTGGGTCCAGATGGGATTATTTCTGGTGAAATGTGAGGTGAATTCTTTGACATACTCAGGAGGTGTTACCACTTAGCTGTCTCTATGAGGGGCTGTGCAGACAGCTAAAAGAACTCCATTCCTACCCATTTATTTCTTTGTAGGCGAAAAGGACAGCCAGGCAATTTATGATTAAGGTTGTTAGTGCAATATTGAAGTTCTCCAACGGCCCATCGTCTCCTTCCTGACGGTGAGTCTCCCACCCTCAGTGAACACACAACTCAACATTCCATTCCAGGAGTGGCGGTGCTGACACTGAGGTGGGCCAGGAAGGTTTGGTGGTTTTACCAAACTGAGTAACCATAACAAATTACTTTTCACCCTTGAATCCCTGTGGCCCACTATTCCAGGCACTTAGTATTCTTGCTGACATAGCAAAGATGGATTTGATCTTGGTTATTTTACACTTGGGAGTGATTTTATTTTGCTGAATGTTGGACTATTTGGAAGTGAAACATTTTAATTTTTAATTTATTTATTTATATTTATTTATTTATTTTTGGAAGTGAAGCATTTTAGAGCTGCAGAAACTTCTGTGGCCAGGTATATGCAGTATCCATGTGGCCTTTCCCAGCCGCTCTGTGGGACGTCACATCCGTGTATCCTGAGGGCCCCTCCATGAAGAATCTGAAAGCGAAGACACCAACATTCTTTTCTTCTGAATGCAAAAGGCAATGTATAGGTGCGAGACATTAAAGTTCCAAAGAAGTTGCAATTGGGCAGAGTATTCTTTGTTTTTCTATTCCACTTCTATCCAGAATAGAAAAAAGACCACCTAAAACGGGCAGAGGGGAGTTTGGAGAAAAAAGTAGAGTAGGATGTAATGTGTGGATCTATGCTATTCTCTTACCCAAGGCTGATATGAGTGGTGGTGAATTATTATTATGATTACTATTACTATTATTATTATTTTTATTATTGAAAGGCATAGATGTGTTTTCTGAATAAGGCCTTAATTAGGGTAATCTATTGTCTCTGTAGCACGTTCTCCAAATAAAGGAGTCTCTTTAACAGTTCCAGTGCCAATGAATGGTCCACTCTCTTTATGTGTGAGCATCTGAGCTGAGAGGACCCCTGCTTCCCTCTCTGAGTGCCACCAAAGTGCCTGAAAGCCTTGTAGAGAGCCCTTCAATGTGGAGGAGTAGAAGGGTGGCTTGTCTTTACATGCGCGTTGGAGAAGCTCAGTGGCATGAGAGAACATCTGAAGGCACCAATTATTCCTGTTCCTTTCTGGCATTTTGATGTCTTTCTCTTTGCCATTACGATCTAGTCACTTTTCTAGTTCTATCTTTAAGAGGATTTAGGTCTCAGTATGTTGGGTTTCCCCTGCCATATGTGTCCATTTTGGACTCTAAACTTCAAGTCTTTTCTTATGTGGGCTATTCTCTCCATTTGTTCCTTGAATGGATACTTTCCTGAACCACAGTAATCTCTATTTATGACTTTCTGAGGTTTCTCTGTTTGTTTTCTCAGGTTATTTCACTCATCCAGTGCCAACTTGATTTTCTAAGACTGAATTTTTTACTGATTGCTTGGCCTTGGCTTTGTGTTAATCTCCTTCAGCATTTTGTCTCTCTTGATGCTGTTGGCATCTTAATTTCTATTCTGAGAAGTCCCGGTTCTTTTTTATTTGTTGGTAAAACCTACCACTCCCCTCTTGTTGAATGCATAGTCTTTGGATCATGTAGAACTATCGGTGAAAGATGTTAAAGAGAAACATCAGGTTCAAAATGGAGTCATTTTTATTAAGCCCCATCAAAATTCAATACCTAACCTAATTGCAGTGTCAGCCCCTCCCAGTAGGGGAATTTTAAACCAGTCTAGAATTGCTTGATAAGACCTTGGTCACCATTCCTCCAAAGAAAGGTGACCCAGCTTGAAACAATTCTTCCTTATCTTTTGTCAATAACTTTCTTGTTCTGCCCAGTTTCTGCTTATAAAAACCGTCCACTTAGTACAACTTCTCAGATTGTCTCAGATTCATAATTTGTTCAATAAAGCCAATTCAATTTTTACATTTACTCGGTTGAAATTGTGTTCTTTCACAGAGGAAACCAAATAACAGGTAATAAATAACTAAATAATCAGATTGCTGGGTGGAGGAGAGTGTGCTCGAGGGAGGTAGGAGTGGAGAGAATAGTGTGGGGGTGCAGGGAAGAGCAGGGCGGGGAAGGAGTGAGAGGAAGCAAATATTCTTAGCCCACTCACTGTCATTATGTGTGACCTCTCTCAAAGGAGGTGGAGGCCTTGTCTAGGTAGAAGTCATCATTCCTGGCAGGAGGAGGTGGCTCTTGTACCCTTAACCCCATCCTTTCCTTCTGCCTCTTTAGGAAGCAATCAGGAGACTAGATTTGCTCCATCACTGATAATAATCACAGTGCATTACAACAGCGATTTTCAAGTGATGTTCTGCAAGAATTGTTAAAGCATGCAATTCCTGACTATTTAGTCAGGAGCACTGACCCCTTTACCTTTAGATTTTGAAAATTTAAAAAATATGACAACAGCCAACACAACAATAGCCATCCGATGTGAACGAATCAAAATTATATCTATTTTTTTTTGTCAGACTGGCAAAAAATATGACATTTTTTGGTGTGCCACAGAATTTTAGTCATTAGTTTATATGTGCCATGAAATGAAAAATGTTGAAAATTGCTGCATTATAACAATTTCAAAAGTGTGATTATGAAATTCAGCATAGATATGAACAAAGGCAAAAGGACTGACTGACAGACTAAAGAAATAGAGACATGACAAAGAACATATTTATTTAAAAATTGCATATCCGCTCGGCTGGCATGGCTCAGTGGTTGAGCATCGACCTATGTTGACCATAACTGGAAGACTCTTTTTAAGTTCTCTTGCCAAAAAATGCCCCTATTCTTAATTTTTTCTTAGAATGCTCCCTGCCTTCTACTAGAAAGTTATTTTTTTCCTGGATGATGCTGTTTCCATGAACTCTATGAAGTGGAAACTAGCTATTCCTGGTGAAGTCAGTATGGTCTAGTGGACTGAGAATGTTTCCCAGTCAGCACACTTAAGTTCAAGTCTGAATTACATCCTGGACAAGCTGTGTGTTCTTGGCTTAACTTCCCAGAACCTCAGTTTGCATACTGAGAAGCTTAAGGATCTCTGCCCCCCAAAGTTATTGTGAATTAAAAAGGGGATACGTGGCCTGACATTGTATATCCCATAGCATATTCCTGACTGTGTATTTTATAGTTACTTTCTTTTACTTGAAGAGTTGCCACTACTAGCAAAGCCCATCTTCACTACAGTAATTGAATGTAGAGGGACATTTGGCTGTAAAATTATCCCACCCTTCACGCACCTGAAGTTTGGGCCCAGGAGAAGTTCTGTAAGGATTTCTGTCCTTTCCTTCTATACCTGAAATCCTCAGTATTTATCATTGAGTGTTCCTGGGCCTATAACTTTGTCTTGCACCTTCCCTGAAAATCCCAAACTTGCAATTACCGTGACTTCATTTTCTTTGCTTCTTCTGCCAGGTTATTGGTATTAGTGAATATCACATATCCTATTGTGATTCATTAGCTTCTCTCTACACATTTATGATTTCAACTTTATCTCAATTCTGAATACTAACTGGGATTCTCGTTACTCATTCCTAGATGGTGCCCTTATTACAGTCTCCTTAACAAATGCTTTACATCTTTCCCACTCTTTCCTCCCCACCAATGGGAGGATGGTGGAGTGATTAAAAAAGCATTAGGAGTTCATTTCTGAGACGAATATGCTTTTGAATAAATAACATGGAGGCATTTAAAGGAAAAAAAAAATTACACGGTTACCAAGTTTATAGTTAGTTTGTTTATGTGGATAAAACAGAAACTTCCCCACATAATTATCATATTTGTAAACATCAGTATTACAAATGTTAGGGAGCTTTTTACATTAGGAAGTCAGAATTGACAGGAAATGGCTTAAGCTTCATTGATTCGGGGAGACTAATTCTCGGTGAAATCTTCTTCCTTATTTCTAGGCGATCTCAGGGTGCAGGGTTTTTTCCGCCTCTCCAGCTGTGCGATCTGATCATTGTAGTCATAGTGGTAGCTGGACAAGGAATCATTTTGCTTTCGCTAAGTGGCCAACAGATGTGAATTCTCCTACATCCCATTTTTTTCTCAAAGAAATTCACTGGGCCACAGACCATTAAAAATGCAAGCTGCTGGCCTTTATCACCTAGAAATTCTGATTCAGTGGGTCTGGGATGGACCCACTGAATCAGAATTTCTATAATATAAGAATTTGGTTTATAAATAATTACCTCAGGCGATTCTATGCAGCTCATCTTTTTAGAAACACAGAGGTAATTATATATTCACTTATTTTTACCTTCTATTTGCTTCAAGAATATATATCCTATTTCTTTTCAAGGCTGATTTCACTATACGTGCTTTTGATTCTATTTATTTCATTTCTTCTGGGTCCTTGAGTCATCAATGAACCTCCTTCTCTGGTATTGACAGTCTCTTCCTTTTCACAATTGCCTTCCCCTTGGCTTACAAATATTTTTCACTCATTTAATAAATTTTTATCAAGTGCCCTTTATGTTTCTGGCACATGCTTTAATTTTTTTTAAAAAAATACGTTTTTAATAAAAAATATGTTTTTATTGATTTTAGAGAGAAAAAAAAGGGTAGAAGGAGAGAGAAAAAAACATTGATGTGAGAGGGAAACATCAGTTGGTTGCCTTTGACATGTATCTCAATCTGGGATCGAACACACAACCTGGGCACATACCCTGACCTTATAGAACTTCTCCTGGGCCCAAACTGCAACTTTTCGACACAGGATGATGTTCAAACAACAGAGCTACACCAGCGAGGGCTAGATTTATCATTATCGGTGTTTTTCATTGACTTTTCTTCTCTGCCTACCTCACACTCCCCTTAAAGCCCTTTAATGCCTGCTTCCAGCTTGCTTTACCAAGCCTCAGTTCCTGAAACTCTTTGCCCTCTGTGTTTCTGTCAAAGGCACGCACCCTTGGGTCCTTGAAGACACTATTTCCGTAATATCTTCGCACATGAAGTTTCTTTGTCTATGAAGTCTGGAATATTGCTTGGCAGATCTGTTAGTTATGTGCCTCAGAGCACCCACTGATTTAAGGTTTTCAGCATCTGGAATGCTCTGACTAGGATATGTAGATGAGGACTGAACTAGGAGAGTGCTGCTCTGAGATCTTTGATGTTTGGAGTAAAGCACACAGGGTGAGAGAGTCAGAGAGTGCAGGAGTAGATGGGGGACAGGGCATTGTGGTTATTGCGGGGAATTGGATATAGGATCTTTGTCTTTTACTGAGTGGAAAACTGTTGAGTGGTTGATTATAATTAGTCCATAGTGAACTTCAAATAAGGCGCGCACTAAGGAAAACTAGGTCAGAAATGCCACCCTCTGGAATTGAAGTTAATGAGATCATTAAACGTGAAGAGATGAGTTATCTGAAGCAGGGATCCTCCCTTAGAAATTGTTCCTAAGTGTGTTGCTCATGAACGAGGGTGTTTCTCAAGAGTCCCTCAGGGACATTAAGTGTTGCATTGAGGGTAGGAAAAGGCGAGTCAGAGGCAGAGTTTCAGTTGGTGTGTTCCCAGCAGCGTCCAAAATGAGTTGTCTGTCTTATTATTGAGTTTTAATAATTTCTCATAAAATCTGGGTTATTCATGAAGGATAGGACCTTGAAAATATTAT
This sequence comes from Pipistrellus hanaki, assembly GCF_964339955.1. Taxonomy (NCBI): domain Eukaryota; kingdom Metazoa; phylum Chordata; class Mammalia; order Chiroptera; family Vespertilionidae; genus Pipistrellus; species Pipistrellus hanaki. The sequence goes on from NC_140520.1 coordinate 8,040,960, forward strand.
AGCTATATGAGCTAGTTTCTATTCTGACCACATGTGTGTGAGAGTAAAGTGAAGCAGAGATGAGACAACCTTAGTGTTTGATCACTATTTTTTATTGTTAAATTTTAATGCAGTTCAGTTATTTGATACAAATATGTTATAGTCAAACCAAGGAATTATACAGCAGTGGCAGATTAATCTTTCTTTACCTCTGGGTTTAAAGGCTGTTTTCCTATGTGGAAAGGCCAATGAACTGTAGAGATAGATTGGAGCCATTGTATTCCTGTGGTATTGCTCTTCCAAAGTTTTTTTTTTTTTTTTTTTTTTTTTTTTTTGGGTGTGCGTGTGTGTGTTCAGGCAACATCTTTCTTGCTAAAACCAAGTGAGAGCCCTCATTTGGATTTCTTAATCCTGAACTGGTGTATCTCTGTTGTTTAAGAAATAATGCTCTCACTCACTAGCTAGGGAGAAACAAACACCTGATGCCACTTTTTAATGTGACATTAAACAAACACCTGCAGCTTACTAATGAAAGATGCACCCGAGAATAAGGGCTTGATGGTTTTGGTAAACTGGGAAACTTCCTACATTACATATTTGCTTTTAGGATCTTCTTTTTGCTACCATCCATGTGGGGCACACCAAAAATTATGACCCATATTGATGTAAGAGAAGCTTTTGCTCCAGAACTGGTAGTATCATTTTTTGCTTTTTAGAGATGCAGGCTTAGTTTGGCATAAATAATGAACAGCGAACTCTCAAAAAGACTCCTTAACCAAACCCCAGGCTCCATAAATACTTTATATTAGGCTTCTAAATTTAGGTCCACACATTATTTATTCAAATCAGGATTTCCTAGCAATGTAGCCCATATACCCTATATTCTTTGGAAGGAACCAAATAACAGTGAATAGAATGCAGTCAAATGAAAAAGATAGAAACAAATACATTTACTTTTAGAAAGACTCTTTATAATAAGTTGCTTGTCTGTTATAGTTTATTTTTTAAATTACTACTTGAGTTAATTTCGTTTCTCTTTATTATTTATCACTAGAATTAACACCTGTGTTCTTGGACATATTTATAGAGTGGAGTGCTGCTACTGAAACTGTGGGAACTTGAGTTGGTGCTTCCATCTCCACAGTTATTGCCTTCTGTCTGATAATAATAATAGCCATCTTGTCTATTATCCTCCTTGGACATTAATACTAAATTGGGTGTGTTGGCTCTAGGTTGTCCAAAGCCACAACTCAAGGAGCTTTCTACTTGTCTTTGTCCATGAATACTCTCATATCTATCAGACTCACTACTTTTTTCTTCTTCATTGTACCCTGACCATTCCTGGCTATTTCTTCTTGATTGATTGGGGGTTGAGGATTTACTGTCCTCATCATGAGTACCACTTGAAATTGACTCACATCTTCCTTGTAATTCATGTTGCTCATAGCTAGGACACCAAGTAGACCCAGAACCACATTGTTTAGGGCAAGGTGAATGACACGAGCCATAACCATATTGTTCTGTGTCAGAATACTGACCAGATCCCAAATCATATTGTTCAGAGCTAGATGAGTGAGATGAACCAAACCCAGATTGTTCAGTGCCAGAATACTGACCAGATCTAAAGCCACATTGTTCAGAGCTAGATGAATGAGATGAGCCAGACCCATATTGTCCAGTGCCAGAATACTGACCAGATGCAAACCCAGATTGTTCAGAGCTAGAACATAGACCCGAGCCACATCCATGTTGAATATGGTGAGAGGCATATCTGTGTTGGCCACAGCTAGAAGGCTGACTCCATCCACATCCAGATTGGCTATAAGGCTGACCTGAGCCAGAACCATGTTGACCACAACTAGAAGATTGACCTGAGCCATACTCATGTTGACCATAGCTAGAACACTGACCTGAGCCAGAACCGTGTTGGCCATAGCTAGAAGACTGACCTGAGCCATACCCATGTTGACCACAGCTAGAAGACTGACCTGAGCCAGAACCGTGTTGACCATAGCTAGAAGACTGACCTGAGCCATACCCATGTTCGCCATAGCTAGAAGACTGACCTGAGCCATACCCATGTTGGCCATAGCTAGAAGACTGACCTGAGCCAGAACTGTGTTGACCATAGCTAGAAGACTGACCTGAGCCATACCCATGTTGGCCATAGCTAGAAGACTGACCTGAGCCAGAACCGTGTTGACCATAGCTAGAAGACTGACCTGAGCCAGAACCGTGTTGACCATAGCTAGAAGACTGACCTGAGCCAGACCCATGTTGACCATAGCTAGAAGACTGACCTGAGCCAGACCCGTGTTGACCATAGCTAGAAGACTGACCTGAGCCATACTCATGTTGACCATAGCTAGAAGACTGACCTGAGCCAGACCCGTGTTGACCATAGCTAGAAGACTGACCTGAGCCAGACCCATGTTGACCACAACTAGAAGACTGACCTGAGCCAGAACCGTGTTGACCATAGCTAGAAGACTGACCTGAGCCAGACCCGTGTTGGCCATAGCTAGAAGACTGACCTGAGCCAGACCCGTGTTGGCCATAACTAGAGGATTGACCTGATCCAGATCCATGTTGTCCAAAGCCAGAAGATTGACCTGAGCTATGTCTGTGTTGTCCAGAGCCAGAGGATTGACCTGATCCATACCTATGTTGGCTATGGCTAGAAGATTGACTTGAGCTAGACCTGTGTCGGCCATAGCCAGAGGTTTGACCTGATTCAGACCCACGTTGTCCATAGCTGGAAGCCTGGCCTGATCCTGATCCATGTTGGCCATAGCTAGAAGACTGACCTGAGCCAGACCCGTGTTGATCATAACTAGAAGACTGACCTGAGCCAGAACCGTGTTGACCATAGCTAGAAGATTGACCTGAGCCATACCCATGTTGGCCATAGCTAGAAGACTGACCCGAGCCAGAACCGTGTTGGCCATAGCTAGAAGACTGACCTGAGCCATGCTCATGTTGACCACAACTAGAAGACTGACCTGAGCCATGCTCATGTTGACCATAGCTAGAAGACTGACCTGAGCCAGTCCTCTGTCGGCCATAGCCAGAAGATTGACCTGATCCATACCTATGTTGGCTATGGCTAGAAGACTGACTTGAACCAGACCTGTGTCGGCCATAGCCAGAAGATTGACCTGATTCAGACCCATGTTGTCCATAGCTGGAAGCCTGGCCTAATCCTGATCCATGTTGGCCATAGCTAGAAGACTGACCTGAGCCAGACCCGTGTTGACCATAACTAGAAGACTGACCTGAGCCAGAACCGTGTTGACCATAGCTAGAAGATTGACCTGAGCCATACCTATGTTGGCCATAGCTAGAAGACTGACCCGAGCCAGAACCGTGTTGGCCATAGCTAGAAGACTGACCTGAGCCATGCTCATGTTGACCACAACTAGAAGACTGACCTGAGCCATGCTCATGTTGACCACAACTAGAAGACTGACCTGAGCCAGAACCGTGTTGGCCATAGCTAGAAGACTGACCCGAACCATACCCATGTTGGCCATAGCTAGAAGACTGACCTGAGCCAGAACCGTGTTGGCCATAACTAGAGGATTGACCTGATCCAGATCCATGTTGTCCAAAGCCAGAAGATTGACCTGAGCTATGTCTGTGTTGTCCAGAGCCAGAGGATTGACCTGATCCATACCTATGTTGGCTATGGCTAGAAGATTGACTTGAGCCAGACCTGTGTCGGCCATAGCCAGAGGTTTGACCTGATTCAGACCCACGTTGTCCATAGCTGGAAGCCTGGCCTAATCCTGATCCATGTTGACCATAGCTAGAAGACTGACCTGAGCCAGTCCTCTGTCGGCCATAGCCAGAAGATTGACCTGATCCATACCTATGTTGGCTATGGCTAGAAGACTGACTTGAACCAGACCTGTGTCGGCCATAGCCAGAAGATTGACCTGATTCAGACCCATGTTGTCCATAGCTGGAAGCCTGGCCTAATCCTGATCCATGTTGGCCATAGCTAGAAGACTGACCTGAGCCATACCCATGTTGGCCATAGCTAGAAGACTGACCTGAGCCAGAACCGTGTTGACCATAGCTAGAAGACTGACCTGAGCCATACCCATGTTGGCCATAGCTAGAAGACTGACCCGAGCCAGAACCATGTTGGCCATAGCTAGAAGACTGACCTGAGCCATGCTCATGTTGACCACAACTAGAAGACTGACCTGAGCCATGCTCATGTTGACCATAGCTAGAAGACTGACCTGAGCCATGCTCATGTTGACCATAGCTAGAAGACTGACCTGAGCCATGCTCATGTTGACCATAGCTAGAAGACTGACCTGAGCCATGCTCATGTTGACCACAGCTAGAAGACTGACCTGAGCCATGCTCACGTTGACCATAACTAGAGGATTGACCTGATCCAGATCCATGTTGTCCAAAGCCAGAAGATTGACCTGAGCTATGTCTGTGTTGTCCAGAGCCAGAGGATTGACCTGATCCATACCTATGTTGGCTATGGCTAGAAGATTGACTTGAGCCAGACCTGTGTCGGCCATAGCCAGAGGTTTGACCTGATTCAGACCCATGTTGTCCATAGCTGGAAGCTTGGCCTGATCCTGATCCATGTTGGCCATAGCTAGAAGACTGACCTGAGCCAGTCCTCTGTCGGCCATAGCCAGAAGATTGACCTGATCCATACCTATGTTGGCTATGGCTAGAAGACTGACTTGAACCAGACCTGTGTCGGCCATAGCCAGAAGTTTGACCTGATTCAGACCCATGTTGTCCATAGCTGGAAGCCTGGCCTAATCCTGATCCATGTTGGCCATAGCTAGAAGACTGACCTGAGCCTGACCCATGACCATGACCAATGGTCTCATTTGAACTTGACCAGTTGTCTTGTCCTCCACAACTCCCTGAGCTGAATCCATGATGTTGACTTGAATTCTCATGTTGTCTATTTCCTAAAGATTCATTTGAGTGAGACCCACGTTGGTCAGAACTGAAAGACCGATCCTCTGAGTGGGACACATGCCCTTGTTCTCCATAACCGCCTGACTGATTTGCTGAGTGTGATCTTTTTCTATAGTTATTTGACTGAGTGTGACCATCTTCGTCACTCGCAGACCTTTCTTGCTGATGAGAGCCATACTTATTTTTCTTAATATTCTTAAAGTGGCCTGAGTTTGACTCTCTCCATCTTTCCCCAGAGCTTTGCCTGTGTCCCAAATTAGATGAACCTCCTTCATGCCCAATTCTTCTGGAGCTCCTGGAATAGGAATCGTTCTCTCCTGCACTCCACCTTGAATGGCTGGAAGACGATTCTTCCCCATTGTTCTTCTTTTCTGTTTCACTATGTTCCTCTTGGTGCTGGTGACTGTGATCTTTTTGCTTTGACCCTGAAGCTTGGCAGTAATCTTTGCCGATGATTTTATTACAAGCCTGAGCCAGCTGGAATATCATCAGAAGATACTCAGTAAAGTCCACTTTCTTGTTATGGTCTCGATCCAGACTTTGCATGATAATATCTACAGTTTCTGGATCATCTGGGTTCTGTATAGGAACAAGGTACAAAGGGAAGCTCTGTGAATATGGACCACATACCCAGCTAACCAATTGAAGAAAGGCTGTAGAAGTGTGAGAGCTTGGCTTACATAGGTTAAAACAGATAGTCCTTTAGGCTGGACTATACTATCCTGAGCACGAGGGAAGGAAATATGCAATGAACAATGCAGTGAGAAATAGAAGAATGTGCAACTGGAAGATTATTTTTTTTAAGGAATGGGTCAAATATAGATGATTAGCTAATTTATAAACAATAATTTTGGATATTAATTAATTATATATGATTTTTCTTGATTTGTTCATCTTTATTCATTAACTCATTAATTCATTTACTCATTCAAAAAATTTATTTTGCACCTACTACCTGCCTCTCATTCAGTTAGGTGCAATGAGTAAGTTTGGTTCTTGACAAAATGGAACTTAAAGTCTAGTGGGCCAGACACACAAACTTAAAAATCACAGTTTATTGTGATGTTTCTATAAGAATATACCAGAGGGGAGCCACTGGGGGTTTAAGGAAGGTTAATGAGGGGAAGTGATATATTTCGAAGGATGGATTGGACCCAGGTAGAGGGAACAATATGAACAAAAGAATTGGAGGTAAGAGAAGACATGGCTCATATAGAAAGAACTGAAAGAAATTCAGGACTGCTAAATTTAGAGCATTAGCAGTCAAGAGATGTGCTAGAGAGGTAAGTATGGAGCAAATCATGCCTTTGAAGATACATTAAGTAACTTTGGACTTTATTTTAAAGAACTGGGAACTGTTAAAGGATTTTGAAATGAGTGTGAAATGATTAGATTTGTGTGTAATGCTGAGATTGGAAGTAAGAAATGGCTTGAACCAGCAATAGTGATGGGGTGAAATGGGCTGATTGAGAGACTGTGATGAATTTGATGGAGGTTGGAGGGTGGAAGAGCAAGCTGAGAGAGGAAGTTAAAATGGCACCAGATTTCTGCTTTGGGCACACAGGAGGAAAGGTTAAGTTTTGTATCTGACATCCTGAATTTGAGACATTGATACGAATCCAAATGAAAATATTTAGTATGTAGCTGGATTCAATGAGTTGGAGGACAAGAACTACATCTAAGCTCCTAAATATTTATTTCCAGAACTGAAATTTTAAGATGGTGGTCACCCTCTTTCATGATTTAGGAGTAAGATGCTAATTTCTTGAACTCAGAGGCTTTATAATGCCTCCATCTTAGAAATGGGCTGTGGTCAGGATGTTTTGGGCTGAAGAAAGACTTAAAAAGGGAAGAAGATGCATTTTACCTACTTTTCAGTTTTTCTGAGGACCATCTTGGTTGTTGTTCCAGAAGAATTACTCACTTAGGACATTTAATCTATGATTTTTTTTAATAGGATCACTTTCTTGGTCATGTTATGGAAACCATTACAGGGGTCAACGTTTGACCTTGTTTTAAACCCTGTTCTAGGGTAGGGAGAATCATCTAGGAGTTTGATATATGTGACAAAAAGTAGAAAAGGAGAAGAAGGGAATTGCAGTGTTTTAGTCCTGATATGGACTTATATCTTACCTTCATAATTTGATGGAATTCATTTTCCAAAAATACTTTCATTTCTCCCTTGTTCAACATGGCACACTCCTCATCATTTGTGGCATATTGGTAGAAAACTTCGATGACAGAGACAATGCTTTGTAGGAGTTTAGGCATCTTTTTGGAGATTTAATTAACCTAAAAGGGAAGAAAAGGAGAGACCCACCTGTTATTATTCCTTTTTCTTGTTTAAATACATAAGTAGTTTTAATTATTTGTAAAAATGGTTCTGAATCAATGAGGGATGATTAATTCTGTTATGATCAAGAGCCAATCCAGAGTTAAATGACTTGTTCAAATCCTATAGCAAGAAAGTGATGAAATTAGGAACAGAAACTATATCTCATATTTCCGTTTCTGAATGAATATAGGAGTGATGACTTCTTTTTTTGGTCTCTTTGCCTCTTCCAGGGATAATTTTTAGGAACTTTGTTCTGGAGCTGTAGAAGTCCTGGGTGTGCCAATTCATCCATTTCCTCAGTTCCTTTCTAGGTCTCAACCATCACACTAAGGAAGGACAAGTCTATTATCTACATGGCATGTCTGAGTCCAACTAAGGGGTATCAGGGTCTAAACTAGGTCCTCCAGACTTCTAGGCCAGAGAAAGTAAATAAAGTGGGCAAAGACAACAACAGGCCTAGGTGAGATGGAGCTGGGGGCAGCTGCTATCGGGCTCAGCTTCTGTTTTCAGCTGACCCCAGGTTTTACTGATTAGACGACAGAGAGAAAAAGCTTAGTAAGTAAAGGAGGCAACCTGCCTACTGGATAATTTTGAGCCCATGATCATTAAGGAAATGACCCCAAAGAAAGCTGATACTATCAGTTCCACATATTTCTTCATTTTTCTTCTCAATAAAATTAAACTTATACCAAAGTTCTCCAAAGTATATTCAAAAGAAGCCTGGTACCCAGTGCCTCTTTGCCATAGAGCCCATCCCAGATTTTCATAACTTATAGCTCTAAATACTGCTCACTTACCTAGTACACCAGAGGAACAAGTAGGATGGAGGCTGAAGCAGCTTACAGGGTGCTGCTAGATGCAGATAGTGGCCTTTTTATAGAGGGAGTAATGATCCATCTCAGGGAGGAGTGTTCCCTTTGAGATGTCCTAATTTACTCTCAAGTAAGCCCAGCTCCACCTCCATCTCCACCTCCTAGTGTTTATCTTCTTACTCCCTTACTTGTTCACCTTAGATTGCATTAGCAGCTCCCAAATCTGGGCGAGTACCAGCCCTACCTGTCAGAGTCTCTGGACACTGAAGAAAGACCTTTTGCATATCCAATGAAATATCTACGTAGCACAATGCATTGAAAACAAATTATGTGGATTTAACTGAAGTTAAGCGGAATGTGTGCAGGGACATCAGGGAACAAATATCAGATTCATGGAATCTGATTTTTAAAAGGAAGCTTAAAGATCATCTGATCAAAAAAATTTTTTTTTTTTTTTTTTTTTTTTAGCCAAAGCTGGTTTGGCTCAGTGGATAGAGCATCGGCCTGTGGACTGAAGGGTCCCAGGTTCGATTCTGGTCAAGGCATGTTCCTTGGCTGCGGGAACATCCCCAGTAGGGAGTGTGCAAGAGGCAGCTGATTGATGATTCTCTCTCATTAATGTTTCTAACTCTCTATCCCTCTCTCTTCCTCTCTGTAAAAAACAATAAAATATACATAAAAAAATTTTTTTTTTAAAGCTAAATTTTCTTATGCAGGATTCCAGCCAAGGTGTCACCCATGATATTATTACCTCTTTAAATAGAGAATGGCGGCAGAGGCCTTCTTGTTTTTTTTTATTCAATTCTCTTTATCAGACTTTAGTGGCCATTTGTCAATGTGGCTTTTGTTTTAGCCACTATATAACCTTAAGAAGAAATGCATGCTCTTTAGCATAGTATTCAAGGTTCCTCATGATCTGGGCTGTGGCTTCTCTTTAGCCCCATCTTCTCTCTCCCTCTTCCTCTTAATGCCCCACCAGTGATACTTAAATTTCCTGAAAATAATATGCTATTTCATGTTTTTTCCTGGAATATCTTTTCTCATCATCTGCTTAGTGAACTCTTATCCATTCTTAAAAACCCACATTAGACACCCTGTAAGAAATCTGCCTTGAATTACTCGAGAGTTATTAATTGTGTACCTTATTCATAATTCTATAGTAGTATCAATCAAACTATATTATAATCTTCTAAAATAGTTTTACTATGAAATTAATGTTTAATACAAAAATTAAAAAATATAGATAAACAAAAAGAAAGTGAAAATACCTTTAATCCTATTACTCAGAAATAGCTACTGTTAATTATTTAGTTTATTTCCTTAAATACACACACACACACACACACACACACACACACACGCACGTACGTATTTGTCTCTTTGCCTATATCAATTCTGGACTATGAGCTTGAGAATAGGGAATGGGCATCATTATTCCTTATGTCATTTGGAGACTAAGCAAATTTCTTGGCAATGAAGGTCCCCAATAAATGTTGGTCAAATTGAATTGAATTGAAAAAGGAGTGAGGGCTATGACTACAGTGATCTTCATTGATCAACTTATACTTTTTCACAGGACTAGAGCCTTCCCTCTCTCTTGCCATTGTTACCTCATTGGACATTATTTCACCCGAATCTATACTGAATCTTAGCATTGGAATCCATGAGTGCTTTTCTGCTTATCTCTGAGGTCCTTGCTCTGCACTCCATCATTTTAAACATGTAACACAAATTTCACTAAAGCTGAGTGAAATTACATAGACTTAAAACTTTTGCAACACAACCATCAGGATTTTTGGAAGAGTGGTAGCAATTATTGGCAAATGATAAATCACATGATTCAAAATTCAACCATTATTATGATATATGTTTTCTTCAAAAAACTACCCAGAGGGCTGCAGAGCCAGTATCCATACAGTGGCCCAGTTTCCTCTGGACACCTGATTTGGGCCAGGTCATCATACTTCATCAGAGGAAAGAGCTTTATAAAGGTGTGACTGAGACTGTGGGAGTGCAAGGGAGGTGGAATTTGCTAAGTGAAGACTAATTTCCTGCAGGAGCGGGCTCTTGCCAAAGAGGAAGGACAGGGTGATGTGAGGTGAAGACTACTCCAGGTGGACATGCTCTTGGGATGAGTGTTCTCCTGAATTAGGGGCCAGCAAACTATTTCTGTAAAAGGCTAGAGAGTAAATATTATAGGCTTCGCAGGCCCGATGGACCGCGTTACAACTATTGAACTCTGTTCTTCTAGCATGAAAGCAGCCATAGGTGATATGTAAATGAATGAACATGGCTGTGTTTCAATAAAACTTATTTATCGGCACTGACCTTTACATTTCATAAAACTTCACAATTTCCCCGCCCCCCCCCCAACTACTGTAGAAAATGTTTATGGTTTGTGGGCCATCCATAAATTGGTGATGAGCTAGGTTTGGCCTGTGAGCTGTAGTTTGCCACCCCTGGCCCTCTTCTGTATTTGCTTGTTAGGAAGATTTGCAAGGAAAGGAGAATCTGAGGGAGGAGAAGTGCTGGGAAGTGTTGGATATCAGAACCAATAATTCTGTGTGAGAGAAAAGGTGCATGTCTGAGAATGTTGGCGTGTCTGAGGTGGTAGGTAAAGGAAACAGAATAAGGGACCTTTGAGTGCTTATAAGAGTAAGGTAGATTTTGACTTGATGTAAGTAAGAAATCCTTACATCTGTGTTGGTTGAAAATGCAATGAACTCTTTGCAAGGTAATTGAGTTTATTGTCTGGAATATTGTAGAATCTGTCATTTCTCATGTAAGAATTTTCAGTGTTTTGTTTTCTGAATATTCTCCAATGTCACCAACCAAAGTTTTGTTGAGCTTTATTTATTGTGTCACGAAAACAGGAAGTATATTTAATGTATCTTTTGGCCTCTCCTCTCCCTTTTGAGAATTTCTAGTGTAAGAATTGGGAGTTGATTACCACAAAGGTCCTTTCAAAAACTGAGAATCATGATTTTACCAGAACATGTGTTCCACAGTCTAAGGGTGGACGTGAAGAGTTTGGTTAGTAGTTTCCCCCTTGGAGATGACAGGGTTCAGGAGAAGAGATTTCTTATGGTATGTGTTACATTCTAGGTTTTTCAGTGCCACCATGTGTTGGCAGAAGAAAGGAAGTTGCATTCTCCACTATGCCAAACACAGTGCTCTAAGTATATAATTTTATTAATTCTCACAACAGCTGTATGTTGTCTGCATTATTACTTCCATTTTTCAGATGAGAAAACTGAGGCCTAGAGAATACATGTAAGTTGTTTCAAGTCACTTAGCAATTTGAATATTGAGAAGACAATATTCAAACTCAGATCTGCTTCTGTCTAGGAATAGCCAGGGAGTAGAGATTATTCATGCAAAAGGCAAGAGGGTCGGGGAAAAGTTTTTGAGGAATGGAGTGTTTGACCTGAAGAGAAAACCAACCAACCAACCAACCAACCAACCAACCAAAATTAGTGAAGATAATCTGTGAAGTTCCCTTCCACAGCTGTTTTCACTTGTGCGCCTATGGAAGGCAGAGTAGTGTTCCTATAGTGCCATCTGGTGGGCTATCGGGAAATTCTACAGAAAGCTTTTCTCCTTGATCTCTTCTCTCACTTCCCCCATGCAATTTCTTACAGTTCTCAGTCTCCATGAATGAGGAGACTATGCAAAAAATAGGGACATAACAAGCAAAGAACGTTGGTTGTTATGATTTTGGGGTGAGTGGAGTCAAAAGAAGTTAGCTATAAAATAAAACTGGTCAGCAAGCATTTTCTTCCATATCCTTCTCACCAGGTACAAGGGCCATTTTTTCTTTTACTTCAAAAAATCAAAAATGGATCTGATATAATTTAATATCTTAGCATTGGGGGGAAGGGGATTGCAGCAGGCATGATGATACATCTTTCAGCTCCAAACCCAAACCCTGGAATATACTCTGCTTGAGTATTGGTCTTCCTATTCAGTTGTTTCTCTTTGTGTTCTTAGTATTCTTCCTTTTCTCCTCCAAGACCTCATAAATGCCCAGGTGCTAGGAATTCATAGCCTATTCTTACTTGTATACTCTTACTTATTTTGTTAACAGCTTTCTCTTTCCACCTCCCTAACTTACTGCTTGATGATCTCATGACCATTCATGGCCTGTAGTCTTTAGTTCCTGCTTTATTGAGGCTTTCTGCATGCAGGACTTAAAGTGAAAAGATGGAGGAGAGTGGATGGAAATGTTCCCCAGGGACCATAAAATATTATAGAGGTAGTACAAAAGACCTGCTAGTATGTGAAATATCAGAGAGGACTTCAGAGCCACACAGAGTCTGTCCAAGATTCTGCAGGGAGGTCAAGTTCAGCAGGGTGTGGCTGCTGGGGAGGGTTGGGCTAATGGATCTCCCATGATGGGGAGGTGCTAGTCAGGCTTGAGGGAAGTTTGGAGGAATGGTGCCCACCCCAGAGACACACAACTTAGTCCATCCCGGATTCTGCCCAGAACTTGGCAGCGAGGGTGGAAGGCACTAGGAGTCAGGAGGCTGAGATTGCTGGGAGCCTTGAGAGTGGGCCTAGCAGATCTCCTGTGAGGGGGAGATTCACAGGAATGTGGGGGCAATAGCCCCTGCCCCAAAGCCACACCACTCAGTCATAGACATCTCCTGAGTCTGGCCAGACCTTTATATCCCAGCCCAGGCAGCTAACTCTCAGGAGGCATGACTCCATAGGGTGGGGCAACAGGGAGTTCAGATGGTAGGGCTATTGCATTTCCCTGGGTTGATCCCATAGGAAATGAGTGCTCCACCCAAGAAAGATGGTATCTGTGGTGTGGTAGAGGAACTCAACACAGGGGTCCTGCCGGCTGTTCCTTCAGGGCTCTCCCCAGAGTCACAAACCCCATTCTCTCCTCACATGACTCTAGTCTGCTCTGCCCTCCCTCCACTGCAGCAGAGGGTGAATGGCTGCAAATGAGATTTTGTGTTTTGGTTCTTTAGGAGGGTACCTGTGTCTCTAGCAGACTCCGGTCTCTCCCTGGCAGGAGTCTGCTAGAATCCCTGCTGATTTTCACAGCCAGATGTTATGTGGGTACCTTTTTGTATATTGATTTTGTATGTGCAACTTTACTGTTGTTTTTTTTTAATTTTAAAAAGTATTTTATTGATTTTTTTTTACAGAGAGAAAGGGAGAAGGATAAAGAGCTAGAAACATCAATGAGAGAAAAACATAGATCAGCTGCCTCCTGCACACCCCGCTACTGGGGATGTGCCCGCAACCAAGGTACATGCCCTTAACCTGAATCGAACCAGGGACCTTTCAGTCTGCAGGCCAATGCTCTATCCACTGAGCCAAACTGGTTTTGCTCCAACTTTATTGTGTTTGTTTATTGTTTTTAATAGTTTTTTTTGGTGGAGTTTTTAGGTTTTTTTTATGTATAGAATCATTTCATCTGCAAATAATGACAGTTTTACTTCTCTATTTAGATGCTTTTTATTTCTTTTTCTGGCTAGTGCTGTGTTGAATAATAGTGGCAAGAATGAGCATCCTTATCTTGTTCCTGATCTTAGAAGAAAAGCTTTTAGTTTTTTACCATTGAGTATAATATTAGCTGAGGGTTTGTCATATATGGCCCTTATCATGTCGGTACTTTCCTTCTATGCCTATTTTATTGAGTGTTTTTAAAAAATCATAAATGGATGTTGTATCCTGTCATTATGATAATTGAAATAAGCCAGTCACAAAAAGAGAAGTATTTTATGATTCCATTTATATGAAATATCTAAAGTAGTCAAATTAATAGAATCAGAAAGTAGAATGGTGGATGCTATGGGGTAAGGGAAGAGGAAATAAGGAATTTTTGTTTAATGTATATAAAGATTCAGTTGGGCAAGATGAAAAAAATCTGGAGATTAGTTGTGCCACAATGTGAATATACTTGCCTCTACTGAACTGTGCATGAAACTATTGTAGTTGATTCACATGCAAGGGAGTGTATGGTAATTTTGTCCTTGAGTGGACAGGGATATGAAAGAAAACAATTTCAGTTGTCTGTTTATGGGTTCTTTACAAAACATCAAGAGTTTTTGTATCTCTGTTGTAAGGTCAGTCAGTGTCTTTCCATCAATACTTCCCTCCTTGGGTAGCCAGGTCTGCACTGTCTCTCTCATTCTAACTTTTATCTTCAGCCTGTCAGTTAGGCTTGACTACTCTAGAGAAAGAAGGGTCTCGGTGGTAGCTGAATAGCTGGTTGTGAGACTGTAGGCAAGGTGACAAATAGTGACTCATAAGAGAGGCGGTGGCTCCATTATCTGTGTCAGTGGAAACTCAATGAGGTCAGCAGGTCTGGCACCTTCTGGATTTTGCAGCTTGTATGGGAATTTAGGGACAGCACTTTAAGCAGGGAAGCAGGGGACCCGTAGGTGGATCAGATCCCCTTTGAGTGGCTTGTGGAGCACAAACATAGACATGATATTATTTGAGGCTAATGAGAAAAATGAAGTTGTTGCTTTTTATTTACTCCCTTATCCACATTGGGGATCATTTAAACTTTGACAATTTTACTTTAGCTTGCTTTATTAAAGCAATAGTGAGAAAAAAAAGACAGCTTTTGTAAGTGTGCTTATAAAACCACTAAGTAGAGAATTAAAAAAGACTTGAGCTCTAGTTGTTATTGTGGCGCAGATTATTTGTGTGATGGACTCATCTGCTAAATGTGAACAATGGTCTAGGTATTCTCTGAATTCCCGCTGGTCTCCTATCACAAAGGAGGAATCTAGGATACGATTCACACAGAGGGATTTTCCTTCTAATGATAGAATCTTGTTCACATGATTCCTATTTTTTCCCTTATCTCTTTATCCACTGGACTAACTCATGAAGTACATGAATTTTCTTTCCAGGAAGGAGAATGGGTTTTTTTTTTTTTTTTTTTTTTTATTGATTTCCAATAAATTTTAGCACAATTTCTCTGCTCTCATTAGTCTCCATTGAAAAACATTTCCTAGTATCTTGGAAAAAGGTTCTACTGGCAGTAGTTTGTGTTTCCTGATCTTGGTTTGACTTGGATAATAACCATCTGGGTTGATGTTTTGATAATAGTTATGATTCCATTAACAATTGAGATAAGCCTTTTCCACCCTGTAGGTGACAAAGTGGAACAATGGCTATGTTACAGAAAAACATAGGATTTGATTAAGTACTTTCTTCTTTAGTCTCCTTAATATTTTTGCATGCTGTGTAACTAGGATTTGGTCATACAGGTTGCTAGTGATGAGGAAAAGATTGTAATTCAGACCATGGGGAAAAAAGTCTTTCGGGGTTTATGAGAAATAAGCATAGAAGACACAAATTATGGTATATGATCAATTGTTTATTTTCAGTTTTTATGCAATTCGCTTTTATGAATTCTACATGCTGAAAGGTGATTTTAATGAATACAGAGTAATACACAGTTCCAATTGAAGCATAATAGAAGCACCTGTAATTAGCCACGATAGTAGTATAGCAGCTTTGGACTCAGGAATGATGATTTTATAATTTTGACCCCATTTTTAATTTTTGGCAAAGATTATAGTATAAAACTGAAGAAATTCTAAATTTTAATACCTCAAAAAATTATGCCATAAACCCATTTACCAAAATAGTCATGCATTTCATAATTTCTCTGTCCATAACACTGCTCTTTTCCATTCACCATTTTAAAGTTATAAAGTAAAACCATCCCAGAGAATGAGAAGAAACCACCACCAAAGAAAAGTAAAATAATATGTTAAAAAGATAATAGAAGATAACCTATGTGTAAGTATAATGAAACATTCTTGATTCAAATTTCTGTTGTTCCTCTCTTACTCTTTGAATTAATAACATTTCTATTGTCTCTCACTCAGAATAAAAGTATTGTTGTTTAAAGCCCCGCTGCCTTAAACTATCACCTGACTGACCATATGTCACAGGATTTATATAACTGCCTAATGTATTGGATCTTGAAAAGTCTTCTCCATAGAGAGGTCTGTGTATAAATCCCACATGAAGGGATTTAGGTATTCCAACTTTAGTCCCACTGGCTTGAATAATATTGAATCCATGGTGCCTACTGTAAACAGATTGAGCTGAACTATCTCCATTTCCATTTCTTGAGTTTCTGGAGCTACCACCTGCCTGTTCATGCCGGTGTCTCTGTATATGTGTACTGCCAGATCCTGACACACCATGGGAAGATTGGGACTCCCTGTCGCCGGCTGTTTGCCCTTCATAGGACCCCAAGTGCCTAGTGCTATCTCCAGATTGTCCATGGGAGTACCCATGATGTTGTCTTGAACTGGATCCAGTCCTATCATGGGTCAAGCCAGACTGTCTACCTGAATGGCCAGAGTGTCCTTCGCTGTCACTGGCCTGACTGCTAGTGGATCCCCGACGTGTGGTGGTCCTGGACCCAGAAGCTGATTGTCCACGTCCAGTGCCTGAGTGTGTGTGGCTGTCTAGGGTCCTGCCATGCTGGGACTGGTGTCTTCCTCCTGCGCTCTGTCCGGACTGCCCACGGGATGAGACGTGGTGTCCCCGAGAGGATGTGTCTGCATGATGCCTCGAGGTGTCCGTGGAGCGTCGATGACTATGTCCCTGTCTTGTTCCTACATCAGAGTCTGGGTGTCCCTGGGTGTCCTCAGAGTGCCCATGCTGGGCTCTGTGCCCTCCATGGGGGCCAGAGTGTGTAGAACTGTCTCTTGACTGGCCATGGCTAGACTCATGGTGTTGTCTTGAAGTGGATCCAGTCCTGTCATGGGTAGAGCCAGACTGTCTACCTGAATGGCCAGAGTGTCCTTCGCTGTCGCTGGCCTGACTGCTAGTGGATCCCCGACGTGTGGTGGTCCTGGACCCAGAAGCTGATTGTCCACGTCCAGTGCCCGAGTGTGTGTGGCTGTCTAGGGTCTGGCCGTGCTGGGACTGGTGTCTTCCTCCTGTGCTTTGTCCGGACTGCCCACGGGATGAGACGTGGTGTCCCCGAGAGGATGTGTCTGCATGATGCCTAGAGGTGTCCGTGGAGCGTCGATGACTATATCCCTGTCTTGTTCCTACATCAGAGTCTGGGTGTCCCTGGGTGTCCTCAGAGTGCCCATGCTGGGCTCTGTGCCCTCCATGGGAGCCAGAGTGTGTAAAACTGTCTCTTGACTGGCCAGGGCTAGACTCATCGTGTTGTCTTGAAGTCGATCCAGTCCTGTCATGGGTAGAGCCAGACTGTCTACCTGAATGGCCAGAGTGTCCTTCGCTGTCACTGGTCTGACTGCTAGTGGATCCCCGACGTGTGGTGGTCCTGGACCCAGAAGCTGATTGTCCACGTCCAGTGCCCGAGTGTGTGTGGCTGTCTAGGGTCTGGCCGTGCTGGGACTGGTGTCTTCCTCCTGCGCTCTGTCCGGACTGCCCACGGGATGAGACGTGGTGTCCCCGAGAGGATGTGTCTGCCTGATGCCTAGAGGTGTCCGTGGAGCTTCGATGAGTATGTCCCTGTCTTGTTACTACATCAGAGTCTGGGTGTCCCTGGGTGTCCTCAGAGTGCCCATGTTGGGCTCTGTGCCCTCCATGGGGGCCAGAGTGTGTAGAACTGTCTCTTGACTGGCCATGGCTAGACTCATGGTGTTGTCTTGAAGTGGATCCAGTCCTGTCATGGGTAGAGCCAGACTGTCTACCTGAATGGCCAGAGTGTCCTTCGCTGTCACTGGTCTGACTGCTAGTGGATCCCCGACGTGTGGTGGTCCTGGACCCAGAAGCTGATTGTCCACGTCCAGTGCCCGAGTGTGTGTGGCTGTCTAGGGTCTGGCCGTGCTGGGACTGGTGTCTTCCTCCTGCGCTCTGTCCGGACTGCCCACGGGATGAGGCGTGGTGTCCTCGAGAGGATGTGTCTGCCTGATGTCTAGAGGTGTCCGTGGAGCTTCGATGAGTATGTCCCTGTCTTGTTCCTACATCAGAGTCTGGGTGTCCCTGGGTGTCCTCAGAGTGCCCATGTTGGGCTCTGTGCCCTCCATGGGGGCCAGAGTGTGTAGAACTGTCTCTTGACTGGCCATGGCTAGACTCATGGTGTTGTCTTGAAGTGGATCCAGTCCTGTCATGGGTAGAGCCGGACTGTCTACCTGAATGGCCAGAGTGTCCTTCGCTGTCGCTGGCCTGACTGCTAGTGGATCCCCGACGTGTGGTGGTCCTGGACCCAGAAGCTGATTGTCCACGTCCACTGCCCGATTGTGTGTGGCTGTCAAGGGTCTGGCCGTGCTGGGACTGGTGTCTTCCTCCTGCGCGCTGTCCGGACTGCCCACGGGATGAGACGTGGTGTCCCCGAGAGGATGTGTCTGCATGATGCCTAGAGGTGTCCGTGGAGCTTCGATGAGTATGTCCCTGTCTTGTTCCTACATCAGAGTCTGGGTGTCCCCGGGTGTCCTCAGAGTGCCCATGTTGGGCTCTGTGCCCTCCATGGGAGCCAGAGTGTGTAAAACTGTCTCTTGACTGGCCATGGCTAGACTCATCGTGTTGTCTTGAAGTGGATCCAGTCCTGTCATGGGTAGAGCCAGACTGTCTACCTGAATGGCCAGAGTGTCCTTCGCTGTCGCTGGTCTGACTGCTAGTGGATCCCCGACGTGTGGTGGTCCTGGACCCAGAAGCTGATTGTCCACGTCCAGTGCCCGAGTGTGTGTGGCTGTCTAGGGTCTGGCCGTGCTGGGACTGGTGTCTTCCTCCTGCGCTCTGTCCGGACTGCCCACGGGATGAGGCGTGGTGTCCCCGAGAGGATGTGTCTGCATGATGCCTAGAGGTGTCCGTGGAGCTTCGATGAGTATGTCCCTGTCTTGTTCCTACATCAGAGTCTGGGTGTCCCTGGGTGTCCTCAGAGTGCCCATGGTGGGCTCTGTGCCCTCCATGGGAGCCAGAGTGTGTAGAACTGTCTCTTGACTGGCCATGGCTAGACTCATGGTGTTGTCTTGAAGTGGATCCAGTCCTGTCATGGGTAGAGCCGGACTGTCTACCTGAATGGCCAGAGTGTCCTTCGCTGTCGCTGGCCTGACTGCTAGTGGATCCCCGACGTGTGGTGGTCCTGGACCCAGAAGTTGATTGTCCACGTCCAGTGCCCGAGTGTGTGTGGCTGTCTAGGGTCTGGCCGTGCTGGGACTGGTGTCTTCCTCCTGTGCTTTGTCCGGACTGCCCACGGGATGAGACGTGGTGTCCCCGAGAGGATGTGTCTGCATGATGCCTAGAGGTGTCCGTGGAGCGTCGATGACTATATCCCTGTCTTGTTCCTACATCAGAGTCTGGGTGTCCCTGGGTGTCCTCAGAGTGCCCATGCTGGGCTCTGTGCCCTCCATGGGAGCCAGAGTGTGTAAAACTGTCTCTTGACTGGCCATGGCTAGACTCATTGTGTTGTCTTGAAGTGGATCCAGTCCTGTCATGGGTAGAGCCAGACTGTCTACCTGAATGGCCAGAGTGTCCTTCGCTGTCACTGGTCTGACTGCTAGTGGATCCCCGACGTGTGGTGGTCCTGGACCCAGAAGCTGATTGTCCACGTCCAGTGCCCGAGTGTGTGTGGCTGTCTAGGGTCTGGCCGTGCTGGGACTGGTGTCTTCCTCCTGCGCTCTGTCCGGACTGCCCACGGGATGAGGCGTGGTGTCCCCGAGAGGATGTGTCTGCCTGATGCCTAGAGGTGTCCGTGGAGCTTCGATGAGTATGTCCCTGTCTTGTTCCTACATCAGAGTCTGGGTGTCCCTGGGTGTCCTCAGAGTGCCCATGTTGGGCTCTGTGCCCTCCATGGGGGCCAGAGTGTGTAGAACTGTCTCTTGACTGGCCATGGCTAGACTCATGGTGTTGTCTTGAAGTGGATCCAGTCCTGTCATGGGTAGAGCCGGACTGTCTACCTGAATGGCCAGAGTGTCCTTCGCTGTCGCTGGCCTGACTGCTAGTGGATCCCCGACGTGTGGTGGTCCTGGACCCAGAAGTTGATTGTCCACGTCCAGTGCCCGAGTGTGTGTGGCTGTCTAGGGTCTGGCCGTGCTGGGACTGGTGTCTTCCTCCTGTGCTTTGTCCGGACTGCCCACGGGATGAGACGTGGTGTCCCCGAGAGGATGTGTCTGCATGATGCCTAGAGGTGTCCGTGGAGCGTCGATGACTATGTCCCTGTCTTGTTCCTACATCAGAGTCTGGGTGTCCCTGGGTGTCCTCAGAGTGCCCATGCTGGGCTCTGTGCCCTCCATGGGAGCCAGAGTGTGTAAAACTGTCTCTTGACTGGCCATGGCTAGACTCATCGTGTTGTCTTGAAGTCGATCCAGTCCTGTCATGGGTAGAGCCAGACTGTCTACCTGAATGGCCAGAGTGTCCTTCGCTGTCGCTGGCCTGACTGCTAGTGGATCCCCGACGTGTGGTGGTCCTGGACCCAGAAGTTAATTGTCCACGTCCAGTGCCCGAGTGTGTGTGGCTGTCTAGGGTCTGGCCGTGCTGGGACTGGTGTCTTCCTCCTGTGCTTTGTCCGGACTGCCCACGGGATGAGACGTGGTGTCCCCGAGAGGATGTGTCTGCATGATGCCTCGAGGTGTCCGTGGAGCGTCGATGACTATATCCCTGTCTTGTTCCTACATCAGAGTCTGGGTGTCCCTGGGTGTCCTCAGAGTGCCCATGGTGGGCTCTGTGCCCTCCATGGGGGCCAGAGTGTGTAGAACTGTCTCTTGACTGGCCATGGCTAGACTCATGGTGTTGTCTTGAAGTGGATCCAGTCCTGTCATGGGTAGAGCCGGACTGTCTACCTGAATGGCCAGAGTGTCCTTCGCTGTCGCTGGCCTGACTGCTAGTGGATCCCCGACGTGTGGTGGTCCTGGACCCAGAAGTTGATTGTCCACGTCCAGTGCCCGAGTGTGTGTGGCTGTCTAGGGTCTGGCCGTGCTGGGACTGGTGTCTTCCTCCTGTGCTTTGTCCGGACTGCCCACGGGATGAGACGTGGTGTCCCCGAGAGGATGTGTCTGCATGATGCCTAGAGGTGTCCGTGGAGCGTCGATGACTATATCCCTGTCTTGTTCCTACATCAGAGTCTGGGTGTCCCTGGGTGTCCTCAGAGTGCCCATGGTGGGCTCTGTGCCCTCCATGGGGGCCAGAGTGTGTAGAACTGTCTCTTGACTGGCCATGGCTAGACTCATGGTGTTGTCTTGAAGTGGATCCAGTCCTGTCATGGGTAGAGCCGGACTGTCTACCTGAATGGCCAGAGTGTCCTTCGCTGTCGCTGGCCTGACTGCTAGTGGATCCCCGACGTGTGGTGGTCCTGGACCCAGAAGTTGATTGTCCACGTCCAGTGCCCGAGTGTGTGTGGCTGTCTAGGGTCTGGCCGTGCTGGGACTGGTGTCTTCCTCCTGTGCTTTGTCCGGACTGCCCACGGGATGAGACGTGGTGTCCCCGAGAGGATGTGTCTGCATGATGCCTAGAGGTGTCCGTGGAGCGTCGATGACTATATCCCTGTCTTGTTCCTACATCAGAGTCTGGGTGTCCCTGGGTGTCCTCAGAGTGCCCATGCTTTGCTCTGTGCCCTCCATGGGAGCCAGAGTGTGTAAAACTGTCTCTTGACTGGCCATGGCTAGACTCATCGTGTTGTCTTGAAGTGGATCCAGTCCTGTCATGGGTAGAGCCAGACTGTCTACCTGAATGGCCAGAGTGTCCTTCGCTGTCACTGGTCTGACTGCTAGTGGATCCCCGACGTGTGGTGGTCCTGGACCCAGAAGCTGATTGTCCACGTCCAGTGCCCGAGTGTGTGTGGCTGTCTAGGGTCTGGCCGTGCTGGGACTGGTGTCTTCCTCCTGCGCTCTGTCCGGACTGCCCACGGGATGAGGCGTGGTGTCCCCGAGAGGATGTGTCTGCCTGATGCCTAGAGGTGTCCGTGGAGCTTCGATGAGTATGTCCCTGTCTTGTTCCTACATCAGAGTCTGGGTGTCCCTGGGAGTCCTCAGAGTGCCCATGTTGGGCTCTGTGCCCTCCATGGGGGCCAGAGTGTGTAGAACTGTCTCTTGACTGGCCATGGCTAGACTCATGGTGTTGTCTTGAAGTGGATCCAGTCCTGTCATGGGTAGAGCCGGACTGTCTACCTGAATGGCCAGAGTGTCCTTCGCTGTCGCTGGCCTGACTGCTAGTGGATCCCCGACGTGTGGTGGTCCTGGACCCAGAAGTTGATTGTCCACGTCCAGTGCCCGAGTGTGTGTGGCTGTCTAGGGTCTGGCCGTGCTGGGACTGGTGTCTTCCTCCTGTGCTTTGTCCGGACTGCCCACGGGATGAGACGTGGTGTCCCCGAGAGGATGTGTCTGCATGATGCCTAGAGGTGTCCGTGGAGCGTCGATGACTATGTCCCTGTCTTGTTCCTACATCAGAGTCTGGGTGTCCCTGGGTGTCCTCAGAGTGCCCATGCTGGGCTCTGTGCCCTCCATGGGAGCCAGAGTGTGTAAAACTGTCTCTTGACTGGCCATGGCTAGACTCATCGTGTTGTCTTGAAGTCGATCCAGTCCTGTCATGGGTAGAGCCAGACTGTCTACCTGAATGGCCAGAGTGTCCTTCGCTGTCGCTGGCCTGACTGCTAGTGGATCCCCGACGTGTGGTGGTCCTGGACCCAGAAGTTAATTGTCCACGTCCAGTGCCCGAGTGTGTGTGGCTGTCTAGGGTCTGGCCGTGCTGGGACTGGTGTCTTCCTCCTGTGCTTTGTCCGGACTGCCCACGGGATGAGGCGTGGTGTCCTCGAGAGGATGTGTCTGCCTGATGTCTAGAGGTGTCCGTGGAGCTTCGATGAGTATGTCCCTGTCTTGTTCCTACATCAGAGTCTGGGTGTCCCTGGGTGTCCTCAGAGTGCCCATGTTGGGCTCTGTGCCCTCCATGGGGGCCAGAGTGTGTAGAACTGTCTCTTGACTGGCCATTGCTAGACTCATGGTGTTGTCTTGAAGTGGATCCAGTCCTGTCATGGGTAGAGCCGGACTGTCTACCTGAATGGCCAGAGTGTCCTTCGCTGTCGCTGGCCTGACTGCTAGTGGATCCCCGACGTGTGGTGGTCCTGGACCCAGAAGCTGATTGTCCACGTCCACTGCCCGATTGTGTGTGGCTGTCAAGGGTCTGGCCGTGCTGGGACTGGTGTCTTCCTCCTGCGCGCTGTCCGGACTGCCCACGGGATGAGACGTGGTGTCCCCGAGAGGATGTGTCTGCATGATGCCTAGAGGTGTCCGTGGAGCTTCGATGAGTATGTCCCTGTCTTGTTCCTACATCAGAGTCTGGGTGTCCCCGGGTGTCCTCAGAGTGCCCATGTTGGGCTCTGTGCCCTCCATGGGAGCCAGAGTGTGTAAAACTGTCTCTTGACTGGCCATGGCTAGACTCATCGTGTTGTCTTGAAGTGGATCCAGTCCTGTCATGAGTAGAGCCAGACTGTCTACCTGAATGGCCAGAGTGTCCTTCGCTGTCGCTGGTCTGACTGCTAGTGGATCCCCGACGTGTGGTGGTCCTGGACCCAGAAGCTGATTGTCCACGTCCAGTGCCCGAGTGTGTGTGGCTGTCTAGGGTCTGGCCGTGCTGGGACTGGTGTCTTCCTCCTGCGGTCTGTTCGGACTGCCCACGGGATGAGACGTGGTGTCCCCGAGAGGATGTGTCTGCATGATGCCTAGAGGTGTCCGTGGAGCTTCGATGAGTATGTCCCTGTCTTGTTCCTACATCAGAGTCTGGGTGTCCCTGGGTGTCCTCAGAGTGCCCATGGTGGGCTCTGTGCCCTCCATGGGGGCCAGAGTGTGTAGAACTGTCTCTTGACTGGCCATGGCTAGACTCATGGTGTTGTCTTGAAGTGGATCCAGTCCTGTCATGGGTAGAGCCGGACTGTCTACCTGAATGGCCAGAGTGTCCTTCGCTGTCGCTGGCCTGACTGCTAGTGGATCCCCGACGTGTGGTGGTCCTGGACCCAGAAGTTGATTGTCCACGTCCAGTGCCCGAGTGTGTGTGGCTGTCTAGGGTCTGGCCGTGCTGGGACTGGTGTCTTCCTCCTGTGCTTTGTCCGGACTGCCCACGGGATGAGACGTGGTGTCCCCGAGAGGATGTGTCTGCATGATGCCTAGAGGTGTCCGTGGAGCGTCGATGACTATGTCCCTGTCTTGTTCCTACATCAGAGTCTGGGTGTCCCTGGGTGTCCTCAGAGTGCCCATGCTGGGCTCTGTGCCCTCCATGGGAGCCAGAGTGTGTAAAACTGTCTCTTGACTGGCCATGGCTAGACTCATCGTGTTGTCTTGAAGTCGATCCAGTCCTGTCATGGGTAGAGCCAGACTGTCTACCTGAATGGCCAGAGTGTCCTTCGCTGTCGCTGGCCTGACTGCTAGTGGATCCCCGACGTGTGGTGGTCCTGGACCCAGAAGTTAATTGTCCACGTCCAGTGCCCGAGTGTGTGTGGCTGTCTAGGGTCTGGCCGTGCTGGGACTGGTGTCTTCCTCCTGTGCTTTGTCCGGACTGCCCACGGGATGAGACGTGGTGTCCCCGAGAGGATGTGTCTGCATGATGCCTCGAGGTGTCCGTGGAGCGTCGATGACTATATCCCTGTCTTGTTCCTACATCAGAGTCTGGGTGTCCCTGGGTGTCCTCAGAGTGCCCATGGTGGGCTCTGTGCCCTCCATGGGGGCCAGAGTGTGTAGAACTGTCTCTTGACTGGCCATGGCTAGACTCATGGTGTTGTCTTGAAGTGGATCCAGTCCTGTCATGGGTAGAGCCGGACTGTCTACCTGAATGGCCAGAGTGTCCTTCGCTGTCGCTGGCCTGACTGCTAGTGGATCCCCGACGTGTGGTGGTCCTGGACCCAGAAGTTGATTGTCCACGTCCAGTGCCCGAGTGTGTGTGGCTGTCTAGGGTCTGGCCGTGCTGGGACTGGTGTCTTCCTCCTGTGCTTTGTCCGGACTGCCCACGGGATGAGACGTGGTGTCCCCGAGAGGATGTGTCTGCATGATGCCTAGAGGTGTCCGTGGAGCGTCGATGACTATATCCCTGTCTTGTTCCTACATCAGAGTCTGGGTGTCCCTGGGTGTCCTCAGAGTGCCCATGGTGGGCTCTGTGCCCTCCATGGGGGCCAGAGTGTGTAGAACTGTCTCTTGACTGGCCATGGCTAGACTCATGGTGTTGTCTTGAAGTGGATCCAGTCCTGTCATGGGTAGAGCCGGACTGTCTACCTGAATGGCCAGAGTGTCCTTCGCTGTCGCTGGCCTGACTGCTAGTGGATCCCCGACGTGTGGTGGTCCTGGACCCAGAAGTTGATTGTCCACGTCCAGTGCCCGAGTGTGTGTGGCTGTCTAGGGTCTGGCCGTGCTGGGACTGGTGTCTTCCTCCTGTGCTTTGTCCGGACTGCCCACGGGATGAGACGTGGTGTCCCCGAGAGGATGTGTCTGCATGATGCCTAGAGGTGTCCGTGGAGCGTCGATGACTATGTCCCTGTCTTGTTCCTACATCAGAGTCTGGGTGTCCCTGGGTGTCCTCAGAGTGCCCATGCTGGGCTCTGTGCCCTCCATGGGAGCCAGAGTGTGTAAAACTGTCTCTTGACTGGCCATGGCTAGACTCATCGTGTTGTCTTGAAGTCGATCCAGTCCTGTCATGGGTAGAGCCAGACTGTCTACCTGAATGGCCAGAGTGTCCTTCGCTGTCGCTGGCCTGACTGCTAGTGGATCCCCGACGTGTGGTGGTCCTGGACCCAGAAGTTAATTGTCCACGTCCAGTGCCCGAGTGTGTGTGGCTGTCTAGGGTCTGGCCGTGCTGGGACTGGTGTCTTCCTCCTGTGCTTTGTCCGGACTGCCCACGGGATGAGACGTGGTGTCCCCGAGAGGATGTGTCTGCATGATGCCTCGAGGTGTCCGTGGAGCGTCGATGACTATATCCCTGTCTTGTTCCTACATCAGAGTCTGGGTGTCCCTGGGTGTCCTCAGAGTGCCCATGTTGGGCTCTGTGCCCTCCATGGGGGCCAGAGTGTGTACAACTGTCTCTTGACTGGCCATGGCTAGACTCATGGTGTTGTCTTGAAGTGGATCCAGTCCTGTCATGGGTAGAGCCGGACTGTCTACCTGAATGGCCAGAGTGTCCTTCGCTGTCGCTGGCCTGACTGCTAGTGGATCCCCGACGTGTGGTGGTCCTGGACCCAGAAGCTGATTGTCCACGTCCACTGCCCGAGTGTGTGTGGCTGTCAAGGGTCTGGCCGTGCTGGGACTGGTGTCTTCCTCCTGCGCGCTGTCCGGACTGCCCACGGGATGAGACGTGGTGTCCCCGAGAGGATGTGTCTGCATGATGCCTAGAGGTGTCCGTGGAGCTTCGATGAGTATGTCCCTGTCTTGTTCCTACATCAGAGTCTGGGTGTCCCCGGGTGTCCTCAGAGTGCCCATGTTGGGCTCTGTGCCCTCCATGGGGGCCAGAGTGTGTAGAACTGTCTCTTGACTGGCCTTGGCTAGACTCATGGTGTTGTCTTGAAGTGGATCCAGTCCTGTCATGGGTAGAGCCAGACTGTCTATCTGAATGGCCAGAGTGTCCTTCGCTGTCGCTGGCCTGACTGCTAGTGGATCTCTGACGTGTGGTGGTCCTGGACCCAGAAGCTGATTGTCCACGTCCAGTGCCCGAGTGTGTGTGGCTGTCTAGGGTCTGGCCGTGCTGGGACTGGTGTCTTCCTCCTGCGCTCTGTCCGGACTGCCCACGGGATGAGCCATGGGGTCCCTGAGAGGATGTGTCTGCATGATGCGGGCCTGACTGCCTAGAGGTGTCCGTCGAGCGTCGATGACTATGTCCCTGTCTTGTTCTGGTATCAAAGTCTGCTTTCCCCCCCTTTCCATCACTCTCTTTATGCCTGTATTTTCTCTCTTTTTCCTCTTCCTCCTCGTTTTCCTTTATATCATGTTCTTCGTGTTTCTTTTGGTTTCCCTTCTTTTTCTGTTTTTGTCCTGATGATCGGAAATTCTTTCTCATTTTAGAGTCATTGAATGCTTTGGCCAAATTGAATAACATCAGGAAAAATTCTTCAAAGTCTAATTTCTGGTTGTGGTCTATGTCAAGGATGTCCATGACGACTTCAGCAGTGTCTAGGTCATCTGGATTCTGTACAGAAGATATATAGGAGGGCGGGTCCATTAGGCTGACTTACATGGTTAAATAAATAATGAAAAGTCAATTTAGGGAGTATGAATTTTTTGCTACTTAAATTGAAAACAAATCAGGTGTCTTTAACATAGTTTAGATTATTGTGACTCAGGGGAAAATTAGAGGTAATAGAGGAAAAGAAGCAAATATTAAATACATGGGATGACATGAAAAGATTTGTTGGCCAAGTTCCTCTTTTTCCTACTTCAAATATCAAAAGATTATAAAGCCAATACTTGAACTATACTATCTTAATATTCATTATGTCGGAAGAATATTGTGAAGGTCTAACTAACTGGTATTTATTTCGTTGTCATTAAATATTCATATTATTATCCTTCATAGAGGGAATGTGTATGGTGGATATAAAGACATAAAGGGAGAAAACAAATTTATATCCGTTTTGATATGGGATCAACTCAATTTTGTGAGATTATTAATGAATACTGAGGTGTTATACTCTAATTCTGGCAAATATCTTTACCTTCAGGATTGGGCGAAACTCTACTTCCAGAAGTTCCTTCAGCTCTTCTTTGCTCAGTGTTTCAGTTTCTTTGTCTTTGTCTGAATATTGATGGAATAGGTCAATGATGGCAATGATGTTTTCCAGAAGAGTAGACATCCTTTGGAAATATAGCTGAACCTAGAAAGAGAAATAAAAGTGTACTTTTCATATATATATATATATATATATATATATATTTTTTTTTTTTTTAGATCATATCAATTATTATTGTGATTTTTCACATTTTAAACCTACATTATCTCCTAAAGTTCATCTTTTAAAATGGAAGTTAGCTCTGAAAACTTTGCTTTATTATGTACATAGTGAAAATGAACAGAGAGTTTGAATGAATTATGAAACCTGTCTATTTCTTGTTCATGAACCCATTTATATCAGGATTTAGATAGTTTCATAGATCTCACTGTGCCCAAGATAAGACGATCCTTTTTTCCTACAGTAAGATAGTAGGAAGCCACTGATCAAAAGCAGCAGAATTTACTCATATCAATTAGCTGAAAATCAATTCTCTAGAAGCAAATCTGATAATTGATCATTTTGTTGAGAGATAATGTCCTGAAAACCAAGTGACTCTGATTGAATATTCTCCCCCCCCCCCAAACAACTCATGATGGTTACAATATTTTCAATTGGATGGTATGACTTTAATGGCTTTTCCATAATATTTTTTTTTGTTGTTGTTGTTGACTGGCTTTTACTTTGCCACTTAAGGAATAGCATAGCATATAGAGTTTTGGAGATATTTTAGACCAATCAGAAATTTTGTGGTAAACGACATATTTGGGTTAAAAATGGACAACCAGGAAGAAACTAACCTTATTGATTAAAGACTTTGAGGTAAAGGGAGTTGTGCAGTGTATCTAACATGGGCATCAGCTTTTCATGTTTGCAATATAGAAAGACAAACAAACAAAAACAAACCCAACTCCAGAACATTTGGTCAAATGAGGAGTGATATAAATTGAAAGTCAGAGATGTAGGCAGGGTCAGATAATGAAGATCTTCTAAATAGGGTAGTGTAGGTGTATTTTATTTTAGGAGTGATAGGAAGTTACTAGATGGTCTGTTATGATTCAGTTTAAAAAAGACCACTTTGTGCCTTGGCTTATAAGTTGTTTCAGAGTAACCTTTCTTTGACAACAACTAAAAAGCTGGTGTGTGTGTGTGTGTGTGTGTGTGTGTGTGTGTGTGTGTGTTATGTTTGTGTGAGTGTGTGCAGGTATCAGAATGCTATCAAGATTGTGATAATTATTGAGACTACATTTAACTTTGAAGTGAGGTACAGTATTGGGGGAGATTTTTAAATAATGAGATTTTCTAAAACTAATAAAAGTTATCAGGCATATATTCAAAATATATTATCAATTTCAAGCAGATATATAAAAGAAACCCATACCTACATATTTGATTTAAGAAATTCAAGCTGTTGAACACTTAAAGAATGAGGAAATCTTACAAGCAGCCAGAGAAACACATGTTGTCCTGAAAGGAACAACAATAAGACTGACATCTGGCTTTTAAAATGAAACCGTGGCAGCCAGAAGACAACAAAATGTTATCTTCATATTTCTGAAAGAAACAAAAACACTACTTCTAAAAGATATATGCATCCTTGTGTTCATTGCAGCATTATTTACAATAGCCAAGAAGATATGGAAGCAACCATGGTGCCTATTGATCAATGAATGCATAAAGAATATGTGGTACAGATACATAATGAAATATTAATCAGCATTAAAAAAAGGAATGAAATCTCGTCATTTTCAACAATAGGAATGAATTTAGAGGGTAATTTTTCCAAGTAATATATGTCAGTCAGAGAAAGACCAATAACATATGATTTCACTTATTTGTGGAATCAATAAAAAACCACAACAAATGAACAAACCAAACCAAACAGAAATAGATCCATAGATACAGAGAAAAAGCTGATAATTGCCAAAGGGGAGGGAGGTGGGTAGATGGTGAAAAAAGATGGGGTTATAAACTAGATTTGGGCTCTAGCAAAGAGTTTTTCTCTCTCACCATTTCTATTATTCTCATCATCTCTTACCTAAAACTACAGCCCACCCATCTCTCTGCTCTGACTTTTGTGATTTTATTATCACTTTTCCCACTTAGCAGCCCAAAATGGTATTTTTAAAACATGCCCTCAATTGTGTTACTGCCCCAGTCAATGACTTCTCATGTACTTAAAATGATGTATAAACTCTGCCATGCTCCTTCTTACATGGTCTACCCTAGTCTGTCTTTCTGACATTATATACTCCTGTTCCTCTAGTTAAATATACTCTAGGCACACTAGCTTCTTTTTTTTCTTCTTCAAAAAAATGTACTTCTGCTTTAAAAATCTTGAACTTTGCCTTGACTTGTTCTTTTTCTCTTTAAGATCTCAGCTCAAAAGATAATTCTCCAGAGAGGTATTTCCTGGCCATTCTTTTCCTGCACCTAAGTTCTCTCCTCCTATTACTCTACCTCATCACTCACTTATTTTCTTCATTATTTTTATTACTCTGTGAAATTTTGCTTATTCATTACTTACTGAAAGTCTTCTCCTATTAAAATGTAACCTCTTAAGAGTAGGGAGATTATCTTGTTCACTGTTACATAATCAGCTAAAAGCAGCAATTGGCAAAATAAGGTAGTTAATATACATTTGTTGAATGAATAAATGGAAACTATAGTAATATGAAGAGAATACTAAATAGCCTCATAGAAAAAACACTATGCCCTTATTTTTCTTCTGTATTGAAATAACTTTTAGTAACAGTTCCAGCAAAGGTAAAGAACCCTGTACACAAACCGTATCAAACTCGTGGCCCACGGGCTGCATGCCCAATTTATCTGGCCCATGTTAGCTTTTGAGTTTGACATGCTTGTTGCACACCCAGAACTTTTTGCCTTAGAATACAAGAACATCCAGAATTCTATCATGCTCAACACCAAGTAGGCAAAGCTAGATGCATCCCCTCTTACTTACTTCACCAGAAGAGCAAGTAGAATGCAGCCAGAAGGAGCTTGCTGGGTGCTGAAGTTCTGTGATGATAACCTTTTTATATCCGCCTGTCCAAGGAGGAGCCATCCTCTGTAGGTTGGTCTGATTCATTTCTAACCAAACCCAGATCCACCCACATCTCCACCTCTATTTCTCTAGTGTTTACTTCTTAACTTCCTCACGTACTCATCTGTACTTGATTGATTAAGTTCCAAAATTATATAAACCCCATATATTGGAGACTTTATAGAAGGTTTCCTTTGGCTATTATAGGTTCTTTGTGAGCAGTGTTCACACTTACTTTTTAAAAATTGACCTGGTAGGTGCTTGATAAATATATATTGATAAATGCAGTATCTTATGCTTGTCCTTAAAGGGATAGAATATGTATTCACGGGAAACTTTAAGCTATGGTAGGAAGACATCACAATCACCTACCTGCACTAAAACAAATCCTCATCCTAGGACATCCTTAGAGAAAGAAAGGGGAGAGAGAGAGATATTAGTGCAAGAGAGAAACATCGATTGGTTGCCTTCCATACACTCCCCAACTGGGAATTGAACCTGCATCCCAGGTATATTCCCTGACTGGGAACCAAACTGACAACCTTCCAATACACAGGACCATGGTCAACCAACTGAGCAACTCCGATCAGGCTGCATGTCCCTTTTTATTAATGAATTCCATTGCTGGATACTGGGAGAACTTGCCATGGGATGAATGTTCTTTTAGAAATTATGATGAAGGGAGAGAAAAGAGGCAAATTTAATTTTGTCTTTTCAGAAGAGAGCAAGACAATGAGCTTTTGGATTATAAGTGGTAATCACTAGGATCTAGCATGAGTTTATTAGGCAAGAATCATTAGTCTATTTTACATTGTTTTCAAGGTTATCACATTGGTGTATCAGAGACATTTTCCACATCTTCCTATGGGTTAAAACATGCTTTTAAAAATTTATTCTCATAAATATACTGGAAACTCTTATTTTGACCTTGCTCTTGGTTTCCAGACTATGTCGGACCTTATATCTTTATTTGAATGTGTCTTAGTTACCTCTGTTCATAGTGTTTAAATCTGAACTTATTCTCATGCCCTATAACAAAGTGTACTGTCTTACAGATGCCCACATATTGGTTAATTTCATCCCCATCCTCTGATTTTCTCAAGCTACATCAAGTAATTTTTTACTACTCTCCATTCTTTACCTCCATAATCATGCCACATCATGTAAACTGTATCTGGCCTTATATTCTTTGTATGTGGGCCTATTCCCTATATCCAGTGCTGCAGTTTTAATTCTGGACTCACCATCTTTCAACGGAGCATTTGTAAACAGTATCATAACTAGCCCCTCTACTAATAGGCTGCCTGAATCACCTAATGTCATCCTGTCATTCCCTCCATGGCTTCTCCTTGCCTATAGAATTCCAAACTGCTTTACTGTCATACAAACTCCTTCACAATAGGTACAAATCTGTATCTTTCTTTTAAAAAAATATATTTTATTGATTTTTTACAGAGAGGAAGGGGGAGGGATAGAGAGTTAGAAACATCGATGAGAGAGAAACATCGATCAGCTGCCTCTTGCACCGCCCCCCCCAACACCCCCCAACACCCCCTTTCCCCCCGCCACTGGGGATGTGCCTGCAACCAAGGTACATGCCCTTGACCAGAATCGAACCCGGAACCTTTCAGTCCGAAGGCCGACACTCTATCCACTGAGCCAAACCGGTTTCGGCCAAATCTGTATCTTTCTTGATGCTTCTCTTATCACCTCTATTTTATGTGAAAGTAACTCTAGACTGATTAAAATTCCTTGGATGAAACTTCTGTGGTCCACCACTGTTCACAATCTCTGAATGCTATCCTTATTAACTGGACAGTCCCTCAACTTTACCTTCTCTTCATCTTTGAAGACCCTTGATAATCATCATCTTCTTCATAAAGCCTTACTTGATATCTACAAATAGATAGCTATTCCCTCATATATAGAACTTTATCTCTCTGGTAACACTGGTCATGTTTTATTTTAATTATTTGCTTATATGCCTGCACCCCACTTCCCAAATTGTGTTTCTTCTTACTCTGTATTGCCTGGGTCACAATCTTTAGTGTGCCAGGACCCTATAACAATTTTTAGGACACGATCAGATAAGAAATGTAAGTATGTAGATTATCTTATTTAGAGCCAATGAGATAGAAAAATGTTTGGGGTTTTAAAAACTTTAACATTGTCATTTCTAACTTTATTTGACCATTACTTCTTTCTTTTGTGGAAAATTAATTAACATTCACAGAACTCAAATATTCATTTTCTCCTCCTCTTGGTTTTAATTGTCTTTGTGTGCATGTAGCTATTGTGTTTTTTATCTCTCTCTCACCATGCTGTAATAATAATAATAATACTATATTTCATGCCTATTATGTGCCAATCATGTACTAAGATTTTGCACATATTGCTTCTAATGTTCAGAACAATATCATGAGGTCATCATTATTATCCCTATTTTTGAGATGAGGAAACTGATAGGAATATGATGCCCAAGGTTACCCAGCGAGTAAGTTACAAAACAAGGATCAATCCCAGGTCTTCTGATTCCAACTCCCACATTATTTCCAGTACATCACGTTGTACTGGGTGTGGACTTTTATTTTTGTTATCTTTCTTTATATGTTTACTGTTTAAAACAGTGGATCTCTCAAAGTGCCCCAAGTCCTGAGCATTCTTATCTGCAGGTATTATTGCAGGGGCAGCAGAAAGAAGAGACAAGAGAGAAAGGATGGGGTAAACTGGGATCTAACCTTTTGATGGCCTGAAAATTTAAATCTTGCATATTTATGTTATTATGGAGGGCAGTCTCTAAAAGTCTGTTTCAGGACTTTTGTTTTATTGACCATGTTATGATCATTATATTTTATCAATAACTTAGATGAAAATGTCAACAGATGGCAAAATTTCTTAGGATAGACTAACGATTTGAGAAGATTTCAGCTTGTCTCACCAAATAGCTCAAATTTCATAAAATGAATCTTACAGAAATAAAAGTAAAATTCTGACTTTGCTAAATTCAACATCATAAAGACTGGGAAGAACACATGAGTAAAAGAAGGGTATGGTGACAGTGACAGCGTGATGTAGTAGCTGAAAAGGTAATGCTGATTTGGGTTGCATTAAAAGATGTATTTGCCAGAACAACGTAAGTGGCAGTGTTGTTCTCTTGGCATTTGTCAGCTTGTTTCTGTGACTGTTTGTTCAGGTCTAATGACCACTTTTTAATAGGGAAATGGACAGTTGTTATGTGTTCTGAGTAAAGTAAGTAGGATGATTATGTAGATGAAGGAACCAAGTGAGAAGCAGATGGATGCGAGATAAATATCTGTCTTCATTATATGAATGGTGGTTATATGGGAGAGAGATTATACTTAAGTTGTATAAAAAACTCAGATAAATGGACAGAACCCATTGGAGACATATTTTGACTTTGTACAAGGAAGAACTTTTTAATATCAGAATTGTCCAAACATGAAAACCATTATCTTTGGGGCTAGTTCATTCTCTGTCATTGCCTAGAGAATCTTGAACTGGATGAGATTTTGGCAATTAACTAGTCTAGTCTCCTCATATTGTAGTTGAAGATAAGTAGGTCTAGTGCTGTATGACTGATAAATCTAAGAATCGGGACCCAGGCCTCCAACCAAGGACTTTTCATTCCAAATCCTCTCTGCATCACACCAAGGTTATATCAGTTACTTGGAGATGAGATAGGGATATTTTGGAGGGGAGTTATATAGAGGAATATTGGGTTGAAGTCTGAAAAATCCCTGTTTCAACCTGAGAGCTGTAATCCTAAGATCCAAGTAAATCTAATTTTTAATTGAATTTATTGAGGTGACATTGATTAATGAAATTATATAGGTTTCAGGTGTACAGTTCTATAATACATCATCTGTATATTGTGTATTCACCAACACACAAGTAAATAATCTTGTCTGACTTGATTCAGCTCAGCTCAGGTGGCTCTTTGACCAGTGCAGGTTAGTAACTGTAAGGAAATAGAACTATCAATTCTTCTTCATAGTATGAACAGGACAGCCTTTGGGTTTCATTGCCCTACTTCTTGCCAATAGAGCTGATCCCTCTGGCATTTTAGCTTTTTCCATTCAACATCCCAAAGTACTTTTTTCTTTAAGCCTTTAAAATTAGTGTTCATTGAAGGGTGAACTGGGAGATGCATCTTCTCTATCCTCAGAGAGAATCTATTCTTCATCTCATTGTTCTGAGACAATGAAATGGTTTCAGAAGTGTTTTGGTGTTTGCACTTACACATTGTGGCTATCAGTATTGGCTTAGGAATGAAGAAAACTTGACAAAGTCAGTAGTTATTGACAAATCACCAATTATAGGATTTCAATTACAGTCATTCAATTGTTTGTCCCTCAGCATTTTCTTCAGTTGCTTCAATTGTTGGAAAGGCGAGATGTTGCCATAATGCCTCTGGGCTGCTGATGTGGGTCAGGTTGTCCTAGTTTAAGGGATCAGCCCTTTGGGATGTGTGACTGAGGCTGTAGGAGTGAAGGGGAGTTGGACTTTGTGGTTTAAAGATTTCCTAAAAGAGTTGTCGTCATCTGGGAGGTGCTCATTTGGGGTTGAGGTTTTTTCCAGGTTGAATATTCTCATGGATTCCTTGGCATAGTGGTAGCTGATATTCCTATTTAATCATACAATTGTGGAGTAGCAT
Organism: Pipistrellus hanaki; assembly: GCF_964339955.1. NCBI lineage: Eukaryota > Metazoa > Chordata > Mammalia > Chiroptera > Vespertilionidae > Pipistrellus > Pipistrellus hanaki. Next base: position 8,076,411 of record NC_140520.1, read on the forward strand.
CTGGCAAGGACATGTTTACTGGGAGCTTGTATTTGACTGGACAAAAGTGAAGGAAAGTAATGTTGATCTCAATAAAAATTTTCAAGTTGCCTATAGTGACCTCAGATTCTGTTTTCTTCAGCCTCCTCTCTCTCTCTCTCCCTCTCCCTCTCTCTCTCTCTGAAACATGTCATTTAAGCTTCTGCAGAAGCAGAAGAGAGACACACACAAACATATATGCACACAATGAGAATTTGTGTGATACAGACAGAACAGAGAAAATGACAACGAAAGTTAAATCTTTGGAATAGTGAAGATATTCTCAAGGAAGTACTTATATCAATAAGCTATTATTTTTTCTAAAAATTATGGTGGTTTGTTGAATTCCTTCGACACAATTGCAGAGATGGCCAGAAGCATTGTAGTTTGAAGGGAGTTACATCTATGCAGTAACTGTGTTATAGGAAAGTTTTTTTTCCCCCTCAAATAATTAGGAACAAAAGCAATAAATGGGGAAAAAAATAATAGATGGAATAATGGAAAAATAACAGATCACCTCATATAGTTAAGGAAAAAAACCTTCATGACTTACTTTTGAATGGTTATCAACAGGGAGATTGTGAAATTTTTAGAGTGGCCATATTAGCAAGACGAATATCAGTAGTAAAAGAAGGACTAGTTACCATTCTATGTCCCATAGGAACACTGAGTTTGGTGACAAGTGGTACAGCATTAAGAAATTGGGGGAGAGGGGGTGGGAGAGGGAGAAGAAAGAATACAAGAACAAGCTAGGGCAAGGACATTATAGTCATTCTGACCAGATTTTACCATTGTCATTGTTCAGCCAGCTTCTGGAATAGGCCAGTGACTACAGGAGAATGTGGAAGATCAGGAGAGTTTGGAACTTGGAATAAACTTCCGCTCCTCTTTCTTACCTGCTCCCTTGTGTTTAGGGACATTATAGACATAACTAGAGGCCTAGTGTACATTTGTGCACAGGTAGGGTCCCTAGTGGCTGCTGGGGACCTTTCATTCCTTACATTCCACACCACCCCCTGGTGGTAAGTGCATGTCATAGCGAGTGATGGAACTCCCGGTAGGTCAAACTCCCCAGGGGGTACTTTGCATATCAAGCTTTTATATATATAGATAGTTTAGGATGTATTCTGAAGGGACATTTTCTGCAGGTATCTTAGGGAAGTTCTGATTAAGAGATAGGCCAGAGTATTAAGAGATGAATGAATCAGTTATTCATTCAACAAGCATTTGTTTTCAGCTAACTTCTCACCAGTCACCATGCTTGTCAGAGGACTATCAATGAAGAAGATATGTATCCTGTCCTCAAAGAGTTCATAATCTAATGAAGAAAGCAGACATGTAAACAATGTGATGTGTGTTATAATAAAGGCATTTATAAATTATTATGCGAGAACAGATGAGGAAGCAACTCGTTCTCTTCTATTTTTAACATTTTCCCTCAGCTGTATTGAAGACTAATTGACAAATATAATTATATACATTTAAAGTACACAATGTTCTGATTTGATACACATCGTGGAAAGATTACCAACATTGAGATAATTAATCACTTCATATACTTAACACTTTTTTTGTGGGTTGTGGGAATGCTTCAATTATACTGCCAGGAACTTTTTGTTTTTGTATTTTAGGAACTTGTAAGTATACAATATAATACTATTGACTATAGTCACCATGATTAATATTAGGTCCTCAGAACTTATTTTGCCTGTAACTGAAAACTTGCACTCTTTGACATAAATTTTTCTATTCCTCTACTCCCCAGCTCCTGCAAACCACATTTCTATTCTTTGTTTCTATGACATTGGCTTTTTTAAAATTTTTATTTTAGATCCCACATATAAGTGATATCATACAGTATTTGTCTTTTTCTGTCTGACTTAATTCATTTGGAGTTCCAGGCTCATCTATGTTGTCACAAAAGGCAGGATTTTTTTTAAGGTTGAATAACTTTCCAGGTTATAAATATATCCTACAATTTCTATATCCATTCATCCATTGAAAGGCATTTTGGTTGATCTATATCTTACCTATTGTGAATAATGTTTTAATAAACATAGGGACAAAGATATCTCTTTGAGATAATTAATTTCATTTTCTTGGATATAAATACCCAGGCAAGGGATTGCTGGATTGAATAGCAATTCAATTTTTAATTATTTGAGGAACCTTTATACAATTTCCCAAAAATGTCTATTTAGATCCTTTGCCTATTTTTAAAATTGGGTTATTTGCTTTTATGTTATTGACTTATATAAGTTCTCTATGTATTTTTGATATTAATCCCTAATCAGATATATGGCTTGTAAATATTTTCTCTTATTTTAAAGGTTTCTTTTTTAATTTCTTGATTGTTTCTTTGCTGTACAGAACTGTTTAGTTTTATAAAGTTTCACTCCTTTATTTTAATTCATTCTTTTAGACCAATCACAAGGAGTTGGTATTTGAACTGAGAACTAAAGAATGCATTGATTGGATTGTGTGGGAAAGAAGAGGAGATGGATTTGAAAGGACTTTTGGAAAGGACTTGAAAGCCATGGTAAGTGAATATTATCTTATTTATACTAGTTAACAGCTGAAGATTTTTTTAAGTAGAAAAGCGACAGGATCAGATTATTTTTATTTAAAATAACTTTGCTAAAAATATGGATGGTGAATTGAGTTTTGATACATTCAAGGATGCTGGCAGTTTGAAAAAAGAAGAGAAAGTTTCAAAACAAAAGTGTTGCTTTTGGATAAGGGAGCAGACATTTCAAAAGTAGAGCTCACAGATACATTGATGTGGGGGCTGAGGGAGGGCGAAGAACAAGAGGCAATAGTTTAGAGCAAGCATGTCAAACTTGGGGTCTGCAGGAGCCTCATGCCCCATTTATTTGGCCCGTGTTAGCCTCTGAGTTTGACATGCTTGGTTTAGAGTCTTGATAGGCAACTTTGAGAGAGGCAAGCTCAAAAAAGTATGGTATGACAGGTAGATAGAAGAAAATTATTGGGGGGAAATGATGGAGAAGCTAGGAAAGGAGTTTAGATGGGCAGGTGATAGGGAGTTGGAATCAACAATATCAGTTAGTGGGGATCAGGACCCTAGGGTTATCTTTTAGGCCAGAATTTTTAAGTTGGGAAGTAGGAAAAGCTGAAAAACCAAGAACAGATCCTAACATGAGACACTGAGACACAAGAAACCAGGTAGAGACCTTGCTATCCCAACTGAGAGGAATCAAAGCTAGAGTAGCAGCACAGGTGACCTGATCCTGATTCCTGAGCTTTCGGGAACTTCCATCCTTAAATTCCTCCTGCTGAAGGTCAGTATTTGTTTTGCCTGATGGAAATCTTGCTGAACTTCCAGAACCTCAGGACCCCTCTATCATTCTACACCCACTTTTTATCAGCTTTGACTTTAGTCTCCTTCTGCAAGCCTCCTGGTTATTTGTCCATCATAATTCATCACCTACACCCTGTAGATTAGGCAGATGTCTGATTGATAATCTCCTTGATTATTGGTGTAGCCTAGCTTTAGACTTTGATTACACCACACCCCAGTATAATTAGGGGAGGCCCCAAAGGAGCGCACCTGGCTTCATTGTGTGGCCAGAAGGGTTGCATAGTCTAATGTCTGGGAACTGATAGGTTCATAAGGTGAATATCAGAACCAAGTTTTTAAAAGCTATTTACTATTAATTATTTAATGTATTATGATCAGAGACTGTAGGCTATATGATATTGATGTTCCAGAATTTATTCCTTGGTAGCCCGAATGATCTATTTTTCTGACTGCATAATGTATCCTCGAAGAATGCATATTCTCAGGTTAGTGGATAGAGTTCTATATGTTTGTAATAGCTTGAGCTGGATAATCTGTTCTTTAGTTTTTAAAAACAGCTTTATTGAGGTATAATTGATATACTAAGAATGGTGCATATTTAATGTTTATACTGTAATTTGATGAATTTGGACACGTGTAAACACCTGTAATATCAACAAACAATCAAGATAATAGACATATCCAAAATCTTCTACTTTCCTTTGTCCCTTTGGTATGGTGGTGGTGGTGGTGGTGGTGGTGGTGTGTGTGTGTGTGTGTGTGCGCGCGCGCGCGGTATGAGACTTACTCTCTCTTTCCTTTTTATTTTTTGACAAGGATGGTACCTTTCTCATCTTTGTAACTTCAGTGCTAAGTACAGGGTCTGTCATCTTAGTTATTAAAACTTCTCTCTAATGATGAACGAGTGAATGAGTGGTGCTGATGTTCTATTGACAACACCCTCATTATCTGGATCAACTGGATTCTGTCATCAAACTATCAGAGAGTGATTGATCAGTCTAGCCCACTTTGTCAGATTGCTTGATGAAGGACAGCTATGAAAATGTATTTTGTCACACATAGGTGGAGTGCAACCATCTATTCTTACAGGCTTGGCAGCTGAGCCTGACAAAACGTACCAGGAAAGGCAGTAGGAAGAGTGAGGCAAGGACTTGGAAGAAAAGAGCAGTAGGAACTAGATAGTAATGTTCCTAGAAAATAAAGACTATCAGGTCTTCCCCTACTCCCCTCCCTTCCCCACCCCCAAATATTCAAGTCTAAAGTGTATGTGTGTGCTTTGGGAGGCAACATAACTCTTGTCCAGCCCTGAAATTGCACCAATTAACAGTTGCTGACTTAATGCATTTTTTAATGCTACTTGGAATAAATTAGTTTGAGTGAGATGTTATTTTGTTTCTTTATTGGTTGATTGTTTTTTGTTTTTGTTTTTTTAATAAAAATTTATTTTATTGATTTTGTACAGAGAGGAAGGGAGAGAGATAGAGAGTTAGAAACATCGATGAAAGAGAGTCATCGATCAGCTGCCTCTTGCACACCCCCTACTGGGGATATGCCCGAAACCAAGGTACATACCCTTGACCGGTATTGAACCCGGGACCCTTCAGTCCCCAAGCCGATGCTCTATCCATTGAGCCAAACTGGTCTCAGCCTGGTTGATTGGTTTTTAAGACACCCAACCAGCTGAGCAATTCAATAACTTCAGAGCTGGTAAACAATATTCAGCTTGAGAATTTGAGAAAGAAGAAGGGTTGAATTATTGTCTTTTAAAGCTCCTCTTGTCAAAAGGGAAGGAAAGATACTGCTGAGTGAGATATGGAGAAGTTTTTTTTTTAACATTAAGCATTTCAATTAAAAACATTTAAAGTTAACATTAAAAAATTTAGACCTCTCTCTCTCTCTCTCTCTCTCTCTCTCTCTCTCCTTCCTTCCTTCCTTCCTTCCTTCCTTCCTTCCTTCCTTCCTTCCTTCCTTCCTTCCTTCCTTCCTTCCTTCCTTCCTTCCTTTCCACCGATCTATCTAAAAGAAGATACATGAACTGATTTTGATTTTTAGAGGAAAGAAAGTAAGGGAAACCAACATTTGATGTATGTTCTCTAGGTGTTAGAGTTCTGTGTTAGGTAGCCTGGTGGGATAGAAGACACCTGGGCTTTGAGTTATCAGGGTCTGACTTGAATTTGCCACTTTGCTGGTTACCAACTATGTGTATTTCAGGAAGTTTTTTTAAACTCTCCTAATCCCCGATTTTGCAGGGTTGTTGTAAGGAAATTGTCTGAAAACACAGTAAGTAAGCATTCAATACATTTTAGTTTTCTTCCTTTAATCCACTGTGGAATAAATAACACAAATATTTAATATTTTATATGAAATAAAAGAAGTAGGACTGAAACTGTTTTTTTGATTTCCAGCCCTAGAGGAATCCAGAAGTAATAATGACTTTAAACGGGGGTTTATTTGCCTACATTGGTATCTGAGAGATCTTGTTTTGTTTTGCCCAAGCAGATCATCCCATTTGTATATTCTCTGTATTTCCTCTTCTCTAATAGCCTCCCCGTGGGAAACTACTTCTACCTTTCATGTATATATTCTAATGAGGACAGATAACCAGTCAACCCTTAGAGCCTTAATTTTAGAGAAACTAGACAAAGCCAGAAACACATCTAAGTGATTGGCAATCAGAGAGTGATTCTCCATTTTGTCCTTTTCCTAATTGTTGTATTTCATTTATAGGCAGTAGGAGGACACAATATTTTTGTCAGTGTATATCATGAAGAAATTTTTGTCAGTGTATATCGTGATGACAGAATCCAGATGATCCAGCAATATAAGAGCAATTTAATATATTTAAATAATCTTTAGGAAGTGGACATGTTTCTCTTGCAAATTCCATACGTGTGCTAGGTAGCTTCATAATACTAAGGGAAAACCTGTAAACTTCCACTGGTAGGTAACTCTGTGTACTTGTAAGCAGAGCTTTTGGTCACTTTCACTTACTAGGCTTTCCAAAGATTAGATAAGATGTTGCTTAAAATAGGTTTCAGACTCCTATTTGTGTGCACAAGTTTCAGTTTTATATCCTACATATGAATAAAATCATATAGTTCTTAGCTCCCCCGTCTCCCCCCTGACTTATTTGACTGAGCATAATATTCTCAAGGTCCATCAATGTTGTTGAAAATGGCAGGTTTTTAAAAATCTTTTCTTATGGTTGAGTAGCATTCTGCTGTGTATACATACCATATCTTTTGTTTTTTAGAAAAAAATATTTAAAAAATATTTTTATCGATTTCAGAGAGGAAGGGAGAGGGAGAGAGCGATAGAAACATCAATGATGAGAGAGAATCACTGATTAGCTGCTTCCTGATGCCCACCACCCAGGCATGTGCCCTGACCAAGAATTGAACTATGACCTCCTGATTCATAGGTTGACATCAACCACTGAGCCATGCTGCTGAGCTGTACCACATCTTCTTTATCCAATCCTCTATCGAAGGACACCTTGGCTGTTTCCATGTCTTGGCCACCTTGAATAATGCTGCAATGAGCATAGGGTACATATATCTTTGTGAATACACGTTTTCAAGTGTATCCTGTATATATCCAGAAGAGAGATTGCTGGGTCAAATGGTAGATCTGTTCTTAGTTTTTTGAGGAATCATCAGATTGTTTTTCATAGTGGCTGTACAAGTCTACATTCCCACCAGCAGTGAATGAGGGTTCCCTTTCATCCACAACCTCTCCAACACTGAGGGAAGGGGGTAGAGAACTGGGGGTTAAAGAGGGCCTAATATATGATGATAGAAGAATATTTGACTTTGGGTGGTAGGCATACAGTGCAATATATCTTATAATGTAGAAATCCATACCTGAAATCTATATGATCCTATTAATCAACATCACCCCAGTAAATTTAATTAAAAAAAAAAAAAGTTTTCAGAGTCTGTGTGAATGGCCCTTCAATAGTGCCAGAGTTTATTATTAGAGAGGAAGATGCCCCCTGCTGGCTTGGTTTATTTTCAATCAAATCTAATTTTGCCTGAATCTTCTTTTACTGTTTTTTCACTTTCTCTTGTCCATTGCCCCTAAGCTTACATGTATACTCACCATTGGTTACATTAGAGTGGTCAACACAGGTTTCACTCAGCATGTATTATTATTATTGTTTTAAAAATTTTTTTTATTGATTTCAGAGAAGAAGGGAAAAGGAGAGAGAGAGATAGCTGGGAATTGATTCATGACCTCCTGGTTTATAGGTTGACAGCTCAACCACTGAACCACACCAGTTGGGGGAGCATGTTGTATTATTTTAGATCTTTTCTGGTTATTAAAAACTCTTGGAATATTTACACTTCAATAAGCAACCGATGCATGCCAGGTGTCTAGTACATACTAGCCTTCAATTTCCCACATTCAAAGGTCATTTTTATCTAGAAAGTTTGAAGAAAGAAGAATTTTATCTTTGTTTCTCCTAATTTGGCCACTGAAACTTGGCATGTGTCCCCACTGAGAATTGAACCTGAAACCTTTGGGTGCACATGATGATGCCTAACCAACTGAGCCACATTATCCAGGGCAAGGACTATATTTTTAATCATTTTTCTTCAACTGGAAAATTCAGGACACCATTAGCCTTCACTGCCATTAACCTCCATTGATATTTCAATTAATATCTTTGACAGAGTTTGTGGTGCATGACTCATTTCCAGGGCTTGGATTGTCTCAGAGTACAGCTCTGAGGATTATGTTTAATGATTTTTGTAATGATCATTATTAACAAAGCATCTGAGGTCAACCCATAAATATAAAGCATTTCTTCCTATAAATGCTTTGGACAGTAATTACATTGAGGAAAAGGTCAGATATAATTAAGTTTATTGAGATTTGCCTTCTTTGAATCCTTTATTGTTGGTATCTGATGCTTTACTGCCATCTAGGTGTTCAGAGGTAGAAGGAAATGTACATCTGACCTCATGACAGGGATCTTTGTGTTTGTGAGGATGAAAGAGAAGCAAAACCATACCTTGATGAAAAGTTTATTGTCAATTCTTTGCAGTACAATTTTCTGGATCCTATATCCAGGAAGTCATGACAATAAATTCAAAAGTAGTAGCACAGAATTCCAGTGGTAGCACAAAAGAAGCAATTCTTCTGAATCTTCAATACCATAACATTCTTTGCTCAGTACATGAATATGTTATAATGCTATTAGAGAAAAATTGGCTCCTGAACCAATTAGCTCTCTGCATAGGTTTGTCAATAAATAATTGAAACAAAACTGGAAAATCTAAAATTTGAATTTCAGGAAAAAAATTGCCCATTTTATCCCAAAGCACCCAAATTGCTTTTGTCATAGAGTATTAAATATAGTCCCAAATGCCATTTGGTTCTTCCATTCACTGTTTTTTAGTCAAAGAGCTCAAAGGTTAAGGAGCCTTACAAAAAACACCTTGCACCAAACAAAAGAGTAGCACAGTTAAAATATATATACCCCCACTACCAAAAGAGGGATCACGTTAAATATCTTCATTACATGTGTATGGAATTTCTTCTTTGAGTTAGTTCTTGTTTTAAGTTAGTTTTCTATTATCTTCAAATTATTATTCAGAGTAATAATACTTTTGCTCTCGGATATATTGATAGAATGGGGTGTTAATATCTAAATGAGAAGGACCCAAGTCTGTTCTTCCTCTTCTATAGTAACCCCTAGTTTCAGAGTCTCTTGCCTTCTTATTATCCATATGCTGACTCTGTCTTCTGATGCTCCCTAACATCCTTGATCCTGACTCTTGCTTTTGCCTACCCCCGCTCCACCCAGTTGTACTGCTTGATGAATACCTATATCCATACTCCTCAGTTCCTGTATGATCTTGGTTCTGAAGAGAGTGACTGGAAGTGGATCTTTCACTTTTGCTTCTGCTGTCACTTGCCTGTCCATAGCTATCGCTTGAGTGGCCATGGCTATATACTTGCCTTTCATTGGTGTTGAATCCAGATTGATCCTGGACATCTCTGGATTGTCCATGACTTGATCCCTGTCTTGCAAAAGTTATGCTGGATTCTACCTGATCTTGAGAAGATGTATCTCCAAAATGCTGTTGACTGGATCCATGTATATCAATTGTATTGAAGTCTGACTGTCTACGTCTAGATCCTGATTGTTTATTAATCGGTTTCTCCCAATCTTCTGAACACACTTTACTATTATTATGGGAATCCTGCCTGAAAGTTGAACTAGATTCTGACTGGCTGTGAACTGACACTTGCTTATTTTCAGTTCTGTTCCTTGGCCAAACAGGGCCTGAATTGTGACTGCTTTTTCGACTACTCCCTGAAGGTCCGTACCCAGATTTCCCATAGTCATATCCTGCACTTCCATAGCTACCGTGTTTCCATCTTTGACTTGATCCATGACTTTGTCTTCCACCTGCCTTTCCTGACTGTCCATGAGTAGTTCCCTGTCTCCCTGTACCAGAGGATCCCCACTCTCCATGCTGAGATCCAGCCTGGCCATGACTGGACCCTGGGTGTCCCTGTGAGCCTCCGGAATGCCATTCACTGCCACTGGACTCACTGTGACTAGATCCCCTTCTTCCACCACTGTGAGGTCCTGACTGTGAGGAATGGCCAGGATGTATGCCGGGGTGTCCTGACTGTCCATGAGTAGTTCCCTGTCTCCCTGTACCAGAGGATCCCCACTCTCCATGCTGAGATCCAGCCTGGCCATGACTGGACCCTGGGTGTCCCTGTGAGCCTCCGGAATGCCATTGACTGCCACTGGACTCCCTGTGACTAGATCCCCTGCTTCCACCACTGTGAGGTCCTGACTGTGAGGAATGGCCAGGATGTGTGCCGGGGTGTCCTGACTGTCCATGAGTAGTTCCCTGTCTCCCTGTACCAGAGGATCCCCACTCTCCATGCTGAGATCCAGCCTGGCCATGACTGGACCCTGGGTGTCCCTGTGAGCCTCCGGAATGCCATTCACTGCCACTGGACTCCCTGTGACTAGATCCCCTGCTTCCACCACTGTGAGATCCTGACTGTGAGGAATGGCCAGGATGTATGCCGGGGTGTCCTGACTGTCCACGAGTAGTTCCCTGTCTCCCTGTACCAGAGGATCCCCACTCTCCATGCTGAGATCCAGCCTGGCCATGACTGGACCCGGGGTGTCCCTGTGAGCCTCCGGAATGCCATTCACTGCCACTGGACTCACTGTGACTAGATCCCCTGCTTCCACCACTGTGAGATCCTGACTGTGAGGAATGGCCAGGATGTGTGCCGGGGTGTCCTGACTGTCCATGAGTAGTTCCCTGTCTCCCTGTACCAGAGGATCCCCACTCTCCATGCTGAGATCCAGCCTGGCCATGACTGGACCCTGGGTGTCCCTGTGAGCCTCCGGAATGCCATTGACTGCTACTGGACTCCCTGTGACTAGATCCCCTGCTTCCACCACTGTGAGATCCTGACTGTGAGGAATGGCCAGGATGTATGCCGGGGTGTCCTGACTGTCCATGAGTAGTTCCCTGTCTCCCTGTACCAGAGGATCCCCACTCTCCATGCTGAGATCCAGCCTGGCCATGACTGGACCCTGGGTGTCCCTGTGAGCCTCCGGAATGCCATTGACTGCCACTGGACTCCCTGTGACTAGATCCCCTGCTTCCACCACTGTGAGATCCTGACTGTGAGGAATGGCCAGGATGTGTGCCGGGGTGTCCTGACTGTCCATGAGTAGTTCCCTGTCTCCCTGTACCAGAGGATCCCCACTCTCCATGCTGAGATCCAGCCTGGCCATGACTGGACCCTGGGTGTCCCTGTGAGCCTCCGGAATGCCATTCACTGCCACTGGACTCACTGTGACTAGATCCCCTTCTTCCACCACTGTGAGGTCCTGACTGTGAGGAATGGCCAGGATGTGTGCCGGGGTGTCCTGACTGTCCATGAGTAGTTCCCTGTCTCCCTGTACCAGAGGATCCCCACTCTCCATGTTGAGATCCAGCCTGGCCATGACTGGACCCTGGGTGTCCCTGTGAGCCTCCAGAATGCCATTCACTGCCACTGGACTCACTGTGACTAGATCCCCTTCTTCCACCACTGTGAGGTCCTGACTGTGAGGAATGGCCAGGATGTGTGCCGGGGTGTCCTGACTGTCCATGAGTAGTTCCCTGTCTCCCTGTACCAGAGGATCCCCACTCTCCATGCTGAGATCCAGCCTGGCCATGACTGGACCCGGGGTGTCCCTGTGAGCCTCCGGAATGCCATTCACTGCCACTGGACTCACTGTGACTAGATCCCCTTCTTCCACCACTGTGAGATCCTGACTGTGAGGAATGGCCAGGATGTGTGCCGGGGTGTCCTGACTGTCCATGAGTAGTTCCCTGTCTCCCTGTACCAGAGGATCCCCACTCTCCATGCTGAGATCCAGCCTGGCCATGACTGGACCCTGGGTGTCCCTGTGAGCCTCCGGAATGCCATTCACTGCCACTGGACTCCCTGTGACTAGATCCCCTGCTTCCACCACTGTGAGATCCTGACTGTGAGGAATGGCCAGGATGTATGCCGGGGTGTCCTGACTGTCCATGAGTAGTTCCCTGTCTCCCTGTACCAGAGGATCCCCACTCTCCATGCTGAGATCCAGCCTGGCCATGACTGGACCCTGGGTGTCCCTGTGAGCCTCCGGAATGCCATTCACTGCCACTGGACTCCCTGTGACTAGATCCCCTGCTTCCACCACTGTGAGATCCTGACTGTGAGGAATGGCCAGGATGTGTGCCGGGGTGTCCTGACTGTCCATGAGTAGTTCCCTGTCTCCCTGTACCAGAGGATCCCCACTCTCCATGCTGAGATCCAGCCTGGCCATGACTAGACCCTGGGTGTCCCTGTGAGCCTCCAGAATGCCATTCACTGCCACTGGACTCACTGTGACTAGATCCCCTTCTTCCACGACTGTGAGGTCCTGACTGTGAGGAATGGCCAGGATGTGTGCCGGGGTGTCCTGACTGTCCATGAGTAGTTCCCTGTCTCCCTGTACCAGAGGATCCCCACTCTCCATGCTGAGATCCAGCCTGGCCATGACTGGACCCTGGGTGTCCCTGTGAGCCTCTGGAATGCCATTGACTGCCACTGGACTCCCTGTGACTAGATCCCCTGCTTCCACCACTGTGAGATCCTGACTGTGAGGAATGGCCATGACCTGCCTGCCCATGTATGCCGGGGTGTCCTGACTGTCCATGAGTAGTTCCCTGTCTCCCTGTACCAGAGGATCCCCACTCTCCATGCTGAGATCCAGCCTGGCCATGACTAGACCCTGGGTGTCCCTGTGAGCCTCCAGAATGCCATTCACTGCCACTGGACTCACTGTGACTAGATCCCCTGCTTCCACCACTGTGAGGTCCTGACTGTGAGGAATGGCCAGGATGTGTGCCGGGGTGTCCTGACTGTCCATGAGTAGTTCCCTGTCTCCCTGTACCAGAGGATCCCCACTCTCCATGCTGAGATCCAGCCTGGCCATGACTGGACCCTGGGTGTCCCTGTGAGCCTCCGGAATGCCATTGACTGCCACTGGACTCCCTGTGACTAGATCCCCTGCTTCCACCACTGTGAGATCCTGACTGTGAGGAATGGCCATGACCTGCCTGCCCATGTATGCCGGGGTGTCCTGACTGTCCATGAGTAGTTCCCTGTCTCCCTGTACCAGAGGATCCCCACTCTCCATGCTGAGATCCAGCCTGGCTATGACTGGACCCTGGGTGTCCCTGTGAGCCTCCGGAATGCCATTCACTGCCACTGGACTCAGTGTGACTAGATCCCTTTCGTCCACCATGATGTGCTGAACTGGATTGTCCTGTTCTAGACCCATGCTGGTCCAAGCCGGAAGACTGACCTGAACCAGACCCATGTTTTCCAAAGCCTGAAGACTGACCTGAGCTAGACCCGTATTGTTCAAAGCCAGATGACTGACCTGAGCCAGACCCATGTTTTCCAAAGCCTGAGGACTGACCTGAGCCAGACCCGTGTTTTCCAAAGCCAGATGACTGACCTATGCCAGACCCATGTTTTCCAAAGCCTGAGGACTGACCTGAGCCAGACCCGTGTTTTCCAAAGCCTGAGGACTGACCTGTGCTAGACCCATGTTGCCCAGAGCCAGATGACTGACCTGTAGTAGACCCGTGTTTTCCAGAACCTGAGGACTGACCTGAGCTAGACCCTTGTTTTCCAAAGCCTGAGGACTGACCTGAGCTAGACCCGTGTTTTCCAAAGCCTGAGGACTGACCTGTGCTAGACCCGTGTTTTCCAAAGCCTGAGGACTGACCTGAGCTAGAGCCATGTTTTCCAGAGCCTGAGGACTGACCTGAGCCAGATCCTTTTTGGCCATGACTAGAGGACTGACCTGAGCTAGATCCATATTGTTCAAAGCCTGAGGACTGACCTGAGCCAGATCCTTGTTGGCTATGGCCAGAGGACTGACCTGAGCCAGATCCATGTTGTCCAAAGCCTGAGGACTGACCTGTGCTAGATCCATGTTGTCCAGAGACAGATGACTGACCTGTGCTAGACCCATGTTTTCCAAAGCCTGAGGACTGACCTGAGCTAGACCCGTGTTTTCCAAAGCCTGAGGACTGACCTGAGCTAGAACCATGTTGTCCAGAGCCTGAAGACTGACCTGAGCCAGACCCATGTTTTCCAAAGCCTGAGGACTGACCTGAGCTAGACCCGTGTTTTCCAAAGCCAGATGACTGACCTGTGCCAGATCCATGTTTTCCAGAGCCAGATGACTGACCTGTGCTAGACCCGTGTTTTCCAGAGCCCGAGGACTGACCTGAACTAGACCCATGTTTCCCAAAACCAGATGACTGACCTGAGCTAGAGCCATGTTTTCCAGAGCCTGAGGACTGACCTGAGCCAGATCCCTTTTGGCCATGACTAGAGGACTGACCTGAGCTAGATCCATATTGTTCAAAGCCTGAGGACTGACCTGAGCCAGATCCTTGTTGGCTATGGCCAGAGGACTGACCTGAGCCAGATCCATGTTGTCCAAAGCCTGAGGACTGACCTGAGCCAGACCCGTGTTGTCCAAAGCCTGAGGACTGACCTGAGCCAGACCCATGTTGTCCAAAGCCTGAGGACTGACCTGAGCCAGCCCTGTGTTGTCCAGAGCCTGAGGACTGACCTGAGCCAGATCCGTGTTGACTACATTTTGAATATTCATTTGATGAACACCCTTTTTGATGAGAGTTCATAGACTGTTTACCAGACCCTTGTTGACCACAATTAGAAGACTGACTTGCTCCAGACCCATATTGACTACCGCAAGAGGACTGCCTTGATCTTCTTCCCTGTTGACCACAGTTAGAAGACCCATATTGACTACCACAAGAGGACTGCCTTGATCTTCTTCCCTGTTGACCACAGTTAGAAGACCCATATTGACTACCGCAAGAGGACTGCCTTGATCTTCTTCCCTGTTGACCACAGTTAGAAGACCCATATTGACTACCACAAGAGGACTGCCTTGATCTTCTTCCCTGTTGACCACAGTTAGAGGACCCATATTGACTACCGCAAGAGGACTGCCTTGATCTTCTTCCCTGTTGTCTTCCACAGTACTGTGGTTGACAACAGTTCTGTGGTTGACAACATGCAGGGGATCCATGTCTTCTTCTATGACAAGAAGATTGGCTACAGGAGCGAGGCTTACATTGACCATATCCAGAGGACTGACCTCTTGAGATACATCTACGACCTTGTCCTCCACTATTTTGTGAATGACAACCTGACTGAATACAACCTTGCCCTCCATATCTGCCTGCCTGACAGGAGCTGGAAACATTTTGTCTTCCTCCACACCCACTTAAGTTGATGGAATCACATGCATAGCTTTGTCTCCCACTATCTCCTGAACCTTTAGAACCAGATGCAAAAGCCTCTAATCCATGTGACAGACCATCATAACCTTTTCTTCCCCCACTCTTAAATCCAGATTCAGATTCATATTCCTCCCCAGATTCCCTAGAGGGGCTCACTGAGTGACCAGAGCTAGACCTATGGTGCCTTTTTTCAAATCCCTCTTGTTTCTCGGAGCTAGATAAACTACCTTGCCTTCCCAGCCTTTTGGAAAGGGATCTATGTCTATGACCATGCTTCTCCCCGTCACTCCAACTTGGATTTTTAGAACCTGATTTCTGTCCTGATGTATTCTCGTCTTCTTCTTCCGTTTCACTTCCTTCCTTTTGGTGCCGGTGACCATGACTACGCTTCTGCTTCTTTGACCCTGAAGCTTTGCAGTATTCTTTGCTGAGAACGTTGTTGCAGGCCATAGCCAGCTTGAATACCATCAGAAGAAACTCAGTAAAGTCCAGTCTTCGGTCATGATCTCGATCCAGCATGTGCATAATGACCTCCACTGTGTCTGGATTATCTGGGTTCTGTATATGAGCAACACACCAAAGGAATCTTGATCAGCCTAACTCACATATTCAGCTAAAATAATCAGATAGGACTATGAAAATTGTAGATGTTTGACATGAAGTATTTTTAATCCAATCAAGGATTGCTTTAGGCTAAGGCAGACTAATAGGACCCAGCAGGTATAAACAAGTAATAAAAACAATAAAGACTATTGGAATCCTCAGAAGAATGCAGTTCAAGGACCTAAGTTAGAGAACTGGGTACTCAAATATGGCATACAGGAAGGAGTTGGATAAACTAAGTTCAGTACTGGTGTGTTTTAGTTTTGCATACATTTAAAACATATGCTAATATATTCTATGTTAGGATCTATAAATTTTGAAGTTAATAGCTGCATCCTTTCCAAGTAGATGGGGCGAAAAAACCCCATGTATCTTATTTTCTGTTTTTAGTTATCCTGACTACTTGGTCAACTGCCCCTGTACATGACTTCTCTTTCTATAGTTTTTATTCCCCATTTGATAGGGTAACTTATTAATTCATGTCTTAGTACAGATTTCATTTTCTGCTCTTTCAGAAGAAGTCTGGGGGTCCACATGGTGGAAACATACAAGAAAATAACAGTCACTTTTCTAAAAATAAACACTGCCTCAACAGACTTTCTGATGTCCCCAAAAAAGTACTGCTTATAGAGTTTTCTCCAAGACTACTGGAACTAATATCAGCTAATATGTGGTCATATAACAGAGAATGTACAGAACTGTAGGAACCTTTAGTTCTAGCACATGGTCCTCACCTTCAGAATTGGCCGAAACTCTTTTTCCAGAAGTTCCTTTAGATCATCCTTGCTCAGTGTGCCACATTCTCCATCTTGGTTGGTGTATTTGTAGAAAACATCAATGACGGTAACAACACTTCTTAAGAGGTCGGTCATCTTTTTGCACGTTTAAGTGAACCTAAAGAGAAAAACAAAAGAGGCTATCATTCATTTTCTTTCCTTTTAATTTATAGGCAGTTCTATTTTTAATAATTGTCATCGTGAGTTTTCAAATCTCTCGTCTCTTTAAAACCTAAAATACTTCAAAAAGTAAAGATGGGTCAGGATGATCCAAAACCTTTCAACACAGTGAAAAATAACTTCATTAACATTAGTCATGGACATGTTACTGGCTGAACTGGGACTAAATCTCAGGTCTCCCATGTCCTGGATGAATATATTCTTTTCTTAATGTCTCAACACTTTATGTACTTTGGTGTCCTGGGTGTTGTCCTGGGGTTTCCAAAGTTTCTAGAACTGTCCAGACATATTTCCCCAGTTTCTCTTGCTAGTTTCACTGATTTTCTAGAGGCAAAAGCAACAGACCTTCTACCAAAAGCTAAACTGGACCCTTAAGACCTTCAGAAAAAAAAAAAATAGGCAAAGTGAGCCAATGCTTTCTTGGCTTTCAGAGGCCTGAGGTAGCTTCCTGAGATCTTAGGAACTATCCTAATCTCAGCCCTTGACCTAATTCATTCATCAGGGAGAAAGGCTCAGAAATGCAGGCAGCAATTCGACTAGTAGATGATTTGATCTTGGAACTGACACTGAACAAGGAAGGAACTCTACAGCAGTGCCAGCCTTCCCACATTTGAGCTGGGCAGTCCAGAAAAGATGGCATGCGAAAAGACTAGGAAGGAAGTGTGGAATGGCCTGTAAGAAGACAAACTTCCATTGAATTACTCTTCTCCACAATGACAAATGTATTCTAAAAAAAGCTCCAGAATAAATTAAACTAACCAAACAAATAAGCAAATTAATATATATTAATATATAATATATATAAATTAATATATAATATATATATATATTATAAATGACAGCAATTAGAAAAAAAAGATACACTGGTAGAAACAGAAAAAAGGAAGGAAAAAAAAGAAAAAAAGAAGAAGAAAGAAAGGCCAAATACATATTAACTCTGCCTTAGCTCAGATTCTTGGATTTCTGCTGTGAACAATGACCAACCAAATATCCATCGAGTATAGCTAGATAAATTTTCTCTCACCTGGTTCACCAAAGGAACAAGTAGGAAAAAGCCTGTTGAAGCTTGCAGGGTGACAATGATTGAGATAGTGGCCCTTATATAGCTAAACATGTGGGTGCTGCCCTCTGTGGGATGGACTGATTAATTTCCAATCAAACCTAACTCCACCTCTGTCCATGTTTACCTTCCTACTTCTTTGCATTCTCATCTGTGAGATGATTGTAGAAAGGCTGGTATTGAAGCCCCTTCCAACATGAGGACATGCTGCAGGGCACTTTTTCTCAGGGCCATGAACTTGTGAAAAGCAGATACTCTGTTTTAGAGGACTCGTGTAGGTCATCCCCTTTATTTAGTACCACGAAGGAAGCAAACTGTAAGGTACTTGACAGGTATGCAATAAATGCTTATTTAATTGATATGAATGTAGGTGCCCTGGCCAGGTGACTCAGTTGGTTGGAGAGTCATCCAGTGAACCAAAAAGTTTCAGGCTTGATTCCCAGTCAGGGCACATACCTAGGTTTCTGGTTTGATCCCCTGTCGGGGCATGTATGAGGCAACCAATCAATGTTTCTCTTTTATATAAATTCTCTCTCTCTCTCTCTCTCAAAATCAATAAAAGCATACCCTTGGGTGAGGATTAAAAAAGAAAAGACAATGAACGTAGGTCGTTAGGCTTACCTAACATGTCTTTTTGCAATAATTTCCATTTATTGAGAATTTACTATGTGCAGGATATTATGCTAAATACTTTTCACATATCATCTCATTTAATTTTCAGCACATTTCTATGAGATAAGAAATAGGTTCAGAGAGTATGCAAGTCATCTCTAAGTTCATACAATTAATAGGTGGAGGAACCAGGGTTTGAACCTATAGCTACCTTATGACAATGCCTTTGCTCTCAACCTTTATATCAGCTTATCTCTGTGTTTTGATTACATAGGCCTATTATGCAAAAATTATGCTTTGTTTTAGGAGTGTCAGGTCCATTTCAAACACATACACAAAAAATGAAAGAACAATAAAAGGAGTGTTGAGGAAGAGAAGAGAATCCAGGAAGAGAAGAAACGTATTCTCTGGCCCTTTGAAGGTTCTTTTCTAGACTATAAAGGCATAAGTTAATGGGCCAAACACAGAAGTAATGCTTTCAAATGTGCTCAGAGTGAATTTAGAGTGAACTTTCTTTTGGGGCTTTCTTTTACCCATTGGTAGTCCGGCAGCTTTGGATCTGAACCCTTGGAGAATGCCACTTATGTTCATAAAGTAAATCAAATATAAAACCTGCGGGAGCCGAAACCGGTTTGGCTCAGTGGTAGAGCGTCGGTCTGTGGACTGAAAGGTCCTGGGGTCGATTCCGGTCAAGGGCATGTACCTTGGTTGTAAGCACATCCCCAGTAGGGGGTGTGCAAGAGGCAGCTGGTCGATGTTTCTCTCTCATCGACGTTTCTAGCTCTCTATCTCTCTCCCTTCCTCTCTGTAAAAAATCAATAAAATATATTAAAAAAAAAACACAAAAAAAATCGCGGGAAGCAAACATAGTCAGAAGGTCGTAGTAGGCAAGAAGAACCAGCTTTTCTGTACTTTGCCACCAGGTGGTGATGATGATGATAATGAAGATGATGACGATGAAGATAGCAGTTATCATTACTTAAATATTTCCTATCTTTTAGACTAAAAGGTTTTACGTGCTTATCTATTTATCCCTCACAATAACTCCGTAAAGTCAGTATTTTTATTCTTACTTTACAAATAAATAATTGAAAGCATAGAGAAATTTAATAATTCATCCCAAATCACAGCTTGTATGTGGCCGCTCTAGGATAGAAACCCATGCGGTCTGATGTGAAGGCCCTGCACTTAGCCACATATATACCACATATGTGGGGTTGATCAATTCCTATCTGGGCACTGCTTCAGGGGAGCCATCATATATTCATCCCAAAGCTGTACCGTGCCTAGGACTTAGCAAACACTTAGAGTGTGTGTGTTCACAAAATGTTAATGGCCACATCACTGAGCTATACCCATTGCTCTCATAGCCAGGGCGTCCTAGGCCAAAGTGACTACACGAAAGTTATGTGGTCCCTTGGATGTTATGGTTGTTTTCAATTGTACCCATTTTTTGGAATTATCCTTGTGTTTGTTGCAATGACTGTCTTTCAGATCCCCAGTCCCCACACTGAGATTTTAAAGCCATCTCTGCACTGCACCTCCAGGGTTCTAGGTCAGAACTTGGAAACCTGTTCATGGTTCGACTGCTCACAGAACTCTAGCATTCACTCGTTTGTATTCTTTGTTTCTATATTTCTCTTCTTCTTCTAACCTGCTTAGCATCATAGGTAAAAGTATAAACTTAGGAATTAGAAAGAGTAGAGCTCAAGTTCCAGCTGTCTTTTCTGGCTGTGTTTCTTGAGCAATTATCTAATCCTCTGAACATGTTTCCCAACTTTTATAATGGGAATAGTAATACTCACATTACTGGTGGAGCTTACTTAAGATAATTTATGGAATTGTTTAGTATCAACTGGGCATAAATGCTTAGTACTCTGTATAATTATTATAAGTTCCTTTAAAACATTTGGCATCTAACAGTGTTTTGCACATTGGTGCTCAATCATGTTTGATAAAAATAAATTAGGATCCAACAAGAGGCCTTTAAAGGAAAAAAAAACACGATTTCTCTGTCAAAACGATTGCTTCAGGAGGGAAGTCGTGATTCTGTTTTTTGAAAATAACACTTTTCTTGAGATATAATTCACATACCATAAAATTCAATCTATTTTATTGTTATTGATTTTAGGGGGAGGAAAGGAAAGAGAGAGAGAGAGAGAGAGAGAGAGAGAGAGAGATGTGATAGAGGAACATCAATAGGTTGCTTCTCCTATGCATCCTGACCGGGATTGAACTCAACCTTCCAGTGCATGGGATGATCCAAACAACTGAGCCACACTGTTCAGGTGAAATTTTACCTTTTAAAGTGTGCAGTTTAATGGTTTTTAGTATAATCACAGAGCTATGCAATTAAGTTATGGTTATTATGGTGTCTGTGTCCTTAAGTAAGTTTCCTCACTTCCCAACGTGCCATCCCCCCTCCCCCATAATAGCTATAAGGTGTTTAGTGTCAGGGCACAAGTGGACACACATCAGATCATTTCAGCTACAATTCTGGAGAACAGTGTGGTTCTACCAGGGCCTGCACACGGTTCGGAAAGGAACCATAGTGGTGGTTTCTAAGGATCACCTTGATGACACCTGCAGAGGTTTTTGCCTGCCTGGGTTCTGAGAGGATGTTTGGCCCAATGAAGCAGAGGCCTGGAGTCCTGCACTAGTCCCAGCTACGCCATTTCTCTGGGTGTGGGCCTCGTTCTACTCTTCTCATGATCCTCTGCTCATTTCACATCCACACTGCTCTGGGTTCTCAGGAGTGATCACACTTGGATTTTAGGCCCAGCTGAGGAAGCTAGAGCTGGATTGTCTTTAGAGGGAAGCTCTACTTTAGAATGTGAAAAATCATTATAATTATACCTGTGAAAGATTTTGGATTTTCCACTGGATGTCCATTGAATTTTATTTTCATGTCACATTCTATTCAAGAGGGGCCTTCTTCAGCTTAAGGTCTGTGCCTATCATAAGAACCAAACATTCTTTCTGTGCTGAAACCCCTATATTGAGATTGAAATTTCTCAATGAACTCAACTTAGAGCAGATATGTGAGAGTTGATCCAGGAACACTGGTACATATTACATCTCTCTTTTCTCTAAAAGCAGCTTAGGAAGCTGGTCTTAGCTCACAGTATGATGAAGTGGAGAGAATGTTGACTTTGCAGGAAGACAGATAGTCTTTGTATCACAGCTCCAACAACCATCTGTAACACCTGGGGTGAGTTTCTAAATGGGAATCTCTGTTTCCACACCTGTGCAATGAAAATAATGTTAGATATGTGAGATTAGATGAGGTAATATTAGAATAATGCTCAGCACATGATAAGGGTTCAGTATATTTTAAGCTCAAATTTAATCTGATTAGGAGAATGTTGTCAATAAGTTTCAGGGGAGATGATTCCTGGAGATGATTCTTGTAAAAAAAATATTTTTAGTTATTTCAGAGAGATGAAGGGAAAAGGAGAGAGAGAGAGAGAGAGAGAGAGAGAGAGAGAGAGAGAGAGAGAGAGAGAGAGAGAGAGATCTCAATGATGAGAGAGAACCATTGATTGGCTGCCTCCTGCATGCCCATAACTTGGGCATGTGCCCTGACTGGGAATCAAATTATGATCTCTTATTTCATGGGTCAATGATCAACCCCTGAGCCACAGTGGGGTCCTGAGATGATTCTTTTTTTTTTTTTAAATATATTTTTATTGATTTCAGAGAGGAAGGGAGGGAGAGATAGAAACATTAATGATGAGAGAGAATTATCGATCAGCTGCCTCCTCCATGCCCCCTACTGGGCAATGAGCCTGCAATTCAGGCATGTACCCCTGACTGGAACTGAACCAGGGACCCTTTAGTCTGCCAGCCAAGCCTCTAACCACCAAGCCAAAATGGCTGGGCTAGAGATGATTCTTAACACTGTCCTTCCTGGTAGTTTCTCTTCCTAAGTGAAATCAGAGACCAATTGGTTTGAACTGATGTAACTAACCCACCCCTGAAAGGAGCTTAAAATTCCTGTTATGAAAACTCCATGAGGAAGATGAAACCACTAGCAAGACCAGCTGAGAATGCCTCCACCACATACTTCCACATACAGTTAATATACATTATCGAAGATCTAACATGTAAGGGTGTGTGGTAAGCACAATGTCTTCAATGAAATTACATTGGTTTGGGATTATGTACAAGTGTGAAGTTTTCCTTCATTCCCTTTCAACGACCTTGGCACTCTCCTGTTTGAAAGGGTATGGAGGATCTGTCATTGGGGAATGCTCAGGATACATTGTGCATGTGTGTGCACACACATACACAAATATACATATGACTATACATCTATTCATCCCTAAATCATCATATAGTATTTTTACTAGGGAAGCACTTGCTCTACAATACCCAATTATAGGACTCTCTTTCACGGCCCGCGTAGAAAGAGTTCCAATTCAGGGTTCAGCTTCTGGAGAAGGGCCGCACACAAATGAAAAGAGACTTGAAGAAATTCAATTTGGCCATTTGGGGGGCCAGGCGGTAGTCCAACTCTAGTGGGAGAACTACTCCTGCTCTGGCCCCGCCATCTCCTTTTATTGAGGCTTTGGGGAAGACATCTAAAGCAACATAAACAGAAATTTACATGTAGCCCTTAGGCAGGAAATAACAGAAACTTGTAGATTCTGTTTTAGCTAACAAAATCTCAACTAAAGGTTAGAGCAATTAAGGTTTTTGACCAGCCTTCCTGGCTTCCTGTCAATATCTCTTTTTCAGTGAAACTGATTTGGTTTCCAGCACCCAATAAGGCTGATTTTTCTTGCCTGCTGAATGAAGAGAGAAATGATAAAAAAGTATATCTTGAGCTTCTTAGGATGACATCTCTGAATAGAACTAGAGAGAAACAAATCCTTGATCTCTGTGATTTATGGATATTAGGCTGGGATTTAACTTTAGATTAATTAATGGTATTGATTTTTGCCATTATCTATGATTCTTTTATTTGTTTTCCCTTTAAAAGTTAATTATGTTTACTTAATATGAGTAAAACCACTCCACCCATGTGCTAATTCCTTGCCTCTGGCACTAATTTATGGTTCAGAGCTTGTGTCTCCTGGGACTATTTGGTTCAAACCACCTCTGAGCATTGGGACTCTAAGAGAAAAAATAGTAAAGTAGGATCTGTGGAAAACCACATTGGCAGTGTCTCAGTTTTGCTTAAGTGGCAGGTTTTCTTCTTTAGGAACTAATTATTGAAATAGGGACACTAGATTACCAGCTTAGCAAGGTTATTGCAAAAGACAGAGTAATTGTTTTATGTCACTGTTATAGGGTGACTAAAGTCTCAGAGATTGATGGTGTTCTCTAACCCATTTGCCCCAGTTTGTGCAGGTCAAAGGCACAAGGGCAGAATCTGATACCTGAAGCCCAGGACCCCTGGCCTAGGGAGACTAAGAAAGCCCTTTAAGATGTTCAAAGAGGACACCCACTCATTTCTGAGATGCATAAGGCTTGAGAGACAAGTGTGCTCATGGAGAGTGGGCTTCTGGGGCCTCTGCTACAAGAGGAGAGGCTATTAGCCTAGAATCCTTCCAGGTTTTTCTCACACCTGTCTCCCAAGTCTGGTTCACATAGAATTCATAGGATAAAACTCATAAAGGAATATGTTTCTTGACTTCTCCCTAAAAACTAAAACAAAATCTATAGGAAACTTTGTTTAGACCAATGATTAAGAACATAAAGCTTGGACTCTGACAGATCTGGGTTGGCATTCTGCCTTTGCCACCCACTAGTTATTTGAATTAATATCTGTAAATATGGGGAATTTTCTTCATAGAGTTGTTTCAAAGCTTAAAAGGGTTAAGTCAAGTGCCTGGAATAAAAACTGCCATTCAATAAGAGAGAGGAATTGCTGGTTTTTACTCAAATAAAAAATACTATTTT
This sequence comes from Pipistrellus hanaki, assembly GCF_964339955.1. Taxonomy (NCBI): domain Eukaryota; kingdom Metazoa; phylum Chordata; class Mammalia; order Chiroptera; family Vespertilionidae; genus Pipistrellus; species Pipistrellus hanaki. The sequence goes on from NC_140520.1 coordinate 8,100,744, forward strand.
TTTTTTTGCATTTGATTGAAATACTATATTTTCTGTGGATAATATCGTTGTGAACATTACTCCTACCAGTTTTATTTAGAGAGCTGAAATATGCCAGATATTGTGCTCTGGTTTAATCAGCATCTCTGAGTGCCTATTACTGTACAAACTGGACTGTGATTGGTCTGCTTGGAAGAGGGCCTTGGTTCTGGCTCAGCTGGCTGGTGGGTCACATTGGTTAAAGGTGATTAAGGATGCCAATAATCTTGGTGCTCTTTATAGTGATGGTAATGATGATACAAACTCTGTTTTATTGGAGGTAGAATTCTCAAGTCAAATGCATTTAATTTTGCAGCAGCAGGGCACAGCAGGGTCCCTAGATCTGCTTGCAGGATACACAGATTATCTCATTCTTTTTCTTCCATTCACGCTATGACTGATCTACTGGGGAGAGGAGTTCCAGTGTGTACTTGTCTTGTTTTACAATACTTGTTTTCTTCTCTGGTTATACTCTAGCCCCTGGAAGCCGCTTTCTGGTTGTCTGGTTCTTAATCATCTCATCTTCATCAGAAAGGTTACTCTTCCCTTATCTTGAGATCATGGATTCTTTGAGGGTTTTATAGATAGAAAAATCTTTCTGTCCCTTCTCTTTCATGAAACCAGAGATTCCCAGCAATCTCTAATGGATGATAGATTTATGAATTTTCCACTTCCTGCCTCCTGCCTTCCTATCCAATTGAAGTTTGATGGACAGATAGTACTGAGAAGTTCAGATTGGTCTAAGTGACTTTTGATGATTGAGGTATGCTCTGCAACTTTAGAACCTTCCTCTATGTTCATGTAAACTTGTCCTATCAAGTTTAACTGCTACTCTCTTCTACAGGCTGAGCACAGCTCAATTCAATTTAGGTCTTTATACAGAGCCAGAGGCAAGTTGAGTCAAGTACATACCAAATTCAGATCCAAGTTGAGTCAAGTACATACCAAATTCAGATCCTGCTGCACGACTGGGTCCCTTATTATTAGTTCCACAACCCAGCAATGTGGGTGCTAGGCTGAGCTATTTGTCAAACAGCATTGTGATAGTAAGGCAGGCTGGATCTCTATTTTGAGAACTGTCACGAAGGGAGGCCCCCTTGATATTAATTTAAATATAGATTCTGTGGCCCTCACCCTAGGAAACCCAGAGGTTGGCTACTCTGATTCACATCTGCACCCAGCCTACAGCAGAGGACTGCACTTCAACCTTTAGCCAATTGGAAACGAGAGTCTTATATGTTTTAATTCTTGTACCTAAGAGATATTCACAGGAACTGATGGATATTGTTCTGGACCATTGGAAAAGGAGTAGGAAGAAAAGTGTCAAGTATACATCCAGTGATCATATCTAGATACAGTGTCAGTAATAGGAGAGCTAACCTCCAAACCTTTTTCTGAAAAATATAAAAAACAAATATGATAAGGCAAAGAACACTAGATTATTCCTGAATTATTTCTCTCATACCTCAAAGGCAAATTTTTGGCAAGTCCTATTGATTCTACCTTCAGATAATAACCAGAAACCAGGCAATTCTCACCATGTCCATTGCTCTCATCCCGGTTTTGCCTTATCATATTTGTTTTTTAGCCTCCTAACTGACATGTCTGCTCTTAACCCTCTACAGTCTATTCCAACATAGTTGACAGAGTGAGCATTTTAAAACAGAAGTTTGAGCATGTCATCCCTCTGCTTAACATCCTCATGGATAAACTTTCTTTACTCAGCTACCTCATCTATAAAATGGGGTGATAATATGTGCCTTATTTATCTCAAAGGGCTATTCTGAGGATAACATGGAAAAATGATATCCTTACTTATATAAATAAAGAAACAAAGCAAGATAAATCTCTTGTCAAATCATGTATTGACATGCTTAGAACATACGGTCATTTCCCCTGTCACCTAACTAACATGGTAGACATAAGTGCTGAAGAGTTAGTTGGTTTGAATTTTTGTATTAAGAGAACTGAAAGTTGCACAATCCTTTTGAAGAGTCTAAGTTCATCTCATTTTTTTCTTTGGGCCTCTGAGTAGAGACACACCGGGACCTTTTCCAGCTGGATGTTTTAGTTGTGTGATGGCCAAGTTGTGCGACATAACGCCTAGGGCTGTTGTACTGCAAACACCCTCACCCCATGTTCTAGTGTTCTGTGCTTGGTTACTAATACCTGTCATGAGCACTTGGCCCAGTATGGAGACTTCTGCTGATGCACCAGTGCTCAGCACAGGCCAGGCCCCTGACCAGCACTCCCACCAGCTGGATTCTCTACTATTGATTTTTAGCATTTGGAAAAGTTTATTTACCAAAGAAAAGTGATTGAACCGCCCTGATTTCAAGGTTCCTCAAATGTAAAATTGAGATTTGAGATTCTTTTAGTCAAGTGGCCACTCACACAAAATGTATTTATTAAATAAGCATAAGCTAGGCATTGTGCTAGGTGCTGGGGGGAAATGGTGAATGAGTACGTGCTCTTTGCCTTCAGAGCATTTAAAGTGTAAGGGATAGTAATAATAAATGCCTCACTGTGTTTTTCTAAGTTATTCTGCTTAGACCCTCTGCTGTTACCTTTTCTGAGGACTTCCCATTTTCTTCCAAGCCCTATACAAAGTTATTTGGTTCAGATTATCTGCCTGATTGAAGGTAGGCCAATGAATGCATGCCTTCACTTGGACTTCAGTGTTAGCACTTTCCATTCTTAGTTTCTGCTTTAAATGGAGGTAATATAAGCTCCAGAGGTATGAAGACTTAGGTAGCTTGGGAATTAGGAAAAACAATCTCTAGCAAGAGAGAATAATGATACAACTAGGAAGAGAGCAGATTTTAGTGCAGAGCCAATAAAGTAATTATAATCATGTGTTCATTATGTGCCAGGAATGTATTGAACAATTTAAATGCAATATTTCTTTAATTCTCACTATTATTATCTCTTTTTACAAGTGGGTTATAGAGAAGTTAAGCAGCTTTCCCCAAATCAAACCAGGATTTAACTGCAGTCTACACAACAGTAGGCAGCCTCTCTATCCTATCTAATAAAAGGGTAATATGCAAATTACCATATTTTCCAGAGTATAAGATGACCCCCTAATATTACAGTTAAAACATAGGTTTAGGCCTATATTCGCTGTATAAGACTACCCCCCACTTCCGAGGCAACATCAGTTCTTTTTTTAATAGACCGCCTCTCTAACTCAGCCAATCCGAGCAGGCTTTTTATGCATGCAGATTATACATGTTCGGTACCCAAAGCTACACTGTGTTCTAGTAAAAAGCCTGCTCACATTGGCCAGAGTCAGAGAGGCGGTCTATTAAAAAAAGAACTGGTGTTGCCTCGGAAGTGGGGGGTAGTCTTATACAGCGAATATAGGCCTAAACCTATGTTTTAACTGTAAAAAAAATAAATAAATAAAATAAAATTAGTGGGTCGTCTTATACGCCAGAAAATATGGTAACTATCACTTTGTCACAAAGTTGGCAGTATCCATAACCACAAGATGGTGGCACCCAGTCCTCTCAATCCCGTCGGAGTCCCCCAGTCCTGGGGTGGCAGGGTGGACAACCACTGAGAGCAGGCAGCATGAGCGGCCTGGCGGAATGCTTGTGTTGTTACCCTGATAACAAGGCAAACGTTCTGGACCCAGCTGCAGATGGAGAGCCTCTGGGCAGCGGGTGCAGAGTGGCCAGGCCCTGCTGAGCACTACTGGCCCATGGATTTGTGCACAGGACTACTAGTCCAAAATAAGAGAAAGATGGAGCTGGCTACCAAAGAAGATTCAGAAACCTAGGTTCTGTACAATTCAAATAAATTAGGCACCCACATTGTACTCAGAACTAAAGAGAAGTCAATCTGTTATGCTAGACAAGTTGGTCCTTTAAACTCTGACACATGCTAATAATTCTCCAAACTCTGTGTATACAGGTGGCTATGGAGTCCATGCTACCTGTGGAATGAGGTAGTAAAGAATGGAGTAGTAAAGAGCCATCTTGTTCTCTAAACAACTGGCTAAGTATGTCCATGGTGAATCACTACTTGGGAAGGTGTTGAAAAGGATCCATGGTCAGCCCCTTGATGTGTCCAAATCCCATACCCCTTGACTGGCCTCATATTAATGAGCACTGCCAAAGATGCAAGGTTTTCCTGTGAGATGACAGCATCCAGTGATTCAGGAGCCTTGTGGGAATGATGGCACCCAAGGAGAAGCCTGCTCTCAAGAATGTAGGGAACTTTTTTAGGGTGATAGGATTCAAGAATCCAAGAAGCAGTGTCCGAGGTGTCCCCAGCTGTTTTTCTGAACAACATTGCCAAGGAAAAAATGAGGTTGAACAAAGGTCAGAAAAATTAGATCTTGTTTTTGTTTTTCCTTTTTAAAGAAGTGGGACAGCTGTGCCAACCCTAGGCCTACTGTGTATTATCCATCTGGCGTGGATTAGAAAAAGAGAGGCACTATGAGCATCATGGGAATAAGAAATTTAATGTAAGTGTGGGAGGAGCTTAGAGAGTGAAGGTCTCCAAAGGACTGGAGAAAAATTCCCTGAGAAAGCTCTAGAAGCTATCATGTCTGTCTGCATCGATCTAGGAATAATGGCTTTCTCTTTGCTCCCACCTTCCAAGTGTCACATAAGTCTCTTTCACTGGCAAGTTGTAACCTGGAACTATGTAGGAAGGAGTTCTGTGCAGTTGTCAGGCTTAGAAAGGCATGGTGGTAGTGATGATGCCCAATTTAGCAGATAATGTGGCAGACCAAGTGTAAATCTCCAAGAATGCAAGGATCCAGTGACCAAGAGAGAAACCCAACTCTTTACTGATACCTTCTACTTTTTGATCTGCATTCTTTTATCACATTGGTATAAGAAGCCCTACTGCAGCCTAGCATCCCTATTTTTCATCAGTCTTACCACCTACACCTTCCTACTATCTATGCACAGAGGAATTATTCAACTTTAGCTTCACTCCAACATGTTCTTCCACCCCCAATAGCTGTTCTAAACTATTACCACTTTCATTGAGCTGTAAGTCAAACACCAACATCACTCTCTACTTTTAGAGAAAATAATGATCATTTCTTACTTTCGTGTGACACCTTTAGAAACCTGCCTTCTTGTGCACTCCTCCTGATCTCCTTATATTTTCTTTCAGTGGAAAAAAGAGTCCCAACTCTGGTCCAAGGCTAATCCCTGGATCATCTCATCATCTCCCATATTCTCTTGAAACTTCTTCGATCTGTCAATCTCTCTCTCTCTCTCTCTCTCTCTCTCTCTCTCTCTCTCTCTCTCTCTCTCTCTCTTCCTCTCTCCCTCTCTCTCCTTTCTCCTCTCTATACATTTTCTTTTTATCCTTAGCATAATGGCATGCTCAAGTCTATGCTATCTTAAAAATAATTTTTTCCTTGATCTCACTCAGAGTTAAGCTTGAAAGAGTAGTCTCCCCTTGACTCTTTCCTCTCCTTCTAATTTTACTATATTCAATTCAGTATTTGAATTGAATACAATTCAAATACTGTATTATTAAAATAAAAGTTACCCTAATTTCTAAATTCAATGGCCATTCTCAGTCCTAACATTTTCTTGGTTCTTTTGTAGTATTTGAACTCTTGTCAACTCCATCCTTAATACTATCTTCTCTCTTGGCTGCTGTATTATATCACTACCTTCTAACCATCTTATTTTTCCATTCATCATGGTGTGTGGTTTTGTCTTCTGTCCTCCATGCACATTTTAAATATTACACTCCCCTGTGTTTTATCTGAAGCTGTCTTCTTTTCTTTATCTTTCCCCTTTTTATGACTTACTCATATCCATGACTTTGACCATAACCAGTTTGATTATCTTCCTTTGTGACTTGATGATTTTTTAATAGTGATATATTTTATTTTCTCTATCTTTTTTATATCTGCTATAGGTTTTTTCCCCTTCTGGTTACTATGAGGCTTGTATAACACTTCTTATTGTTATAATACTCTCTTTTAAACTGATAACAATCTAACTTCAATTGTATACAAATATTTTATGCTTTTACTTCCTCCCCTCATACACTTAATATTGATGTCAGAATTTTCTTTTTGTATTGTATATATTCATTAACCAATTTTTGTTAGTTTTTCTTAATAGTCCTGTCTTTGAAATTTTATAGTAGAGTATAAATTTATATAACTCATCTAACAACAACAAAAAAACAATAGTCCATTTAAAATGTGGGCAGAGGATCTAAAGACATTTTTCAAAGAAGACATACAGATGGCCTATAGGTACATAAAAAGATATATCACCAATCATTAGGGAAATACAAATCAAAACCACAATGAGATACCACCTCACACCTATTGGAGTGGTTATTAATGCATAATCCATGGACACAGACAATAGGAGGGTGAAGGCCTGGGGTTGGGTACAGGGGCGGGCTGAGAGAGGTCATTGAGGGAAAAATTATTGAGAGAGGTCATTGAGGGCAGATGTAATATGAATTTACTTAATTAATCATCTCTTGAAGGACACTTTGATTGTCTTCATGTCTTGGCCCCTGTGAATAATGCTGCAATGAACATAGGGGTCCATGTATCTTTGCAAATAAATGTTGTCAAAGTTTTTGGGTAGATACGCAGATAAGGGGTTGTGAGTCATATAGTAACTCTATTATTAATTTTTTAAGGAACTCCATACTGTTTTCCACAGTGATGTACCAGTTTATAGTCCTACCAGCAATGAATGAGGGTTCCTCCCCGCTCCCCCCAATCTCTCCAACACTTTACATTGCTTGTCTTATTGGTAATAGCGATCCAAACAGGCATATGGTAGTATCTCATTGTAGTTTTGATTTGCATTTCCCTAATAGCTAGTGAGTTCAACATATTTTCATATATGCGTTGTAATTTTTGTGTTTTCTTGGGAGAAGTGTCTGTTCAAGTCCTCTGCCCATTTTTAAATTGGATTATTTTTGTTGTTATTGTATATCTTGTATATACATTTTAGATATCAACCCCTTATCAGAGCTATTATTTGCAAATATCTTCAACCATTCGGTTGTTTGCCATTTTGTTCTGCTGATGCTGTGCAGAAGCTTTTTAGTTTGATGTAGTCCCATTCATTTATTTTTGCTTGCCTTTGGAGTCAAACTCATAAAGTTTTCTCTAAAACCACAGTCCATAAGGTTAGTACCTGTATTTATTTATGTAATTTATTGTTTCAGGTCTTATATTTAGATCTTTTTTCATTTTGAGTTTAGATCTTAATCCATGTAATTTTTGTTTTAAAAAAATATATTTTATTGATTTTTTTACAGAGAGGAAGAGAGAGGAATAGAGAGTTAGAAACATCGATGAGAGAGAATCATCGGTCAGATGCCCCTTGCACCCCCCCCCCCCCCACCAGGGATGTGCCTGCAACCAAGGTACATGCCCCCGACTGGAATCGAACCCAGGACCTTTCAGTCCCCAGACCGATGCTCTACCACTGAGCAAAACCGGTTTTGGCCCATGTATAATTTTTGTACATGGGGACAAACAGCAGTCTAGTTTAATTCTTTGGCTTATGATTTTCCAATTTCCTCAGCACTATTTATTGATGAGGCTTTTCATAAGAAAGGATGAAATACTGCCATTTACGTCCACATGGGTGGATCTGAGACTATCGTGCTAAGTGAAATGAGTCCAACAGAAAAAGTCAAGAACCATATACTTCCACTCATATGTGAGATATAAAACTGAAAGCTACAAGTGAACAAGAAGACAAATAAAAACTCATAGACACAGACAACAGGATGTGGTTACCAGAGGGAAAGGGGGTTGGAAGAATAGTAAAGGATAAAGGAGTCAAATACATGCTGTCAGAAGGAGACTTGACTTGGGGTCATAAACACACAAAGAGACATACAGATGATGTACTATAGAAGTGTACACTTGGAACCTATATAATTTTATTAACCAATATCACCCCAATAAATTTAATAAGAATAGAACTTTAAAAAAAAAACCTGGAAAAGTTTAGCATAGACAAATTTTATTGTCCACTCTTGGATCTAGGGAGAGGCGAGGGTTGCCATTCGGTGTGAGGGGAATGAAAGGTGCCTCCATTTGTCAGAAGGTCAAATTCCTTTTTGCAGGTGTGTGGGTTTAGCACTTGTGGCATGCCACCGAACTGGATGATTTGATTGATTTCAATAGATACCACAAATCACAATAGAGCCTCTACAGGCCCCACATCCACCCAGGTGAGGTGCTTATATAAGGATGGGGGTGGGGGAGCAGAGACGTCAGCATCTTAATCTGATGGCAAAACTCTAGAGAGGAAGCAGAAGACCAGACCTGTTACGTGAGAGAAAACAGGTCATAGGTGGAAAACCATAAATCTGTGGTTTACCTCAAATTGTGGCATTGCTGCTTAATTTGGGATAAATAAGGCCCTGTGTTATGTTAAGGTGTGACTTAATCTTTCATTGATGGTAGGTACGGCAGTATAATTAGATTTTACAACATCCACTCATAGAACAAATAAACACTTCAACAATAGGCATGGCTACTGATATTATCACAAAATAGATGGTAATTAGAGCAATGAGTTTCTGGCTGGTGTATCATGGAAAATGGAACTGGATTTTAGTCCTCCCCATTACAAGAGCAGCTACGTGTTTGTTGTAAGTGGCAGGTAGTGGAAGAGATCCCTGATGAAAGGGCAGAGGGTGCTTTGGGAGGGAGAGGTTGTAGCTATGGTGAGTAGTTTCATTACAAACACATCTCTCCCTGCATCAGAGAATGAGGCCCCAATAGCCATTTTCAGGGTTGATGGTCGCTGTGGTAGAACCACCTGGAATCATACCATGGCTAAGGTAGTTGAGGGGGGCCCACTGCAGCAGTGTGGGCTTTTGCACACTGAGCTAGGATTCTTTGGTCATTCCCATATTCCATTATATCTAATAATTTTGTGTGAGCTCCTTGATGAAGAGATTAGGTCTGGTTCATTTTATAATATACCCATCACAAAATTAGTGCTCAGTAAAGTCATATACAAATAACCATGTAACATACCAGTAATTTTTACTAGGAGCAATAGTTTATATTTGGGACAAGGATTAAAGATAAAGTAGCTTTCAGCCTGAGTATGGGAATTTGCCTCTGCGGATGGTGACTTTCCCTTGGGAGAAAAAAAGAACCCAAATGAAGAGTATGTCACGATGCATGATGAACCATATCATAAAACCAAAAAGTCCCCTGATTTTTCTGCTTGTGGCCCAGATTGTTGTAGCTTGTTGAAGGCTCCTCTCTAAGTCAGATGCAATAGCTGAGGCACTAATGATGACTGGGCCCTCCCCAACCACACACCCACCCTCCATTCCTCTGCATGAGTCTTACGGAAAAGAAGCCAATTAGAGATATACTCCCTACCCTCTTCTTAGGTAACAGCCTAATAATAGAGGGAGAGAGATGGGCCGGTAAGACACCGATTTTGCCCTGATACACAGGACGGGGGGCTTGAGAGAGAAGGGGGAGGGTATTATATGGGTACATTTAAAACAATGCTATGACAGTCCTAATCCTTAGGTTTTCTTTGAGTTGGAAATCCCCATGGTTGAGCCATGGCCCAGAGCAGCTGCTAAAAGCCGCAATTATCCTCACAGGAGAAAGCCCGGCCCCTGAGAATCTTCTATACTGGGTCAAGGTTGGGCTGACTGATTTAGTACCATGTGCCTCTCCTCCTAATTCAAGCATCCTTCGCTCTATAAATGGCTGACCTTAAAGAATGCTTCCTTCTGTTCTTAACATATTTTTAATGTTTATCATGCCATGTGCCAGGCACACACACACACACACACACACACACACACACACACACACACATATATATATATATATATATATATATATATATATATATATATATATATATGTATGTATTTCTCTATCCTCATAAGCACTGTGAGGAAATACCATTGTTTTCTCCACTTTTCAGGTGTGATAACTAATACAGGTACCTTAAGCAAGAGCACACCTCATGTAAAGTATACAGCTGAGGTTTGAACTTTGGCAACCTTAGTCCCTAAACACTGACATGGGATGCTTTTAATCACTGAGAACATCTCATGGAAATATGTTTGCATAATCATACATGGTTGCGTAATCATACATGTTTGTGTATTCATACATGCTTGCATAACCATACATGTTTGTGTAATGTTTACATATGTGTAGACACAAATATAATTTGCATAGAAGTATAATTTATATTTTTGCAAATGTATAACTTATAGATACGATTTGCATATAGAAGATAGAGGCAAAAGTAGCTTTACAGTTGTGAGTACCTGAAACAGAGTTTATTCTGTTATTATTACTTATTAATTATTGTATTATTTTCCCATACAAACAACTGTAAACCTATTTTGCCACACCCTGTAATTGGCACATTAATCATAGACATACTTTTCATATATATTTTAACATCAGTGGTTCCCAACCTTCCTAATGCTGCGACCCTTTAATACAGTTCCTCATTTGTGGTGAACCCCAACCATAAAATTATTTTCGTTGCTACTTCATGTAATTTGGTACTGTTATGAATTGTAATGTAAAATCTGATATGCAGGATGTCTTAGGCGACCCCTGTGAAAGGGTCATTTGACCCCCAGGTTGAGAACCGATGATTTACATTGGTAATTTGCATATAGAAGAGGGTCTGGAATTAAATAACAATGGATATTTTGGGTCAAGAGTATTGGTGTTTATTGTACTCATCTCATTGCTTTATAACAAACATAATGATTTGACACTAAATTTTCTTAATAAAAACATTTTTCTTTTTATTTATTTAAAATACATTTTTTTATTGTTGATAGTATTACAGATATCTCCTATTTCTGCCCCCCCTTTACACTCCTCCACCCAACCCCTACACCCCAAGTCTTCACTACCCTATTGAAGACTTATGTTTCTTTATTTAGGACATTTAAAGACACACATTGACTGAGTTCCTGCCCACTCAGTACAGAATTACACAAAGCCCACACAGAGCCTGGGTCCAGAGCGGCACCTGGCTGTCTGGTTGCCATACTGGCTTATTTTCTTTCCTAGAAAGGAGAGTAGAGGTTTCCAAAGGCGGGCATTACTCTATGGGCCCAAGGACCCCTCTCCACCAAGCATTCCTCTTACAGTTGGCTCCATTTTATCTTAGTATCCATTTTATCCATTTTTTCAGAGTCCCCAGATAAACTAGAACAAATGAACTCTCCACATTGTGCCCAGAGCTGTGGGCCTCCAAACTGCCCAGCTCCTAGGAATGAGGAGCCTCTTCTGCGGCAGAGCTATCTGTTTAGCACTTTACAGTAAGATTCTGGGCCCCTTTCAGCCTTGTCTGTTTCAATAGGCCCCACACTCTAATCCTCAACCCCTCCCTAGTTACTGGGCCTTGTGGCTCGGTAAGCCATTCACCACTCAGGCAGAAAATAGAATCAAAGCCATTTGGTTTATTTTTTCTTAGTTTCCCCCCTGTTAAATGGACAGGGGAAGAGAGCCATCATTTACTACTTGTAGCTCATGTACAAATGGGGAGCACTGAGAATGCTCACACAGAGCCGATTGGCCTTCTTCAGTCCTGGGAGATGAATTCACAGTGTTCTTGTAAGTGACCAGGACAAAGGGGGGGGGGGTCTCAGGACCCCCAGGAGAGGTGTGCAGATTGCTGTTTTCTGTCTTGAGAAGGGAGAGCCGAGGGGTGTTTACCTCCCTGCTTTTCCACAGGGACTGCTCCAGAAACGAATTTTGCCAGGTGAGACCAGAGGGCACCTGCCCACTGGAGCCAAAGCCTGCCAAGAGATCTAGCTCTATTATGGCATCAAGGTAGGGCCTGTCCCAAACCAGATGCTGAGAGATCATTTGTTAGCAGGAGTGGCTCTGTGGAGGGCACCTCTAAAACAAACATACACATAGTGACCCCTTTCCCCCCCACTATCAGCCCTGTGGCTCGGAGCAGCCAGTGGTGGGTCGACACTGAGATTTCAAGGCCACTTCCTGCGGGTGCTGCTTGTTCAAAGCCACAGTGGCCTTCCCTGGGCTGATACCACGTCCCATTCCAGCAGGAAGATTCACTGCAGTAACTTCACCACCACCAGGGGCAGCAGTGCAGTATGCAGGCACACCTCAGACATGGTGGATTCAGTTCCAGTCTACTGCAACTAAGTGAATACCACAATAAATTATATTTTTAAGTGGTCTGTAGACACATTTCAATGTGTTGGGTATGATGCAGAAGGATTATCCATCTGTCCTTCAAAAATAAAATCTGTATTTTGAAAGCTACTCCAGAGGTGATTCTTATAATAAACCAGAGTTGAAAGGTTCTATGCCATAACTTCATATCAGTGGTTCTCAACGTTCCTAATGCTGTGACCCTTTAATATAGTTCCTCATCCAGAGGGTGAGGCATCATGACCATCAGAGCTGGCGTGAATGAGGATGTGGTAGAGGGGAGTTCAGGGCTTCTGGCTAAGTTCCTCATAACATACATCTTTCCTGATCCCAACTCAGCCCCTGCAGTCTTATTCCACTTATTGGCAACCTTAAGTCAGCCTTCCTGTCTGGCCTTAAAGGTGAACAGAGACTTAACACTCTAGAATTGGAGGTCATGAAAGACTGAGAATAGCTTTACCTAATTCCTACTTGTCCTTTAAGGGCATTACAAAAGCAACCTCTTCTAGTTGAAACCTTTCCTGATCCATCTCTGCCACGTATAAAAGTATGATATCTCCTCTCTTTGACTCTTTAAAAAATTGATTTGAGAGAGGAAGGGAGAGGAAGAGAGAGAAAGAAACATCATTGTTGAGAGAGAATCATTGATCGGCTGCCTCCTGCATGCTCCTCACTCGGGATCGAGCCCGAATCCTGGGCATAGGCCCTTGACTGGAATTGAACCTGGGACCCTTCAGTCCACAGGTTGACGCACTATCCACTGAGCCACGCCATCTAGGGCCTCTCTTCGACTCTTTCTACTCTTGGAATCTCATGTAATATTTTCTCAAGTGGATGCTCTTCAAGGGTAGGGGCCACGTGTAGCTCATCATCACAGCCCCATGACCCTTAGCCTCTTACGTCAATAGTGATTGAAGGGGACACAGAGCCCAGCTGCTTAAATGGGTTTTATTGATGCACCAGGATAGATGGGGTGGTGGACAGGGGGCAAAGAGAAAGGTAGTTCTGAAAACTCCACAAGCTGAGGAACATTTGGTGAAAGGGATGACTTGTTCTGTATCTTCCTGCTGCTGAGAAGGTCTGCACAGCAAAGCAGCAAGAGAGAAGAGTGTAGGAGAGAAAGCACCTTGCAGAAATGGCCTCACTGAGAAAGGCCTAAGAGAGAGGCACCAGGATTAAGATCTGATGTCCAGGGACATGCCAGCCAGACTGGCCAGGGAAGCACAAGCCAACGCCTCTCTGGCTGACATCTTCTGGCACTGGGCACTGGGAGCCAGGGCAGGGACGCTCATGGCTTGTTGCCTGTGAAGTAGGAATACAGCCCCCTGGCTGTGAGTTCTGGCTTTCTTTCCGGCTGGGCGGTGTGCAGGCTGCCCTGGTCCTGCCTTCCAATCACTGCCTCTCTTGACGGGTCATCAACCCACTCCTCCTTGACCTCCGGGGAGTCTCTTTCACCCTGCCCTCCTGTCACACTGCCCCCTAGGTGAGTGCTGCTGCCGTCCTGTCTGCCTGTCGAGGTGCTGGTCCCAGCCTGGGCTTGACCTCCTGGCACTCTCTCTTCTGCCTCAGAGCAGCCTGACTGTGTCAGGGTCTGTCCCTGTTCTCTAGCCCCTGTCTGGTTCCTGTCCTGCTGTGTGGTCTGGGTGTGTGACCCTGTCTGTGTCTGAGTGTGCCCTCCTGTGGCTACCTGGCTCATCTGGCTTCTGTCTTGAGTTTGGGTCTCAGTCCCTCTGGTCTGGCCATGGGTGGACTGGGTGCTAGTGCTTCCTGTCTGGCGGTTCCTGTCCTGGGTGTGTGACCCTGTCTGTGTCTGTGTGTGCCCTCCTGTGGCTACCTGGCTCGTCTGGCTCCTGTCTTGAGTTTGGGTCTCAGTCACTCTGGTCTGGCCATGGGTGGACTGGGTGCTAGTGCTTCCTGTCTGGCGGTTCCTGTCCTGCTGCGTGTGTGACCCTGTCTGTGTCTGAGTGTGCCCTCCTGTGGCTACCTGGCTCATCTGGCTCCTGTCTTGAGTTTGGGTCTCAGTCCCTCTGGTCTGGCCATGGGTGGACTGGGAGCTAGTGCTTCCTGTCTGATGGCTCCTGTCCTGCTGCGTGTGTGACCCTGTAGGTATCTGAACGTGTCCTCTATTGGCTACCTGGCTCATCTGGCTCCAGTCTTGAGTGTGGGTCTCAGTCCCTCTGGTTTGGCCATGGGTGGACTGGGTGCTAGTGCTTCCTGTCTGGCGGCTCCTGTCCTGCTGTGTGGTCTGGGTGTGTGACCCTGTAGGTATCTGAATGTGTCCTCTAGAGGCTACCTGGCTCATCTGGCTCCCGTCCCACTCCATGGTGTGGGTGGCACCTGTCTGTGTCTGAGTTATGGTGCCACTAACAGTCCCATGTGTCTGGTGGGCTCTGTTCTGTTCTCTAGTCTGTGACTGTCTCTCCGGCACCCACTCGCTGGTCATGTGACCCTGGTCTTCTCCCACTCTCTGGCTAGGCTCCACGTGCCCCCTCACTTGTGTCTGCTGGCTCTCTCTCCCCTGTCTCTGGGAAGAGCTGATGTCCGGTCCTTGGGTGTGTGCCCCAGCCCCATCTTGCCCTCTGGAAGCCTGCCTGCCCTGGCCACCACTGCTCCCTTGGTGACGCTGTCCTTCCCCAAGGCCTCCCACTTCTGTGACACTTCTCTGTCCTTTTCCCAGCTCCCCCGAGGCCCCACGGGAGGAGTTTCCAGACTCTTGAGATCCACAAGCTCCATCAGGACCCTCACTCAATGTCTTAAAACAGGCCTGTGCGACTTTGAACACCAAGACCAGGAATTCCTTGAATTCTACGGTCCCTGAGTGGTCTTCATCCAGCAGGCGCAGGACCTCATCCACGGTGGCCGGGTCGTGGGGTTTCTGGGGAGAAGATCAGGCAAAGTCAGCAGCCCTCCCCACTCAACTGCCAGAACCCCAGCCCCGAGCCTGGAGCCTACCTGCTCTGCCCCGATCCCCTTTCCCATACAGCAACATGAACACAAAATCACTTTCCTTTCTCAGTCCTGTCTCGCTCCCTCATGGGTAGGAAACACCTTTTATTTTGTATCCTCTGTGTCTGGCATAATGTCTGGCCCACAGGAGAAGTGAACGAAGATTTCATGAAGAATGAATAAATGATTGCATGCGGGGTGATTCACTGGGCTGTCCTCGGGCCTTGGGCCCCAGCACGGAGGCCACATTCTCACCAAGAGAAACAGGGCGGGAACCTGGCTCCTGGGGAATTCTGTGAGATCCTTATTGAGGCTCAGGTGTTTCCCCAGCCTAGGGGGTTGGGGATCCCCAGGCACTACAGATTGTCCTGAGCAGGTGAAAACAGCACCCTGATATACCCACACATCCCTATCCCCAAGACCTTGACCATCTGAGTGTTTTAGCTGTGAGCGAAAGGCAGGGAGACAGGGAGGTGCACCTGGGTCTGATTTGCTCTCCCAAAACTCATCGCTGATGTGAGCACTCAGCTAATGTTTCTGAGCAAATGCTCTGTACAAGGCACGGAGCTGGGCTTCTCATGAATGCTTATTAATGGATGATGAAATCTCTGCTAGACAGAGTAGATGATCACCCACCATAGCAGATTTAAGAAGCAGCAGAAGTACAGAAGTTATTTTTATTTCTAGAATATTTCAAGGCTGGGTCTCTCCCTGAGCAGTCCTATTAGAGTCCTTTCACCTTGTCTCCCAATTTGAATCCACTGATGTCAAGGTGTTTTCTCTAAGGACCTGGCCTGTCAACTCCAGTGGCTATCCCTGTTCCCGCCTGCTCCTCTGCCTGCACAGCCTCCAGTAGGACCTGTGGGCTTGGATCTAGCTGCTGCCTCCTCGGATTCCTGGGGCAGAGGGTCTGGTCTGCAGACAAACCATCTTTGCTCTCCCCTGAGCCCCTCCCCATCTGGCTAGGCCCATCATACCACGATGACGTCAGCAAACTCCTGCTCCAGGAGCCTTTTCAGCTCCCCCCGGGTGAGCACCATGCAGTTGCCCTCCGTCCTGGCATAGCGTTGGAAGGCATCGATGATTCCATTGATGTTTCGCAGTAATTGAGGCATCTTGGTAGTCAAACTGGAGAGAGAAGAAAGCCCCAGGGGCTCCATAATCAGCCCCAGTGGTTTCCTGGGAGCACTCCTGCTTCAAAGTCCTTCCCCTATGTTTGGGCTCTCCTTCTGGTCTCTGTTGTCTTCCTTTCCTTCCCAACGTATTTATGGAGGGGACGCAGGGGCAATGGTGGTTAGAGGCAGGCTCCTGAGTCAGCTGCCACCTACCCAGCAGGGGAGCTAGGGCAGGTTGCTTTGCCTCTAACTAATGCCTTTGTTTACTCACCATGCAATGAAGGCAATACAAGTATTTACTTTAGAGGATTAGCTTGCAGATTAAGAGATAATTCATTTAAAGCCCTTGATAGATGCTGGTTTATACAAAATCTCACCTATTAAATATCATTATACACATATGTTTGCATGTCTCTATATAGTCTACTGCTCACTAAGTACTTTCATATGCATCCTCCCTCTCCCTCTCTCTGCATCATCCTTATTATCTCCACCTTTTATAGGCAATGGAGCAGACAGAGAAGTTGATTTGCCCAAGGCCACACCGCTTGTAAGGGACCAAGAAATCCTAGAACCCACATCTCCTGAACTCAAATGCAATGACCTTGGAGACCCTGCCCCCTGGACAGTCTATCCAGCCTGTCTTTGCCTATCACAGGCTTTAAGAGTCCTCCTGGGAGCACCAGCTGGCAGTAAGTGCGTATGTGAGTCAATTCCTGCCTCCGGTAGGGGCCAGGCAGGAACCTGAGGGCCCCACTCTGCCCTTCCTCACTGCCCTTTAGGAAGGTGTTCAGCAAGAGGCTGGGCCACCACCTGTGGGGACTGCTGAGGAGGGGTGCTCTCCTGGTTGGAGGTCTGCCAGTTCTGAGAGTCCTGGTTTCTCTGGGTCTGAGCTCTGTCCTTTTTAATGGGACCTGTCAGCCTGCTCAGAGGTATGTGGCTCCTTCAAGCCCATAACCCCGGTGGCCTGTGAGGAAAGGTCCCCAATTGAAGGGAGATATTTTTTTCTCATCAGCCAGGGGGGTGGGCTCAGGTGGAAGTGGGTTCTGGGTGTGGCTGGATGGGCAAGAGGCAAAGAGACCTGGAGGTGCAGAAGCAGAAGCCTCGGGGAGGCCTCAAGGAGAAGATGGTATCTGAGAGGCAGGGTTCAGATGCAGAGGGAGGTGGTGGGGGAGGGGGAGCTGAGGAGGTGGAAGGGACAGGGCTCAGGAAGAGGAGGGCCTGCCAAGAGAGGGGAGGGAAAAAGGAAGGAGACTCTCCCTCCCCCCACACCCCCATGGCTCTTCAGCAAATGTCCTTTCTGGCAGCCAAAAATTCAGAACATAGAACCTCTATAGAGACATGAACAGATCCTGCTTTTTGTTTTTGATTTTGTTTTTAACCATATGGCCGACCTCAACTACTGACCTATTCGCAGAAAAAATATCGAGATGGCCTTTTAGTTACACTTCAGAGCCCTTAGGATAAATCCACAAACCCATCTTGCCTAGGTATTGCCCTGGGGTCAGAACCCATTGCTCCCTGAGAAGATTCAACCCCATTGTCTGGGTTAGCAGAAGTACCATAACCTGATTCTGGTCTCACAAACCCTGAGCATTGCCAAGAAGCTTCCAGAACTTTAAGAACAAGATACCTCCCTGGTTGGTGTGGCTCAGTGGTTGAGCATTGACCTATGAACCAGGAAATCATGAGTCTCATGCTCGATCCTCAGTAGGGGGCATTCAGAAGGCAGCCAATCAATGATTGTTTCTCATTGTTGACGTTTCTGTCTTTCCCTCTCCTTTCCTCTCTGAAATCAGTAAAAATATATATATTAAAAAAAAAAAAAAAAGAGAGAGAGAGAATAAGAGACCTTAGCTGACCCAGGAAGGCATGTGGGAGGTCTTCCTGCTGCTGCCAACACAGTCTCCCAGTGAGAGGCGCTGTTGCCCGGCCAGTGCAGGGAGGACAGTGCCCTTTCCCTTGTGCACTGGTTGCCCAGTCAGAGCGGACACTTTCTGCCCACAGCACTGGTTTTAGGAGGTCAGATCACCAAGAACTGAGAGTGAGAAAGAGGTTCCTCAGGAGGGCACTTACCTAATGCACAGGCAGGGTGAGGCGAGTGGCTGCTAAGCGGTGTGTGCAGTACCAGGTCAGCGGCAGGAGCCTTATATAGGGGATTTAATTGAGTTAGCACTGAGGTTTGGACAAGATGCCCCACCCCATTGAAAAGCTTGATTCACCCAAGGCTCAGCCAAGCCCCACCTTTCTCCCGTTTCACCTGTGACACGTGGCTGTGTTGGCCTAAGGATCTGACCCCTCCTAGCATGTGTGGAGCCCTCTCTCAGCCCTCATCTCTTTCAGGTCTTCTTCTCATGACAGGGAGGCTCCTGTCCCATGTGATGGGCACGGATGTGGTCAGCATGGGTGGGTCCCGGTGACCATACTTGATTTCTGTGTGACTGCAGAGTCATGGGGATTTTTTTTATTTATACAAACATCCAAGAACATACTCATCTGTTGAGGATTATCAAAATGGTGGCTTTGGGAAGCTATACATGTTTTTTCTGGTGATGTCATTATTTAGAGCATTCTTGGAATTCTTGTATTGGAATTGTTTTTTTATACCTAGTTTATGAGACATGCAAGGAATCCAATCTCATTTCTCTATAGCTGGGTCTCATATTTGATTAAAACAAAGAAGGTTAATACCTTCCATCTATCATCCTATAGGTAGATAGCTTTTTATAGATGGTAGGAGAAAAAGGTTAAGATGATTATGTGCTTTTCTTCATTGCAAGACAGGAAATTGAATTGGTCAACTAACTAGCATATATTCGTGGAGATCCTTCTTCATTTCAGACATAGGGCTAAGGCCAGAGTTGAACAAGAGGAGAAATTTCCCTTCCTTCCTCCCTCCCTCCCTTCCTCTCTCCCTCCCTTCCTTCCTTCCTTCCTTCCTTCCTTCCTTCCTTCCTTCCTTCCTTCTTTTTTTCCTTCCTTCCTTCCTTCCTTCCTTCCTTCCTTCCTTCCTTCCTTCCTTCCTTCCTTCCTTCCTTCCTTCCTTTTTTTCTTTCTCCCTCCTTCCCTCTGTCCCTCCCTTCCTCCTTCTTTCTTCTTCTCCTCTTCCTCCTCTCTCTCTCTCTCTCTCTCTCTCTCTCTCTCTCTCTCTCTCTCTCTCTCTCTCATTTCTGGGGCTAGGAGAAAACTTTTTAAAAACGATTTTTATTGAAAAAAATACTTTTTTTTTTTTTTTTAGCAAAAGCAGAAGGGAGAAAGATATACAGAGAGAAGCATTGATGTGAGAGCAGAACATTGATTGCCTGCCTCCTGCACACCCCCCCAAAACAAACAAACAAGCAATCAAACAAACAAAACAACAACAACAAAAAACAAAAAGGTCAAGCCTGAAACCCGGGCATGCGCCCTGACCAGGAATCAAACTGGCAACCTTTCGTTGCACAGGATGACACCCAACCAACTAAGCCACACCAGTGAGGGCTCGGAGGAGTAATTTCAAATCTGACAGAGAAAGTCCCAGAGAGGGCAATGGTAATAGTATCATTTGAATGGCTTTGACTTTCAGTACCATCTCATTTTGTTAGATGCTAATGACAGTCCTGAGAGGTAGGTGGTATGGCTGAGCCCCATAAGTGTGGACACTGAGAAATCCTCAGAGAAGTGGCCACTCAGTGGAGAAGGGATGGAGCTGAACCATCCAGCTGGGAGTGATATGCTTAGAACATCCAGAAAGGTTTAGAAACTAAGGGAAAGTAAGTTAGGGAATTAACAAGCCAGAAGCTTTGACTATGAGGTAGGTATCATTACATCTAATTTACAGGTGAAGAAACTGAGGTACAGAGATGTTAAGTAAACTACCCAAGGCCATATAATGAGAAAAGTGGAAGGCCTGGATTTGAACGTAGGTCTTCCTGCCTCCAAAGCCTGTGTGTGTTTCCAAGTGCCCAGGGCAGATCTGAGGCTGGGGTTGGGGCTGTGAATAGCTGTGGGTCCACAGAAGCAGAGAGAGGTAAATGAGGTGCCTGTGTGTATAGGGTAGAGGGTGGTTCACCAGAGAGGGTAGTTCCATCTAAGGGAGATGAGGAGGTAGGAGAGATTGGGACTGGCAGTCTCTAACTGAATGTGTACATTTGTGAGTTTATAAAGTTCATAATGAGTTGTTACGAATGAGTGACTTTACTCTGGACAGACCGAGGCCAGGGACTCTATAATAGCTCTTGTCCCCTGCTCACTCTCCTTTGGAGAAAACAGAAATATCTCAAAGCAACAAAGCCATTTTTGCACTTGGATTTCTTCTTACTCATTTGCTGAGAAATTCATCGCTGACCTCTACTTGGTTCATTTCTACCTCTGTCTAACAGCTGGTATGTGCTACCTGTGGTGAGCTAAGGAATATGATTCTGCTTTTAGAAAATCTGTCTCATCTGGAAGGATTAGGCAGATACCAGAGCCATCCCTGTCGGTATTTTCCAGTGACTTAGTGAGTTTCTATTAGACCTTCTGGGCCTAATCCCCAACTGGACAGGTTGCATTGGCCCTGCTGTTTTTTCTGAGTCCCCGTCCATGCAGGGAGCATGTGACTAACATGATGATTAGCCTTCTTGGTTTGGCCAGGAAGGCTGCCATTTGAAAGGGGGTCTGAATTTC
This sequence comes from Pipistrellus hanaki, assembly GCF_964339955.1. Taxonomy (NCBI): domain Eukaryota; kingdom Metazoa; phylum Chordata; class Mammalia; order Chiroptera; family Vespertilionidae; genus Pipistrellus; species Pipistrellus hanaki. The sequence continues at coordinate 8,121,639 of NC_140520.1, forward strand.
CCAGAACTAAGAGTCCAACTCCTAGAGCAAGCAAACTGGAATAATCTTCTCATAGGGAGGAAGAAGGAACATCATGGCAAGAGCAGTGGGGGCGGGGGCAGGGCGGTTTCCTCCCTTTTCCTGCTTCACCAGTGTTCCTGCTCAGAACTCCACATAGTTTGGTGGTAGCAACAGTTTGTTGGGCTAAATGTAAGGGGTATGTACATTTCCTGCTATGCCCTATGACTGTTATCACCTCTCAAGAGTATAGACCTGTCATCCCTACAGAACTGTAGCTTACACTGCCTTCTGCCTCCTGTGACCCTTGTTCCAATGTGAATGCTTTTCTCTCCTAACTCCTCCATCTAATCCGGACAACTCCACCCCCACTGGTTCCACATTATATTTTCAGATGATCCCAACCAGATGAGATCTCTCTTCAGCATCTTAGCTTGCCCTCCATAGTCTTTTGATGGTGCGTCTTTTGCAGCATTTATTTTACTCTGTCATCCTTATCATTGCTTATCTATTTGCATAATCTTCCTTTCTGGGTTACACAGGGCTGGTTTGTAGTAATTGTGTGATGGCTTGATGTGGAAACCCTGCCCATTCTTCTGGAAGACACAGCTTTCCTCTAAAATCATGAGGGCTGGCCCCCTATTTCACGCCACGTGAGCTACTGGGCTTCATTTATCCTTGTGCTCCCGGGGCTGGAGTGGGATAGCTCAGTATCCGAGGCTAAGGGGGTTCCCAGGACCCAATGGGGACAAGCTCCATTGCAGCACTAGTCAGGACAGACTGGATTTGTGCTGGTTTCCCTACAAACCTGTCTGTTCTGGTTTCTACTAGGGTTGGCCTGCTGAACTATTTCCTCCTTCATTGATCAAAGCACCGATCCCTCCCGGAGAGGAGGGCAGGATTAAGAGAGGATGACAGGGTGTTCCGAGCACACTGAAAGAAAAAGAACACCAGGGACGTGCCAAGGTGAAAGCCAGTGAGTAGGGAGTTACTAGTGGCTTGGCATTCAGACCTCCTTTAAGGGGCAGGGAGTGAGGTGCAGGTGCACTGTGCTGTGCGCACCAAGGTCATCCAGGGGCCACGGCTGTTAATAAATGTGCACACTCACTGTCTTCAGATACCTTGATGTTAGGAAGACAAAAAGGCACCCACACAAGGTTTTTATCTTCAGCGGTGGAGGGACACCAACCCATCTCACCACCTCCCTGGCCACAAGGCTTTGAGTAAGTTCCTGAACCGCTCTGACCCTCTGCTCCCTCACCTGTAAAACAGGGATGAGCTCTGCTCAGGACACATGGTTGTTGTGAGGTTAAAAATACACACTGGGTGTGAAAATGCGTCTTAAACTGACGAACACTGAAACATAGAGGGTGTTGTTATTTACGTAGTAACAGTGAGCAGTCCGTTTGAACACAGAGAAGAGGAATGTATACAAAATGAATGTTCCAATGGATCACTCATTCTATCTTTTCAAAAACACCAATCTATCAATAATAAATACAAGACACATCTGGGAAAATGTAAAAACAGAAATTAGAGAAAAAACAACAACATTGGGGAATTATTCACTAACAAAGGTATGCTTGTTTTTCCACAAAAGGGTTTACCACAGACTTCCTTCAGTTACCCATGTGTTCGCTGTTACACCATTAACTCTTTCAGAACAAATGAGTAGAAAGCTTATTGTTAGGAGCTGTGCTTTGCAGATCAATCCAAAGGGATACCACAATTATCTAGGAGGCAGAAGGACATGATTTCAATTTGTGCAGCCTTTGTGGTGCAAAAAGCTAACAGCCTCACGGTGAGCCTGTCTCTATCCTCACGGAGCTGCTGTGGGATGGGACAGGACTCCTCCACCAGAGTGAGATCCCGCTTTCACTCCCTGATCCCTGGACTGGGAGGTTCTGATGCTTGGTGGCCTTTGCAGTTATTGTAAGGATTACCTGAATCCATGGACCTGCCAGCTGTTGCTGCATAAGGAGATATAAGGAACACAGATCGGGCACATGTGTGTGCTATCCTCCCTCCTCCCCACCAATATCTGCTGGTGAAGTGGCAGCCATGGACTAGAGAGAAGTCACCTTTCTCCATGAACACTGGTGTGGGCCTGACTACTGGGTCTGTATCTCTGACCATCAAGGGAAGCTGGTCACGGGCAAGGGCTGGAGGGCTGGATGGTGGTGGTGGTGGTGGTGGTGGGCGCTTCAGGAAACTTCATGGAGGCCAAGGTCTACCAGCTAAACCTTCACTCAGGGCCTGGAAGTAAATTTCAGGTGACATGAATGCCCTGACCACGGACACTTAGAAGACACTGCTGAGGAAGTGGCGACAGTCCATCCGGCCTGAAAGGGACCTGTTAGTGAGTGCGATGCAGTCAGTTCGCTTAGTGATGAAGGCACTGAGGGCCCACTTGGTCTCAGCCACTGCTGACTGTGCACACGTTAAGTTAGCCAGCACACAGCTGGTGCTCTTTTTAGTTTTCATGGTCTAGGGCAGTGTTTCCCAACCTTCTCTCATGATGAGAATCACCTGGTGGAGTTGTTAAAACACAGATTCCTGAATCCCAACTAAGAAGTGCTAAACTAGAATTTTTGGGAACATATAGGTAAAATTGTATACTTAACTAGTGCTCTAAGACAGATTTTATATACAGAGCACTAAGTTAGGTATGCAATTTTACCTATATGTTCTCAAAAATTCTAGTTTAGCACTTCTTAGTTGGGTTTCAGGAATCTGTGTTTTAACAACTCCACCAGGTGATTCTCATCATGAGAGAAGGTTGGGAAACACTGGTCTAGGGTACTCCCCCCACCCCCACCCTCCCTCCAATTTTTTAATAAATCATCAGTCCCTTGTGCCTTGGTCGTGGACTTTTAGCCCTTGTCTCTCTCCCAAAACAATATATATTTTTTCTTATTAAAAGTACTACAGGTACATGAAAGAAAATTTAGAAAATTACGATATCAAAAGGAAGAATAAACATTCCCACCCATAGAAACAATCATTTGTGTCTATCCTTCCCTTACTATGTGTATACATAAGTAATGCTCTTAGTGGCTAACACATATAACTTTATACAACTTACTATATTGAGTTATTAACTCATTCAGTCCTCGTAGCATCAGTGAGGTAGGTACCATTTGTATGTCTACATTTAGATATGAAAAACAAGGGACAGAAGAGTGAAGTGACTTGCCCAAGGTCACGGAACTTGTGAAGGACAGGCACAGAGTCTATGTATTTTGAGGATCAGACTGGGGAGTTGTAGGCACCTGTAACACCCAGTCTTTCCCTAATTTTGTGTCTCTTATTCCACTGATTCCCTAACCCCCTGCAAATACACTCCATGTCTCAAGTGGGGGGAAAAATGTGTTGGGGGAAATTCTTTAGCTCTGAAGCCTGGGCTTTTCATCACATCATTATAGTGTCCCCATATACAGACATTTTTCTATAATATGGGGATTATTTTATATACAGTCTACTGTTTATTCTCCTGATTTTCACAATTATCCCTTTTAAGGTCATTAAATAGCAAAGAATTTCACTGAATGAAAGTGCTGTTACTTGATCATCCCCCTCTTCCCTATTTAGGTTGCCTTTTATAAAACACACAACATGAATATCCTTAAACATAATTTTTTGCCTATTTATAAATTTTTTCTTAAATATCTAGACGTGGTGGATTCAAAGAACGTCAATCATGTTCATGCCCTCACATGCCGGAGACCAAATGACTCTCTCGGGTGGTCTCAAGTCCCCGCTTTATTTGAGGGCACCTGAGTGCCAAACTCTGTGCTGTGAAAACAACATTGCTTTTCCCTCCAAGTGTTCATTGGCCATTTTACTTTTCAGATCATTTTTCATTCATTTTCTTTGTCCATAATTTTTTATAGCGATGCAAAATTGCCGTCTTCCAAACGAAACAACTTTATTTTGCAAATTACTTTTAAACACCTTTTTCTTTATCTCTGGTTATTGTGCCCTTTTTCTTTCCTGTCACCTCCAGACCCTGGGGTCTTGGAAATTTTATTATAAACTCTCCAACATTCTTGACGCTATGAGTGAGGCTCCTGCAGCCAAAGAGGTTCATCTGGGATGAAAGCTGGTGAGCCCCCGAAGGGGGTGTGAGGAAGAGAAGGGTATGGGCTGCTGCCCAAGGCCCGATGCCCTGTGGCCCAGCTCTGGGCTGGAGGTTACTCTGATGGAGCCCTGGGGCACAAGTCTCATCCCCTTTGCACCTCAGGGCTCATTTGAAAAGCAGGGGTGCTGATGGCTCTTTCCAAGATGTAGTGAGGATCCAAAGGGAAAGGGTATAGCAGGTGGTTATGAATGGTAACAAAGCAAAGGTTGATTATTTTGAGCTATGATAGTGGTTCTGCTTCTTCCGGGAACGAGTTGGGTGTTTTGGGGTGGACAGGTCCACGTTGGTCATGTTTGGAGAATGTTTGACATTTGGGGTAGAAATGTGAATGATCTCCCCACACCGTGCTCTCCGAGGCTGTTTCTTCCCCTGAAAAGTCAGGATAATATTTGTACCAACCTTCCTGGGCTGAGTGAGGATTAAATGAGTTAATCTATATAACGCGTTGCGATTAGCTGTTGGCACCTAGTAAGAGTTTTACATAGATTAACTCTTTTCATCCTCACACAATCTAGTGAGGTAGGGACTATTATTGTCCTATTTTACAGGGGAGGAAACTGAGACCGGATGGGTGAAGTGGTCAGCCGAAGACTGCAGAGCTAGTAAGTGACTAAGCTGGGATAGACAGCCAGAAACTCGAATTTCTGGCCACTCTACATCCTGCCACTATCTGTACTGGGTGGGGAGGAAAGGGTGGTAAGAAAGGAGGGTAGCCTGGCCTTTCCCTCCCTGAAGTCAAAGTCAGGCTTCCTTTAGCCCCTCCTTGCGTAGCTTCCTCCAGCCACACCTCCCCCAGGAAGTCTTCCCAATGAGCCCCACCCATGTGATCACTCCTATTTTCTTCATCTACTTTGAACTTATGAACCTTGTTTTCTGTATTGCGTTTTGAAATGCTCTGAAATTTTTATTTAATTAAATGGGCACCCATCACATGCCTAGAACGCAAGGCTAGAACCATATGTATGCAGACATGGATTAAACCTAGTTCTTCCTTGCCAGGCATTTGTAACTTATGTCAGGGACATAGAAAAAGACAGCTATACAAATGAAAGAGAAGCTGAGATCAGTGTTGTAAAAGAAATATGTACAACGTACTACAGAAGTGTGGGAAAGATAATGGTTTATTCAGACTGGGGGTGGGTGCCTGTGGGGCAGCTTCACAGAATAGCATCTGCACTTGGTCTTGAAGGATGGCTGAGACTTTAAAAGGCCGTGTGTTGGGAGAGCATGGGCAAAGACCCAGGCTGTAAAACAGGCTCCACCAGGTATGGCAGCACCGGCAGTGCTATTGAGCCACATTGCGTTCCCATGAACTCCGTGTCCTGAAGACTTGTTCGTGTGTTTGCATCTCATGTGTGTTGTCTGTAGAGGCCCTGCTTTCTGTGCTCTTGTTCTAGACGCCACTAGCCAGCGGTCGGCAAACTCATTAGTCAACCGAGCCAAATATCAGCAGTACAATAATTGAAATTTCTTTTGAGAGCCAAATTTTTTAAACTTAAACTTCTAATGCCACTTCTTCAAAATAGACTCGCCCAGGCCGTGGTGTTTTGTGGAAGAGCCACACTCCAGGGGCCAAAGAGCTGCGTGTGGTTCATGAGCCGCAGTTTGCTGACCACAGCCCAAGGCTGACATGATGCTCAGACCTCCCTTCTTCTGGCCAAGTGCTCACCTGCATTGCTCTGTCTCCCTGGTCTGGCAGGAGCATCCCTCTGGCAGAAGTGAGAGCAGAGTTGGAGCCCTGCAGTGGCTGCATTCTACTCAGTGCCTGAACTTTTTAGTGGGACACTACCCCCTGCCCCTCCCTGTGCCAGGAAAAGCATTCAGCTGTGCTATTTTGTGTCATTCTGAAGGTCTGGCTTCATGGAATGGGTGCCAGGGGCTTGGGATTGAGATGAGGAATTTAAATACTAGGCCACCTCTGAGTGAGCAGGGAGCTCTTCCCAGACTATCATGCTTCATTTTCCCATCCATTTATCGACCCATCCAACAAACACTTGTTTAACCCGTTCTCCGTGTCAGGCAATGAACTTGGTGCCAGGGACGCGAAGACCAAAAACACACAGTTCTCTGCCTGTAGCTCAGAGTTCAGTGGACATGTGACCACACTTTGATCAAGGTGACACAGAGAAGGGGCACCCAGTACAGAATTGGGGTTAAAGTTGACAGTTCTTGAACAGGGTCTCAGTGGAAAAAAAGAAGACAGAAGAGGTAGTGCAGACAGAGGTATAGTAGAAGGTGAGGGCATGGGTGCCCAGGGACACTTTTTGGGGCCGAGAGGGGGGTGGACTCTGCTATGCAGCTGGAGAAGGCAGGTGGAGCCAAATCCTAAAGGTTCATGCAATAGCATTTGGATGCTACCCTCAGGGCCCCAAAAGGTTCTGAGCATAGAAATGACTCGTTTTCTCTGCATTTTATAAAGGGAACTGACCAGTGATCAGAATGCAGTAGTTGGGGGCAGGAGTGGAAGCGGGGAGACCGAGACCAATGTTCAGGAAGGGAAGATGAGGACCTGCTCTGGGGCCATGGTGGTGGTGATTGTGGTGATGGTGCTGGAGACAGGAGGAATTTCAGAGGCACCGAGGAGGTAGTTGTGGCAGGACATGGCCAGCAAGGGGATGTGGGTGGGGCAGGACATGGAGGAGTCAATAATGACTGTCCATGGTCTGCCTTGGCCACTGGGTTGCTGGTGATTTTCTTCATGGAGACAGAAAACAGAAGGAGGGACCAAAGTACATTAGACCTGGGGACAGAATTGAGTTCAGTCCTGGGCATGTTGAGTCACCTGGCGATGGGGCATTGGAGCTGAGGGGGTGTCAGGCCCTAAGGTGGAGATTGGGAGATCATCAGGATATATGTCCCAGGTAAAGAGTTAAGAGTGTTGGGTTTGAGGGAAGTGCATGAAACGGACCAAGAAGATCATTTTAAAGAGGGATGGAGAAGAACAGAAAGTTGGACCAAGGAGAGGATGCCAGTGTGGCCTGTGTCAAAGAGATGCCATGAGAGGAAGGCTGGAAGGGTCCGGGGCTGGCCGTGGGAGCAGGGCAGGCACCAGACACAACAAATGCTGAAGGACAGGAGGAGAAGTCAGAACACAGTGATTTGAGGAGTGAGTGGGAGGTGATGAGGAGAGAGAGAGCGAGGGAACTTTTCCAGTAAGTTTGGCCGAGAAGGGAAGGCCCAGAGAGGGATGGTGAAGCGAGAGACCAGAATTGTTTTCAGATGGAGAAGGCTTGATCAGGCTGTTATATTGAGGGGAAGGAGTGAGTAGAGAGAAAAGTTGAAGTAGAAAGTCTGTGTCACGAGGCTTGATGGGATCCTAGAGGGGCCTCAGGGCCACAGGGAACTCCAGGTCCTGTGGGCAGAGTAGCCTGTGGCCTGAAAGGCTGCCATGCCAGCCGCTCAGCTGCCACCCGGGTCTCAGCTCCTCCCTCACTTCACGGCGGGCTGTGTTGGACCTTTGTGTTAGAAAGGTAGCCTGGGCTGCAGAAGCGCTGACTGGGGACCTCGCCCAAACCTCCTCTTGTCTCCATGGTTACTGTCTGTACTTGGCAGCAGGAAGCTTTCCTTGGGTCCCAGATGTAAAATAAGGTGGATCATGAGACATGCCTGGCACCAGGTAACCCACTTGAAGCCCGGGGCCTTGGTGTTGAGCCAGGCAGAGGGCTGGGCTAATTTAGCAAGGGCCTGTGGTTAGGCTGCCACCTAGTGTTGAGCTGGGTGTACAGCAGGGAGGCCCTTACAGGGCACCAACCATAAATGGGGGGATAGGCAAGAAAGATTGCAAAGAAGCTAGACTTCAGAGAGGGTCTCCTTGCTTCCCCATTCATGAGTAATGACTAATTAGGTATATGGCAAACTGAATCCTATTGGTAATTTATCAATACTATTAGTCAGTGATTATGTGCCTATATCTTTGCTACTCCTACTCAGATTGTCCTAGAAGTTGTTTTAGCCCTGGTTTGGCTCAGTGGATAGAGAGTCAGCCTTCGGACTAAAGGGTCCTGGGTTCGATTCTGGCCAAGGGCACCTACCTCAGTTGCAGGCTCGATCTGAGGAAAATGATCGATTTGTCTCTCTCACAGCGATGTTTCTCTCTCTGTCTCTCCCCCCTCCCTTCCACTCTTTCTAAAAATCAATGGGGGGAAAAAAATCTTTGGATGAGGATTAACAACAACAAAAAAGTTGTTTTAAATGAAAATCTAGATAGGCTCACTATGGGGAAATTGGGGAAGTATAATGAGGACAATATAAATCAGATCATCTTTTCCATTAATTAAAAATAAACAACCTTATTTTGATGGCTAGTGAGTTCCACCCACTTCTTTTCCCGCCACTGAAGGGTCCTGGTGCAATGGTACCTTGTATACAGTGAGTGCACAATCAGTATGTGTGGAGTGGCTGATTGCTGCCTGGTGCCCACTGGGCTCCAGGTTTCCAGTAAACATCAGATAATAAGGGAGGTGCTGGAGGTGGAAGCTGGTCTGTGGCTTAGTGGTTAGGGAGCTGGCTGAATTCTCCAAGTCTCCTGCCGTGACAACAAGCTCGGCCCTGCAGGAAGTGGTTTTGGATGGTGCTTCTGGAGCACCTGAGTGTGAGTCAGTCCTGGGAGGAGTTAGTCTCTCAACAACCAAATGTTGAATACCTACTGTGTGCCAGGCAATGTGCTGGCTCCTGGGGATGTAAAGATGAAGGTTGATAGAGAGAGGATCCACAAACTTACTGGATTGCCACCTGTTAAATGTGGTCCTAGAATTAGATACAAAACACCGGGAGAGCCCTAGCTGGTTTGGCTCAGTGGATAGAGCATGGGCCTGCAGACCAAAGAGACCTGGGTTCGATTCTGGGTCAAGGCCACGTACCTCGGTTTCAGGTCCTGGTCGGGGCTCGTGCAGGAGGCAACCAATTGATGTGTTTCTCTCACATCGATGTTTCTCTCTCTGACTTTCCCTTTCTCTTCCACACTCCCTAAAGATCAATGGAAAAATATCCTCAGGTGAGGATTAACAAAAAAAAATAAACAAAACACACACACACACACACACACACACACACACACACACAAAACAACAACAAAAAACACCACACACAAAACAAACAAGCTAACACACACTGAAGAGCAGAGGGGGATGTGGAAGTGACTCTGGGGATGAGCTGCTGCAGAAAGGCTTCCCAGAAGAGGGAGCCTGAGAGTTGGGCCTGGAGGATCCAGTGGTCCAGGCATTGCAGTAGGTTGGGAGGCTTTGGGGTCAGGTGGAAGAAGAAGAGGTATTCTAGACAAGAGGAATTAGGGCAGTGATCTAGACGTATGAAGGCTTAAAGTGTGTTCCAGGAACCCCAGAAGGTCCTTCCGTGGCTCACATTTCCAAATCTGAGCTGCACTGTTGAAGAGGGCAGCTGCTGCCTCAGACCCAGGACTGTGGAGGGCCCCCCTCCCTCGCTCCCCTCGCTGCTTCTTGGGTTTACCCAGCAAAGATCGGCCGTGTCTGTGTGTGCTGGCCGGCCCCAAGCCAGCGCCCCTTCCCTGAAGCCCACACAGATGTGGCTGCTCCTCCTCTCCCTGCACCATGTCCTTACTGCTGTCATGGCCCCTTCCACACGGTGATCTCTCCTTTAGGGTTTGTTTTCTCCACTGAACTATGTGCTCCTCAGAGGCAGGAAGTGTGCTCGGTTTGACCCTGCATTCCCGGGCTCTGGCACTGGACCTCACGTGAAACACACACTCAGAAAATTCTTAATTAATTTGTTCTGTGAACACATCCGGGTTGCCCAGCTGGCGGTGTCTCAGTTGCCCCAGCTAACCTCATTGGGGATTAGGACTGTAAGTAGTCTGATGCAAGGCTGAGCAGTCCAGGATACACTGTCCTCATCAACCCCAATTAATGCTTGATTGAGAAGGTCATCATAATCAAGGCTTATGTAACAAGGGCCTATTATTTGATTGATTAAAACAGGTTTTCAGCTGGCAGCTTAGCAAGTACATGGCTGCACAGCCTCTCCCACTCCACCTCCAGAGCCAGTGTGTGACAGATTTAGGTGGCGAATGCCAGGAATGCCTGCTCCAGCCACCCAGTGAGCTGGGTGCTCCTGGGACAGGAGCACCCAGCTCACTGGGACCAATGTGACCCGATTCCTGGGGCCCTTTGTGACCAATGTGACCCGATTCCTGGGGCCCTTTGTTCCTAGGATGGGCCTTGGGAGCCTGCCCAGTTGTTGAACCAGCTATAGAACAGCCCATCAGGGACTGGGATGAGATGAGAAGCACGTCTCCTGAGTCCTGTTCTGTTGCATCATTGGCCCCATTTGGGAACCCTGGACCTTGACTTTTCATACTAACAGTCAGCTAAAGAATCGGGGCGTTTTAATTAAGTCCTAATTCCTATGGGGAAGTTTTGTGATGATGCCCTTCCAAGGGTGGGTGGGTGGGTGGATAAGCAGGTGGACAGCGAGTAAATCATCAAATGAATAGACAGGTGGGTAGTAGAATAAGAGGACAAATGATGCATGAGAAGTTAGCCAGTGCTTGTGACCATCGAGGAACGTAAAGTCCTCCAGTTGTCGGTAGTGCTAGTGGGCACTGCCATATTAGTACCTTCGTTTCTGAAGGCTTGCTACGAATAACCGAAAGGCTAAATGCAAACTCTTCCAGTTATTTCTCAGGAAGTAGTAATAAATTGAATGCAACCAATACTTCTGATACTTGCTACTTCTCAAGACTCTCAAGCATGAAAATATCTTAGTCTTCCCCTCTCGAAATGGACATAACCTGCAAATAGAGCACCTCGAGAAAAGGACACCCATAAAAACAATAAAACAATACCACGTGCAACGGTTACTAATGCGGATTTTATAATCAAAGAAAACACGATCATCTCAAGAGAAACATCAAAAGTGCTTCATTCAAAGTAATGTCCATTGCTAGCTACGCACTTCCCCCATCTTTCAGGTAATTTGTGGATACCGTTCCAATAGAACTTTTCTTGTTTTGAGGCAAACCATCCAGAGACCCAATTTTGCACTTCTTCGTACGTTTTGAAGTGCTGCTCAGAAAGTGTGTGTACCATTGATCGGAACAAGTGGTCATCTGAAGGAGCAATACAACAAAATAGCATACATATCAAATCGCATAAATATCAACATATGTGTAACTCCATCTCCTGAGAAAAACCCACATTATTAACTGGTACACCTGGTAACACAACCCTGCAAACAATAGGGCAAATGTCTCCTTCATAAGCCCATCATTCTAGAGCAGGCCTTGTTGTTCATGTGGCTTGTGCTCCGGCCTGAGAACCGCACATAGCTGCAACCATCATCTGCATTCCTACATTCTGTGACCTACTTTCCTCACCTACCATGATGTCATGCACATTTCTATGTTGCTACATAGTCTTTATAATTACTTTAAATGACTGTGAAATATTCCATTCATTATGAATATTTAGGTTGCTTATATTGTTTTGTTTTTCCTTTGATTATTTTAATGAATTAACAAGTGTTAGGTATTTCACCCAGTGCTTGGCAAAATGTATATACTTAGTAGGTGCTTGATTTTCATCCTATCTCTTTCCTTCATATATATCTTTGGGTTTGGGTTTTTCCTTAGGATACATTTATTAGCATAAATATTGAGATCAAGAGTTGAAATAATTGCATGGCTTTTCACACATATTGTTGCCATGTTGCTTTATTAATAACAGTGATGATAATATAAATAGTTCTCTGATTACACACACTATCTCATAAGTTCCTCCCACCTCCTCTGAGGGGTAGCCATTTCTCCATTTTTAATGAACAAGCAGAGGCCCACAAGTTTGAAGGAATGTGTCCAACATCCATGTCTGTTCTGTTTTCTTCTTTCTCCCCAGGGTCTGGCAGAGGGCCCGGCACAGAGACTGACTTCAATAAATGTTTGTTGCTAAAGTCCACAAATGAGGGTGTCATGATTCAAGTTCTGGTGCATTTTTTCTTAAATCTTGCCAACTGGCTTTGGACATTCCCTGGGGGCTGGGTATAGGGTTAAAAATGCAGGTGTTGCTATACCTTTTAATTAAGGACTCGGACTTAGGGAAGCACCCATTCAGGCTCAGGGGGAACATGTGAGAGCTAATGTTGTGCTGTTGGTGGGAGTTCAGCAGCCTGAGTGTGGTTACCCTAGAACGGTACCTGTGGATTTTCCCCTGCGATCGCCCATGCAGAGCTGTCGCAGTTCTGAGAACTGGGCTGTAAGAGAATGGTCCCACGTGCTTGGTGGTTACATTACATTTACAGGCTTTGCTGTTGTCTTCTGGTTGTGTGACTTGATAATGCTTTCACAGAAACACTGCCCTTGTTGGAATAACTCGCTAAAATCCAACTCCACAAGCTGAGGAGGCCCAGTGGCCCCTGGACTGAATTTCCTTCGGTTCCATCCTTCCTACTTTCAGAGGATGCATCCCAAAGAGCACCAGCCCCAAGAGTCTGAAGTACTCACTTCTTAAGGTAATGTCCTGGCATAAGGCAGAAACCTGCCCCATTTCTGTTGCAGTGGGGGTGTGTGTTGAGTGCCAGAATCATTCTTCAGAGGCCCTCTACGGAGGTAGGTCTGTCCATAGATGATGCCTGTCTGGGCAGAGGCTCATGAGGTCAATGGCAGGGCTGGCTTCAGGATTATGGAAGAGACCCAATGTGGTAGGGCTTCCTGTGTTCTGGGAATTAAAAACCTATGTTAAATCCTGGCATTTCTATGGGAAAGAGTGTGGAGAAATAGCAGGAGAGGTTTGTAAGTGGAAATTTAGGAAGTGATTACATTTAAGAGGTAACAGGGGGAGTAGCAATTAAAGGGACTAGAGAGAGTCATAGAGCTAAAAGATCAGATAATAAAGGGCCAGATCTCCCAAGCAATCCCACTGACATGAACTGAGCACCTGCTGTGTGTATGTGCTGCTCAGATAGTGAATAAGACAGATCTATGTCTTCAAGAAGATGCCACAGTCTACCTGGGTTGCAGAAGCACAAAATAACAACAACAACAAAACACAGCATGGCCAGTATTCCACTAGTGAGATAATCAATGGGCACCCTGAGAAAGGGGTGAGATGCTAAGGACCTGCAAACACTTCAAAGACCTAATGTTTGGACCTTGCACTGAAGAATGGCGAGGGTTCAGCTGGTGTGGAAGAGCTGGCAGCGCCTATTGGTCAGAGGGGAGAGCAAGGTCCCAGAGGCTCCCAGGGACATAGAGGAAGGAGAAGGTTTCTACCAGAGGGCAGGTCAAAAGTGGCAAAGGCATGTGTGAGGTTGAGCAGGATGGGAAGGTTGCCACCAGGGTCAGTGCATTTTTGAGTGTGTGTGAATATGTGAGTATGAGTGTGCACGTGTGCGAGTATGTGAGCGTGTTTGAAGAGAGATCTCAAACCCCACTGCAGTGGGTAAAGATTGATAGAATTGAATAAATAGAGGCTCCTCTATTTATTTCTTCAAGAGAATATTCATTAAACACCAACCACATGCTAGGCATCCGGAGGAGGGAGGTGAATGACAGAGACAAAGATCCCTCATGGAGCTTACACTAGTAGGGGAGGTAGAAATACACCAATAAGCAAGTCATTACAGAGAGTGGTGGGATTAGGAAGGGAATAAACTTGATGGTGTGATACCTAACAACTGTACCTGAAGGGGCACTGCTTCAGGTAGGCGGGCCCCACAGGTCTCCCCAAGAAGGGAACGTTTCTCTTGGTTCTGGAAGACCAGAGAGATGGCTCTGCCCAAGCCTTCTCTGAGAACAGCTGGGTATTTTGGAAAGTCCTGCACCATTGGCTCATGCTCATCTAGCCAGGGAAAAATGAAGGTCACTTTAATGTATCCAACATGTATTTATTAAGCCCTTGCTGTTTGCCAAATTCTGTTCTTGTTACGGATGTAGCGGTGAGCAGAACACACAAATTGCCTACCCTCGTGGAGCTTATGTTATAGTTGGGTAGACTAACAATAAGCCAAAAAACCCCCAAACAAACAAATAAAGCATATGGAAGAGTTACAGGAGCTGTGGAAAAAAGGCAGGAGTGAGAGAGGGCGTGCTGCAGGGAGGTGGAGGGCAGTGGTTGAGAATGGCATCCATGCAGGCCGCGGAACGTGCATAGGGCTGCTCCAGGAAGTGGTCTTTCTTGTCCTATTGTGGCGAAGGAGGCACCATCCCACCCCTGCAGTCAATCTTTACACATCATTCTATTTGTTTTCTTCCGAATGATTACCACACACTGTTATGATCTTGTCTATTTGCTAGTTTGTTCCTTTAGATGAATTCTGGGGTGATTCCAAATGATGTTGATCTGGGGATGAGATGGAAATGGAAAAGGGATTGTGAAAGCCAAACCATGACCCAAGGTGCTAAGTTCAAGTTGGGAAGGTTCTAGCTTTGGATGTGGGTTCACAGTCCTGAGCTCAAGTTTCGGAGAGTCTTCTGGCTGGGGAGAAGGGAAGACTACTCATGCGAGAGGGGTTTGGAGAAACAATTTGGGTTGGAGACCCTGAGGACTGGGTGAGCTGGGTGGGCCTCTGCCTTCTCCGTCTGGGCAGGGATGCAGGAGGGCAGAGTTTCAAAACAGGGCAGTTTGAAAAGTCTGGCTTGTTCCTGATCTTGTGCTAAGAGTTTAGACGGGTGGGACCCCGGCCTCTGCACTGACCTTAATCCGTCCTCTGTAGCAAGTTTCAACAGGCGTCCTGATGGGAGCCTCAGCCAGGGAGGAGTGCCCTTAGTCAGCAACCGAAACTCTGAGCGGGCGGGCGGTAATTAGGTCCAGGCAGCCGAGAGGTGATCCTATCTCTCCATCATTAAGGATGAGGAGAGTGCGAGGGCCCCCTGCTATTCCCTGGCCCCCCTCCAACTTCCAGAGAAGGCTCAGGCTCTGGGCAGGGCTGCCTCTGGGGCGGATGACTTATAGGTACACAAGCAGAGCCCTGCCATGCATGGTGGGCGCAGAGGAAATGGCCTGAGTGAGACCCCGAGAGGAGACAGGCAGGGAGACCCTCTGAGAGCCCTGGACGCTGGGAGCTGGTCTCGGGGGGAGAGGAAGGGTCTTTCTTGCTGATGGTGCCACTTGTCACTGCGCCGTCCAGCTGGTCTTAGCATTTTATTTTTTTGTCATTTTCCTCTTTCATAAACATAACACACACACACACACTCACATACACCCCACGCATACATACACACACTCATATACACTACACACACACACATACACACACTCATATATACCACACATATACATACACAAACTCATATACACCACACACACACATACACACACACATTTATCTACACCACACACACACACACACACACACACACAAACACTCATATATACTACACATATACATACACAAACTCATATACACCACACACACACATACACACACACATTCATCTACACCACACACACACACACACACACACACACACACAAACACTCATATATACTACACATATACATACACAAACTCATATACACCACACACACACATACACACATACATTCATCTACACCACACACACACACACACACACACACACTCATATATACCACACATATACATACACAAACTCACACACACACACACACACACACACACCCTCTCATATACACATGGCTTATCACAGGCTTTGGAGGTAGAAAGTGACTTAGAAGAAAAGGTGTAATAGAAAACTCGAAATTGGAATGGCCCAGGTGGGGGAATTAAGGTTTCAGTTCTTAAGAGTTGACCCTCAGTTATGTGATTGTGACCAAGTTACTTACATGCTGCTGAAATATCCGGGTCTATAAAATGTGCATTTTAAAAATATTCATCTTTGTTTTGAACATTTATGAAGAACTGAGATCATAGTTGGCAGTTATATGTAAGCTCCGGGTTTCTAGCCCAGTGTAAGATGCGGAATTATCATTCAGCCGTACTCTTCTTAGAGTGGGCTTGTGTAAGAACAGACACAGGCAGGCGTAAGAGGCTCTAAACATTAAAAACCCTTTTGAGTTAACTTCTTCCTGTGCAGAATGGGAGCTGGACAACAGGGCTATAAGCCCTTCTGGGTCAATGTGATTTGAGGAGCAAACACAGACGGAGGCCCTTCGCAGGGGGTCAGGACAAGGCCCTGCTCAGCATGGCAGCCTGTACCAGGGCGCAGCCATTGGCTCAAATGCCAGCCCCACCTCTTATCAGGCAAATTTCTTAACATCTTTGGGTCTCGGTTCTCTTCATCTGTAGAACTGGGATAATTATCCTATCTCCCTTGCTCTGGGGGTGGGAATGGAGGATGAAATGCAAGAATTATATAAAGTGCTTTGCACCGTGGTTGCAGATGGGACATGGGGGTGATGCCTGACAGGCACGGGGACTACTTGAGCTTGATTTTCAGGTTCTGATTTCTCAAAGGCTCTCGCTCTAACCTGAGGGGAAGGCTCGGCATCTCCTGGCCCCCGGAGGCTACACCAGAGCAGACAAGAGGGGCCTTGCTGACTCAGAACAGGGTAGGACCAAGGCATTACAGAGTGTGGGACACGAAGGGCCTTCAGACATCAGCTGGTTCCACCCTCCATGCCACAGTGAGGGAGCCGAGGCCCAGAGAGGAAGTGTCCAAACCAAGTTTCATAGCCAATAAGTGGGAAAACCTGGATAAGGACCAGGTGGTCCAATAGTTCACCCACTCAGGTTTTATAGCTTATCCCTGAGGGAATCCGACCTTTCTCGCTGTTGGGGAGCCCTGTCTTCCCTGGCCTAAGGAGCTTGTCACCCCTGAAGGACTGGCCAGTGGGGTGGCAGTGTCTTTCTCAAAGTCCACAGGCTCCCCCTGCTGGGCAGGAGCTGCCACTTGGAACCTGCTCAGGGCCACTTCCCAGGAGGGCTGGGCCCTGCGCTGCTGGGTGCCCTGACCAGCCATTGTGATACGCTTTTCAGGTTTTCAGCATTCTGGGTCATTTAAATGGTATATTCAGCTGTACCATTTTTTAAAAAAAGATTTAAATAATTTTAAATGTTTTAATATCCATCCACATAATTACCACTTCAGGTGCAGCTTCAAATGACCTCTAATGTCCTTTTCTGCCTGTCTAAGGACTTCCTTTACTATTTCTTCTTCTTCTTCTTTTTTTTTTATTTCAGAGAGGAAGGGAGAGGGAGAGATAGAAGCATCAAGGATGAGAGAAGCAATGATTGGCTGCCGCCTGCATGCCCCCTACAAGCCTGAAACCCAAGCATGTACCATGACCTCAATCGAACTTCGACCTCTTGGTTCATAGGTCCATGCTCTGACCCTGATTTCTTTCGGTATGTGTCTTTCTTTCTTTCTTCCTTTTTTTAAAAAAATGTTTTCATTGATGTTTAGAGGGAAAGAAGAAGGGAGGAGGAGAAAGGAGAGAGAGAGAGAGAGAGAGAGAGAGAGAGAGAGAGAGAGAGAGAGAGAGAGAGAGAGAGAAAGAGAGAGCAAGAGATCCATTCAAGAGAGGAACATGGATGGGTTGCCTCCTGCACGCCCCCTACTGGGGATCGAATCTGAAACCTGGGCATGTGCCCTGACTGAGAATCAACTGGCAACCTTTTGGTGCATGGGATGACACTCAACCAACTGAGCCAACTGGCCAGGGCTGTGTGTTTCTTTTATGGGCCATCAGTCCCTGCCCAGGGCAGCTGCCACGTTTTAGGCCAGCTTCTCCCAGTGGCTCAGTGGTCACAGAGCAGCCCGAGGCGGCTCGGGCTCTGAGTGCTGCATTTCTCACCACACCTAGACTTCTTCCTTGTACCCCTGTCCTTAGTACGCAGTGGACATTTCTTTATTCTCTGAAGGAGAAAGCACCGAAGTTACATTCTTCTGTAGGCACACGTGGTGCTTTCTTCACCGTGGCTGGTTCCATTCTTGCTTTCCGGGTAGTGGGTGCAGAAGAGCTTGGGTGTGTGCTGTGGGATGTGTGTGTGGTGGCGGTGCGGTGAGGGTGGCCCAGGCAGGCCCTGTATTGGGCTCCTTCCTGGGTGTCCTACTTTGGGAGGGATCCAGCCAGGCTGCATGTTGTGGGGAACAGAGGGCACCACCTGCTGGTTGTTTGTGCAAACCACCTTTCACGAAGCGAACCTCCTTCTTCTCCAGGTCACCCTGGAAACGGCCCGAAACCTTCCTATAGGCCAGTGTTTCCCAACCTTCTCTCATGATGAGAATCACCTGGTGGAGTTGTTAAAACACAGATTCCTGAATCCCAACTAAGAGTGCTAAACTAGAATTTTTGAGAACATATAACTTAGTGCTCTGTATATAACTGCTCTGTATATAACATCTGTGTTAGAGCACTAGTTAAGTATACAATTTTACCTATATGTTCCCAAAAATTCTAGTTTAGCACTTCTTAGTTGGGATTCAGGAATCTGTGTTTTAACAACTCCACCAGGTGATTCTCATCATGAGAGAAGGTTGGGAAACACTGCTATAGGCGACTCCAGCAAATCAGTTCTCCCTTCCCAGTCTTCCCAAAGTACTTCACATGTCTGGTACCTTTCTAGTAGCACCGTGCTAATGTCTCTTGTCAGTACTTGTGTTGGGATGTATCGGGAACAATATTCTCTACACTGAGGAGCTCCTTCATCTCCTGTTCAACTCTCACAACTTCAAAAATCACAATTCCAGAAAACACCCCTTCCTCCACCCTGTCCTCCGTGGCCCCTGCGATACTCCTACTGACTGTGGTTACTGTTCACCCACTGGAGGGAAGGGAATGAGCATCATCTACCTCGGATTGCAGGTGACAGCACAGGAGCCAGGCATGGCAAAGTGGTCAACAGGACACAGACTGCACTTGGTCTGCAGAGACGTGCGGAGTTCATTTAAGTGGGAAAAGCATGTCCTCTTTTCGTGGGACCTTTTCCCAAGAGCTATTGTCCTTAAACACTTTTCACACTGAATCCGGATGCCAGCAACCCACTGAAATCCCCCTTAAGACGTGTAGGGCTCAAAAGTCACACCAGTATTCCCAGATGTTAAGGTTTTGACTTTTAAGCAGAGACACACCGCATGCACACAGATGCCTTTCCAGGTCTGATCTGGTTGCTGGAGAAAACAGCACTTGCCGCCTGTTGCTGTGATTGTCTGGCTACATGTATGCCTCCCACAGACGGGACTATGAGGGCAAATGGTTGGAGACGGGCTGGAAGGCCAGGCTGCCTGTCAATGGCCATCCAGATGTTACCAACTAAGACTTATTCTTGTGTAAGGGTGCCCTCTGGTGGAGAACAGCAAATTTAAAACCAAAGAAGTTTAGAACATTTTTTTTACTCCATAAATAATTGGCCCAACAACTAAGTACTCTATCCTTTTGCCATTGTCTTTTTAAAAAATACTGAGATATGACTTTTAAAGAGCAATTTCTTAAGTATAGAAAATGCATTTTTGCATTTTTACATTTTTTCCTGTGTAATCACCACTTGGGATCAAAATGAACAGTTTCTATCTGGCTGGTGTGGCTCAATGGTTGAGGGTTGACCCATGGCTCAGGTTTAATTCCCAGTCAGGGCACATGCTCGGGTTGTGGGCTCAATCCCCAGTGGGAGGTGTGCAGGAGGCAGCCAATCAATGAGTCTCTCTCATCATTGATGTTTCTATCTCGTCCTCCCCTTTTCTGATATCAATTAAAATATATATATATATATATTTTAGAAAAGAACAGTTACATCCCTCAAAAAGCTATCTCTTGCTCCCTTTCATTCAGTACACAGGGTAACCACTGTTTTAACTCTAACTCCATAGTTTTGCTTGTATTTGAACTTCATATAAATAGAAATAAACCAGTCATGCAGTATATGTTCACTCCACATTATATTTGTGAGATTTCAACTATGTCATTGAGTCTGTTCTCTTTATAGCTGTGTAGTGTTTCATTTTATGAATATACCTTGTATATATATATTTATTTCCATTTGTATTAATTTCCTGTTGCTGCTGTACCTGACATTGGGTTTCTCTTTCAATGTGTGGATGTCAAGGGCTCTATTCACTTAGCCTCCCCCTGTGTAAGGAGCCATTGGGGCGTCATCCCTCATCTGAACTCACGGGAGCAGGGCATTCCTTTGCACAAATCCCCTTTAAATATCAGCTAACTCATCAGCAAACACTGAGCAAAAACTGTAGACTGATAGCATATTTTATTGAAAGGGTATTAATGAAATAATGTCCAAATTCATATCTTTTTACAGAAAAAGGTACTTCCTGTCCTAGTCACTTAAAAGATGATGATGACTTAAAAAGACATTTTAAACATACTTTTGCAATGATATCCTTCCTGATATACCAGCATCTCTGTTATTTTTTTTTTCAATAATGTGCCCACATATTAGGTTTATTAAAACAAAGCGTACATGTACGTTTAAGAAGTAATTCCTTCCTGTTTGGTACTTCGATTTTCTCCTCTTCAGGCCAAGTTAAGCACCCGGCCACCTATTCAGAGAGAAAGAGTAGGACATGGTAAGTGAATCAAACACACATACACAGGGCCTGAGGGATTTAAAAGTATTTATTGTAGTAAAGCAGCTCATTCAGAGCAGCCATGTCTACACAAAAGGAAAGCGAGTTTGAACCCAGCCCCCATGTCTCTGTGCCGATGGCTGCTTCTGAGGCACAGCTCCCGCTCGGTCACGTTCTACAGGTGACACCCAACAAGGGGTGGAGAGGGACGGAGGAGCGCAAAGCCCTGGCCTGGTCCTTGACCCTTCTGGTACTCGGTTAATGCTCAGAGTCCAGGTGGGAAGCAGCCCCAGATTGAGGGCAACAGCTGGAAGTCTGAGGTCACGGTCAGCTGGGGCCATAGCAGCCCTGGGGCTGTCACAGCAGGAAGAGAGTGAAGCAGGGCATCTTGGGAGGGCTCTTAGGGGGACACTTTGGGGGGCACTTGGTTGTGGGCCCTTTAAGAGGAGGCTGGCACGGCCCCTGGGTTTGCTGGCAGGACATCTAGCTGGGAGTTCAGTCCACCTAAAACCCAATACAGATGCTTATGGTCTTGTGAAATCTTAGGCCATTGATCCTCCTTTGGAATCTGCCCTGAGGCTGCTGGTATCTGAAACTTAATCATAAATGCAAACACACACACACACACACACACACACACACACACAGCCAAAGCCTCCATCTCATTCACGTTTGTATCTCTAAGATGTGGTGCAGTTGTTGTCACATAGAAGATCCAATAATGTAGGTCCCTCACTGGAATGGAAGCATGGAAACTCCATGAACAGGGATTCCCACCCCATTCACCATCCCCGCTTTTGTACACGTGTTTACTCCAGTGTCAGGAACACCCCCGCGTGCTGGGTAAGAGCTGAGTAAATACCTGTTGAATGTGTGAGTGATAGATGAGCTGAATAAGCAAGGAAAGAAAGAAAGGCAGGAAGGAAGCATGCAGGAAATTCCATTCCAGGTAGAGAAAAGGACACTAGACGGTCTTTCTTGGTGTTTTGGGGTGTCAGCGTTTTCCTCCTGGGCATCTGCATCCACTGTCAGCATCCACGACTGTGTCTTTCAGAGGTAACTGGCTGAGGACCCTCCCTCCCCAGCTGCCTCAGTCGCCGGAGGCCAGACACTGGTAAGAATTTAGGCTGATCCCTCTCCATTTAGGAGCCATAACTACCAGGGGGATCCTATTGGACCCAAGGCAAGATCTCTCTTCCTCCTTCTCATCTCCTTTCCCTGCCTTTCCTGTCCCCATGACCCCCAACAGCCCCTCGCCCTTACTCTGTGCTCCCTCCGTCTAAAAGTCCACTCACCTGGTCAGACCTAGCAGTGGAAGGGCAGTCCCAGAGGTTCAGGGCGAATGAGCAGCAGGTGTGTTTTATAGGCTCCGGCCTGACTCTGCTCCGGGAAGTGGCTCCGCCCACAGCTGGAATTCTGCAGAGCGATTCCTGACATTCCTGCCTCTTCAGCCTGTCCTATCCTAGACACCCCGAGGTGCTTTTTCTGAAGTGGCAGACCTAAGCCTCACCAAATTAGCTTCTTTGCTAGGTCTGAGCCCCATGATGAAGCATGAGGATCTGGGCCCCTGGGCCAAGAATCTGATTTCTGAAGGCGATATGGTTCTGTGTTTTTTGTTGGAAATGTATAAATAATAACTTTCCTCTCCTCTCAGTTAAGATCATGATCCAGTTCCCTTAGTCCTTAAGAAAGCTTGCCTCTTTGAACCTATGATAAGGTAAAAACTGGGACTGTTTTAAAATGCCACGGGACAAATTGTTAAAAATTGGGACTGTCCCGCTTTTGGCGGGACATCTGGTCACCTTAACCTATGGCCAGGCAGCTCTCTCTCTCTCTCTTTCTTTCCCTCTTTTCTCTCTCTGTCTGCAGGGATGGAGTAAATTTGGAAATCAAAGCTAAAATATTTTGGGAACCGCCCAGACCAACTTACTTGCTGAGTCTACACTAGAGATTATTTGAAAATCATTCTGCCTTAGCGTGGGCGGTCTATGTTTCCATGTACATCACTTCATTTCTCTAACCCTCACAATGACTGCGGGAGGCAGAGCGGCTGTACCTACCACTCCTGTCTTCTAGGTGAGAGGGAAGCTCAGGCGACAGCCTCATAAACTGGTAAAAGGCAAGAGCCAGGCTCATACCGGCTTCACTGGCTCCAACTCCACTCTCCTGCTCCCAGACACACCTCACCTGCCCTGTGCTCTTCTACCCGGAGAGTAGACTGGGACCCCTGAAGAGGTGGTGAGAGGGAGGCTGCACCTTGCTTTGTCCCTGCAGCCTGCTTCCCCGGAGAGGCCAAGCTTGCCTTGCTCTTTCCCCCTGAACTGCACAAGGTGGGAACACTTAAAAACTGTACCAGACTCTGCCGAATGCTCACAGGCCTTTCCTTCTCCTCATTGCTAGCTGCCCCTCCCGTGGGCCTGCTGGCTTCTCTTTGGCACACTCCCCGACTCCCTTGCTCTTCTCTTGAGCGCGTTTCTCAGGTGGCTTTCTGTGGAGAGCAGCTCCAGTGTTTGGACTGGTTCAAGCCTCAGACTAATGAGAGGGCATGGTCCTCTCGTGGCAAAGCCACATATAACGCCCAGCTTGGAGGGCAAAGCCCTCCCAGCACAATTATAGTGAAAGGCTATATATAGTTGTAAGCTTGACCTTATGGTCCAAACCTGTGGTCCCAGGTGGCTAAGTGATATAGGCTGCAGGAGGTGCAGCAAGTGCTGCCAAACAAAGCTTGGTAGAGTTCAGGTGCATGTAATTGAGTAGATCCAAAACCTGTGAGAAGCTTGTAAACATCTTGACCACACCCTTAATTTGCCCCATAGAATCTGGCTATAAAATAAAGACTCAGCTTGCAGCCTGTAGCACTGTCCATCAGAGCAGCATCCCACCTAGCCCCAGCTCTATTCTCTTGTCTGTCTTTAATCCTTCACTGTCCCCATCTCCCCTCAGATTCACCCCTGGCCATATTGAGCTGGGCACAGCTTCCTCTCCAGGGCACCTGATTCCTTTATGTTGAAAAAAATCTGGGGTGTGCTTCGCATATTGGGCTTGCTGAGGACCCTGGAGGTCTGGTGACTCTGTGGTCCTCTGGGACTCAGGAAGGGGAAAGGGCAAAGGGCAGGAAGAGAAGGAGGAAGTTTCTTCTGCACAGGAAAGGGTCTGGGGCTGGTCCTGAGGGAGGAGGGAGATGTAGGCGGCCTAGCAGTCACATGTGTAACTCGGCTCTCCCTCTGGTGGGTCTGGAGAGGGAATAAAGCCGAAAGCAGCAGTCTTGTAACCTGTCTCCCACTTGGTGCTTTGGAGGAGCTGAGATGTCGGGCAGATACTACTCCCAAGCTTCCCTGTCTCCCAGGAAGTGGAAGGTATTCTGAGGTTCCCCTCTGTTCCTTGAAGAGGAGGGAGCTCACGTGCTGGCTGACAAGCTCACTGTCGGGGAGGAGGAGGGAGGAGGAGGGAAGGGAAGGGAGGAGGAGGGAGGGGAAGGGGGGAGGGTCTCTCTAGCCCAGATGAACAGGGTGGGCCTCCATTCTAGTTTGCTTCTACAGTTGGAAGCCGGGGCCCAGCATGTTGGAACCACAGGCAAGGCTCAGGTGGATGTGGGGATCCCGGCTCCAGTCAGAGCTAAAGTGAGCCAGGAAGATCACCGGGCCTGCCTAGGGTTTGGGGACAGAACACACAAGTTCACTGAAGGCAAATTTCCTCAGGTGGCCTTAGCACAGGAATTCCCGTCAGTTCAGTTCTCTTACAGCAGAGGGCAGCAAACCCCCAAAAATCCAACAGAAGCCCAGGCTTCCCTTTAGATGGCGCCTTTTTTCTGCTCATGAACCCAGACACCATCAGGGACAGGACAGGAAGAAGGGATAAAAATCGCTAATAGGGAGGTGCAGTTCACATTGATTGAACAATTTCCTAAAATGGCGTTTTCTTAAACCAGAAGAAACAGAAATATAGATGTCTACAATCATTTCGTTGCCCCCTTTCCCCCCCCAACCCCAAGTAGGTAAGTTGCTCAGGAAGCAGTATAAAGGAACTCCACGTTCTTGACACATTTTAGTTTGGTGTACAACATCCTGCTGTTCTACTACATTTTAGTTTGGTGTACAACATCCTGCTGTTCTACTACATTTTATAAAACACCTCCACCCAGCTCTCCTGGGAAACAACCACCAGGTGTACCTCTCTGTCTGGCTTACCTCCTGCCTTCTTTGCTCTTTCCCATGCCCCAGCCCACTGTAGGTCTCAGGAGCAGGCCTGGATGGCTGGCTGCACATCCACATGACCCCCCTCCTTTTTAAAAAAAACGAAAACATTTTATTGATTTTCTTTTTACAGAGAAGAAGGGAGGGGATAGAGAGTTAGAAAGATTGATGAGAGAGAAACATCAATCAGCTGCCTCCTGCACACCCCTTACTGGGGATGTGTCCGCAACCAAGGTACATGTCCTTGACTGGAATCGAACCCGAGACCTTTCAGTCCACAGGCCAATGCTCTATCCACTGAGCCAAACCAGTTTTGGCCACGTGACCCCTTTGATACCCTCCCCTCTCATCTGCTCCTTGACTAATTTACCCATCCAAGACCAGCTTCTCCTGCTCATCAAAGAGTGGCTCAGCCTCACTCCTCCCTGAAGACTGCCTGACTTCAGCCCCACGGCACCCACCCCACTCCCCAACCAGTCTCCATCACTGCCTCCTCCCAACCTGTTAGAATACTGGGCTGATATTCTGTGAGCTACCACACCATTTGGCATTATGCTCTTAAAATATGATTTCAGAGTTATTTTTTGATGCCGTAGTGTAAATTGAACAAAATTTAATGTTTTCTCTGAGTCAGCAACGGGAAGACTTTAACACTAGGCCCTCCCAGAGTTCCCAGGGTTTCTCTGACCCACCTGCTCTCCAACTCTGCTTCTCTCTACTGTTCTTTCTCATTCCATGGCCATGTCACATCCCTGCCCACGTCTCTTTTAAAAAAATTATTTTTCAATTACAGTTTATACTCACTACTATTTTGTATTCATTTCAGGTGTTAGACAATTACATCCTTTACACGGTGATCCCACTGATGTTCCCCACCTGGTGCCATGCGTAGTTATGTCCATGTCTGTTTAGTGGGCTGTAAGCTCTCTGGGCAGGGTTTTAACACTTCTCTGTACTAGACTGAGCATCCAACTTGCTTTACACACATTGAACAGCAGGCGACGGCATAATCAAAGGCAGGCATGAGCATAGAATTGGCTGTATAGCTTGGAGATTTTGTTGGGCTCCAGTGATGGGATGTAAAAGCAGAAAGCTGCCACATTCATTACTACAAACCCCCTTCTCTTTTGAGGCCTCATGCAATGCTGCCAAGGTCAAGTAATAAGACTTAGCTGTGCCTTCCTCTACAAAGCATGCAACCATGGTCTGCTTTCTATGCAGTGCAGGTACTATTTAAAATTAATGTATGATATTTTTATTTTATTATATTTTATATAAATTACACATCATGTATTTAATGATGTGTAATTTATATAAAATAAGTATATAATTTATATAAAATAATATATAATTTATATATAAATAAGTATATATTATACATAAAGAAGTATATTAATAATATATAAATAAGTATATATTATATAAATATATAACAAGATATTACATTAATATTCTATATAATACAATATATAATATTAAATTAATATATGATATAAAATATTATAAATGCTATAATTAATTAAATGTATATTAAAATATACATTATTTACATTAATGTAATATGTTATATAACTAGTTTGTATATATGTGTGTGTATGTATATATATATTTAACCCAAAATCAAATCAGAACCAGACTGGGTTCAGTTCAGACCTTGACAGGCTTGTGTTCCCACCAGGGCAAGGCCCTTAGAATGATTCAGATCCAGGACAGGGAGAAATGATGGGCTGTCTGCCAGGCAGCCATTCTTGCCTTGCTCTCTTTCTCTCCTGGTGGACCCCCTTTTTTCTCAGTATCTTGGCTGGGGGACAGTCTGCCCCTTTCCTCCCAACCAGGAAGCCAAGGAGTGGGGCTGGGCATGGAAACCCTAAGGGAAGGGGATGGCTCTCCTGTGAATAGTTGTGTGTGACCTGGTTGAAATTTGTGTCTGATTCCTGAGCTTGTCACTCTGGGTGTGGTCTCAAGTACTGATAGGCTGCCTCCTGCACGACCTACACTGGGGATCGAGCTCACAACCCAGGCATGTGTCCTGACCGGGAATTGAACTGTGATCTCCTGGTTCATAGGTTGACACTCAATGACTGAGCAGCACCGGCCAAGCTCATATTCAGTTTTATTTCACCAACTCTGCTCAGCTAATTCCTTTTCCACTGTAAAATCACTAATGGATCACCACTGGTCCTCAGGTCTTACACTCCTAGTCAGCTCCACTCCAGTCACCCTGCCTTCTGATCCCGGAGAGAAACATGGCACCTCAGTAAATGAGACCCCCGGTGTCTCTGAGACAAGGGCTTTCCATGGTGCTGGGATGCCTTTGGGAGATGCCCTGAAAGCCCGGGAAGAGCCAGCTAGAATAAGGTGACCAGATTTTAACATTCGTAAAGCGGGACATCATTGACCGGAAAGGGGGGGGGGTGTTCTTGATTAAAAATTTGGTCTATATGGAGCCACAAAAATTTTTATAGAACACAAAATTAGTATTGAAATATATATTTTTAAATTTCAACATAAGTACAATTTACAAATATAATAAGAAAATTATGTATAGTCGTGTCACTTTCAAGGCCGGCGCTAGACTTTTTGCCGCCTCTATAAAATATAAATAATATGAGTACTGTCTGCTAAATTCAAGAAAATTTATGTATTTATGAAATAAATAAATTAGTTACCTAAATTATATGAATAGCTGATTTGTCATGACATCACTTGTTTAACTAGCTTACTAGCACGCAGTATGATATGTATCATCTGAGAGACAGTTACAAAATGTTTTCGCCAATCCCAAAAAATGCCATTGTTCATTAAGTCCAAACAATGGTGGTCGAATTCTAACAACTGATCAACAATGCGAACTTTGATAAGCAGTTCTCGATGATCAGTTCTCAACAATTATTTGTTATTATTAAAGTTTAACATTATAAAATTAACAAAAATAATATAAAACTCATATCCTGGCTAAATAGCCACATGGCCGCCGTTCCTTCCCGCCATTCCCTTCCCATTCTCCCGCCGTTCCCTATAGCTTATTGTGCATTCTTTCCAAAAATTGGGATTTTTTTTTTTTTTTTTTAAATGCCATGGGACGCAGGACAAATTGTTAAAAATCAGGACTGCGGGATGTCTGGTCAACTTTACCCTTAAACCCTTATTCCTCCCCAAATCGGCTGGGGCTCCCCATCACTCAACAGGGCAATTGGCAGTCCCGTGGACACTGTCAGGCACTGCAGGATTCTGTTCTCATGTTACACAGCCCAGGCCCTCCTTCAGGCCAGGTGTGGCCAGGGAAACAGGCAGCTCAGACAATGGAGCTGGAAGGGACATGAAGCCAAGTGGCTGGAGCCCGGGCACTGGCCTGACTTATGGAGCCAATTCCATCCTCTGGACGAGGGAGGATGGGCCAGGTCTCTGACAGGCTCTGGATGAGCCATAGCGTCTACGAAGAACTCAAGCAGGACCTGATGTCCCTCAGTTTACCTAGAAGGGACCAGAATTTCCAGGGTGTCAAGTCTTCTGTTTGGCACCCCAGGGAGACCAGGCAACTCGAAGATGAGAAGTGGCTGCAGTCAGAGTTTCCAACTGAATCAGGCTGAGTCAAGGTCAGAGCATGACGCCACTGGCCCTTTGGGCCTCCTCCCTCCCCGACAATGACGATGAGCTCTCATTCTCTCATTCTTTCATTCTTCTCCCAGCAAGTAATTGCTGAACGATGTCTCTGAGCTTCAGGCTGGGCCTGGAGGACACACAGGGGTGAAGAATGGGAGGCATTTGCCCCAAGGAGCTCTAGGTCTGCGAGGAAAGGCTAAGGAAGCTCCACCCAGTGTTTTCATGTGCTGGCTTCTGGGATGTTCCCCAGGCTCATGGAGAACCCCCAGGTCCTAAGGTGGAGATGCTCAGACTCTAACAGGGAGGGCACTGGCAGGTACCCTGCCAAAGAGGCAGCCCACTACAGGGGTCCCTCTGAGCCGATTACCCAGGGGGGTCCTTGATCTGAGCCCGGGAAGCATGTTGAAGTTGGGGGGAAGGGTGTTCTAAGTAAAGGGCGCTGGGCACACTCAGGATGGGAACAATTTGGTGTGGCTGTAGTGTCCATATGGTGCAGGGAGACAAGCCAAAATACAAAGAACTCAGGCACCATTTGGAAGAACTTGGATTTTCCCTTGGCGGGGGGAGGGGTAATAGGGAGCCATTGAAGTTGTAAAAAGGCTTAGATTTACTTTTAGAAAGAGAGATGGACAAAGTCCAAGGAAAGGAGGCAGTAGGGTTGGGAGGAGGAAACCTGGGTGCATCATTGGCTGTTGGGTGAGGAAGAGGGGGAAGCTAGGATGACGCTCAGCCTTGGGTCTCGGGGCCATGTACTGAGAGAATTGAGGGGAGTTTGGAGGAGGTAGGGACGGTGGGTTCTATGTGCAATTGCTGTGGAATGAGGTTTATCTCATCAGAGGGCTGGGGATAAAGGAAGGTAGTTGGGAGGAGGGAGAGGGGCCTTCGCATGGCAGCGATGGGGAGTCCTTACGATGGAGGACATTTAGAAGGTCAGAGGGTCTGTGGATATGGAGGCAGAGGATGAGCAGAGGGGAGCAGGCAGAGGTTCCTGAGACTGAGCTCCCTGATGGAGCAGGCCTAGACAGAGGCAGTCATATTCCCAGGCTGTTGTCTGAATTTGGGCGGAAGGGAGAGTCACTGAGGCAGCAGGAAATTCTTGGTCCATTTGGTCATTAAGCTGGAGACTTCAAGCTTCAAGTATCTGGCAAATTGCTCAGACTCCCATCACACGACTCGGTTCAGTACCTGCTGCTTCAGAGAAACTCAAAACACCTGCAACACTGAATAAAAGCATCGAATGCCGCTTTTGTAAAGACTTTTCTGGTACTTCCAGTGCACTTAATATTTCTGTGCTAAGTCAAACATTTTATTCTCCAAGTAATGTGTGTTCCCTGCAGGAAAATTAGAGAATGTAGCTAAGCAAAAGGAAAGCAATGCTTATGACCCAGCACCCAGAAGTAAATGCTGTTGATGTTCAATATAGACCCATCCAGACGTTTTCTGTGTTTTTTTCCTCCCTGTTGCATTATATATAAATATCTATAATAATAAAAGTGTAATATGCTAATTAGACCAGACAGCCGAATGACCTTCTGGATGACCTTTTGGATGAAGCGAGGTCTGTA
The DNA here is from genome assembly GCF_964339955.1 of Pipistrellus hanaki. Classification (NCBI taxonomy): domain Eukaryota; kingdom Metazoa; phylum Chordata; class Mammalia; order Chiroptera; family Vespertilionidae; genus Pipistrellus; species Pipistrellus hanaki. The sequence goes on from NC_140520.1 coordinate 8,151,606, forward strand.
AGGGTCCAGCTGTTTGCATGAATTTCGTGCATCAGGCCTCTAGTATAGATATATTTAGAGAGTTATAAGTGAAATCATCATACTGTTTCTGCTGTTATAATTTGCTGCACACTTTTTTCCCTCTAATCTGCTCACCAGAGTCTGTTCCTATGATAGCTCACTGGGAATACTCTTCTCCCCACCGGACTGGCCATGCTTAGTGGGCTTTGCCGTCTGCCATCTTTGTCTCTCCACTGCCATCTTTGTCTCTCCACTGCCTAGCACTTCCTGTCTGTTCTCAAAGTAAGTTGGGCAACTACAGAAATTCCTGCTAAAGACATTCCACGGATGCTGGCAACCACAGGCAGACTAAGCAGCTGTGGGCCCAGAACAAGTCCTTCTCACCCCCCTCCCTGAGAGATGCCTTTGCCTTTGTGTGACACACGCGTGCCACTCTGCAGCCGGCCCCACCCTACTGCCTGCTCACGTCACTGTGCTCTCAGTGCCCAGATCTCCAGCTGGGAAAACATGCGCTTCCAGGAGTCTCCTTGGCTATTTTTACTCCCTTGGTCCCACCCCGGAAATGTACTTACTCTCCTGGAAGAGGAATGCTCCTTTCTCTGGTTACTCATCCGGAGGCTCCCACAGCATCCCGCCTCCAGGCGTGGCTATGGAAACGCTCCCCATTGAGGAGACGGCGCTGCTGCAGCCCACGCAGGCGCAGGCGGGATCCCGGCAGAGCTGGGCTGGCTCAGGGCCTGGAGGTGAGGCTCTTCCAGGAAGTGCCATGTGCACCTGGGTGCCCTGGGGTCACCCTGTGCCTGAGCCTCTGATGTCTCTGGCATTCATTTCTTGGAGGTGGTGATGCCTAGGTGGGCAAGACACTGCTCTGAGGCTTGTAACCAGAACTGCTAGAGGGCTCTCACACCCAGCACCCCTGTCACTTGAGGCAAGCAGAAAGCCCATTTTAAGGCCATTTACACTATCTTGTCAGCAGGAGAGGCTTTTGGTCTGCTTATGTGCACTTATAAAACTGAGATCTACTTGACCATAAAATTGTATAAGTTCAAGGTGTGTACAACTGCTCATTTGATACATGTGATAGAGGCCACCATAGTTTAGCTAACACCTATATGCCTCACATAATTATCATTTCATTTTTGTGGTGAGAATATTTGAAATTTGGTCTCTTAGCAACTTTGAAGTATATAAATACAGTATTGTTGACTATAATCACTATGCTGTGTATTGGATCTCCAGAATTTATTCATGTTCTCTTTGCAAGTTGGTACTCTTTCACATCTCAATTTGAAATGTGAAATTGGGCCCCAGCCCCTGGCAGCCACCGTTCTACTCTGTTTCTGTGAATTTGGTTATTTATTTATTTTACTCATTCCCCCCAAGGATATGCTTATTGATTTTAGAGAGAGAGGAAGGGGAAGAGAGAGAAAGAAAGAAACATTGATGTGAGAGAGAAACATCGATCCATTGCCTCCCATATGTGCCCCGATTGGGGATCAAACCCACAACCCGGATATGTTTCCTGACTGGAAATCGAACCTGGAACCTTTTGGGTGTATGGACGATGCGCCCATCAACTGAGCCACCTGACCAGGGCAAATTTGGCTTTTTAAGATTCCACATATAAATGACTGCATATGGAATTAGTTTTCCTCTGTCTTAACATCTCACTTAGCAAATGCCCTCAAGGTCCGGAGGTTCATCTGTGATGCTGTAAATGTCAGGATTTCCTTCTTTCTCAAAGCTGAAATCATCATTCATCCTTTGATGGACATTTGGGTTATTTGCATATCTTGACTATTGTGAGCAATGCTGCAATAAACAGGGAGTGCAGATATCTCTAATATCATGTTTTTATTTTCTTTGGATATAGATCCAGAAGAGAGGTGGTTGGATCATATGGTAATTCTATATTTACCCTCTATATTGTTTTCCATTCAGGCTGCACCATTTTTCCCCCCATTGACAGTGCACAATTTCTCCACATCCTCTCCAACACTTGTCATTACTTGTCTTCTTGATAAACAGCCCCTTTACCAGATGTGAGGTAATACCTCATTGTGCCTTTGATTTATATTTCCCTGGTGATTAGTGATGGTGAGCATCTTTTCATGTAGTTGTTGGCCATTGGAATCTTTTCTTTGGAAGAATGTCTGTTCAGTTCTGTTGTCCATTTTAAAATCAGATATATTTTACTATTGAGTTGCATAAACTTAAAAATAGATTCTGGATATTAACCCTTTATTCAATATTTGTTTTTTTGCAGGTACTTTCATTTCATAGGTTGTCTTTCCATTTTATTGATTACTACTTTTGCTGTGCAGAAGCTCTTAATTTGAAGTAGTCCTACTTGTTAAAATTTTTTTGTTGTTGCTTCTGCTTTTGGTGTCATAGCCAAATGAATTATTGCCAAAACCAATGTTACGGAGCATCACTCCTATGTTCTCTTCTAGGAGTTTAATGGTATCAGGTCTGATATTTGAGTGTTCAATCCATTTTGAGAATTTTTGTGAGTGATGTAAGATAGGGCCTATCTCACTTTTCTGCACGTGGCTGTCCAGTTTTTCCAACAGGATTTTTATATTCTAATCCCTGGGGACTTGTGGTGTGGCCTCCACGTCTGTGACAGGATGCACAGACTCTGGGTTAAGGAGCACTATGATTTGAGGTTTACTGCCCCTAGAGCTGGGGTTGAAGCCTGGTCCCTTTTCTGCTCTGTGTGCCCTTAGACAAATGTCTTGCCTCTCTGAGCACTGATATTTCTCTTTTGATTGCAGGAATAAAACCCCTCTATTGTATCCCATAGGATTGTTGTGAAGATCCAAATAGAGGCATGAATGTAAAAATACCTTATAAATAGTAAAAGGGTCTCCATAAGGGAAAAAGTAAGAAGCACACCCCCACTCACTTTTTTCTGAGAAAAGGTACAAGTAGTGTCTTGACAATTAAAACAGGTCCAAAGTAGCGGCAATTTGAACATCCTGCTCTCTGGGATTTGTCCAGTTCAAAACGTAGGTAGCTGAGAGCTGTAAGGACCCAGCAATGCCCCAGCAACACTCTGACACCTCAGGTTCCACTGATCACTGATCACTCTGGATGAAGACAAGAATGAGAGGGGCCACATTTACTGAGTGCAAACTATGTATCAGTCCAGGGCTCAGGGCTTCTTAGGCATTATCCCAAAGAATCCTATCCAACCCCATCAGGTGGGCCTGTTATTATCCCCATTTTATGGATGAGGCTCAGAGAGGCAGCACAGCCTACAAGTGGCAGAGTTGGGACATACGCCCAGACAACATCTTTGTTTGTCTTTGAGAATTCTCTCTCGTGTTTTCACCGAGCTTGCCCTTGGCCAAAAACATCCCATAAAACCCAGAAAGGTGAGCCTTCAATTCCAAGCATCAATGGAAAGGATTTTAATAAGTTTGATCTCATTTTAAGTAATTAAACCACATTTTGAAACTCAAAGTTATTTTAAAATCTAGGAGTATATATATTCGCTTCCCATTGCAGCTGTAACAAATTGCCATAAACGTTAGGGCTTAAAACAACACAAATGTGCCCTCTTACAGTTCTGTAGGACAAAAGTCAAACATGGGACCTACTAGGGTAGCATCAGAGGCTGCAGAGGAGAGCCCGTTTCCTTGCTGATTTCTGCTCCTAGAGGCCGCTCTCCTTAGCTCACGGCAGTTTTCAAAGTGCACCACTCCAACTTCCGTTTCCACGGTCACATCTCCTCTCTCTGACAGTGACCCTCTTGCCACCCTCTTATAAGCTCCCTTGTGATTACATTCGACCCACCTGGGTAATCCAAGGTGCTCTTGCCATCTCAACATCCTGAATCACTTTTGCAAAGTCCTTTTTGCTGTGTTAGGTAACATGTTCATAGGTTCTGGGGAACGGGACGTGGCCATCTTTGGGGAGAAAGACATTATTTTGGCTATGACCGTGTGTATTAGGACAATAGACAGCAGTGAAAATGTGACAAATAATAAAATGATCTTTCCATTGTTAAATTCCAAAATCAGCATGTAATGATGAGAGCAGCACTCAGTAAACTTCCCCTGCAGAGGTGGTTCCCAGGTCAAGGTCTAGCACCAGGAGGGGTGTCCTACAAAGGATCACAGAGGGAGGGCAGTCTGGGGAGGCAGATTGTCATTTTCCCAGATCACCCAAATCTGTCCAGGGCTATGGGTGATTAGATGACCTGATGGGAACACCTAGGCTGGTTAACCACCAGAACCCAAGGTCATCATGCATCCCACCTCACCCAGCACCTCCCGATTATGACTTGAAAATGTAGCCATTAGGCCAGCATTGGCTAGCCACGTTTTCTCTTTGATATTCTGTGCACACGTTCAAACATGGATGGTGTCCTTTTCACCATATTGCATCATAATAATGGTATCATCAGGTCTTATGAATTAGCTGCAGTGACTCAGCACAGGCAGCATTGATGCACGCAGAGGCCTGGACAAAGCTGAACTGGGAACGTCATCAAGGAGTGCCACCTGGGGAGGTTTCTTGGGGCCCGCCAGTTGGCCCCACCCTGGTGATGCCAGAGTCTGCCTTTCAGACACAGGTACTCAATTCCCAGTTACTTAGAGCAGAACAGTGGCAGTAAGGATTACGTCTAACTTTCGTAAACATGCGATTCAGAGAGTGATTCACCATGTTTATTACTATTTCCACCCCAACTTCAACTGCCATGTTCAATACGAAAATGATATAAAATAAAGCTTGCTGGAAAAAAAGTCACACACACAAAATAAAATATTCAAGAGGCAGGGTGCTGTGGCAGCAGGATTTGAATGCCAGCTCTGCCTCTAACTCCCTGTGTGATCCGGACAAGCCCCTTCCCATCTCTGAGCCTCAGTTCCCTCATCTGTAAAATAAGGGACATGGTTTCCATCTTCCGTGATCAACATTAGAACCACCTGAGAACTTGTGAAGACTGTCAGTGTTCAAGTCGATCCAGGATGGATAACACAATCTCTGAGTGATGGCCAAGGTCCCTTTCATAGTTATTCCATCATTCCATGAAATGTCTGGAATTTTTTAAATGAAAATCTGAATTCAGATTTGTTGGAGGCATCCACCCTCCTTACTGAATAGCAAATGTTTTGTTGTTAATCCTCACTCGAGGCTATTTTTTCCATTTTTTTTTTTGAGACAGTGGAAGGAAATGAGTGAGGGGGAGAGAGAGAGAAACATCAATGTGAGAGAGACACATCAATTGGTTGCCTCCCATATACACCCCGGCTGAAGCGGGGATCGAACCTGCAATACAGGTATGTGTTCTTGACTGGGAAAATTGAGTGTCTATTACCTACAAAACACTAAACTAGATCCCTTAAGGATTTCTGCCCTTAAGATCTTACTGTGTGTCAGCTAGGTGGCCAAATCATTGTATATAAAAGGGATGGATACAGTTCCTTTTAACATTTATAGTACCCATGTATTAAATGGGTAATTCCTTTAACTTCTACTGAGCTTCTTTTTCCAGAAATTTGGAGCTTGGTAAGGTATGTATGCTTTCTTGCACTTCTCAAAAAGGAGGTGGGGAGAAAGATATCCTGATACACAAAACTCTTAGCAGCCAAAGCAGCCTCCTACATCTCTCTCTACCTGCTGGTCTTGACTTAAGCCCACTTACCTCCTGGGTGCTGAAATTTAAACTGGCCCAGCTGCGCTGGGGCACAGGTTTCACTTTGATATTCATTGAGTGCTTACTATGTGCCAGGCACTATTCCAAGAGTGTTATGGATGTTAGGTCATTTAATCTGCAAATGATCCTATGAGATAAGCACTGTTTATTTCCCCATATCACAGATGAGCACAGTGAGACAGAAAGTTCATGCCACTTGGCCAAGGTCACATGGCTGGTAGGTGGAGACTGGAATTCAAACTCAGAGACTGGTTCTAGAACTCATGCTCCTGATCGTTAATGAATGGATCCCATGCCCTCCATGAAATAGTGACAAAAATAATGCTTATCATGAAATGAATAACAACATGGAAAATGTTTATGTCAAAATATTAAGATAAACTCTTATGTAAGTATTGTGGATAAAGACTATGTAAAGTCAAATCAAAACACAAATTACTGAAGAGAAACAATAACCAGTAGAAAAGACAAAACAAAAGTTAACAAGAGAGAGAGAGAGAAAGAGAGAGAGAGAGAGAGAGAGAGAGAGAGAGAGAGAGAGAGAGAGAGAGAGAGAGAGGGAGAGGGAGAGACTGGGAAGGAAAATAGCATAGCAAAATGTTAAGAATACTTGGGGGTGGGATTATAAATTAATTTTAAATTTTTCCTATTTTTGGTATTTTCTTCCATAATGATTAAACTTTCTTATCATCTCACCCCCAGTGGCCTATTAAGTATCTTAATATTTTTGTAAGAAAACATTAGGGCTAAGCTCCAGTATTGCAAAAAGTAGTTTGGGTTTCAAAAATTGGCAGAAGAGTAATCTGACATTGAAGAGGTATTTTCTCATGGGTCTAAAAGTATATCTGTAATGATTAGATTCTTTTTAAACTAGCATTTTGAACTAAGAGTGCCAGGCACTGTTCTAAGAACTGTATCTATATTTTTGTATGTACTGGGTCGGAATTATTATTAAGCCCCGTTTCATAGTGATAATGGAGTGACTTGCCAGAATCTGCAAAGCTGGGAACCGATGCAGACAGTCTCTCTCCAAAAGCTGTGCTGTAATGTAGCACAAGCTTCTCACCACAGCTCGTTAGCTCAGCTTGGAGGTGCTGCCTGTTTCTCCTTTCTCATTTCCTCCCACTGCAGTTTGTAGAGCGAACATGCCCGGTTTAGGCTAACTTTACAACTACATAGATTTTAAAAAATATATCTATTTTATTGATTTTTTTTTTAACAGAGAGGAAGGGAGAGGGATAGAGAGCTAGAAACATCAACCAGCTGAGCTACCTTCTGCACACCCCTCACCAGGGATGTGCCCACAACCAAGATACATGCCCTGGACCAGAATTGAACCCGGGACCTTTCAGTCCACAGACCGACGCTCTATCCACTGAGCCAAACCGGTTTTGGCTATAGCTAAGTAGATTTTGATGACTTTCCTGGGATCTAACTTGCCTTCAGGTTATTGTTTGTAGGGGAGGGGAAAAAAAGCTTTGGATTTGTCCCATCTTGAGCTTGCAAAAAAACAAGGCCCATATCCCATCTGAAGGGCATTTAAACAAAAAGGTCATTTATACAAAAAGTCTCTTCCCAGGCTGGATGCTGTCTTCTTAGGGATGACCAGAACTGATGCTGCACTTCTGGCAACTTCCATATGAATCGAGTCCTCATGCTCCACCCTCACATACACCTGGTCCCTGTCCCTTCACATTGGGCTGGCCAAAGATACATTTGTTTGGACCACACGTGGAAAGAGTAGCCATTCCTAGACCCCTTCTGCCCTCTCAAAGGGTTTGTTGTGCTGAGTCAGTGCTATCTGTGAGTTCTTTCCGTGGGTCAAGTTCACCCCCACCATCTGCATTAGATCTGCCTAAAATAACATCATTGAGATATCAAGCATTCTTAGCCCGTGTTATGGCATCATCCAAGAATGAAAAAGCCACATTAGATCATCGGCTTGGGCCTGGCACTTTATTTTGGATCTCTATGCTTATTCTAAAAAGGGCCATTTAACTTCCATCTTGGGAATGTCTCCCTCCATATCCTGTACTAAGGAGAAGAGAGACATTCTCTTAGTCTCAGAGGTCTAGAACCCTCCTGACCCAGCTCAGGAAACAGGGAGCATAGCAGAGCTGCCTGTCTGATTGGCAAGCACTGTGAGCAATCTGCTGAGCTCCATCACCATCCTGGAGGCCTGTGCCTCTCATGGGATGTTCCTGTGGGTCAATACTTGGCATGCTTACGGAGGGAAGAAGTGGGTCCTTAGGATGTGAGAGGAGAGGAGTCACCCATGTCCCCTGTGAAAGATGTTATCAGCATCCCGCACATGGACTGAGCCTCCTGGTACTCGGGCAGGGAGTTGACTCCATATAAAAGGCAGATGCTTCTGACAGCACCTCAGTCCATGTGGCTCCTGAGTGACTTGCTCTAGTCCCTGAGCAGGTAAAACGCAGCTCAGGGACCAGGAGAGACTCCTGATGCTGGTGTTGTGGGCAGAGAGAAGCCTGAGTAGAGGACAGTATTGAAGAAACATAAGGAGAAAGGGAGACTTACTAGTAGAAGGGGGTTCTACCGGAAGGGGAAGGTGCGAGGTAGGGGAAAGGAAAGGATGATGGGTGTTTTTTTTTTTGTTTTTTTTTTGAAGTTGCAAGGGATTCCTTTGAATTTATGGAGTTCCTGGGTTGAAATTTTCTACATATTTCTTGTCATTGATTTTGGGAGATAGGGTTTTAAAAATCTGATCAGTATAAAGATTAAATAATGTGAACTCAAAGTTCAATGTTAAATGTCAGGGAGTTACCTTGAGCTAGCTGAACTTAAAATTTCTGTATTGTCTTTTAGCTTCTGCTGAGATGTCCTGTCAACAAAGTCAGCAGCAGTGCCAGCCCCTTCCCCAGTGTCCCCCCAAATGCCCACCCAAGTGTCCCCCCAAGTGTCCAGCCCCCTGCCCACCTCCAGTCTCCTCCTGCTGTGGCCCCAGCTCTGGGGGCTGCTGTAGCTCTGGGGGTGGGGACTGCTGTAGCTCTGGGGTTGGCTGTTGTTGTGGCTTTGGGGGTGGCAGTTGCTGCCTGAGCCACCCCAAACCCCACCGAACTTTCCGACGCCGAACTATTCGACGCCGATACCTCCACCCTGACTGCTGTGACAGTGGCCACCATTCTGGAGGCTCCAGCTGCTGCCACAGCCCTGGGGGCTCTGGCTGCTGCTCTGGGGGCTCCGGCTGCTGCTCTGGGGGCTCCGGCTGCTCTTCTGGGGGCTCCGGCTGCTGTTGACCCATGCCATGAGTAGCACGGAGGAGCAGCATTGGAGGAGCCAAAGTGCCCACGACTGCCCAGTCTGAGACTTCTCTTGTCCCTGTTCCCCATGCAAGGGCTTCTGAAATGCTTTGCGTTCCCCTCTCCTCCTGCCCATGTTCATCCCACTGTGAGGTCTAGAGGTCTAACCTTGGATATTCACTGGTTTGATCCTCCTCTCGGACGAAGTTCAGCTATGAAGCTGTTTTTTTTTTCGTTTTTTTTTTCTGTGTGTGTGTGTGTGTGTGTGTGTGTGTGTGAGTTTTTGTAACAATAAATCTCTTTATTCTTGATGTCACTGCCTTTTTATTCCTGATGTCACCGATTGTTTTATTCGCCTGCCCCAAGCCCCAACCCCTGCATTGGGCCATCTCCCCTTCCCTTCTTCTAAGTGCAAGCGAACCCTTTAAAAACCGACTTTGGCACTGAAGCTACCTTGATCTCTGGGCAACACCATTCCCCTTCATGCTCTGAGTGAGGAAACTTGAAGCCTGAAGTCATGTCTGAGAGCATGATCCTGACCCCAGCCTGGCACGGGGAGAGCCGGGAACAGGCTTTCAGAGAGGAGGGAGGTCATGGGGAGAGGACTTGCTCTGGGAAGTTCTCCTTCAAGTATCTCTTAGTGGTGGGGAATCAGATCCCCTAAAGTACTCATTTTTGGCTTCAATGAATGGACACCTTTACTTTTCCGTTAAAAATCCCCAGTGCTCCCATCAGTTGACTGGAGAGGAGACTGGAAGGGGACTCATTTCTGGGGGTTGTGCATTTAGGAGGCAGGGATGAAATGTCTGAGCCCATTTTTCCTGAATCCTGAAAGCCTTAGCTTGGGTCAGAGAAGAGAACCAAGAAGGACACCCTCCTCCACGTGGTTTGGGTGGGGGTGGGTGGGGGATTAGGGAGGTGAAGCAGGAAGGCTTTGGTGACTGTATTGAGTTTTCTATTTCCTTTAAGAATAGGCTGATTCCTCCAGGAGATACATAGAATGTGTGTGATAGAAATGATCATTTTGGATAAAAGTCAACGGTAATCGGCAAAGTAAGTTAGAGTATGAGGTCATAGCAAGTCCATGAATGAGCATGCATTTGCCCAGAGGAGACCCTGTCTCTGTTTTGGTGCTTCATTACTTCCTTCTCTGTTCTAATACTGACCTCACCTGTTGGAATGTCTCACCTGGACTCACCAGCAGGTGACCCTAGGTACATGCATCCTGTTAATCAGGCTCTAAAGCCACGTTCAATGAAACTGGTATCATTCATGACTTACCTTTCCTCATGCCCTTCCCAGTTCACTCACCCCCAAACCTATGCCTCACCATCAACTCTTGGGATTTTAGCCTTAGGTTCCTTTTATCTCACATTCATGGTAGTGGGCAGCTGCCTTGATTAAGAAGCAGTTTTGAAACCAATTGACCTCTAAAGTCTCTCCTAATTCTTCAAAATGAGTTATTCTAAAACACCATGGATAATTTGGACCTTGGGAAAGATTGGTGGCTTCCTTTCTGGTGTTTTCCCTTCCTTCTTCCCTTCCGGTGCTCCTTCCCTTTTTCCTTTTTCCCTTTCCTCCCCTTCCCATTGGGCAGTGGCCCCAGGGAGCACTCATCTCCAAAGGGAGTTGCGGGATGGGGTAAGGAGCAGAGGGTCCCGCAGGCTGACTTGGCATGCAACTGGACCAGTATCCTGCACATATTTTTCTCTTAGGCTCACCGGGGCTGATGGGGATATGCTAACATGACTATATTCACAGCTTTTCTGGTCTTCATGGTTCCATTACTACCGAGTCTTTCTTCCTGTCCTAGTAACAGAGAGAAATCGCCACTGGGTTTCCCATAGGTACATCCCCGCCATTGCCTTTACCCAATCCAATCTAGAAGCAAGTGGAAGCATCTGAAGAGCCCAGGAGACCTTTTGCATAGCTTGTAGTCCGACTCGAGGAGCCAAGGACCAAGAACAAGAGCGAAGCAAACAAATAACAAGTGAATGCACTGCCAAGAAGGTGACTCCAGAGGGATGATGTGTGAGCAGGGGAAGAACGTGTCTGTGTGTCCACATCGTAGAAAAGGACAAAGAGACTAGGTCCCAAGAAAGGGCTCCAGACCTCTCCTCCCTTGAGCCCCCAGCTTTGCCTTCACCCACACAGCCCTCCCAGCTATGAACAGTGCCCTGTTTGGAAAGGAAACATGCCACAGCATCCTGGCACTTCTAGGTGGTGACTTGAACAGCCACGTGCACCACCTACAAGTGTTACCTGAGTGACAAATGTCTCTGGGATGTGAGTGTCAGCTGAGCACGTCTATTGGGAAATGGGCCCCTCCCAAGAGCTGGTGCTATTAGATCTTATATAAGGTTCTCTGGCTGGATTCTGCTCAGTCCACAGCCTGTTGGAGAACTGAGTGTCTTCCAGTGGAGTGAGGGTCTGGTAAGTCTTCAAACGTGGCCTGGGGAGAAGGGTGGGAAAATGGGAGTAGGAACACAGCCAGCAGGTGGAGGCAGGAGGAGAGGCCTGAAAAGTGCCTTAAGCTTCAAGTGAGGCAGCCTCTCGTGGTGCCAAAGCAGACCCGGAGGCCAGACTGGGTGTGTGTGTGGGGCAGTTGCAAGGTTCCACGGCGAGACTTCAGCAGAGATGTGACTAGATGTGACTAGAGCCCCGGACTTTGGGCCCCTGGACTGGGATGCATTTTCCAACTCAGCCTCGCTCTCCTCTTCCTGTGGTTTTGGGGAAGGAGGGGTGCAGGCAGGAAAGCATGACCAGGACATGCCTCTGGCCTCTGTGGATTCTGTAGCCCCGCATGAGGGATGCAGGTGTGATGTGGGCATGTTCTAACTGACTTACGTGGTATTTACACAAGGCCGATGACCACAGGAACATCACTTGAAGGTCTCTGGCCACAGTGAGATGGGGGAGGGGAGGAGAGCCAGGAGAAGTGAGATGGGGAGGGGAGAGGGAGGAGAGCCAGGAGAGGATTTTGGGTTGGGGCGTACGGATAAATTGCCTCGATATCCTCTTCTTTGTCCGCTTTGGGGAACCCTGGGTGCTCCTTATCTGGTCCCAGGAAATGGAAACCCATCCACAGACTGTTTCTTGCTCTATGCACTTGAACTCGCGGGAGACGCCTGCATGGGGTTTGAGTCTTTGCCCCGCAAGCCAGGTTGGCTTTATCCCAAAGCCAAATCTCAGACGCCCCAAGTCCCACCGCTGGAAAAAAAAAAAAAGTCTGCTCGCGTGTGACACAGCCTGCTTTTCTTGCAGGTTCACGGTCACAGCTTCGCGATGTCCTCCCAGCAGAGCGCCAAAGGCTTCTCCAAAGGGTCTTCCCAGGGCTCCGGCTCGGGCCCGGCCCCGTGCCCCGCCCCGGTGCCCTCCCGGGCCTCCTCCTCCTGCTGCGGTGGCTGCGGCAGCTCCGGATGCTGCAGCTCCGGCTCGGGATGCTGCGGCTCCGGCTCCGGATGCTGCGGTTCCGGCTCCGGATGCTGCGGCCTGGGCTCCGGCTCCGGCTGCTGCGGCTCGAGCTCTTCCAGCTGCTGCTGCTTCCCCCTGCGGCGCCGGCGGCAGCGCGGGAGCGGGTGCGGGTGCTGCGGGGGCAGCCGGAGGTCTCAGTGCTCCAGCAACACCCAGAGCCCTGGCTGCTGCGGAGGCTGCTGAGGCCCCGGAGGCCCCAGAGCAGCCTCTCCAGAGCCACCTGCCAATCAGAGAGCGGCCCGCCGCCTGGGCAGCCACCCCGCCTCCGCCTCCTCTCGCTCTGCTGGAATTCGGGTCTGGGGCTCCCCTTCGTCCCAGGCCCCCATTAAGCTCTCTGCACCTGGATGTCCAGGAACCCACCCTGTTCTCGGGCCCACAAAACTTCCCGAATGCGTGATTTTCCTGCCTGGGACCCTGAGAGCCACGGTGGACTCTACTGCCTGCATGGACACTGCACTCTGCTGTCTGCATAGGCTAGCACACAGTGGGTGCTCAATAAATGCCTACTGATTTGATTGTCTTAAAGACAGGTCATAATAAAGCTACCTCCTGAGAACCCACACATTCCTATTTGTTCTTTCGTTTGGGTATTTACTGTGTTCTGTTACACCGTCCACGACCTCTCAGCCCTGGCGTGGCCTATTTGTAAAAGGCAGGGACACTGAAATTCCTACCTGAACAAGAGCGGATCGCTGGCACTTCACAATGAGAGCAGAAATTGCATATGGAGCCAGGCAGCGTCCTAAGAACTCAGTGGGACACGCATCCTCTCATTCAACTCTCACAGTAACTCGGAGAGGTAGGTGCTTGTAGTTCCATTTTATGGAAGAGAAACTGAGTTCAGGTAACTGGCTCCGAGTCCTCCAGGTGGTGCGTGGAATCCTGGCTGCCTGATTGCAGGTTTATGCCCCTAGCGGCTCTGCTTGGTCCTCGGTAAACCCCTCCCAGACGCATGCCCACCCTCCGGTCCCCTGGGCCAGGCAGCTAGCTGTGAGGCAAAGGTTTGGATCTGCAGCTCTTGGCTTTGGAACCAGGTTAGCGGAGAGTTTTGTTTGTTTTGGCCACAAAGGATCATGGACCCTCTGCTGTGCATGCTGGGTAAGGAGACTCCCAAGCTGAGCCTTCCAGGAGACTGCAGGCTCCCTCCCCAGGTCTCATCCCTGCTGTGGAGGCTGATCAGGAGCCTGGGGCTTCCAGGACTCTGTGGGGTCTGACGTGCCACACTCAGAAACATGGGGGTGTCATTCTCTAAAAAAAATGATTGTGATGCTAGTGGTATGTGTGTGTGTGTGTGTGTGTGTGTGTGTGTGTCATCCTGAGTGGGTCAGAAACATCAGGAGAGAGGAAACATGGAAAATGAGCTCCTCTGCATCCATGTGTGCTGGTTCAAGAGAGAAGGGACAATAATAACTGTGACAATAATAGTAACAACAGCTTAGAGCACAACTCACTTTGTTCCAGGCACAAGGCTAAGCACGTGACATATATTGTCTCGTTTAGTCCTCACGATAACCTTAAATATAGACACCGATTCCCTTATGTTTTATATGGGAGGAAACCGGGGTTCCGGGAGTGTCAGAGCGTCGGCCCAAGGAGCAGCGCTAGGGTAAGTGTAAGGCCCCCCCGATGGCGATTGAGGGAGATGAGATTCCAGCTGGGGTCTGACTGATTCCAACGCCCATGGTCAGACTCAAAGTGTCTACACGCAGGCCTCAGCAGGCACACCCAGGCTCTTAGGAAATGGGAGCTTGGCTTCTTTGGCTACTGATACATCAGTGACCCAGTGACTGGGAGGCTCTGTCATGGCATCCACCCAACCTAAGGTATGTGCACAGAGGTGAGGTCAGCCACGCTCCATTGATTCACCCGGGATGGTTAGAGTTGAAGCCAAATGACCCCTGTCAGGGAGGCTCCGAAGGGAAGTCCTGCTCTGGGTGGGAGGGGCCCTTCTGCCCATCTCTGAGGTTCTCTGATTCCCAGTGGGAGGTGATTTGTGGAAGCTGTTTGTAAACAGATGATATCACCCGTGGGTCTGCCTCTCCCACAGGTGACATGTGTTGAAACAACAGGCCCTGGGACGTGGCGGCGCGTGAGGCGGGAAGGAAGCACTGCCTGACTCACGGCACATTGAAAAGCCGGCTGAGGGTTGAGGATGACCTGTAAGCAGGAAGCTGAGGCCTGAGTTTTGGGAAAGACGAGAGACACGGGAATCTGAATGGAAGTACACACCCTTGTCTGAGAGGCACGTTGATTTTGATCACGTGGCTGCCCCTGGATGGCGGTACCGCCAGGCGCTCCTACCCCTGACCTCCAGCAGGCCACCACAGGGAGGCTTTGATGAGAGAGATTTGGGCATTCCTAGAAAACTATGTTGGATGGTTTAGATCTGCTTGTGGTTCTACAGCTTTCCTCATTTCCAGCAGCAGTAGGTGTGCTGTATGCATGGCACAGGGTTTCCTCCGAGGTGGGAGCAGTCACCCCTCAGAGCGCTGGAGCTCAGGGGAATTAGGCAACGTAAAGTCCTATTCAGAGGTGCTCACCCAGTACACTGTGGCAGGCAGGATCATTTTTATCAGGTGTCTGTTACCGTTGGATAGCAAGATGCTATTTTTAATAAGACAGTGACAGTAATCTTGAATGTATTTTATTCATGATTGCTCCAGTTTCAGCTTAAATTACTAGTATGTTATATGGTAATAGTAACAACTGATATATATATATATATATATATATATATATATATATATATATATATATATATAACTTAGCAGCTAATACAGTGTTTTCACAGATCTCTATTACAATTCTGCAAGACAAGTATTATCTTTTCATATAAGAGATTGAGAGAGGCTCTGAGAGTTTAAGTGAGCCACCTGAGGTTGTCCAGGCAACAAGTGACAGTCTCCGATTGGACAAGGCTTTCTAATGTCTTCCAAGAGAGACAAGAACCTGCTCTTCATAATCTAGACACCGTGATAATCGAATAATGTCATCAGATTAATTATTTAGGGATAATGCTGTGCTCGTCATTACATCCCTAGCACCTAAAATGGTGCCAGGTACACATTAGAGGTCAACAAATAAATGAATATTTGTTAAAGCATCACATGTAAAGCATTGTGCTAACCAATTCGAGAGGGTGCACAAAATTGGTTCTTGACCTCAAGGAGTTTATAGTCTGATTTGAAAAACATGGCAAATGATATACAAGGTATGAATGATATCACATGTAAGAAATAAAGTCACACACAAATACATACAACACCTACATTCCCCCACATTAAAAAAAAATAAGAAACCTGAGATTTAGAGCTTGTCAGGTCCCAAGTTTTCACAACTTGTGATTGGCAGAACAGGGTGTGTCTGATTCTAAAAACCACTGTTCTGAACACTGGGCTGTAATATGTATTTTTGGGAAGAAGGGGAGAAGTTTCAAGCTTAGGGATGAGGGATGAGGAATGAGGAATGAAGAAGGATACCCAAGGGGGATGCGAAGGTTTAGAAAGGCCATTCTCCCAGAGGGAGAGATAAGGGCAGATTATGGATGGTTTTGAGAGCCAAACCAATGAGTTGAAATTGCATTACGTTTGTGGAGTGTGATGGTAGGAATACAAGTACTTTAGATAGAAGTTTTGAAAGAAGTACTTTAGAAAGATAGAAGTTGGTCTGTGTAACACTTACAGTACTCTCTTAGAGGACCCTAAGTTTAATTAGGAAGCAATGAGTAGAGGAAGAAGTGAATGGAAAGAATACACAATGAAAAAGCACAATGGTCCAGGCTTGAAATGGGAATTTGAACTCAGTACATGGCAGTGACTAAGGAAAGGAAATGACAGACATGAAAAGCATTTATTCAGAAGGAAGAATAGACAGAACTGGAAGAATAGACAGACATTGGGACTGAGGAAAAGGAAGCAGTTGGGTGTTTCTGAGATTTTGTGCGTGGTGACGGGGAAATGAAGATACCTTTGACAAAACAGATGTCACGAGAAAAAACTGGAGAGGAAGAGGGCAAGTTCAGCTCAAGGCACATGGAATTTGAGGTACTGGCAAGACATGACCATGAGACAGAACATGGGGCAGGCAGACCCTTGAAAATTCAGATAAACATATAGCAATAAGCCATGTAGACATGAGAGTCAAATCCTTAGGAATGGGTATGGTCCCACCTCGTCTGTGAAAGTGATTGAGACACTTGGTTTGTCTTTGCTCATTGCAGTAACCTTGTGGTGAAAAACAGAGACTGGAACATCAAAGGCACTTAATAAATATATAAATGAATGAATGAATGAACGAATGAGTTAATGGGCATAACAGAAAGTCAAGAATTAAGCTGAAGAAGAAATCGGGCAGTTAGGAGGAAGTTGAGTTCCAGGTGAAGAGGGCAAAGATGATGAAGTCGGAGAAACTACCCAATGATTTGGACTAGATAAGGCTATTTTGGGGCCTTAGGTTCTAGAAATTCAGGCGGAAGAGAACCAGGATTGTGCAGAATTGCGGAAGCTAAAGGATATCACACAAATCACATTAGTCACACAGTTTCTCCCCTCCCCTTACATGATCCACCTTGGTTTCTTTAAAGCATCAAACAGTTATAGTAGGAGATTGCATCTGGCAGGATAGCAGTTTCATTTTAACCAGGTGGAACAGGTTGGACAGGAAAACTGGCATTCATGGTTAATAAGGACAACATCCTCTTTTCTTTGGATGACACTGCAGCAGCTCAGAGTGAGCTGGCTCTGCTAAATCTGGGATATGCCAGCTTGCCTCAGAACGTGTCCAATCTAGAAAAGCAAGTGTCCCCTCTTCTCTTGTAGACATTGCATCAGGGCAAGAACTATGGCTCCTAACCTAGCTCATTGAATGCTCTATCTCGTTCTTTAAAAAATGTATTTTTATTGATTTCAAAGAGGAAGGGAGAGGAAGAGAAAGATAGAAACATCAGTGGTGAGAAGGAATCATTGTTTGGCTGCCTCCTGCATGCCACCTACTGGGGACCGAGCCCACAACCAGGGCGTGTGCCTTTGATCAGAATCGAACCCGGGACCCTTGAGTCTACAGGCTGACGCTCTATACACTGAGCCAAAAGAGCTAGGGGTCTATGTCATTCTTAAGGAGGTACTCTGTTCATTTATAACTGCAATCTTTCATTCACTAAGACTTATTGATCAGTTCTGTATGAAACAAGCAAGTAACTCTTCCCCAGTAGTCTCGAGGAGAATAAGTAAAATGTCATAATATGGTGTAATTTGATAAATGCTTGAAGTCAGCACAGGCATGAAGCCAGCTCCACAGAGAGGGGACCACTCATCCAGCTGAGGCAAAGGGTGTTGTTTGAATGTAGTCCTTAAGAATCCCTGGGAGTTGGCCAGGCTGGGAAGATAGCAAAAAAATATTTAAGTTAAAGCCAACAGCCTTAACTGCAAAGGTCAGAGAGGTGAGTCCGTGTTTTGTGGCAAACAATTTTGCGTGTCTGGTGCTCAAGGAAGCTGCGGCAGGTGAGATTATACAGCTGGCCAGGGCATAGATAAGGCAGGACCTTGTGCAACTACCCACAGCTCCTAGAACTTTATCCTGGGGGCATGGTGAGCTTGTTAGGTCTCGCTCCCATGTTTTCAACCAGACTAAAGCTACCTTAGCTTAAACACAGGGGCGTTAACTTAATCTCCAGTTACTATGCGCACCTGTCTTCTTAATCTCATCCCTAAATTTCAAAGAGTGCCACTCATTGTTTTATCTTTTACTTAAATCTTCCTAATCCCTCTGGTTTTGTCCCACTAACCATTATGCCTGATAATCTTTTTTTTTTTTAATATTTATTTTATTGATTTCAGATAGGAAGGGAGAGGGAGAGAGAGAAAAACATCAATGATGAGAGTGAATCATTGATTGGCTGACTCCTGCATGCACCCCTCCTCCCCACACTAGGGATCCAGCCCACAACCCAGGCATGTGCCCTTGACCAGAATTGAACCTGGGATGGGACCCTTCAGTCCACAGGCCAATGCTCTATCCACTGAGCAGAACTGGCCAGGGCCTGCCTGATGATCTTAGTCCAGTTGCCAAGTCTTCTCTTGGGCACTGCATCCAATGGTCTCTCTTCATTCCCAGGATCCTAGCTGTCAGGCAGCATTGCCCACTGTTGGTCAGCTTCTGCCCCTGCCTTTGTGATACCACACCCCCCTCAGTGTGTTCTGATTCTTTGGACTTTTTCTTTTATATATTTTTTTCTCTGCTATTCTCTTTCCTAGCTACACTTCTAAATCTGTACATAACTTAGGTTCAACCATAGCTGTCTGACTTGCTATTTCTAGAGAAATCACCTTCATTTACTCATTCTTTATACTTTTATTGAGGGCCAGCTAGCTTTTGAATCTGAAAATTCTTGGTAGTCTAATCCTAGCTTTTATAGAATATATTGACTTTGAAGATGAACTCATAATTTAAAATTACAAAACACACAAAAAGACAATACAACATAAATTCATCTTCAGTGGAACTTATTGTGGGTATCATTTAAAAAAAATACATTTTATTGATTTTCTTATAGAGAGGAAGGGAGAGGGATAGAGAGCTTGAAACATTAATGAAAGAGAAACATCAATCAGTTGCCTCCTCCACACCTTCTCCTGGGGATGTGCCCACAACCAAGGTACATGCCCTTGACCGGAATCGAACCTGGGACCCTTGAGTCCATAGGCTGACTCTCTATCCACTGAGCCAAACCAGTTAGGGCATGGGTATCTTATGTAGCTTATGCTGAAGACAAGTCCCTCTAGATTAATTCTGTTTGTTTTTTGTCTAATACCCCAGGTCACCTACCTGGGAACCATTTATATTTTAATAACTCGGCTTGGGACTTGCAGACCACATGTATGGTATACTCTGGATGAACAGAAGGCCGATGTGAGGCACAGAGCTTTGGTTATTCATTTTAAAGGTTTTTCTCCCTAGGAGGCAGACAAGCTTCCTTACGTCCTATGGTAACTTTCCTATCCCCCCTTTTCACTAAAGATGTCTCCTTTGTTGTGTCCAGTGTTGTCTCTTTCTCTTGAGGACACTTGATCTCAAATCTCAAACCCCGAAGGGACTGTCCCTGCCATCAGGCAGCTGCCATAGCCACTCACGGGCTTCCTGCTCTGGTGTTGGTCTTCAAGTCTTCCTTCAATGATGGAACTTGGGAATTTTTCTTGCTTGCTTGCAAGCATAGGTATGCATCAAATAGGATATTTATTATATTTTATCTAACACTTGGGATGTTTATAGCATAAAGATTTTAAAGTTATCTACTAAGCTATATGGCCAGGACCAGTAGTTGGTTGTTTGAAATTTCCTGTCTGTCTCAGAGGTGCTGAGGGAAATAATTTTTGCTCTATCTGGGGCCACGTCTGCCCTGGCAACTAGTGTGGGAGGAGCAGTGGTACTTGATTCAAAAGAACCTCAAAGGGAAGCCAAACCCAGGGACCAATGGTTGGTTCTCATTCCATTGTTAAGCCAGGCAGATTTCTTGTGAACAGGGGCTAGATGCTAAGACTCTTGAGGACAGTGGTTGTGCCCTATAAGTCTTGGTGTTTCCCTGTCCACTCAGCACTATGACTTGAATATAGGAGTTGTTCAAAAACAATTGTTGATCGATTGTTGACAGCACAAACGCTATAATTTAATCCTTGCTTTGTACTTGTACTCATCAGAAATTATATCAAGGTGTGGTGCATTCTTAGTCCAAAGCAGCAAATTAATCCTACACTCCACCCAGTTCAGAAACGTATAAAACAATGCCTGGGCTCATTTCTGACATTATATCCATTCCTCATTGAATTCATAATTAATAATAAAGTAGAAATGATGTATGTACTACCTGTTTAGATAAGTATATGTATTAGGGTAAATAGTCCAAAATTCACAAGATCTCTGACATTTGAAAGGATTGTTAGGGAGTGTGTAGTAGGATTCCGTATTCAATGCAGGACAAAGTCCCTTCTACAATAACTTGCCTTACAGGATTGTTTATTTCATTTTGGAAATTTTAATTTATTAAAAAATCTTTGTATTAATTTTTTAATGTTTATGTAACTTTTTAAAATCATTGAATAATTGTGTTCACTGTAGAAATATATAAATATAAATAAACAAAGATAAAGCAACTCATAATTCTACCATCAACCACACTCATTTTTCCACCTGGTTGTGTATTCCTCCAGATCTTTCTCTATGCAAACTTTCTTTTCTTTTAACAAACACAAATTCAGGTTACAAATGCTATTTTTTATCTGAACTTTTCACCCAATGATACAGCATGTTTTCCTGACAATAAACACTCATTCACGGAATATTTTTTAATGCCAGAATAGTTTTCCATTTTATGAATAGTTCAATGTTTATTTAACCAACTCCTTATTGCTGGGCATTGTCTTGCTTTGATTTGTTACTATAATTAAATATGCTGTAATGTACTTCATTTATTCATTCAACAAATATGTACCAGGCACCTTAACTCTGCCTAGCACTACACACGAGGTGCTGAGAGTTCAGAATGGGGGTAAAGTTCTTGCCCTCACGTTAA
Organism: Pipistrellus hanaki; assembly: GCF_964339955.1. Taxonomy (NCBI): domain Eukaryota; kingdom Metazoa; phylum Chordata; class Mammalia; order Chiroptera; family Vespertilionidae; genus Pipistrellus; species Pipistrellus hanaki. Next base: position 8,172,571 of record NC_140520.1, read on the forward strand.
CCTCTGGAGCGGGAGAGGGAGATCAAAATAAACAAACAGACCACAAATAAGATATTCACAAATAGCGTTAATCACTATGAAGACAATAAAACAAGGTAATGAGATGGAAAGTGATAGGGTCGAGTCTGTAAGGTAGGCAGGGAAGATGTACGTGCCACATAGCATACGGTGAACCTTAGATGAACCTATAGGGGCGGAATTGCTACATTTTGTAGTAAGCTCTCCTCCCTCCAGGGTGAAGAGGGTTCTTCTACTCTTTGGCCCTAATTTAAAATCTGCACAAACAGAGATAGAATAGGGTAGTCAGCCTCAATGACCCAACATTCAGATAAAACAAAACAAAAAATTGTGTTGATATTATTTCATTTCCTGCCTCCCCCTGCATCCCAAGTCAACATACACACACACACAACACATTTTTTTTCCTGGACTATTTTTAAAGCAAAGCCCACACTTCACATTTCCCCCCAACCCACACATGCTGGAGTATTTATCTTGAATACATGAGCATTTCTCTCTCTCTCTCTCTCTCTCTCTCTCTCTCTCTCTCTCTCTCTCTCTCTCTCTCTCTCTCTCTCTCTCTCTTTTTACATGACTTCCATGTCATTACTGTTCCTAACAATTAACACTATTTCTTTAAATCATATGGCACCTCACTCATGGTCCCATTTCCACAAATGTCTAAAAAATGTGGCTTTAGCATTGGTCTTTTAAATCATGATGCAAACACGGACAGCACATCTAATTGCTATGTCTCTTAAATGTCTTCTAATATGTAGCAGTCGCCCTCCTCTTCCACATCATTTACTTTCCTTAACTTTATTTTTTATTGTTTACACTATTCTAGATGTCCCCACCCTCCCCACCTTTGCCCACCTCCACCCAGGCCATGCCCACCCGCCCTCTGGCCCTCACTCCACTGTTGTATGTGTCTATGGGTTTTGCATATGTTCTTTGGCTAACACCTTCACCTTCTCTGACCCAGTCCCACCTTTCCCCCCACCCCTCTGATAGCTGTCAGACTGTTCCATGTACCCATGCCTCTGTTTCTATAAAACGTCTGCATAACAAAAGAAACCATCAACGAAATAAAAAGAAAACCCACTGTCTGGGAGAACATGTTTGCCAATGAGACATTCAACTCAAAGCCAGGAAGACAAACAACCCAATTAAAATAGGCAAAGGACCTGAATAGATACTTCTCCAAAGAGGATATACAAATGGCCAATAGACATAGGAAAGAATGCTCAACTTCACCAATCATCAGAGAGATGCAAATTAAAACCACAATGAGGGATCGTCTCCTCACACCTGCCAGAATGGTTATCATCAATAAATCAACAAACAACAAGTGCTGGTGAGGATGTGCAAAAAGGAACCCTCGTGCACTGCTGGTGGGAATGCAGATTGTGGAAAACAGTATGGAGTTTCCTCAAAAAATTAAAAACGGAACTGCAGCTTGATCCAGCGATCCCACTTCTGGGAATATATCTTAAGAATCCCCAAACACCAATTCGAAAGAATATAATGGCATGCACCCCTATGTTCTTAGCAACATTATTTACAATAGCCGAGATCTGGAAACATCACTTACTTTTTAAAGAAACAGATTATTCAGCTTGAAGAATTTCTCATATTTTGATCTTATTGGATTGCTTCTTCCTGGTGTCATTTAACTTTCTTGCGATATCCCTATGTTTCCCAGTATTTCTTATAAACTGGTCATCAGATATGGAAGCTTGAATCAAATTCAAGTGTGTGTGTGTGTGTGTGTGTGTGTATGTGTGTGTGTGAGAGAGAGAGAGAGAGAGAGAGAGAGAGAGAGACAGAGAGAGAGAGAGAGAGAGACAGAGAGAGAGAGAGAGAGAAAAATACATCAAATGTGATGTGATGAACCTATTGCACCATGCAGGAGACACATGTTATCTGGATGTTCTACATTAGTGATGTCAACATTAATACGTAGGTTTGAGTAGCATTAGCACCATCTTCCCATTCATTTAAAAATTCCCAGTAAACCTTTTAGCTAATGCTATAAACAGATACTGATGTTTGCTGCTAGAGCCATTATTTCTTTAAGTTTTAATAAATGGTGATTTTCTGTTTCTATTATTCATTCTTCACCTATTAAGTGAAATTGTTTTTATCAAAAGAACTCCCCCCATCACCTATGTGGTAACCTGACATACAGGTTAGACAGGAAAGATGGGGAAAATGCTAAATATTTTCTCTTGCCAATTTTTAAAATAGTGAGCTGGTGGCCTAGCACTTTCCAAAGAAAATTTAAAAAAATATTAAAAATTTTATTTTTAAATTTATTTTTAATCCTCTCCCAAGAATATATTTATTGATGAGAGAGAGAGAGAGAGAGAGAGAGAGAGAGAGAGAGAGAGAGAGAGAGAGAGAAGCGTCGATGTGAGACAGAAACATCAATTAGTTGCCTCCCATATGTGCCTTATCTGGGGATTAAACCTGCAACCTTTTGGTGTACAGGATGATGCTCAAACCACTGAACCACCTGACTAGAGGAATACCATTTTTTAAAAGGAAGTATCATCATGAACTCATGGATTTTTCTATTTTTTGATGTGCCTTGCTAAACTGCAATGATTATTGCTTTTGGTTTTCAAATTTCCCTTTTTTATGCATCCTGTGTCTTTCTTAACTCACCTCTGCCACAGCTTCTTTGCTTTCTAGTAAAATAAAGGTCATCTTGTGCACCGCCTGCCTCAGATCTAGCCTTAAGCATTTCTTCAAGGACTCCTGCTTTCTTTTAGGGGGACAAGGGATTTAGAAACCATAATATGGGCAGCATGGATGAAAAATACGACTAAGCTTTTATTGCTGCTAGATATTTTAATAGACAACACCAGGAAATCCATTTTTAAAGAAAAATATCATGAATGAAAAATGGTATTTTCATTTAAATTAATATTTTGGGATATATCCTTCCTTTATATTATTTCTGAACTTTTCCCTTTCACATGGAAAATTTTGGCCTTTTTTGTTTTATCTTGCAAGATAGCAATAACATTTTCCAAATGCCAATGCCAATATTACTACTACTGATGAGACCACCTAATGTTATGTAAGGTTTCTTTGAAATTTATTATTTTTTAATCCTGGGAATAGAGATATAGTCAGAATACTGCTTTAAAGCAACTTGAAATAACTATTTTCTCATTATAGTTATATTACTTATTTCATATACAGTTACATACATTTGTTACAGTTTGTTTTTCCTGTTTAGAATTTTTAAATTTAACACTTTTGTTTTTATTCCTGTGTTATGAATTTAATTATCCTGAAGTCAAGACTCTAAAACAAAATCCAGCATTTTTTCCTGTCCCCTCTCTTTCATACAGTCATTTTTTTTTTTTAATCAATTTGTGGTTTAGCCCGCAGTGTCTTTAACTCTTAATCTGCTTTTCATCACCACCGTGTAGGCAGGAACAGATTATTATTATTATTATTATTGTCTCCATAAGAGAGGAGGCTACATGCATTGTTCTGTTTAAACCGAGAGCACTGGATCACCATCTCAGGTTTCTTTCCCTGTTCCACACCACCCCCTACAGGCATCCTAAAGAATTTCATCAAGGAGATGCAGCCATCTGGTCACCCTTTGCTAGTCATCCAACCGAAATGGACTGCCTGCTTCAGTGGATTATTCCACCGACTCTAGAATTATGTGAAATAAGTATGCCAGTTATTTTTGGATTCCAAGTGACGCTTAGTGTCCGGAGCTAGAAAAACACATAGGTAAATATGTGTGAGTAAGTGTGTGTGTGTGTGTGTGTGTGTGTGTGTGTCTGTGTGTGTGTGTTGCTAGGGAAACAAATTACCGCCTAGAGCTGTCATTTTCTGCTAACAACTGCCTAGTGATGCGGAGCTGAGGTCCACATGTATTCATGACATCACCCTTCAGGCAAATGTGGGACCATTTCGAAGCGGAAAGCAGCTTTGAAGTTATTGGTGGCAGCTCAGAAAACCACATAGCAGAGCCTGTAGTTTGGGAACATTTAACAGTAAAGTCTCATAAAGTGTTCCATGAGTTTAGTTCCATGAGTTTACAATGACTGTAGGTTTAGCTTTTTTCTTTCTAACTTAATTTAATTTTAAGTTGTATTGACAACTAGGAAGCAAACAGAAACTACAAATTTCCTAACTAGGCGAGTGCACAGTACGAGAGAGTAAAATCCTAAGGTATTATCACCAAAGGGTTTCTTCCCAACCCCCCTTGCCCCACCCTGCTCACTCTAGAGAACTGGCCTGGGAAGGGAGGGAAGGAGGGGGAGAGAGAGAGAGAGAGAGAGAGAGAGAGAGAGAGAGAGAGAGAGAGAGAGAGAGAGAGAGAGAGAGAGAAGAGAGAGAGAGAGAGAGAGAGAGAGAGAGAGAGAGAGAGAGAGAGAAACATTGATTGGTTCCCTTCCACATGCACCTGACTAGGGCCGTGATGAAACCTGGGAACCTGCAATCCAGGGACTTCCCTGACCAGGAATCCAACCAAGACCTTCCCGTGGCAGGTGTGGATCCAACCCACTGAGCCACACTGTCCAGAGCTAAAAGTTGTTATTCTTTTTAAAACAACAACACCTGTAACCTTTTAACAACAATATCAGAAAACAGCGAGAGAAGCCCTGGTGCAAAGAGGACCAGAAAAGCCAATTAATTTTGAGATTAGTTAGGGCCAGTCTTAATTTGTTGGGGGCAGAGTAAGCCAACTGGAGGGTAGAAGGGAAGAGGGCCGTGAGGATGCCTAGAATAGTGTCCTCCTCCTGGGCTCACGGACGCATCCTGAGCCACATCCATCCCTTTTCCTTCTGGATAAGGGGCTGGGAGTGCTCACTGACTCTGAGTGACCAGGACAGAGCAGAAATGCCTGTTTCATCATCGATAAAACTAAAGGGATGACTTCATCAGCGCTGATGTTGAAGTCCTTACAGCCTCTGGTCCAGAAAGGCTCAAGACCCCTGCCTCTTAGTAATCTTGCCCTGCCACTTATTTTGTTTTAAAAAATAAAGTTATTTTCTGATCATTCCAGTCATGCCCATTTGCTGACACTTTGAAAGCTATAGGAATAGGTACACACTGGAGTGGATGAGAATGAAATTCACACAGCTGCAGTCCACATGCTCCCAGTGCTGCTTAAACTCCATAAACTTGAACTCTAGACACTGTTCACCTGACGTCATGTGACTGCCCATCTTTAAAAGTGGTTTTCATGACTGACCAGTATTACATCCATTTTTTGGATGCCCAATCTTTTATTTCTATTTATTTTAAAAATATATTTTATTGATTTTTTTTACAGAGAGGAAGAGAGAGGGAATAGAGAGTTAGAAACATCGATGAGAGAGAATCATAGATCAACTGCCACTTGCACACCCTTTACTGGGGATGTGTCCGCAACCAAGGCACATGCCCTTGACCGGAATCGAACCTGGGACCTTTCGGTGCGCAGGCCGACGCTCTATCCACTGAGCCAAACAGGTTTTGATGATGCCCAATCTTTTAGTTAGTGATCGCTTTATTGTTGGACATTGAGGCAGGCTCTACCTCATTACTCTTCCAAATAATGACACACACACATTAGAAAACAATCTCTGATGACTGAACTGGGGGCATTCCCTAGAAATGTTACTATTCTGTCAAAGCCAATGACTTTTTATGTTTTTCGGATACACTGCTGAATTGGCCACTCCTCCTGTCGTGCATATGCTTATTGCTTACAACCGCAGGGTCCAGATCTGATAATTACAAAACAACAAGCACGAAAGATGTTTTTGTTGTTTTTTAAAGAAGTCAAACCTGTATTTGTTGGTCATTTACAATTCTCTCATGAATTGCCTTTGTCCTTTCTCAAGTTTTTCAAAATTGGGAAGTAATTTTTTATTCCTTAACACATTAGGACTTGTTGTATTTTCCCTTTATGGGAATTATGGGGCACTAATAATATGCAGTAATAATGTTGAGTAGATGCTATTAACACATATAGTTTGTTGGTTTTAAAAAAATCCTCATGGAGGATATGTTTTTATTGGTTTTAGAGAGAGAAGGGGGAGAGAGGGAAGCATCCATATGAGAGAGAAATATCGACTGGTTGTCTCCTATATGTGTCCTGACTGGCCATCAAACCCACAACCTAGGTATATACCCTGACAGGGAATAGAACCCACAGCCTTTTGGTATACCTGATGATATTCCAACAGATGGAACCACTCTGCCAGGGTTATTGTTTGTTGAAATAAAAAAAATAAACTCTTCAAACTTAGGGTGCTTTTTGCTCCCAAGGAGCTGCTAATTGCTTCCTCAGCTGGGCAGCTCCCCGCTGATTGGGCAGGTGGCTGTCTCTGGGGCGAGGCTGAGGAACACATGCCACAGTTGGCCACCAGGTGTCTCTGGTCACTCCCGTAGCCAGCTGTCAGGGACCTCGAGGCCAGCTGATGTGGGCAGAGCTGCCCTTGGGGTGGATGTCTTATCCCTGTGTTCATCCGCCTTCTTTATTGTCTTTGACCCAGGTCTGCCTTTCCCTGGCCTCAGGGCCTCTGAGCAGTCCTTGAGCTCTGGGGCCTGTGCGGGTACCCAGCAGAGAGGATTTTGAGGTCTGGAAGCACAGATGCCTGGCCATCAGCACACAGGGCTCCAGCCAGCCTGCTCCTGGCCACCAAGCCTGTTGAGGTCGCTCTGGTCCGGTTAGAGCTGCAGCATAGCATCCTAAGTGCAAGTTAGTATCAGGGGTGGGCAGGGCAGGGGCAGACATCACAGAAATGTGGGTGTGGGGGAGGGGAGCCGGACGCCTCAGGGTTCACTTTCCAGAGGAGGAGATGGGTAGATAAGCAAACACTCACAGGTGTGATAGGGGGCCCCTGCTTCTGTATGGACACGGGGATCGGGGATGTGTGGGAGGCCAGGGAAGAAGAGATTTCATGGAGGCATAGACATTTGGTTTTAGGTCCAGCAAGATGTGGTCAGTTGATGGTATCGCTTTGTCTAAAATCAGGGACAATCCCTCTTCCCCAGATGGGGACCGGTTGCAATTATGATCTGTGTGGCTTGCAATCTTACTGACAGTAGCTTAAAAGTCACCATTAAACACAGTAAGCTGGGCTGGAAGAAAGTAATTTAGAGAGAATTCTATTGCTTTGAAGGAAATCAGGGTAGTGTGTTTGTTGCATTGATTTGTGGCAAGTTGAGAAAACGTGTGATGATGATGTTTCCGTATCTGCAATGTGAGATAATTAGAGTACCCACATCCCAGGCCTGTTGGGAGGATTAACTGAAGAACCTTATGCCAAACAGCTGGGATCCTGCCAGGCACATATAAGTGCTAAGGAAATATTTAATCTTATAATTATTTTTATTCTTAAAACCAGCACCATTTCTCAGTTCCATGTTTCTCTTCTTTCCAATTTTCTCACATCAGACACCCATTTACAGGCCAATGTCTCCCCTGCATCTACAATATCTTCAGTGTTATCTTTCATCATTCTTCCACAAGATCCTCATTGAAGAAATTGAGTTAATAATCATCTCATGGCCTCTCTTTCCTCCCCTGGTCTCTCAACTTCCTCTCTGGCCAGGCTTCGGGTTCTTTGCCTCCCCGATCCCTGGCTCTTGGTTGGGGATGTTGGAATCCCTTCTGGATTATCATGGCAGAAGTCACCTCCAGCAGAGTCCAGGCTTGAGACAGACCCTTTCCCATATCACATCATGGGGATCTTTTCCTCTCTTTGGTGTGGGGCTGACCCAGCACCCTTCCCCCTCCTGGCCCAACAACAAGTGTTCCCACAGGCCCTTTTGTAGGCGATGGAGCTGCTGCTCTTTCTGGCCTGGAGTCAGGATCTGCCTCTTCCACAGGCAGTGGTGGCCTGAGAAACACAGGGGACAGGAGACGCCCAGAACAACCTGGGCTGGAACAAAGTCAAAGAGCCTCGTAGTACTAAGGAAACAAAACTTTATTTTTTCACGGGGTCAGACACAGGTGCTGGGGTAGATGGTGCAGGGTCTGGCAGAGCTTCAGGCGGGTACGCTGTGGGGCCCTGGAGTGTGGAGAGAAGGACCCACTGAGGACTTCAGCAGCTCTCCAGAGACACCTCAGCGCCAGCCAAGGGCATGGAAATGCCGGTACTGAGAGGGCACACACTGGGCAGAGGCTGGTCCCTGGAACTGTGTCTCCTCTCAAGTGGCTGGTCTCAGCAGCAGACCCAGGTCAGCAGCAGCTCCCAGAGCTGTGGCCACAGCCAGAGCCCCCAGAATGCTGCCCACTGCCAGTGTCACAGGAGTCGGAGCTCTGGCGCCTGCAGCGGTGGTGCCTGTGGTGGTGCCTGAGGTGGCTCAGGCAGCAGCCACCCTCAGAGAAGCTGGGGCCACAGCCGCCCCCAGAGCTCAGAGCACAGCCAGAGGGGGCTGGGGGCAAACACTGTGCTGGGCTCTTTGGGGGGCACTTTGGGGAGGGGCACTTGGGGGTGCACTTGGGAGGGGGCTGGCACTGCTGCTGGTTCTGCTGGCAGGACATCTCGACAGGAGGGCAGTGAACCTGGATGGAGAAAAGAAAAGGTCAATGCAAAAGCTCCAGGCCAGTGTCTCCCCCATGAATAGCCTGCTAAAGCCCCTGCTCCTCAAACAGGCTGCCTCCTCTGCTGTGATGCTCAGGAGGAAAATAGGAACTGATGTCAACTTAACGTGATCTGAAACGGCATTTCCCTCCCTGGGCCCTCTTTCCAAAAGGCCTCCACATCTGCCTCTCCTCCAAAAGGACTCCACATCTGCCTCTCCTCCTGGACACTTGGAAGCAGATGCACCGCTGTAGTGAGGCCTGGACAATGTCTCTGGCAAGTGTGCACCTTTCAGGCTGAAGAGTGGAGGGGCTGCTGACAGCCAGGGCCCTGGCAGGCCACAGACCTCCATGCAGCCCACAGAGGTTCCCTGCTCACTGTGCCTCTCCTGGGCCCTGCTGCCCTCCACGGTCCTCTTCTGGCTGCTTCCACATCACACACTTCAGAATCCCTCTTCCCCACTGAAGCCTGAGCCTGTCTTCCCATCACTCCCAGCTGAGGCCTGGCCCCTGATAGACACTCACCGGAGGCAGAGGAGGCAGGAGAAGTCTGTTCCTGGGGAGGCTGTGGATGGGGAGCCCAGGGCAGGAGCCCTTTTATCCTGTGCTGGTTGGTGACACAGGGACTGGGCATGCTGCTGCTTTCACAAGCAGGGGGAGGTGACAGCACCACACACTCCCACCCCAGGTCCCCGGCTGCTTCCTACACACGTGCCAACATGCCTGGCAAGAGGGAACCAGGAAATCTTGATGACTGCTCCCCAGGCATGTTGGGGTCCTGCCATTTCTCCTTTCACTCACTCAGCTCAGGTGCTTTAACTCTGGCTCTGCCCCTTGCATTTGTGCCGGGCAGTGAGGATGTGAAGGTAGATGCATATGACACATTTCCTGATCTTGAGCATTTCAAGTTTAACTGGACAGACATCGGAGAAGTAAACATCTATCTTTGTTACCATGTGATTTGTCCTTTGAAACTTCTGTATTTCAGGCATTAGTTCCCATTGCTCTGCATAGTGCCCAGGGCCATGATTTGTTCAGGTATAATCAGCTCCTGTTGGTGATCTGAGTCCAATGGACCATGGGAATGAGATGAGCTGAGAAATCAATGGAGGGTGGAATATAGGCCCTGTCTGTGCAGGTGGGCCCTGAAGAGAAGTGAAGCTAAAGTAGAATTATATAAATGAGCTGAGAAAATACTATATAGAATTATCTACAATAGTTGGGGTCATGAGGCTCATAGTTAGTATAAAAAATCAAATTTTTTCACATTTAGTTTCCTGTGAGATGTATGATATTGATTATAAAAATGACCTATGAATGTAAAATATTTAAGATTATTATTGGAAGGCAAGAAGATGATTTCAATGTGTGGCTTATGGTGAGGTTAATGATGGGGGTGATGTTATGTGCATGACATCTATAGAACAGACCAGATAATTTCTAAGGTTTATGTAGGATGATTTTTGAATAAAACCTGAACCCTATTTTTCCATTGGATTGTATGACAGTATAAGAAGTGAATTTCTCATTGATGTCATCTCTACTATCACAATGACTGCTATTTTCCCCCCTGAATATAAAATTCAGAGCTACAGCAAACATTAATCATGCATATTAAAATTAAATGGCTTGGGCTAGGTAATTTTGGGGAAGGTTCAAGGAAGTGAAATTTTGCTCTGTGTTTGGTGCTTTCAGAAAGCAGGGGGGCATTTATATGATTAGGTATCAATAATTTTTAGCTAGAAATCAGGATTAATGGGGCAAGACCAAAGCTGCAATTGATAAAGAAGTAGCAGTGCCTTATGTCCACTGAGAAAACGGATGTTTGATCTTTTTTGTGTGTGTGATTTGGATAATGCTCTTATTTTGTTGATGCTCAGAATGGTCTTATTTTTTTAATCTTTATTTTTTATTTTTAAAAAGTATATTTTGTTGATTTTTTACAGAGAGGGATAGTTAGCAACATCAATGAGAGAATCATTGATCAGCTGCCTCTTGTATACCCCCATAAGACTCATTAATGAGATGAGGCTCATTAATCTCACCCCCACCTTGATGAGTTGCTCCTGCCTCTCACTCATCCTTTTCCTCATGAGATCAGGTGCTCAGCAAGCCCCACACGCAGAGCAGCCATCCTGTGATGACAGAGAATCACAATACGATCATGGCCTGGTCACTTCTTCCAGAGCATGAGGGCAACTCCCCAAGAGTCACCAATCTTAGGAGTCCCATCCCAAGGAGTGCTGGCTCCCTATGGTCCTGAGACATCAAGGAAATACAGAGACTGGCCTGGCTGGATGAATCTTGGGAGCAATTTTATGACTTAGTCATTGCAGTTGGCATAGGAGTGGGCAGTGCAGGATCTCAGGTCCAGCTCCTTGGAATACATTTTGGACATTCCATATCAGAAGGCAAGGATGAATCAACAAATATAAAACCCTTCTCCCTTTGCTTAGAACTCACAGTTCCTTGTCAATTCTGTCTCCTCCCCCATAACAATGGCATTCCGTGGCAAACAGCTGAGTCATTCTTAAGGAAAATGGGAAGAGGTAGTCAGAAAGTGCCACCTGACTAAGGATCTTATGTGGATCCCAATTAACCTCTCATAGCTGAATTGAGGCAGCTCCCAGAGCTCAGGCTCAGCAGGAAGCGACTGTGGGCCCCTGAGTAGGATAAGTGAGTGGCAGGCACTTAAGGGACCACTTGGAAGGGGCTTGATACTACCCTTAGTTTTGCTTCCAGGACAGCTTGGAGGAAGTTCAGTGACTCCAGAAGAAGTAAAAAAGCAAATAATTGCATGCGATTGTATCAACTTAAAAAATGACTCCCTATTTATTTCAGAGCTTGAGGCTCTGAACCCACAGCATAGGGAAAATTCTTGAGCAAAGAGGAGTAAGGAAATATTCTGATTCCATTGAGAACTGGTAAAATCTTGGACCTCTTTTTTATTTTTTTATTTTGGTTCACAGGCAGGAAATGGGTGGTGGGATTGGAAGAGGGTAAGGGTGAGTCTTATTTAGAGGGCAGCTTGTTGCACTCTCCAGCCCCAGGCCCTTTGCATTCCCAATGGAACATGTCAAGAGTTTTGAGGAAAGAAGGAATTTAAGGACCCCCAAGATGGTCTAAATATCTGTATCTCAGTTCCCTTGTACGAGTCCTTCTTGATTTTCATTCATTTATTCATGAAAATTATTTATTCTTTCAAACCATTTATATTGAGATATTATTTGTTGTGCTGGGCCAAAGGAGATTCAAGAGTGAAGAAGAGCCGAAACTGGTTTGGCTCAGTGGATAAAGCATTGGCCTGCGGACTGAGGGGTCCCAGGTTTGATTCCGGTCAAGGGCGTGTACCTTGGTTGTGGGTACATTCCCGGTGGGGGGTGTGTGGGAGGCAGCTGATTGATGTTTCTCTCTCATCAATGTTTCTAAGTCTCTATCCCTTTCCTTTCCTCTCTGAAAAAAAATCAATAAAATATATTAAAAAAAAAAAAGAGTGAGAAAGATACTCCTCCATTCTTAGGTTGACAGTGTAGTGGGACTGTCAGGCAAATGATGAAATAAGCATGAGCCAGCTGAGGATGCTGTCATATACGTGTGAGTGGGTAGTCCCCATGTCTAAAGTCAGAGTTTTGGGGTGTCCCCTGTTGCTCTTCAGTGACTCTGAGTGAATGATGCACCAGATGTTGTCACCGGCCATCACTTGGGATGGTCCATGTGTTGAGCAGAGCTGTGGAGCCTGTAATCTGTCCAAGCCCAGAAAACCCAGGCAGGGCAAGTAGAGGAGCTCAAGGAGCCATGTGCTCTCCATCACTTTATGTTCCTCTTCAGCTCCACCACCCATCTGTAATGAGAAAGCACCCATTTAACATTTCATGAATAGTTCCTTCTAAACAATATCAATTGGTGGGGTCCTCAAAATTCTGAAGAGAATGAACATTCTAGCATAGTCCAGGGTGAAGCCTACAGATATAACCTCAGCAAGAGACTCCTTCTGGAGACAGAAGAATATCAGCGAAGAGGGTCAATGCTAACTCTAACTCTTTTCCCTTTCCACATTCCAAGGCACAATTTTATGTGACCCAGTGCAATTTATTCTCCCCCAGGTATTTCAAAAGAAATCATGGACACCCTATGCTTTAAAGTGGGTAAGTTGTAAAGTGCAAGCCTGTATAAGGAATTTTTTATCTATCAGCAATAAACTATAAAGTACAGAAAATAAATATTTCATTAAAACTGACCATTTAATTAAAAATATTTTTATTGAATTCAGAAAGGAAGGGAAAGGGATATAGAGATAGAAACATCAATGATAAGAGAGACCCCCTACTGGGGACTGAGCCTGCAACTCCAGCATGTGCCCTTGACCGAAGTCAAACCCAGGATCCCCAAGTCTGCAGGCCAAAGCTCTATCCACTGAGCCAAATCATTGAGGGCACCATTTAATTTTAATATAAATGATTAATGCTCATTGAAGTTCTCAATGTAATCTTTTTGAAAAAAAAAATTAGCAAAATGCAGTCACCGTAATAGTAGAAATGAGGTTAATGAGAAATTCACTTCTAGTACTGTCATACAATCCAATGAGACAATAGGGTTTAGATTTTATTCAAAAATCATCCTACACAAACTGTAGCCATTATCAGACTTGTTCTCTTGGATCTGATGCCCAGAACATCACCACCATCATCAGCCTCACCATTAGCCACACATTGTTAATCAGCTTAACAATAACCCACAACCTTCGGACCAACTCATTAGCCACACATTGAAATCATTCTCCTGACTCCAAATAACTATCTTAAATATTTCACATTCATAGACAATTTTTATAATCAATATCATATATTCTACAGGAAACAGAATATAAAAAATTTGATTTTTATACTAAATATGAGTCTCATGACCTCAACTATTGTAGATAATTCTGGTATTTCGTCAGCTCATTTATATAATTCTACTTTAGCTTCACTTCTCTTCAGGGCCCACCTGAACAGACAGGGCCAGGATCCCACCCTCCATTGATTTCTCAGCTCATCTCATTCCCATGGTCCATTGGACTCAGATCAGGAGTTGATTATACCTGAAAAAATGATGACCGACCCTTGGCACTATGCAGAGCAATGGGAACTTATGCCTGAAATACAGAAGTTTCAAAGGACAAATCAAATGGTAATAAAGATAGATGTTTACTTCTCCGATGTCTGTCCAGTTAAACTTGAAATGCTCAAGATCAGGAAATGTGTCATATGCATCTACCTTCACATCCTCACTGCCCGGCACAAATGCAAGGGGCAGAGCCAGAGTTAAAGCACCTGAGCTGAGTGAGTGAAAGGAGAAATGGCAGGACCCCAACATGCCTGGGGAGCAGTCATCAAGATTTCCTGGTTCCCTCTTGCCAGGCATGTTGGCACGTGTGTAGGAAGCAGCCGGGGACCTGGGGTGGGAGTGTGTGGTGCTGTCACCTCCCCCTGCTTGTGAAAGCAGCAGCATGCCCAGTCCCTGTGTCACCAACCAGCACAGGATAAAAGGGCTCCTGCCCTGGGCTCCCCATCCACAGCCTCCCCAGGAACAGACTTCTCCTGCCTCCTCTGCCTCCGGTGAGTGTCTATCAGGGGCCAGGCCTCAGCTGGGAGTGATGGGAAGACAGGCTCAGGCTTCAGTGGGGAAGAGGGATTCTGAAGTGTGTGATGTGGAAGCAGCCAGAAGAGGACTGTGGAGGGCAGCAGGGCGCAGGAGAGGCACAGTGAGCAGGGAACCTCTGTGGGCTGCATGGAGGTCTGTGGCCTGCCAGGGCCCTGGCTGTCAGCAGCCCCTCCACTCTTCAGCCTGAAAGGTGCACACTTGCCAGAGACATTGTCCAGGCCTCACTACAGCGGTGCATCTGCTTCCACGTGTCCAGGAGGAGAGGCAGATGTGGAGTCCTTTTGGAAAGAGGGCCCAGGAAGGGAAATGCCGTTTCAGATCACGTTAAGTTGACATCAGTTCCTATTTTCCTCCTGAGCATCACAGCAGAGGAGGCAGCCTGTTTGAGGAGCAGGGGCTTTAGTAGGCCGTTCATGGGGGAGACACTGGCCTGGAGCTTTTGCGCTGACCTTTTCCTTTCTCGATCCAGGTCCTCAACATTGCCGAGATGTCCTGCCAGCAGAACCAGCAGCAGTGCCAGCCTCCTCCCAAGTGCACCCCCAAGTGCCCCTCCCCAAAGTGCCCCCCAAAGAGCCCAGCACAGTGTTTGCCCCCAGCCCCCTCTGGCTGTGCTCTGAGCTCTGGGGGCGGCTGTGGCCCCAGCTCCTCTGAGGGTGGCTGCTGCCTGAGCCACCTCAGGCACCACCACAGGCACCACCGCTGCAGGCGCCAGAGCTCCGACTCCTGTGACACTGGCAGTGGACAGCATTCTGGGGGCTCTGGCTGTGGCCACAGCTCTGGGGGCTGCTGCTGACCTGGGTCTGCTGCTGAGACCAGCCACTTGAGAGGAGACACAGTTCCAGGGATCAGCCTCTGCCCAGTGTGTGCCCTCTGAGTACCCGCATTTCCATGCCCTTGGCTGGCGCTGAGGTGTCTCTGGAGAGCTGCTGAGGTCCTCAGTGGCTCCTTCTCTCCACACTCCAGGGCCCCACAGCGTGCCCGCCCCCAGCTCTGCCAGACCCTGCACCATCTACCCCAGCACCTGTGTCTGACCCCGTGAAAAAATAAAGTTTTGTTTCCTCAGTACCAACGGCTCTCTGACTTTGTTCCAACCCAGGTTGTTCTGGGCGTCTCCTGTCCCCTGTGTTTCTCAGGCCACCACTGCCTGTGGAAGAGGCAGGTCCTGACTCCAGGCCAGAAAAGGCAGCAGCTTCATCATCTGCAAAAGGGCTTGTGGAGAGGGAGCAGGGGTTCCTTGCTCACTGTCCCTCTCACTTTGTGTTGGGCCAGGAGGGGGAAGGGTGCTGGGTCAGCCCCACACCAACGAGAGGAAAAGATCCCCATGATGTGATGTGGGAAAGGGTCTGTCTTCAGCCTGGACTCTGCTGGAGGTGACTTCCGCCATGAGAATCCAGAAGGGATTCCAGCATCCCCAACCAAGAGCCAGGGATTGGGGAGGCAAAGAACCCGAAGCCTGGCCAGAGAGGAAGTTGAGAGACCAGGGGAGGAAAGAGAGGCCATGGGATGATTATTAGCTCAATTTCTTCAATGAGGATCTGGAGGAACAATGACGAGGGGTAAAACTGAAGACATTGTAGATGCAGAGGAGACATTGGACTCTAAATGAGTGTCTGATGTGAGAAAATTGGAAAGAAGAGAAACATGGAACTGAGAAATGGTGCTAGTTTTAAAAATAAAGATAAGCTTAAGATAAAATATTTCCTTCGCCCATTTATGAGCCAGGAATTGGTTCTTCAGTTAATCCTCCCAACAGCCCTGGGCTGTGAGTACTCCTATTGTCTCACATTTCAGATACAGAAACATACTCATCACACTTTTTGTTAACTTGCAGAGCATCCCAGTGACTCAAGAGAGACTAAAACAAGGGACTGCAGAAGCCTCTGGCCAAAGTCTCTTCTCTGATGCTTTTCATGAAACAGGCTGTACTTCTGAACTAAGAAATTGAAGAGGAAATGAAAATTGGACTTAACCTGGACAGATGCTCATTTCTATTTGGCTTTTTGACAGAAAAGAAGACTGACTCTTTTCTAATTGGAATTCTATGGCATTTTGTCTCCATGTAATCATGGAAAAGAATAAACTCTTTTCACAAAAGCTTTCTCAAGGGTGTCTCGAGAGATGAATACATCTCTCAGAACATGTATAGGAAGAGGATGAGGACATCTTGAGGACCCATGGCCTTGTCAGTCACAGAACCCCTCAAACATCCAATAAAGATGCTTACTAACCCCAGGCTTCTCTTGTTGACTCTGTTGTGAACCCTCTGCTTCCCTCTCCTCTGATGGAGGCCTGGGTTTCTCTTACAGGCCCTCCCAGCTCAGGTACTGCATGTGATGGACACTGAGCTGATTTCATGGAAGCCAGGAAAAGCTGATTCTGAGTAGGCTATGGACTGAGAAGTCCAGGGTAGGGAGTCCTGGTTTTATGAGAGAGTATGTTGCTGGAAGAGGGTGATAGCATCTAATGCTCCCAGCTCAGCTCTGAGCATAGATAATATAGATATTTGACAAAAAGGAACTGGTATTTACTCAAATACTTCCCACTCAGGCCTGCACGTGTATTTGACAGAGGCCATGTCCCGTACTCATACTTTGCAGTGGAATATAGTTTGGAATATGACACACCAGACCTAGAGTAAATGAATTGTCTAGCTGGACAGGCAGACAAGTGAATAAGGAGTCTACTCCCTGTGATAAGTGCTATAAAATAAGGGACTAACTACAAAGTGCACAGTTCTTTGGGTGCCCTCTGTTTCTCCTGCATGTTCTCTGTAAAACTGGGCACCTAATAGAATCATCTCTTGTTCTTGGGGTGGTGACTAAGCTGAGAACACTGGACATTCAGGGTGAGCTGTGTGTGGAAAATGGATGGAGGGGTTAGGCCAGGAGAGGTGGGCTCCAGAGAGAAACTTGCTGGCACTCAGGAAGGAACGCGGGACACCTGGGCAGGACAGATGTGAATCCAAGTGTAAATATAGAGAAGGGAACTACAATTGGAGTGATAAGAATCACAATTAACATATTACGAAAACCCTTGTGATTAAAATTTTATGCTGAATTATACTGAATTGCATGAAGGATTTTGGGATGTAGATATGGGATTTGCCTGAGATTCAACACAGCACAGAAGGCAGTTCGTGAATGAAAATGAAACTTTCGTTTTGTAACTCCGTATTCAGATGTTTGATTAAGCAGATAGAAGCCCTCCAGAGATCTCTGTTCCAAGGATGTCTCTGGGGTTTTTCTCCCTTTCTACTACCATCCAATCAGTAATGCAATTCCAAGGCTCCAGCCATGTTCCCCTAATTGCCTTTAGAATCTTCCTTCTTGTTGTAATTAT
The DNA here is from genome assembly GCF_964339955.1 of Pipistrellus hanaki. Taxonomy (NCBI): domain Eukaryota; kingdom Metazoa; phylum Chordata; class Mammalia; order Chiroptera; family Vespertilionidae; genus Pipistrellus; species Pipistrellus hanaki. Next base: position 8,190,110 of record NC_140520.1, read on the forward strand.
CCATGACACCAAGAGAAATCAGTGTTTCGTGGTCAAACAGACTCTGAAATACTTCATGAGATTTCAACCCTGAAAATTAAAAAATATATATTTTATTGATTTTTTTACAGAGAGGAAGGGAGAGGGATAGAGAGCTAGAAACATCGACCAGCTGCCTCCTGCACACCCCCTACCGGGGATGTGCCTGCAACCAAAGTACATGCCCTTGACTGAAATCGAACCTGGGACCCTTCAGTTCCCAGACCGATGCTCTATCCACTGAGCCAAACCGGTTTTGATACCCTGAAAAACTTTTTGTCCTTAAACGTCACCTCACCTCTAGGCCCTCAGTTCCTATGAGTCACCTGTGGGTGATCAGGATTTCATCTTCTCTCTTCTCCACAATCTTCCAGGCTCAGGCATTCCCTGCAGGTCAGCCCAGGGCCTGGAAGCGCTGAGGAATGGGTGACATCACTGAACATCAAATGCGGGGTTTTCACGTGCAAAGGATAGAAGGCAGGTGGGTGGTGTTGAAAGGAAGAGTCATTAACTCACAAAGGCATACACCCTGAGTTTACAGCATCCAGGAAGGAGGAGCTAAGCAGTTTCAGAGAGAGAGGATGATGGGCTCTGAAGATTAGAGAGAAGGAGATCCTTGGAATAACCTAGAACCTTCTATAGGAACTTCTTAGAAGGTCAAGTCCCATGAAGTGGAGGAGAGACAGTAGGAGGGTGTGAGCATCTTTTGTACTATTCTCCTGTCATCCACAAAATAACCCTAAATCTTTCTGCCTCATCTCTCTTCCATTCTGCCTTCCTTCCTCTCTTCCTAACCACCTCCTACCCCCCTGCTATTCCTTCCTTCCTTTCTTAACATATGTTGAGCCGATCCAGCTTCTTTTAAAAAATATATATTTTATTGATTTTTCACAGAGAGGAAGGGAGAGGGATAGAGAGCTAGAAACATTGATGAGAGAGAAACATTGATCAGCTGCCTCCTGCACACCTCCCACTGGAGATGTGCCCACAACCAAGGCATATACCTCTGACTGGAATCGAACCTGGGACCTTTCAGTCCGCAGGCCAATACTCCATCCACTGAGCCAAACCAGTTTGGGCTGATCCAGCTTCTTGTAATCTCCATTCTAAATTCTACATATCTTTCAGGGCAGGTACCAAGAATTTTCCTGTGAGAAAAGTCACAGGACTCTTCAATTACCCTGTCTTAGCCTTCCTTGTGGTATGCCATTTTAATTGTTTTATCCATCCATCCTTCCATCCATCCATCCATCCATCCACCCATCCATTCTTCCATCCATCCACTCAGTAATCAAGCAGGATGTGTTGCACTGCTATGGCGGCACACCATCCATTCTACTGAATACAAGAAACTGGGAAACGAGTAAGATTTGGTCCCTGTTCTTGAGTAGATCACAGTAGAGTGGGACAAATGCCCAAGCAATAAAATAAGCACTAACTGACGTGGTCAGTGCCGCAACGTGAGTGTGGTGTCCACAGACCCCAGGTCAGAGCCTTTGGGTATCGGTCCCTTTTTGCCTGCAGTAACTCTGAGGAGGAAGATGCATCCAGACGTTGTCACCTGCTATTATTTAAGGGTTTTAGTTGAGATCAAGTCATGGGCCTGTAAGAACAGTGCTTAGACAAGTGGTGGGAACAGAAGTGGAGATCCTTGGTCTGCCAGTGGGCAGCCAGCCCAGATGGCAACGCCAGGAGGAACTCATAGAATGCAGGGGTCCTCCCAGGAGGGAGAGATAACGCTTTTGCTAAGGGGGTTGCTAAGGGGATACTGGAGAGATCTCAGACAACACGTAAGGGGCTGAATAATGGGCTTGTTAAGCATTCATTTAAAGTCAGAGATTCCTGAGTTTGAATTCCTGCTTCTCCACTAAACAGCTGGTACCTGGAGAAAGAAAAAGCTATAAAGTGATAGAGGCACCACAGACCAAAGATGTGAGGAATAAAATCACAGATAGAGACAAGAAATCTAGCTGCGGTGTCATGGTTTGCTAATTTAGACACATCAGAGAACCATTGTGTCAGTACCATAGTGACTGTGATATTTATTTTAAGAGCTCCAAGAGTAGTTTGGGGAGGGAGTGATTCCAGTTGGCTAGGGTGGCTTAGGGAGATTGGCTGAGCTATGAATCATATTTAATGGGTGTGGTGATGATGCGGGTGAAATGGTGAAGCTTACGTACACTCAAGTAGGCGTGATTGACCAAGAATTTTGGAAATTACCATAATGTAAGCTGTGTGGTATTTTTCCATTGCATTTTATTTTAACATTAGAGATGCATAGTTCTCTGAAACATCACATTTAAGAATGAGACAAATCACCCTAGCCAGTTTGGCTCAGTGGATAGAGCATTGGCCTGAAGACCAAAGGGTCCTGGTTTCAATTCCAGTCAAGGGCATGTACCTAGGTTGCAAGCTCCTCCCCAGCCCAGGTCCTGATCAGGGCACGTGCAGAAGGCAACCAATTGATGTGTTTCTCTCACATTAATATTTCTCTCTCTAACTATTCCTTTCTAGGTAATCAAATAAGTAATATTCATGGGAAGAAAGGAGCACCCCTGGGAAGATGCCTTTTCACTGTGGCTGTGGCATGAGGGAGGTGGGGAGACTGGGAAGGGCCTGAGGACGAGACCTGCTCATGCACTAACATTGTCTCATTAGTATGAACAACTTATCCCTCTCCTTCCTTGGCTTTTGATGTGGAAGCTAGCGAATGCTCACGTCCTTTTTTTGTCACCACCAAAGCCACTATCTCAAAGTGTCAATATTTTATCCAAGCTGGGGGTCTTTTCTGGGTGTATTAAGCTAACACCAGTGTCCACTCAGGTCCAGAGGATGAGAGGCCGACTGCATAGAGAGCCGCTCTGTTTCACTCTGCATCGCATGCAAAGTGGGAACTGTCGCCCACAGATACATTTGAATGTATGTTCCCTAGAGAAGAAACATTGTCTCTCTGATTCTCTGCTGTATCTAGTGCCTAGAATTGTGTCCATCATAGGTGATCAATAAAAATGTATTTTTTATTGGTAAAATTTTTTTTAATTGAGTGAATAAATGGGTCTGAGGCTAGGACTTGGTGTCACCCTGATGCAGTCTTTGGAATCTATTTTTTTATTTATTTTATTACTGGGACATTTTTTGGGGGGCCTCCATTTTTATGATGCTCTTTATTCTTTTTAGCTTCCCATAGCTCTTTGGTGTCCCAGCCAGGACCTTTATAAGTTGATCCCTTTTCTCATCTCTCAGATTTGACTCAACCATGAGCCATAATTCTGTCAGTTCTTTAGAGTGGCACTTCGAGGTACTTCTGAGCTTCTAAGTTTTCTTCTAAAGCCCCTGGCGGTGGTGTGTTCTAATTCTCCAGATTTTCCAGCCCGTGGTGGACTGTTTCAGGTCTGCACAGAGCTATTGGGCCTGTGGGTTGACTGTGCTCAAAGCCTGGTGTTCAAGGTTTTGCAGATCCTATTCGTAGAGGCATAGCCCTTCCTGGGTGCCAGGCTCGCCTTCCCCTTTGTGAGACTCACATGTTTCCTGCCTCTGGCTGAGCATCTTGGGTGATTTCTAGCTGAACTTAAACTCATGGCTAGAGCTGTGGCTTCTACTTCAAGGATTCATGTCCCAGGTTGTTAGACCTGGTTGGTGTGTCTGGTATTAAACTTCTTCAGGGCCTTTTTAACCCCCAAATTTTAATAATTTCCAGGCTTGATAAAACCTTTTTTTAATTTAATGAACTTTTGAGATTGTCCAACCCCTCCCTCCCCTGCCCCACCCCTGCTTGCTCTACTACTCAGTTTTTAACACTGATTTCTCTTAATATTTGCCATTTGATTGTGGTTTGAGCTCTACAACATTTCTCTGGCTTTCTGGCAGTCCAGGTAGGATGTTACTTTTGGTTCATACATAGGAACATTTTTTCAACCTCAGCAGCATCTTAATTTTATAATTTAAGCCAAAACTTGGGACTGAATTGAGCTTCATGGTTGTGTAGAGTTCATCAGTTAATGAATGTTTACTCCTTAGATTACATCGACACTTCTCATTTTCTCTTTTTCATTCTTCTAAATTTTCATCTCACACACATCAATTAACTTGTTGATTAGACTCCCAGCCACATTGCTCCCCCTAGACCTCATTAATGTAAATACTTCTCACCTTCCATCGCCTGTATTTTCATAGAGTGCATTGAGTTAAGTCTCCTTCCTAAGGCATATGTCTCCTCCCTTCGCCCGTTTTCTGTTTCCTTGCCTCTTGATTCCCTGTTTCTTAATTCAGACTCATAAACAGCTTATTGAAATATATAAAAGTCCCATGTCCTACAGTAGCAATTCCCAGATTATATCAACACCGACTCAGGTTTCACAGGAAAAATCAATCCTTTCATTGAGAGTTGCAAGGACTCAAAGCAATATGACTCTCACCCTTCTTTCCATCTCCATACCAACCTAAAACCTCTTCTCAGCCCTTCTATGGGTGGAGGGGAAACTGATATACCGTATTTTCCCGCGTATAAGATGACTTTTGAAATGAAAAAAAAAAGCCTGCTCAGATTGGCCAGAGTCAGAGAGGCGGTCTATTAAAAAAAGGACTGGTGTTGCCTCGGAAGTGGGGGTAGTCTTATACAGCGAATATAGGCCTAAACCTATGTTTTAACTGTAAAATTAGGGGGGTCATCTTATATGCCGGAAAATACGATATTTATTCTGGGTCCAAAATTAAGATTCTGCTCCCAGAAATGCATTTTGTTGACCAAGGAACTGAGAGGAGGGACAGAGTGAAAAGACATGCAAGCTGCCCATGGTGATGAGGAAAAGAAGCTTTATTTTTTTCCCCACAGGTTTAGGCAATGCCAATCATTGTCACATGCTGAAGGTGGAAGAATTGTGAGATCCTGGGCATCAGACCGGAAGATCAACCAGAGAGAAGTGGAAACCCTCCCTGGGGACATCCCAGCTCAGGCTGGGCAGACAGATGAGCATGGGGGGTCTGGGAGAGGCTGGGTCTGGCTGGGGCTTCTCCTCTGGGTTTTTGTCTTCTCTCAAGTCGCTGGTCTCAGCAGCAGATCCAGGTCAGCAGCAGCCCCCAGAGCTGTGGCCACAGCCAGAGCCCCCAGAATGCTGCCCACTGCCAGTGTCACAGGAGTCGGAGCTCTGGCGCCTGCAGCGGTGGTGCCTGTGGTGGTGCCTGAGGTGGCTCAGGCAGCAGCCACCCTCAGAGGAGCTGGGGCCACAGCCGCCCCCAGAGCTCAGAGCACAGCCAGAGGGGGCTGGGGGCAAACACTGTGCTGGGCTCTTTGGGGGGCACTTCGAAGAGGGGCACTTGGGGGTGCACTTGGGAGGGGGCTGGCACTGCTGCTGGTTCTGCTGGCAGGACATCTTGGCAGGAACTTGACCTTGAACAAATAAAGGACATGTTGAGCTCAGAAGCTTCAGAAGTTTCAATGTCTCCTCCCCACAGCTTTTGTCAAACACTTGTCCTCCATGATGACCAAGCTGCCTGCTAAGCCAAGCTCTGGGGGAAAGACATGGGAACATGGAGGAGCCACATGCATTTGGATAAAGCACCTTCACGGGTGCCAGATGGGCCCATGTGCATCCGTAACAGCATACTCAGCAGGGATGGGAAGGAGTCCTGGGGACCTTGGCTTTTGGGGTTCACAGCCCCCTGATAGGTGCGTGTGTGGCTCCTTCCTCACCATCACCATCCGCCCTCCGCTGCCCACTGTGGGCCTCTTCCCTCTGGCTCCATTCAGATCTGAGCCCCTCTCCCTCCACTCCCAGCTGAGGCCTGTCCCCTTGCAGACACTCACCGGATGCAGAGGAGGCAGGAGAAGCTGTTCCTGGGGAGGCTGTGGATGGGGAGCCCAGGGCAGGAGCCCTTTTATCCTGTGCTGGTTTGTGACGCAGGGCCCGGGCATGCTGCTGCTTTCACAAGCAGGGGGAGGTGGCAGCGCCACACACTTCCTAGTTGCCTCCCTCAGTGTCTTCCTGGGAAGGAGCCTAAAGTTTTAATAAGATGAACCAGGATGTCCTTGTGACTGCCAAATACTTCCCATTCAAGTCTGCCTCGGACCTGCGGCTATATATTCATTCGTTCATTCATTCATTTATTCATTCACTTCCATGCATGGACACAGGCTCTTTTACAGTAATAATATAGAGATATTTAAGACATGTCTTTTCCCTGGAGTATCTCACGGCCTAAATGGGCCATCACTTAGACAAAGAATATAATGGATCCGATGAAATAAATACTGTCATAGGGGTGTTTACAAAGACCTCAAGCCTAAGAGTCCAGCTTTTGGAGGTCAATGCCCCATTGTACTGCAGGCCCCATAGGGAGATGGAGCCTTCAGATGCTCTCCAGGGGTGACAGCTGGGCAGGATCATTGTGTTGTGGGAGTGTGATGCAGGCTAAAGGAAGGAGCTTGAAGACAGTTCTTGTCTAGGACAGAAAAATTCCTAAGAGGACCTCATGTCCCCGTATGGCAGAGGAGTTAGAATGGAGAAGAGACTTACAACTCTAGCCATGACAAGATTCACAATGGGTATTCTTAAGAAGAAGGAGGACGGAGATTACAAGGAGGAGGAGGAAGATGGAGAGAAAAATATCCTCTTTTCCATTGTGGCTCTATTTCTTCCTGACTGTGGCATTATGTCCTATTGATCCTGACACTGTAGAAATTCTTCTGCCTGGAAGAATTAAGGAAAATTGTTCAAATGATAAAAATGAGCCATTTCATAAACAAGGTTGATAATTGGGAAGCTGACGATGCTAGAGGTGGTTGGTGAGCCTATTTGCCCACATAATGGCTAAGACCTCATAATAGATAAGCTTTATGTAAGCCAAATACTATTTTCCCATTTTCTTTCATTGTGATATTACAGATGAATTCCTCATCACATTTTATCTCAAATAATGGTAATAAAATGTTTCACATTTATTTACCAAAGGAAGATCATTGGGACTTTAATAGTCACACATTTAAGTTTAATTAAATAAAATTCCATGAAACAGCCATTCGCTCACTCTGGTGCTTGCCCCAGAATGTGCCCTAGGGAGGTTGGAGAAGAACCGGAAGTGGGGGAAGTCACCACTTTCCTGCTGATGCCTAAGGCCCGCAGATAGGGATGGGCCAGTGCCCAGGAGAGCCTGCTCTCAGGGAAATCTGGGACCTCTGCGGGAGCTACCCAGACCTTCCTCCAGGACCCCTGCTGGAGGCATCGCTCCCTGGCTTCTCTGCTCAGCCCAAAATTTGCTCAGAGCCTCTCTCCTTCCTACTGCCACCTGCAGTCCTATCTGCCCGAACACTCTCTCCTAAGTCATTCATTCCCAGGATTCTTCATCTGAGAAGCACATACTGAGTACCAGCTGGGCCAGTTAGTACCTTCCTCAGCTAGGATTTCCGCAGCGAGGGAAGGCACATTCTCTGCTCTCAGGTCCCTGACAACCGAGCAGAGAGGATAAACACTAAGTGAGCATTTGCCTTTGGGATGACACCTAACAATGTAGGTGTAACACGAGCTGAGTTGTCTTTGGGTTCCAGCCTAGCTGTAGAAGGAAATCATTACTTTTTCATGTCACATGGTTCCCCAGAAAGAAAGCACAGAGGCCATTTTTAACCCCAGAGATGTGTGATTTTGACTTGCTGTGGGGCTACACTTGGGGTGTGACACATGCCCCCAGTCCGTGTGGCCCAAACTGTTTAAGAACGTCCAGCAGAAGGGTCTCCTACTCAGCCCGAGTCCCCGTCTCAGTCCTTGTCTCCATTTCCTGATGCTCCCATTCCTCTGCTTGATTGGGATCTCCTTAATCTCACACCTCCCGAACGAAGCCTCCCTCACCGTATACCCTCCCTGTCCTTCTCACAAGAGAGTCCATGCTGTGCCTAAGATGGCAGGTGAGCCAGAGGTGACAGAAGGTACTTGAACCCATGGCCCAGAGCACGAAGTGACTCCAAAAGTGGGGCACTTTGAGGATGTTTTAGGAGCCCTGACATCCCTGAGGAATCTAGAATAACGTGTGGAGGAGAAGTCTACCCGGTTGGTCTAAAATGAGCATTGTATGACCTCATAACATGCATGTTAGCTCGGGGCAGGAATTGCTTTATCTGAGGTCCAGCTTCAGGCTGAGCCTTCTGAGCAAGGCACATTAGTAATAAATGAGCAACCAATAAAGGAGGACTTGCCCTCCTCTTTAGTGACTGATGACTGATGCTGCGAAGAGGGGAAGATGAGCAAGCATGAAAACAGTGTGCTAGGAAAATATTTATTCCTGGAGTTTGTCACTTACTTGTCTTGTTTTTGGATATTAAGTGCATCGATTTGGATAAACAAATCCAGTTTGTAATATATGCTCATCTTTAATCCATGCAAAGTCCTCTTAATTAATTTATCTAACTGCTTATCTATCTATCTATCTACCATCTATCTATCTATCGATCATTATTTAAGTAAACACAAAAATCCAGCACAAAAGTGAAAAGGAGAACTCTAATAGTGAGGTACATATAACTTACTATGTACCTTATCCCCAACCAGCTCCTGCTGCTGTAATCATCCCCTGAATTTGTATTTATTATTCTTTGCTTCCTTTTTGTGCATTTTTAAAATCACATTTAACATTTGTATTCCTAAACTGTATTATTTTATTCTATTTTTAAGTCAGATTTCTTGAGGTATATTTTACAAACAGAAAGCAATCACCCATTTAAAGTATGCAATGCTGTGAGCCTTGACTAACACAGACCAATGTGTGAACACCACTACCATTAAGATAAAGTACAATTCCATCCCTAGAATCCATTTCCTCATGACCCTATGGAATCATCACTCCATGGCTTTTCTCCTCAGCCCTCCCCATACCAGACCTTGACAACTACTGATCTATTTTTAGTCCTTATAATTTTGCCTTTTCCATAATGTCATATCATTGGAATCATATACTTCGTAGCATTTATTTATTTATTTATTTATTTAACTTTCTTTATTGATTAAGGTATTACATATGTGTACTTAACCCCCTTTACCCCCACCATCCTCCCATTCATGCCCTCATCCCCCTGTTGTTTAAAGTCTGTGTGTGTGTGTTTTTCACACAGAATGATACACTTGACATTTATTCTGTTGTTTCTTATATTACTAGTTCATTCCTTCTTTATTGCTAAGTACCATTCCATTGTATTGATGTATCTCATTTTTTTATCCATTCACCTGTTGAAAGACATGGGCTGTTTCCAGTTCAGGGCAATTATGAGTAAAGCTACTATAGACACGGACTTGTGGGTGTTTCTGTAAACATAATTAAAAAAAAAATTCTTTTTTCTCTCTCATTTATTTATTTATTTATTTTATTTTTACATATTTTATTGATTTTTTTTGCCCCCCTTCCTCCCTCCCACATATCCCCTCCCTACCCAGAGTTTTATGTCCATTGGTTGTACTTATATGCATGTATACAAGTCCTTCGGTTGATCTATTATCTCCCCCAGATCCTCCTCCCCTCCCCGCTGTAATTTAACAATCTGCTTGTTGCTTTACTGTCTCTATATCTATCTTTTGGTTCATCAGTTTATAATGATCTTTATTATCCACAAATGAATGGGGTCATGTGGTGTTTCTCTTTCATTGATTGGCTTATTTCACTCAGCATGATGTTCTCCAATTCCATCCAGGTTGCTGCAAATGATGAGAATTCCTTCTTTTTTTAAAAAAAAATTCTTGATAAAAACCTAGGGGTAGTCCTATAGGTTTGACTGGTCATTAAAGAATAAAACACATAGCCTATAAAAATGAATCCATTCAAAATCATTTAATTAACTATGTGTGCTGCTTTATCACCTGCTTTTTACCAGTTAACAAAAGGTCATGAACGTTTTTCTTTATAAGAAATGATGTTATTACAACAGCAAAAATTATGTAAATGACATATGGTTTATTAAAGTTCATAGCCCTAATTATATTTTTTACTATAGCTAGATAGTATCATAGATTCCAATGTGCAAATAGTTTTGAGTTTAGGTTAATTCAGTAAGAAAGAAATACACATTTTTAACTCCAGTCAATGTCCATATTTGTCCATGAGCACCTAGCTGGGTCTGCTCCCTTCATGCCTGAAACTTCATGCTGCTCCCAGGTGCCAGGAGGTCATCTGAGGGCTCACTCTGCAAGATGGGGCCCTACACTAGTCCCATCCCTTGCCTACATCTCATTGCCAGGAGCTCAGGGGGAAGTAGTCGCTTCTACCTGAAGGTCATGGTCACTAGGACAGCCTCGAGACACTGTGCACATTAAATTACATGTATCCCTTGGAATTGTTTTGTAATTTATTAATTGCTCACGTGAGTCTTTCGGTAGAATGGAAGGACAGAATGTTTTCATAGCCATCCTTGCTCCCGGGACGGTACGTGAGGCAGGCAGAACCGAGGCATCGCAGCTGGGAGAAGGCAGGAAGAAAGGAAGGAAGTGGAGTGCCAGGCTCCCAGGAAGCCCCGGTGGGAGTTATGTGATCAGTCATCCTGCTTCCTGGTTGAACGGCATTAGTTAGACGTTATGCAAGTGCTCAGGGGAAAGGCCGGAAGCCTTGTCCTGGAGTTGCACCCGCTGCCACCTCCCCCTGCTTGTGAAAGCAGCAGCATGCTCAGGCCCTGCGTCACAAACCAGCACAGGATAAAAGGGCTCCTGCCCTGGGCTCCCCATCCACAGCCTCCCCAGGAACAGACTTCTCCTGCCTCCTCTGCATCTGGTGAGTGTCTGCAAGGGGACAGGCCTCAGCTGGGAGTGGAGGGAGAGGGGCTCAGATCTGAATGGAACCAGGGGGAAGAGGCCCACAGTGGGCAGCAGAGGAGGAATGGGGATGGTGAGGAAGGAGCCGGTCGGGCACCTATCTGGGGGCTGTGAACCCCAAAAGCCAAGGTCCCCAGGACTCCTTCCCATCCCTGCTGAGTATGCGGTTAGGGATGTACATGGGTCCATCTGGCACCCGTGAAGGTACTTTATCCAAATGCACTTGGCCCCTCCGTGTTCCCATGTCTTTTCCCCAGAGCTTAGCTTAGCAGGCAGCTTGGTCATCATGGAGGACGAGTGTTTGACAAAAACTGTGGGGAGGAGACATTGAAACTTTTGGAGCTTCTGAGCTCAACATGTCCTTTATTTGTTCAAGGTCAAGTTCCTGTCGAGATGTCCTGCCAGCAGAACCAGCAGCAGTGCCAGCCCCCTCCCAAGTGCACCCCCAAGTGTCCCTCCCCGAAGTGCCCCCCAAAGAGCCCAGCACAGTGTTTGCCCCCAGCCCCCTCTGGCTGTGCTCTGAGCTCTGGGGGCGGCTGTGGCCCCAGCTCCTCTGAGGGTGGCTGCTGCCTGAGCCACCTCAGGCACCACCACAGGTCCCACCGCTGCAGGCGCCAGAGCTCCGACTCCTGTGACACTGGCAGTGGGCAGCATTCTGGGGGCTCTGGCTGTGGCCACAGCTCTGGGGGCTGCTGCTGACCTGGATCTGCTGCTGAGACCAGCCACTTGAGAGAAGACAAGAAGCCAGAGGAGAAGCCCCAACTGGACCCAGCCTCTCCCAGACACCCCATTCTAATATTCCCAGGCTGGTTTGCTGAAAAGTTCTTGGGGGAGGGATGAGCACTCCCCAGAAGATGCTCGGCATGTATTTTCCAAGTTTCTGGGCAGCCAATTCTCTCAGTGTTATCCCATGTGTCTACCTCTCAGTGTTATCACTTGTGTCTAATCAGGTAGATAAATAAAGCCTCTTCTCTCCACCTGCCTCTCACTTGTTTGATTGCTCCTCCCAAGGCTGCTCAGGGGGCCTGCCTCCTGCAGTTCCCGAAGGTCCAGCATCCCAGCACCAGGAGATAATCCTGATGTGGGGCTGACCCTCGAATGGGTAGGACTTTTCTCTTAGGAGACGCCCTGGGTAACTTTGTGGGTGGGAGGGAGCGGAGTGGAGAGTGGCTGCTGAGAACACTGTCAGCAAAGGGCTGACTCTTTATGTCACATGGTGGGGAGCAATTATCTAACATCGGATCCCCTGTCCATGGTGAGGTGGTAAAGATCAGAAACTGAGAAGAATGAGACCAAAGAGGAAGGAGGGCCTGGAGGCAGAAGAAGGGTCTAAGGGAAGAAGATAAAGTCAACCTACAAATGATTGACTTTAGAGAGAGAGGCAACCTGCAAAGTTAGTCAAGTCTGAAGGAACTGAACTGAGGGTTTTCCCTGAGTGAATAGATGGGGTGTTCTTCAAAGGGAGGCTCTGAGAAAAGCGAGAAGAAAGAGAACATAGGAAATGTCTCAGGGGATCACAGATTGGAACCCTGTCCATGTCTCTAACCTCTTCTCAGATACCTGGTTTGAAAATATTTTCTCTCACTCAGTGGTGCCTTTTCACTCTGTTGAATGTTCATGATCCAGAAGATTTTAAATATAATTTAGTCCCACTTCTCTATATTTGCTCTTGTTGCCTGTGCTGTTGGTATCATAGCCAAGATATCATAGTGAAGACTGATGTCTGGAAGTTTTTCCCTGCATATTCCTCTGGAGATTTACTTTCAGGTCTCAGGTTTAAGTCTTTAATCCATTTGGAGTTAAGCTCAATTTCTTTCTTTCTTTCTTTTTTTTTTTTTTATAATCTGAATATACGGTTTTATCAACACTGATGAAGAGTCTGTTCTCCATTGTGTATGCTTGGCACCCTTGTCAAAGATTAGTTGACTATATATACATATATGCCTGGTTTTATTATTAGACTCTATTCTATTCCATTTGTCTGTAGATCTATCCTTATGCCAGTATAATACTGTTTTAATTACTGTTGGTTTGTAATGTTTTTTGAAATCAGGATATGTGATGACTCCGGCTTTTTTTTTTCTTTTTTTTTTTTTTCTTTCTCAAGATTGCTTTGACTATCTGCAGTCTTTTGTGGTTTCATATTAATTTTAGAATGATTTTTCTATTTCTATAAAAAAGTTGCTAAGGCTTTGATGGGGATAAGGACTACTACAATATATGGTCCAGCAATCTCACTTCTGAGTATATATCTAAAGATTGAAATCAGGATATGAAGACAATTGTAGTCACTGGAGTTATGCTTTCCGTAACTATTACAACAAAAACGACATACTACTTTTTGTCTCAACAATGAAAATGTTTATCTTAACTCATCAAACACTTGTATATTCACACAAGGAAAATTATTGAAGCAGATCTATAGCAGCATTTATAGTTAAGGAAAAATTAGACTAAATATCTAACATTAACAGGAAAGATGTAAACACTGACATCTTATTCAACAAATATGAGATAAGGGAAAGAGGAGGACTAAATAAATGTCAAGGACATGACCTTCAATGAACATGCCCTTTACCACCACCAGGTGTCACCTGGAAAAGCAAGAGCAGGCAGAGGTTGACTCAGAAATTTAGTCACTGATGTCTCCAACATCACCATTATCCTCTTCAGCATTTATAAATTTATTGTAAGTTAACATTAATTTGCATAACTTGCTTTCTAAAAAATTCTTCCTGTAATCACTCTTTCATTCTTGGATTATCTAGTAGAAAGTCACTGGAGACCTCAATTGAGGTAGGCATGTGCATTGTATATAAAGCTTTTAGACTGGTGGAAGAGACAATATTAAATAGTTACAATAAGAATTGTATATACAAACACTTCAAAAGGAATTTAAATTACTTTGAGGTCAATAAAGTATAAAATCATTTGGATTCTGTAAACTGATGGTCATTGACTATCAATAGGAATTGCCACCTTTGGGAGTGCAAAAGAAAACATTATGCAAACAACTCAACTGTGACACAAGTACTACATCTCTGTGTAAAAGTGCTACAGCACTGCTATGAAAACAGCACACTGTGAGGTGGTGGGGGCCAGGGCAGCTGGACAACTCAGCTCCTCCATTATATGCTTGGTACTGTATCCTCTGCTTCCTCTGAGGAGACAGCTTCACTGTTTCAAATAACCCAGAAGGACACAGTCTTCACCTAAAGAAAAAGTGCTCTCAGAGCCACAAAAGTACTGGCTTATATAGACAGGAGTCTCTACCCCTGGTCTCTGATTGGTCTGTTCTCATGTAAATAATGGCTCCAAATCCTGGCAGTTTGATTGGTCCAAAATGCACTGTCCTGATTGGTCAAAATAGAGCCTCTCTGATTGGTCAGAGCTGCACAGTTCTGATTGGATGGGAGAAGCCTTAGTCCTATTGGTTGAAAGAGGATTCCAGAAAATCTTTATAAGGGCTGGCTCAGCTAGCAGAGACTGTATGCAGGCAGTTGAAAGCAGAGGCCTCTCTGACAACTGCCTTTTGTGTACGAGGCCCTGTGCAGAAATGGCTGCTAGGCTTTGACTTTCATTTTATTTTATTTGAGCCCAGGTAGCCACCCTTCTAAGTAGCTCAGGGCTCCTTGGTAGCTGCATGAAGCCAATAAGGACCTGGGTTCTTTTTTCTTTGCTCCTCTGTCCTTAGTTCTGGTTTCCATTCACAAAATTGCCAGAGCGCCAGGCTGCTGGGCTCCAACCATGATGTCTGGGACTTAGGAAGAAGCAAAGAGGCATAGCAGAAGGTGTCCACAGCAGGGTGAGCCCCTTCAAATGGCACTTTTTCACATTTTCATAGTTTTCCTCAATTATAGGTAAGCTCACCAAGTTGGTGAGCGGCTCCTGCCCTGTAAATGCAGGGCACACCCCTTCAGAGCTACACCTTTGGAAACTCCCAGGTAATTGCCAAATTGAATTTTCCATCCTCACCTCACATTGGCACCCTCTCATGTTGGCCCATGGAGGTGGCATTGTAGGTGTGAGTTTCCTCAGTCTTTGCGATGAAGATCACAGGTGTGTTTCTGTCTGATATCAGATATGATGCAGGACACCCAGCATTTGCTGCTTCTACCTACCCAGTGGCCTACCCATTTTTTCTACCGTGAGAGCAACTGCTAATTGCCTCAATATTCATGTTCCCCATTTCCTTAACTTTGGGCCAAGAGCCCAGTGTGGGAGGAAGCAAATTATGGAAATGGAGAGCTCAGCATTACTGTTTCCTTCTCCCCCTTTCTCCACTGGTCACTGCTACCAGGCACTGCTACCAGGTAGAGGGACACACATCCCCGGCAATTTCTCAGGGACCAACAAAGAGGAAAACAGAATCTTAGAGCCCCAGAGCTCTGGCTGATGTGACTATGAGCCCTTGGGGTCATGGGAGGGTGGGGAAGGGATTCTGGTTGTTGTCAGCATTCTGGGAGCTGCTGCTGAGCTGGGCCCTGAAGACCATTAAGGAGCAATACAGGAAGAACCAAATACCAAATAATCGTGGGCCTGGCACAGCCTGATGGTTCTGTCTTCCCCCTTCCGTTTTGTCCTGTACCTCTTGGGTTCAACATGCTTTGTGTAGACTCAGATTTGCTCTTGCTCTTATAAACTATACTCAACAATAAAGCTCAAATTTTATGATTGAATTGTGTTTCATTTCATTGTATTTAAGTTCTTTCTCAGAGCTGGACTCCTTGGAATCTACTTACAACAAGACCTTTAATTTAGTGTACTTCTTCCATTGTGGTGTGGAGCAAATGCAAAATTAGCTCCGTCTTCAATTCAGAGCTGCTCCAGCGAAGTGTGATAAGAACCCATCAGTGAAGGCAGGGGGTCCAGGTGATGAGTTGGTAGAACGGGTCTCCTAGAAATTACCTCCTAGAGATCATGACCTCTTCCCAATGAAGATAACTGTAGACTTACAACATTCTTGTTTAATCAACACTTTATTATTCTATATTTGTTTCTAGAGTTTGTGTGCTTATGGTTATAAATAATACAAAAATTAACATCTTAAATTTCTGAATTTCTTTTTAAATTTTAGAACATTATCTAAAATTCAAATTCCAGATTTAAAATTGACTATAAAACTGTTGCAACAGAAATATACAAGGGTAGTTTTAATACATCTAATCCAGAATTGGATAGTAGCTTTTTGAAAGAATCAATGATGAATATGAAATTATACTTTATTGTTTATAATTATTATTCTCTATTTTTCTGAACATTTATTGTTCCTTTGAACTATCTATGCTATAATTAAAAAATTACTGTTGCCATTAATCTCTAAGCTCTCAGTATTTCCTTATTGATTACATAAGATTTTGAAAATTATTAACTTGAATAGTTTAGTGATTCATGTCCCCAGCAAGCTCTATAAATTTTGTTTGGTGTTTTATTTATTATGTAAATTATTCTTCCATTCTAAGAGAACGGAATGAGTTATCATAATTCAAATCTTTTGCAGTATTTTGTAATACTACTCACTTTGTAGTTTTATGAATAATTTTTATTCAGGTGATTTATAAACATTTTAAGTTTAGTAGTTCATATGTAAAGGGCCAATTCTACTCATAAATTCAAACCAGAGTCTGCTTATGTATAGCCTGTGATCAATTCAAAGAATTTTCTAATTCTAACTATGTTCAAATAAATTGTTATATTTTTACTGTCTAAGTCTATCATTGTGTTATTTGCAAATTAAATCTACAGTAGGAGTATTTAGCTGGTTAAATATTATGCAAACTCTGGGGTAATCATGTGTGCAAACTATCACACTCCTGAATTTTCCTATTACTTTTCCATTTTAGTAATTATTTTGTTTGTGATGCTTATTTATGCAGGCATTTATGAATTGTATGCTGAATAAAACATTTAAGATATAATTGAGAGCATGTTGAGCATTAATACTTTTGTGAATTGCAAAAAACGAACTGCTATCTATTCATTTTCTTTAAAAACACACACATTTCTTTATGCACCTATGATGTTAATCCTCTACAGGACTACAATTTGACAACCACTGAAGTCATTTTTGTACAACCATAAGTATCCAGTGTCTGCCTTGCTTCTTCCATGAAGCATTAACATGGTTTTTTCACCTAACATGGATCTCTTCCTCTATGTCTAGAATGATCATTGGCTTTTATCTCTAATTGCTTATACAATAAACTACTTATCTTTAAAAAATACTGCTGCCCTAATCAGTTTGGCTCAGTAGATAGAGCGTCAGTCTGCAGACTGAAGGGTCCCAGTTTCAATTCCCGTCAAGAGCATGTACGTTGGTTGCGGGTACATCCCCAGCAAGGGGTGTGCAAGAGGCAGCTGGTTGATGTTTCTCTCTCATCGATGTTTCTAAGTCTCTATCCCTCTCCCTTCCTCTCTGTAAAAAAAATCAATTAAAAATTAAAAAAAAACACAACAACACTGCTGTAGGAATACCCAGAAATTTGAAATCAACTGTTCTATTGTGGTGTCCTGGCAGCATTTTAAAATAACTGATGCTGGTGTAGACTCCTGAATTTGCCTTCACTCATGTCCTGTCTACTGGTTTCTCTTGTGTGGAGGGTAAGCGTGTCTCTGTGCCTTTCTCCAATTAAATTGCGAGCTCAGTGAGGGCAGAATCTAAAGTTTATTTGTTTATTTTTCATAGGACCAGGGCAGTGTTGGTCATAGATTAAAGGCCCAGATGTGGTTGTGGTTGTTATGATAACAGTTGTTATGATAACTGTTTCTGTAGCCCATGATCTCATCTTTATTTCCATAGACTCTCATCTGAGTTTTGAGTGACATGATTGCAGCATTGTATTAGTGGGGAAAGATGGGATGACATGATTGCAGCATTGTATTAGTGGGGAAAGATGGGATTCCTAGAGAGATACTTACCAGGAAACTCTTTTCCCACCTTTATCCCAATGCAGACAGTCTGAGTTGGTAGTAGAAGTTGTCATGAAGGTAGTTAGTTCCTGGTCCTTCAAGGGTAGAAATGAAAGCTTGGAAGTGAGTCATCTTCCATGTCCTTATCAAATTCATCATCAACAGCAGCATCAGCTTTGTCATTATTAAACATCTATGCTTTAAGGCAGGTGTTTTTAGATGCCTTGTGAGAAAACGAATAAAAAATATATCTTATGGCCTAGTTGGCGTGGCTTAGTGGTTAAACATTGACTTATGAACCAGGAGGTCATAGTTTGAGTCCTGGTCAGGGCACATGCCCGGGTTGTGGGCTTGATCACTAGTGTGGGGCATGCAGGAGGCAGCTGATCAATGATTCTCTTTTATCATTGATGTTTTTATATCTCTCTCCCTCTCCCTTCCTCTCTGAAATCAATAACAATATTAAAATAAAATAAAGTTTTAAAAATATAAATCTTATAAAATATATAAAAAGAGTTGGCTCTAAGAGGGAACTTTCCATAGGTGGGAACATCCAATGCTAAATTTTCTCATCCTAGGTATCCGTGGTCTGGAACAGAAAAAAAATGTTTTCCATTTTGTGGAGGATTTTTGCCTTAGCCATTTGATTTTTAATTGTGAGAATTCCTTCTGTGCAACTCATTATCTTGTATGCTAAGAAAACTCACTTCCTAAAATGGTTACCAGAGTGCATGTGTGCCTATCTGAGTGTGTGTGCAAGCACACGTGTATGCAAAGACAAGAGACAGACATATTGAGGGAGAAAAAAAGAGGCAGGGAGGGTGGGAGAGAGGGGGAGAGAGAGAGAGAGAGAGAGAGAGAGAGAGAGAGAGAGAGAGAGAGATAGTGATGGCCCGATGCTTTCCAAAATGGATGGAACGTGATGGCCGGCCTGACCAGGGGCTAGTGTGACAGAGTCACAGCCTTTCTAGGTGCAATTCTTCTGAATTAAAAGAAAAGACATTTTTTACCCTGTCCATCTGTCTTAGGTCCTTTTGCTCAGGACTGAATGCAACTAGGATTATTGCATGTGGTTGATGGTGGTTATAAGATAGAAATAGCAGCAAAACTAGCTGACAGTCACTTAGTACTGGCTCGCATGCTAGGCACATGCTTAATTTCACATTAATATTTGCTTGGATTTTTTATTCAAAAGATATTTATTGGTTACTTTTTCTGTCCCAAGAGCAGTTTCAAGATCTAAGGCTATAGGTGTGAACAAAATAAACATGGTGGGTTTGGGAAAGGGGAGGGAGGCAAGGAGGCAGCCAGATAAGGGTGCTCCCTAGCAAGTCTGTCCAGGACCACATGTCGTAATGGTCTGTGACCTGGTTGGGATTCAGAGGTTTCTGTCTGGTGTCTGCTCTTATCTGGTTGTGTGACTTTGAGCAAGTTTCTTCCCTCCTGTGGGCCTGTTACAATATAAGGCTGAGCCCAGTGTCTGTAAAGGTCCTTGCCAGTTGTCCATTCTGTGGTTATACAATATGTTATCTTGATAATCTAGGAGAAATCTCTGATTGTCCCTGAAATAATGGTGCAGAGGCTCTGGGGCAAGTGTCATAGCTGAGCTCAGAAGAGAGACACACATGGACACGGGCTCCAAGGGAGGGGCCTCCGCACTGTCTTCTAGTCTCAGTCATAGAAGTGAGATTTCTCAATGGATACAATATCTATCTCTCTCTCTCCCTCCCCCCCCAAAGTGTGTGGGTTCTTAATACCTTCTACTTCTTTGACACACACACACACACACACACACGTCAGATTCTGCTCTCAGAACATCTCTAGACCCTGGTCAAAGGAAGCTCCTAGGATGAGAGGAGTCCCAGGCCCTAACCTCAGGGAGCAATAGGCCAACTTGGGCAACTCCAGTTCTGATCTCCTGATTGGGGCTGGTGGTACCATTGGGTTAAAATTTTTGTTTGGTTCATGCACTTAGAAGCACAGCTTCAAACACGTAATTAATGTCAGGATTTGTGGATGCTGAGGCTCTAAGAAACCTTAGAGATACTCTAGTTTACAGTTCCTGACTATGAAGATGGTAATAAGTCCTGAAATGAGCTAATCAGAGGGACTGAAGAGAATTTTTAAAGACCAGAAAATCTTTTAAAAAGAATAGCCCAACAGGTCAGATGACCTGTCTCTCCTGGCAGGGGCCAGATTGATGATATGTGTTAGTCCCTGTACCTCAGAGATGCCAGGATTCTGATTCTGTGAATTCCTAATTCTCTTCCCTTCTTACCCCGTGAGTCTACTGGACTACTATTGCATGAGTCCACAAGTCTCTGATTTTATGAGCTTGTGTCCAAAGGGAAAGATATGTTTGAAGATAGCCCTGTGATTCACCCTGGCAATTGTACCAGTCATCTGACTTCACCATGCCTTGCCTTCTCAGTCTGTAAAATGGGTGGGACACAACCCACCCACCTGTTTTGGTGGCACATGGAAGCGGCATCTCTCACTAGTGATGTTAATGCTGCTTAAAGATGTCAAACCCATTAGTGAGAGCCTAACCCCACAGAGCAGGAAGTGATCCAATCAGAGCTCACAGATGGCACAGAACACACAGATTGGCTAACAGCAGAATGGGCTCTCATCACATGGGGGAAAGAAGGTGGTCTAGGTTCTACCATCAGTGTAAAGCATCCTCATTCATGCATCCATTTCTGTGTTTGTCTAGTGAATGTAATAGAAGCCAAGTGATATACAGTGAACATGTCCATAGTTGCCAATGCATGGAATTATAGTCTAGTGGGAATAAGTCCATGGATGACTAGGAGGTGGAAATGTACATTTCCTTTTTAGAATAGACTTCCACAATCATAGATTATCCCAGGAGGGGCCTCATCTAGCTCTTTATTTCAGAGTGGATGGATATGATATATCTATCTATCTATCTATCTATCTATCTATCTATCTATCTATTTATCTATCTATCTATCTATAATGGAACACTACTCAGTTATAAAAAAGATGTGACAACATTATGGATCTCAAGAGTATTATGCTAAGTGAAATAAGTCAATGGAAAAAGACAAAGAACATATTATTTAACTCATATGGAGAATATGAAAAAAAAGCAACAAAGGAACTAATAAAACAAACTCATAGTACAGACAGCAGGATGGTGGATACCAGAGAGGAAGAGGGACAGGGGGTGGGCAAAGTGGGTAAAGGGGATCAAATATATGGTGATGAAAGAAGACTAAAATTTGGATGGGGAACACATATTAGAATACACAGATGTTAAATTAGAATCTTGTACATTTAAAGTTATATAATATTATTAGCCAGGGTTATCCCAATAAATTTGCAGGCCACAGTGGAATCGCTCTGTGAGGCAGTGGCAGAATCAGGACAAGGGCTTAGTTCCATTTGTGCCTTGAACGCCACAGGATTATTATGAAGATCAAATGAAGAAACACAGATAAAGCAGTAGGATGGTATTTAGAACATAGTTAAGTTCTATATATATATTATTTCTACCTCTCTTCCTACATACTCTACACTGGGGAAAGAAAAGGAGGCAGAGGTTCAGGGACAAAATTACATCCACAAATAAAAGGTAATGTATTATAATGCTAAAAATCATGGCTTATGAAGGCCAACTGCCTACATTTAAATGCTAGCTTCTCTACTTATTTGCTTGTGACAATGGGTAACTTCCTTAGTCTTTCAGGGCCTCAGCAACACGGCCATCTGTAAGAGTACATGTCTCATGAACTGTTTGGCACATAAAGGGAATTCAACTAAATGTTAGATTGTACTATTATTGTTATCGCATGGTGTTCCTTTGGTTGGAATTCCCCCTGTGCTTGGCTCTTGGGAATATAGGCATGGTAATGAGGTTCAGAGAGATGAAGATGAGGCAGATCATAGAGCATGAGAAGGTGGGCAAAGACACCCTAGATCTAGATCCTGGAGTTTGGGATCATTAAGAATTCACCTCATTTCCCAAATAAACTTAGAATAACCCATTGGTCCATGGCACAAAGCATTTCTTGAAGGCCTTGCTGCCATATTGAGGCCGAGATGACCGAGCCAAATGCTTTATGTGCAGTAACCCAGACCAGCAGGAGCTACCATCAAAGTCCTCAGAAAGAACACTTCATTTAGTCTGGGCAAATGCAGTGTAGCTCTTGGCATGGCTAGTGTGAAAAATTGAGCCACTAATCACATCTTAGATAAGTTCTCAAGTGACCTAGAAACAACTTCATGGGGACAGATCTCATCAACATCTCTCCTAACTTGTAGAAAAAGAAGACGGACTTGCTTCATGAAGAAGGCAACAAGAATAATTTAGGCAAATTCAATGTCAAGCAGAGACATGCCCTGCCTATGACGGAAGAGCCAGACATACTGGGGAGGAATCTCACCAATGCCGTGCTGGCCCTTGTCCTCATGATCGCTGGTGCTTCATTCAAATACCATTAAATTGCCTCACTACCACCCTATAAAAGGTCTCCCCAACTGCCAGCTCCTCAGATCACTGGCTCCTTCCAATCGTGTTCCTGTCAGCAGCGGGTAAGTCCCTGTACCTGGGATAACAACAGAATGAAAGAGAGCCGTGATGGAGGGGGCGTGGAAAAGTCTGGAGGAGGGTGGTCAGGACTAGGCATTGAGGGCCATCACTGAAGAAAGCTGAGGGCAGCAGCTGGTAGGAAAGGAGGCTGGAGGGTTGGAGGAGGGTAGAGGTGTGAGCTGAGCCATCAGGCCTCTGGGAAAAGGGCTTTTCTGAGAACTGGGTAATCATCCTCTCTCGCTGACTGTAGTTGTGCCGTCCTCTCTGAGATCCATTAATGAGGGAAAGTGACAGCCTCGCTGATCCAAAGAGAAAATGGTGGAAACGTACTCAAATTTGGCCTTGTTAGGCTTTGCCAGGCTCAGCTTGACACTCATGTTGGCTTGGGGTCTATTGACATGAAATTGCCTTCCCTGCGTCTGCCTGGCTGGGCAGGAGAAAGGAAAGACACTCCTTTTTTTTTTTTTTTTAAACTAAAAATTTTTTTGGGGTGACATTGAAAAGCCACTGAATGAATTGATGGCAAGGTAAACTCAGTGGAAACAACAATTTCCCAAGAAGCATTCGTAATGCAGACACTACAGTGCCTGAGGGGAGAGGAGGCTTAGAGAGTTGGGCAGAAATGCAGACATCTTGCAAGCCCTTCATTTCCCATTGTGGAAACTGAGGCCCAGTGATGAGTGGTGCCTTATCCAAAGTCACACGGCCACATGGAAGAACAAGAACTGAGCCTAAGGTAGCAGGTCCACCTGAATGCCAGATTGACAGCTTATGGGTGCCCATGACATCCTCACAGACCAGGCTATCCAAAGCGGGTGCTGCAGGTGCCACTGGACATCTTCCTAGTTCTGACTAAACCTTTCTTCTCAGATTTTGCAAAGCCCAGAAAGATGTGTGACCAGCAGAAGCAGGTGCAGTTCCCTCCATCTTGTGTGAAAGGTTCGGGGTTGGGGGCTGCGCAAAGTTCCCAAGTTACCGCTGTGAAATGCGCAGCTCCATGCCCAGCTCCATGCGTCACTCAGACCTGCGTGAAATGCCCAGCTCCATGCGTCACTCAGACCTGTGTGAAATGCCCAGCTCCATGCCAGACAACCTATGTGAAATGTGCAGCTCCCTGCCAGACGTATGTGAAGTGCCCAGCTCCGTGCCAGACAACCTATGTAAAATGCCCAGCTCCGTGCCAGACGACCTACGTGCAATACCCAACTGCCTACCGGACCCAGACGTACTATGTTCAGTACCCTTCTTATGCCCAGAGCTACTACCTTCCGTCTTCTGCAGGTGGCTCGGGCGCCCAGAGCTACTACCTCCAGTCTTCTGGAGGTGGCTCGGGCGCCCAGTGCTGTATCCCTGATCCATGCTCTGCTCCCTGTTCCACCAGCTACTGCTGTCTGGCTCCCAGGACCTTCGGGGTGAGTCCCCTGAGACGCTGGGTCCAGCGGCCTCAGAACTGCAACTCAGGATCCTCTGGCTGCTGTGAGGACTCTGGGTGCTGCAGCTCCGGGTGCTGCAGCTCCGGGTGCTGCTGCTCCGGGTGCTGCTCTGGGATCTGCTGTTTGGGAATTATTCCCATGAGGTCTGAAGGTCCCGCGTGCTGTCATCGCGAGGATGACTGCTGCTGCTAAATACAGAAACACAGCTCTAGCTCTCCTTCCAAATTCAATGCCTGCTCCACCTTCTGGACCTTCACCGGCCCCTGCCTGCTCTCTGTCTTCCCAGTGATGCAGAACCTCATTGCTTCACCTCCGCTCTTTGCTTCTTTATCAAGGCAGCCTGCCAGAGTTAGCGCAGCCCCCAAACTTTGGCAAGAATAAAACTTTGGATGCAATCCGGTGACTTCCTGTTTGTTTATTTGGTCCATATTTTTTTCCATTAGAAACTTCCTCCTTCCTTTCTTACTCTTGCTTCTCAAGAGGACAGGTCCATGGGGATATGACTAAGCAGACCAAGCTGGTGCAATCCCATGTGGGATGCCTATGCTTTCTAGAATGCTCGGAATAAACCTCCCTCTGCAAGCCAGCAGGATCTGAGAGTGGAGATTTGAAGGTTGAAGAGTTAAAGGTTGAAGGTTGCCTGCCCTCTAATTAGTCTGAGGAGAAGGTTCGGCCATGATGAGGTCCTCCTGGTAGCATGTTCTCTGAATGTTAGTAAACTCAAAATCATCTTCCTGGATGTTGAGGGAAATGCAAAATCAGACCTGTTCAGGAGGATCACTGGACGATGCCCCTGCTACTGTGCGAGTGGCTTGAACCCATGGTGGCCGTACGGGTTACATTTTCTCATCTGAGAGATTTGCCCTCCTGAGGTCAAAGGGTAAAGGGCTGAGAGAAGAGGCCGGGTGGGACTCCCTGAAATAGGTAGGCATTCCCCATGTCAGCCCTGGTGAGGCAGTTGTGGTGGTGAGAAGCCTCCAAGAGGAAGGTGAGCCTCGTGGGGCAAGCATCTGGGTCCCAAGGCCAGTCACCTTTCATCAATTGCATGATCTTTCTCTCCTCCTTGCTATCTCTAGAGCAGGGCTGAGGAAACCTTTTTCTGCTAAGGGCCATTTGGATATTTATAGCATTGTTTCCAGGCCATACAAAATTCTCAACTTAAAAATTAGCCTGCTCCATTTGAGCAAACATTTAATTAACTCACCCCTAATGCCTTGGCAGGGCCAGACTAAGTGATTTTGAGGGCCTTAAACAGCCCACTGGCTGGACGTTCCCCACCCCTGCTCCAGAGGCTTTGGGGTGGATTTTTATAACTGTAAACTGTAAACACACACATTAAAAATATAGGTAGATCGACAACTGCTTCAAAGCAACCCCATGAAGAGTCAACATTTTTGGCAGATTCATAAACAAATGGATAAATAAGAGCAGGCCATCTCATGTTTGCCTCTAAGCAAGCTCTGTTCAGTCACCCTGGGACACAGTGGTAGCAGAAAGTCATCTTGACTGCTATGCTGCCTTTGAACACTAAATTACCTGTGGCTCCACAAATCAGACTCTGCCTTCCTCCTCACCCCCTTTCCAATCCAATCCTATGAACTTGCAGCCCAGTAGCATAGAAAGAATAAATCTAAAACAGCTGCCCAGTAGCATTCGTTTACCTGGTTCTCTCCTAGCCCTGTTATGTTGCTGTGTGTAACTTGTCTCTGGATCTAGGCTGTACTATGAGTAAGGTGCCTTCAAGTGTCAACCTTGGTGGCTTTTGTCTCCCAGGACAGGCACCTGGACACTCCTGCACAATGCTGGCACACTTATGTATAAAACTTATGGTTATAAATGTGACCTTCGAGTATTCCATTTCAGCAAGCTAATTAAAAGTTCTACCCTAGCCTGTTTCTTTTATAACTTAAAAAATTGTAACATGTCCTTTCTTATGTAAGACAATCCAGATTTCCTGACTCCTGGTCCCTCTACAGCAGTGTTTCCCAAACTTTTGACATATGTGTACCCCTTCTGTAATTTTCGTAACGCTGAGTACCCTTCGTACTCATGAGAACGTAGAATTAGGCGCAGCTAAGCATAGTGCAGTGCATATCCCCACCAAACTCCAGTGCAACGCATACCTCCACCAAACTCTTTCCATACCCCTGGGAAACACTGCTCTACAATATTCACCTGGGGCATTCTATGAGCAATTTAAAGAGAAGGTCAAGCCCAGAACGTGGAGCCAAACCCCTGGGAAGCTGGGAAGAGCTTCCTTGGACAGGCTGAGGTGCTCTCTGCTGGGATCTAGGCTGAGTCTGCTTTTGCACAATTGTCACAGAATAGGAAAGCCTGCTGAATAGAATTCAAACTCCACTTCCCAGGGTGCTGTATTTTTGAATGATGTTTTCTCTTTCAGAAAAATGCCTATGCAAAAATTATTGACAATGGTAGGTTAATACATAGAGCTAGACTTCATAATATTTCCCATAAACAATCAATACAAATATAGCTATAGACATCTACATTTTTGTACCTCATAATATATTATGCATATGTTATATATGAATGTATCGCCAATATTATTAAATATCCAGAAGATAAATGATTCAAAAATAACTCTCTTCTTGACTCCTACAGGGGAAGGGCAGAGGGAATCACCCTTTATTGATTGAGCGCCTACTATGTTCTGGGCGGTGCACTAGTCACTGTGCATGTGAAGCTTCTCTTTTCTGAGCAATGAAATGACTGATGTAAATTGCCTGGCAGATATGGGGGGAGCAGCAGGAGCTTTTGAGCCAGACAGGTCCATTTCCTGACCCTCTGATATCAGAGAAGTTATACGCTCTCTCCACTCTGAGGGATCCTATCTCATAAACCTGCCTAAAATGGCACCTAGCGTGTGTTAGTCCACAAGACCTGAAGCCATTTTCCTGTTCTTGATTAAATGAAAAATATTTTCATTGTTTGGAATTTTATAGTTCTAAAATAAAATGCAACAAGAGAAGGGTTTCTTCATGGATAAAATTATGAGAATGTGTAACTCGACATTGCAAAGGCCTATTGTCCCTCATTTTCTCCCCCACCCCGTTCTTATCCCGGCTCTGCCACCATTCTTTCTGTAACATTGAATAAGCCATTTCACCTCTTTGGACCTCTGTCTACTCCTCCATAAAATGAAGAAGTTGGATGAGACCATCCCTAAGGACCTTTGCTATCTCTGACAGTCTGTACTTCCACGTCTTTGAATCTACTTCAAAGTTCAGAGCAATGTCTTTTCAAGAAAGCAGAAATGGGATATAGCTTGATGGATAACTAGTTCCATCCTTTCAGTGGGCAATGGGAATTGGGCACCCAGGTAAGATAACAGCTACTCTCCTGGGCTCAGTGCTTGCAAGAAGGGAATATAGGCCAGGTTGCCAGACAGAAGTTGGCTGGGAAAATGTCACAATCAGATGTCATTCTTTGTTGTTGGTGTAAGCATCTCCACCCAGGTGATGGTTACTGACAACCTGATTAGTAAGGACACTCTGTGAGGCAGGTGGGTGTTGGAGGGGGCTGGGCCACAGGGGAAAAGAGAGGGGGTGGAATAATGTGTACAGCACCAAAGGGATGAGAAAGATTGATAGTGATTAATGTCCTTAGAGATCCTCGTGGCAAGGCCTCGTGTTTACTCACGTGGACGATCTGCTGGGACGCCTGTTCATCTTAACTACTAGGCCAGGTCTTACTTTGAAGTTTTTGTTCTTAAATATATATATATATA
This sequence comes from Pipistrellus hanaki, assembly GCF_964339955.1. Taxonomy (NCBI): domain Eukaryota; kingdom Metazoa; phylum Chordata; class Mammalia; order Chiroptera; family Vespertilionidae; genus Pipistrellus; species Pipistrellus hanaki. The sequence goes on from NC_140520.1 coordinate 8,217,554, forward strand.
TATATATATATATATATATATATATATATATATATATATATTATTGATTTTTCACAGAGAGGAATAGAAAACTATAAACATCAATGAGAGAGAAACATCGACCAGCTGCCTCCCGCACATCCCCCACCGGGGATGTGCCCACAACCAATGTACATGCCCTTGACAGAAATCGAACCTAGGACCTTTCAGTCCACAGACCGATGCTCTATCCACTGAGCCAAACCGGTTTTGGTGAAGCCTTTGTTTTTAACCAGTATGTGGTTCCACCTTCTAGTCTAGAACTTGAGTTCCCACATATGAAGGGCTTCAGCGCCTTTATGACAGTTGATACTCTGCTTCTGTTACAGTGATTTTTGTCTTCAACTTCTCTTCACTTCGTCACTTCTGTGCTTCCTTTTCTCTCTGGGTCTCCTTTTAAATACCACCAGTAATAATAACCAAAACTTCAGTGCAAAAGCTAGTTTACATGCTCTTTATGAATTACAAAGCAATTCCAAATCTATCACATAATTTTGAAAAACAACCGTTTTGAGCCAGATGACTAGGATGAGGTGCAGCAGGACTCAAAGCCAGGTGTTTTGTGCATAGATCTCATTCTCATTTTCATGACAGCTGTTGCTCACTTGGGTCTCCCCATTTCCCACGTTTTATTTCCTCATCCTCTGTTCCTTGTCCCCGCATTTAGGGACCTGTGGCCTGGGGACAAACCAAGGTGGCCCTGGAAAGCCAAGGCAGAGGAAATGGCCTTACATCTCAGGAGTTACCTGCCTTATTCACACACTGGAACTCTCCCCTTCAGCTTCCACACCTATTATTATTAATAATATTAATAATCTATTGAAACCGAAAGGTTAGATCAGTCTCCTAAATTCCATTCCCATAAAATGCATTATAAAGAAAGGTTCCCATGTTTAAATGCATCAGGAGACAATGAATTGTTTGAAACATCACACTGTCATGAACTCCATGCGTACACTGTGTAACAGTGTGTCGTGCACTTATAGAAATGCTGCATTGAACATGGACAATGTGATAGTTTCCCAAAGAGGGTATGTATGTCCAACAGTTGCATCCTTCACATCACACTGCTAACGAATGTGGCCTCAGAAAGTGCTGCACCTTTAAAGATCTGAGCTGCTTTTTCAATAGAGATCAGAGAAAGGATCCACGTATTTCCAATTGACCTTCCAATTATCACACAGTTTCTCCTACGTGGGCTGTTTCTGGGCCATCGGATGTTTAATAGATGTTCATGATACAGCTATGAAAATATTTGTTGATGTTTATCATAGATGCAGGAGGGGGGGGGGAAACCAGTGAGTATCTACGGTGCGCTGGGCAATGGCTGGCTGTTTCTCATTAGTTAAACTCAATAATAATTAATCAAAATTCCCTACAAAAGGCAACTGATGTGTGTCCCCCCGATTCCAACAATCCGATTACCAATCCCTTTATAATATAAAGTGCATTGGATAAAGTTTACATAGCAAGATTCCTTCAGTGTGGTAGAGTGTTTCTAGAGTTCAAGTTTATCTTCATTACCTGCTAGTTCAGTACATGTTACCGGGTCATGTACACATTTTTGAGTGAATATTTTCATTTTCCTTGGTAGGATTTTCACTTTGTAGGAGGGGAGTTGGTGGGTTATATACTTTAACTTTTGAAGAACTGCCAAACTCTTTTCTACGGTGGCTGTACCATGTACATTCCCACAAGCAATGTATTGAGGGTTCTTATTTCTTCATATCCTCCCCAATACCTGTTACTGCTTATTATGTCAGTACTTTGTTGTTAGTATTATGTCAGTATTATGCTGTTACTTGTTTATTATAGGCATGCTAGTAGGCATGAAGTGATAAGTAATTGTGGTTTTTACTTGCCTTTTCTTAATGACTAATGATGTTGATCATCTTTTCATTTGCTTATTGGCCATAAAAGTATCTTCTTTGGAAAAATGCCTATTCAAATCCATGATCCATTTTAAAATTGTGATATCTTTGCTCTTTATATATTATAGATACAAATCCCTTATCAGGTATATGATTTGCAAATACTTTCTTCCATTCTGTAGGTCATCTTTTCACTTTCTAAGTGGTATCATTTGCAACTCAAAAATTTTTAGTTTTTCTGAAGTCCAATTTATCTTATTTTCTTTTGTTGCATGTGCTTTTGGTGTTGTAGCTAAGAAGCCATGGCTTAAACCAACACCATAAAGTTTTATTCCTATGTTTTCTCCTAAGATTTTATAGTTTTAATGTCTTGATCCATTTTGAATTAATTTTTGTATATGGTATGAAGAATCATATATTCTTATCTTAATTTCACCCATATTTTATGAACAATGCATATAATCTTATGTCCACTAAAGTCTTTTCTTGTATCTTATCAGACAACCAAGTTTTTAAATTGGCCCTTAGGGCTTATTGCTATCTGATTTACCTAATGCATTCAATAAACATTCAACGTGCACTTTCTAGGACTCTGACTTTTCTCTAGGCACATTCTTCTGCCACCAAGATGCTCACCATTTAGTGAAGCAACCGGACACATCAGCGAAGAAGTACAGCATTTGTAGTTCCTATAAAAGACTTTTGGGGACCCAAAAGTGACTCATTTTGCCTGGGAAAGTGGTGTGATCAGAGCCAGGTAAGACTGATGGAGACAATGGTGTTTGAGCTGAAAGTCATATTTAGCTCATTGTTAAATATGGGAAATATTAGTAGATGTTTGGCATACATGGGGAATAGTGGTAGGTGGGGAGAGAGGGACAGGAGAGAGTGTTCTGAGCAGAGGAAAGAATTCTGAGAAAAGGCAGTGAAATGAAACAGAAGACTAATTGGGGAGCAATTGTGAGGAGTTAAGATGTAGCTGAAGGCTTCGCAGCAACCAAAGAAGATTAGTATTTGATGTATCTTTGCCAATGAGTCCCCTTTGCTGTGCTCTACATTATAAATATTGATAACCTAGAGATTCTATATTGGTAACATTTGTGAGGCTCAGGATCTGATTAAGCAGGACTTTCCACTTGCCACTGTGATGATTGAGAGTTTACTATGATTTAAAAAGTAATTGGTTTAGTGCTGACTTAAAATATTATTGCTTGATGGTATGAGTGTTGCAGGATGGTCAGGAAGCCTTTCAGAAACCCAAAATTCTCTGTACAACTGAGTACAACTTGCCTAACCTAGTTTTTATCCTAGCAATGAAACATACACACACTGCTATTCAACTGAGGCAACATTATCAAATTTGCAAAATGTCTAAAACACTTAAATAGATATATAGCTCTATTTTGTGTCATTGTGCGATCTGTTTGGTATTAACATTTCTTTGTTCTCCCTGACACAGCCTTTAGGTGTCCTTGTTTCTTCATTTATTAAACAGTCACCAGGTGACAATCTGTGATACTATTCTATGCCATTACCTTTACCCTAGTTGCCACTCCATGGTTTAAATACACATCAGGTCTTTTGAAACTGGCCTTAGGGAAAAACACCAAATGGTACTCTGTGCCAAGAAAAAGCCCTGACTATTTCAATTTTTGAAGGTGGAGGTCATAAAATACTAAGAATTTTGCCCAGTTGGTGTAGCTCAGTGGTTGAGCATTGAGCCAGAAACCAAGAGGCCACTGGTTTGATTCCTGGTCAGGGCACATGTCCGGGTTGCTGCCTTGATCCTCTGTTGGGGGCGTGCAGGAGGCAGCTGATCAATGATGTTTCTCTCTTATCAATGTTTCTATCTCTTTAAGCCTCTCCCTTCCCCTCCTCTCTAAAATTAGTTTTAAAAAATATATATATAACTGAAGATTGTGAAATGATCCAAAGGAAGAAGAGTCATAGTGCATCTATTGAAAACATGTATCTTTGCAAACAGAAGGTAAATGTTCATGTCCTAGTTCTCAGGATCAAGGCATCATTAAGACACCAATACATTCTTTTAAGGTTCAGCAAGCCCAAAGGCTCGTAACTCCTGAAAAAGATCTCAGAGTATAATAAAATGTAGAGTGCACCTCTGTGTATCTATGACTCAAGGTAACTATCTCATTTTATATTTACCCCCAAGGCCTCTTCCTCTAGATAACTTGGTTCAGCCATTTCTAAGATTCATTTGTTAAATTCTAAGCTTGTGACCTACAATAAATTTACTACTTCCTTTTTGAACTTTTGTTTTTTCAGTTATAACATCATGATAATAATATGTACCCCGCAAGGACTATTTTAAAGACTAAGAGAGTTAATCTATGTCAAATTCTTAGCCAAGTGACAATGAGATATCAGGGCTCAATGAGTCATCTCTAGATTTGTGTGCTTTCAAGTTGCCTTCACCTTTTTTTTTCCATGTGTCCATATGCACTGCTACCCCTGAACCTCTATGTGTCTTTCACATGACACATCCCACCCCCAATTTGTAGCATTTACGTTATGTATTTTTTAAAAAAATGTATAACTTATATTTATCTTTTGTTCTATATTTTATTGTAGTTATATGTATTTTATAATTTTGTAGGTAACTATATATTCAGCTCTCTTGATATTTTTATATCACATTTGTAAATTGCCACATTATCACATATTCCTAGATTTATATAATTATATTTCTAACCATTTATACTTCACCCTACACTCCTATTTCTAACAGCCCCCTCTTCTTATCTGAATAGCCTTTATATCTCTACCTAAAAGTAATGACCTCTCTCTGGAGATAACCACTGCTTTTAAATCTATCTATTTATCTGTCTATCTATCTATAATCCTCTATCTTTTGCTATTTATTGTGACTTTTAATCTGGCATTTATAATATCACATATCCATTTATTATATTTCAGTAGTTAATGAAACCAATAAATCTATAAAATGCAGTCTAAATATATACCTATGTTAGACTTAAATGCATGCATGCATATGCATGCATATGTGTATGTCTGCATGCTTGAAAATTAAATTACTTAATCAACAAGGTGAAATGAAAACTATGTACTAGAACAGTGCCTGTTTCTGGGATACTGACTTCTTTTCCTCGAGGGACTCATCGGTTGTGTGGAAGACAAGAATGTAAATAATCAGAGAACACATGATAGCTCTGATGATGGGGTGTGTCTAATGTGCTGCCAGAACATAGAGTGAGTGAGTGAGTGAGTCATGGCTTTGGGGACTCAAGAAACATTACAAAAGGAATGACATAAAGGAAGGATGAAAGGATGTCCCAGAAAGAGGAAACAACATTTGCAAATGTCTGCCATAGTGAATATCAATATGTACAGAGAGAATGAAAACCACCATGTATGGCTTCATTTGATATATATATATCAATATATATATATATATATATATATATATTGATGTTGTGTGGGGTGTCTTTTTTTTTTAAAGATCAGTCTTGTGGCTATTTTAAAAATTACACAGAATCCAAAACCGGTTTGGCTCAATGGATAGAGCGTCGGCTTGGGGACTGAAAGGTCCCGGGTTTGATTCCGGTCAGGGCATGTACCTTGGTTGCGGGCATATCCCCAGTAGGGGGTGTGCAAGAGGCAGCTGATCGATGACTCTCTCTCATTGATGTTTCTAACTCTCTATCTCTCTCCCTTCCTCTCTGTACAAAATCAATAAAATATATATTTTAAAAAAATTACACAGAAGAAGGAAAGACAAGGGGCAAAGAAAATTGTGAGGAGACTGTTGCACCAGTCCATATAGGGGATTATGAAAACTTGAGATAAAGCAGGGACAGTGATAAAACATATAGATAGGCTCAGAGATTAGAAGGCCACACTAAAACTTTATCCAAAGAGACAACTTAATTTTAAGATATCTCCAAATAAGGAATGCCTTTCTAAGAGTTTTAAACCTCCCTGAAGAAACAAAAGAATGAGTTATATCTACCTCCACCTTTACACATACTCAGTACTAATTCCATCTTTAACCAATGACAATTTTCAATTCTAGGACCTTTCATATCAAAGAAGGAAGAATGTGAGGAGTTAGATGTTTTGTTTTTGGCTTGGTGTCTGGGCTCTAAAATTATATGGTTGAAAATTCTGTAACCTAGCCTCATTGTCAACTGCAAAATTTATCTCTCCCCATCATTGTCCCACTTGTCTTTGTAAGAAGCAAGAAATAACAAGAGTTGTAGTGCTCTTCGGTCTTTGGATTGAACAATATTAACTCATTCTCCAGTGGTTTAAGATATGTGAGCCAAGCCCAATTTCTACCATCCTTCCACTTATCTACTTATCTATCTATCTGTCAATCAACAGACTCATATGAAGTCAGGAGTCTAGAGATACCAAGATGAATAAGATGGAGATTCCTCCTTCAAGAAGTGCATTTTCTATCAAGAGATGAGTGGGAAAGAAACAGCTGTTAGAATTCAGTAATTCCCATTCTGGTTGGGTCAGCTGGTCTATGTTCTCAACTTTCCTATTTCACTGCTTTTATGATTAGCCAGGATCAAGCCCCAGAGCTATCCAAGTTTGTAGCACCTTGGCAAATAATGTGATCAGAGGAATAACTCCTCTGCAGTAGTCGTAAGAGTCCTTGTCTGGGACTAGAGCTACCTGAGATATGGTCCCTCCAAGGCAGTCATTAGCTTTAAGTATCCACGTAGGTTCCTCTCTCTCTGGGCTTATCCTCATCTTGAGAATGACAGAATGGACCAGATAATTCCTTGTTTCTCTGGCATTTTGAAAGTTTCTGATCCTACTCAAGTTCAAAATGGTATCTGGACACCTCTTTGTAATGAGTAATAAGATCCAGAACTTGGACTCTGAAGTCAGTTGATCTAGACAGAGACTTCCTCATAGGAGGGATTTCATAGTTATAATTAGCATGTGCACCATAGATCCCAAAGCACTTTCATACCCATTATCTGATTCTCTCTTCATGAGAACTTGGCAAAGCATTTCACTCCCATCCTTCTAAGAAGAAACTAAACTCCAGAGTGCTAAGTGGTTAATTAAAAACTAAAACTTTAGACTAGTTATTTCATCTAATTCACACAATAATTCTGTGACTTTTCTAATTCTTCTTCTTTCTTTACTTCTTTCCTTCCTTCTCTTCCTCCTACTCCTTATTTTTCTTCTTTCTGTCTTATAAGTAAGGAATCTAAGCTCATGAAGGTTAAGTAGCTTTCACCTCATTAGCAAATACCAGAGCTCAGATTCAACCCCAAACCTCTATAAATCTAAAGTCCCTGCTCACAAGCTTAGCCAGAATTTTAAATGCTTTTGACAGGGGCTGGACAGTTACAATAAAAAAAAAAATAAAAAAAAAGTTATCCAGGTGGAAGGATTATTCCACTTACCTTTTTAATTTTATCAAAGAAAAATAAGAATACAGGTAAAATAATAAAAGAAAGTTTGCCCTTTGCATCGCATTGTGGATAGTGTAATAAAAAAGATGGAGAATTATAGAACATCAAAGTATATGACCTCCCTAAGAGAGGAAGATGTTAATTAGATTGAAGTAAGGTGGGCCCACCTATGTCTGATTTTTTTTTTCCATTTTAAAGTTAAATGTAGTGATAACACATTATTTTTTTTATTGTTTGAAGGATTACAAATAATAGTACATATGTGCCCCTTTTTTCCCCCTTGACTTCCCCCCAGCTTCCCCTACTCCCCCACATATGCCTTCAACCCCCCACCCCTCCATGTCTTGTATCCATTGGTTATGTTTATATGCATGCATACAAGTCCTTCGGTGGATCTCTTACAGCCCCTCCTCCCGCCCCCAACCTCCTTTGCCTTCCCGCTATGGTTTGACAGTCTGTTCAATGGTTCTTTATCTCTAGAACTGTTTTATCCCCCATTTCTTTTCTTTGAAAAATCTTGCAACCAGAGACTCGAAATAAACATATAATAACAAAAAATGTTTGAGTCCTTTTAATTTTGAGAGAAAACTAGATATCTGTAATCTTTAAAAAAACAAAAAACAAACACAAAACCTCTCAGTTTGTAAATATTCATGATTACTTAAAAAACTATGTGAGCAAAAATGCTTAGGCGAAAGACAAGAACATATGAATCTTGGCTGTACCTGGCTCACAAGATGCCAGTGTATTATTTCTGGCCTGCATTGCGCTGCTCTCCTGAAGGATGACTCCGTAGCATTAGCTGTGCACCTTCTGTGATGACATCAGGCAGTTCAGCCCAGGACTGGGGTACCACAGGCAGCCACAATCCAGCTGTGTCTGCTGCTGGGTCCCCAGTTACTCTGAGTGGATGTTAGATATCGTGAATATCATTATTGACTGGGTGGTTTTGCATACAATAGTTGCCTTCATCTTCACAATAGCTCAACAAAGAAGAGTGAATATCCCCATTTTGCAGATCATGGGATCAAACTTAAGTCAGTTATAAAGGGCACACAACTGTAAGGGGCCAACCTGGGATGTTTGATTCATCTCAAACCCAGCATTCTCCTCATTCTGTACCTTTGAGGTGATTTTAACTGCTTCCGGTTAGGGAGCTTTTCTTCTTTTATATCCATTTGTCAGACAAGGAAGAAGGTAAGGGCCTGGAGCCATCAGTCAGGAGAACAGGTCCCGTTGCCACTCCTCTTCATCCCACCACCAGCTCTTCTAAGGGTGAAGGGGAAACAGACAGGGTGAGAAAGGAGGAAGAGCACAAGAATCTGCTCCTCCGTCGTCCAGAAGCTTCATCACTGAGGTGAGACACGCCCACACCCTGTAGGTGACTGCAAAGACAGGCACACAATAGGGAGGGGACTGGCTGCTGGAATGCCAGCCTGGGTGATGAGCCAGGCAGATGCCAACCAATTGTCTCATGGTCTAAGCCAGACCCAGAGCCCTTTATATAAACACAGCCTTCTTTCCAGCTGCCTCAGCCTGAATGACTGCTTGCTTTGAAGGAGGTAAGTCTAGGGGCAGGTCCTGGGATTGGGGGAAGCTAATGCTTAGGGGGTGTTCAGATTCCTAGGGTGAGACATAGTGAGGGGGAAGCTGGGAGCAAAGAATGTCCCCTGTTCTCATCAGTCTATCAGCCTGAGGAGAACAGGGGACATTCAAGGGACATAAGAAGGATATCTGTGGAGTCTGTGTGAAAAAAAAAAAAAAGAGCACTGAAGTAAGTGTACTTACCTTAGATAACCCTGGTCTCATCCTTAGGTACCATTTTTTCTCTTTAGGACCTCTCTCCCTAGAAAAGATGCACTAGTGATTGCACCCCGTGGACAGAGTTGGGTGTTGGAGGGTTATCTTCCCCAAGGGCATATATGTTTAAATATTCTCTATACATGGAGAATGGAAGGCTTTGCCCTTCACAAAAAGTATTTTCAGTATTTCAGGAGCTTATTGAGAAGTGTTTTGTTGGCTGAGCTAACTATCAAACCAGCCTCCCTGCTATGCTGGCCACTGGGCTGCCTGTACCTGAGAGCTGGACTTGGGGAGGGTGGGGGCACTGCCCTCTGTGTCCGCCTGCTGGCTATGGTGTTGGATGGTATGCCTGTGCTTCCCACATCACGTTTGTGATGCCCCTGCTGCGTGGGCTTTAAGTGTGGCTGAACGTCAGTCTCCTAATTAGGAACCTGGCACTTTGTGGGTTACCTTTTCTCAAGTAATTCCCCCCTGCCTCTCAGAGGGGCTGCAGAGTGGCCCTTTCTGAAGCTGGCAGGTGAAGAAGGACAGCAACTGGCTGGGCAAGTTGTCATATTGGTCCTGAGCCTTTCCGAGGCTGGTGTTTTTGTAGGCACGTCTTTTACCTATGCCCTGTTTAGAAGGCCAGTCTAAACAAATTCACCTAAAAAAGATTGGACACAGAGAAACAAACATTTGAGGTTGGGACTGAGCTGCCCAATAACAACCTGAATTCTTTACTCCCCAGTGGACACTTTGAGCACAGATGGTGCCTGAATGTGTATATGCTTGTTTTTATATACACATGTTTTCATGTGTGGACAGTACATGTGTCTGAGGAGTGTAAGCTCCTATGGTTGGGGAGTCCTCACTCTGGACAACAGCCTTAGAGCATGGGTTGCCTCCATTTCTGTAGAACTTCCTTCCACCACTTAGGAGACCAGGAGGTGATGGGAACCTTCCTGCTGTTAGCGCCCTCTTGTGCTGGACACTGGTATGCCTGACCTCCAGGGCAAGAGCCCAGACACCTGCAGTCCTGGCTGTGCCCTTGAGGCTGTCCCACCCAGAACAGGATCTCGGTCAGGTCTTTCAGCGGGTCCAAGGCAGGTTTCTTGGGCAAGAGTGACTAATCTTGGGTACAGACAACTCAGGGAGTATTCTATAGAATGAAGGTCGAGGGTTGGGGAAGAAAGGTCAGGGGAGAAGCAGGGTGTCTTTCCTTGGTTGCGGGCTCTCCTCCCCACATCTCACCCTCTTAAAGCTGGTCTTCCCGCCCCTCAGGTCCTGTTCACACGTCTGCACCGGAACCATGTGTGACCAGCAGCAGATTCCGTGTTGCCTGCCGCCCCCCCAGTGCTGTGTGAAGGGTTCCTCCTTCTTCCCCTCCTCGTACTCTTCTCCCCAGGGCCAGGTGGTCGTTCAAGCCCCTTGTGGGATGCAAATCGTGGAGTGCCCTGCACCGTGCCCAGTTCAAGTCTCCCAGGTGAAGTGCCAAGCTCCCTGCCAGCCCCAGACCATTCAGGTGAAAGGCCAGGCTCCATGCCAGTCGCAGACCACCACGGTGAAGGGCCAGGCTCTAGGCCAGGCCCAGGCCGCGCAGGGGAGCATCCTGGCTGCAGGCCAGGCCCAGGCCGCGCAGGGGAGCATCCTGGCTGCAGGCCAGCCCGAGGTCTGCTACGTGCAGTGCGGAGCCCCATGCCCTGTCCAGACCTGCTTTGTAGAATGCGCTCCGGCTTGTTACACAGAAACTCGCTACGTGGAATGCCCCGTCCAAACCTATGTACCCTACCCGGCTCCCCAGCCTGTCCCGAGGTATGTGGCGTACCCCTCGGCGTGCCAGACTCAAGGAAGATTCTCCACCCAGTGCCAGTACCAGGGCTCCTTCGGCCAGGGCTCCTTCGGCGGCTGCGGCCCCCAGCGTCAGTCCCGGCCTTCGTTCCGCACGTATGCACCCCAATGCCAGAGCCAGGGCTCTTATGGGGGCTTCCCCATGCAGCGTCGCGCTAGGAGCACCAGCAGATGCATCCCTCAAAGCCAGATGCGGCCTTCTTACGGCAGCTGCTCCCCACCCCGCCAGATGCGGCCTTATTACAGCAGCTGCTCCCCACCCTGCCAGATGCGGCCTTCCTACCGCAGCTGCTCCCCACCCCGCCAGATGCGGCCTTATTACAGCAGCTGCTCCCCACCCCGCCAGATGCGGCCTTCCTACCGCAGCTGCTCCCCTCCACGGCGCTCCGAGCCCTACTATAGCAGCTGCATGCCATCCAGCTGCATGCCCTCCTCTAATTACTGCACCCCACCCCGCCGCTCCGAGCCCATCTACCACAGCTGCAGCGCTCCGCAGCGCCCCGTGGCCAGCTGCCCCCAGAGACAAGGGCCCCGGTGCCGCATCGAGATCTCCTCGCCCTCCTGCCCCAGGCAGGTGCCCCCCCAGAGGCGCCCGGTGCAGCTCCCCCCCATCTGCCGCTGCTCTGAGAGCTGCGCCCCGAGGCCCTCCTGGGGGACCTCCTGCCCGGAGCTGAGGCCGCGTCCGCTCCCCAGCTTCTGCCCGCCCCGGGGTTATGACCAGTGTCCGGTGCCCGCCCCGCGACCGTCACGGCGGTGCGAGAGCCCGGAGCGACGCCCCCAGTATTCTCCACCGAGGCGGTTTCCCGAGTCCGGTCCGTGTCGGGAGCAGAGCCCAGCCCCGCGTCCAGCCCCACGTTCTGGCCCATCGCGGTGTGAGTTTCCAGAGCCGCCCCGTCCGCAGTCCTATGAGCGCCCAGAACCGTGTCCGGAGCCCATTCCCCTCCCGGCCCCCTGCTCCAGCCCAGAGCCCTGCGGGCAGCCCCAGCGCGGCCCCAGCCCCTGCTCAGGGCCGATGATGGCAGGCTCAGGAGACCTCGGCTGCCATGAGTCCCGCCCAGGCCGCCTGGACATGGAGGGCCCCAGCTGCGGCCCAGCGGCTTACAACCAGTGCGGAGAGGGTGGTGACGCCAGCTTTGGACCTTGTGATGTGTTCCCAGAGCCGCAGCGGGGTCTGGGCGGTTATGGGGACCAAGGAGGCGGCTCTGTTGGAGTGAAAGGAGGCGGCGCCTCTGTCGGAGTGAAAGGTGGGGACTACTATGCCGGAGTCAAGAGCGCCTACTTCTAAAGGAAGCGTGGCCGAAGCATCCCTGCCTCCTGCCCTGAACCTGCGGCTCCTCCTCTCACAGCAGCCAGTTTCCCTGCTTTTGTTTGCAATGCTCCAAAGATAGTCAGAGGCTCCCCGCTGCAGGGGCGACGATGTCCTTTGCATGTCGTCATAGGACCCACACCTGCGTCTCAGACACCTCTGCAGCCTCATGTTTCCGACTCCTCTCCCATAAGCATCCTCTGTTCCAGCCCGACCAGTCTCACAACCAGGGCACATCTTGGGTGTTCCCCAGGACATACCTTAGCTAGCCCTGCCTCCAAGCCTCTGTCCATTCCTCACCCCCGGGATTCCTGGACCACTTCTTTGCTCCTCCCAGTATCTGAAACCCAACCCATCTTTCAAGACCTCTTCCTTGGAGCCTTTTCTGCTTATTACCACTCACAGAAGCCTGCACTGACTTCCTAGAATGCACTGCATCGTCCACACCATCCATTTGCCAAGTGCCTTGCAACATCTCCTGAACTATTTAATTTTTCAGGCGTGTCTGTCTTACCAGCCCAGCTAGATTGTAAGCTCCCATTTGAGTGGAGTTAGAATATCCCTAAAGTCCCTGGCTTCTCCCGGGGCAGGCAGCTACTCCTCAAGGTTTGTTGGTTGGCAGCTTGAGCCATGATCAGTCCTGCTGGGCAACCCCAAGCCTGGGACAAGAGGAAACCATGTAACAATAAAGATAATGCTACACTCAGATCCTGACTCCTTGGAATAAGCTTTTGTTTTTCTTTTCTGATTGTTTTTCTTCTTGGGTTTATTGTTACCCATGGCTGAGCTTTCCTTAGACTAGACCAGGTGGCCTGCTTTGTGGGTTTTCTGTCTCCCCTTAGTGTCCCTGACCCCTGCTGAGAAAGAATGGATGGAAAACCAACAACAACAACAACAACAACAACAATAAACACACAAGGAATGAGGAAACAAGGAAGATAGCTCTTGCTCCTCAGTTTAGGGGTAAAGGTCTTCAAGCCTGCCTTGGCCAGGTCACCCAACTGTACTTTGGGGCCGTAGTCACTGTCATGTGACCTCTATGAAGTCAGGGCAGAGAGAAGGGATCCTTCTTAGGCTCTCTGGGATACTCTGCACAGGATACACTCTTCTGTATTTCTGAATAAACTATCTGCTGTGTTTTGGGGGACATACTAGAAAAGGGAGCATCTGAGGCTGACTCTGCATTCCTCTATTGCTCCCAAATTCCATCAGGCATGTTGGCCATGAAGGTGGGGCTTGGAGTGGCAGGAGAGCCAGGGGTATCTCTTCCTCATATTCCCTTCAGATGACAAGTACTGGCTGGGGAACTAATGTTCTGGAGGAAATCCCTTCCCCAGAGGGAGAGAGTACCTGAGGCCACCAGGATGAAAGGGAGGCAGATCTGGTCTGGGTCCTGAAGGTATGATTCAGTGCCATCCTCCTCAAGGGCCACAACCCAGAGGGCCCCACAGCCCCAGCACCATAGTGGGCACCACAAATACAGGGCCTGGCTCTGAATATGTTTCTTCCTTGCCCCAGGGATCTAGTAATGCAATATCAGTGGTGGAGAATCCAAGAGACTACCTGTGTTATAAAGAAAAATTGAGGCTTTTCATGTGTAATCCACTTATTTATTTATTTATTTATTTATGAATTAGAGGCCCAGTGCACGAAATTCGAGCATGGGGGAGGGGGTGTCCCTCAGCCTAGCCTGCACCCTCTCCAATATGGGATCCCTCTCATAATACAGTACTGCTGGTTCCCAACCACTCGCCTGCCTGCCTGCCTGATCATCCCTACCCACTCCACTGCCAGCCTGATCGACACCTAACTACTCCCCTGCTAGCTCTATTGCCCCTAACTGCCCTCCATTGTAGGCCTGGTCCCTCCCAACTGCTCTCCCCTGTTGGCCATCTTGTGGCCATATGGGGGCAGCCATCTTTGATTACATGGGGGCAGCCATCTTGTGTGTTGGGGTGATGGTCAATTTTCATATCACTCTTTTATTAGATATTATAGTATATTCACTGCTTACATGCTGGGAAGGCACTGGTAAAAGGGACAGACAGAACCCTTGTTTGCTCTGGTAGCTTGCAGCCTTGCACACTGATTCTCAAAGTGTGGTACCTGGACCTCAGCATCAGCATCACATAGGGTCTTGTGAGAAATACAAATGTGTCATCCAGACCTACTGATACAGAGCCTAGGTGAGTCAGGCACGGCCTGAGCTAGGGAGCCCCGGATGGCCTGGAGCTCCTCACAGGCCAGGGCTATGCAGGAGCCAGCCTCAGTGCCATCTCTGAGGCCAGAGAAGCTCAGGGCCCAGTCTCTCCTGGGATTAGTTCGAATTGGCCTCAAAGGTCCACCTCCTCTGACAGCCCTGAGCCTCCAGACAGGCCCACAGTAATAAGTTGCAGCCTATTTGTAGCAGTTCAGAGGAAACCATACCAAGGAGTGTGTGTGTTTGCATGTCTTTCTGTGGGCTTTGAATGTTTCTTATGGGGGCCCATGTGTCTTCTGTTTCTGTCCATATGCTTTAAAAGCTGGAGGATTGTTTAAAATGCATTTGGCAATGGAGACTGTGACCTCAGGAGCATCATTTATGATACCCTACAGTCCTTCAACACTGACTTTGGGTGTTCCTTCCCAGGCATCCCTTCCACCCCCACCCTCTACCCTTTCACTGACCACCTGCCTCCAGTTCTCTGCATTTTTCTTCTATGTCAGGATTTGAACAAAAATTATAGAGTCCCTAGAACCAGAACTGAGGATTCAAAATTACATTTAAAAATACCATTTATAAAGTTCTTTGAAGGTGTTCAAAGATCTGCGAGAGACTCCCCTTTGAATCTCACAGTAGTCTGAGGCAATACACAGGTTTTATGGTGTTTTTTCCATTTCAGTTTGACACATCGTTGCCCAGAAGTGCCAATGCATTGGCAAAGTCACAGAGTATGCGACAGAGATAGCAAGACTCTCAACGCCTGACATCCCACCATGCTAGAAAGGAGGGCCTGGCTTCCAGAGATGAGGGCCAAGTTCAAGTGACTGTAAGAGAGATTAAGGTTATGCTTCCTATCTTGGAATCATGTTTCTCTATTTTTTCCCCCTCTCTTTCTATACCTCCCTCTCAGGAATTAGCATCAGCACTGTACAATGAGGGAATTGCTCCAGATGTTCTCAGAGGTTCCTTCCTCTTTGTCATGGCACTAGGGTAGGGTGAAATGACTCTGGGAACCCACTTAAAGACATGGAATCCCAGAAATGATCCTGGACCTACTTAGTTTGAATTTCCAGAGAGAGAATCGGGGATCCATTTGAAAATTATGATCAGCTGGAGGTAGAAACCATTCCTATAGTGAATACCTAGGTGTGTGAACTTGCTCAAGACCTACACTTGTATGCAGTGGCTACAGTATGCGAAGCTGCTGGCAAAATGGAGCTGGCCTGTAACTGTTTTTGTGGGTTTTACGGAATTATTTGTGTGAAGTCAAATTTTCTACTCTAGTTTAGAGGTGCCTCAAGACAAGGAGTTTCTTCTTTTTCTCAGTTAAATTCTCAGTCCTAAGGCCACCAAAAGTACCCAGAATGGGGTGCTTGTGCTTATGTAGAGGTATTGTCCGGTACATGTTACAGATATTTTTTACTGGGACATGGTGGGCCTCATTTTGGTATATTTCTCCTTTATTTAGGCACTACCCAAACATTAAGGGGGAGGAATTCCACATCCCAGAGTTTGTCCTACAAACTAGAGTCCTGTTGAACAAGCAAATAGAATGGTCATGCATAAGGAAATAGCTCAGCTGTTTACAATGGAATCGATAGGTAATCAGAAGACAGGCAGCGCATCTGTGGCTATTTCACTGATGCATAGAAAAATAGTCAGGTGGTGACCAAGACTTCTAACAAGACTAGCATACTCCTGATTTCTGGCATGGTTGGACATCCCAGAGGATCCACATGCCTGTGGCCTGAAACTAGTTGGGAAGACAGGGTGACGCATGATGATCCATGTGCCTCCCCATCACCATCAAACCCAAGGGCCATCAAACTCATTCCTCCAAAAGAGGAAGCCTCCTGACCTAGAAGACTTAACTAGAAATACCTGGAAGCCTAGGAATAACCCAAGCTGTGCCAAAGCCTCCCATCATGTTCCTCATCCCATTTTGTCATAGGAGCCCTGAGCTGGGTTAACAGCTTCCCTCTGTTCTCTAGTATTGTATCAGTCAGGAAGAAAACCACTTACCAACTTGTACTGACATATCCATTTAGTTGACAATCTGCCAGGAACTGGGTATACATGGTCCTGGAAATACAATGGTGAGCAAGGCAGGCACTGTCTTGCTAACACAAAGTCTGAAAGACAGAGCTTGTGAGAGTTTCCACCTGGGAGGCATATGGTATCACAGCAGGCCATAGAAAAGCCAGTTGAGTGGGTCAGGTGCCTAGAGAAAGCAACTACAAACACAGATCTGAAAGATAAATGGGAGGAAAGAGGAGAGTGTTCCTAGTAAAGTTAACAGCAGGTATAATGTCAACATAATGGACACAATGACAGACAGCCCCAGGCGAAGTATTTCCTCCTTACTGGACCATTCTTCCTGGTCTCTGTGTTGTTTAAGGGTCAATACCTGCCTGGTCACATTGAGGATGAAATGAGATAAGTTATTTAAAGATACTTTGTGTATTATAAAACACTAAAAGCATATTTGTGTTTTTTTTTAAAATATATATATTTTATTTATTTATTTATTTTTATTTTTATTTTTATTTTATTTTATTTTATTTTGCAGAGAGGAAGGGAGAGGGATAGAGAGCTAGAAATATCGATGAGAGAGAAATACTGGTTAGTTTCTCCTGCACACCCCCCACCGGGTATGTGCCCACAACCAAGGTATATGCCCTTGACTGGAATCGAACCTGGCTCTATCCACTGAGCCAAACCGATTTTGGCAGTATATTTGCTTTTGATAGTGAGGTCTTCATCCCAAAGGGAAGAAGTAGAGAAAAAAAGATAATGATGGGTTCTGGGGGACTGCCCATTTGATGAGCTGGTTGGGCCACTGAGACAGGTCAAGGTGAGGCCCAAGCAGAGGACAGATGAGTGAAGGGAAGCACAAATAGGCATAAGTGTAGTCATCTGGGGCAAGCCACGAGAGGATTGAAGGAGGAGGAATTGAAGGAATGAAGGGACAAGGAATGGCAGACAGAAAACGGTGTAATTGGTGGGGAAAATGGTTCAGGCAAAATGCTGAATTTAGAGGATTATAAGATTTGGGGACCAGAAGCTCAGATACCAGGATTAATGTTGGGTTCAAGGATAATGAGGTGGACAGCTATCACAAATGCTCATTGCTATGGATGCCACCCATCCAGTTTGCCATTGGGCATGGCTCCTTGGGTCAGCCAGAGGGACAGGAAGTACCATGGAGGAAGGCTCCCAGTCAATCAGAAATATCTTTTAGGCTTAAATTGGGTTGGGCCCTTAATCATTGCAAGACCTGACTTGACCCAGCTTAGAAAAGGCTGGATTGAGCAATCATTTAATTAAGCAGTTATTTCCGTAGATTCTCATCAGCATTATTCAGAGGGTTGTTTGGTTTAATCAGAAATGCAGGAGCTGTTTCCAATGAGTATAGTCTTAATCCTCCTATAGCAAAGCAGGGTTTCTCACCCTCAGCACTGGTGACATTTTGGACTGGATAATTCTTTGCTCTGGAAGCACTATCCTGTTGCAGTGTAGGGTGTTAGCAGCATCCCTGGCCTCCACTTGCTAGATAACGGTATTAAACACAACCCTCTCCCCCTTAGCTATGAGGACTAAATGTGTCTCCCTTGTCAAATGCTCCCTCTGGAACTGTGAAGTGCCAAATCCACCCACACTGACACCCACTGAGTTAGAGGAAAGACAATCAGAGCTTGACCTCAGGGCACTTGAGCAATAAAAAGTGCTCTAAGATATAAGGCACAGGCAAACACAGCCAAGGAATTCCAGTTTTAAGGATCTATGCAAACATTTTTTTCTTGAAGGGACTGAGTGCTGATTATGGGAAGAGTAGATTATCTTGGCTATTATGACTAATAGATTATCTATGACTCTTTATTGTAATTATTTGGCAAACTTACCCAATAGCTCTGAATACTCCCTTTCTAACTCTGAACTCCTGTGGAAATCTAAAATGCCCGTGGCAATCTGAAAAAAAATTTTAAGCAGGAATTTCGATTGTCTTGAAAACTCCTAACACAGTTGAAACCGGTTTGGCTCAATGGACAGAGCATCAGCCTGCGGACTCAAGGGTCCCAGGTTCTATTCTGGTCAAGGGCATGTACCTTGGTTGCGGGCACACACCCAGTAGTGGGTGTGCAGGAGGCAGCTGATCGATGTTCCTCTCTCATTGATGTTTCTAAAAGAAAACTCCTAACACAGGACATTATAACACAAACAGAAGAAATTTGTACTGACAATCAGTTAACAGGGTTTATAGGCAAAAGCAGTTACCTTCTTTAGTTCTTATGACTGGACTAATAATAGAAGTGACACAAGATTGCATTAACAGGGGGAAAAAACAATTTAATATGTGTGCAGGGAATAATCCCCATATGAAAGGAGGCTCAAAGAGCCGTTTGAACCAGGCACCTTTGTATGTTTCAGACAAAGAAATAATACATTTGTGAGAAACTAACAAGGAACAAACATGACAGTGCTCCTCAGAAAGGAAGGTTTGGATCTTCGTTAGTAAGGAATTGAAACAAAGTCGTGAATTGGAAAAGAGGCAGTAAAACTTGATGACACAGACTTTTTGGCTCTGAGTTGTTTCTCTCTAGAAAGAAGGGGGTGTCTTCCAGGTGCTGGAAGGACATTTTCCACGTGAGAGGTCTTTTTCCTGCATTCGGGGAGACAAGGGGAGGGTCAAGGTACCCTCCTGGCACTGGCTGCTGGTCTATCAGTTTAATGCAAACTAGTCAATATGCCATTGTGGGTTATAGGGGAGCAGCCTGCCTTGGTCCCCAACAAAGAGAGGGCAATGCACAAAGACCCTAGAAGGGCCTGTGATAAGCATGCCCACACTTTTGTTCTTTTGGGACCCCACTGAATATAACAGAGTAATTGAGAATGAGTAAAGGAAACGCACCATATAAGAATGAATTATGAATTAAGGTGGTTAGTGTGATTGAGTAGGGGAAATCTTGAGGCATCAGTTAAAGACGGGGGGACCCGAGGCTTGCTTAACTCTGAATTTTAGTAGACTGGTACATCAAGGCCCCCATCAGCAAAGCAGTGACGATTAGAGATAAATTGATGGGGCTGAAAAATGTTTGAGTTGTGTGTTCCCCTAGTGACCTAAGAATATTTACTAGTATAAAACAGGGACGGTAATCCCTTTTCTGAAACCCTTGGTGCCATATGAAATTGAAGTCTTTTTTTTTTTTTTTTTTAAAGGAATATATTAAAAAAAAAAAAAAGTAACAGGGAATACAAACTTAATACTCTTCTGACTAACCAATAAATGAAATTAGGGTAAAATTACTAGCAAACTGATAAAAGGAACTTACATACTGACAGTTTCCTTATAAGCATATTGCAGGCATTAGCAGTGCCAGCCTTCCTTGGACAAGAAATGGCCTTGACCATGAGTTCGGCTGATGCAGATCGCCCAACTGCAGGAATTTGGCCAGCACCGACCAGTGCCAGTATGCTGGCATTAAAGATCCATTTGGGGACCAGCAAGGACACTGCCTGCATGTCCACAGCCTGTTCCCCTGATCTCTTGTTCTGCTTTCCTTCTCCCTCCCTGTGAAAACCCCTGTCTGCACTAAGATGGGCTTTGGGATGAGAGTCTCCCATCTTCTCAGGTGATTCGTACTTGAATAAACTTCTTTCCTTTTTCACCAACCCCTGTCTCATGAGTTTGGCTTTTGAGGTGGCAGGCAGCTGAACCTTGGATTCAGTTTCAACAGTACGGTGAATAGAATTTATTAGCAATGCTACAGGTATACTCCAGTATAGGCCATGTCCAATCTCAACACTAAGGAATTCATGCCAAGGAGTCTACCACATCTGGTGTGCAAATAATTTACAGATTCCCCACATCCCATAGCTCAGGACTCTTACCCCTTGGGGAAGCCATTGATATGTCTACAACAGAACATATGGATATCCACAGTAAGGTAAAGAGACCTCATTGCCAACAACTGGACAAGAACCTCTGTTTTGAGAAGTCTTTGGATATGGATATTGTGAAGAAGGGATTGCAGGTTTATAGTGATGTTTGGGGGATTAGTGGTGATAGTATTGTCTCATCCCATTGCCAACTGCTGCTATATTCTATCCCAGGGTTTCCCAAACAGTCTCCTTCCATATTAGGATCCAATTCTAATGTAATTATCCTGACCCTGCTAAAATGACACACATGCAAGTAATAATAATAACATTAACTTAGACCTTCAGTGGATTTCTGGTGAACGTTCAATAAAACTCAGTGACGGACCATGACAACAGTCTCCCCACAATCTGGAACCAATCTGTTCTCAGCCTCATCCTGATTCTCACTCTTCCTCCCACTCCATCACACATGCCCTACCTTCCTGTCAGATTGGGCCACTCACTGCTCACACAAGACCCACCTGCATCCCCCTGCTCCATACAGATTCCCACTCTGCTTCTCCATTGATGTCCTCCTTTCCCCACCCACTGTCTCCAGGACTCAGTCTCACCACCTTTGGAAACCTATATTCTAGCAGACTTCTTAGACAAATATCTTCTGACACTCTACCTCAGAATTCCCCTCTCATTCATTAATTTTCCAAGACTACTAGTAATTTGTTCCATCCCTCTGGACATGTTGCACCACTTTCTGGCTTTCTTCTTATGTATCCTGTTTTGGATTTATTAATTTTTTTGGTCCTGTGAATTGATGGTTTTCATGAAATTTGGAAAAAATTATTTGACCAATATTTTATAATATATTTTTCCTCCATTGTATTCATTACCTTCTCCTGGAAATTCAAATACATGAATGTTAAGCTGTTTGCTATTATCAATCATCTGCTTATTTTCCCCTTCTTTTCAGTTCAGTTTGAATAATTTCTTTAAGTTCAAGTTCGCCAATCTGTTTTTCTATAGTTTACTAAGATGATCATCTATCTGCTAAAACAATCCAATGAATTTTTAACATTATATTTAATTTGGAACACATTTAACTTTTCAGATATTGTGGTTTTCACTTTTAGAATTTCCATTTGGTTATTTCTGAGCATGGGAAATGGGAATTAATATTGTAGCAATGCAAACAATTTAAATTTGAATATTCAATATGTCTGTTCTAAGTATACCAGTGACATCACTTGAACCCACTTTGTTGAACCCACTCTTTAAGAACACTAAAATAAGCCATTCTCTTCTCTCTTTTTCTTTATTAATTAAGTTATTACAGATGTGTCTTTATCTCCCTTTATCCCCCCATCCCCAGAGTTCTGCCCTCACCCTCACCCCTTGTTGTATGTGTCCATCGCTTATGCTTATATGAATGCATATGAGTCCTTTGGTTGATCTCTCTCCCTTATCCCCACCCTCCCCTATCTTCCCTCTGAGGTTTGAGCATCTGATCGATGCTTCTCTGTCTCTAGATCTGTTTTTGTTCATCGGTTTATGTTGTTCATTATAATCCACAAATGAGTGAGGTCATATGATATTTATCTTTCTCTGACTGACTTATTTCACTTAGCATAACCCTTAACCCTTCCCATTTTTATTTTACCTCACCCCTTCAGCTTTGCCACAGAAGACTGTAAATTATTTTCAGGCTATAACTTAAGGCAATATGCCCAGCTTTAGTCACTCATTCTGGATTTACCTTCATAAAGCCAAACTCACTGATGTATATAGGAGGGAAAATATCATTTAGTTTGAACAGATCAACCTACTTTAAAAGGCATATGTGGCTTAAAAAAATCCCATTGTCCATTAAAAATCCATATGTGCACCTATTTCTCTATCTATCTATCTATCTATCTATCTATCTATCATCTATCTATCTATCTATCTATCTATCTATCTATCTATCTATCTCCCGAATGTTGCCCAGTGCTGCACATTATCTTGCCTACTTCCCTTTTGCCATCTTAATTGATTTGTAGATCCTGCAAAAGATATTTTTAACATCAGCATTTAAAATATCAGAATGGTTAGGTTAAAAAAAAATTTGAATACTTTGCTGAAGTCTCCAAGGATTCTTTTCCTAACCTCTATACTACACACACACACACACACACACACACACTTTAGACATATAGATTTTCATACCAAGCCATCTAGACCCAAAGTCCAGATGGAAAATTAATATCTAGGGTGGCAGGAAAGAAGTTGTGTGAACAGGACTCGTAAGTGTGAATAGAGAACCATTTTCCATAGAAAATAAGGCAACAGAGGAACAATGATGTTCATTTCTACTCACCACACTCCACATTTTAAGCAGGTATTTTTTTTTAGCCAGTAGCAATTGCCCTGGGCCCCATGATCAGAGGCCAGGGAGGTGTGGCCAGTCATCACCTGTCACAGGACCATGTGGGTGGCAGGAGGCGGTCCTCTCATGCCCAGGCCCTGTCTCACTCACTGGGGCAGAGCTCAAGCCCAGCATAAAAGGGCCGTGGGGATGGAGCATCTCCATCCACTCCCTCCTGAGGCAGTGACAGACCCTGTGCTGCTTGTGCACCTGGTAAGTGTCCATGGGGAATGGAGCAGGGCCTACCATAGAGAGAGGCCAGACCAGAGCTGGAGGGCAGGTGGGCAGGGCCTTGGGGACTGGAGTTGTGGTTGGCAAGGATGGAGAAGAGCGAGAGTGCAATGGATGAGAGAGACCACGGTAACTGGGAAGACTGGTGTGGCTGGTGCTAGAGGTTTAGAGAAACCAAATTGCTTTCAGCTGCTGGGTGTGTTTCTTTGGCTTGAGAGAATGAAAACATTGACCGTTAGATTATGCAGGAATGGATTGTAGAATGGGAATATAATTTTGAAACTACAGCCATAACCAGTTGTAGAAACAATGTGCTCAGGACAGTGGTACTTAACAGAGAGAACCAGTGTGGATTGGACTAGACGCCAGGAAGATCCATAATGGGCAATGGGGACACACTGAGTTGCGAAGCCCTGTGATAGGCCTCGGGAGCCAGCCTGGGGAGGAGGACTGTGAAGGACAGAGTGTGAGGTTGAGAATCAGGGAACCTGGAAACAGAACTATGACATGCTATTGAAAAGCATTGAGCTAGAAAATTCACTTCTTTTGGTTTTAGTTTCTTTGTTTATACATTGAATTGATTGAGACAAATGGACTCCAAGGCACTTTGCAGTTACAATTTTCTCTATTCTGGAAAAGCAAACCATATCAGAAATCCTTTCTAGAGAGAATGGGTTTGCTCTTTTCTTAAAGAAGCTTTAGCTCTAAAATGATCCTACATTGGACATTTTCAAGAATCTTGGTGACAGGGTAGAATGAATGCTGTCCTGAAGCAAATTTATTGCCTGGTCTCTCCGACACTTAGGAAATGTGAACAGGCATCAATTTTCCTTATGTATTTGGAGGTGATATTGTATGACAACCATCCAAATGAGTTTGAGACTCATGATAAACTAGTAACACTGATTAAAAGGTCAGAGATGGTTTTACTATGTCTGATCTCACAATTTTCAAAATGAAAGGGATAGGAATGATGTTTAAAAAGACAGGAAGGGCAGGGGTAGCCTCTGTGTGGGACTGACTTGCTGTCTGACTCTCCCTCAGCTCCTGAACGCCCGCCTACCTGCCCGACCAGATGTCCTGCCAGCAGTGCCAGCAGTGCGTCCCCAAGTGCCCTCCCAAGTGCTGCACCCCAAAATGTCCCCCTAAGTGTCCCCCCAAGTGCCCTCCAGTCTCCTCCTGCTGCAGTGTCAGCTCTGGGGGCTGCTGTAGCTCTGGGGGTGGGGGCTGCTGTAGCTCTGGGGGTGGTGGCTGTTGCAGCTCTGGGGGTGGTGGCTGCTGCCTGAGCCACCACAGGTCCCGCAGGTCTCGTCTCTTCAGACACAGAAGCTCTGGGGGCGGAGGCTGCTGTAGCTCAGGGGGCTCCAGCTGCTGTGGAGGGGGCTCTGGAGGCTCCAGCTGCTGCGGAGGCGGCTCTGGAGGGGGCTCTAGCTGCTGCGGAGGGGGCTCCAGCTCTGGAGGGGGCTGTGGTCAGTCCTCTGGAGGCTCCAGCTGCTGCGGAGGGGGCTCTGGAGGGGGATCCAGCTATGGAGGGGGCTCCAGCTGCTGTGGTGGGGGTTCTAGCTATGGTGGGGGCTCCAGCTATGGAGGGGGCTCCAGCTATGGAGGAGGCTATGGTCAGTCCTCTGGGGGGTGCTGTGGTCAGTCCTCTGGAGGCTGCTGCTGAAGCTGACCCTGAGCCAAGAAGACTAGAATCAGAGGCACTAAAGGGGCAAGATCACCTTCCAAGGGCCTGCCTGTGTTGCTGAGACATTTCAGTGAAGATTTCATGTTTTGTCCTGGAAGATTCTTCTGACCTGCGATCTAGAAATCTGCATCCTCTCCTAAAGGCTCATCTCCCGACCTCTGATCCTACCTTTGCAGTTGTTGCCCTGGGAACCCCAGATTATTTCTCTGGCTGGCCCCCTCTGGAAGGGAAACAATAAAACAGTCTGCTCCCCAGCTTGTTCTCCACTGTTGTCTCTTATTGTACACTTTCTGGGAAAGGCGAGCGTGTCTGGTCTCGGTTCTGTCTCCCCTTGCCACCTGGGCCCTGAACTAGCATTGCTTGCTTTCAGGACTCTGAGAGTCCCCACGGACACAATTATTCCCACTTCTGCCGGTCATTAGAGCTGAAACCAGTCCCTCTGCCATCGAAGTTCAGGAAATGAAAATTAAGGGATTTCCTTTAACAGGCAGAACAGTATGTAAAGAATTGCCCTCTTGATGTTGGAGAACTGAAAAGACACTTCTGGGTTGATAGGTGTTCATGGAGGTAGTAACTTTAACTACAATCACCCCTATAAATGGGAGAGACAGGGAGAGATGCTGGAATTATTAAAACTCAGACACTTGGAGGAGGGGTCCCATGAAATTAAAACTCAGGCCTCTGAAGAGGGGTTCCCGCTCACTGATGCAGGGTTCCTTGAGCTCAGATGAGAGGTTCTAGTGATTGGACTCTCTGAGGAGCAGGTGCCACCTGGTGGTGTCCTCATGTCTGTAAGAGGCACAAGGCTGGCTCTGTGAGAGCAGGGAACACTGCACCTTGGAACCCACTCATGTTATTGGAGCAAATGGCCATGGCTGGGAGAGGAGGTAAGATTGGGATGACCTGGAGAGATACAGGAAACTAACAAGGAGCAGGCAGCTGGGAGCCTGGCCCATGTCCCCATTCCTGTCCTTCAATCTCCTTATAGCTCCCCCTGTTGGCAGACTACAGGAAGCCAGCTGGCAAAGGAGGAAGGTGGTTTGCAGAGTGACAACCCTAACTAACATTAGAAAGCCAGATGTTGAAGAGTGGGCTTGAAACTGAGTAACAAAAACCTAATTATCAGAACCCAGAAGCAGGGGACCTATTATCCTACTCAGCCATAACTCTCCTCCTTCCTGATACCCTTGCTCTCTTCCTCTTCTCTTAAACAATTTCACCATGCTCCCCCTTCAGCCAAAATTATAAAATGACCCCACAGAACTCATACTTCAAAAATGTAGACTGCTATGTTACAAATAAAACTTCAAGGTCACTTCTGCCCATGGACCTCAAGCAGTTTCTATTATCACAGAGTACAAGTAGAATCACACACACACACACACACACACACACACACACACACACCTTCATGAAGGGTGTCAAGAGCCTGGAAACAATGTCTGTGAGAATCACAATTGCCTCTGTGCTTCTGGTGGTCCTTCTGATGAAGTGACTACAGGTTTAGATTCTGGGTGGATGTAAATCAGCCTTCACTTTTTTCCCAAGGGAGCTGCCCTAATGCTCCTATTTCACACTCACTTTAACACTACAGTTCTTCGGTGATAATATTCTCAGGTTGTCTTCTCTCCTTGTAATATAACTTGGTGTGTGTGTGTGTATGTGATTGTAATGTGTTTTCTCTTGGGACTGCCCAAGACGTGTTTCCTCTTTTCCCATCTGACTTGGAATCCTTATAACTTATAACACCTGTAATGCTAGGTGTTTCCATGTTAGGACCAAGGACATTCAAGGTTGGAGGCAGAATTTCAGGCCTCAGGTGAATGACTTCCTAACTTCAGGGGATAGGCCTATCACAGTAGTTGGCAAACACCCCTTGAGTGGCCAAAATTCCACCTGTGGCCCATGCACAGAAGTTGGTTTTTGGCTCTCAAAAGAAATTTCAATCATTCTACTGTTGATATTTGGCTCTTTTGACTAGTGAGTTTGACGACTACTGGGATATCACACCATACTGGGGGCTTTCTGGGGACTTCCTCTCTACTCCTGTGGCTTCCCTCAGGCAGGGAAAACTGTGCTTTAACTTAGGATGGGGCTCCTCCTGGGAAGGTAGGGACACTCCCCATACTTTCTCTAGAAGAGGTCACATTAGCTCTTCCTCTTTATTGCTCTTTCTAAGTTCTAAGGGACTCAGATTGGACCTGACAGATGCTTCAAGGCCAAAGTTCTTCAAAAACAAGGAAACAAACTTCTGCAGGGTCTCTGTGAGTCTTTCCTTCTCCTGCCTCTCTGTTGAGTCCAGAAACTGGTGTCCAGCAGTAGTGGCTGGATTTAATTTCTCCTCTGCTTCCCCTATGTGGGCATCCTTCTGCTAATGCACAGGAAATTCTCCACAGTTCTCATGTAGTTGGAGGCTGGGATCTCCAAGCTGTCCCATAGCAGGCATGGGTCCAGAATGCCCTCTCTGACTACCCTCCTCCCAGCCGTAGGCAGTCAGACCAGCGGGAGAGATGATTACCCTCATGGACCAATCTCTTCAGCTAGCTTGGGGAGTCCCTGAGAAACACCTCTTACTCTGGCATTGTCCTGCGTTCTGATGACTGGGTAACATTGTCCTGACAATGATGGAGCAATTCCAATATGTCAGGTACTGTGTTATCTATTACATTGCTCACTTTATGCAATGCTATGAGCAAGTCCATTTTTAGCACCCATTTTACAAAAGAAGAAATTGAGGACCAGAGAGGTTAAGTGCATTTTTTCAAGACCCTTGTCATAGTTGGTCTAAATCACCACCACTCCTCTCTACTGTTCACTGTCACTGCACCAAGGGTCTGAGAGCAGACTCCTGGGATGGTATTTGTTGGTGCCTGTCCTGTAGAACTGGAAAACACACACACACCAACATATCATATTCTATAATGAAATGAGTTTCGTGTAGAATAAAAGAGCTAAATTTTTTAATCGAATCACAAACTTGGACTCATAATGGAAACAAATTTGGTGTATAAGAAAAACAGAAGAAATGTTTAAGGGAAATTTTGAGAAACTAATACCATCAAAATAAAATTCAAAATAACATAAACATAACAAAATAGAAAGCAAAAATCATATAAACAAAACAAAATAGAAAGTCAACGCAATGTATGTAAAATAATAAATATTTATTAAGTATTTACTATATCGCAAGCATTCATTACCCTAAGTGTTTGTTCTTCTGTATAATTTTTAGGAACATAAATTTGTCACGTTCCACAAAACAAAGCTAAGCAAAGTGTGCTGTTGGAGTTTTGACTGGCATTGCATTAAACTCACATAATACCACAGGGAGAAGGTGGGGATTTTCATCTTAATATTTACTTTTTCTTTCCATATATCATGAACATATCCCATAGATTTCTACTTAGATATTTTAAAATATTTTTCAATAAAGTTTTAAAATTTTATACACAAATGCCTTTAAAATATGCATTATTATATGTTGTATCTTGCTGTTTTTGAAATAACAGGTTAAATTTATTTTATTTTCAAACTTATTTTTAAAGAAATAAAGAATACTGCTCTCATGTCTGAAAACTTGCTGTACTCTTATTATTTGTAATTAGTTACAGGGAAAATTCTTATGCATATATTTTTCCTTATCATTCCCTTTATCTCCTTAGGCTCTATTTAGAGATGTTCAAGTGATATAAAAGAGTATGCCCATTTTACATTTTAATTCATTTATACATCATTATGAAGTATGTACTGAATGAATGAATCATCATACTGTCTTACATAATAAGTATGCCAAACCTATGAAGCATGAATGCCCAATTCCTCGCTTCCTCTCCAACACTGAGCTTTTGTTAAACACTCAATCTTTGCCAATCCATATAAAATGAATGGACACTATAACATAAAAAGACGAGATATTCTTTATTCTTTGATTAATAGTAAAATTGAACACATTTTCACTTATATTTTTTTGCCATTTGTATTTCTTTTCTGGTGTGTGCATTGCCTCTTTGTTCTTTGCTCATTTTTTTTTGGTATGCTTAGTATTATTTTTGATATAAGTTTTCAGCTTTTAATATATACATTTATCAAATTTTTTCTTTCATATTTCCATTTCCTCTTTTTCATTCAATATAATTTTTCTCAAATTTGAAATAAAAAATACTTTCCACAATACTTTTCGTGTGCTTTGAAAAATAATTTATAATACAAAATAAAGGTTTTGAAAGGAAGAGGAACAAACTAAAATCCAATCATGCAATGAGATCCTATCTCTAACAGGGGCTTTAAGGTGCTGGGAATAGAGTGAAATTCACACAGTTTTCATGACTTCCCAGTGACCTCAGCCGTCTTTTCTCTCATCCCCTGAAAGTGACAGAGCCCAGGGGAGACAGACGCCTCAGATGAGTAAGTGACCTCAGAAAACCTCATCATTAAACGTTTTTTTGCTATTAAATGTTGCCAAATCATTTGGAACTGAGGCTGAGGACGGAGTCCTCATGGTATTGCAACCATGCTACTGATTTATTACCTGCCCTGAAGTCACATTAATTGATGGTTGGGCGCTGCCTTGCCTGTGGACAGAGGCATAACCCAATTGCATCTCAGCCACATCATCCTAGGAATCCGTGAGCTGGGCTTCTGAATCGTACTACCTGTGTGAGCCACGGAAGCAATATTCTGACCTCTCCTCCCATAACTAAGCCCTTTGGAACAACCTGAGAACCAACAGGTTCGCACCTGAGTAATATCGAGGCAGATCTCTGTCGGATGATATGGCCAGCACTTGTCACTGTGCGTGTCTGAATGTCAAACTCTTATCCGATTGCCTAAGACACATGGAAAAGCTATTTGCAATCTCTCAGCTGCTATGAAATGCTGGGGATGTGACTATATGCATATCTGTGTTCTCGGTGCTGATGAGGGCATGCAAGCATGTCATATTCATACTCTTGCTCCTAAGGAGTATTCAATTCATAGCAGAGGCATAACAGAACAAATAGAAACCTGTAGGAACAGACCAAGTTCATACTGCATAGATATTTGAATGCTGGGGCAAGGAGTTTAGATTTTGTCCTGAATCAGTGGGGGCCCTAGAGAAGACTTTATTTGATGGTGGTGTGACTGTCTAACTTATCCAAACTGAAACACAATTGAGATAAAAAAGGAGGTTTATGATGATTTATGTTGGGACAAAAGGCATAATCCAAAACTGACCCTAGTAAATGGGAATGGACAGTTACCTTATTCAATGGTCATAGGTAGTTATTTTTAGAAGAATCTTAATGTGGATGAGATAGAGGGGAAAAAATCAGGAAGGTGGGAAACAGACAAGGTACCCCCCCACACACACAATTACCATAGAGTATGTGTATATGCTTATGCAAACATGCACACTTGCAGTCTATATTATTTGCACATCCAAATGCGTATACACGAACACATTTATATTTGCAAGTGCATGTTAGCTGGCTTCGCTGTCACCTTATGACTTAGTACTAATTTATTCCGTTGTTCTAGGCTCGGGGGAATTTTAGATTCTGCCCCAATTTTCCTGCCACGGACAGGAAAGAGGAGTTTTTTCCTCACGGGGCTCCATGTGCCTTCTTCTAATTAACTCATGAGTTTCCTTTGGGGAAATCTCACTGTGACGTTGTACACCAATCTGAGCCACGTGTGAGCTCCTCCCGAGCCCTTCATGGACTGAAAGCATCGGAGTAGATAAATGGTGCAAACAGAGAAAACAATAGTAAAAACTTAAAGACGTAAGCCAAAACTGCCTTAAGAGATTTAAAGAGCCCTTCGAGGTTCCTGCACTGCCTCACGTTTCCCTGGCCCCGTGTTTGGGAATCCCATGTGTGATTTTACGGGTTCCCTTCACTGGCCCCGGATTTGTCTGATTAAGTGGTGCAATGCGGAGCTCTCCGACCAAACTCCTTCTTGGCTATATTTTCATGGTCCAACACATCAAGATGTTTAACAGAGCAAAAGGGCCTGCGATAGAAATATAAACTAATTAATTTGTAGAAAACCAAACCAAACTCAGACTTACTATCCTTTGAAAAACGCTCTGTCTTAAAAATAATACCCATTATTTTCTCTGTTATTTTTGAGTCCAGAGGCATCATCATTTGAGGGTCCACCATACCATAGATCTCCCATCAGGCTCTCTCTTTATAGTACCGTGCTGACTAGCACAATACTCCTGTGAGATATTTCCCTCACTATTCATGTTTTTTTTTTATACTAGAGAAAATAAGCACATGAACAAAATGAGAAATGAATTAAGTAACTTTCAGAGGACACGCAGCTGTCAGGTGGCTGAGCCAGGATTGCTTCCTAGGTCTGTGTGGCTCCAGGCTCAGAAGAGGACTGGGATGCAGCAGGGGCCAGCACGTTTTTGGATAAAGGGCTGAGGAGTAAATACTTCAGGCTGTGGGAGGCATAGGGTCTCTGTCCCACTTACCTAACTCTGCCACAGATGATAAGAAATGAGCGCAGAGGAACACCGAAATTGGAACTTCATATACTTTTCAGGTGTTCTAAAATATTCCCCTTTTGATATTTCTCCCCAAGCATTTAAACACATAAAGCCATTCTTACTTAGCTGGAAAGGCTATATGAAACACACAGTGGGCATAGTTGGGATGCAGACCAAAGTCGATGGCCTCTGATAGCCTTGTGGAGCGATGTGGACTTGAACTTAAGTGGAGAAATGTGAAGCATCTCCAAAACGGGCTGCCAAGAGCCATTGAGTTTATATCAGCTGCTATTGGGCTCTGAGGTAAAAAACAACAACAACCAGGAGTTAAGAGGCCTCCAGGCTGGCATTTCCCACAGAGATGAGGCAGAAGATCAAAATAGATTCCCCCAACCCCACCACTCCTGTTTCTAACCAGCCCTATTCCTAGTCCAAGGTGGGTACCCTGATTCCTAATCCTCTTGGATGGAGGCAGGAAGGAACAGCCAGTCATCACCTGTCACAGGACCATGTGGGAGGCAGGAGGCAGTCCTCTCATGCCCAGGCTCTGTCTCACCTGCTGGGGCAGAGCCCAAGGCCAGGATAAAAGGGCCTCTGGACCAGGGCACCTCCATCCACTCCTGACGGAAGGACCCTGTGCTGCTTGTGTACCCGGTGAGTGCTCACTGGGCATGGGGCAGGGCCTTCCATAGTGGGAGGTTTAGACCAGCGCAGGAGAGCAGGCGGGCAGGACCTTGGGCAGGGGGAGGCCACTGTGTCAGAGGAAAGGATTCAGGGAGTTTGGGGGAAGGGTACAAGAAAGGTCCCAGGTTCGATTCTGATCAAGGGCATGTATGTTGATTGCCGGCACATCCCTGGTAGGGGGTGTGCAAGAGGCAGCTGGTCGATATTTCTCTCTCATCGATGTTTCTAGCTCTCTATCTCTCTCCCTTTCTCTCGGTAAAAAAAAAAAAAAAAAAAAAAAAAAAAAAATATATATATATATATATATATATATATATATATATATATATATATATATATATATATTTTAAAGAAAAAAAAAGAAGGGGTCTAGCACCCACTGGGGGCATAAAGAGAAAAGCTACATGGCTGTGCCCTTGGCCTCCAGAGGGAACGAGCTGATCTGCAGCAGAGTGGGCCTCTCAGGACAGGGACACTGAGGCAAAGAGCACTGTGCTCCACTCTGGCAGGTGCTTGGAGGGAGCTCACCTTTGAAAACACAGGCCTGTCCTTGCCCACAAAGGAGGAGCGGGGCTGTGTAAGGAAGCTCGGGCTCCTGTGGGCTTGTTAAAGCCACACATCCATAGCTCTGGGAGTTTGTTGATCGGGACACAGCAAGCCTGAGAATTACCAGGTCACCCCATCAACTCGGGTGGGGAGCAGAGACTTGAGCTCTGGTTTGAGCCCAGGGAAATGAGTAATCAAGAGGTTCATCTTGAGCTTACTGAGGTGGATCATCTCCAAGACCCCTCGCAATGCCGACCTTCCAGAATAAGGTCATGACAAGAGGAACGATGGCTGAATTTTTTCCTTGAAGAAATTATATTCCCTTCAAGTTGCTGATAAGTAAATGTACTTCCAATTGGGAGGGCATAGCTGGATTCAGTTCTATCATCACTGAGGAGGCTTTAGACTCTTGGATGTGTTGGGTAATATTGTTCGGTTATAACGCTACTTCTTCGAGCAATCGATGGAAGTTCATGTTTGACTTGCAAGGATACACTGAGGTTCCAAAGAGATGATGCAAGAGTAATGGGAAAACTACTCAAAGGAGTAAAACTGCAGGAGGATATAGCGATATTCAGAGAACAAGAAGAGACGGGGGTGGCCTCTGTGTGGGACTGACTTGCTGTCTGACTCTCCCTCAGCTCCTGAACGCCCGCCCACCAGCCCGCCCAGATGTCCTGCCAGCAGTGCCAGCAGTGCGTCCCCAAGTGCCCTCCCAAGTGCTGCACCCCCAAGTGCCCTCCCAAGTGCTGCACCCCAAAATGTCCCCCTAAGTGTCCCCCCAAGTGCCCTCCAGTCTCCTGCTGCAGTGTCAGCTCTGGGGGCTGCTGTAGCTCTGGAGGTGGTGGCTGCTGTAGCTCTGGAGGTGGTGGCTGCTGTAGCTCTGGGGGTGGTGGCTGCTGCCTGAGCCACCACAGGCCCCGCAGGTCTCTCCGCCTCAGACACAGAAGCTCTGGCTGCTGCAGCTCAGGGGGCTCCAGCTGCTGTGGAGGAGGCTCTGGAGGCGGCTCCAGCTGCTGTGGAGGGGGCTCTGGAGGCTCCAGCTGCTGCGGAGGGGGCTCCAGCTCTGGAGGGAGCTGTGGTCAGTCCTCTGGAGGCTGTTGCTGACCTTGATCCTGACCTCAATTTCCCTCTGAGCTTCCTGAATGGCAGAGGGGTCCTGGCAAAACTTGAACTCTGTTCCAGAAGTTCCCTCTATCCTGGTATCCAGAAGCCCAACACCTCTCTCTAAAACCTGGTTTCTGACCTCCTTCCCCATATCTGTGGCTGCCCTGGGAATCCCTAAGCACAGATCCTATGTCCCTTTGAAGCTCACGTTATTGTATTCTCATGCTTGAATTGAAAAATAAATACAGAATCTGCTCACTAACTTGGTCTGGGCTGATTGCATTTCCTGTTTTGGGCACCACTGTTCTATCCTCTTCCCCTACTGGTGGCTGCAGAGGCCTCAGTGGACGGAGGACAGGGTTAAGAGTCAGGAGAGAAAAATTTGTGTTTTTGTATGTTTGCATTTTTCTTTATCCCCCCCCCCCCCGCCCTTTAACCAAAATCCTGGGGCAGCATTAATTGCACACATTGCTTCTTTACATTTTCGTTCCCTTCACATGTCTAACTCTGCCCCTCAGGCATGGCCAGGTGACAGACATCCTCCTCCTGCTTCCACCATTCTTTCTTCACTCCCTACTCCACACCCTTCTCTTCATCAATCTCCATCTGACTCTTCCTTCAGTTTAAATAAACATGCATGTGTGCATGTGTGTGCACCCACACAGACACACCTACAAATATATATATATATATATATATATATATATATATATATATGAATAAATCTTTCTTTTAAAAAAATTTAAAATCACTTTTATTGTTGTATACTTACATGCAATAAAATTCACTGATTTTCAATATACAATTCAATGAGTTTTGTCAAATTTATGCAGTCATATAACTACAAAATGCAATCACCATCTAAACATGTATTTGGTGGCTATAATTATGTAGAGAAAGTTTTAAGAATAATACAAAAACCCATCGTATATAGAGGAAAATGTGGATATGTGTAATCTATGTCATGAAATACTAACAATTAAATTCAAAATGGTAGAAAGCACCATTAAAAATATGGGAGGGTAGAAAATTAACGTGGTGAGAAATTCTAAGCTTTCCTTCTAAGATCAGGTACAAGTCAAGGTTGTCCCCTCTCACCACTCCTGTTCAATATGGTACTGGAAGTTCTAGCTAATACGATAAGACAAAAATAAATAAATAAATTAAGGGTATATGGACTGGGAAGGAGGTAGTAAACTGCTGTTGTTCATAGATGCTATAATTTGTGTAGAAAATCTGAAAGAATCAACAAAAACTCACTGGCATTGCGTCTTTTATACATTTTCATATAGCAATATCTCTAGAGGAACGAAAGAGCGAATTGGCATTGCCTTGCACAGTAGAATAATTTGTTTCCCAAAACTCTTACACAGGGGAAGAGGGTGAGCCTGTGGATGGGAAACAGAAAGAAGAGACCATTAGAGGGTCAAACCTGGGGCACTGGTAGGGGAGGACCCCGTGGAACTGAGCCTCTGGGTCAAGCAGGTGGGATGACCACACAGGACAGAAGCGCTTGGGAGTGAGTAGGAATCTCCAGCGTCACTGCTTTGTTCCTCCTCCGGCACAGACATCCTGAAGGATTCTTGTATTTGAGCATTTTCAGATATTAAACTAGTGTTTATTTGGTATGTAGCAGATAGATGCTCCTTCCACATCTAGAAGGCAACATTATTTTTAAATGAGGAAATAATTAAATAAAGGCATGTTTGACCTAAGGGGACTTATGAGAAGAAAGTCTCCCCCCAGAAACTTACAAAATAATTCTCCAGAGCCTGAGATGAGGTACACATGACACAATAATAATGTGTCATGTGGGTCATAATGGGCAAGGATAACCAATATCCCATGAAATACATGTGTACACATGACTACTAGTATTTTTGAGTATATATACAAATAAAAATAAAAATAAAAATAAAAATAAAAATAAAAATAAATATAAATATAAATAATATATATATATATATATATATATATATTGGAAGCACTCAGGGCACGATTCAAAATCCCACCTTGTCCCCAACCCTTGAGTAGCCGGTCGGGTCTGCCTCACTCCCCAGGCCTGCAGCAGCCACAGCCACTGCTAATCAGGCCTTCCCCCAGTGCAGGCGTGAGGAGGCCCCTGCTGCCCTGCCCCGGATGCTGCACTTGCAACCTCCCCCTGTCAGGTCACCCTGTTAAGGCATCCTGGTTAATTAGCATATTCTCTATTATATATATAGATATTTTTTAGATATATAATCCACCTTATCTATTATTTTCAGAGTCTGATAGCTTAAGGTTCCTGGCCTTCCCTGGAACTCCACTGATTCCCATCTGTCATGGTTTCTCCTTGATTCGAATCTTCTCTGAGATCCAAACATGTTCTCTCTTCACCATCTCCCACTACAGAAGTAATTAGCATGGCCTTTAAGGTGATGATAATCTGCTTTGAATAAGACTCAGAGGAGCCTTTACATCTCTCTGGATGTTTAGGAAGCCACATCCAGGGCTTCACAGTGTGTTCAGGGTCCAGGCCAGCATTTTTGACTGATATCCAAAGCTCTGGGAAATATTTGTACAACTACCAGTGTGCAAATACAGAACTTTGTATTGCTTCCCAGAAAGAACTGGTATTCTACCTCTACTGTAAACATGTCTCTCCCTACCCTACTCCTATGGTTTATTCCATGGTATTTTCTTTCTGAGACAATGCAGTTCCATTACCACTTGCTCCATTATCCTTTAAGTGACATTTCTTGCAAATGAGACTTCAATAAACCCTTTAACAGCACAACTTGTGCCCTATTCTTATTCCCCATCAGCAGCTAGTATAAGGCTTTACACATATGGGTGGTTAATAGATTTTTAATAATCTTTTCACTACATTAGCATCCACTTTACAGTTTACAAATAGTGGTTCCTATGACCTATGTCATCCTCATCAGGGGACCACACTCAGACAGACACAGAGAGAGGTGTGATGGCCACATCACCCTGCAGAGGTAGATCTGCCACTCTCTCAGCAGGGCATGGCATTAGCTCAGGTTGTTGCTATGGGTTCCTATGTGGGTGGGGCCAGAATACCCATGCCTAGGCTCACACGGGAGCCCAGCTTCTGATTCCTAGAATGATGGGGTGAAGAGGTCATCTGGTCCACACCTCTGCCTCCAGGCAGGGCAGCACCAAACTATCAATGTGCTTCGACTTAAGTAATGAATTAGCAGTGTGGTTATAACTGTAGCATTTGGACTGCGACCATTCACACATTTTAATTTAAAAATAGAGGCCTGGTGCATGAAATTCATAGGCAGGTAGGGTTCCTAGGCCTGGCCGGTGATCAGAGCCAATTAGGGCCTTCTTTCATTCCGTGCCATCCCCTGGTGGTCAGCGCACATCATAGCGAGCAATCGGTCTCCTAGTCGAACTCACATGAGGACAATTTGCATATTACCCTTTTATATATGTATAGATGAACATTGACTGACCCTTTGACCTTAGATATTGGTTATGAGTTTGGGACCATTCAAGAAACATTTTTTTATTGGCAAAGGTTTTCTGAAGTCACCTAATCATTCAAAGGGTCTCTTACATCATCAGTTTGACATCTTTGCAAGGAACCAAAGGGTACACTGCTGAAATATTATGGGAAATAAATCAAATTCAATTAATTTTCCTGTGTCTTTCCTTTCTCCTTTCTTCTGAGTTATGAACTAGAATATTGACAAACTTAGGGTGTTTTTTTCTCCCTGAAAATCTTTCTTTTAAATCATAAATTATAAAATAAAACTCTATAGAAATAGCATATAGAAATGGAAATTGCCTATTAAATAAAAAATAGTAAGAATAAAAATGGCACAAATCCTATAATATATCAAGGAAAAGTTAGATAAATTATATAGAATTTTAATTTTATATGGCAAACTATACCCCATATAAGGCACAAAGACAAATAATCAACTGGAGAAAAATACAACACATGTGCAAGGTTTGGAATTAATGTCCCTAATATAAAAATATATCTTATAAATTAAAATGAAAGTAAGAATACCAAAGCAATCTAATGGATAAGGACAAGGATAGGCTATTCTCTCTCTCTCTCTCTCTCTCTCTCTCTCTTACACACACACACACACAAACAATTTGGTAATATGTTCAATGTTATTAATATTTAAAAAAAAAAACTCCAAACAAATCAGTGAAGAAATATCTTGTATTTTGATATGTAGTTTATCAGATCCATTTTTTGTTTGTTTAAAAATAACAATGCTTGTAATCACTAGCAAAGCTCAGGATGTGTGAGAATGTATGGTAACACATGTTTTTATTTGGGGTGGCAATATAAATTGCAAAAATTATTCTGGGTGGCAGTTTGTACTTACTGGTGTATAATCAATTTAAATTTAAAATGAATATATCCTTGTACACAATAATTTTTTCTAAGAATTTAGCTTAAGAAAATAAAAATATGTATAGGAGAGCAACATATACAATAATGTTCATTGCAGAAGATTAGATATAAGGGATTAGCCAGAAGGAGGATAAATAACTAATAAGCTATAAGTATTTAAATAGCTATATAATTGTTAAAGTTATCAAAGTCCCTCCCTTAAGTTATTAATTAGTAGAAAAAATAGTGGGGGGATTCCCAGATGGCCTGCAGAGCGTCTAGAAGCTGCGTCTGCTTGTTCCTAACTCTCGACAGGACCTGGAGCTAAACTGCAGCGATTGGCTTGAAAGACCGTGGAAATGTAGCTGATATAAAATACTGAGAACAGGGAACAGGGAGGAAACGGAGAGGTGAGAGGGTGAGCACTCTCAGGCAGGTCCTCAGCTGAGAAGTTGGAGGGATATCAGGGCAGCGGAGCCCCCTCTCTCCATGATTGTGGGGTCTCACCTCCACATAGGAATCCCAATCCAGAGCCATAGGGAAGGGAAAGGGAGCCCACTTAGCATCAGGCAGTAGGATCAGTGAGGGTCCCTGCACACATGCATAACCAAATTGAGGCAAGGAGAAACATCAGACACGCACAAATCAGACATCAACAGAAACAGAGCACTCTTAAAAAGTGTCCAGTTCAGGAAAGGCCAGGAAAGCCTGGAGGACTGTCACAGAAAGGAGGAGACTAATGGATTCGATTGATTTGGATTCGATAGCAATGACCATGTGTTTTTCTATAAAGGACTTTAGAGGCATAAGTGGCCAATCTCAACAAGGTCTGTAGACACTGAGGCCTCAGGAACCCAGGAGTTGAGGACAGAGTCGGAGAAAAATAATATAGGAATAAAACTCAGGCAAGGCAAGAGCAAATGCAGAATCATCCTTTTATTGGTTCACATCAGGCTGGTGTGTGCACACACATAGCCGCACAGGAGTTCCCAGGGCAGCCACACATAATGGCATACAGGGAAAGAAGTCGGGAAGTGGGTTTGGGAAAGAGGTTTGGGCTCCAGGACACATGGGCATAGGGATCCTCTGCACCAGAATTCAGAGGCCTCACCCAGACCTCTCAGCAGTGGGGAAGGTCCAGCAGGAGGAGCAGGAGGAGGTGGAGGGGACTGGCCATTGGTAGCCCTCCATTCAGCTCTTCTTGGCTCAGAGTCCACTTCAGCAGCAGCCTCCAGAGGACTGACCACAGCCCCCTCCAGAGCTGGAGCCCCCTCCGCAGCAGCTGGAGCCCCCTCCAGAGCCCCCTCCACAGCAGCTGGAGCCTCCAGAGCCCCCTCCACAGCAGCTGGAGCCCCCTGAGCTACAGCAGCCCCCACCCCCAGAGCTTCTGTGTCTGAAGAGGCGAGGCCTGTGGGACCTGTGGTGGCTCAGGCAGCAGCCACCACCCCCAGAGCTACAGCAGCCACCACCACCTCCAGAGCTACAGCAGCCACCACCACCCCCAGAGCCACAGCAGCCCCCAGAGCTGACACTGCAGCAGGAGGAGACTGGAGGGCACTTGGGGGGACACTTAGGAGGGCATTTTGGGGTGCAGCACTTGGGAGGGCACTTGGGGGTGCAGCACTTGGGAGGGCACTTGGGGACGCACTGCTGGCTCTGCTGGCAGGACATCTGGGCGGGTAGGCAGGCGGGCGGGCGTTCAGGAGCTGAGGGAGAGTCAGACAGCAAGTCAGTCCCATATAGAGGCCACCCCTGCCCCTTTCTCTTCCTTCTTGTTCTCTAAGCATCATTTCTAGCCCCTTTATTTTGAAATGTGTAAGTGGAGTCTATGATAATTAAACCCTGAAAGGTTTGTTCTTTCCAATAGATAGGCAACTACTCTGAGACTTCCTCCTGGAATCTCCCAATTTCTACTTAAGGTAGGCAGGGATTAATATATCCTTTACAAAGAAGGAAACTGAGATAAAAATCAATGATAAAAAAAATCTGCTGTCATTAAATATCTAGTAAGGGAAGGTCATTTTTTCCAACATTTCAACCAGAAACCTGAAACTGCAGTTAAGAAAACAATTGAGAGAGTAAATATCTCTTTAAAAAGGAAATTCATGATTGTACCTTCCTAGATAGTTTTCTAAAGCCCCAAAGGATCCCCTGGTCAGCTCTCTCTATCGGTGGAGAACCACAATCCCCAGCATTTTTGCATGGGGGGTTGCGTTCTATTCTCAAAGGTAAAGGCTCCTTATGAAAATGGCTCACCAAGAGCCCAATGGCCAAGGCTTCAGCTCATCTGACCTCGGAGCATAGCCAACAGGATCTACATTAGGTCCAGCACAAACACAGAGCCATCCACTTCTCCCTCATGGTCCCAGTTGGTCCACTCCCACCACGCACATCCTCCCTCAGTCTTCCTCAGGCCCCTCTCCCTCCGTCTACAAGGCCTCCAACACCCCTACCTTCTAGAGCCCCACCTGCCCACCAGCTCTGGTCTGAGCCTCCCTCTTGGGAGGCCCTGCTCCGTTCCCAGTAGACACTTACCGGGCACACAAGCAGCACAGGATCCGTCACTGCCTCAGGAGGGAGTGAATGCTGATGCTCTGGTCCACGGGCCCTTTTATCCTGGCCTTGGGCTCTGCCCTAGCCAGTGAGACAGGGCCTGGGCATGAGAGGACTGCCCCCTGCCGCCCACATGGGTCCTGGAACCTGTGACTGGATGATGACTTGCAGTTAGATCCTCCCTGCTTCCTTCTAGGAGACCCAGCACAGATGCTTCTGGACTACATATGACCCAGCAATTCCACTCCTGGGTATTTGTCCTAACAAATCCAAAATACCAACTCAAAAAGATACAGATACTCCATGTTCGTTGCAACAATATTTACAATAGCCAAGATATGGAAGCATCCTAAGTGTCCATAGAACAAAGGATAAAGAAGATGTGGTGCATATAGAAAATGGCATATTACTCAGCCATAAAGAACAATGAAACCCTGTTCTTTTTTGACAAAGTGGATGGACCTAGGGGCTATTATGCTAAGTAAAATAATACCATGTGATTTCATTTATGTATGGAAGCTAAAAAACAAAGCAAATGAGTAAACAGAACAGAAACAAACTCATAGATACAGAGAACATATTGATGGTTGCCAGATTGGAGGGAGATTGGGGAAATGGGTGAAAAAGGTGAAGGGACTGAGAAAAACAAATGGGCAGTTATAAAAATAGTTTAACATTGGGATGTAAAATACAGCATAGATAGAGAATATTGTCAATAATATTGTAATAACTGTGTATCATGTCAGATGGGTACTAGACTAATTGGGTAATCATGTCATAAGTTATATAAATAATCACTATGTTATACACCTGAAACTAACTTAATATTATATATCAACTTAAAAAAATCATAAGGAAGGGAAAATACAAAAACAAACAAACAGGCACACAGTAAAAAAACAGAAATGGGGGAGAAAAGTCCTACACTCATTCTCTACCTCAGTCATCCTGGAGGTTATTGTCTCAGTTTTAGGGCTTGAGTTACCAACCTCTCCTTTCTTGCCTCCCAGATCTTAATTCAATGGCTCTGGGTAATCTCATTTAAATCAAATTTCATAGAATCCTCTAAGTCTTTATCATCGTACATGTAAATGTGTGTGCATGTGCATGTACATGTGTGTGCATATGTGTGTGTACTATAGCCATGAAGACCCTGGTTAAAGATTCAGACCTAATAGAGAATCCCTGTTCTGCCTCCTATTCACTGTATGATCTTGTAAAAACCTCCTCGTCCTTCTTGTCCTGTTT
The DNA here is from genome assembly GCF_964339955.1 of Pipistrellus hanaki. Classification (NCBI taxonomy): domain Eukaryota; kingdom Metazoa; phylum Chordata; class Mammalia; order Chiroptera; family Vespertilionidae; genus Pipistrellus; species Pipistrellus hanaki. The sequence goes on from NC_140520.1 coordinate 8,259,183, forward strand.
TGTTGATCTATAATAGAGATAATAAAAAATAACTCTTCAGGGGGATGTGAGAATCAGTGAGCTAATGCAAAGAAAATATCTGGCAGAGTTATAACATGCTATGTTTTCTAAAAAAAATGCCAACACATTCATTTAAAAAAATTATAGCTGCTTTCTAAGAAGAGCAGATCTGGTTAGAAAACTTGGGAATAATTATTATATTTATAATTTTCCATTCCATCCAGACTTGAATATGGTATATGTTTATTTATCTTTATATCCTGTAAAGTTTTTTTTAAATCTTCTCATTTTATAAAAAATACTTGATACTAAATTATATTTTACACATCATGAATATTATGCTATTTTAAATAGCTATTTTAAAAATAACTATATTTGGTAGTAAATATAAATCTAATTTATGATGTCTTCTAATCTTGTATTCTGCAACTTTTCTAACTCTTACTATTATTTTAATTTTCCATAATATTCTTATAATATAATTTTCTTTATTAAATTGATTCTTCTTAGATGACATTCTTTGAAGTTCAATTACTACATAGAAGAGTATGCTACATTTAAATTTTAACTTGTATATATAACAATAATGTTGAATAAGGAATCATCAAATTTCCATCCAAATGGTCACGCCAATGTGCATTTCCAATAACACAAGACCCATTTTTTTTTATCACCTTTAGCAAAACTGAGTTTTGTTATTAATTTTAAGTCCCACTGACACAAGAATCATACTCTCCAGAAAATCTATTCTTTGCTAGTGCACACTGTTTAAATGGTACCCAAGCCACTGAGCTCCAACACCAGTCCTGAGGTTGTTCCATCATGCTGCTGCTATCCCCTAAACCCAAGTCAGATCAAATGACCATAGGTGATGCCCTTTGTGGTGACAGAGGCATACATAGAATCGCTCCTAAGTCTCATCACCTTTAGAATGGGTGAGCTGGGCTCCTGAATCAGAGCTATCTGTGTGAGCAAAGTAATCAATATTTGACTACACTCTCATGAGACAACATGAGCCATGAGCAGGCAGTTCAGTGGCAGAATTTTGCAGTGATAAGGCTAGTGCATTGTAATGTGAATACTCCAGAGTGAGAATTCTGATGGTGATGGCGTAAGGCATAACAGAAGTAAAGCTAATGCTAATATTAATAAATAGATTTTTAAATGGATGTCCATTGAATGCATATTTGGAGCTGTTGATGGATACAGAGATGTAAGACCCAAGTCAGGGATTCAAGAAGAGTTTATTATAAGTGTATGTGAGACAAAGGACTCATCACAGATGCACAGCAAGTTATATTTGAGTAGCACTGTTTTCAAAGTGCATATAGATTATGGAATAAAGCAGGGACGTTTGACAGGAAGGAGCAAATTCAAAGTAAAGCACAAAGCCCATTTAAGCTAAGGAAGAACACTTCTAAAAGGAGGTAACAAGGCCTAAATGGGAGATACAGCAAAGAGTCATATTGCATAGGCCTAAAACATCAGTCAGTAGAGATGGGAGCTCATCATGAACCCAGTGGAGACCCCAAGATGAAACTTCCTTAATGATCTGGGGCAATTATTCCTGAGGGTAAGGGATGGAACCCAATGAGAAATAAAACTCAATGAAGAGTTGAAACCCAATGTAAATAGAACAAAGGAGAAATAAGGCCAATTTTTTTTCCTCTGGGCAGAAAATTTTAGGAAAAACTGGATACTAGGTGATATTGGATGCTGAAAGAACCATGGTAATGTATGTATGTGTGAATTTGCATATTTAGTGTCTCCTATACTCTCTGTAATCTCTAAGTAGAATTATACACAGGTACACATGCACATAACTCCACTGCATACTAATAGGGTTCGTACTATACAACATGACCTAGATATTATGAAATCAACATCCACTCAGGCTCTAGGAAATTCCAGAGTTCATTCCCAAGCCTGGAGGCAAGTAGACTCTCTATGATAATTCTCCTTCCTCTGGTAATTTAATTTAGTTGTTTAATAACCTTGCAACACTATAAACTGGGCTATTATTATCTTACTATGAACCCAAATGCAAATTCTGGCCCTTTCCCTTAATCTAAAAATAGAAAATCTCAACTTTTTTTTCCCCTCCAAGGAAAGCCTGTGTTCATGTAGATAACTGAGTTAAGAGACTCACAAAACAGACAACAAATTACATGCTGTGTTAGACACTGCTGTTTTTAAACATCCGCCGGTCTCCCCTCCACCAGGGCTGTCTGCTCCTCAGCTGCCTTACCTCCAGCAGTGTCCCCAGGACAGTCTCACTATCTCATCCCTACCTTCCATTCTTCCCATCCGTGGACTTGATCCCAGACCTCCAGTATGATCCTTGAAAAATCTGAATTCTCAACCTAATTAGCAGTTCAAGTCATCTCTTGCTTTCTCTTCTATAAAACTTCATTCCTGGTCCACATTTTCTTATTAAAAACCTAGCAATAAAACAGGAAGGTCTTGATTTTCTAATCAGATCCACTCTGCTTAGAAAGCAGCTATAATTTTTTTTAAATGAGTATATTGGCATTTTTAGAGAATATAGCATGTTATAACTCTGCCAGAGATTTTCTTTGCATTAGTTCACTGACTCTCACGTCCCCCTGAAGAGCTATTTTTTTTTTTAAATTATCTCTACGATATATCAACAAAACTGAGGACAAGAAGGATGTGGAAGTTTTCACAAGATCATACAGTGAACAGGTGGTAGAACAGGGATTCTCTATTAGGTCTGACTAAATCTTTAACCAGGGTCTTCATGTCTATAATTCAATACATATGCACACACATATGTACATGCATATGCATACACACTTACATATAAGGTAATAAAGACTTGGAGGACTCGATGAAATTTGGTTTAAATGAGACTTCCCAGAGCCATTGAATTAAGATTTGAGAGGCAAGAAAAGTGAGGATGGGGACTCAAGCCCTAAAACAAAGCGAGGCAATAACCTCCAGGATGACTGAGGTAGGAAATGAGTGCAGGAATTTTTTCCCTGTTTTCCATTTTTTTAAATTGTCTTTTTATTTTTTTATCTTCTTTTCCTTATGATTTTTTTAATTTTTAAAAATTGTAGTTGACATACAATATTATATTAGTTTCAGGTAATCAACATAGTGATATATATATATATATATATATATATATATATATATATATATATATATATGGCTTATGAAATGATCACCCTGATTAGTCTAGTACCCATCTGACACCATACTTAGTTATTACAATATTTTTAACCATATTCCCTATGCTGCGTTTTACATTCCCCCTGCTATACTGTTTTTATAACTGCCCATTTGTTTTTCTCAATCCCTTCCACTTTTTCACCCATTTCCCCAACCTCCCTCTCATCTGGCAACCTTCGATTTATTCTCTGGATCCATGAGTTTGTTTCTGTTTTGTTTATTCATTTGCTTTGATTTTTTGCTTCCATACATAAATGAAAGCATATGGTATTATTCCACTGAGCATAATAGCCTCTAGGTCCATCCATATTATCTAAAAAAGAGCAGGATTTCATTGTTCTTTATGGCTGAGTAATATGCCATTTTCTATATGCACCACATCTTCTTTATCCTTTGGTCTATGGATGGACACTTAGGATGCTTCCATATCTTGGCTATTATAAATACTGCTGCAATGAACATGGGGTACCTGTATCTTTTTGAATTGGTATTTTGGATTTCTTAGGACAAATACCCAGGAGTGGAATTGCTGGGTCATATGTAGTCCAGAAGCAGCTGTGCTGGGTCCCTTGGAAGGAAGCAGGGGAGGAACTGCAAGTCATCATCCAGGACCCATGTGGGCGGCAGGGGGCAGTCCTCTCATGCCCAGGCCCTGTCTCACTGGCTAGGGCAGAGCCCAAGGCCAGGATAAAAGGGCCCGTGGACCAGAGCATCAGCGTTCACTCCCTCCTGAGGCAGTGACGGATCCTGTGCTGCTTGTGTGCCCGGTAAGTGTCTACTGGGAACGGAGCAGGGCCTCCCAAGAGGGAGGCTCAGACCAGAGCTGGTGGGCAGGTGGGGCTCTAGAAGGTAGGGGTGTTGGAGGCCTTGTAGACGGAGGGAGAGGGGCCTGAGGAAGACTGAGGGAGGATATGCGTGGTGGGAGTGGACCAACTGGGACCATGAGGGAGAAGTGGATGGCTCTGTGTTTGTGCTGGACCTAATGTAGATCCTGTTGGCTATGCTCCGAGGTCAGATGAGCTGAAGCCTTGGCCATTGGGCTCTTGGTGAGCCATTTTCCTGAGGAGCCTTTACCTTTGAGAGTAAGATCACAACCCTCCATGCAAAAATGCTGGGGATGGTTGTTCTCCACCGATAGAGAGAGCTGACCAGGGGATCCTTTGGGGCTCTAGAAAACCCACATGTCTGTGTATCTGAAATGAAACTGAGATTCTGTTTGAGAATTTGGGCACAATAACTCGAGAATCACTGAGATGTTTATGCAAGGTCCCAGTGTGCTGAAAACTTTAGAGCCTCAGGCCAGAGCCAGAGTGTCTGAGCTCAAATCGCCTAAATGTGTAAAAATACTGCTCTTTAGCGTTTGCAGCAATAACCAGCTGGCCTCACAGGCTATTTGCAACCTGCATGCCTAAGTCTTTACCGAACAAAACTATCTAGGAAGGTACAATCATAAATTTCATTTTTAAAAGAGAATATTGACACTCTGAACTATTTTCTTAACTGAAGAGTTTTAGGCTTCTGGTTCAAAGGATTAAAAAAAAGAATGAGCTTCACTTATTACATATTTAATGATGGCAGCTTTTTTTCTCATTGCTCTTTATCTCTGTTTTCTTCTTTGTAAAAGATATATTAATCCCTGCCTTCCTTAAGTAGAAGTTGGGAGGTTCAAAGGAGGAAGTCTGAGAGTGTGTGTCTATCTATTAGAAATAACAAACGTTTCAGGGTTTAATTATTAAAGACTCCACTTACACATTTTAAAATATTGGGGCAAGAAATGATGCTTAGAGAACAAGAAGGAAAAGGGGCAGGGGTGGCCTCTATATGGGACTGACTTGCTGCCTGTCTCTCCCTCAGCTTCTGAACGCCCGCCCGCCTGCCCACCCGCCCAGATGTCCTGCCAGCAGAGCCAGCAGTGCGTCCCCAAGTGCCCTCCCAAGTGCTGCACCCCCAAGTGCCCTCCCAAGTGCTGCACCCCAAAATGCCCTCCTAAGTGTCCCCCCAAGTGCCCTCCAGTCTCCTGCTGCAGTGTCAGCTCTGGGGGCTGCTGTGGCTCTGGGGGTGGCGGTTGCTGTAGCTCTGGAGGTGGTGGTGGCTGCTGTAGCTCTGGGGGTGGTGGCTGCTGCCTGAGCCACCACAGGTCCCACAGGCCTCGCCTCTTCAGACACAGAAGCTCTGGGGGTGGGGGCTGCTGTAGCTCAGGGGGCTCCAGCTGCTGCGGAGGGGGCTCTGGAGGCTCCAGCTGCTGCGGAGGGGGCTCCAGCTCTGGAGGGGGCTCCAGCTGCTGCGGAGGGGGCTCCAGCTCTGGAGGGGGCTGTGGTCAGTCCTCTGGAGGCTGCTGCTGAAGTGGACTCTGAGCCAAGAAAAGCTGAATGGAGGGCTACCAATGGCCAGTCCCCTCCTCGACCTCCTCCTCCTCCTGTTCCTCCTGCTGGGCCTTCTCCGCTGCTGAGAAGTCTGATGAGGCCTCTGAATTCTGGTGCAGAGGATCCCTGTGCCCATGTGTCCTGGAGCCCAAACCTCTTTCCCAAACCCACTTCCCGACTTCTTTCCCTGTATGCCCATATGTGAGGCTGCTCTGGGAACTCCTGTGCGGCTATGTGTGTGCACACACCAGCCTGATGTGAACCAATAAAAGGATGATTCTGCATTTGCTCTTGCCTTGCCTGAGTTTTATTCCTACATTATTTGTCTCCTACTCTGTCCTCAACTCTTGCCCCCTCTAAGGCCTCAGTGCCTACAGATCTTTTTCAAAGTTGCCCATTGGGCCACTCACGTCCTTCATAGCAAAGCACACTGTCTTTGGTTCAGAATGTCATTCAGGACCCAATATTGCATTTAGTTGCTATAATTTGTTGGTCTCCTCCTATCTGTAAAATTCCTTCAGGCTTTCTTTGTCTCTCCTGACCTTAACGTTTTCAAAGAGTGGTTTGTTTCTGTAGAATGTCCAATGTGGGTTTGTCTGACGTTTCTTCTTGCCTGGATTCAGTTATGCATGCGTGTAGGGACCCCACAGAAGTGGTGCTATGTCCTTAGAGCCCAACATTAAGCTTCATATGGTGTCTAGTTGTCCCATTTCTGGAATCCTGAGAATTAGAATCAAGACATTTGAGAAGATTTTGACAAAGGTGGGACGCTGAATTTTTAAATTCTGCCAATTTTTTTTTTTTTGCCATATAAGCAGCCATTCCACTCCCATTTGAGGAGATTGACCCTAGGAAGCTACGTTGACCTTTCCTGAAATATTTGCCTTGAGTGACACAGCTGTTTCTCTTCAGGTCCCACCCCATCATCTCTCTTTGCTTCTGGACTTATAAATGTACTCAAATCTCAGTATGTCCCAAAAGAGGTACACAGAACGGCATGTCTTTTTCTAATTGATACAGACATAAAACCAGGGAATACATGTGGCATGGATATTAAGTGTATCAGGCCAAATTCATGGAGATAGATCCAGTATGAATGTATACTAAACTTAATGTTATAACTTTCGGCTTAGACAGGCTGTAACAGTTTGGTTAGTTGGCTGAACCATGGATCAGAGATGACTTACACGAAATGAAGATGAAATGCCAGAACTGCCTTGGCCTACTATAGGAAGAAACACAAAGGATTGGAATCTTTGACTGGAGTTGTCATTTAAGATCTTCTCATCTGACCTTGAGAGGGTTCTGAAGACTCATCTTTCACCATGACCGTGAGAACTGTATTTTTGAGAGTACCCCAGAATCCTCAAAGAGCTCTGTGATTCTTTTCCCCTGCAATCAGAAATTACATTGAGATATGCTGCCACAGAATTGGGAAACCCAATGCAATAAGGATAATTAGATCCCAGGTGGTAGTACTTAATCACCAAAAGCTAAGTGGGCATGGCTACTACAATGAACAGCAGAGTCTATGGTTCTGGCTAGTTAATTGTGGTTCTCTTAGAAGTGAAATAGATGGCAAGTCTACTAAGTTCTTACTTGATACGTATAAGTAGAAGAGTTCTAAATCAAGTGAACAAAACTACGAATCATAAAGACAGGTAATTATGACACTCAATCAAGTGTCAGACTTGAGTCTGTTTACAGACTCAGAACACCTTGAGTTAAGGGGAGTCCAGGTCCCCATGAAGAAGGACACAAGTACACTGCCAAAAAAAGTTATGCTGTTAATTTTCCTCCCTCCAACCTTCTCCAAAGGGACCTACAGGTGTTTTTTTTTTTTTTTTTTTTTTTTTGTGTGTGTGTGTGTGTGTGTGTGTGTTTGTTTGTTACCAGGGTAACAATGCACTGGTGAAAAGGAAATAATCAGGCTTGGGGGAATAACTGAGTCTGAATTGATACTGATTCCAGAAGACGTAGAACATAATTTTGGTCCACTATTTTTGTCCCAATTTGGTCAGATAGGGGGTTATGGAGGTCAGGTGATCAGTGGAGCTTTGGTTCAGGTCCACCTCAGAGTGGGCCCCAAAGATGCTGATGGCACCCTGTCCTTATTTCCCCGGATCTGGAATGCAAAAACTAAAATCTTCCCCCCTTGGCTCCTCTGGTTCTCAGGCCTTCAGATTTGAATTGAATTATACCACCAGATTTCCTGGTTCTACATCTTGGCATTTCTCAGGCTTCTTAATTTTATGAACCAATCCCTTCCAGATGATTGATTGATAGATAGATAGATGATATATGATAGCTTTGTGTTTCTCTGAAAAACTTTTACTAAAAAGCAAATAAAGCTGGCAAGGGGCCATGCTCATAGCATTCACTGTTCTTTCCATGTTCCCCATTATCTTCAAGCAGATGGCTTGATGAAACAGTGGAATGATGTTTTAAAATCTAGTTACAGCCGAAGCCGGTTTGGTTGGCTCAGTGGTAGAGTGTCAGTCTGTGGACTGAAAGGTCCCAGGTTCGATTCCAGTCAAGGGCATGTACATTGATTGCAGGCACATCCCCGGTAGGGGGTGTGCAAGAGGCAGCTGGTCGATGTTTCTCTCTCATCGACGTTTCTAGCTCTCTATCCCTCTCCCTTCCTCTGTAAAAAAAAATCAATAAAATATATATATTTTTAAAAAGATCTAGTTACAATTCCTGTTAGGTGGTAATATCTTGCAGGGTTGGGCCAACGCTCTTCAGAAGGCTTTATATATCCTATATCAGCATTCAATATATGGTTTTGTTTCTTCTATAGCCAGAACATATAGATCCAGGAACCAGAAACTGGAAGGGAATAACACTACTTACAATTACTCCCAGTGATCTGCTAGAAAAATGTTTGCTTTGTAACCCTGTGAACTTACACTCTGCTAGTCTAAAGGTCTTAGTTCCAAAGGGAGGAATGCTTCCACCAGGAGACATGACTCCATTGAACTGGAAGTTAAGACTGCCACCAGGCCACTTTGGCATTCTCAACAGGCCACTTTGCCCAAATCAACAAGCAAAGAAGGAAGTTACTATGCATGATGGAGTAACTGATCTTGATTACCAAGAGGAAATTGGACTTCTATTTCACAATGTGGGTGAGAAAGAATATGTCTGGAATACAGAAGTACCATGTTCTGTGATTAAAATCAATGGAAAACTATAACTCAAATCCAATACTAATTGTCAAGAACATTAAAGAATAAACGTTGGGTCAACCTGCCAGGTAAAAACAACCACAACCAGGACTGTAATTAATATGAGAATCTCTTCCTGGTTTTGTTATGAATATATATATCTATTTGTATCTTAAGTATCTTTTGTTTTTCCCCATCCCTCTTCCCTTATCATATAACATAAGCTGCATTGTCTGATGAACTTTACATCAGAGTATATAAGTTACATGGTATTGAGAATAATAGTAACTTTAAGGACTTCACATTCTCTTCTGGGGAAAGGGTTAGTGTATTTCCAGTCATACTCAGGATAATTCTATCATGTTAACTGAAGTGTGATCTTGTCAATTTTTATTTGAAAATTAAATATGATTTAAAGGCATATGGGCATCAAACTGACAATAGGTGAACTGCGATGGTTAATTTTACATGTTAATTTGGCTAGGTCAGTGGTCGGCAAACTGTGGCTCATGAGCCACATGAGGCTCACCAGCCTCGGTTTGTCGCTCTGTTGACTAATGAGTTTGCCGACCACTGGGCTAGACCATGTTACCCAGATTTTAATTTAAACACTAGCCTGCTTGTTGCTGTGAAAATATATTTTCAGATATGATTAACATTTAAGTCAAATTTTGAGCAAAGCAAACATCCTTCAAATGTGGGTGGATCTCATTCAATAAGTAGAAACTTTAAGTGAAGAGTGAGGCCCCCTGAAAAAGAAGAAGGAATTATGCCTCCAGACTGCCTTGGGAATGAAGCTGTAACACAAACTCTCCCCTGAGTCTCCAGTCTGCCAGCTTGCTGTGCAGATTTTGAACTTGTCCCCTCCCACAACTGTGTGAGCCAAATCCTTAAAATAAACCTCTGCCTATATTGGCATTCATCTTATTGGCTGTTTTCTGAAGAACTCTGACTAACACAATGTGTGAATGTGTGTGTATGTGAGGGAGAAAGAGAGAGAGATCTGTGTCCTTTACCCATTATGTTTCTGTATGTTTATTTATCTTTGGATTTGTAAGATAGCTTTATGTATTAGAAATGGCAATTTCTTAATAAACATGAGTTTGTTTTTCTCTAGTTGATTTGTCCTTTTGCTTTATATGTGATACTTTACACTATTGAAAATTTAATTTTATGTAGTTTAATTTGTCAATTCATTTCTCTATATACAATGGGATTTGTACCATTCTTAAAATACTTTCCCCTAGTTAATTATTAATCAATAATCATGTATATTTTCTATTTATTTTAGGGTAATTTTTCATATTTTATATTTAAAAGAAAGATTTGCTGGGAGGGAAAAAAAACCTAAAATTTGTAAGAGTGTTAATTTGTAGCTCAGAAAGGAGAGTGGAAACAGAAGAAAATTAATTTGGTCTGAATCACTTCTTATAAAATCTTAGCTGTGCCCCTCCCCCCCCACCCCCACCCCAGTCTCCTGAGATGAGAAATGACAATGTAGAGATAGACCCCTAGGATGAGTAGTTGACCTTAGAAAGCCTTTGCTATTCAAAAATGTTTCTTAAATGGTTTCAAAGTCATTGATAACTAATATCTAAGGCCAAAGGTCAGTCCAACATCCATTTTAAATGAAAATGTATGAGATTTCAGTCAAAATACTATGAGTATAGCCATACTGCTGATTCATCACTTAAGTCCAAGCAGACTGATTTGGACCAGATGACCTCTTCACCCCATCATTCTAGGAATCAGAATCTGGGTTCCTGTGTGAGCCAAGGCATGTATATCCTGGCCACGCCCACATAACTGAACCCATTGGAACAACCTGAGCTGATGCAATGTCTGCTGAGAGAGTGGCAGAGCTATCTCTGCAGGGTGATGTGTCCATCATACCTCTCTGTGCCTGTCTTAGAATGTGGTCCCTGATGAGGATGACATGGGTCATAAGGAATAACTATGTGTAAACTGTAAAGTCGATGCCAATGTAGTGAAAGGATTTTTAAAAATCTATTAACTATTCATATGTGCATAGCCTTGTAGCAGATGGTGATGGAGAATAAGAATAAGGCACGAGTTGTGTTGTTAAAGTGTTTATTCATATCTCATTTGTAAAATATTTTACATAAAGTATAATGGAGCAAATGGGACTTGAGTCGTCTCAGAAAGGAAATGTCATGCAATAAAGCCATGGGAGTAGGGTAGGGAGAGACATGTTTGCAGTATAGCTATAATAATACGTCAATTCCTCTTGGGAAGCAAAACAGAAATTGTTCAGGGTCATACTGCACAGAGCTTTGAATGTTGCTCAAAAAATGCTGGCCTTGACCCTGAATGGATAATAGCTGTGAATTAAGAAGAGATGTCCCATTTTAGGATAGATGGATAATTCACTTATAAAGGTCTACTGTGTTACAGGACCTTTTCTAGGCATTTTTCCTTCCGTGATTCTGCTGACCCTCGTGGCACTGTTGAGAGTGATGTTTAAAGTTGAAGAAACTGAGAATGAGAAAAGTGAGGTGATTTTTAACAGATCGCACTTGGATTCTGTCCCAGCCTTTTAACTGTGATGGTACACACACACACACACACACACACACACACACACACACACACACACAAACACACACACACACTCACACGATCTGCCACCAGGGTGGCTGGGACACATGCTGGGCATTTAGAAGTTTCGGTGAGTCTTAGTTCAAAGCCATCCATGCAATAGGACAGGAGGACTTGGGAGGCCAAAGCCCAAGAAGGAGGTGTGACAGCCAGGCAGCTGTAAGGAGAAGGAAGCATTGATGGTGAGGATGCCCCGAGTTTCACGGTGGGAGGAGGAAGAGCTGCCAGGGATCACTTGTCACAGGACCACATGGGTGGCAGGAGGCGGTTCTATCATGCTCAGGCCCTGTCTCACTGGCTAGGGCAGAGCCCACGGCCAGTATAAAAGGGCATCTGGACCAGAGAACCTTCATTCACTCCTCCTGAGGTGGTGATAGGCCCTGTGCTGCTTGTGTACTCGGTAAGTGTCCCCTGGGAATGGACCAGGGCCTTCCACAGAGGGTCGCTCAGATCAGAGCAGGGGGACAAGGCAGGGCCCGGGGGTTTGGGTTTATATTATTAGAGAGAGACCAGGCACTGAAGGATGGAGCCAGGAGCAGATAGGAAGACTGCAAGAGCAACAGGTTCTAGCAAAGGCTCCAGGTGTGCTGAGGGGCCAACTGGCCTGCAGCTGTGTGGGAGTGCCAGGAGGAGGGACGGAGACCTCTGGCTGCTCTGAGGTCCCTGAGAGGTTTCAGAAAAAAGTTTACCTTTAAGATACTGTGTCCTCTGCAAGGTATGATTTGGGGATGGAGATTCTTAAAACAAGGAGCAGATGAGAGGCATTCTGGGTTACACATGTGGGTGTAGGACGGGGCTTGGGAATGCATGTTAAAACTCCAGAGTTGAAAGAACCACAGAAGTTGAATAATCTTCAGACTAAGCGATTGGTTAAGAGGTGGTATTTCTGAGAAGAACAGAGCTCCAGGCTGTGAGTCCAGGGACCTATCAGCTTCCTGTTGATAAGTGAGCCAGCCAGGAAAGTGTCTACAATAGGAAATGCTTTTTACAGGGTTATTTTTACAGGATATTTTTCCTCGTGAAGGAAATATTTCAGTTCTAACTTAGTCTCTGTACACAATTTCAGTATTTCGATGAAATAAATGAAAAAAATTGCTTTTCACTTTTTTAACATCATTTGGTCTCAATTTTCCAAGTGACACAACAGATGATGATCTCTTCCTACTCTACCTAACAGGGTGAGCTGAGGTACAAAATGATAAAAAAGGAAGGGATTTGTTTTCCCAGACGGATCAGAAGCAGGGCATTTAAATGTAATGGATAGAACTGATGTTGAAAGGACAGGAAGGGGCAGGGGTGGCCTCTGTGTGAGACTGACTTGCTGTCTGACTCTCCCTCAGCTCCTGAACGCCTGCCCGCCCGCCTGCCCGCCCAGATGTCCTGCCAGCAGTGCCAGCAGTGTGTTCCCAAGTGCCCTCCCAAGTGCTGCACCCCAAAATGCCCTCCTAAGTGTCCCCCCAAGTGCCCTCCAGTCTCCTCCTGCTGCAGTGTCAGCTCTGGGGGCTGCTGTAGCTCTGGGGGTGGGGGCTGCTGTAGCTCTGGGGGTGGTGGCTGTTGCAGCTCTGGGGGTGGTGGCTGCTGCCTGAGCCACCACAGGTCCCGCAGGTCTCGTCTCTTCAGACACAGAAGCTCTGGGGGCGGAGGCTGCTGTAGCTCAGGGGGCTCCAGCTGCTGTGGAGGGAGCTCTGGAGGCTCCAGCTGCTGTGGAGGGGGCTCTGGAGGGGGCTCCAGCTGCTGCGGAGGGGGCTCCAGCTCTGGAGGGGGCTGTGGTCAGTCCTCTGGAGGTTCCAGCTGCTGTGGAGGGGGCTCCAGCTATGGAGGGGGCTCCAGCTATGGAGGGGGCTCCAGCTATGGAGGGGGCTGTGGTCAGTCCTCTGGAGGTTCCAGCTGCTGTGGAGGGGGCTCCAGCTATGGAGGGGGCTCCAGCTATGGAGGGGGCTCCAGCTATGGAGGGGGCTATGGTCAGTCCTCTGGAGGGTGCTGTGGTCAGTCCTCTGGAGGCTGCTGCTGAAGTGGACCCTGAGCCAAGAAGAGTTGACCTGAGAATCTGAGAGACTGTGAACTTTCAAAAACAATATTCTCCTTGAGCTCCGGAAAGTCCAGTCCTCTCTTGGATCCTCATCCCTGGCCACAGACCCCACATCTGTTGCTGCCCTCACAGGCCCATGCCAAAACTCCTCAGCCACGTCATGTCCTGTCTTCTTCCAGGTGCTGCCTGGCTGATGTAAAACAATAAAACAAGGAATCTGCTCAGCAATTTGTTTCCGAGGGTGTTTTTCTTCTGGGGTGGCCATTGTTCTCTTCCACCCCGTCCTCTGCAGGCGGTGGCCTGGGAACCTTAGAGGCAGAGGGTCATTCCGTCCTGAGTTAGGGTGAATGGGGGAGAGTATGAGAGACAAAAATTCCTAACTCTGTTTTGTCCTGTGTCATCTGGGCCTAGCATTGTTGTACAAGCCTCAAAATATTTTTAATAAATATGAATTCTTGTGTTTTCTAACCCTGTCCTCCATGTTCTTCTCCCTCTGTGTACACATCCTCTAACTGCTGACATACCCCCGCCAAAACACACACACACACATACACACACACACACACACACACACACACACACACGAGGGAAAAATGAGTAAATTAATTTTAAAAAAGGAAAATATTTGAAAATACATATTTCTCATCCATCACCTCAACTGGTTTACTTCCAGGCATCCTGGCACCATGGGGTGTAAAAATTATTCTTGTACTAAGTTTCCTAAAAATCTTGCCTATTGCTTCCTTTTCCAGCTCTAATACTTCTCTACAATTTTTCCCCAGACACACTCCTGATGTCACATGTATGCTCTCTACTGAGCATACTACATTTAAGACCTGACAGAAAATGTTCCTAACTTAATTCCTAAGGTGCACCATTTGTACTGACTGTGGAACCCCATGTCCCTGCTGCACTGAACAACTCACCCTTAGCTAGGTAGAACTGAGACTTGTCTGTGGGAAGCACGGAACTTGGTTGGAAAAATCAAGCAGGGGCTGCCGCCTTTGGCAAGGTCCCCCTAGATGCCCTACACCTTTCAGAGAATCCCGCTTACAGACTTTCCAACCAAGTCCCATGCTTCTCCACACTTGTCCATCCTGACTCCTTAGTACATGGGAAATAGTAGAAGTTACTATTGTAGTTCACTATCTAGAATACTTCAAGTCTCAATAATGTATATCTTCCACTATCCTATAGAATAAAAGGCTAATATGCAAATTGACTGGATGGTGTGAAACTAGTTACCATGGTGCACCCTGACCACCAGGAGGCAGATGCTCAATGCAGGAGTTGGCCCCTGGTGATCGGTATGCTCCCACAGGGGGAGGGCTGCTCAGCCAGAAGCCAGGCTCACAGCTGGTGAGCCCAGCAGCAGTGGTGGCAGCACTAAGTCTCAGTCAGACATCCCCTGAGGGCTTCTGGACTGTGAGAGGGGAAAGGGCAGAGGATTTCCCCCCCTCCCTCAAGTGCATGAATCTCACACACTGGGCCTCTAGTTATTTGATAAGTGCTGTTACTGCTACGGCTGTTATTATTAGCTCCATTACTTGTTCTTTCTTTTATCTGGAATTCACTTCAATTTTCTCTTTGCCTTCTGGATAGTTTGCAATTCTATCCCTTCTTGAAGGCCCACCTCCAATCTTATCTTCGGTGAAGCCTCATCTAGCCATCCAAGTGTTTCCTCAGGGAGGTGGATGTTGAATAATCTGTCTGTAACCCCCACATTGAGCAAGCTTGGCTTGCAGGATATAATAAAAATGTGACATTATTGTTATATGCTACTGCTCTTAAAATTTTTACTCAATAGGATGGTCTTCTGATTACTAAATGAACACTTGGGGAGACCTAGTGGTTTTATGGTCCTTTTCAAGTAATAGAAATAAATTTTGTTGTTTTAGATCACTAACCTGATCTCAGTTTGGAAATTAGAATATTCAGTCTGAGAAATAGTCACAATGCCAAACTTGTTTAATGGCATATTTGTCAGTCCTATGGGTTTCCTGCCTGATATTTCTCTCTCTTCCAGTTTTCTAAATGTAATCTCTAGCCCCAGCATGAGGATTAGGGGGAAGGGCCACAGTCTCAAAGGTGGGTGCAATTTTCCACCAAAAATGGATGAAAGTAGACAGCAGAATCAAGTTTCTGACGACTCCTCTCATGGGCATTTCAGTGTCTTCCCTTTATCTATGACATGGGCACTCCCCACTCATGACAGGTCACTCCAGGGTCAGAGCTGGTTCTACAGTCTTCTCTTAGACAAGGGACGAAATGGCTCCACATCAGTTATCCTCTCTCATGTGATTCATGCCCGGTCACAGGAAGCATTCCTACCTCATTTGACCCACATTTACAGCGAACTGGAAACCTTTGCTTGATGACAAAGCTGGTCTAATTTCCATCCCATTCCCTGAGGCAAGAGCTGGGTCCTACTTCTCCACATTTCCCAAATCAGAGAGACAGAGTCAAAATAAATGGGAAAAGACGTGATCACAGTTATTTCTTTAACTTTGCTGTGTGAGATGGATTGCCTTACTTTAGATTTGCCTTGCATTTCTACTCTAGATCTGCGTCATGTTCACTCCCTATCTATCCGTGTCAACAGAAGACCTAGAAAGCCAATCATTCTAAATAATAATAGGGGAATATGCAAATTGACCCTAACAGTGGAACGATCAGAACAACTGCTGGACCAGTCACTATGAGGTACACTGACCACCTCTCAGTCCCTTTCCCCGGCCTGCAGGCACCGATTGCCTAATTGTGAATGGGGATCTAGGGGTGGGTGGTAGTTGACACGGGAGGCACCAGGCCAAGGCCCCCAGCACCACACAGAGGGCAACCAGTGATGGAGGCGATGCTGGCAAACGGGCTGGAGCTCCCGACCTCTTGGTCCCTTCCCCTGGCTGTCAGGCACCGATCACCAGATGGTGAACAGGGAATCGGGGGTGGGTGGCAGCGGGTGGAGGGGCCAGCTGTGGACAGCCAGAGAAGATGGTCCTGATCTCAGGCCAGGCCTAGGGACCATACCTGTGCACAGATTTCATGGACCTGGCCTCTAGTTTGCCTAATAAAAATGTTCTTTATTGACTTGAACTCCAGCTATTGACTTCACACAGACAAAGCAAGCAAATTAATCCTTTGAGGTTTCAAATGTGCTTCCAACGTATCACCCAGATCTAAGTCAGGTTGATTGATGATTTGGGTAGCAGATCCATGGAGTCATGGACCATATGATCCCTTAGGCCAGTTATCTTAAGAATCAGTGCTCTGTTGCTGAGTAAGACTTACTTACGTATGTGAGCCAAGGAATTGATATCCTGACCACTCCCTTATAACTAAACCTTTTGTAACCGCCTGAGCAGAAAGACAGGAGTCATGCTCAGGCAGCCTAGGTTCAGACCTCTGCAGGGTTATGTATCCTAGTCATGTATGTCTTCATAACCCAGGTCTTATGTTGATGGCCTAAGTCATATGGAAAACTATTTGTAAACTCTAAAGGTCTATGTAATGCAGGTTTCATGCGTGACAAAAAATAATCTGTTGGCTGCCACAGCATGCATCCAGAAGGTGATTAACAAAAATAGTGGTGATTGCTATGATGATGATGACAGCTTTTGGTGTGCACAAAATGTGAGAGGCAACATCCTGTGAGCTTCATGTGTGTTATTGTGGTTAACACACCTAACAAATTCATGACCTAGAGGTTATTGAAATCACTTATCTCACATATGAGGAAACTGAGGCAAAGAGGTTAAACAATGTTTCTCAAATTATATACATAGTAAGTTTCAGAGATAGAATTTATGCCAGGCATGTTTGACTCCAGAGCCACAAACCTAGCTTCTAAGAAAGTTTTTCAAGCTTAGGTTGATTTTAAGAGGTAAATGTACTTTGGAATCTGAGCTCCACACAACACACACCAAATCCATACACCACACTTAGAAAAACACACACACATCCCAGACAATAAAAAGTGAATGAAATTCATCACCACCAAACCAGCATTACAATAAATATTACTGGGGGGTGGGGGGAGGGCAGGTGAAGGCATATGGGGGGTAGGAGAGATTGGGGGGAGGTTAAGAGGGGGTGGGGAAAGGAGACATATGTACTACTCTTTGTAATGCTTCAAACAATAAAAAATAAATGTTAAATTAAAAAAATAAAATAAAGTACTAAAGATGAAAAAAAAGAAATGTTAAAGGGACTTCTCAGGAAAATAAAATAAAATAAAAAAGGACATAAATATGAATAATTATATGGCAATGACTATGTACCTATCAAATGTATTAAGTACTCCAATCAAAAGACATAAAAATGAAATCATACTATCTGCGGCAACATGGATGGAGCTAGAGAGTATTATGAAATAAATCCCACAGAAAAAGGCAAAAATCATATGATTTCACTTATATGTGGAATCTAAAGAATGATATGAACAAACAAATAAAACAGAAATAGTCTCATAGATACAGAGAACAAGCTGATAGTTGATAGAGGGGAAGGTGTTTGGGGGACTGGATGAAAAATGTGAAGGGAGTAAGAAGTATAATTGGTTTCAAAATAGGCACAGGGATATAAAGTATAGCGTAGGGAATATAGTCAATCATATTTTAATAACTATATATGGTGCTGGGTGGGTACTAGATTTATCTAACCACTATGCTGCACACCTGAGAACATTATAATGTAACTAAAGGCTGAATGCACGAAATTCGTGCCTTCCTTCCCCCACCTGCTGGCACCGGCTTCCCTCTGGGACCCAGGCTTCCCTCTCAGCCCTGGCTTTGTCCGGAAGATCATCTGGAAGGGTGTCTGGTCTAATTAACATATCACACTTTTATTATTATAGATATTAAATATCAACTGTATTTGAAAAAAATAGTGATTGACAAATCCAAGTTTATATTAAGGAAACTGAAATAAGAATGCATTTTTTTAAAGTAGTAAATACACACCTAATTACTCAGAACACAGATACACTGAATCATAACAGTAAACTGTCTAGACCAGTGGTCGGCAAACTCAGTAGTTAACAGAGCCAAATATCAACAGTACAATGATCGAAATTTCTTTTGAGAGCCACATTTTTAAAAGTTAAACTTCTTCTGACGCCACTTTTTCAAAATAGACTCGCCCAGGCTGTGGTATTTTGTGGAAGAGCCACACTCAAGGGGCCAAAGAGCCGCATGCGGTTTGTCCACCACTGGACTAGACCATGTGAAAAAGTTTGGAAGCATCTATATTTCTTTAACACGGAGGGCGGGAGCTAATGGATTAATATTGCAGGAGGAAGGGGAGGGTTTTGGGAACCAAGCTCTGAGAAAGAGAACCGAGAGGCAGGAACTGCTTAAGAACAATAAGGCGGCAGATGATAGTAGGAGTCCTTCTTCACCCCATTTCTAAACAGCCCTATTCCGAGCCCAGCAGCAGCTGTCCTGAGCCCCATGGAGAGAGACAGGGAAGTAGCTGACAGTCACCTCCTGTCACAGGACCATGTGGGTGGCAGGAGGCAGTCCTCTCATGCCCAGGCCCTGTCTCACTCACTGGGGCAGAGCTCAAGCCCAGCATAAAAGGGCCGTGGGGATGGAGCATCTCCATCCACTCCCTCCTGAGGCAGTGACGGACCCTGTGCTGCTTGTGCATCTGGTAAGTGTCCGCTGGGGATGGTACAGGGTCTCCCACATTGGGGCGCTCACCAGAGCATGTGGACAGGAGGGCAGGGTCTTGGGAGTGGAGGAGGATGTGGAGAGCAGGGAAGGAGCAAAAGTATAGAAATTCTGATGAGCAAAGTGGGCTGTGAGGCAAGAAAGATTGGAATGATTCTGTGTGTCTGTGCTATAGTTAAATTAGTTTTGCATGCCTTTTGGGTTTCTCAATTTTAAGCAAGTTAAAACAATCTTCCTTAGAAGGAACTGTTGACCTTGCCGAAATGAACTCTGTCCCTTCCCAGAGCCTGTCCTTGGGTCACAGCGATTCTCAAAGAGTGGGAGCAGAGGAAGCCTATTTGGGGTTTCATAAACGCAGAGATCCAGTGTCCTTAGGATGGTGAGGAGCACTGACGAGGCATCTGAACCAGAAGCCCCAAAGTTGAATAGTGACTAGCAAGTTGAAGTTCATGGTGCTACCGTGAAAGATAAAGGAGTCTGTGTATTGTAGACAGTGTATAGGTTGGCCTGGGTTCACTGGGCCAACAAACCTCAATTCACATCCCAGCTCTTATCACTTCTCCATTTGAAATAATAGCTTAGAATTGCAAAGAGTAAACATACAAGATGTTTAATGGCAATATATGTGTACATATATACATATGAATAATTATATGGGATAATAATAATTTTAATGTAATATATAATAATATGTACTGTGAAAAGCTACTAGTTCCTGCAAAAGAAAGGTTTTGTTTTTTTTTTAAAGTGTTTTTATTGATTTTTTTTTAGAGAGGGAGAGATATCAATGATGAGAATCATTGATTGGCTGCCTCCTGCACGCCCCCTACTGGGGGTGAAACTCATAACCAGGGCATGTGCCCTGACGAATAATCAACTATGACTTCTTGGTTCATGGGTCGGGGCTCAATTACTGAGCCACACTGGCCAGGTGAAAATTCTTATTTCTTCCTTAACAAAGAGTTCTGCAGCTCTAAATGGAGTCCTAGATTGGACATTTCCAAACTTCTGAGTGGTGCAGAGTGGACTTGAGTCAGACTGTAAATGCCAATCGCCTTTACTTATCATGAGCTTTGGGCAAGCTTGTTAAACATCTGTCCTCTGTGTCTTGCTTTGTTAAAAGAAGTTCATCCATATCTATTTCAGTAAAAACTCTTTAGGCTCAAATGATAAGTTACTTTAAAGAAAATTTTTCATGACTTAGCTTGAACAGCTTCAGAAATGTAGAGTGAAAAATGATGGTAAAAAGACAGTAGGGAAGGTCTCTGTGTGTGGGACTGACTTCCTGTCTGACTCTCCCTCAGCTCCTGAACGCCTGCCTGCCCGCCTGCCCGCCCAGATGTCCTGCCAGCAGTGCCAGCAGTGCGTCCCCAAGTGCCCTCCCAAGTGCTGTACCCCCAAGTGCCCTCCCAAGTGCTGCACCCCAAAATGTCCCCCTAAGTGTCCCCCCAAGTGCCCTCCAGTCTCCTCCTGCTGCAGTGTCAGCTCTGGGGGCTGCTGTGGCTCTGGGGGTGGGGGCTGCTGTAGCTCTGGGGGTGGTGGCTGCTGTAGCTCTGGGGGTGGTGGCTGCTGCCTGAGCCACCACAGGCCCCGCAGGTCTCTCCGCCTCAGACACAGAAGCTCTGGCTGCTGCAGCTCAGGGGGCTCCAGCTGCTGTGGAGGGAGCTCTGGAGGCTCCAGCTGCTGTGGAGGGGGCTCTGGAGGCTCCAGCTGCTGCGGAGGGGGCTCCAGCTCTGGAGGGGGCTGTGGTCAGTCCTCTGGAGGCTGCTGCTGAAGCTGACCCTGAGCCTAGAAGAGCAGAATCAGAGGCACTTAAAGGGACAAGATCATCTTCCTTGGGCCTGCCCATGTTGCTGAGACATTTTAGTGAAGATTTCAAGTTCTGTCCTGGAAGATTCTTCGACCTGCAATCCAGAAATCTGCGTCCTCTCCTAACATCTCATCTTCCAACCTCTGACCCCACCTTTGCAGTTGCCCTGGGAACCCCAGATTATTTCTCTGGCTGTCCCCCTCTGGAAGGGAAGCAATAAAACAGTCTGCTCCCCAGCTTGTTCTCTACTGTTGTCTCTTATTGTACACTTTCTGGGAAAGGAGTCTGGTCTCGGTTCTTTCTCTCTCTGCCACTTGGGCCCTGAACCAGGATTGCCTGCTTTTAAGACTCCGAGAGACCCCACGAACACAATTCCTTCCACTTCTGCTGGTCATTAGAGCTGAAAGCAGTCCCTCTGTCTTGGGATCCAGAAGCCAGAATCCACTCCCAAAAGTCTATTCCTCTTACACCAAATTTATTGTCTGTCTTGGGATCCCCAAACTACAGGCTGTAGCTCATTCCCTAGCTGACCTCCTTGCATTCTGCTTGTTCAAACAAAACAATAAAACGAAGAATCTACTCACCACCTTGTTGTAGACTCTTTGTTGGCTGCTTGTGTCCCAATATTTTTTTCACCACTGTTCATTCATATGCTGCCTGGAGACCCTGGAAAAAAAATACGTGCTAGTGACGTGGTGGGCATGGAAGGAGGGGGGAGAAAATGGCTCTGGCTCCTCTTCTGACAATTTATCTCAGAAGAATCCTATGTACCTGCCTGAGTGCAACCTACTGGTGTCCTCTATGAACACAGTGCCTTAAACTCTGGGCTTTCCATTGCCTTGGGCATGACAGGAAGACAGATATGTATCCTATGTTCTATTGGTCTCCTTTTTCTCTTCGTGATATTCTTCCTACTCATCCCCAGATTGCTTTTTCCTTCAGCAAAAGGAAAATGTTTAGAAATTATACATGAACTTTCTAAAAATAGATCATGAGTATTAGTTAATTCTAATTAGAAAGATGCATATTACATGTGGCAAATATCATAAAAATGTCAAATCCATAAGAAAAGAACCAGGAACTTTAAAAATATCACTAACTTCTCCCTTTTCTTGAGGCCCAAGTCCAAATTTTCAAGTCAAATATTTCATCTCTATATTTTGTAAAGAAGTCTTGCTTTATCATCAAAGATTTTTAAAATATCAAATTTCATAAGATCTAATCATTATTACTTTTCTTTGAGTTATTATACCTTGACAATCTTAATAAGAACTGGATAGTGGCTAATTAGTCATATATATGTTTTAATCTATGAAAAAAACACAGATGTCTGGTGGACCAGAGAGTTGGAACCCATCAGAACAGGATAGTTCACACTTCACCACTGCTGTAATCAGTATGACCTCTAGATGTCACTATGTCTCTAATTAATCACTCAAGATTCAAAGTCCCGTGAGGGATCATCCAAAGAGCTGTTCCAAGAAGTTATTATAGAAGAGGAATATTATCTCCTTTGGTTTTAGGAATAAGAGGAAACTCAAACACTATGCACACTGGGTAATTCCCTCCAAGTCACCTAATACACTAACAAGTATGGAGTTGATTGTTGGCCAAAGTAACATAACTACCATCTACATATAAATTCTCAGACAAAAGCATCTTATATCTCCAAGAACTGTAATGCTGCAATTGAGACCAGTTATACTCAAAAGTCAGAGGTTCTTTCTCTCCCCTTAGACTGGCTGCCTCCTAACGATGGATGATATTGCAGACCAGAGTTCCAGTGTTTCCCTACACGGTCATGGAGATTTTCTTCTAAGAGTTTTATAGTTTTTACTTGTCAGTTGGGTTCTTGATGCATTTGAATTTTTTTAATGTCATATTTTTTAAATATGTAGATCATTCTTTTACTTGTGGCTCTTCAAAATGTCTTGACACCTCGCCAAAGTCAAATGACCATACACTGATGGGTTTACTTCTGGACTCTATTATCTTCCATTGATCTTTATGTGCATCTTTGACCCAGGTTTTCTTTTTCTTTTTCTCTTCAGCATTTGGAAAATGCCATTCCTATGCCTCCTGACCTCCACTGTTTGTTTGTTTGTTTGTTTTTGTTTGTTTCTTTTTAATGAGAAGTCATGTCATTATTAGGGTCTTTGTAAGTGATGAGTCATTTATCTCTTGCTGTTTTCAAGAATTTCCGTGCATCTTTTCTTTTAAACATGTTTACTAAGATGTGTCTGAATGTGGATCTCTTTGTGTTTGTATACTTTAAGTTTATTGATCTTTTTGACTCTTTGGTTGTGTTTCATCAAATTTGGGGAATTGTCAGCATTATTTTGAATATGTTTTCTTTTTCTCTCTCTCCTTTTCTCCTGCTTCTCACATTAAACATATGTTGGTGAGATTAATGGTGTCCCACATTTTTGTGGCTCTGTTCACTTTTTATTACTCATTTTTTAAATTTTTGTTCTTCAGATTGCATAATGTCTATTGATTTATCTCAAGTTTGATGATTCTCTTTCCTGCCAGTTTAAATATACTACTGATTCCCTCTAGTAAATATTTTATTTCATTTAGTGTATTTTTAACTCTAAAGTTTCCATAGTTATTTTATATACAAATATATTTTATTATTGACATTCTGTATTTGGCAAGGCATTATCACACCTTCCTGTAATTCTTTAAGCATGTTCTCCTTTAAATATAGCTATAATAGCTGCCTTAAAGTTTACTTAAGTTCAATCTCTGGCTCTCTCATAGGATGTTTGTTTCTTGCTTCTTTTACTGTGTATGAATAACAATTTTCTGCTTATTCCCAAGTCTCATGTTTTTTACTGAAAATTTGTCATTTTAGATAATATATTATAGCAACTCTGAATAGTGATCCTTACCCTCCCCCTCCCGAGGTTTGTTGCTGTTGTTGTTTGCTTGTTTATTTGGCTAGTGGTTTGGAGGGACTGTTTCAGTGTGGGCTATTTTCCCTGAAGCCTGCAGCCTGAGATGTTACTCCTCCATGTGCTCAGCCTTGGGTGTGTATTTGGTTGCCCTGGATGACAATAGTTTCAGCAGAGGTCTCTTTGGGTGTCCCTTTCTCTGTTGAGTTGTCTTCTTCTACTGGTATCACACCTGACAGGCATTAGCTGGTTGATGCTCTACTGTTTTTGATAATGTTCTGGGACATAAATTGTTTCATAATCTGATCCAATTAGACCCAGAAACTTCTGCAAGCATAGTTTTTATTTTAATTTTTTTTTGTTAAGCATAACCCATTTCCATTGACTTTTAGAGAGAGTGGAAGGGAAGGTGAGAGACACACAGAGAGCAACATCGATGTGAAATAGACACATTAATTGGTTGCTTCCCTCATTAGCTCCTACCAGGGCCTGGGATTGCACCTGCACCCAAGGCACATGCCTTTGATCAGAATCGAACCCAGTAACCTTCAGTCTACAGGCTGACACTCTATTCACTGAGCCAAACTGGCTAGGGCTGCAAGGGTAGTTTTTGAGGCCAGTCTTTAAGGTTTGTTCTACTTATGGCTCTACTTAGTTTCACCTTCCTTGGTTTTCTGGGATAAATTAGCTGTCCTGCACTTTAGCATATTGTTCTCATGGATCAACAGGCTCTTCTTAATTGCTTGCCAACAAAAACTCCCTTATTTTTCTAGAGTGTTTAGAGGCTTGGATATCAACTCTGCTCTGAATAAAATTGGTTATTTTGGTGAGAATATTGGTTTTCCATTCTCATGGCCTGCTTCTTTGCCTGGCCAAAATCTCTGAGCCACTGCTCTGGAGCTGGGATGGGAACAGTTGTCTGCTTTCCTCAGAGTGATACACCTGCTTTATGAACAGGATGCTGTACAGGGCAACCTCTAATCTTCTTGGATTGCCTCTTTCACCCTGGAACCTCTACTGTAGAGGTGGATTTGGGCAAAGGTGATCAGGGTTCCAGTATTCTGGGCCTTGTGCACCTGAGATAGAGTCACTCTTGACTCACAAATCCGATTTGGATGGAAGAAGGAAGTCCCCAAATCTTGGCTACCATCCCCTGGAATTTAGTCTTTGCAACTCAGAGTGGGAGGTGATAGAAAACAATGTTTCAAAGACACCACAGCCCATGTCTCGGATCTAGGGAAGGAGGAGTCCCATCATTTCCTGGAGTGGAGCTACCATCATGGGAATTGAAAAGGGTCAGGCAGGAAACAAGTTATGATTTTAAGCCATAGATTCTTGCTGTTGTTACTGATGTTTAGTAAATTTTCTTGAATAAACTTTTTTTTCCCCATTTGCTGTGTGCCCTTACCAGCCATTAGTGATTTTGCTGGAAGAGAGTCCAAGGTGTTCTTCATGCTGTCCTTCTGAAGGTTCTCTTTCAATGTTTTTGGTTTAGTTGTCTTTTAAGACTCAGCAGCTCAAGACGTTATAAAGATTTCTTTTATAATCTGTAATAATAAAAGCATAATATGCTTATTAGACCAGATGTCCTTCTGGGATGAAGCCAGGCTGCAGCCATGGAATCCAGGCAGCCACCCACGGCTGCAAGAGAGGGAATGAGGCAGCTGCTGCTGCTTTGAAGGCCTACCCTTGCACGAATTTCATGCACCGGGCCTCTAGTTTTTCTTATAAAGTTATTTTATAAGGAGTGTGGGCAACCTAAACTCTAGGCACAATTTTAACTCTTTTCTTCTAAATTTCAGAATCTTCTCCTCTTCTTCCTCTGCATTATGAGAGATAGGGAACGAAAGAGACTGCCCCCTTTGGTGAATAAAAAACTAAGCCCATTCTTTGTTAGTAACAACTTCTTCTACTGAAATGAAAGCCATGCGTTTAGTCCTAATGGTCTGGGTTAACAAGCTAGTCCTTTTGATATTATAGCCTTATGTAGAAGTCAGGATTTGGCTATCATCCTACCTGAAGGAAAAAGCCAAGATCAGAAGATCGCTTAGCCCTTCTTACTAGAATATATGACTATTGCTAATTTTTAGAGGCAAAAGAATGTACCTGTTGGAGTCATGACATCAATTTCCTAGATACTCCTACCAAACTGAACTTTTTGTACAATTTAATAAAAATGTAATATTCCGGAAATGTAGTTGAAGTGTCCACAGTGCCCCCCCCCCCTTCCCCCTTGCACTTATGAGATAGCCAAATTGTTAAGTGTCTTACTCTTCACACTATTCTTGGTCTGTTGTGTAAGGTGAGGTGCACCCACAGATTTCTCTATTCTATTTATGGAAGGGTGTTCACAAAGGTCTTAGGTGAGGATGGTGAACACAAGAAGTCAAGATCTATAAAACAAAAGTGGGTGTCATTTTGTTTTCCTATGATTCTTTGTTCTCCCCAAATACATAGTCTATTCTAATGGCACGTAGATTCTTTCATTCAACAAATATTAATGAGCATCTTCTTTATTGTCAGGCCCTAGGAATGAAGAAATGACAAAGTCTCTATCATTAGGGAACTGTTTAATAGAAGAGATAGGACAAGCATTTAGGTTACCTAGACCCTGAGCAGCTATAAAGTCTGTAAGAAGTGTCCATGAAGTTCAGAGATTAGAGAACTCAGATGTGGCTGGGAGACCAGGCAAGTCTCCATGGAGGCGATGACATTGAGCTGGGTGATGAAAGTCATGGACGATGGGTCAGGGTGGACAAGTAGGGTCTTCCTCAGACTTTGGTGGTATTGAATCTGATTCTCCTTCTCTGATCCTAGAAAGGCCTCAACAGCAGTAGTTTCCACATCCATCCCTCTCTCCCCTCCCCCACCCCCCCCCCGGAATGTAATTTAGACTTAGTCATACCCACCTCCACCGAGGTCAGTCTGAAGGCCCCAGACTTCTGGACACTCACTCACATGTGAATCCTTTTGGTCCAATCACAGGTGTGTGTAGCTGAGGAATTCATCCTTGGGGATTGTGAAGCATCCAGATAGATAACCTGCTCCGTGGCTGTCCTCCAATAACATGTTGCCTGGAGGCTTCAACTGGAGGATGTATAAATGGCCTCTTCCTTCCTGGCCCCACAAGGCCTCCAGAATCCTCCTGGGGTGATATTTCCGCACATCTTCTTCTAGGGTGAGGCTACTTCTGAGTGGAGAGACACTTTGATTCTCCTCACTCAGATGCTGCAAAGGCAGCCCTAATCTTTTCTCTTGTCTCTTTTTCAGAGGTTAGATAAGCCAGGTAGGAGAGGTTTGGTAGAGAGAAGGGGAGGCAAGTGGGTCCCTGCAAAAGACCTGAAATGATCGCCTATGGGAGAATGCTATGGAAGCTAGAGAGCCAGAGAAGGACAGAAAGCACACACAGACTTCAGAGTCTGAGGACAAAATAAGGTTGAGTGAAGAAAGAGCCAAGACACAGCTCTCCTTTACATTTGACCATGGTAGACATTGGCCTGGGAAATGTGGACTAGGTTGTGTATTTTTTTCTCATTTAAGAAGGGTGAAATACTAGTCTGGTTGTTGGTGAATGGGTCCCTGGGATTCCCATCATGATTTACTCCCCAAATAGTTAGCCCTTTCATATCAAATTTTTTATCCTCCTGGGATGCATTTTAGTAGACTGCAAATGCTAGGCTCCCTCTGACAGCTCCAACTCAGGGAGAAGAGAAACAGGCACCCAGGTTCCTGGTCTAACTGAATGTTCTTTTTCCTCCCAGTTTCGACCTGCTAGCCCAGCGATGTCACAGCAGAAGCCACAATCTTGGGAGTCTTTGCAGGCTCCCAAATTCTCCCTTCCCCAGGAACCACACCCCTCCCTGGCTCCCAGCTCCGACCCTTGTTGTGCTTCCTGTTCAGGAGGCTGTGGTTCTGGTTCCCAAAGGTCCCGGACTCAGACCCCGGCCACTACTCGGAGGGCTAGCCGAACGCCCCGCTGCCTCAGGGGTGGCACGGTCTACCACATCAAAGAGGAGGAGTGTTGAGGTGACCAGAGAGGAGAGGGGCACAGGGACAGTTGTCCTCTCCCCATCCAGGTCTTGTGTACTCCTTCCACTGGGAAGCTCAGGACCTTCCCTCTCTTTTGGGTCAGGAAACACCATCAGGCCCCAGAACTTAAGAAGGGAGATCTCAGCCAAACTGCACTTCTGATTCTGTCTTCCACCTACCACCTCAGCTCAGCAATGTGACAGCTGCTTCGTTTGGAGGCCTGGATGCTATGACTCTTGAGGTCCCAGCTCAGATGTGCCGAAACCTCCCCAGGTGAATGCTGCCCCTCCTTCTCTCCTCCTAAGATAGCTGACAATGCTTCAAGGAGACAGATGGTTTGAGATTCATGACTGAGTTCTCAGCATCCTCATGGTCATCAATGGACGTCACCACAGAATCCTAGCACTGAAGGCTTCAATGCAATAAACTTACGTTGTACTAGCACCTACTGTGTACTGGGCTCTGTGATTGCAGATGCAAGTAGGAGGTTTGTCTCTGATCTAGAAAAGCTTACAATCTAGTTGGAGTGGCAATGCACTCTCTAGATTGAAATATGTGAACTAATGAATTTTGAGATGACTGACATACTTGCTTTTTCTCACATTGTGTCCAAAAATACTTAAAAGGGGGAAAGATAGTTCAAAAGGCCTCGAACAGAGACTTATTGTGATGTTGATCTAAGGTGGTTTCTGGGCTTGGGAAGGAGAAGTCAGAAAGAGAGAGAGCAAGCACATTGGGGGAGGGAACAGGCTCCCTGGGGTAGGTGGCATTTAAACAGGACCTCTATTTTTGTGTGTGTGTTTATTTTTTTATTTTTATTGTTTAAGAACAAATAGTAGTACATATTGTATGTTTCTTTTCTCCCCTCCTCCCCCCATTGACCTCCCCACCACTCCGGCCTTCCCTCCTCCCTTCCCCTCCCACTCCCCGCCCAAATAGGGCATTTAAAATAAGCCGGCTTTGGTCCTGTGGGTGGAGTGAGGAGGAAGAATCTTCCAGGTGGAAGATACAGCATAGACAGATGCGTGTCACGTGGGGTACTTGCCAGTGGCATGAATTTTAATTTGACTGGAGTGTCAGGTGTAAGATGAGGACTGTAACCTAAATCCTTTATGTTAACTCAAATCAGCTGAGTTACTGAACTTAAGGTAGAAAATCCCCGCTACCAAAGTACTGTCATCTGGGGAAAGTCTGGGCCAAGTTCAAGGTCTATAAGCCTGAAGTTGGGGGAACCTGCAGTAACGTATAGGGGTCTGGAGGGGCTTGAGGCTCAGCTATGTTGCATATCAACCTAGGTTCCATGGAACAATGTTTATCTGATTCTCACTTTCTGGGGGGAAGAGGGGAAGACAGAAAGTATTTTTCCCCCAGTACTCACCATAATAGATTATATTGTAGAGGATGCCTATTTCCAGGACTTAGCAGTCTTCCTGGTTGCTAGGGCCTGATTTTGTCTCTGTTACTATATATATATATATATTTGTAGATATATCAAAATTATATAAAATTATATAAAAGTATAATTTTTCTAACTAAGCAAATGATAGATACCTGTTTCATGTTATAAAGATTTGTTAATATAGATGAGCATAAGTAAGCTGATTAAGACCAATTGAAAATCTTATCACCTAAAATAAGCACTGCTAATAATTCCATAGATTTCCACACTTTCTGAAAATTACAAAATGGGATGAGTTCAGAATATTTTATAACCCGTGTTTTTAACCTAACAATGTAATTTATGTCAATACTCTTCTATGTTAATAAATAAATAACACTATTGCGTGAAGACACCATAATTTGTGTAAGTAGTTTTCTAATATGGGACACTTAGGTTGTTTTCACTCTTGTGCTGTCTCAACATAGTAAAATAAATATTCTCATCAGTGATTATTCTTAGTAATTTTTCAAATTGTAATTCTAGAATTGTCAAAACTTATGAAGGTCTTTTTCAATATCTTGGGAGAAATTAAAATTCCTGAACGTGGGTCATGAGTGTTTCTTCCACCCCAAGAGAAGCATCAGCTTCTCAATGACCAACGAATTCCATTGCCCTTGGGAAGACTGTGAATTCTCTTCCAGTGTTCTTTGCCAGAGTCAGACTCACATGTGGCCTGCTCACTGGGATTCTAGCCCAATGGGGGATGGCTCCAAGGTCTGACTGCTTCAGGCAGAGGAAGATCCTTGTTTTCCTTTCTTTCATCGCTTGGGAATCAGTGTGATAAGAATCTCATGCACGTCAATGCCGGCCTCCCTGGAACCTCACCCTTCTATTAAGGGGCACACCTAACACAGGCAGGAATCCATAGCATGTTTGAATCCTCAGGCAGGCAGGATGGTGAGGGAATGCTTGGGCAGATGACAGCAGAGTCCAGGAATGCATGAACTGTGCTTAGGGAGGCCTCAGCCAAGTAAAGACCCCCCAGTCACCTTCCAGCCAGTCCCTCTGTCTCCAAGCTCATTAACAAAGAGCTTGCCCAGGTCCAGTTCTGAGTCTCCTATCACACTTTAGCCTGGCCATTCACAGACTTCAGCTTCTTCAGTAATCAAGTCAAGGTCACCTGATACCAATAATCTTCCTAAAATGTAAATCTTACCATGTTGCTTCCTTACTTAAATGACCAAAGATGCCCCAATTGCTTCTGATCAAACTTTTCAAGCAGCATTATCCTGTTTTCAAGTTAAATCAAATGTATACCTACAAAATATAAAGCAGGTAAAGGTGTAATTTCTCTGCAGCACGGGGCCAGTGGAAGCCCAGATTTTTGCCTCCTCCTAGACAACTTAAATAGTCAAGGATTAAGAATTGATGGTATTTTCAGGCAGACAGTGTGTGTGTGTGTGTGTGTGTGTGTTGGTGGAGGTGGAGGGATTGAGCAAAAAAGAGAGAGCTCATGGGCATGTGTGTGATAATTATGGGTGGAGGTGGAAGATGGCATAGAAGGGACAAATGGTAATGGAAAAAAATAAAAATAAAAATTTTAATTAAAAATATTCTTTAAAAAAAGTGATGGTATTTTTAAAATGTGACTCAAAGTTTTTAGGAACCCCCATATATAATAAGTAAAATGATATGAGTAAAAATAAGAAAATTAAAATGCATTTTTAACCTACTATCTGTTAAACATTATTTGCATTATTGCACTACAATATCTTTTTAAGTTTCTTACTATTAATCCCATTTTACAGATTAAAAAAAAAAAGATGAGGCTCAAAACCATTAACATACCCAGGGTTCAAATGCCTGTGCTCCAATTCCAGACCCATCTCCTTCCAGTTTCTGTACTATGCAAATACACGAAGATGATGCAACAGACAATGGTGGAGGCATTTAGGGATAGGGAGCACCCCAACACTGAGCAACTCATACTGTCAGGGGGAGTGGCTCATGAGGGAGGTGATGTTTGAACATCCTTGGCAACAGGCTTCAAAGATTATACTTTGGAAACCACTTATCTATATAAGCTAAAGCACACAACCCAGCAAGTAAAGCTCTCATGTTCTGGGCCCTTCCCTTCTTTCTGTCCAGTTAGTGTCCCACCTCTCACTCTTCTCCAATATCGTGGCCCCTCTGTTTCCCGGAGAGATCAAGCCCTTTCACATCTCTGTGCCCATGCTTGTATTCTTCCCTTAGTCTACAACAGCAATCGTCCTTCATCTCCTGACAACCTTCCATTGTTTTTGAGCCTTAGTCTCTTTTATCTAGAAAATAGGATTAACAATAAGAAACTCAAGAAGCTATGGTGCTGTAACAATGCAAACAATACGCTTGATGGATGGAAGGTTGAGAATAAATTTGAACTTCCTTTTCCTCATATTATCCCATTTGTACCATTTCTTAAGGGCAAAAAAGTATCTTAATCTTTGAATTCTCAAAGCCCTGCACAAAACAGGCACTCAGCAATTAATATCCATGAAGGAGTATTTGCAAAGTTACTATAAGAAGGAAGTTTCTCTTGGGATGAATAACTTTTTCTTATTGAATCAGTAGTTCCTTGATGGTGTTGGATCAACACAATAGAACAATACTTTTCAACCTTTTAAAATAATTTGTAATATTTTAGTGAGGGCCATTGTAGGAAGGGAGCATACTTTTACCTATCCCTACATATCTGGGCCTCGGTTTCTCATCATCTTAGTTAGGAGAGGCAAATTAGGTAAGAGTCCCAAATACTGTGTACACAATACTCTGCTTTGGCACAAGGCTAGAAGTTAAGTGATTTTCCTCTAATAAGTAGGATGAACTAAACAGATTAGATGGAGTTGCTTTCTCATAGCATGACCTACCTTTAAATATTTCACATCCTCATAGACACACCTCTCCCTTCTTCATCAAGTTCACCAAACATTGCCACCCCCAGGTAAAATATGTTCATTGGAAAGAAAGAAGAGGCCAGGAAAGGAACACTTGGGCTATGTGTTAGCTTCTTGGAGATCTGATGCTCATAAATGCAAATATAGACTTAAAGCTGTACTGAAATCATGTGGTCCAGTCTCCTCAGAGCCAGGACCAGACCCCTGACTTCCATCACAAAGCCCCTATTGTTGGCCAGTATCCATGACTCCATTCTTGGGGAAGCATTCCACACCTGTCCCATGTGCCTGCCTCTGACCTGCTTCCCAAGGTACCCTCTCTAAGGAGTGAAAGGAGGGAGACCTTAACCTCACCCACAAATCACTCATTAATTCATTGAACAAAAACTTTTTTGAGCACATACAAGAATGTTAAGCACTGTGTAGGTGCTAGGGATAAAGAGTTAACCAGCTAACACCAGATTTTATTCTATCCAGGACGATAGGTATTAAAAAAAATAAATACAATCAAGTTGTTATCAGAAATACAGAGCAAAAGAGTAGAGTCAGGCATTAGGAAACAAAGGGGGCTGCTCCTCCTCTAACACAGGAAGTCATAAAGGATGGGTGCAGGCATGGGTCGGCTTGTACCTTACATTTGACAGCTACTGTTTGCCCAAGAAGCAGCAGCAGTATTATCTAAGGCACCAAAGGTTTGAGAGAAGAGAAATATTGTGTGTGTGTGTGTGTATGTGTGTGTGTATGTGTGTGTAGTGAATACGAAGAAATATATAGGATTGCTTTAAAACTAGCCTAGGTGGATGACTGTGATCTTATGATAATGCCAACCTGCCAAAGTGTCTTTTTTTTTTTTTTAATAAATTATTTCTGCCGAAGCCGGTTTGGCTCAGTGGTAGAGCGTCGGTCTGCAGACTGAAAGGTCCCAGGTTCAATTCCAGTCAAGGGCATGTACATTGGTTGAGGGCACATCCCCGGTAGGGGGTGTGCAGGAGGCAGCTGGTCGATGTTTCTATCTCATTGATCTCATTGATGTTCCTCTCTCTCTCTCTCTCTCTCTCTCTCTCTCTCTCTCTCTCTCTCCCTTTCTCTCTGTTAAAAGTCAATAAAATATATTTAAAAAAAATAAATTATTTCTATAGCAGGTAGGCATAGCAGAGAGGATTCAGCCAGGGTGGTGGTTTTGTCAGTCAAGTATATTGACAAGCCAAAGGGGTGAAGAGTTTACGGTCTTGGCAAAAGAATGGTTGAAATGATGGACTAAGGCAGTGGTCGGCAAACTCATTAGTCAACAGAGCCAAATATCAACAGGACAACGATTGAAATTTCTTTTGAGAGCCAAAATTTTTTTAATATATATTTTATTGATTTTTTACAGAGAGGAAGGGAGAAAAATAGAGAGCTAGAAACATCAATGAGAGAGAAACATTGACCAGCTGCCTCCTGCACACCCCCCACCGGGGATGTGCCCGCAACCAATGCACATGCCCCCAACCGGAATCGAACCTGGGACCCTCCAGTCCGCAGACCAACGCCCTATCACTGAGCCAAACCGGCCTCGGTGAGAGCCAAATTTTTTAAACTTAAACTTCTAACGCCACTTCTTTAAAATAGACTCACGTAGGCCGTGGTATTTTGTGGAAGAGCCACACTCAAGGGGCCAAAGAGCCATATGTGGCTCGAGAGCCACAGTTTGCTGACCACGGGACTAAGGGAAACACACTGGGTGGGGAGCAGCATGAAGGAAGAGGGAGCTGAGGAGACATAGATTTCAGGGGCTATAACCAAGCAGGTTGAAAGCAGGGACTGATCAGAGACAGGGGTGCCTGGCTTTGTGCTGTCAGAGACTCAGAACCTGACTACCAGTTCAGACTCTGTATAGCTTTGAGCATCTCCTTTGTCCTCTCTGGCTCTCAGAGTCCTCATCTACACGTGGACTGTAAGCAGTGAAATAAAATCCTTTCTAGCTGGGCCTTTCTATGCTGCTACATTGTTGGTCAATGTTTTAGGCACGTTGGAATCTGAACCAGGTACACTGAGCTCTCAGTAGTGCCCCGTAAGTGCTTTGATTGCTGGTTCCCACCCTGTTGGTAGAACCTACAGAAACTCTGAACTCTATTTCTTGGTTGATCCAACATTTGTGGCTTTAGATTTTCAACTCAAGCATGCTTTGGATTCTTCCAGACACCTTAAATTCAATCCCTAAGCGGTGCCATTGTAAACTCCCTCATAAATCAGGACCTTCTTATCTTTATAAAAATACTCCCAAGGTTTATGGGGATGATGCTCGTGAGGAAGACCCAATAGTGACTGAGCGTGACAAAATGACAGAGCCTCGGAACGTGAGAAGTCATCATCATAACCACCTGGTTGGGAACAGTTTTCACATCATCGTGGCTCATTCCCTCGTGTTGGGTGCAGGGTAGGTATAAAAGTCCTCAGATCACACTGTGTCCTCACTTCATTTGATGCACCCATCGCTTGCCTGAGGTTAAGAGAACAAGGTGAGTGTCCTTTCTGACCTGATAGCAGTTCGGGGATGGCCGGGACTGCCACTCATCAACTGAATGGGGCCAAGCCACTCCAGGTGGGAACTAGCCGGTCATGGCAGGAGGATCAAGCTCGTGGAAATCATTGTGTTGGCTCCAACGTAGCAATCCCGGAGGAGGCTGAATGTTAACCCAAGACTGTGGTGCGGTTGGGGGGAGCTGTAGAGGCAGAGCCCAGGATGTAAGAAAGAAAAAAGTGAAATGATGTGGACCAGTGGTATAACTATGGACTCGGGGTTCAACACCTGGTTTCTAGAATGCATAAATTAGGAGATGTGATCAAAGCAATTTAAGACTTTGGGAACTACTTAGTGCTTTTGTAGCCAGGGAGTCTTGGGAGAACCAGGACAGCTAGGAGAAGGCGTCACCAAATTCTAACTTACCTATGGCCTGATTGCTCCTGTGCCAGGAAAGCAGGCATACTCTGCGGTGAGCATGGGCCCTGGAGCCACAGAATCAATTACAGAACTTCAGACTCTGTAGAAAGATACGGGTGCAAACTACATTGGTATTCACTGGACTTTCAAACTATCTACATTGTTTTTTGTTTGTTTGTTTGTTTGTCTTTAGAGTAACTGCACTTTCTCCAAGATGTCCTGCCAACAGACCCAGCAGAAGTGCCAGCGTCCTGCCAAGTGCCTCCCCAAATACCCACCCAAGTGCCCTCCTCAGGCCCCTCAGGCTCCTCAGGCCCCTCAGGTTCCTCGGGCCCTTCCTCCCTGCCCAGCGCCCTGCCCTCCTCCTGCTCCCTCCTGCTGTGTCCCTAGTTGCTGTATTTCTGGCTTTGGAGACTGCTGCTTTCCAGATGTCTGCCTAGGCCAGCCCCAGCCGTCCCACTGTTGTTGCTCCAGTTGTTGCCACGGCCTTGGGGGCTGCAGCTGATCTGCTACTTTTGAGGAGCCAAAGATCCACAGACAAGGACCAGCATCGAACGGACATCTTTCCTCTCAGCCTTGTTCTCCCCTCCTCAGCTAAGCTGCCTAGATGTGTAGGGGATGGACCCTCACACCTCCTGACTTTGGCTCTGTTCCTAGATTAAGGAGACCTGAATGCTACAGAAAACTCTGCTTCCCAAAGCCTCATCTGTGTGCAAAAATAAAGCTTATCTTTTCTGGCACCTTGGACTTCTTGGTGTTTGTTGATTTCCCCATCCTCGGCTCTGAGGAACCCCCCAGGAACCTGGAGTCTTCACCATAAGCCAGCCAGATAGGACCTGCCCACTAAGGTAGACTCCACGTCTGAACAGTTTGAGAGGGATGTGGAAGGAAAGCTCCAGAGGGGAGTCTCAGGGGGATGTTCCCTAAGTAACAGCTATTCCATTGCCGCTGCTCCTGATGCCGCCAACACTGAGATTTTTCTTGCCCATTGACACTCTGCTTCCTGTCCCAGAATTTAGCCTCCAAACCCCTCTAATTTGGGGGGATTGTATGCTCAAGAAGGAAATGGCACAAGTGACACTTACAAATATTGTAAATAATGTATCATTATAACCAAATGACATTTACATATGTTCATTCTTAGCGTGCAATATACATTGAAGAAAATAACACACCTCACCAGAGAAGGTCAGAAGGTCAGGACTGGGAGCACATAACCTTTAACCTGGGCACTAATTCACATGTAGAATTTCTGGTTAATTTCTGCCTTGCTGTTTATTATCTAATGGGTGGGAAAATTCATCAATGTTATTTATCTTATTTTTCAGTATCAGTATATACTTGCGATACTATTTAAAGTTATTCAATATTGGGCATTTTACTAGACAAATTTATTTCCCTTTGATGTGTAACTAAGAAAATAAATTTGTGAGACTTGTTTTTTTTCTCTACAGTAACACAAGGGGGCAGTAAAGCTAAATCTTCCACCAGGGGGCAGTGAAGCTGAGCCTTAAGCTACATTTTACAGTAGCCATGTACAGTCATGACTTACTTGGAAATTCTTCTACTATATTCTAAAGGGCTTCCTGAATTCTCACTATTGGTGAGGCTAATTGGAGCTGAGGAGAAAGGAGACACCACAGGTATGACAGACAAACTGTGATTTCATTCCCCCCGCCCCCCCCCACCCGCCAAAAAAAAGAATAACTATCATAATTTATACTCAACTAATATTGTTTTAGTGTTTCCTATGTGCCAGGAACTATTCTAGGACCTTGATATAGGGCTGTAGAAAAAAACAAATAAGATTTGCATCTTTGAAGATTTTGGTGAGAGAAAAAAGACATTAAACACTAATATAAATAAATTATATGTATAATATATTGTACGTATGTGAAAAGTGCTACTGAAGAAAATAAACTGTGTAAAGATGGAGTCAGAGAAAGGGAGGCAGGTTGTAATTTTAAATGAGAAGATGGGGTTACAATACCTCATTTAGAAAGTGACATTTAAGCAAAGACTTGAAAGAAGTGAGTCTTGAAGATGTCTTAGGGAAGGTCTTCCAGCCAGTATAAAGGTATTGTGTGTTTGTGCTGAGCTAGACGGTGGGAACATCAAAATGAAACACACACACACACACACACACACACACACACACACACAACAGAGACCTAGCTTCTCAAAGAGTCCTTGCTTTTGCCCTGCTTAAAACCCCTCAATGGCTTCCATTGTCTTCAGGATAAAATCCAAACTCTTTCTCATGGGATTCAAGCTCTCATCAATACAGCTCCCACCGTCTTTGGTAGCTTACTCTACCTCTTCTCCTATCTCCTGCTCTGGCCCCACTGAGCTTCTCCCCAACAGAGTCCACGCTTTTCCATCTGAGTCTAAATGCGCTTTCTCACACACCTCCATGACCCACTGCTTATCTCTACATGCCATCCAAGTCTCAGCTGACACATCACTCCCTCCAGAAAGCATTCCTAACTCCAAATCTGACCCTATATGCCTTTGGTTTCCTGTGCTATCCTACTGTCACAGTATTGACAGTGTCTATTGTCTCTATATTGAATTAGAAGATCTTTGAGAATGTGAACTATATCCAATTGAGCTTAAACAATTCACATTGTAGACTGAGTATGATAGATAATAGACACTCAATACAAATGTTCATTTCAGGCGATGGAATGATTATAGGTTAACTAAAGAGATCCTCTTGTCCTTCAGGGGAGAAGAAACTAAGAGGAGTCCTGCTGTCCAGCCAGCAGGGGGCGGGCTGAGTGAGTCATAGTCATAGTCAGAGTCACAGAAGCTTGGGGAGCATGACCATGTCACAGAGGCTCAGAACCTCAGTCTCTTGGCGCTGGGAGGGGAGAGAAACCACTTGGCTTCTGATAGTCATGGACTCACTAGGCTGCTGAGGGAGGGTCAGATCTGCTGGAACCAGTCCAGGGAAGACCGTTTCATAAGAAACCGAGCCTGAAAATAATGAACTAAGAGACTGAAAACAAGTGGCCAGACAGGTAACCCAGAGAAAACTTGTCATTTGGGTCTTCTCTTCCTAGCTTGTTCATTTATTCATTCATTGATTCCTTACTGTGGAAACCCCTCTAAGGTCACAGTGTGTTAAATGCTGAGCATAGTGGCAAGTAGGGTAGCAAGGACATCTGTGCTTATGAAATGAAAAGACTGGCGAATAAGTCAGATAATTAGGGCTGTGGTTGGCAAACCACGGCTCAAGAGCCACATGCGGCTCTTTGGCCCCTTGAGTGTGGCTCTTCCACAAACACCACGGCCTGGGCAAGTCTATTTTGAAGAAGTGGTGTTAGAAGAAGTTTAAGTTTAAAAAATTTGGCTCTCAAAAGAAAATTTAATCGTTGTACTGTTGATATTTGGCTCTGTTGACTAATGAGTTTGCCAACCACAGTTCCCCTGTTAGGGGAATGATAACACTATAATGAGAAATACAGGGGCTGCCAAGAAGTTGTATCTGGACACAGACCCTATGTGTTAAGGGAATTTTCCTCAAGGGAATGATGTTTAAGCTGAGATTTCAGGGTTGAGTAATATTTAGGGAGGGTGTGGGGATGGATGGAACTAGAGAAGGGGGTCCTGGGCCAGGGGAAGAGCACACACACACAGATTCAAACAGAGGTGAGCAGAATTTAGTAGGGGCCTGCTCTGAGCCTTCCCTGAGGGCCTTGGATGAGTTCCAAGGCCCTCAGGGAAGGCTCCAAGGCCCTCAGGGAAGGACCCGCCTTGCACACATGGAAGACTCCGGACTAGACTGCTGGTGGGCGTGTCACAATGAGGGCAGCCACTCATTGTCAAGGCAGCAAGACAATGGAGACAGTGCTGGCTCAGGAGGCATGGCCCAGGGGCAGGGTGGGGGCGGGGGGGGGGGGGGGGAGAATGTGCGGAAAGGGAGGGGGGACTTTCCTTCCCTCCCTATGCCTAGTGCACAAGGCTGATCCCTAAGCTCCTCTCCATCTTTGACATGGCAAAGCCCCCATCCAGAACCTTTTCCCAGGATCTGCCCACAAAAGTTGTGTTCAGAGGGGATGTCTCCAGGTGAACACGGATGGGAGCCTGGGTGCCTTCTGGTCACCAGGATGTAGGAACAGCCCAGCCCAGACTATGAAAGATGGAGCCTGACGTGCCGGACTTCCAGGTGGACAGAGAGCTGTGAACTGTCAATTCAAGGGTTGTGACCTTCAGGGGGAGAAATGTAAACCATGACATAAGGGAGGAGAGAGTGGGGAAGAGGAAGGGAGAGAGAGAGAGTTCCATGTGGGAAGGACTTTGGTTGGTTGCCTCCCATATGTGCCCCAACTGGAGACTGAACTGGAAACCCAGGTATGTACCCTGACTGGGAATCAAATCCACAACCTTTTTGGTGTACAGGACAACACTCCAACCGACCGAGCCCCCCAGCCAGGGCTTTGCAGTCTCTTGCCCTAGATGGGGAGAGTGTGGGGCTTGTCCCTACTCTCACCCCTTAGCAGTCCTGGCTCAGGGTCTGGTTTTTGAATCTAAGCAAAAACCTCTTCCTGGATGACAGAACGACTTCCTGAACAACAGGCATAGAGTCACTAGTGAATTGAGGCCAACACCCTATCCCAGAAGTCACTTTCCCTCACAGGTGAGAACCTGCCCCTGA
Source organism: Pipistrellus hanaki (assembly GCF_964339955.1). NCBI lineage: Eukaryota > Metazoa > Chordata > Mammalia > Chiroptera > Vespertilionidae > Pipistrellus > Pipistrellus hanaki. The sequence continues at coordinate 8,298,864 of NC_140520.1, forward strand.
CTCAGTTTGGACTGCAGGATGATCCACGGACAGGGTCTTCAAAGAGACTCTTCCTCCCATTTCTCTCTCTCCTGGTGCTCCAGTTTAGTAATTCACAGCAGAGTGGGCCCCAAAGGGGAGTCTGCCCCTCAGACCGCAGCAAGGAGTGTGGCGATGGCCTCCACAGTCACAGGGTGATGCCAAGAGGAAGCTCTGCAGGATCTGAAGGTTTAGGTGCAGAGAGGCTGGGCTGGGGCAGGGCAACAGCTTGTCAGTTGGAAAGTTACTGTTTCCAGGGGCGGACGCATCAGCCGAGCCAGGCTCAGTGAAACCCGGCTTTCAGATGTGAGCTGATTCAGGTGGATGCCCAGATGAACAGAGTTGAGGCTAAGCACCTATAACCCATTATCCAAGACAGCCAAAACACTGGGCCTGCAGCTGTCAAGGAGGTGGTCACTTGATAGGTGCTCTTTGGGAGCCACTTAATTTGAGAATCCCGCATGCCTCAGTGACCCAAAGCCACCTTCAATGGCAGGGAGGGGAAGCTCCAGTCTCTGCCCCACTGCAGTAACCCTTGGGGAGGCTTTGGTGTGAGGGGGATTTGTAGTTCCTGTCTCCAGGAGTTCCCCTCGCCTCCATCCTAAGAACACAGAAAAAGACAAAAAAAGATGAGAGATGTGGCTTTCAGGTTTTAGGTGGAGACTGGAGCAGGGCTGAGCAGGAGTGGCAGGATGGCAGGGCGGGGATGGGACAGAGGACGCAGAAGGGTCTACTGGCAGGAGGAAGTGAGGCCAATCAGAAATGAGCACCTTTATAAGACAAGGTCTGGTCTTAAAGCTTAATGGACAAGGACAATGACATCTCCACTTGATCCAGACACACAGCCATTGTCAGAAACCTTGGGTTCTTCCTTGAGCTTGTGCTTCTGCATGGACACACACACACACACACACACACACATACACACACACGTCAGCGTGTGTCCATATGCACATATATAGGTCTATGAGCATGTATGCCTACTGGAAAGGACATCTCAGCCACTGTGCTAAAAGCTGGCGGGAGGTGGCTATTCTATCTCAGCAACTGTCACTGCAGCTCCCACACCCATCCACCTCCACCGGGTGACAGAGCTCTGACAGGCCAGGCCCCTCCCTAACTGGGGTGCATGCTCATTTCCCCTCCCTCCACACCTCTCCCAAGGCCAGAGGACTCTCCTAGCCACACCCTCTGTCCTGCTCTGGGTCCTGGACAGTGGCTTTCATGCGTGTGCCCCAGGAGGGTCAGGGCAGAGTCCATCAAGGGGCTACCCCAGGGGCCACATGTCAGGCAGAGCCTAGGAACCTTGCCAGGAGAACTTGGATATCGTGGGTGGGAGGAAGGTGGGCTGATGAGAAGCAAAGGAAGAGTCGTTTTAGTTTTTCTTGTTCCTGGAAGAATCAGGAAATTATAAAAGACCTGGAAGGTTGAGTTTGAGGACAGGGTCCAATTCATGCCTCCTTGCCTCCCTGACACTGACAATATAGAGAGGAAGAGAGACAGCCCAGAGGGGTGAGGAGAGCTGCCTCTGCCCCATGCCTTGGAGCTTGTAGAGCCAGGCCTACACCTTGGCCCGAAATGCCAGGAGCCATGTCCTGTCCATATTCTGTTGGTGTCATCCCCACCCCCACCCCCTTCCCTCTGGTGACTGACTGCCCACGTGCTGAGGTGCACAGAGTGAGATGGTGCATTCAGGAAGGGTGTGACTAAAGGCCAGGCACCCTGAGTGCAAGACTCCCATTGCACCTGGGTCCCTGAGGGCCACAATTGAGACCAGACCAAGCACATGCTCTGAGCTGCGATACAACCTGGCTTGTATCCACTTATGAGCAGTTGAGGCTGAACATCGATCATCTTCATGGGTACAGTAGGGTAAGAATGCCCACCGCTTCAGTAGGCTGGGGTCATTCATGGGATCATGTTTGTGAAGTGCCTGACACTGGAGCCACACTCAGGCCACTAAAGGTCAAACTTGCTCCTCATTAGCTAAGATCTCTGAGCTAATGGATCCTCAACCCAACACATTGATATAGGGGGGAAGGCAAGAATTGTGAACTGGCCCGTGGCCTTGAGGATGTCCAGCCCAGCTATGCCAGCCCTGGTCTGAGTCATATTTCTGAAGATGGATACATTTGGGGGGAAATGGATTCAGGTGGCCAACATTCATTCTGAGAATGCTCTTCTCTTTCTTCTAGGACATCCAAAGCTCCGGAAGATGAGTGAACAAAAATGCAACCCGTCCCCACCAAAACCCGCTTGCTGCCCACCAAAATCGCCCCCCTGCCCGCCAAAACCCCCCTGTTGCCCGTCAAAACCCCCCTGCTGCCCGCAAAAACCCCCCTGTTGCCAGTCAAAACCCCCCTGCTGCCAGCAAAAAACCCCCTGCTGCCAGCAAAAACCACCCTGCTGCATTGAGCCCAAGTGCTGCTGCTTGGAGCCCAAGCCGGAGTGCACATGCCTTAACAAGGATTCCGAGCCCAAGCGGCCCCAAAGTCCGAGCAGCCAAGAGCCGCCCCCAAGCCCCAAACCTGGGGCCACGTCAGAGGACTCGGGGCCGAAGAAGAAAAACAAGTAGGTTGTCCCACATGGCTATGCCCATCACTTGGTAAGGTCAGGCTTGACCTACATTTTGAAAAGCTGTTTCTCATTGACCATCATGGACTCCCAATCAGAAGCCCCCATTTCCCTTCATAATCCGCCACCCACCCCCCTTGCCACCGTGGGGCAGCCCCCAGTTGGAAATAGAAGAGGCTAGAGTCATCTTTCCTAGTGATCATGACACTAGATAGCACCAAAATGAAAGCGCAATAAAAAATAAAAAAAAATGGCGTCTCCCTTTGCTCCTTAACCAGTGAAACCATCTCACCTGTCTGGCCTGAGTCCAAGAAAATGTTCTGGGCAAGTAGGAGGAGGCCCGAGGAGCCAGCAGCCAGGAGCACGGGGCCTCTGCTGAGCCAGTTAAGGTGACTGACTCATCCTGGTTGTACAATTCAAGACCTGCATTGCAGAAGCCCCTCTGGTCCTAGGTGGAGGGGACAGTCAGTCAACCCCTGGGTATCACATTCAAGTCCAGAACAAGCACGTCCCTAAGAGGCTCTCTGGGCAAGGACTCCACCAAGCTTCGTCTGGCACAGGCAGCAAAGTCTCATGGCACCAGCACTGCCTCTTTGACCCTAAAGCAGATGGATCCACCTCTCTCTGACTCCATTTTCCCATCTATAAAATGTGGGTCATGGTACTTACCCCAAAGGGTTTTTATGAGAACTAAATGGGATACTTTATTTAAAGTATTTAACATAGGGTCTAACACATAGTGGATACACAATTCTCCTCAAACCTCTGCCACAGGTGCCTATTTCCCTCCAACGAAACCACCATACTTCAATAATTTGTCCCACACACACAACTCCATTAATCCAGGTGGGCAGATGGAAATAGAGCAGTCAACCTGATTCACCATACCTTGAAACTTCCATTGTGACTCTTTCTTTGGTATATAATTGACATATCACCTCTAAAATTTTTCTAATGCCCCTTTATATTTCTTCCACACAATTCTTTCTGCCCACCAATCCCCTAAAACAACTCATCTACCTTTGATCTGTATAAGTTAGTCTTCAGTTCCAAGAATTTTATAAGGAATCATCCAGTATGCATTCTTTTATGACCTATTTCTTCATTCAGCAAAACTACTTGGAGATTCCAACAAGTTGTTGCACCTTTCTAAATTGTTCATTCTTCCTCCCCGCACCTGCCCCTGCCCCCGAGTAGTAAAAATCCGCCCTCATTGCAGGGATAGAGTACATTTTTTAATCCATTATTCTACTGATGGACATTTGGGTTGGTTCCAGGTTTAGGCTATGACGAAGTTGCCAGGAATATTTGTGACAAGTCTTTTGATGGGCATTTGCTTTCATTTCCTGAGAGAAACCCTATTTGATCAGGTTGCTTAATCCTTCTTACATGTTCTTAGATTTGATTTGCTAAAAATAAAGGACACCCCTTCCCATAGCACTCCACAAACCTTTCCTGCCCTATTTTCTTACATAGTCTATCTGACAGGAGTTAGATTCCAGATGTGCGTTGACTTGTCGTCTGCCTCACACACTGCAATGGAAGCTTTAGACAGGGGGGAGGGGTTGACCGTTGCGTTCGATGCTGTATTCCCAGTGAAGTTGAACAAAATATAAGGCAGCAGATGCCAAAGGTATTTCCAGCACAAAGAATGGAATGCACAGAGGCAGCGCGGTGAGTAAAAGTGAACCCGGGAGACCTGGCCCTGGCCCTGGCCCAGACCTGCCACTGACCCTGTGTGATCCTTCCCCTCTCTAGACTGTGCCAAGGCTGAACTCCGTGACCAGGAAGGCTCCTCCAGCACCAGCTTTCTCAGACATGGATCCTGAGCTGGGGAGGAGGTGGTTCTAGGGTGACTGGGGCCTGAAGCTTCTGGGAGAAATGCTAGGGGTTGGGGTACAAGGAAAAGAGAAGGGTGAGGCTGGAGCTGAGCAAGCAAGACTCACCTGTAACAGGAACTCTGGGGCTCACCTTTCTCCTCCTGACCTCTCTCACCCCTTCTGACCCTCCATCCCCCTCCAAGCAGGCTTTCTTGTAAAACTTGAGTGGCAGGAAAAGAACGTTTCAGTCACTCCAACAGTTTCTAGCTTGCTTGTCTTCTGGTTTGTAGCTCTCCAGTCTTCCCTGTGCCAACCCTGGGTTCTTCCAAGGGACACAGCAGGACTCTAGTGTCTCTTGCACTTGATGGACATCTCTGCCTTTAGAGAGAGGCGGAGAGGTTGGCCTGGGAGCAGACACACCCACGTTTCATCCAACTGTTGGACCATTGCCCAGTCATTGCACTGCTTGGAGCCTCAGCCCCTCATCTGTGAAGTGCAGAGGAATAATTGAGATAGTGGATGAGGACTATGTAGCATCATGTCTGGGAAACCTCAGGCTTTGAAGATTTGTTTCCTTTGCATTCTCCCCAGGGAGAATCGTGCAACCCTGGTCTGCTCACACCTACATCTATGCACAGGTCCGTTAGTCAGGTGCATGGCATGAATTACACCCATCCCTCCATTTCTGTGTCTGTCTCTCCATTCAGTGGAAGTTTCCTGAGAGCAGGAGCAGGGGTTATATCTGCCGCAGACTAGAGAGGAAGTGGTAGGTCAAGGCCCTCCCCAGTACACTGGCCCTAGGAGCCTCGGCATTTGCCCTGAGTCTGACTTGATGAAGGTAGTCAGTGGGAGTCATGGTTTAGGGAGGAAGAAATAGGCCCTGTTTTATACACTGGACCAGACCAACCCATCCTGAGCTTGGAGCAGTGGGACAGCTTCCTGGCAAATAGTCCACTGTACGGAGAACAGATGAAGGTAGAAAGGACCCAGCTGGGGCTGCTCTGGGGACTCAGCAGGACCCTACAGAGGTAGGGAAATTTGAGCAATTAACTGCTTTTGGCAAAAATGTCTCCTCTAGGACTAGATATTTCCCCAGTGCCCCCTCCCCGTCTCCCCACACACATACACACATACACATGCAACACACAAACACACACTCATGCATATAAAGACACAGCACACACATGACTCCATATGCAACTACATAGCCTCTGCAACCACTTTCAGAACAGTAACACTCCTCAAGGTGGGATAACGTGAAAATAAACTTCAACACCTGCACCAACCTGGAAGGAGAGCTCTCTGTTCCCTGGACCAATGAGGGTCATCCCAAGAGCATTTCGGCTGGATCTGAGCTACGAAAAACTGACCCTCCCTCAAAAAAAAACAAAAAAAAAACAAAAAACACAAAAAACACAAAAAACCCAGCACTGACCACAATAAACAACTGGTTCACAGTTGGAAGATGTCTGAGGTCACCTGATACAACCCGTCTAACATGCATTCTCCAAGCCCCCACCCAGCTCAGACATGCTGCTGCCTTCCGTTGCAAAGAATCAACTACAAAGAGTGTGATTCCCCAAACTGTGAGCCCCAGGAGAGGGCATTCTGACAGCTGGACGAGAGGACACTGAGCATCTCCTCTTCCCACCCGGGGAGCTGTGCCTGCCCTTGCTCCTCTTCCTGCACCAAGAACGGGACTGGGGCTGGCCTTCCATAGTGAGCAGAGCAAGAATCAGCACTAGAACTGGAAGTGGGACCAGCCATCCCACAGGCCAAAAGAGGGAAGCCAGAGGAAGACGTAAGAAGGACAAATGGGGACATCGGACAGACCAACACCAACACCCACTGAGGAAGAATCAGCCTCTTGGCCCTTTGTGGTCACATCTCCCTTTCTTGTCTTGCTCCCTCCGGAGCAGCATATGGGCACAAAAGGCAAATGAGGAGCAAAGGTCAGGTTCAGGAGGCCATGAGGAGAATGGTGACGATTCTGGGACCACGGGGAGGTGACTAATGCAGGTGCAGATTGAGATGGTGTAGCTGACAGTGCACTGGGCAGAGGAGGACACCTACGGGGAGGGACCTGAGGTTAGCAGCCTCAGAGTATTGGGCCACTGCCTCACCCAGAAATAGTGTAAGCATGGCTCCCAAGATGGAAGGGAACACAAGACATCCTGGCTCAAGTCACATTCGCAGGGCCATCTGCCTTCATCTCATACTGCCAACTAAAAGCTGTTCCCAAAGCTCCCCCGACCTGCCAGGGCAGTGAACGCTGCCCTCTCACAGCTAAACAACAGTTCACACAGGCTGCCTCACTCCAAGAGAAAGAGAAACCTGCTAGTTTTTGCCTCTGCAAGAGAAAGAGCCAGGGCCTCTTTGGGCTGGGGCAGAGATGGGGTCAAGGCCTCTGTAGGTGTCATGGGATGTGATCTCATCCTCATTACATTGGACAGGGGCTGGACAGTTACCCTCACTCATCATGTGGACCTATGAGGTCATTCACACAGACACCGAGGGAATCTCCCCGATATACATGCATGTCTGGCCCCCAAATGGGGTAACCAGAGGGCAGAGCATGAGGCCTCTGAGCCCTTAAAATGCTGGGGCTCTTCCATCTCCTGTCCGACTCACACACACCTCAGCTTCATGCCCCTCCCTCCTTCCCACACCCAAACTTTGCCCAGTGACTGAAGGCTCTCACACACACTCTCCCCCAAAAGCTCTCATTATGCTGTGAGTCAGAGGGTGGGGGGCAGATCTGGAAGATACAAACGCTAGAAACCCATAAGACCGGTGTGACTTCCGGGAGCAGGGTCTGCTGCCCTGGGACTCACTGTCATGGGCTGGGGAGAGGCAGATTCCTGCCATGTGAGGTCAGCTGCAGAGTTCAAGGCCATGGGTGCCCATGTGAAGATGTTTGGGTAGCTCTCCATGGGGGGGGGGGGGGGGAGGCTTCCCCAGCCCTAGAAAATGACACAGTGCCTGTGCTATGGAGAAGGCAGAGTGAGGTCCTAGGTGGGTTTGGGAAACAGAAAGAGAAGGAGGAGAGGGTAATCTTTCAGAGGCAGGAGTCCCTCCATCTGTCTTTCAAGACTGAGCCCCCCAGAGCATGGCTAAGTTAGCATTGTAAATTGAACTATTTGGGGCTGGAAGAAAGGTGCCTTTGGGGAAACCCATGAGAAATCAGGACACTTCTCAAAATAAGCTCCAGAAATGAGTATTTATCTTCATATTGTTCCAACAGTTCCGGTTTTATTGCCCTTGGAAATGAATCTCTGCCTAATAATGGGGATAAACCCAGTCTATAGGTGGAGAAATTGAAATTTGGAGATGCTTGGCTGAGGTCACAAAATATTAGGAAAAGGGGACTTGGTTCCCGAGCTGCCTCCCTCACCTCCCTATGCCCAGGTCATGAGTGAGTCAGGAGTGCCTGAGCCCCCAGAGCCCTCTGGCCAGGCAGGAGCTATGTCAGTGTGGGAAAAGGGGCCCTGAGGGTTTTCTTACTTCAGGTGCCTGTGATGTGTCAGGGAGGGGCTAGAGGAAGTTGACTAACTTCAGTGGTGGAACCAGTCCATCTCCTTCAGCCTAGGAAGGCAGACAGTCTGGGACCAGTATAAAGGGTGCCCTGGCCCCTACTCAGCTCAGCATTCTGGTAGAAGCCCATCCAGCCATCCTTCCTGCGGGCCTGGTAAGTGTGAGCCAACGGAACCAGGGGCCTCCAGCAGGCAGAGCATGATGTGGGGAATGCCAGGGTGGGTGCAGGTATCCTCGTAGACTGGATTCAGCTGCAGTATCTGTGCTTCTAGAAGGGCTCCGGTCACTGTGCTGAGGGACAGGTGTCAGAGAATGGAAACAGAAAAGATGACAATCTCCTCCTGTCGCCTCTTTCCTTGGGGCCATGGTCTGGAATGTGTGTGTGTGTGGTGAATGTGAGAAAGTGTAAGAGTGGGACAGAGGGTGGGGGCAGTGAGATGGGGCTGCAGCATGAATATGGCCAAATTCTTTCCTCAAATTCTTTGATTTAGGCTGACGGTGATTTTGCCTCTCTTATGGGGGTAGAGGCTTCAGGGAAATGCCCGTGACTGGCTCTGTGGCAAAAGGGGGAACTTCAGAATGGAGAAAACTTTCTATTTGGAGAAACAGAGGCAGAGCAGGGGCAGGAAAACCGAACATAATAGTAGAGATTTGGAAGAGCCAGCCCCATTCTCAGCAACATTGCTACCCCTCCTGCCACCCCTCACCTGAGCACTGGGGCTGCAGGGAGAGCTCAGAGTTCATGACGAAGGTAGCTCTGCAGTTAACAGGCCAAACCACTCGTTTTAAAGAGGAGACAGCTGGGGCTAAGAAGGGGTAAGTGCCTGGCCCAGGAGCACACGTTATTTCAGTGAGATAATTAAACGAAGAATATGTCATGTGACTCCAATCCAGGGCTCACACCATGACCTCTCACCTCCTCTCCAGCATGGGCTAATGGCTCCCAGGACTTTCCTAGGACCTTACCTTTTTCTGCTATGACCCCAAACTCTTTCTTCCTTGGAGGTCAGAAATGAGGAGAGGCAAAGATAAGTCACCAGCAGGAGGCGCAGTGGCGCCCCGCCTCTCTCCTCCTCCCCCCCCCCCCCCCCCCCCCCATTTTGAGGAGCAGCTCTGGAGACAGAATTCTTGCAGGAAACGAGGCTTCCAGGAGGGCCTCTCCCTGCCTCTCCCCATCACTACCCTCCTTCTGCTGCTTGTGGGGAATGACAGCTGGAGGTGGTGAGAGAAGCTCGGGACTGGAGGGGATGAGATGGGCCACTGAGGAACCAGAAACTGATTGCTTGGGAATTCCTCTACTGCCTCTCTTCAGCCACCCCTCTGACCCCTCCTGATTTTCAGGTTGACTTGAAGCAGCTTCCAAGATGTCCCAGCAGCAACACACTCTGCCAGTGACCCTGCCCCCGGCCCTCAGCCAGGAGCCCCTGGAGCCTGTTCCTCCTCCCGCTGATATCCAGCAGGAACAAGTGAAGCAGCCAACTCCACTGTCTGTCCCATGCCAGGAGGTGCCCTCTGAGCTCCCAAGGGAGGTCACCTTGGAGCAAGGAGAGAAACACACAACTGCTGTGAAGGGGATGTCGGAGCAAGGCTGTGAGCCCCAGCCCCAGAAGTTACAGCAGCAGGAAGAGCATCTGGAACAGCAGCAGGAGGAGCCACTGGAGCAGAAGGGGCAGCAGCAGCAAGAGGACCAGGAAGCAGAAAACTTGGAGCAACAGCTAAAGGAGCAGCTGGGACAGGAGAAGACACTCCCAGACCAGCAACTGGAGGGAGAGCTAGCAAAGAGAGATAAGCAACTGGAAAAGAAAGGAGAGCAGCTGCCGGAACAGCTGCCAGAGCAGGAGGAGCAGCCAGAGCCAGCAGAGCAGCAGGACGGGCAGCTCAAACAACCTGCATGTGTCCCAGCTCCTGGCCAGGCCCAAGAGACCCACCAAGTCCAGCCACTGAAGGGAGAAGTCTTGCCCCCTGCAGAGGAGCAGCAGCAGAAGGAAGAGGTGCAGTGCCCTGTCAAGCATAAGTAACCACCCCCAGATCCCAGACATCCTCAGGCCACTGCACATAAAGTGAAGAGAGAGCTGAACCAGTGGCCTCACTTACCTCAGGTCCCCCAGTCTGGACGGACCACCTCATCTGTGAACCTGCCTGACCCTATCCCTATGCTTGTCTCTGTGATAGAATGGGATGAGGGAGGGGAAAGCTATTGCCCAGCACCTACTCCTGATGACTCCAGTCCCACCCCATTCCGACCTCAGGTGGCCAGAGCCTCTACCTGAGAATAGTTACTGCAGTCGTCGCTCTGACGCCATCCCCAGTATTATAGCAGAATCTGTGAGTGTGTACAATAATACACAATAAATCCTGGAAGTCCAAAATCCTGTATTCTCTTGGGCTTTTGTTTTTTCCTCCCTCCCTCCCTCCCTCCCTCCCTCCCTCCCTCCCTCCCTCCCTCCCTCTCTCTCCCTCCCGCTCTCTCCCTCCCTCCCTCCAACTCACCATATTAAAAACCCATGTATGGGTCAATGGTTGCAACCAACTCTCTTGGCTAACTCCCAAAGAGAACAGATATCTTGACCCCTCCTCTAAGTCTGTTCCGCAAACCATCCAACACTTTGAATAGCTTCTAAATATGAAACCAAACCAACACCAAATCAAAGCAAAAAATGATTTCATCATGCATCTGAATGCAACACTTGCCAGTTTTGAAACAGGGATAAGTTTTTCTGGTTGGGGAAAGAGGATCTGGCTGTCTCAGCCCAGCACTGCCTTACATGCATAGAGCACAATTTTAGCCCCAGGGGGTGGGCAGGGAGTGGAGTTCCCTCTGGTTCTGGTCCCTTCCTGGTTTTTTTCTCTGTAGAATGTCCTCATGCTTTCCAAGAGTCTTATGCACTGCCTACTTGGTTAAAGAGGATTTTAGAACAGTATTAGAAGCAGCATTGGGCAAGGTGAGGAGAGGAGAAACTCCTGGGACTCGTCTTTGATGGGGAGTATGACAGTGTCACTAGTGGAAGTAAGGGCTAGGCCAGCTGGAATCATGGAAGCCAAAATGCTGAATCAGCTGGAAAAATACAAATGTAAGGTCACTGTACCCTTTACCCTGCCTGACATTTCTGTAGTCTTTACTACCATCAATCATTTCAGGACATGGAGCTCTCTCTTTCTGGGGAATTACCAGCCTTTAACTATTTAACCACATCATCTCAGGCAGTTTGTCTCATTACCCGTAGGCATGAGGATATGTCAGGGACATCCTTACTGATACTTCCAGAGGCTCCCAAACTAAATAGGTCTGAATGGCACTTAGCATCCCATCCTCCCCACCCAACTCTAGCAACACTCACTATCTCTCCTCCTTAGGTATTCTCTCTCCTGAGGAACAATATTACCTTGTGCTTTCACCTTAACCAGAGATACCATCATCATTCCTCACTCCCTACTCCCCTTCTCTTCTTCCCTACTCCCCACCAACGATCAAGTCCTTGCTTTCCCTACATACACCTCCCAAGCCTGGACTGATATCATTTCTTACCAGAGCTTTTGCAATGGCCTTCAAGCTGGTTTTCTTTATCCTCTGTCCATCCACCCATCACATAGAGGACAGAGTGTTCTGCTTAAAATTATGATCTAACAGCATCACTCCTTGGGTTAACACTCATCAGTGCCTCTCATTACTTATGGGACAAGAGCTAAAAGGAAGTCTGGGTAGAATGGGTGGGGGCAGGGAGGCAGGAGCTTGGGAGCAGAGGGAGAAATGATTAACAACACCTGGAATATGTGAAAAATTATTTTGAAGTCTTAGGTTTTGATTTTTTAATAGACCTTATATTTAATAACAGTTTTGGATTTACAGAAAAGTCAAGGGGAGAGTATAGAGTTCCCATATACTCCACACCTAGTTTCCCTTATTAACATCTTGCATTAGTGTGGTATATTCATTATATTGATTAACAAAATAATATTGATACCCTAATGTTAACTAAATATGTGGTTCCCCTGCCAGCATGGCTAAGTGGTTGAGTGTCAACCTATGAACGAAGAGGTCATGGTTCAAATCCTGGTCAGGATATATGCCTGGGTTGCAGACTCAGTCCCCAGTGTAGGGCATGCAGGAGGCAGCCAATCAATGATTCTCTCCCATCATTGATGTTTATCTCTCTCTCTCCCTCTCCCTTCCTCTCTGAAATCAATAAAAAAAAATATATTAAAAAAAATAAATAAGTATGTGGTTTATTCTGATTCCCTTAGTTGGTTTTTACCTAATGCCTCTTTCTGTTCCAGGATCCCATTTGTTCACTGCCCTAATTGGCCCATTAAAACAGGCTTGATTTATTTCTTATGTGTCAGGCATTTTTCAAATCATTTTGCATTTTTTGAATCACTCAATCCTAAAAACATGGAACATAGTATAGAGTAATATAATCAGTACCCTGGCTGATTTTGATTAGCTAAAGCAAACTGCTGGGGAGTGAGAAAGCCTTCTCAAAAGGACTACAAGCTTTTGGCTTATGTGTTTTTTGAAATTTTCCCAGCACAAAGGAATGAGAGTACAATTCAAGCCAGGGGAATCTACAGCGGATTTCTTACCAACTCTACTGGCTAGCCAAGGGAAAGAGCATCCAAGATGGCCTGCCAGTCTTTCAAAGTGTTTGTGCTCTCATGCTGCCCTCTAGTGTCATGACTCAGAAGTGCAAGACTGGAAGAGATGGGCTCTATCCAAGGAAGTCGGAAAAAGCAGAGCTTGGGTGTCCAGGTTCCATATGAGACATTGCCAAGGAATGGTGATGAGTAGGGTAGTGTGCAGAGATATGAGACAATGCACATGTGACTCTACTAGCAATAATCATCCCCATTTATTGAGTGTTGGCCATATGTCAGACACATTGTCAAAAGCTTTGCATACATGTTCTCATCCTCCTGATTCAATAAGGCCATGATGTAAGTGCAGGTATCCTCCTTACCTTAGAGACAAGCAGACTGAGATTCAGAGAGGACAGGTCATGTCCCTAAGGTCATTCAACTAGATTGGACCCAGATATGTCTGAATCCTGAACCTATGCTCCTATAAATGCTGTGAGGACTCTGCGATGGGAAATCTCACAGGAGGGTCGTGAACTCTTAGAGTGCCTTCTTGGAGAAGATAACATATGATCTAGGCTTTGAAGGATGAGGTCCAAAGGATGGACACCTGAAGAATATGGAGCAGGGCTCCAATAGGAACAACCTGGATGAAGGAATAGATGAGGAAATGGTGTGGGTGTGAACGGAGGGAGTGACTCAGTTTGGCTGGAGTGTGGGAAGGGGAGCGATAAAATGGAAATACAGCTGGCCTTGATACCATGTTCTGTGTTCTTCCCACCATGTTCTTCTGTAAACCCACCACTCCAGGCATGAGGTGGCTAAAATTGAAATAAGAAGTGTGATTTTCAACCCACATGGAAAGTCAGAACCCACCAGCCCCATGTGATTCATACTGAACTGCCGGGGTTGCCCAGAGCAGGCGGGAACACTGGAGAAAGGCAAGATTATTCAGTTCAGTTGGCATAGTCTGAGATGGTACTTCTGCCTGGGAGAAGGAGAGAGGAGAAGATTCCTTCAATAAATGGCCACTTGGTACAGTGACCTTCCCTGGACCCCAAAAGGGAGTGTGCCATCCAAGAAGGTCATGTGTGCTCAGGTGGACAAAGAGCTTACCGGTACTTTTAAAACTGAGGCCCTTTCCTAGAATAGCAGTGACATACAATATACTGCAAAGAGACTTCCACCTGGCATTGGTAAGTGTACCACTGCTACATCACTAAATTTGAAATAGAAATTTAGATTAAAAATATGCTTTCAGGTTCTGATAAAGATCCAAAATAGGGAAGGGGATAGGAGCCTCAACTAGTGCCTTGGCTCAGCCTACCTTCTGAGATCAGGCCGAGTGACCTTTCTTGGGCAAAACTCAGATCAAGTCACTACAAACTCAGATCTTCCACAGGCCACATCCCGTGGGACCCAGCCTCTGCCTCACTCACCTGCTCTAGTCATAGATGCTCACTGAACACAGCAAGAGCAGCCCTGTCTCAGGGTCCTTGCACTTGGTTCTTGCTCTGCTTCTGTCCACAGACCTTTACATGACCATCTTGTCATCATCCAGGCCCAGATTCTTTGTTTCAGAGAGGCCTTCTCTAACCATGCTAGTTAAAAATTATCTGTTATAGTTTTTTGTTTTTGTTTTTTTAATAGCCAGCATGGCTTAACTGACATTGTGTTATTCACTTATTTGTTAGTTGTACATGTGCATACCATCTCTCTTCCTCCCCGTGATGTATGGGCCTTACTGTGCCTTGTTTGCTCTGTGACCAGAAAGTGGCCAGTGCATGGAAGGGACTCAATGAGTATTTGTTGCTGCAGACACACTGAGTCTTCATAAACAGTTTTCCACGTAGGGGGTGTCCTAGGTAATTCCTGCCCTCTCCCACTGATTGGGTCTCACAAAGACCTTTGTAGTACAGCAAGAACAGGCCCTCATGAGTCTAGAAATTAGACAGTGCCTTAGACCATTGGTCGGCAAACTGGGGCTCGCGAGCCACATGCGGCTCTTTGGCCCCTTGAGTTTGGCTCTTCCACAAAATTAGAAGTATCCTAATTAAGTTAATAACAATGTACCTACCTATATAGTTTAACTTTAAAAAATTTGGCTCTCAAAAGAAATTTCAATTGTACTGTTGATATTTGGCTCTGTTGACTAAAGAGTTTGCCGACCACTGTCTTAGACTAATTTCTGGACTTCCTCCCCAGATATCTGATCCTTGGGCCTTTTGGACTTTTGTTAAAATGATGTGGCATGATAAAATGCTTTGTAGACAGATAGGAAGGACTTCTCTGAATCAGAACATTAGGTAAAGTTCTCTCTCCATCAGGAAGCCTCTAAGGTAAAAGGAAGGGTGTTCCTTGACCTTGGATTACCATGAGTGCATCGAGGACACAATACTGGGCAGAGTTTATCTCCTCCAGGAAGCCCTCGATAATGCCTCCCTGCTGGTTTATATCCTCCTCAAACTGCAAGAACAGCCTCTACATAACTCTACCAAAGCACAACAGCCTCTACATAACTCTACCAAAGCACTAACTACATATGTTAACGTTATTGCTCTAGGTTCTGAGGACTTACATAGCAGAAACTATTTCTATTGATCTCTGAACCCACCGTGTCCAGTTCACTGCCTGGAATATAGTAGGTGATCACTAAATGTTGAGTGGATATAATCTTAAGGTTTTCCTGAGTGAGTTCTCTGTCTTTACACCATTCCTTCCCTACAGTCTTTAGGTGGTCTTACCATGCAAACAGCTACTCAATGAAATTGGCATCCAAGACCACACCCCTGCAAAGACCACAACCCTGCATAGATGCATGGGCTGTGAGGACGAGTTCCTAAGCAGCTTCACAACGAAAGGAGGAGCCCAGAGAGGTAAATCCGGGACTTGCATCATGAAGATACCATTCTATTGATGCCCTTCCCTGAAGAGAAGCAGACATATCTATAAACACAAAAGATCTTCACATACGTAAGTCCATAAGTATGCGTGTAGGGGTTGTTTTGTGTCTTCTGTTTATGTGTGTGTGTGTGTGTGTGTGTGTGTGTTTGTGTGTGTGTGTGTGTGTACGCAGGTGCACGCACACCTCTTTTTGGATAGAAGGTGAAGAATTTGTCGCCTACTATAAGTATCTCCGGAAACATTCTGTTGTTTCTGGAGATACTTATATCCCCGGAGATACTTAAAACACCCTTCCTTTTACCCTAGAGGCTTCCTGATGGACAGAGAACTTAACCTAATGTTCTGATTCAGAGAACTACTTTGTTTATTGAGTTTGCTGGTAGGCAACCTTGGAAAACTGGTATTTTGTTGTTTTGTTCCTTAAGATTGCTATTCAGTCATTCCTAAAGCTAAAACTCCCCCAGCCACTGGTCTCATCTATGGCACAACACAACCTCAATTCCTGGAATACTTACTGGGACCTTGTTATGTGTCTCGCTGTGTGTTAGCCTTTAGGGAAGACAGTTGTGGCTCTGTCCTCCAGGGTTCAACTCTATTGAGGTTAAAATGTATTCCCAAATATCTCAAGAGCCGAGAAGTACATTATACATATCCTAGTGGGTATAAGAAAAGCTATGGGGGTGAGACCAAGTGTCTTTCCTTGGGCAGAGAAGACATACTACTTGGAGTGGGAAGACTTAATGAAGATGCATAAAAATTTTATATTTCAAGGCTATTATTTTTCTTTGCTACTCCATATGGGACACTCAAAATATAAGAAGATCCTAATTTAAAATGGAGATAACTGACATCTCACTACATCTTCAGCTGTCCCTCTGAAATTGTCCAAAATTCATTTCTAAGAGAACTAATTTGTTTTTTAAATTGAAGTTTACGTCCATGATAGACAGCACTTCCATTTACTCTTTTCCTCTCCGGCTCTGGGTTCCACAGTCTCTGAGGATCTTCCATCTTGTCCTTGGCCTCCAAGACTACCCCCTGCCACCTTCCCCACCTGAACCACATTCTGAACAACTCCACCCCTAAGTTTTCTATCACCAGCAGGACCTTCTTATTGACCCCCATGAGTCTATGCTAGATCAGACCTAATGTGCAACCCTGCTGACCTCCTTTCTGGACCCACAGAGGTGATGTGGAAATGAATAGGTGCAGCCCTGGTGACCCCCAGTCCATTCAGTCCAACTGGCCGCAATGCTATTCTTCTCTCCGGAACATTTTCTCAAGCTCTAGATCTCTCCTCAGAGTCTTATTTCTCTCTCCATAGCCTGATTCTCAATGGAAACTAGGATTCTACATTTATACAAAAATTGAGCTCCCCTTTTGTTCACTTTTATTTTCTCCAGCTATACAGTAAGCAACTTGAGGACAGAATCATTTTACCCTGCTTCCATTCTGGATGGTATCCAACTCTGTGCTCAGCAAACACCCAGGGATTAATTTTATTTACCTGTATTTCCCTCAGAGCCTAAGAAAGGCACTGCACATAGAGAGTCTCTTACTGAGGGTGTGTGTATCTGTGTGTGTGTGTGTGTGTGTGTGTGTGTGTGTGTGTGTGTGGCATAGAATATACAGAGAGATCCACCCTCATGGAATCTTGGCATAACTCAGAATTCCGGGCACAAAATATGATCTCTCCACCCTAAAGCAAACATGATATTTGCTTGTCTGGGTTCCACACACTCACTCGCTGGTATTATCCTAGTTGAAGGGTATATGTGGAAAAGGAGGAGGAGGCAGGGATGGGGTCTTCCATTGCCTCCATCTACTCAGGACCAGCCTCCCTGCTGAGAGCAGAGGGAGGTTAGCCAGAAGCCAGGTAGTCGTGGACCTGAGGCTGTGAGACCCACACTTGGGATGTTGCCTTCCATGTTCTGTGGCATCGCCTTGTCTCATGCCCATAAACGGTGGGAGACCAGGACTCAGCCCTCTGGCTGATTCTTTGTACCTAGAATGGGACTATATTTAAAACTGCGTATTCAATGCCTTTCTCCTTAGATTTATTAAGAACCAAGGATGATCCCATATTTTAAAATAGTAAGGATGCATTTTATATAAACAGTCATATGTTATAGATTTTTATATATCTGTGGCTAAAATAGATTAGGCCTACTTAGGAATACTCTCTATTGCATTTGGAAAATAATCTTTTTGAAACCTGCATATAATCGGACACTTTTGTGGCCTGGTTTAAGAGAGCTGTCACATTCAAAGAAATACCGCAAAAAACAATTCAATATATTATACTTAAGGTCACTATAAGAATATCAAGGGAAATTTCCATTAACCCTCAGAGTGAAATTTCTTAGAATCACATGTCTTATTCCTGTATCTAAATATAGTTAGATAGAAGGATTAGATATCACAAATTGCACCACCCAAAAAACAAACAAACAACAAGCCAAAACAAAACAAAACATAAACCTCTCCTTCCTTTCCTCATTGCATATAAATTCTACCGACACCCAGGCACGCAGTGTGTGTGTCTGCACATGCATTTCTCTTCCTCTCTCTTCTGTGGCTCGGTTCTTTATTATGAAGGACAACCTAGCATTTCTCTTTTCTTTAATTTAGTTTTTTTTTTTTTTCCACTTGCCCATTTCCCAGCTTCTGAACTTTATAGAAAGTTAAGAAATTCTCCATTTGAAGGACCCAGATGGTTCATAATCACTTATCATATCTTCCCTTTAATGTTCACAAAATCTAAATCTTTAAGAGGATCTTTGATCCTCCCTTCTCCCTCCCTCCCCCCAATGCTACTTTGGAAACTGAGATCTCCAGCTGAATCATCCCTCCCAGGTTAGAGGAGGTACAAGCAGATGCTGTACCCTATAGACCTGAATTTTCCAGGCCAGTGGGTGTCCTTCCTTCCTCCCCTGTCACTGAAGCATAGCAGGATGTCCTCTTGGTTGGAGAATGAGATGTCTCATAAATACTTTTAAAAATCCTTCTAGGAAGAGAAAAGTGTATCTTACCTCTGCTCCTACCCTGGCAAAAAGGTCTGAGCACACAGATGCCTCTGGTGTAGCTTAGAGGGGAACCACTGAAGGTTTAGTTGTCTCCATAAGAGAATCAAAGGTAAGGCCAGACAAGATGAGGTGAGGGTGGTGCAGGCAGGAGTGAGGGAGACTGTCCTGCTGAGATTTTGACATCAGCCAAACCTCTGTTTCATTTGTTTGTTTGTTTGGGTTTGGTTCAGTCGGTTTGGTTTTTGATCAGGTGTGTACAATTCAAGTCCTCTAGCTGGCATTTTATAAAATGTGACCTCATTTAAGTCACTTCCCTTTTCCATCTCACCTTTCCATACGTATCCATGATAAGACTGGATGCACCACATTAATGGTACCAGATTTGGAAGTTTCACTATGTATTATAACCAGTAAACAGGAACAATGTTTTAGTTTACCGAGTAAGAGCCTCTACAATCTCCATCCCTTCTGTAAATAAAGATCACTTTAAAGCCAATAGCTCCAGAAAGAGTATAGTCTCAAAAAGCAAACGAAAAGTAAGGCCTTCCAAAGAAATCAAACTCAGCAGCCTACACCAACCTCTGGAAAATGTAGGAACGCTTCCTATTTGTTTCTCAGTGGCTTGTTGGGAATGTCATCGAGTGATGACAGTCCTTGGATCAGGAATTGAGAATGTTTGCTCTGACTGCTGGGCTCCTTCCTGCACTGGCACCTGACACTTGCTGTCCCCTGACTAAGGCCTGCTTCCAGGAAGGAGAAGGGGCCCGAGGGGATCTTCTTTTCTAGTGTTAAGTGCAAACTTGGCTCCGAGCAAGGGCAACTCCCTCCTCCCATCCCTCATCATGCCTTCTTATAGCGTGGCCCAGCCTCAGCTCTCTGGGTGCCCTGCTGTGCCAGACACACATGTGGAAATAGGACCTGTTTTTCCTTTCCCTTCTCCCAGCCCTCATCTCTGCATCCCTATTCTTGTCACTTAGAATCATGACTTCTCCCTCCCCTCCCTTTCCTCAGTCTTGCATCCTGTGAATTCTTAGTTTCAGATCATTTTTTAGACATATAAGACTATATTAAATGTGGTTATTCAATTATATACGATGGGCTTTGTCATGTGACTTTTATAGTTTTATTTTATTATTTTATTTTATTTATTTTTCATTATAGGTGGCATACAATATTATATTAGTTTCAGGTGTACAACAACATAGTGATTCCACATTTATATACCTTTCAAAGTGATCACCGCAGTAAGTCTAATAACCATCTGTCACCGTACACAGTTATTATATTACTAGTAGCCCTGCGTACAAATCCGTGTGCCAGGAGCTCTATGCGGGGCCTGGCAACTCTGTGCCCAGTGCCCAGAGGCTCCCCACGGCCCAGAGGCCCATCCACGAACAGGCACAGAACGCTTGTCTCGTCGCCACAGTGACGAAGCAAGCATTCCACTAAGCTGCTCACACTGCCCGCTCTCAGCAGCTGCCCCCCTAGGACCGGGGGATTCCAGCAAGCTTGAGAGGACTGGGCGCCGCCATCTTGTGATTTCCACCTCCATTGCTGCCATCTTAGCTCAGGTCCTTCTCATTTCTTCTCTCCCGATAGCTCACCCTGCCTCCATCCTAACCACCGTCTCCCCTTCTCCCAGCTCACTGTGTGCACTGCTGCCAAGCCAGTCTCCGAACACACTGGTTCAGACTGTCCCTCCTTTGACTCCCAGTGCCCATGGGCATATCATACTGTGTTTACACCTGGGAAAGGCCTTAGGGATTATCATGTTTTACAAAGTAGAAAATCTGAACCCCAGAAAGGAGACACCAGTGGTCCAAAAGCACACAGATAATTGTTGCTAGATCCAGAAGGCTAGCCAGGCCTTCTAAATATAAGCGAAAGCTTATCTACATCCCTATGCTAACTAATAGAATTTTTAAAATTTAGGGAGGTAAGGTTGGGCAAGGGTAGGGATGGAGGAGATCTGTAATGTTGTGAACAATAATATGTATATACACTGAATGGCAAGATTATTATGATCTCTGAACGCATAATAATCTGGCCATTCAGTGTATATCCTATAAAATAAAAGGCTAATATGCAAATTGTCCCCTCGACCTGGAGTTCGACCATCAGGAAGGCTGGCCAACCGCTCATGTCCTCTCCTCTTGGCCAGGCCAGACCCCCACCCATGCATGAATTCATGCACCAGGCCTCAAATTTATATTTATATATATATATATATATATATATATATATATATATATATATATATATATATATATATATATTGTGTGTGTATACACACACACACACACACACACACACACACTGAGTGGCCAGATTATTATGATCTCTGAACGCATAATAATATGGCCACTGAATGTGTGTGTGTGTGTGTGTGTGTGTGTGTGTGTGTGCATTTCCATAAAGGGGTACTTCTGCACTGTTTGAAGCCAGAGCCCACTTTCCTTACCGTGGCTCTGCCCTGCACTTCTTTACTTTCAGCTCTCCTGACTAGTCTGCCCTCCATGGTTCTGGCTCTACTACCTGCTGCTTATTAGCCCTGATCATCCATTATAATTGGGGTAATCTCTTAGTTCCCCCAAATACATCACATTTCCCCACTTCAAATGTCTTCTCAGTCCATACTCCTTTGCCAGGAATGTCCTCATTCATTCCCCAGACATTTACTTAATCTGAATCTGAGCTGAACTGTACCAATGCCAGGACACAAAAGAAGCCTGCACCGATGGGCCCACAGTCTTAGAGCTTGTCCTGTCAACACCAGCCTGGCCCAGTAGGATGACCACTCCTCTGAGTGCCCGTGCCACCCTGTCCATTCCATTCTTCAGGTCCTGACTCACGGCATCTGCCTTGCAGGTCCAGTGCCTCTGTCTCACTCCCCAAGGATACCGGAGTGATGCCTGCATAGTGTGGCCATCAGCTAACTCACGAGTTCTGTGTTAAACCCAGTGATCTTTCTTTGCATGAGCCCCAGTCACTCAGAGCAGTCTTTTAGTGGTGGAATCAGCTACCTCAAGAACCCATCGCTTCAAAAACCAGAGGACAGAAAAGGAATAGGCCCCCTGGAAGCCACCAATGAAACCAAATGCTCCTCTGGGCATCTGGGTGGTCTTATTCCTTGGCTTCATCTCCCCAAGAAGATCACAAGCTCCTTGAGGGCTGAGTCTGTGCAGCACTCTGTTCCCCAGTCCCCAGGGTACCTGGCGGGGCTCTGCTTTCTGTGCATGGGATGACTGACTAGGTCCCTTGGAAGCTCAGCTCCTGCCCTGCTACCCAGCTAGGCCCTGGTCCTCTCAGGCTGTTTATGCTAACAGGTGTCAGGAACTATAGAGCATCCCTCCCCCCAAATGTATACACAGACTTCGAATAATTATAAAGGCAGTGTTTATTAAAATACATTTCATTTTCAAAGTTGAGCTGTCAGCTGTTAAAGTGTGTATACATTTTGTGGGGCATCCTATAGAAACTGAGCAGATGGGTATCTCTTTTCAAGCCAAAGACATCCTGGGGAGTAGGTCCCCCTCCCACCACCTTCCTCCAATACATACCCCTCAACCTCACTACCTCACTGTCATGTTCATGTTCCTGCAAGTACAATGAGGATGAGATGAACCCTAAGGAAAACCTAAAGGAGAAAATGAACTTGGGGGCCAAATGGAGCCTTTGCAATGCAATGGGAGGGAGGCAAAGGAAGTGGAGGTTATATGCTTGGGAGATGAGGACAGGTGGCAGTGAGGTCCACATTCCAACCCATTAGCTTTACTGGGAACTGGCCTTATGCACTCATAAACACTTTGGGTTGTTAGAGTGTGTGTGTGTGTGTGTGTGTGTGTGTGTGTGTGTGTGTGTGTGTAAGAGAGACTGAGGATTGGGGAAAGAGGGAGACAAAGTAGAGTTCATGAAGCCAAGGAATAATACCACCCAAAATGCCCAGAGGAGCATTAGTTTTTGTTGGTGACTTCTGCATTGCCTATTCCTTTTCTGTCCTCTGGTTGTAGAAGAGATGGGTTCTTGAAGTAGCTGATTCCACCACAAAGACTGCTCTGAGTGACTAGGCTCATGCAAGGAAAGATAAATGTATTGTATTTAACATAAAACTTCTGAGTTAGCTAATAGCCACACTATGCAGGCATCACTCCGGTGTCCTTTGGGTT
Source organism: Pipistrellus hanaki (assembly GCF_964339955.1). NCBI lineage: Eukaryota > Metazoa > Chordata > Mammalia > Chiroptera > Vespertilionidae > Pipistrellus > Pipistrellus hanaki. The sequence goes on from NC_140520.1 coordinate 8,321,478, forward strand.
TGATTTCTCCAGCTAACCGCAGTCAGACAGTCAGAAAATGTCTATAAGATTTGGAAGGAGGAGGAGGATAAGAGGACCTAATCATTTTTATTCTCCTATCCACTCACAGGACCAGTTGTGAGAGCTGGGGATCACACCATGTCCAAGGTATCCTCTTCCCAGGGAGGCCTGGATGGCTCTGGGTCTTTCACAGGTCCTAGCCAAAGCCTGTGATTTAGGACCAGGATTTTAGGGGGAGACTAGCTCCAAGCCTGTCTCCTAGTTGTGGCAGTGTGACATCCTAAGATCTTGGGACATAGTAAGGCTTTCAGTAGAGCAATGGCTAAATTCCATGTCTGAAATTTAAGCGGCTCCACCCTTGGGATTGCTTTCCTATTTGCAGGTCTCTCAGGCAACATCTTATGACACTGGGTAGCAAGTGCCACTACTTGCTTTCAAATTTTGCAGCTACCTATTCCATACTTCTCAGGGTGTGTCCTGCCCTAGTATTCAGAGCCCAGCTCCATGGAGCACCCAACACTTACTTTGTGTCAAACATTATGCACATACTTTACACATGTTGTCCATTTTAACCTGGCTGCTGACATGCAGCGTGATGTTTTCATCCTCTCTAGCAGATGGGGAAACTGAAGCTCAAAGACATTAAGTGCCCAAGGTTACCCAACTGGGAAAGGTGAGAACCTCAACCTGAACACAACATTTGGAGATTTTGTAGAGGCATGATTTATCCTTTGTCAGACACGTGGAGAGCACCCATACCTGTGTCATCCCTCTTTGTCCTGGAATCCCTAACAGGAGCGGAGGAAGAGTCAGGAATGGGTACCTCAGAGCTCAGGATCTAGGACCAGCCCAGGTGACTCCTCCGGGAGGTCATTCTAAGTCAGTGCTTCTTGGCTTCTCCACCCCCTCCACCTCGTAATAATCATTTGCTGGGAAACCAGGGAGTGTAGATGACATTTACATACATATGTAAAGAGATGGGGAGGTAAGTGCTGTCTGCTGTAACCACCCAGTTTCTTTTAATGGAGCCTAATGATTTTCTCTACTCCAGCAGGACAGAGGGCTATGGCCTCAATTTATTGTTTAACTAATACTAGGCAAAAACCCCAAGCCATTTCCCACCTGTTCAGGTGAATGCATTTCTGAGCCTTGGTTAAGTCAGAGTCATAGCATTGATGAGTTTAATGGGCTTCCCAGTGAGCCATTCACCCCCTCAGTTGCTAAGTTTCCCTTCAAACAATGCTTTCCGCATACCCCTCCCAGCCCACCACCTCCTCTCCACTAACCAGAACATCCCCGAAAGTTGCCCTCACCCCCCTCCCCACATTCAACACTGTCTTGAATGCTCCCTTGGGACCATCCCAGATGCCAAGGTTCTAAGTCAAAAGTCACGAGTGGGTTTGGAAATCCAAAGCAGCCAGGCCTTGTAAAGTGATGGGGAGGAGTGGTCAGGCCAGAGTGAGGGCACCGTCATCCCTAAGTCCCGCCATGCCAAGAGGGTGGCTGCCAGCCCTGGGGATGAGTAAAACCTAAAATTTGAGGAAGGATAGGTGGATCCTATTGTAACTAGGGACTAATTAGGACACCCCAATCCTAGGCTACTTAGTAGCCTTGGGCAGGTATAAAAGGTGGATAGGCTCAGAGCATCCCATACCACTCGGCACTGCCACACTTCAGAAGCTCCGGTGAACTTGGGTAAGTCTGGCAATGCCGCACTGCTCCTCCCGGCCTTGCTCCACAGGCTCCCAAACTCTGACCAGGAGCTGAGGCTGGAGCTCTGGGTGGTTTGGGCATCTCTCTCCTTCGTATCCTTTGGGTCCAATCTAGCTCAGTCTGCAAGACCTGTGAGGAGTGTGGGAAGGTGGGCTGAGATGAGGTGGGTGGGGGGTGTCTACTCAGAGGCCTGTGTCCTGAGTGCCTATTGCCAGGTTCAAGACAGACTTAGTAGAAGGAGAAGGTGGCAGAGTGACCCTCAGAAGTGCTCTTTGAGAGGTGGATTAGGGAGAAGGATAGCAGGCTGCCTCAGGGAGTGTAAGTGCGGGGGCCTGAGGAAGATAGAACAACAGGGACAAGAGGATGTATCGCAGTGGCCAGGTCCTGCTCTGGGAACTAGGGACTCTGATTTCCACTGGCTTCCTCTTGATGCTGAGCGACTGGAGAACAATTACTTCCTACTCTGAGTTTTGCTTTCTTCACTGTAATTAAGAATTGAAAAGGTCCATTTCATTTCTAGATGCCTCTTTACTATAACTTCTCTTAGAGTGTGTTTAAGGTGCCCCTTTGCACCCTTTTTGAATTTTCAGAAATTTACTTAGTAAATTGAAACACACAGAGCTTATCATGTGCTAGGTACCCTGTGTGTGAACAAAGTCACATAAATTTGCATACATTTACATATGGATGTATAAACCTTTGTATGTATGTATTTTTATATAGTTGTTGATCCTTACAATAGCCCTGAGAGAAGTGAGTGCAGAAAGTTAAGTAACTAGTTCAGTTACACAGCTAGTTAATGTTTTAGCCAGGCCTCAGATTCCAGGTAACCCCTGGTCCAGATGCCATAGTCTTTGCCATACAGCGTATTACTTTTGTTCTCTCTCTCCCTAACTTTTCTTCTCTCTCTCCTCATTTATTTTTTGTTTGCTTCCCCCTCCTTCCTCACCTCCCTCCCTCCTTCTTTCTTTCCCTCCCTCCTTCTCTCCTTCCCTTCTTCCCTCCCTCTCTTCCTTCTTTCTTTCCTTCCTTCCTTCCTTCCTTCCTTCCTTCCTTCCTTCCTTCCTTCCTTCCTCCTTCCTTCCTTCCTTCCTTCCTTCCTTCCTTCCTTCCTTCCTTCCTTCCTTCCTTCCTTCCATTCTTCATTGGTCTCAAAAAAGGTTGAAATACTTTACAAACATTTAGCTACAATTTTTATCACACACACACACACACACACACACACACACACACACACACACACACACACCTTAAATTAGGAAGGTGATCAGGGGGCAAAGGAAAAGCAGAGCAGGACATGAACTTGGCAGGAGGTTCACCTGGGCCCGGAGGCTTTAAGCGGTCCTCACTTTTGTGTCTTTCTTCTTCCAGTTGCACATCCAGCCCAGAATGTCTCAGCAGAAGCAGAAGCAGTGCTGCCCCCCAATTCAGCAATGCTGCCCACCTGTGAAGTGCTGCCCCCCACCTGTGAAGTGCTGCCCCCCACCCGTGCAGTGCTGCCCTCCACCCGTGCAGTGCTGTCCCCCACCCGTGCAGTGCTGTCCCCCACCCGTGCAGTGCTGTCCTCCACCCGTGCAGTGCTGTCCTCCACCCGTGCAGTGCTGCCCCCCACCCATGCAGTGCTGCCCCCCACCCAAGCAGTGTTGCCCCCCACCCATGCAGTGCTGCCCCCCACCCAAGCAGTGCTGCCCTCCACCAAAGCAGTGCTGCCCCCCACCCAAGCAGTGCTGCCCCCCACCCAAGCAGTGCTGCCCTCCACCAAAGCGGTGCTGATTCCCACCCAGCAATGCCAGATGTACAGGTAGAACTAAGCCTGGACATGCGACCAGAGGCCAAGCCCCAGGAAAAGCAGAGAGCAAGAAATCAACCCCTTCCCTCCAACAGCCAGATGTCAGCCGCACTCACCCACACCAGGGAAAAGGCAGCACCAGGATGGCAGCTTCCTCGATTTCTACCACTTATTAATTGCCAGCTGCAATTTCCATGTCAGACAAGGATTTGATCCTAAACTGTCTAATCATCTTTGCTGACATGTACCTACATCGCCCTGTCGGCTTCTTGGAAACCTGGGCAGCCTGCCCTGAAACACTCCCCTCTCACTGTTCCCTTCTGCTCCTGTTTTCCAAACAATTAAATGTAATTCCTCTGGCACTAATGTCTGACTGTTTTGCTGTTTGACAATTTTACGTTCCTGTAGATTTGGTATTTGGCTCCTCAAACCAGAGCCTCCGGCTAAGAGCTACATCATGGAGGAGAAAGACTGGGATAAATCAATTGTGATTCAGAGAACACACACCGAAGGCTTATGGGTCAAAACAAACAAACAAACAAACAAACAAACAAACCCTTGAGGATAGGGCCTTAAATATTCACCCACAAGTGAATGTTTTAAAAGAAAAGACCAAATATGTCTATGCAAACACTGCATAACCAACACACACATGTGCACAGGCAATATTTGATCAAAATCATAGTTCCTGCTCTAGTCTGGCCCGGGTCCTGCCAGCGTTCATGCAGGAGGCAACCAATCGATGTTTCTATCACATTGATGTTTCTCTCTGTCCTTCCCTCTCTTTTCCAATCTCCCTAAAAATCAATGGAAAAATATGCTCAGGTGAGGATCCTATATAATAAAAGTCTAATATGCTAAGTGTCTGGTCATCCAGTTGTCTGTTCAACCAATCAAAGCATTATATGCTAATGATATGCTAAGACCACTTAACCACTTGCTATTATATGCACTGACCCCAGGGGACAGATGCTTTGACTGGTAGGTTAGCTAGCTGCTGGAGTCCGGCCATTCAAGACTGAGTGAGATGGGCCAGACATGCCCTGGAGCCCTACCACAGTCCCTTCCTGGCTGGCCAACCTCCTGTGTCCCTCCCTGGCCCCAATCATGCACCCATGAGGACCCTCGGCTTGGCCTGCACCCTCTTGCAATCTGGGACCCCTCAGGGGATGTCAGAGAGCTAGTTTCAGCCCAATTCCACAGGACAGGCTGAGGACTCCAGTGGTGCATGAATTCATGAACCAGGCCTTTAGTTAAAAATAAAAAGGAAGCTCTGTTCATGATCCTCCTCTTGGAAAAAAAAAAATAACAGTTCCTATTTTTCTTCAGTTGCAGATTCTCTTGGGCTATTTCTACAAGTCATTCATTTTCGTTTCCGTGCATTCATGGGGGATTGAGGGAGCTGGATAATTCAGACCCACAGGTAATCCAAACTTCGTGCTTCTATTCCTTCCACTACCCTCCCCCCAACTACCTCCAACCTTCTCAACCAAATCTTTCTCTTAAAAAATAGTCTTCCACAAAATCTCTTTTAAAAAATAGCCTACAAGTTCAGGTATTTGAACCTCCTCTCCTTCAGTTACAGGGGAGCCACTGAGAATCAGCAGAAGTACTCAAAAGGAGTCAGCAGAGAAAATAATGTAAACTAAAACTCGGTCATCCCCAACATGTAATACTGGCCCCAGAGAATGTAGTATTACATCCTTTTAGCATTGTTTTCCTTGATGGTTGGGCTCTTCCTCCTCCATCAGACCTTCTTCAGTGCCTTTGAGTTAGGCTCCATCCATTTATCCATTAATGAGTCCACCTGTTCCATCCATCAACCCATCAGTGTGCCCTAATTGCTCAGAATGTGTGGGTGCTATGGATGGGTCCAGAGGATAGTATGCCAGGTGAAATAAGTCAGACAGAGGAAAACAAATTCTGTAGGATTTCACTTAGATGTGGGATCTAAAGAAGAAAACAAATGAACAAACAAACAGAATCCTAGATACAGAGAACAAACCAATGGGTGCTGGAACCAATGGGGTTGGAAGGATGGGGGAAAGGGGGAAAAGGAATTAAGAAGCATAGAACACAGCACAAGGCCCTGGGCCTCTTGGTTTAAGCATGCCCATAAGAAGACCTGAGACAAGAATTAGACAAGGTGGCATCCAATTAAGAAATGACTGGGCAGGATGGGTACCTCATTCCTGCCCTCAGAGTTCAGAGGAGATAGAGAGGGACAATGAGGGCTGTTGAGGGGAGGAAGGAGAACTTGGTCATCTCTGTCATCATGGCACCAACCAATGGGCTCCCAGAAATGTCTATCCAGTGAGGAATGCCTGGAGAATGTGGGATTTATAATGGAATGACAGTGGGATTTGCCAGTCAAGGAGGAGTGCATTCCACAACTGGGTACAGCATGAGCCACTGCCATGAGTGTTAAGTGCACCCAGAAGAGCCTGCCCTCCAGCCTCTAAGTCCTTGTCCTTGGTGATTGGAGAGTGTGACCTCTGTAGCCACCTACACCAGCTAGACACCACAGAAGATGGCTCTAATCTTGTGACTTATGGCTCATAACATTCAACACAAACTCAAGTAGGACATATAAAACGCACTGACAAGTTATGTAAACCTTAACTGAACTCCCTGAGAATGATGAGAAGTTTTAAACTTCCCCCACCTTCAGACATCTCCTTCAGCACACTCTCCAAATGCCTTCTTTTTAACCCTCACCCCATACATTGTCTTTCCTTTCTCATTTGGATTCTCTTTCTTTATCCTCCCTCACTCCACAGCTAAACATTAGGTTTAGTTTTGTCTCTTTGGGCTTCATTTATTTTTTTTAAAATATATTTTATTGATTTTTTACAGAGAGAAAGAGAGAGGGATAGAGAGTTAGAAACATCGATGAGAGAGAATCATCAATCAGCTGCCTCTTGCACACCCCCTACTGGGGATGTGCCCGCAACCAAGGTACATGCCCTTGACCAGAATCGAACCTGGGACCCTTGTGTCCACAGGCCGACGCTCTATCCACTGAGCCAAACCGGTTTTGGCTGGGCTTCATTTATTTTGTCTCCACTACAAATGACCATACTTAGCATATGTGCCCAGGTACCTGTGTGGGGACCATCCTGTTGATTTTTTCTCTTATGTCCATTATGCTGGTTCTGGATCCCAGAACCAAGCCGCATGTACTGTGTGACCTGAAATGAGTTACATTAACTTCTCTAGGTCTTACTTTTCTCATGTGTATCCTGCGGAGAAGAACATCTCTTGGGGTTAAAGGGGAGGGGTGTATTTCAATGAGACATGTAAATAAATAACAAGCATAGCATGACCCATAATAAGTATTTGATCTATGTTAACTATTGTCTTGATTAATATTCTCCAAATCCTGACAGGCAGCAAGCCCACAGGCAGCACCCTCTGCTTATTCCCACCAACCTGAGGATAGGAGTTCCAGACCTTTAGTGACACAAAGCTGTGAGGAACAGAGCCCATTTTAGGGGTAAAGGCAAGAACCAGTTAAGGAAAGCAAAGGGTCTGAGTGGGTGTCACAGGGAGAAACAAGATTTAGTCTCAGGCATAATTACACCATTTGCCAGTTGGCCTTTACTCCCAGAACCTTCCCTTTTTGGACACCTGCCCAAGAAGGATCCTGCTCTCAAGGCAGTCCCAGGCAGCTCTGCCCACAGCGATTCTCACCTGTCAGTTTACACAGTCAGCCATGGTTTCTTGAGACAGGCTTTGCTCCCTGGAGGCAAGATTGGAGGCCCATAAGCTGAGAAAGCATTCACAAGCCAGGGGCGGACTGACCTGGGGTGTACCAAGCATTTACACACATGATACCACCTTGCTGAGATAGGTATTGCTATTTCCATTAATTTTGTATGAAACTCTGAGAAGTTCCTTACCTGCTCAGAGTAATATCAGCTTATAGTTGGCAGAGCCAAGGTTCAAAACTGGGACCATCTGGCTCTCAGGTCTGTATCCTTTGCAACATGGTAATGACTGGAAGAAGTACAAAGCAGAATTTTGCCTTTCCAAGACTTGCAATGCATGAGTCCATTGGGAAGGCAAGACCCAGTTTTATACTCATACTTGTTGCACAGGACAGGGATGCACACTCCTGCTGTTCACACACTCACAAAAATCACACACACACACACACACACACACACACACACACACACAGGGTTGTTAGTTAAAGTAAATTCTACAGCTTTGGAGACTGGCATTAGGCATGAAGCAGAAGCTGGAAGAGCATTCCAGAGGTTTCTGTGGGACAGGCACCGCCCCTCAGTTTCCTGAGGGTGTTGAAAACTGAGCTGGGTGTTCAGGGTGGTGGCAGGGCCACTGGTGGGGAGGAGAGTTTGTGTAGTGGTATTTGACACTCTTATAGAAGTAGTTTTCATGTTTGAAGCATGGATTCAGCAACACCTCTGCAAAGCTCTGTGTACCTGCTGAATATCAGCTTTGTGCACACTCACTCTTGCATACCCAATGCATGCTTCCACACTCACATACTTATTCCCCACACACATATACACACATTAGCTTTCACATAAGGTCATAACTCACCACACACTATACGTAATTGCATGTTGTCAATCACACTCAAACACATGTTCACGCATACCTAGACACCTGAACACATAAGCACAGACACTGTCATTGTCGCTCATGTGCAATGCTCCCAACAAAGTCCAGCCTCTGTCCTCAGGTTCAGTGGCCTGTCCTGTCACCTTTCCCCAGGTCTCAGACAGATTCTGTGAGGATGTCTGACCATTGACTTTGAGTGCGTTTCCATGGAACAGAAATGCCAGGATGAAGGATGTGGTGCTGAGGGCTTGGAAGAAGGGGTGCCTTCCTCTGAAAAGAATAGAGCCATGGGACATATGTAATACTTTCAACAATAAATAAATATTTTTTAAAAAAGAATAGAGCTATATATTCCAAATAAAGAAAGACCACGGATGGGGATAAGTGCAGAAAAAAAAAATACATATCCCTCTTGGAGCCTAAAAGACCCAGGTTCAATCCCCACGTCCCTACTTTATATTGAGTAATTTTGGCCAACTTACTTAACTTTCCTAAGCACAAACATGAGAATAAACAAGCTTCAAGGTCAGAATAAGAGGCTCAAACAGACAGACAGGGGTGGTCTGCCCATCCCTCATCCATTCCCTCCTTCACACGTCTCCTGGGAAAGTGAAGGCACCTCTGTCACTTAATGTGGGGACACACACCCTGTTCTGCCTCAGGGGGATCCCCGGCTCCAGCCACCAGGAATCCAGTGGTTGGTCCCTGCTGTGGGTGTGGCCCAGTTCGGTTGGCTCTGCCTTTTCCTGCATGTTTTTACACGAGGCTCGGCTGCCTGTCATTCCTGGGGGATTACAAGTGACTGGCGCTGAGACACAGTCGCTTGGCCTCCACCTAGTTCTGCTGAAACTCCTCCCAACTCACAGTGGTGCCACCTGCGTCCCTGTGTGCATGTCAGGGCTGGTGTTGTCGGGGGTTCTCTCCAGGGCAGAGAACAGTCATTATTGACAGCTACTCCTGGCTCCTTTCAATTGATCTTAGTCCCTTGTCTTCTGGAATGTTTACCCCATCCATTAGGTATTAGACTATGGCTGCTTCCATCTCACTCTTCAATGAAAGCAAAAGGAAACCATTCTCTCTGTTCTCAGCTCTCCAGGCAGCCCTTTGGCTGGAGACTGCTTGCTCCCCAAGGGCTGAGGAACAAGGTCACCTTCGAGGGGTTAGAAGGCATCATAGCTCCGAAAGTGCCCCGGACAGAGAAGTTCTGCCTCCCACGTGATCTAGGAGACAACGTGGCGCTTGCTGGCTCTTTATCAGCTTCCTTCATCTCCTGACTCAGTCTGAGGTGACTCACTGTGATCTTTATTGAATCTCTTCTTCAAACAAGTCACAGACATGCAAAAGCCATAAAGAGGTAAGGCTGGAATGGGGACTCTCAGGTACCAAACATTTTGTATGGCTTCCTTGAAAAGGCACAGAGCAAGCCTAGCTAAAATTAATATCTATATTTTAATATTCCTCAATTGTAGCACTAACCTGCTTACACTATACTAGGATTTTAACATTGCTATTCTATACAATACTTATTATCAGTATAAAAGGTAAAAAAATCTTATTTTGCATATAATAATATGAGCCAGAGAAATCGTAAACTTTGCTCAAGACCACACAGCTAGTAGCTGACAAGCTGGGATTCCAATATAGGCCTGTCTTTTTTATGCAAGCTCATCTTCTTCTCCCAGAAGTTTAACCTGAAAACTTTTCCTGGTCAAGCAGGGCTAAGTTGTTCTCATAGTCCTTGGTAGAGAGAGAACTCTGGGCCATGTCCAGTGGAATGCTTAGATGCCACCTCTGGCCCCTGAGGAACTGGCCAGGAACCCTTTGACTTGCTGTTCATGGCCTTGAAGAAAGAAAGACTAAATGACAAGTCAAATGTGCATGGAGCTAGAGGATCTCTGTGGGGAGATTAGCTTGTGGTTTTTAAGACCAATTGACAGCAATCAGCCACCTTCCATTCAAGTCTTCATGGAATGTTCTTATTCCATTCTCTGCTTGAAACTGGCTCAGAATGGCGTGTGTGTGTGTGTGTGTGTGTGTGTGTGTGTGTGTGTGTGTGTGCTTGCATATGTGCTATTCTCTTTGTGAATTATCAGGAAAGTGCCACCTGCTACCATAATCCTAATAAAGTTTTCCACTGGTCTCCCATCATATCTTGTATTATGACTGGGCCCCCTGGGAAGAGAGATGCAAAATCAGTCTTGATCAAAAGAGGCTCTTTTTGACACTCTTTAGGAGAGACTGGGTAGTTAGTAGAGTGTTGGCTTTGCTCTCCCAAGATGCTGGTGATCCCTGTGTGCAGGACAGGGGATGTGAAAAGAGGGATGTGAAGAGATAGGGTTGGACAGCAGGAACCTTGTGAAGAGGTGAGGAAGGCCAGGAATGTGCTCAGGACCCACCCAGGTGCCAAAAGGGCAGCACACATGACTCTCAGTGGGGTTGATCAGGAGATCCTTCTACCTCTAAGTTCAACCAAGAGGGACTGTCTGTCCCAGGGCTGGAAGCCAGATGACTTTTGTGGGAGGAAACATGGGAGCTAAGTGGTAATTAAAGCTACCTCTGTGAGAAAGCTCCATTAGCTGAAATTAGAGACGGTCCTTTGAGGTCACAGGAGAAAACAACTCTTAAGACAGGCTGCATGGACATTCAGCTCAATTCTTTTTTTTTTTAATTGATTTTTTGCAGAGAGGAAAGGAGAAGGATAGAGAGTTAGAAACATCGATGAGAGGAACATCGATCAGCTGCCTCCTACACAGTCCCCACTGGTACATGCCCTTGACCAGAACAGAAACTGGGACTCCTGAGTTCGCAGGCCAACGCTCTATCCACTGAGCTAAACCAGTTAGGGCCAGCCCAATTCTTGCTGCTGAAGATACACCTTCCATTTGGAGCTGTCTTGTTAACTGTGACTTCCTCTTTGTAAACCCTTGTGTCAGGACTAAAACGAATCCAGAGCAGCCTTTCATCAGGACTATGCTAAAGGCTCAGTTACAATCTAAAGGGAGTGGGCCCAAGTGGGCCAGTTCCCTGGGTTAGTAAAGCTGGGTCCCTCATTCTGGGCATAGGCTCCACAACAAGGGTGCCCTGCTGTCCACTTCTGTCCTGCCTGCCTGCACAGGATGCAATGAAAAGGACAGAGAACATGCAGTGTGTGTAGAGGCTGCAGGAGGCAGCACAGAGTTCTGTCTTAGAACCCAGCTGACTTGGGTTTGAATTCTGGCCCAACCATTTACCAACGACAGGACTTTGGCCAAGGCCCTTCACCTCTCTGGGTTTCAGTTTCCTCATTTGCTAAATGGAAGTGGTGCTCCCCCTCGTGGAGGGATGGAGGCCACAAAAAAGGACTGCTAAGGCCCTGAGAAGGAGGAACAACCACAGGGAAAAAAGAAAGAAAAGCATAGGACGCAAACACAGCACAAAGAGGCCTTGTTTGACTGGGGCCAACAGAGAGCAAGGAAATGCCTCAGGAAGGGGGCATTGATGTGGAGGCACCACGCTGGCCTCGGGAGTGGATATGGGTGCCCCTGACGGCCACACATTAGGAGATGCCCCACATTGACCACATGCTTGGTTTGTCTGCTCCTGGTACTCATTGCCTATCTGTGACACACCAGTAGCAGAGTATTTGTCTTCATATTGTTCTAACAGTTGTTTTTTTATTTGCTTGTAAAGAAGTGGTTTAAATAAAAAATGTCCACAAAATAATCTATAAAAATTATTAAAAACTCTATCATAATTGTTTTTTTTTTTACACACATGCGCACATAGATAACACTACCTTCTTTGGTAGTAGTTATCTCCCTATGGTGAGATTTACGGTCTGTTCCTTCCTTCCTTCGCTTAACATTTGTAGAGCACTGGGTCCATGCTGTGGTTATGATGGGTACTGGGGATATGGTGGAACACGCTCCAGGCAAAGCAACCCCCTGGCTTATAAAGCTTATTTTCCAAGGGGAGAGAGAGAGGAAATGGACAAGTGGCCAAATGCAAACAAAGGCCCTCAATTGTTATTAGTGACATGAAGTGAACCGGAAGATAACCCTGTAGATGAGATTGTCTGTGCCTTCCTGCTGATGCTGAGGCACAAAGAGTCAGGGGCCGAGAGTGGCAAGCCCCAAGGTGGGGAGCACTGGGCTTCTCCTGGGAATCCAGGGCCCTCAGCGATGGTCTCTAACACCACAGCAATGAGTTTGAACTTTATTTCGATAACACCACCAATATCAGGGAGGGGCACACTGCAGTACCTACACTGTAACATGACTTAAGCACTTTTTTAGAGAACAGAGTGGAGAAAGTAATAGATGATTCGTTTTAGCTTCATACCTTTACACATGTCCGCAAAAATTCTAGAAAGTGGTTGATTTAGCATCATAAAAAGCAGTCTTCATTTGACACATTGTGTATTGAATGCCTGTTTTGTTGTTGTTTTTTTTTTTTTTTTGCCTAGAGTGGCCCATCTTCTGGAATTTCTATGGAGGTTTTGAAACTGCAGTCTTGGACATGGAGCCTGAAAAGCCATGGCATTCAGCAGGAAACTCCAAAAGCCTTTCACTTGTCCCTGTTTGTGCCTAAAGCCCTCTCCCCTGAAGACAGGGTTTATTTCCTGACAGCACAGAGCTATAGATAGGCCCTGAGAGTAGATGGGCTGTGGGCTGATGGTCAAGAGAATCCCCAGGAATCCCATCTCTTCATGAGAAGTAATTTTCCCACCTTTACACCACATACCCTGTGTGGATGTTCTAGAGAGAAACATAACTTCCCATTTCTTGCCCTTGGAAATGAATCTCTGCCTAGTAATGAGGATAAACCCAGGCAGCAGGTGGAGAAATTGAGATTCAGAGATGCTTGGCTGAAGTCACAAAACAATAGGAAAAGGGGGCCTAGTTCCTGAGCTGCCTCCTTCACCTCTCTGTGCCCAGGTCATGAGTGAGGCAGTGGTGCCTGAGCCCCCAGAACCCTCTGGCCAGGCAGGAGCTATGTTTGTCTGTGAATAGGGGCCCTGAGGGTTTGTTGCTGTTTACTTGTTTTGTTTTGTTTTGTTTTTACTTCTAGTGCCTGTGGTAAATCAGGGAGAGGCTGGAGGACTTTGACCCACTTCAGTGGTGGAATGAGTTTATTACCTTCAACCTATGAAATCAGCAAATCTGGGACCAGTATAAAGGGTGCCCTGGCCCCTGCTCAGCTCAGCATTTCACTAGAAGCCCATCCAGCCATCCCTCCTGTGGGCCTGGTAAGTGTGAGCCAACGGAACCAGGGTTGGAACCACGGGCCTCCAGCAGGCAGAGCATCATGGGGGGAATGCCAGGGTGGGTGCAGGTATCCTCATAGGTCAGATTCAGCTGCAGTACCTGTGCTTCTAGATGGACTCCGGTTACTGTGCTGAGGGACAGGTGTCATGGAATGGAGAAAGAACAGACAACAATCCCCTCCCATTCTCTCCTCACTTGGGACCATATTTTGGAGAGAGAGAGAGAGAGAGAGAGAGAGAGAGAGAGAGAGAGAGAGAGAGAGAGAGAGAGGCAGTGAGATAAGGATGCAGCATGAATATGGCCAAATTGTTTCCTAAAATTGTTTGATTTAGATTGACTGTGACTTTGCCTCTCTTGTGTGGGCAGAGGCTTCAGGGAAATGCTTGTAACTCTTGGCAAAGGAAGTGGGGTCTGTGTGCCCGGGAGATGAGGACCTATGGCAAGGAAGTCCACATTCCATCTCATCTATCGGCTTTACTGAGAACTGGCCTTATGCCCCCATAAACACTCGGGGCTGTTGGAGTGTGTGTGTGTGTGTGTGCGTGTGTGTGTGTGTGTGTGTGTGTGTGTGTGTGTGTAAGAGAGACTGAGGATTGGGGAAAGAGGGAGACAAAGTAGAGTTCATGAAGCCAAGGAATAATACCACCCAAAATGCCCAGAGGAGCATTAGTTTTTGTTGGTGACTTCTGCATTGCCTATTCCTTTTCTGTCCTCTGGTTGTAGAAGCGATGGGTTCTTGAAGTAGCTGAATGCATTGCTTCTCCACAAAAAGTCTGTTCTGTACGGTTGGAGCTCATGCAAAGAAAGATTGATGGCTTTAACACAAATCATGAGTTTGCTGATGGCCACACTCTGGAGGCATCACTCCAGTGTCCTTTGGGTTTAATTTCTCCAGCTAATCCCTATCAGATAGTCTACCTTCCTTCCTTTTTTCCCTCTTTCCTTCTTTCCTTCCTTTCTTCCTTCCTTCCTTCCTTCCTTCCTTCCTTCCTTCCTTCCTTCCTTCCTCCCTTCATTCTTTCCTTCCTTCTATTCTTTACTTGTCTCAGAAAGAGCTGAAATGCTTTACAAACAGTTAACTACAAATCATATTCACACACACACACACCATGCACACCTTAATTTAGGAAGGCGATCAGGGGGCAAAGGAAAAGCAGAGCAAGACATGAACTTAGCAGGGGGTTTACCTGGGCCCGGAGGCTTTTAGGGGTCCTCATTTTTGTGTCTTTCTTCTTCCAGTTGCACGTCCAGCTCAGAATGTCTCAGCAGAATCAGTGCTGCCCCCCACCCCAGCAGTGCTACCCTGCACCCATGCAGTGCTGCCCCCCACCTATGCAGTGCTACCTTGCACCCCAGCAGTGCTACCCTGCACCCATGCAGTGCTACCCTGCACCCATGCAGTGCTGCCCCCTACCCCAGCAGTGCTACCCTGCACCCATGCAGTGCTGCCCCCTACCCCAGCAGTGCTATCCTGCACCCATGCAGTGCTACACCACACCCCAGAAAAACTGAGGCTGCACATGTGACCAGAGGCCAAACGCCCAGGAAAAGCAGAGAGCAAGAAATCCAGCACCTCCCTCCAACAGCCAGATGTCAGCCACACTCACCTGCAGCCAAGCTCCGAGAAAAGCAGCACCAGGATGACAGCTTCCTCGATTTCTACCGCTTATTAATTGGCAGCGGCAATTTCCATCCCAGGCAAGGATCTGGTCCTAACCTGTCGAATCGTCTTTGCTGACTTGTACCTACATCACCCTGTCGGCTTTTGGAAACTTGGCTAGCCTGCCTGGATACCCTACCCACCCACCGTTCCCTTCTGCTCCTGTTTTCCCAACAATTAAATGTAATTCCTCTGGCACTAATGTCTGATTATTTTGCTGTTTGATGATTTTACATTCCTGCAGATGTGGTATTTTCTCCTCAAACCTGAATCTCCAGCCAAGGGTTATAGTGGAAAAGAAAGACTGAAGCAAATCAATTGTAATTAGAGAACACACTCCTAGGGCTTATGGGCCTAAAGGTATTGAGGATAGGGGCTTAAACGTTCACCCACAAGTAAAAGATCAAAGTTTCTTCAAGTTAAGTGCTTGGTCCCCAAGGGCTGAGGAACAAGGTAACCTTCAATGGGTTAGAAGGCATCATAGCTCAGAGTAAAGTGCACTGGACAGAGAGGTCGTGCCTCCCGCGGGATCCTTCCCGTGGGTTCAATCTCCTGACCTGCGGGAGACAACCTGGCGTTTGCTGGTTCTTTATCAGCTTCCTTCATCTCCTAACTCAATCTGAGGTGACTCACTGTGATCTTTAATCTCTTTTTCAAACAAGTCACAGTCATGCAAAAACCCTTAAAGAGATACAGATGCAATGGGGACAACCAGGTCCCAGACATTTTGTATGGCTTATTTGAAAAAACCAGAGGAAGCCTAGCTAAAAATCAACATCTGTATCTTAATATTCTTCAGTCTTAGCACTAACTTGCTTCCCTACACAGAACCCAAACACACACACAGTCTATAGCTAGTGTTATCTATAAACAAACAAACAAACTAGCAAATATTTACACACATATAATAGGTGTACTGGTTAGTAATGTTCATTTTTTTCAATAGATGGAGTTACACATATGTTGATATATGTGCAATTTGATATGTATGCTATTTTGTTGTATTGACAACAAGCTTCAAAACTTCATATGCCAAATTTTTGTAAGGTGTTAATATCATAGATATTTTTACACTTAAAAATCTCAAATTTCATGCCAAAGAAAGAGCATTTGTGGGAAGTTTTAATTCATTACTTTATTTTGAAGAAGAGTACTGCTGAATACTTAGGGAAACTTATGGTGAACATACTTCATCTCAAAGTAGTTAAATGCTTTAAAAACAATGATTTCTATGTGAAAGACAAAGAACATTCAGGTCAACCGAAAAATTTGAATTACAAGCATTAATGGATAAAGATGCGTATCAAACTAAAAAACAACTTGCAGAAAGATTACACATTTCTCAGCAAACATTTTCCAATCATTTACAAGCAATGGGAAACATTTTAAAGGAAGGAAAATGGGTGCCACATCAACTGAGCGAAAGACAAAAGGAAAACCAAAAAGTAATCAGTAAAATGTTGCTTCAACGGCACAAAAGGAAGTATTTTTTTGCATTGAACTGTGACTGGCAATGAAAAGTAGATTTATTTTGAGATTCCCAAATGCACAAAATCATAGGTTGATCCAGGTTAACAATCAACATCGGATCAAGGCCAAATCGCTTCAGAAAGAAGACAATGCTCTGCTTTTGGTGGGATCAGGAAGGTGTGGTGTATTATGAGCTTCTAAAACCAGGTGAAACCATTAATACTGATTGCTACTGACAACAAATAATCGATCTGAACCACACTTTGATCATAAAACAACCAGAATGGGCCAGAAGACACAGCTAAGTAATTTTGCTTAATGATGATGTACCATTACACACATCAAAACCAGTTAAAGACACATTAAAAGATTTTGCCTGGGAAGTATGAACCCACCCGCTATATTCACCAGACCTTGCTCCTTCAGATGACCACTTGTTCCAATTCATGGCACACGCACTTTCTGAGCAGCACTTCAAAATGTACGAGGAAGTGGAAAATTGGGTCTCTGAATGGTCTGCCTTAAAACAAGAAAAGTTCTATTGGGATGGTATCCACAAATTACCTGAAAGATGGGGGAAATGTGTAGCTAGCAATAGACATTATTTTGAATAAAGCATTTTTGATATTTCTCTTGAAATTACTGTGTTTTCTTTTATTACAAAATCTGAATTATTATCTAACCAGTTAATAATGCAGATTAACTATTAACCAGTTAATAATGCAGATTAACTACCAACCAGTTGATAATGCAGATTAATTATCAGCCGTTTAAAAGTCCCATGCTGGCAGGATGCAGTGAAGAGCACAGAGAGCATGCAGTGTGTGTAGAGGCCGCCAGAGGCAGCACAGAGTTCTGTCTTAGAACCCAGCTGATGTGGGTTTGAATTCTGGCCCCACCACTTACCAACTACAGGTCTTTGGCCAAGGCACTTCACCTCTCTGGGTTTCAATTTCCTCATTTGCTAAATGGAAGTGGCGCTTCTCTTCCTACAGGGATGGGGGCAACAATGCAGAGACTTGTATTTTATGTCTGAGCTGTTCAGTAAATGGAAGCCATGCAGCGAGAGCTTCTATTGCTCTCCTGAATGCAACTGTGTCCGTTCCCACTGCCCACCCTCTGTATGCACTGACTCAAACCACTGCATCTACATGGAACTCCATTGCCATCTATTACTGTCAAGGAGACCTTGGGAAGGCATTGGCTCCAACAGAGAAACAGCCGGTCCCTCCCTCCAGGTTAGGTGCCGTCCAGCTTCAGATGCCATTGGAATGAGAAGGGTACCGGCTGAGGTCCTTAAATCCCCTGCCTGTGAAGTGAGGTGAGGGATCACTGGGCTCTCCTGGGACCCTTGGGATGGTACCAGCCTCTGAGGGAGGCAATTGAAAACTGCTGCACTGGCTTGGCAGGCCCAGCAGGTGGCACTATGCCCCAACTACCCCGGAGTCTGTTGTGGGTTGTGTTTTGGCTCCAGGTCCAGTGGCCAGAGTGAGAAAAGAAATGGTTTACTTAGCTTCCCAACCACAGACAGAAAGTCATTTGTAGAAAAATATCAGTTGCCTGCAAACAGATGGACCTTGTTGGGTACTGCGTAGGCGCACATTGCCTTCTCCATCTCCCTTCCCCTCCCCTCCTCCTACTTCCCACCTCTGGGAGTAGGCACACACACACACCACACACACACACAAGCCCATACACAGGGGCACGTACACACACCTGAGTCACTCTCTTGGCTACCAGTTGGTAGACAGGGGATTTAAGTTCTTTCCTCTTTGGCCAGAATCAAGCAGAACTGAGAGTGGAATCTCCTTGGGAGAAGGAAGTTAGGGGGAGGCTAAGTCATGCCTCAGTTACCAGTAAGTCCCACATCTCAGTGACGTAAAACAATAAAGGCTTGTTTCCTGCCTCCCTTACCTATACCAAGGGTCAGCTGCAGTCCTACTGTGTGTTAATTTAAATTCTGATCGCTGGGTGTCAGTGCAGGCCAACCTGGAACAGGGCCCGTCTCATGGCAGAGAGGAAAAAGAGCGTGCTAGACCAGGGCTCTTCCCATTTACATTTATGGGCAAAGCAAGTCATAGGCCAGGGCTGCCATCATCAACTGGGCAGGGAAGGGTACTCCCTGGGGGAGAAGGCCACAGGCAGCAAAAGCTTTATGAACGCAACACAATCTGCCTCACCCACCTAAGGGAGTCTTGGAAAGCTACCGCCTGGAATTATTGATCCCAGTGTCGTCTTCTTTTGAATAACCCAACCAACCTTTATCAAGTTCTATACACAAAGGACTGCTAAGGCCCACAGTAGGAGGAACAACCACAGGAAGAAAAGCATGGGCTGCAAACAAAGCACACAGAGGCCCTATTTGACCGAGGCCAACAGAGAGCAAGGAAACCCACCAGGAAGAGGACTCCTAAAAGAAGAAAGTTAATAAATACTTGTCCATCTCATAAGATACTCTTCTTAGGGGTGCTTACACAGAGCAATCTCTGTTTCATACCATTAGTCTCATGTCCCCAATTGGACTTTCTTTGTTCTACTAAACCAGACCCCGCTTCCCAAAATTACCCATCAGCCAGCCAGCTAACCAGTCAGTCAGTCAGTTGACCAACCACTAAACCAGTCAGTCATTCGTTTAGAAAACTAGCCAATCAGTCAGCTTGTTTGTTAGCTCATTTCTAATTTATACATTCACTTACTCCTTCCTTCTTTCACTCACTCTCTGACTCACTCACTCAGCAACATCCTTTAGTAATTGGACCACCCACTCACTGATTAGCTAGTCTATCAGCTGGCCAAATATCAATTTTTACAAGGATGTAAGTTCTGTCCTGAACATCCTTCCTCCCCTAGGAATCTAGCAGTTTGGGTACAAACACACACACACACACACACACACACACACACTCACACACACACCGGTACCAAGGGCTCTTCTATGGGTAATGGTTGATTTCAACACAGGTTTCCAAGTTTGAGAAATATAAAGACAGTAAGTGTGGTTGGGATAAACTGGAAGAGCTAATTGGAGAGGGCAAGCATCAACTTGAACTTGAAAAGATAGATTTGCCAAGAAAAATTCTTGGTACTTCATTTGTTCTGATTGTAAAGCCAAAATGTCTAACAGTAGGTTTACCATTCAATTCAACTCATTCATTTATAAATCATTCACCATTTTATTTTTGTTTATTTGTTTTTACTTTTTTTAATGTTTGAAGTATTACATATGTCTCCTTTTTCCCAGAATGACCCTCACCCTGCAGGCACTCTCACCCCCCAGGACAAGCCCCCACTACCACAGTGTATGTGTCCATTGGTTATGCTAATATGCATGCATACAAGTCCTTTGGTTGATCTCTAACCACCTCCACCACCTCACCTGCCTCTCTCTGAGGTTGACGGTCTTTTCAGTGTTACCTGATCTCTGGATCTATTTTTGTCCATCAGTTTATGCTCTTCATTATATCCCACATATGAGTGAGATCATGTGCTATTTATCTTTATCTGACTGGCTTATTTCACTTAGCATAATGCCTCCAGTTCCACCCATGTTGTTGCAAATGGTAAAGGTTTCTTCTTTTTTATAGCAGCGTAGTATTCCATGTGTAGATGTACCAGTTTTTTAATCCACTCATCTGCTGAAGGGCACTTAGGCTGTTTCCAGATCTTAGCTATTGTAAATTGTACTGCTATGGACATAGGGGTGCATATATCCTTTCTGATTGGTGTTTCTGGTTTCTTGGGATATAGTCCTAGAACTGGGATTACTGGGAGTTCCATTTTTAATTTTTTGAGGAAACTCCATACTGTTTTCCACAGTGGCTGCACCAGTCTGCATTCCCACCAGCAGTGCAAGAGGGTTCCTTTTTCTCTGCATCCTCGCCAGCATTTGTCATTTGTTGATTTGTTGATGATAGCCTTTCTGACAGGTGTGAGATGGTGCCTCATTGTTGTTTTGATTTGCATCTCTCTGATGATTAGTGACTTTGAGCATGTTTTCATGTATGCCTTTTGGTCTTCCTTATGTCCTCTTTCAAAAAGTGTCTATTTAGGTCCTTTGCCCATTTTTTGATTGGATTGTTTTCTTCCTTTTGTTAAGTTGTATGAGTTTGCTGTAGATTTTGGAGAATAAATCCTTATCTGAGATAGCATTGGCAAATATTCTCCAAGGGCTTTTTTGTTGTTTTGTTAATTGTTTCTTTTACTGTGCAGATTTTTATTTTGATGTAGTCCCACTCATTTATTTTCTCCTTAGTTTCCATTGTTCTAGGAGCTGTATCTGTAAAAACATTGCAAAATATTGTAAAAATAAAAAATATGTCTGATATTTTGCTGCCTACAGAGTCTTCTAAGATTTTTATGGTTTTCCATCTTACATTTAAGTCCTTTAACCATTTTTAGTTCATTTTTGTGTATGGTGTAAGTTGATAATCTAGTTTAATTTTTTTAGCATATATTTGACCAATTTTCCCAGCACTATTTAATGAAGAGACTATATTGATTCCATTGTATGCTCTTGCTTCTTTTGTGAAATATTAATTGAGCATAAAGAGTTGGGTCTATTTCTGGGTTCTCTGTTCTATTCCATTGGTCTATATGTCTGCTCTTGTGCCAGTACCAGGCAGTTTTGAGAACCGTGGCCTTGTAATATAGCTTGATATCTGATATTGTGATCCCTCCGACTTTGTTTCACCCATTTGTTTTTTGCATTCATTTGTTCATATTAATTGAATGGATATAGTATATCTTTGACTAGTATGGCTAGATAAATAATAAGCACATGAATATATATGATAAAGGTTTAATAGCTTCTACCATCATGAAACTTATATTTAATACTAAAATAAATAAATAGATAGATAGATAGATATTTTATCATTTATATGTATACCAAGTAACTCAGAGCTCTCATTTTTGTCTTTTTTTGTATCATTCTTGAAAATAGCATAATAACCATATTCCATATGTTTCCAGATGGAGCCATCAACAACCCTTTTCCCCTGCCCCCAATGCCCAGAGAAAAGGTGCTCTGGTAGGGATGTGTCTAAGTGGGGAGATAGATGATTCTTCCCATTGTCTCTGGCAGGGTCCCCTCCCAGTGTCAGGTCTCTGTTGCCCTGTCACCCCATTGTGAGTATGTAGGGTGGGGCTGAGGTTTCTCAAGCTTTGATTCACCCTCAGAAATGAGTCTTGCCTGTTCCCTCCCTTCCCTGATGGAGTCACTGGAACACACCTGCTCTCAGGTGTCTGCTTCCTAGGGATGGACGATGCAGAGCCTGGCCTTCTGGTTTTAATACACCATGGTCCTCAGAGGATGAGAGAGCAGGTGCAAGACTCAAAATGGCCAGGTGACAGTCCTGAAAACAGACTGGGCATTGGGGGTGTGAGCAGGGACTAGAGTCACCATTCCATACCTGCAGGAGTTGTTTACATGTGGTGATTGACTCCAGGAGTACCAAGAAGTCTTCCCTTTTTCGTCCTTCTTTTAAAGAACAGTCCATTCTGTCTGGAAATCAGTCATGGCATATTTAAAAGACTTGACTTGGTTCTATGGAAGAAACAATTAGCTTTCTTCATAGAGTATTGTGAAAACTGTATATGGAGGTGTTTTATGAGGTTTAATGACTAATAAAAATGCACCTGTGCCTGACAGTGTGAGGACCAGGGATCCATCTGGGTGTCTTAGAGCAGGGAGGGAAGACAAACTTAATAGGAAAGAGAGCACCTGAGTGCCAGGGAAGAGGGCACGAGGGAGACTTGTACAAGAGATGGGAGCCACTGGAACCAACGCCTTAATTTTGTCATTAACTTAACCTCTGCTACGAAGCAGTCCAGTGGTTCAGTCACTTCAGCTAACTGAAAATAGCTGTGAAGTCAAACAATCAATCAAAACCCTGGCTTTAACATTAGCCCCTCCATGATGTTGAGCAGAGCATATCTCCATTCCAACTCTGTTTCCCCCTCTATAAAATGGGGATCATGTGGCCAACAGGAAAGCTGAGTGCTAGCTTTGAAAAGTTGAATGTGTTGGATGCAGACCAACTTGATGTTGTCTTAGATATTTATGACCTAGAGGACACTGCCTCTTCGAGGCCAGCCATGTTTAGGTCTCTATCCCAGCCACCCCTGGAGTAACCTCTGAGATGATAGTTGTGTTATAAGCCAGTTTGTATCACTAGCTCGAATTCTTAAAATTAAACAGGTGTTGTTTACTAATCAAGTAAGAGGCCAATGAGCAGATTGGGAAAAATAAAGACTCGAGTGTACTCCAGAAAAGCTATGAGATGACTGAGATATGAGGGAATGGCACCATTTATTCACTCATACCCAGCACACCTACACGCATGCATTCTAGAGGCCAGGCACTTGAAAATGCCTTGATTTATGTCCACATCAGATCTGTCTTGCTGCATGTTTTCCTTTTGGAGATTCTGCGTGAGGATGAACATAATAGTGTGGGAGCATGGAAGTGAGGGGCACAGGCAGAGAGGGTGTTCATTTCCAAGATGGAATAGAGATCCTGGAATCTGGAGCCATTCTTAAAGGTGATAGGCCTGGGAGGAGGTAGAAGAGGAGGCATGGCCTGGAAGGGGAATTAAGGCTTAACCTCAAAGATTTAACTGGCCCTGAAAAATGAGCAATATCCGGTCTGTATATGACAGAAAGCTCAGGCAAGATCATTAGTCTTGGTCCCCACCCAGTGACAGTCTCTTGTCCACCAAGGAGATGCTAGCCACTGTGATACTGTCTTGGAGCAAAGGTTCCCCACCCAACTCTGCCCATTGGTTGAGCAGTCAGTTAACTTTCCTGGGTCTACTTTTTTAAACTGTAAAATCTAATTTAAGCTACCTAACAGAACTGCTATGAAAATTTGGAAATGGTTTAAAAATTACTTTCTATCATTTCTTAGGTAGCCTTACACTTTGCTCGACAATAATGGAAAAGAGCACATTGGTCTTTAGTCGGCAGGATCCTGAGGTTCTGGGCAGTAGTCCAAAGGGGATCAGCCTCCTAGAGCACAGGGACTAGGAGGCCATCTGGAGGATCAGAGCTCTTTCCTGCCATCTGAATATGGTTGCCAGGTTTAGCAGGTAAAAATACAATCTGCCCTGTTACAGGTGATAAACAAGTGCTTTTGTCATATATTTCATGCAATATTTGGGACATACTTATACTAAAAACAAAATCTGTTGTTTATCTAAAATTGAACTTGGGTACTTTGTATTTTATCTGGCAGCCCTAACCCAAAGGTCAAACTCTATCCCACCTTTTTTGACCACCATCGATACCCATCAGTCCCTGATTCCGGTCGGGGACACAGCACCACGATGATTAAGCATAGGGGCACCACTCACATTCTTCTGCTTGTGCTCAGTGAGAAGATGAATAGAAGCCTATGCAAAAGGTCCTTGCTAGATTGGGAAGCCCACAACATTGTGTAGTGGGGCAGGGCTGGGGGACTTCTCCCTCTATAATGTTTAAAACTATAGATCTTCCCATCTGAGTTCAAATCCCACCTCTGCTGCTTACTACTTAAGGGATCCTTCCCAGCCTCACTTTTCTCACCTGTAAAATGGGGACAATGGCATTTGCCTTAGAGGGTCTATAAAGACAAATTGAAGCAACAGCATGAGGGGTGATCTCAGCACAAGGCACCAGGGAGTGCTCAATGAATGGCAGCAAGGATGATGTTCATATTTTAGTCAAAAGTGCCCAAGGCCATACTCCTCTTTCTCCTTCTTCCTTGATGTTTCTTACAAATCCTCACATTTGTTCTATTTTCAAAAGATCTTGAGTCATTGAGTTTGAGCAAAGGCCTTAGGTGGATGACGTCAGCTCTGGAAGACGGGGACCCACAATGCTAAAATATCTGGTGGGTGTTTTCCGTCAAAACAGTCTAGTCTAGTAAAGCAAGTCCCTAGAGGAAGTGCAGGTGGGAGAAGTGGGTGAGGAATTGCCTGGGAGGTGGTGATCAGGGCCACGCCAAGTGCCTAGGGCAGCTTGGGGGCCTTTATAAGGTTGCCAGGAGTGGCTGGCCATGAACCTCACTCAGCCTCCTCTCCTAGGGTCCAGCTTGCGGCTCCGGTAAGTGGGAACGCATTTATCCTCCTGGGATCTTCGGGGTCCTTTCCTCCTTCTTGAACTATCGGGAGCCGTTAGGCCACTCTCCTCTTCTTTCTCAGGTAGTCAGAGAAGCGGCCTAAGCCTTGTGACAGTTAAGGAAATGTCACTCTAATTATTGCTTAGGAAATTCAGTCTCCATTCTCCATTCTATTCCGCTGCTAGGTGCGGCTAATTTTCTGATTCTGGGTTTTAACTCACTGGCAAGAGGATTTTTCCCATTGAGGGGATATATTTAAGGCTGTAGCATTTTTGTGCCAATTCTGGTTCGTCTTCAAAGCTTTCTCTTGCTCTTTTGGCACTATCAAACTTTGCTTTTGGTTTTACAGAAATCATATTTTATATATCATATTTTATACTATGCAGCTCCCTTGTCTCACTATCATGATTGCCCTCTGGGATCTATATTTCCCATTTCTCACTGATCTCAAATTTAGAAGGTGAGGAATGCTGCCTACAGAGGAAACCAAAGATGCATGTCAGCACCACGAAGGCCTCAGAGGCCTTTCTGGTCAGCATCCTCCAGATAAAGGCATAGGGTCCAGGTTGCCCAGAGGTGTGCCTGGCCAGTGAGGAGCCAGTGCTTTTTCCTCTGAACCAGCTGCCTCTTGGTGAAACATCTTCCTTTTAAGTCTTTTATCTACTTCGCCTTAAATAACCAAGTTTTCCTTGTAGGGCTAGAACCACAATCCCACAGCCAAGTTAAGTGGGGAGTCAGGAATGGAGCTGCGATTAGAACTCAGTCCTCTGAGTACTTGGAACAGGGTTTGTCCAGTCCATCATGGACACACACTTCCCTCTGAGACCAAGACTACCTTTTCTTTCTGCCCATCTATCTTGCCCACATTCATTGCACTACCCAAGGCAACCAGCTGACATTACCAACCCATCAGCTAAGAGTTCATGCCTTGATCTTACAAAATGTCTAGGCTACCTTCTGTTCATCAGTTGAGCACCCGAACATATTTTCTGGTAAGACTTAGGAATATACTATGTATTCCATTAAGTCAAGAACCCATGGGGAGATGAAGGAAGATAAGATATCAAAACAACATAGAAGAGAAAGAAAAGGAAAGAGGAGGATGGCAACAATGGGTGCATGTGAATCAATCCACTAACCAATTTGAGGCCATTAATCACTTATCACATTCTTGGCTGGTGGATAAAACACTCTTCTCCGTGTCAGAAGGGAGAAGAGATAGGGGGAGTGCTTCTCATGGTACCCTGTGCCTGGGTTTCTTTCAGGCTCACCTGTTCCTGCAGCAATGTCTTCCCAGCAGCAGCAGCAGCAGCAGCAGCTGCCCCAGAAGACCCAGCAGCACCAGGTGAAACAGCCCTGTCAGCCACCACCTGTCAAATGTCAAGAAACGTGTGCTCCCCAAACCAAGGATCCATGTGCTCCACAGGCCAAGAAGCAATGCCCACCTAAGGGCACGGCCACTCCTGCCCAGCAGAAGTGCCCCATGGCCCAGCAAGTCCCCCAGTGTAAACAGAAGTAAGGATCAACTGGAATACCACCCGCTTGGCATCTAGGCTACCAGACGGGGCCTTCTTTCTTCCAGCTCCTCCCCCGGGTTCCAGGATTTCTCCTTCTCTCCCACTTCCTCCTACCCTGGGTCAAATGAAGCAATTGTTGGAAGTTCTTCCCACTGAGATCTTCACACACCTCACCTTGCCTCCAAGTCTTCTACCTATCACCCTGATACGCTCTCAGCTGGATATGAGAAGGCCTCATTCTCTCCAACCTCCGGCTTGACCACAGCCATGGTGCATCCATGGGCCAAAGCAGCGAGTGTATCTGGGCTTCTTCCAAGCTTCCAACCTGATTAGTGTGGATACCAGGGGCCGATGCACAGCTTTGGCCTCCTTTTCCTTCCCAGCTCCCCTTCCCTTAGCTTCTTTCTTATTTCCTCCCCTAATAAAACTGTGTTTCATGCCATTGTCTGTTTCCTGATCTTTCATTTATTCAGAGGGGATATTTGGGGGAAGTGAGTGTGTGAGCAGACTCATGCCTAGACATGCATCCTAATGGGCAGAGTTGCTCTCCAATGACTAATGACAGGAAGGTCAGATCTTGATGCAGCTCAGGTACAGAGAAAAAGCCCAGAGACTAGCTGACAAGAGTCTGGGACACTTGCCCTAGCTGGGTAGCTTAGTTTGGTTAGAGCATCATCCCAATATGACATATATGTGTGATATCATGTGATATTTGTCTTTCTCAGACTGGCTTATTTTGCTTAGCATAATAATATAAGGGGGTAATTTCAAAAAAATATATAAAGAATTCATACAACTCAACAAAAAGAAGACAATTCAATAAAAAATGGGCAAAGGACCTGAATAGACACTTCACCAAAGAGGACATACAAGTGGCCGATAGACATGAAAAAATGCTCAGTGTCACTAATCATCAGATACATGCAAATTAAAATCTCAGTGAGATATCACCTCACACCTACCAGAATGGTTATCGTCAATAAATCAACAAACAAGTGCTGGTGAGGATGTGGAGAGAAGGGAACCCTAGTACATTGCTGGTTGGAATGAAGACTGGTGCAGCCACTATGCAAAACAGTATAAACTTTTCTCAAAAAATTAAAAATGGAACTGCTGTTTGTTCCAGCAGTCCCACTTCTGAGAATATATTCTAAGAATCCTGAAACATCAATCAGAAAGAATATATGTTCACAGCAGCAGTATTTACAACTAAAAGCCCAGTGCATGAATTCGTGCATGGGTCCCTCTGGGTGGCCTGCAGGGATCAGGCTGAAACTGCAGTCCAATGCTGCCTGCAGCTCCTACCTGCTGCTCCTGCTCATCCTGGCCCCACTGTGCCTGCCAATGGCTTGTGCCAATCAGTCCTAATCAGGAGAGGCTGGTGCTGCTGCAGCAGTGGCCAGTCATGAGCCCCAAGTCTGGCGCCCTCCCAGGGGGAATGGCCTGCAGGATGGGGCTGAAACCAGCTCTTGGACATCCCCCGAGGGATCCCGGATTGCAAGAGGGCACAGGCCAGGCTGAGGGACCCCACCAGTGCATGATCAGGCCCAGGAAGGACCACAGGAGGGCTCCAGGGCATGTCGGGCCCATCTCTCTCAGTCCCTATGGGCCCGGATCCCAGGAACAAGCTAACCTACAAATTGGAGCATCTGCCCTCTGGTGGTCAGTGCATGTCATAGAAACTGATCAACCAGTTGACAGCCCCCTGGTGATCAGTGTACATCATAGTGAGTGGTTGAGCAGCCTAAGCATATCATTAGCATATTTTGCTTTGATTGGTTGTTTGGTTGTTCTGCCGTTTGGTCTATTTGCATATTGCCCTTTTATTATATCAGATAGCTAAGATCTGAAAACAGCCCACGTGCCCATCAGCAGGTAAGTAGATAAAAAAAAAAGGCTGCAATACTTTTATACAATGCAGCTGTAGTTTTAACCAGAATCTCAAGTGATTCTTACGCTTAGGTCAGTTTGAGAAACACTCCTCACCAATGGGTATTGGGTCTCAGAAACTCACCAATTGCTTCCTATTTCTCTGCCAGACTTCAAGCTTAATATTTGGTTGTCACTCAGCAACATGTGTTAGACAAATGACTGACTTCTTCACAAACCAAGGAAATGAGTTTTTAATAATTCATGCATTTCTGATCCTAAGGAGATGAAATGCACTGACATCTTGTATCCATCGAGTATGCTCTAGTCACTGTAGTAGTTACTTCACATATGTAAACCCATTGAATAACAGCCTGGAAGCCAATATTATCATTTCTAATGTATGGGCAAGATAAACTGAGATGCATAAAGGCCTTAGAGTTATAGTACTGAATTTGCATCTTGAACATGACACCTATTTGCCACATAAACTTGAGCAGGTGTCTTATTTGCACTTCAACTTCCACATCTGGAGATCTATTGCTGGTTGAAATGAAGACTGGTGCTTAATGATCTATTCCTAGCACTGCTCTTGTGACAATTAGCATCAAGTGTTCAGAACAAAGTCTTACACCTGTGGGTACTAATCAAATGGGAGCTATTGTTATTTAAAAACTTTTCCAATATCATAAACACACAGCTAGGAAGGAACAGGGGCATGATTTGAACCCAGGGCTTTATGTTTCCACACCTGTGAACTATAGAGGCCATGCTGTACTCTGGAGGTGCTATCTCTCACAGGTGGATCAGGGGAGCTGGTACAGCTGAACAAACAAAGGCCAGACCAGCACCTACAAAATGTAGTTACCTACAATAGGGTTCTGAACTCTCTGTGGGAAATGCTTAACTGTGTGCTTGCTACTGTGGCCTTTCAACAGCCCAAGAGGCAATGAATGATTGAGGGGGAGCACACCTATTATATAGCCTAAACCACCCCAAATTCCATTTCAAACTCAATATCCTCCACTAAAAAGTAGTTGTCTACCTGTGTCTTTCAATCGTTCATACCCAGGGAAACTTTATGTCTAATTGTTAATAGATAAGCAATTGATCACTTCAGCTGTGCAGGACCATCAGGACCCAGTCAATGTCTCTTCTGAGAGTAGTCCCCCGGACTATAGAATGACCCATGCTTTACTAGTATTGAGAAGCAATGTGGCAGAGTTGCTCAGGGACTGTATCCTGGTTCATTCTATCTTTGTAACTTCTTGGGAGAGTTACTTAACATTTTTCTGCCTCAGTTTCTTTATCTAGAGCACATGTGTCAAACACAAGGCCTGCGGGCCAAATCCAGCCCGCCAGGCCTTGCAATGTGGCCCGCACCGCGCTGTCATCACTGCACTCCGCTGTCAGTTTATGACATTGTCAATTTATGACTGTTCAGTAAACCATTCGGCCCGCGATTTAGGCTGGATTTTAGATTTTGGCCCCTTCTCTGATTGAGTTCGACACCCCTAATAGAGCATGTTCAGGCCATTGTATAATCACCAGAAACTTTAGCCACTCTCTATGTCCCCACTCATATAATGGACTTTACAGTCATTGCCACTATCCAATAACTCACGGTAAAATCTGGCCAATATGTATTCCTAAAAGTTTAGTGGAAAAAGAGAAGGTAGTTATAAAGCGCTCTTCTCTCTCTCTCTCTCTCTCTCTCTCTCTCTCTCTCTCTCTCTCTGTCTCTGTCTCTGTCTCTCTCTCTCTTCTGTCACTCTCTCTTTTTCTCATACCCATACACACAGCTGAGCAATCCTGGGAGATGGCCTTCCCATTAGAGGCCATTGCTCCCCCCCCTTTTTTTTTAATGTGGGGAGTTTGTAGGACTGGATTTACCAGCTTGGCCAACCCTGATAGTGAATCAAAGTTTATCAGAAGGGGAGAACAGACTTAACACCAGCCACTGAGTGCATGTCAGACAAACAAATGGAGGTCCAGGGAAAGTTCCAAAGTCAGAGCCAGAGCCAGAGCAGTGTAGGTGGAGAGAAGGAAGCCCAGGTGGGGACAGGAGAGCCTGGCCAGTGCGGGTACTGGGTGACTGGAAAACTTTTATCCAGAGCCAAGGCCAAAGAAGGGTACAGGGGACCCAGCTTCAGAGCAGGTTCTGATCCTCAGGGCTGAGACAGCTGCGTGGGGACAGCAGAGGAGCAGAAAGCAGCTTCCTTGGGGCTGAGAATTACGCCAGGCTTTTCCGGCTGCTCCCTCTGATAACAGATAAGCAGTTGACCACTTCACCTTATAACCCAGGTGTGTGGATAGTTCCTCCTCCTCATTCCTCTCCACTGTCACACTTAAATATTTGGGAAGCACCTGCTGGCACCCCAGCTGAGTCACCTCTTGTTAACTGCAGTCATGGGTCAGCCTCCCACTGTGTCCCCACAACCATTGGTCCACGTCCATCCGTACACACGGTGCCCAGTGGGCAGTAGCCGCAAAGTGAGCTTGTGATTACAGAATGACTGAATGAATGAATGATTGAATGAATAAATTAATGAATGGGGCTCCTGGGGGGCTGTTGGGTGGAGAGAGGGCCTGGCTCATGTCCAGAGAGGAGCTAACCCGAGGGGAGAGGCTTGGAGCTCTGTGTGGCCACTGTGCTGGTGGAAACCCAGAGAGAGGTGGGTTGTAAAACCAATGGACAGTGAAGCAGATGTGTGAGGAAAGCAGTGGAAGGGCTGTCCTTGTCTGAGACCCCTTTTCTCAGCTCATCCCTGAAGATGAGACTTTCCAGCCATCTCTGGGCCTCTCTTTACAAATAATGTCATTCACTAATTTATTCATTCAATCATTCATTCATTCAGTCAGTCAGTCAGTCATTCTGTAATCACAAGCTCACTGTGTGGCTACTGCCCACCAGGCACCGTGTGTAAGGATGGACATGGACCAATGGTTGTGGGGGCACAGTGGGAGGCTGGCCCACGACTGCAGTTAACAAGAGGTGACTCAGCTGGGGAGCCAGTAGGTGCTCCCCAAATATTTAAGTGTGACAGTGGAGAGGAATGAGGAGGAGGAACTGTCCACACACCTGGGTTATAAGGTGATTTGGATTTTCCTAAGGCCACACCTAGCAATACATTGTTTTTTGAAGGCAGCTCTGAACTTCCATTTTATTTTGTGTTGATCAAAGGAAATTGCAGGTGTAAGGTCTCAAGGAATCCCCGTTCTTATGGCCCCAGAAAAGAGATCATGGCAAAAAATCTTCTGGACCTGCCCCAAGTGAAGGGAAGGTGCACGTGGGCAGGTGCTCAGAGGCTGCTCACCTTCTGCCATCCTCAGTGTCACTGTGGTCAGGGCACCCGGCCCCTGTCACTATGCCACCCTGGGACCTCCTACAGAGTGAAAGCAACTCTGGTTCAAAACAGGCATTTTAGCCCTTTTGTTCCTCTCAGACCCTCACCCATGAGTGGGGAGGAACTTCATTAGTGCCTTATTTCCATCTCTGTTCATTCATGTCCCCTCCCAGTTTTAGCAGAGCTAGAAATGCCTTCTATTTATCCCCACAGCCACTTCAAACATTAAGCAGATTTATGACTACTTAAGCGCATTCGTCCTGGCAACCATTAAGGGCTTACCCAAATTCTGGAAGCCTCTTTATGTCTTTTCACATTGCCACACACGCAGACTTTCCCAGGACTCTGAGTGGGCCCAGCTCCAACCCGGAAGCCTGGGCTCCCCCTGACCTCCTTCAATCATGTTCCTGCTTCATTCCCTCTGTAGGCACGAGGAGGGGTTAAGACAAAGGAGAACAGAGGATTTCTGTGTAGAAGTCTTTTTCTCATGGGGTTTGTTGTTTGAATTTGGGGGAGTTACTTCACTTCCTGTGGCCTCTAACTCTCCATCACCAGGTGAGGAGTGTGGCCTGAGGATCCCTGAAATCCATTACACCAGAGGCTGTGTCTCTCACCCCAAGGTGTTCCCGATCTGATGAGGAAAAGTGGTCTTCCTATAGCGAAATCCTAGAATGAGCCAGGACTGGTGTGCACTCAGGATTCTGAATGAATGAATATTTATTGAATTACTATCGTTTTGAGCAGGCACAGCTCCTACACTCAGAAAGCCCCCAGGAGATACGGAGCCAGAGGGAGGCGAGGGAAGCATTGCAGCCGGCAAGAGCTCCAGGAATTGAGGCTGGAGTTGGAAGGGAGCAAGAGTTGAGGGGAGGTTATTCATCACTGAGGGCTCCATGGATGGGCTTGAGGTGCAGGCAGTTAGGAAATGCTTCCAGATTTTCAGGTGGGGGGATGGGGGTGATGTATAGTTGGGTAAGGAAGGAGGAAAGGGCATGGCCAAAACACTGGGTGGAGTAGAGGGGAAGTTATCCCAGAAGATGATTAGCCCTTGAAAATCTCTTAAATAGGAAAGAGGTGAAGGTGTGGTTGGTGAAAGCAAAGCAGGTTTACCAAGGTTAGCAACCAGTCTGGGATGGGTGGGGCTGGGGGAGATAATCATTAAGTAATTCTGAATGGGTGTGGCTCAGTGGAGTTAGGAAAAAGATGGGAGAAAGGGATGTAATGGCCTTAAATCCCCCAGACAAGGAGTCTTCCCTTCGGTCAAGTCTATAATCTCTAGCATCCATCTACCTTTATAAGGCAGGAAACTGGTGCCCACCTCCACTCCTCTGTTCCTCCACTCCCCTTCCCTTTCCCACTTGTTCATGTGCCCAAATGGATTCTATCCCACAGAACACGAGAAGCAACCATCTCAAGAAAAAAAGAGAGCTGAAAGGTGGCAAGATCACAGAAGCACTCAGATATTCTTCCAGGGTTAACTTATAAAACTCCTCAGGAAACCTATGGCTCACCCCACGCCAACACGAGTCCTATACTTGAGTACACGGGGGAGGGTGGCCTTAGGAACTAGGCCCAGGTGACATCGCTGGCAGGCAGCCAGTGCCAAAAATTACCAAGTGGGTGGTTTTCATCACAAAAGATGAGCCAACTGGTAATTGAGGGGAGTGGGGTGAATCATCCTTGACAAGTAAGGAATGAAAACAGAGGGGCCTGGGATGATCCTATTTTCCAAAGGCAGGGCTCAGTCATCTTATAAAAAGCCAGCTGGCCATCAATTTTACACCAGATCAGAGGGACCAGGAAACTGAACCTGTTCTTCACTGCGTACCAGGTGAGTCTCTGATTGGAACCAATGTGAAATTCTTGGTTCTTTTTTCATTATTAGAAACTGGGCATAGGCAAATGTGTAAGAGGGCTGGTACAGGGTATTGAATAGTGAGTGAGACTATTGGGATATTTGTATTTTAAATTAAAGCATTAGCCCTGGAAAATCTAGTTTGAGTTTGAAGAGGACTTAATAGGTGGTTAAGTCAGTCATTTCAGTGGGCAGCTTTGAAACGGGGCTCAGGGTAGGGGACAGACCAGTGTGAGATTCCATCATAGTTAAAAGCAGGTTTACAACTAGAACTCAGGCCCAGAGACTCAGAAACACCACTGTCCTCTCTGTTCATGAAACTTATTATAACATTTTGATTCATATGATAGACCTCTACAGAGCCTTAATTATATTTAAGCACTTCTGGTAACATATACCCATAAGAAATTACTCAACAAACTCACAATCTAGTGGTGGGGGGAGGTGGATAGATAAATAGATAGATAGATAGATAGATAGATAGATAGATAGATAGATAGTGACTGGTATGAGGAGGGGACAGGGAAGGGCTGTGGCAGTTGGGAAGCTCCACTCATGAAGAGCTCCAAGTGATGGCACATGATATGAGCTACAATGGAGGAGCATTTGGACAGCAAAGATGGGAAGGAAAGAATTTTAGAGAGGGCTGTGTAAGCAAAGGCCAAAGTCAGGTTGCAGGAGCTTGAATTCATATAGAGTCATCCTATGAGTGACAGTGCTGTGTAGTACTAGGAATGGGTAGATTTCAGTCATTTCTAAGATATCATTTTCCAAAAGACTCACTATGGGTACTTGTGAGTGTGACAAATCCTGGGGAAGAAAGGGAGCTGAGGAAGGAATTCCACCAAAATGGAACCAACAAACTGCCTTTAAGCTCCTCCCCCTGAGAAGGCCCTGGCATTGCCAAAGCATATTTTACTCTCAAATGTAAGAGGGCAGCCAGGGGAGAGATGAGGCTCACTCTTGTAAAATTAATCCTACTTGGCAGTGAATTTGGCTTCTTCTCTAACTAATCCCTTTTTAAACCATCTATTCTGTCTCTAGGTCCAGCCTCCTTTGAACCATGAGTTCCCACCAGCAGAAGCAGCCCTGCACCACACCTTCCCAGCTCCAGCAGCAGCAGGTGAAACAGCCCTGCCAGCCTCCACCCCAGGAGCCATGTGTCTCCAAAACCAAGGAGCCATGCCACACCAAGGTTGCTGAGCCCTGCCACACCAAGGTGCCAGAGCCGTGCCACACCAAGGTGCCAGAGCCATGCCACACCAAGGTTCCTGAGCCATGCCACACCAAGGTGCCAGAGCCATGCCACACCAAGGTTCCTGAGCCATGCCACACCAAGGTGCCAGAGCCATGCCACACCAAGGTTCCTGAGCCCTGCCACACCAAGGTCACTCCAGCACCAGTTCAGCAGACCAAGCAGAAGTAATGTGGTCCATGTTCTTGAAGAACCAACTGCTGAATGCTGAATCCCCTCTCCCATTCTGTTTATTTGTCCCACTTGCCATTAGCTTGTTGTCATAATCCCCCCCTTCTTTGTACCCTCCAGAAGGATGTCCCTCACACTCAGTTTGGAGGGCTCTTGAGCCCAGGGCTCATCTGAAGATTGATTTTTTTGGAGGGAGGAGAAATCAAGTGACTCTTCCCTGCTCTGCCCCCATTAAATCGTTTGTAACAATATAGCTGGCTATGTGTGTCATTGGCTGACTCAGCTTTTTGCACTGGTCTCCCAACATGAAGTCAGAACTGTACACAGCAGGGCTGGAGGGGAGGGCTGTCAGAAGGTGCCTGATTCAAGCACTGAGAACTTGCAGATGTGTGCGTGTGACTGTTGTATTCACCAGATGTTCCTGTGCTGCCAATGGGAGAGCGGTAAAGGCCACCCAGAGCAGGGCTTTCTTTTTGTCCCTTAGTGCATCATATCTGAATATAGATGGTCCTGCTTCAAGCCCTCTCTGCCTCTCAGTCCTTGTTGCCAAATAGCCTTCATTTTGTTCACTTTATTCTATTTATTATTATTATTATTATTATTATTATTATTATTATTCCAAAGAAATAGTGCTTGCATGTATTCCAACATGATTATCTGTTCTCCACTCATCCTCCCTTCCTGATGCCACAACTCATGGAAGGCAAGCACTTAAACACTCACTCTCAGGCACACACACACACACACCCTTACCCATACTCTCATGACAGAGAAACACATACAGGTAGACTCCTACACACACACACACACACACACACACACACACACACACTACACACCACACAAATGCCCAAAATCACACAACACACACATATGCATGCTGATTATCTTTCACTGAATGCCCAATATGAAGACCTCAGAGCTGCAGGAGAGTAGACTCCACAGTGCCTCCTCTCTCTCTCTCTCTCTCTCTCTCTCTCTCTCTCTCTCTCTCTCTCTCCCCATCCACACACACATATAGGTACCTCACAGAGTAGAACATAAAAGCAAATGAATCATAGAGAAAAAAAAAGAAAATAAGCATTTAGGAAGGTTTCAGAGGTTAATACAGATAAGACAAAAAGTCACCATAAAGTTGAGGGAGACCAGGTCATTAAGATGTAAAATGAAAGGCTTAAAGAACATCTGTCACAGCTCATTCATGTTCCAAATCAACAAACGGATATCCAGGGGTCAACATTAGTACCCGCATGATGGACAGGTTTGGGAAGAAGTCCAGATTTGGAGATGATAAGAGAAAAAGTGTTCAACAGAGCTCTGCAGGTTCAGGAGTCATTATCAGACTGGCAGGAGAGGATGACATCATCTGGGTTTGTGAGGTTTGCACATGTTCAGGTGACTTCAAATTATTACACATTGACATGATAGAAAATGTCACTAATATCTACAGGAGCAGTCAACCTTAAATGGGCTGACCACAGTCGGAGACACTGACTGGTGATACGCAGTTGGAAGGGTATAAAATCAAGGAATCATCATAGGAAGAGTTGAGCAAAATGAATCAAAATCCTTAAACATTTGCATACCCTCTGTATTCCACTGGGAAATATGCATTGCTGAGCACAAAGATTTATTTATAAGGAGAATTATTTCAACAATGTATTATAATAGCAAAAAAAAAAAAGGGAAAGAAAAGGAAGGAAGGAAAACAAAATAAGTTCCCCCAAAGAGAAAATTAATTGAACAAGTTATTGTGTATCTATGTCATGGAATATACTAAGGTCTTAAAGTAATATTTAGTCATATGGAAAAATGTGCAGACAATGTCAAGGTCATGTAAAGTATAATGGCATGTAACACATAATTACATAGTTATACCTTTGTTAAAATGTATGTCTCCATGCATATCTTTTGAAATCTGCCAGTATAAATAGAGCAAAATATCAATAGTGGCTATGTTAGGCTGGATAGTAAAAGGAATTGTTTATTTTATTCTTTGAACACCCCTATATTTTAATCATTTTCAATACCATAAATTGAAAATATTTTTATTGTTGCCACTTGTTTTAAATATTTTAAAAAATTAAAGAACTCCAAGATGTTGATAAAGTAAAGGAAACATTTATTCCAGAAACTTCATGAGTCCTATAGCAAGTTTCTAGGCCAGCAACCCCAAAGGGTGGGGAGAGGATCACATCTTTTAAAAAATGATATCCCATATAAACCCCAATACAATCCTAAACCTTTTTTTGTGAAAAATCCCCAGAACACCACTCCCTCCACCACACTCATAACCAAGGATTCCAGTCTTGCCCATTGCCTTGAACCTGTGACCTCAAGGTTACTTGGCAGAGGTAGAGTTCTCTGACCGGTCTGAACTCTTCCTCTTCCCTAGCTCCTTCCTCTCCATCTGTAGAATGCCATTCACCCAGCCAACAGGAGAAGGTAGGATACTGTGTCTGTGTGAGGAATTTGAGGTACAAACTACACACAGGAGATAAACTGCATGTTTCTGGCTTGGATGCAGATGTCACCTGTGCAGATAAAGACATGTACATTTGGTTTTCTGCATGGGAAGGTCTTGGTTTCCTCTGTCCCAGCAGCATCTTGAGTCTCCATGTATGTGAAAGAAAACAGAAGACAGTATCTGGTTTAGATGAGAACTGTTCAGGAAGGGAGTTTCTACTGGGCTGCAGGCTGTTGCTATGCTGGAACCTAGGCTCAAGAAAAAGAAAAAAAAAAAGAGTCTAAGGAATTATGTGGGAACAGTCTACACAGTCATGATAAAAAAGCAAGGCCCAGAGACTTTTAAAGTTACCCAGTATCGTCCACATTCAGGTCTCAAGCAAGGCCTAGCCCACAGATATGGGGAAAGAAGCAGCCTCCGAATGCCAGCAAAGGGGCCAGGAAAGGTCAACGGCCCTCTGGAAGCAGGACTCTCCATCAGAAGTGATGGGACTCACGCTCTGCAGTGGGGGTCAGTCTCCTTAGAGCATGCACACTGGTGAACAAACCAAGCTTCTCTGAAGGGCGGAAAGAGCCTTAACACCCAGACACTGAGTATGTTGTCCAAACAAAAAGGAACAACAGGATTGGGTAAAATTAGAAGTCCTGGAGGCTGAAGCCAGAGAGGCTTTTATAAGAGTGAACAAGATATCAGGACAGGGCAGGAGAAAGCCCACTCAGAAAAGAAAAATAGGAAATGAGAAAGGCATTTCTTCTAGAACCGAAGTCCAGAATCAAGATAGGACACAAGAAAGACCCAGATTCATACAGAGGAGTAGGTACTTCAGGACATAAGAATCCCAGGTGAAACAGCAGAGCCCGGTCAAAGCTCCTTTTGTCAGGGGTTCCTGAGACCCAACCCCAGAGGAGAGCTAATGTGATACCAGGAAGTGGAATTTGGGTATCATGGTGGCGCTGGCACTATCCCAGAGGTAGGTGACTAGTCCAACACTAGCAGAGAGAAGATGGGTGGGAAAGGAAGCAGGGGAAGAGGACGATGAACCCTCACCCTCTTCTCAGGTTATATCATGAGACCTGTCATAAGAAAGTGAGTCATTTTCAAGTAGTTGCTTTATGATTATCAAAGCAATTTATAGACATATCTCTAAAACAATGACTTTTCCTTCCTTTCTTTCTTCCTTCCTTCCCTCCTTCATTCCTTCCTTCCTTCCTTCCTTCCATGAAACTACACATCCATCAGGGAAAATGACAATTTTCCACTGACTGAGCATCCATCAGACTAGTGTGAGGATAAATAGACCTTTGGATAACTGATGGAAGGACCTCATAGTATTGGCTCTGCCTGAAGGTTCAAGTTCATGGTAAGTAACACAGGAGTAAAGAAGTGGGAAGGGAGGCGCCATCCACATACTTGAGTTTTAAGGATGTTTAGATTTCTCCAGGGGCACACCTAGCAAAAGATTTCATGTTGAGGTCAACTCTGGGTTAGTGACCTCTGTTTCATCTTACCATGATCTGAGAACATGACTGGTGTATGAGAAAAAAGAACCCATGAGAGGCAAGGTCTTCAGGGCTGTGCATCATGTTGAACAGACCCAGTCCATC
This sequence comes from Pipistrellus hanaki, assembly GCF_964339955.1. Taxonomy (NCBI): domain Eukaryota; kingdom Metazoa; phylum Chordata; class Mammalia; order Chiroptera; family Vespertilionidae; genus Pipistrellus; species Pipistrellus hanaki. The sequence continues at coordinate 8,360,129 of NC_140520.1, forward strand.
CTGGCTCTCCATCCCCAATGACATCTACTGTCCTTGGTCAACATGGCGTCGTAAGGAACTCTCTCTTACAGTTCACTTCTAAAGCAGGATTTTTAGCCTTTCCTTTCCTCCAAAGGGCTGGATCTACTAAGAAATGGAACAGCATATTGTTCACTTATTGTCCCTTACTGAATAGTCACTTACGTGAAGATCAGGTGATTCACCTACTACTCTTCAGAGCCTCCCAGAAGAACCAGTAGTGCCTATTATTCATCTCCACATCCGCTTAGAAAATTAAACAGAATTAATCTGAGCTAAAGACTAGGTTTCTGTCCAGGAAACACACTTGTTCCTGGTCCCAGAATCCACAACTTCCCCCTGACATAACTCATCACCACCCAGGAATCCTATTATCCATACCAACCTCATCACAAAGGGTAGACAGTGGGACCAAGCCCAGGGTAATAACTTTGTCAAAGAGTAAGTGCCCAAAAATGTTAAGCCAGAGATTTTCATCACAAAAGCTGGAATAAAGGTAGAGAAGTCAAAAAACACGTCCACTTCCTTAAGGCAAGGCTCATACTCTGTATAAAAATACTAGCTGGCCAGAGACTCCCCACCAGACCCAAGAGGCCAGACAGCTTGAACTTTTCTCTGCACCAGGTGAGTCTCTCTACTTGTAATTTCTTAATATGCGCCCAATTGCATTTTATTTGTTTGGAGTCTGTTTGTCATGCTAAAAAATTATTTACTTCAAATGCAATGGTAATTTGTGTTTAAGGTGACATTCAGGTCTGTGGACTTCCCACTCAGATTGTTAACTATGAAACTTGGGATTTAAAAAAGGGGAATGGTTTCTGTAATAATGATTTGTTCAGTTACAAGATAGAGACTAAACCATGCCCAGGTTACTTTTAGTGACTTTTAATACTTCAAATCATTACTGAATATTTGAAATATTGTGACACTGATGATTTGGATATTCAAAAGATAGGATTTCTTTACTCCATGAACTTATTATCCATCAAAGAATGTAGAACATGGGCATAATTTACAAACATACTTCAAGAAAAGTAATTAACAGAGAGGACAAGGCAGGTATTTTGCTGTGGCAAATGAGGAAGGTGACTTGGATTTGGCAAAGAGTGTCTGGGACGGATGGGTGAGCATGTGTGAAAATAGAAACAGGATGGAAAGCCTTCCATAAAGTATGCACAGAGGGGACAATGTGGACAGAGAGTCAGAGTTGGAATCATGTGGCTCAGGGCAGGTTGGTGTGCAGTTTTCTTGGGAGAGTTATGTGGTGGACTTGAGAGGGTAGAGCTTAGATTTTTGACTTTATCATCTTCCCAAATTATTAAAATCCTGGGGACTCAATCAATCCTGGGAGCCAATGTTGTGTTATGCTTCCAATGTAGATTTTCAGAATCACCAGGATGAAAGGAAGGATAGGCCAGGAGTCCACGCATATGGAGCAGAATAAAGCACCTTTAAGCTTCTCTCCTTGAAAGGGCACAGGGATCAACAAAGTTTCCATTGATTCAGGAGAGAGAGAAAGAGAAGAGAGGCTCTCACATCTGAAGGGACATGCTAGCAGATACATTGAATGTTAAATTTGTTCTTTTTCCTTGTTTTACCAAATCACTGGGTCAACTTTTCTGTCTCTAGGTCCAGCCTCCTTTGAACCATGAGTTCCTACCAGCAGAAGCAGCCCTCCAACCCACCTCCCCAGCTTCAACAGCAGCAGGTGAAACAGCCTATACAGCCTCCACCTCAAGAAACATTTGTTCCTATAACCAAGGAGCCATTCCCCACCAAGGTTCCACAACCTGGCCCAACCAAGGTTCCAGAGCCACACTACCCCCAGCATCCTCAACCTGGCCCAACCAAGGTTCCAGAGCCACACTACCCCCAGCATCCTCAACCAGGCCAAACCAAAGTTCCAGAGCCATACTACCCTCAGCATCCTCAACCAGGCAACCCTGTGTTTCCTGAGAAGGGTCACACCAAGCTTCCTGAGCAAGTCCACCCTAAAGTCCCTCAGCCTGGCCAGCAGAAGAACCCTGAGCCAGTTCCTTCAAAGGTTATCCCTGGCCCAGCCCACCAGAAGACCAAGCAGAAGTAATGTGGACCACGGTCGTGCCCTTGAGGAGTTGATCACCAGATGCTGAATACCTTCTTCCCTTCTGCTTCTGTGTCTTGATTATCTGAAGACCTTGTAATCAGTACGTTCTCACGACCAGTCAGACTCTTTCTCTAATTTGCATCCTAAAAAAAAAATATTTTCTATGAGACTTTTCCTTGCATACTCTGAAGAGTCCTCTGAGCCTCTGGATTATGCAGAAGGCCTGAGTGGCTCTGCTGGTCCTAAGTTGCTCAGGGCTCATCTGAAAAGTCAGTCTGGATGAAGAACGATGCCTGTTTCCTGATCTGTGCCTATTAAAGCATTTTAATTCCACTCTTGGCTGCTTGTCTTAGTGAGTAAATCTGCCCCTCTTGTTCCATCACGAGTAGGACCTGCAATTAGAGAGGAGTTGGTGTAGACATCATCTACCTGTCCTGTTACTGTGTGTTTCCATGAGTGAGTGTGTGTGTGTGTGTGTGTGTGATTACATTTAAGGGGCATCTCAAGAATGACAATAGCTATTGTGTAATGGAATCCAAAGCCTGTCATTTTGGGCATTCACACCTGGAGCAGGGCTCTCCTCTGGCACTGGTCTGAGTCATGCCTCAGTCCCACGGTACCTGCTCCAAGCCAACTCTGATCCTGAGGACTCTTCCCCCAAGTCTCCTGCTTATTCCCCAAAACATCACTGCTACATACTTGAACAATTATTCTGGTTTTCTTCATTCATTTTACCTTCCAGACATCCAACACATACAGACACACACACTCACAAAGAGGCACATTTATTTAACTAGCCCCACACACCTAATTATCCATACAGCTTGGTCCTCATTAACTCAGACAATGTTATCTTTTGCTGGGTACCCATAATGTGCAGGGAGGCCTGATACTATCTATACCAGGAAGAAGGAGGGGAAGATACAGTGTCTTCCCCTCAGAGAATTTGTAGGCTTCTCTGGGAGATACAATATTCAGGTCCTCATATAAACATACATACAGCCACATCACGCACTTCAGGTAGTGTTTCTCCCAAAATAAACCACGGACAGCTATTTATCAAGAGATTAGAAAAAGGAGCTGAGTTTGAAGAAGAGATTACAGGGAGGAGTATGTGATCCAAGTGAGGTGGATAAATAGCCATGAACTGATGGAAAGCAGGTCATTAAGCTGTAAAATGTCAGGAGTGAAAGGAGAGTTAAATAGCACCTAGTACAGCCCCTGAATTTCCAGATGAAGAAACTAATATCCAGAAACGAAAAGGAGACTGAGGCCAACCAGAAATTGTTTCTGAATCACACCCAGAACCCAGTTCTCTATATATCTAGACCCTCTCTTTCTCCTGCAGCCACTTTTTTTTAAGATGTTTTATTAATTTTTTTACAGAGAGGAAGAGAGTGACAGAGTTAGAAACATCGATATGAGAGAATCATTGATCAGCTGCCTCTTGCATACCGCCTACTGGGGATGTGCCGGCAACCAAGGTACATATATGCCCTTGACTGGAATCGAACCTGGGACCTTTCAGTCCGCAGGCCGATGCTCTATCCACTGAGCCAAACCAATTTCGGCTCCAATAGATTTGCAGGCCTTTGTTGAGTGGGTTATGGATTTTAGGGAGATTTTTTCCCAAAACCAGTAAAGACAACATAAAATTTCAGAATGGCTGCAGTAGTCACTGGGAAGAGAAGCCCATTTCTTGACAAAGTTGATGGTCCATAACACTAAGCAGGTGTGAGGCGGGTGACAGATAGTATCTGAGTGACGTGAGGCACAAGCACTCCAAACAGAGTTGGCAAGAACTCAGAGACCTTTGGAAACTGTAAGACAGAAACTGTCCAACAAGTTATTACAAGGTGGTGAGTAGTTGTCACCCTGGCAGAAGGGAATGACGTGTCTTGGGTCTGCCTGGTATGCACATTTGAAGTGGCTTCATATTACTTCTGGTTTCAATAGTGGAAGAGTCTAGAGATAACTCCAGATCACTCACAGTTAAATAGGCTGATTATTCATGGAGAAATGAACTCTGTAATATACAGATTTTATAAATATAGTTTAAATGTCATAAAGAAGAATTTGGAAGGAAAGAATCAAAGGGTTTCAAGATCTACCTGACTCTTGAATGATCATTTTATTCCAGAATTTTATTTTTAGGAAATATTCATGCATGTACCCAATTATTTTATATATGAGGATATTTGTTTCAGCATTGTATCTAATATAAAAAAGTTGATGATGCTTAAATGCATATCAATAGATAATGCAACAGCGAATAAGATGTCTATTCTGGGATTATACTACAGGCATTAAAAAGATTGTTATAGAAAAATGATTAGTCTTATTGGAAAAAGTTCAGATTATATTATTACAAAAGTAGGTACTAAACAATATAAGCAAAAATGTCTTTTTAATAATGGGTCCTTGTGTCTGGGTTTACAGGAAAAAACCACATGCACCCACTTCAGATAGTAAAGCAAAAATATACCAACAACGAATAAAGCAAAATGTAACTATGGCTATTTCTGGCTGCTTGTATGTTAGTGTTCATTTTTTAAATAGTTCTGTTTTTCCACTTTATGCATTATATTGTACAATGTTATTTGATTTTTTAAGAACTTTTAATTCTCATTAGAAAATACAAAAGTCAGTGAAGATGTTGCTAGAATAATTCTATGTTCTGCCAATCAAGAACATTCCTGAGGCTCTGCAACAGGTCCCAGGTCAGCAGCCCAAGGATGGGATGCCACATCCTGGTTTGGGTAGCCCATGTGTCTCATCTCTCCCCACAGCTCCATCCCAATTTTGATCTGGTGGGTACACTGGAGCTAGCAATCCATTCACACTGACAGCCCAAGGACCTCAAATCCTGCCCGCAAACCAATAGCTGAAGCCACCAAGATTTAAATGAGGTTCCTCAACTTATCCACACCAAGTACAAGAGCTGAGTAACACTAAGGTTCCAGGTTACGATGGGCCCATCCCAGCAAAAGATCAAGTAAAGCCATGTGGTCCACAGCCATGCCCTTGAGGAGCTGACCACAGGATACTGAACTGTTCCCTTCTGTTTCTGTGTCTTAACTGTCTGTAAATTTATAGTCACCCTGAGTCACCATGTCTTTCTTAATTGCATCTAAAAATTAGTGCCATGAAACCTTCCTTACACTTGCTGTAGAGGTCCCATGCACCTCTAAAGTAAACAGGGGTCTTAGTGGTTTTGTTGGTCTCAGCTGCTCAGGGCTTAGCTGTGGAAGGAATCTGAATGGGAAGAAATGCCTGTTTCCTGCTCTCCCTCCATTAAATCACTTTTGTGTCCACTCCTGACTGTATGTGTCATCGGGTGACTCTGCCCCGTTTGCTGCCATTCCATCATGATAGAACCTGTCATCAGAGAGGAGTTGGTGTAGACATCATCTATCTGGTACTGTGTGTGTTTCCATGTGTGTGTGATTACATTTAGGGGGTATCTCAACAATGACAATGGCTATTGTGTAATGGAACCCAGAGCCTGTCACTTTGGGCAGGCACGCCTAGAGCAGGACTCTCCTTGGGCACTGGATTGAGTCATGCCTCAGTCCCACGGTGCCTGCTCCAAGCCAGCTCTGATCCTGAGGACTCTTCCCCCATTAACTCTCCCTGGATTATGCACTCAATAGTGCATTTTCTATGAGTATCCTGCACTGTAGCATCATAGACGACTTAGATCAGGAAGGGACTGGAGGATCTTGTACAAATCCCATTCGAGCTTCCATTGAAAGGGCCACGGGCAGTGTGTGGATACAAAGTAGGGCAGAGAGAATTTGTAGAGATGCCCAAAAGGTGTCTAGTACAGTTACCAGTAAGACTAAGAAAGATCTTGGGAATAAGAACATTAGCAGCATTCAGACAAAAGCATCAAAAAGTCAGAGGCATTTGGGGAGATGCTAACTGCAATCAGAAGCCATATAGCTTCCAGCAAATTTATTGGCTAATTCAGCACTGCTGGTGGAGAAATTGAGCTTCCATGTATAGTATAAAAAGGTGTGGTATCCAACTATTAACTGTACTTTAGACAGAAGGGCAGTAGGGTAAAGAGGAAATTCAGATGCTAGAAAGGAAAAGGTGTTGTCTGGGGGAAAGGACACACAAGACAGATAGGTGTATCAGGTCAAACCTAGAGAATATGAATGACAGTCTCTCCCCCTGCCCCTTGGCAACCAAAGATGTGGGTCCAGGAAAGACGTGAGGCAGGGCATGCTTGAAATTTCCTTTGTGGGGTCCTTAGATATAGGGTTTAGGGGAGGAGAGGCTTGTATGCAAGCCTAAAGCAGAGCTGAATTGATGCAAGAGGTCTTAATCTCAGGTCTGATTGAGTGATCGCAGTGGTCCAACCCAAAGTGAAGTAGCTATTTCAACTCTAGAAGGGAAACAGGAGGGTGGGTATGGTAGCAGAAACAGCTGCCTCTTGCTGAACCCTTACTCCTATTCTCAGCTCATACTGTGTGGCTTGTGACTTTTATAGGAAACTGCCTAGTGCCCTTCTTTGTGACTTAGTTGGTTGAGCATTGCTCCATGTACCAGAAGGCCGCTGGTTCAATTTCTCGTCAGGACGCATGCCCAGGATGCAAGTTTCATCCCCAGTAGGGGGCATGCAAGAAGCAGCCAATGGATGCTTCTCTTCTTCTCCCTTTCTCTCTTTCTCTCAAATCAATAAAAATATTTTTTCTTTAAAAAATAAAAGAAACTTTCTAGCTGTTCTCAAAGCAGCCTCCTGGTATTTCATAAAAGTAATGACATTCATTCATCCACCTATTCTATAATTGTCAATCTATCAAGCACCTTGTGGGGATGAAGAACAGAATAATCACTAGGAGATGAGTGGGAAAAGCTCCTGGTGGTGGCTGGCTGGTCCTGGGCTCCAGTTCAGGGGAGGTGACACAGCTGCGGAGCCAGCAGATACTCCACAAAACATAGGTGGGCAGAGTAAAGGAAGGAGAGAGCACACAAACACCTGGGTTTGAAGAACGACTTGGATTTTCCAAATACTCCAGCTTGTTACAGATTGAGTATGAAAAGCAGCCTGGATTGGTCACCTCATTTTCATTTTATCTTAAGCGGAGGGGACTCTGATATAAAGGATCCAGGAATTGCAGGCCCCATGTTCCTGAGTTGCTCCCAAAAAGGGGTCCTCCTGGGAGGCAGCATCTTCAGGGTCCACTGGCACATTAGACAGAACAAGTGGATGGGTAAAAGGACCAGGTTTCTCTGGGGCTGCTGAACATGGCTGTCTTCTCCAGGTTTTCACTGATCGGCATCCCCATCACTGATCGGGGTCCCCATACCCCTGTCTACTATTGACTCTGAGGGTCTCTCTTGGAGTGAAGGAATTTTAGGGCCAAACGAATCATTTGAGCCTCGCCTTTCCCCTTCCAGACCTGGGTACACTTAGGAATGGGTGAAGAGAATGATTTCTTTTTTTCCACCTGGGGAAGTTCATGGGACCATGCCCTTGGCCTCCCAGCAGAACCAGGAACAACTGCTTATCTCCACATCCACTTCCAAAACCAAGCAGTTCAATAAACCTGGACTGTGTCAGGGATTCGGGCCTCCACGAAACAGGCATCCAGCAGCCCTAGAACTTCTCTCTCTTCTTGCCTTTCAGCCCACACCACCCTCACTGTAAACATTCCACTTGGGTGGAAAGGACCCTCCTTGGGGACAAGGCCCAAGTGACATCATTGCCAGACAGCAAGTGCCAAAAAAATGTCAAGTAGGTGGTTTCATCACAAAGACTGAACCAACAGGTAGATGAGGGGACTGGGGTGAATCATGCTTGATAGGCAAAGGATGAAGACATAGCAGTCAAAAAAAAATCCCATTTCCTTGAGATGGGTTTCCATCTATAAAAAGCCAGCTGGCTGGGGATAGTACATCAGACCCGAGTGACCACGCAGCCTGCTCTTCTCTGCACACCAGGTGGCTCTCCTTCCTCCGAACACTTACCATCTGCTCCAGGTATTTTCTTTTTATTGGAATCTCCTTGGCACTATTGAAGTTCTGTTGTCAGAGTTATAGCCTCTAGGAATAGCTTTGTTGTAAATGCAATCAGAGTTTGCTCTTAAGTGACTTAAGATGCTATCAAGGCTGCCCCATCAGCTCTTGAGGTGACAGAGAGGAGAGGGTTGGCTTGTGTGAGACCCTCCATTAGCAGGATAAACCCTGCTAACGTAAGGTTGGTTGGTAGAACTTGTAGTGACATTATACCTCTTTCTTTATTGATAACCTTAATGCGGATAATTTTATTCTTTCGCCAAAGTGTTTTATGAGAATGCATTATGTTGGTACTTTTGTCTGCTAAAAAGAACAATTTAGACAGCAGAGAATTTATTCCATGAAACTACAACTTATACAGAAAAATAAGGCATGGGCAGTAGAAAGTCAAGGTAGAACGTCACCCGCATAAAGCAGTAAGAACAAGCAAAGTGCTGTGCAGTTTGGGAAGGAGAAGGCTTGCTCTAGAAATGCCTCCTAAGGCATCAGATGAGGATCATAGGGGCCATCTGTGACCCATGATGTTCAGGTAGTACTTGAACGAGCAGACTGAAGGAAGAACTTGAGGCAGAGTAGGGTGAGAGCGGGGCTAGAGGGGGATTAAGTGGGATTCTGTAGGTGATAAATCGTTCTGTTTTCAGAAATGTGTGGGTAGGATGAAATTATTGGATGGTTGGTTTCCCCCCCCAAATCATATCACATTTCCATGTGACCCAATTCTGTGCTGTCATATTTCTGCCAGGAGCCTGCGGCTGTGTTGCGTTGCTAACTGGGTTTTAAGTGGTGCCAGAAAGGAAGAGAGCATGGGAGAGGCCCTAAACAAAAGTGGAGCTGAACAAATTGCCTTTCGGTTCCCTCTGTTCAAAGGCTCAGAAATCGCCAGGGTGTTCTTAGTCATAGATGGAGGAAGGGGAACATTTGCTTCTTAGGACACCTGAACTGGCATTGAACGTGGCTCCTTCCCTAGTTATTCCCTGTGTAAACCATCTGTTCTGTCTCTAGGTCCAGCCTCTTGTGTACCATGAGTTCCCACCAGCAGAAGCAGCCCTGCACCACACCCCCCCAGCTTCAGCAGCAGCAGGTGAAACAGCCCTGCCAGCCTCCACCCCAGGAACCATGTGTCTCCAAAACCAAGGAGCCGTGCCACACCAAGGTTCCTGAGCCCTGCCACACCAAGGTGCCAGAGCCATGCCACACCAAGGTTCCTGAGCCCTGCCACACCAAGGTGCCAGAGCCGTGCCACACCAAGGTTCCTGAGCCCTGCCACACCAAGGTTCCTGAGCCCTGCCACACCAAGGTTCCTGAGCCGTGTCCCTCAACCGTCATCCCAGCACCAATTCAGCAGACTAAGCAGAAGTAACGTGACCCATGCCCTTGAGGAACCAACCACCAAGTGCTGCATCCCCTCTCCCATTCTGCTTGAGTGCCACTTTCCTTGTAATTAGCATGCTGTCACTCCGAGTTACAGTCCTCCCTCAGTTGCCCCCCCTACACATATGTGCTATGAAACCTTCCCTCCCGACCACTCTGGGCCTCTGAGCTTCTGAATGAGGCTGAGGGTCTTGGTACCTTAGAACCTTAGTTTCAGCTGCCCAGGATTCATCTGAAGAGGGGCTTAAGGTGCAAACATGCGGATCAGCTCTGTTCTGCCCCCATTAAATGCACTTTCCATTTCACTCCTGACTGTGTGTGTGTGTCGTGATCTGACTCAATGTCTTTATTCCTTTCCCTTGTGAAATAGGACCTGTTCCCAGACAGGTTCGTGAGAAAGGGCAACTTTCAGAGCCTTTGGGTCCTGCTAGTAGGTGAGTGGTGGGTCTCCCCACCCCCACCCCACCACTGACTTTTCTTGGGCTGGCATTGGGAGATTGTGTAATGCCACCCAGAAGCTGTTCCTTGGGCAACCAAGGCTGGAGCAGGGCTCGCCTCCTGTGACTCAGTGAGTCACACTGGAGTCTAGTTCGTGCCCGTCCGCGCTGACGCTGACTGTCTAACCCTGAGTGCCCTGCCCCTGCACCTGGCCTTCAGATTGCTCACTTATCTAGCCAATTTCTGTTTATTTCAAAGGATGCTGTTCCTACATATGTGAGGCTGCTCCTCCTCGCTCATTTTTTTCTGATACCTGTGACTGTATTTCTCAAACATACACCAGGACTCACAGCCTCCATGTTGAACTCGATCAATCCTCTCCCATTCGCTGAGTGCCCACTCTGCCAGGAAGGGAATGAGGATTCTTAGGGCATTTCCATTCATCTAAAGGGATTTACTTCACTCCCCACCCAACCCCTCACACAAACACATGTACACACCCACGCAAGCTAGATCGGGGGCTTCGCAGAGTAACACACCAAAGCTGATCTACTGTATCCTCAGGATGCAAACTGATCACTTCACTTCACACACAGTGTGGCAGGAAGCACAGGCAGTGAGGACTGGAAAGCCCACCACCCCATCTTCCTAGAATATAAAAATGTTTACAGATGCCAAAACCGGTTTGGCTCAGTGGATAGAGAATCGGTCTGCGGACTAAAGAGTCCCAGGTTCAATTCCGGTCAAGGGCATGTACATTGGTTGTGGGCACATCCCCGGTGGGGGGTGTGCAAGAGGCAGCTGGTCGATGTTTCTCTCTCTTCAATGTTTCTAGCTCTCTATCCCTCTCCCTTCCTCTCTGTAAACAATCAATAAAATACATTTTTTATAAAATGTTTACAGAGAAATGAAGCATGGTAGAATTGTCAGCCATGCATTTATATATATATATATATATATATATATATATATATATATATATATATATATATATATATATATATATATGTGTGTGTGTGTGTGTGTGTGTGTGTGTGTGTACATATTCCTATTTACATCAAGCATGAATATTTCTATCTTTCTTTTCATATTCCTGGGGAGCACAGCAAATTTTCCTGCAGAAGTATAAAGAGATGTATTTTTCCTTAGGTTGTAAATGAAATAATGAAAAAACTATGAGCAAACAATTGTGATAGTTTTGATCATCATGTTTTTACTTGACCACATTCTTTAAAACCTATTCGAAAAATGTTCATCCTAAAAGTTTTATTAATCTGTCTTCTTGTTTTATCAGTAGGTAAGGTCTACTATCATATCAGAGTAAACAGTGCCACCTAGCATCAAAATAAAGTAGTCAAACAAACAAAGAAATGTGTCCTAATCATATAATTTATTAGTCAGCATAAGCTAGCTGCTATAACAAACACCCCCTAAATTGTTGTGGCTCGGTCCAGTAGAAGTAATTTCTTACTTGTGTCCAAGTCTAGCATTATTTGGGAAGGCTCTTGCTCCATGCAGTCATAAAGGAATCTAGGCTCCTTTCCTAAAATGATCTCACCATCATTGAGTGCCTTGTCTCCCTCTGAATTCTTTCAACCCTTTTTATTTCTATAAGGACAGTAATTATTTCTTCTCTTTGCTAATTTTAGTAACTTGAGTCTTTTCTCTTTTTGGTCAGTCTACCTATAAAATTGTCAAGTGTATTGATCTTTTCAAAGAACCAACTTTCAGTTTATTAATTCCTTTTTTCCTACTTTTTATTCATTTATTTCATTATTATTTCCATTTTTATCTTTACTTAAGATATAGTTTATCTTATTTACTTTAAAATATACAATTTTATTTATCAATTTTACATTGGTAAAGCTGGGGGTTGAGGGATGATGGAAGAAAATAACCATCATTCAAAAGAATAGCAAAGTATAAGAATTTCTGTATTCAGTCTCCTCTTTGCCTTTATTGGGTTTGCTACTATTCTCTGGGAGAGAATCCTTTATTCATTGTTCTCTGGGTCTTGTATATACCTCATGAAATTATTCCTCTTAAGTGAGCTGCGTTGCCCACACATGAAATGGGTAGCATGGGAAGTAAGAAAAAAGGGACACCAAGTTGTTTGTATTCTTGAAATAGCAAAGTCTTTTAATCTAGGCTCACATTTTCTTCATTAATACCCTCAAGAACTGCCCTGGCTGGGTGGCTTGGTTGTTCAGAGCATCATTTTATAGACTAAAAGGGAGCAGGTTCCATTCCTTGTCAGAGCACATACCTAGGTTGAGGGTTCGATTCCCAGTTGGGCCATGTTCAGAAGGCAATCAATCAATGTTTCTCACATCCATGTTCTCTCTCTCTCCCTCCCTCCCTCTCTCTCTCTCTCTCTCTCTCTCTCTCTCTCTCTCTCAAATTATAAAAACATGTTCTTGGGCGAGGATTAAAAAATATATTTTAAGACAAAAAGCTGCCCTATCTGAATAGTTCCGTTGATTGGAACATGGTTGCGGGTTTCCTCTCCAGTCAGGGCTCATACAGGAAGCAACCGTGAATGCATGAACAGGTGGAGCAGCGGAGCCATCTCTCTCTACTTCTCAGGGCATCTCTCAAAGTAGGTGTCAAAATGACATACTTTGATCTCTTTTCTGTGCTGTTATAGTAAATGGAAAGTGAATTTAAAGTTTAAAAGAAGAAAAAAAACATATAATCCCATCACAAATATGCTTTATTCAGGAAATGGAAGAATAGGTACAGTTGCTCAGGTGGTAGGAGCCCTCTGCCCAGATCACAAGATCACAGACACAGAAGCCATTGAGGGAACCCTCTGTGGCCCTCCCTCCCCCTCAGGAGGACAGCTGCTGCTCTTTCTTCTGAAGCTGGGGAACAGAACATGGGTGCAGTGGAGGACTGCCCTTTCTCAGCTTCCTTTCCTTCCAGAGGAGACTCAGGAAGAAAACCATTCACCGTCAGGAATCGTTAAGGGCACATCAGACTGAAGGGAGGAAGAGCCTCTTCTGCATCCATGATGGGCTCTGAAGAGAAGATGAAGGAGGGGCTGGGGAACGAGGTGAGCCAGCTGTCCTTATTCTTCCCTGTCCCTGCTGAAGCTGTTAGTTGCTCTTGGGTGGGCACTTCTGCTGGCATGGCGGAGGAAGTTGCACAGGTGGGCATTGCTGCTGGCACAGCTGAGGTGGGCATGGCTCAGGGCACTTTGGTGGTGGGCATGGCTCAGGGCACTTTGGTGGTGGGCATGACTTCAGGCACTTTGGGGGTGGGCATGGCTCAGGACACTTTGGTGGTGGGCATGGCTCCGGGCACTTTGGGGGTGGGCATGGCTCCGGGCACTTTGGGGGTGGGCAAGGCTCTGGGCACTTTGGTGGGCACACAGGAGGTGGCTGGCAGGGCTGCTTGCACTGCTGCTGCTGATAAGACATCTTTCTGGAGTCTTAAAACCTGAACAAAAGTATATGACAGTGATCACAAGAAGGCATTCCTGGAGAGAGAGAACCTTATCTAATACCTTGAGATTCATCTCTCCAGTCTCAAAGAATTATGCTTTTATCTCTTAAGTTCACTTTAAGACTCTCTGGCTGTTCCTTCATCTTTATAAAATCATTTCATCAGCCCTGAGAAAGACTTGTCTTTCCGCTTACCATTTTTCCAAAGAACACATTGCTGAAAGAATAAAGTCATATGTTTTGTATGAAAATAACATCTTCATGAAAAGTCCATCACAAGTTCTAAGATGGGCAACCTTACATACAAGCAATTCCTGTCGTCATTATCTCTTGTGAGGTCCCAATAGGCTGACTTAGGCACCCAACGAAGGGCTGTTCGGGAGCAAGGCAAAGAGCCTTTGAATTCACACGAGAATGAAAGGGACACCAAAATATATATATTAAAACAACAACAACAACAACTATAACAACAACAACAACAACAACAACAACAACAACAAATACTTTTGTCTTTCTCTCCTTTTATCAAAATTTTCCCAATGTTTGTTGTTTTTTTGTACAGGAAATCCAATTACCTAAAAACAAGTGAAAACAGTCTATCAATGCACCCCCATTCTAAGGTTTCCTCGAATGAGTAGCATCAAACCAGGATCATAATGTAGGACATGCCAAACTTGCTGTCTTTAGGTAAATCCAACAGTTGAAAGCACCAGAAAAGCAGTTGAACGCTATAGAAATAGACTCACCGCGTTCTCCGCGTAGATCAGAACTCGCCGCCGGGAGGATGGCAGTGGCACTGGAGGATGGCAGTGGCACCGCAGGCAGCCTCTTTATAGGGCCTGTGCTCGCTCCACCCAGGGGTAAGTGGAGCCCTAAACTGACCTGGTCCAATCATTTCCCACCCAAAATGCAAATCATCCACACAGGCTTGACAGGGACGCTGAAAACAGAATGCATCCTCTCCAGACTTTCCTCAGTGAGCTCCATGCTCATGACTCACGGAGGCCCTGACTCAGGTCTCAGCCAGTGACCTGGGGCTGCGGGAGAACTTGGGGGATTCTCTAAATGGGGCCCAAAGGCTCTCCTTTTTGATTAGGGGAGATGACCCTTTCCCATAGTTCACCTTCCTTGAGTCATAAAACTCTCTGCCCTTTTCCACTTCAGCTGGTTGTCACTTTGTTGTACGTGCTGGGTTGAAAAAAGCCTTTCTCTTTACCCCAAATGTCCTTTCTTGCATTTGGCTTTGATCTTATGGCCTGCTGACCCAAGTCCTCTTTTCTTCTTCTAAAACTGGCCGGGGTAAGGCTTCAGATCATTTCAGTAGATTCCCCGTCATGATACTAGGGACATTCAGTAAAAGGTAACCTCTCTGGTCCTATCTGCACTGTTTTAGTTCTGCAAATAGAGGACACGGAGCCAATTCCTTTGTTCTTGATGCATTGGTACCCCCTTTGCCACATGGAATCTCCTGGGACCACACTTTGGCTATTGTTATTCAAATACTCTGGCAGATTTCAGGGTGGGAATCAGTCTCCTCAGCACTTTTCCTCCTCACTGCCCTCACGGTTGTACATTTGAGCTCATATTTTATTTTATTTATTTTTAAAGGAACTCTTAATCATCATATAATGAAATGCAGAGAAGCGAACAAAAATCACAAACATTCATTAAAGTCTATTTGCTGAACCACACCCAGGTGGCTCCCTCAGATGTTGCCTACGGTAGAGAGAACAAGATGCAGTCCTTCCTTGTTCTCAGGTTAATGGGTACCACAGACCGACACACCAGCTCTCAGGGTGCACTGTTGCGGTGGTGCCCACCTAGTGGGGGTAGTTGAATCTCCTGAGAAATGTGCCCTCCGCTCTTCCCCTTCCGTCAGGAAGTGCCTGAGGTACCAGCTAGGGTCTTTTCAGGATCACACACTCCCTGTCCTGAGGTCTTCTGTGCCTCAAATGAGAGGTGACCACACAACGAGGCACTGAAGTTATTTATAAAAAGCCTTTTGAAAATGTTTCATCTGCCTACAGGGGAAATTTTTTAGTCCTCAATTCCTAACAGCGTCTCCAAAAGCAGGAATACCACTTGTGTTATGGGAGATGGCCTCAGATGGGAACAGAATAACTCAAACATGGACTGTATGTCTATGTTAATTCTGCATTAAATACATAACTTGAATATTTCATCTGCCATTTCATGGCCATAATTTCCTATGACCAGTGAAGTCAGAAAAGTTGGTATATAAAGTGATTTTAAATATAAAAATATGAAAAAGGTTATATGAAACATGTGAGGAGTCAGTATACTGGGAATAACTAGAGTTTGGGAAGCAATGTCCTGGTATGTTCTCCAATCTTGGATACAGGTTTGACTCCTGCTTTTTCAAAAAGTCTTTCCACAGTTTCTCTACTAGATCTTGGACCTGAACTAGCCTCTTTTCCCAACTGCCCCATCAGGTGCTGTAACATTTCGTTTTGAACTATGGCTGATAAGAAGGCCCAATCTGAGATAGGAATCAAGTGACAGCACTGAATTTATGTCACTGTGTAATGTGGGAACGCACTTGTTATGGGATCAGCAACTCTCCCATCCACCTGACCCAACACAGCCCCAGCCTGCTGGTACTGCAAGGAATTCTTGCAATTTCCTTATCAGAAAATAAAGCCTTTTTATTCCATACATAAATACCAGTTTTTAAATTGCAAGAAGCAAATGTAAATAAAAATACCATTTAACACTCACTCCATCACATGTAAGGATTGAGAGGAAGAGAGTTAGGTCAGAACACTAAAAGTCAGAAATGGAGGTGAAACTATGATCTTAAGCTGATCATATATATTTGCTTTCTCTTACTCTACAAACAGGTTTTAGGTCTTTAAAGACAGTCATTTCTGAAATACTTTTTCTGGTTATTGCCTGTCCTCCTTAAGGCCTCCAGACACCTCCACCTGCCACATTATCTTCTCTTATCTGTCCGGTTGGTGTACATCAGTCACTGGATACCTGATGACCGGGCCATTTGTGGTTACTCCTCCTTTCATATCTTTACAAAATCTACCTGCCGTCAGTAGGGCAGACTCACTCTTGTGTATTAACATTTTAAAGCAATGTTGCTGCAGCTTCCTTGTCTTGGCCAATAATCAGGAAGCTTTCCAAGAACTTGGTTTCATCATTTCAAAAGGAAGAAGAAGAGAAAGAAGAGGGAGAGAAAGAGGAAGAGGAGGCATAGGAAGTCAAGGATCACTGAATCAACCCAGCAGCACATCCCTTCAGTTAATAGTCCAGGTTCCCAGAAACTGCTCTTGTACTTGTCAGTCAGGAAGGGGTTTGGACCATGATTACCATTAACCATGACCATTAACCATGACCATTAACCAGAGACATCATTTCAGCACCTTAAGGCCAGGTGTCATCACCAAATGGTTCCTATCCAGGGGTCTTCAAACTACGGCCCACGGGCCACATGCGGCCCGCAGAGGAGTCTGATCCGGCCCGCCAGGTTTTTTGGGCAGTGAGCGCAGCCGAGGTGTTACAGTAGGAATTAGTAGTTCATATAGTCCGGCCCTCCAGCTCTCTGAGGGACCGTGATCTGGCCCCCACTTTAAAAAGTTTGAGGACCCCTGCGACTGAACCACACTTAAGTGGTTCCCTCAGATGTTTATTGTGGTATTTGCTTTATTGTGGTCTAGAACCAAACCCACAATATATCTGAGGTACGTCTATATTTCCCTTTTATCAGAATATTTAAAGGAGTGATTTCAAGAGTCAATAAAAAACATGATTTTAGCCAGTATAGTATGTGCTAGTGAGACCGAGGATGTCAGGCCAGAAATGGAATGAATCAGACACTTCTCCTTGTAAGAGTCTTTCTGAGATAAGAAAAGTACATGGGCTATTAGGTCTCTCCACAAAAAAATAAATAAATAAACAAACAAATAAATAAATAAATCATAAAAGAGCCGAAACTGGTTTGGCTCAGTGGATATAACGTTGGTCTGCGGACTGAGGAGTCCCGGATTCGATTCCGGTCAGGGGCATGTACATTGGTTGCGGGCACAACCCCAGTCGGGGGGGGGGTGTGTGTGTGTGTGTGTGGGAGGCAGCTGGTTGATGTTTCTCTCTCATCGATGTTTCTCACTCTCTATCTCTCTCTCCCTTCCTCTCTGTAAAAAATCAATAAAATATATTTTAAAAAGAAGAAGAAAATAAAGAAACCTGGGTAAAAATTGTGAAAATCTCTAGGGAGAAAAGCTCTTCGGACTTCCTGGGGGGAAGTGGATGACTGTTGCCTGGGCAGAGAGGGCTGACAGACTTCTAAGAGGATAAGTCAGAGAAAAATTTAATCACATATAAAAATTCCTCAAAATAGCTAGCTTATCAAAACTGACTCAAGATCTTGCAGAGCTAAATTTTACCATAAGATCTAATAATAACACCCCTGGAAATTCACCCAACTGGTTTCAAAATACATCCACACTAAAACCTGCATACAAATCTGTAGAGCAGTTTTGTTCACTAGATGTCCTTCAGCAGATGATTGGATAAGCTGTAGACTTAACCATGGACGAGCAATAAGGACCAACCCGTCCCTCTTGCAGTGCCCAGTTGAAATTTACATCCCCCGCCTTTCATGTCTACTTCTCAGATGTAAGATGGCCCTATTTGAACTTCTTGATCTAGTGAGATCGTCGAAAATCTTTCCTAGAATGTAATTTTTCAAAGAGAGAAGAAAGAAACAAAGAAAGAACACCTTTCTACCCATGCTCCTCAGGTAAGGCGAAGGCAAGGCAGAAACACTGAATCATCTAAGCTTCTAACTCAGGGGGCAGATACCTGCCAGGAAACAGGCAATTTGATGTGAGATCAGCAATGGTCATGACTGCCGGGAATAAGGCTGCCACCCCCAACAGCTTAAGAACAAGGTATCTGCAAATTGTGTCATCACCCCTGAGTCCCAGGTAGTTGGGACACAGACTCGGGCATGCCAAGGGACTTCCCCTAACACAAAATGACTCCTTGTATCCTCATAACACACCCAAAACACGATTTCTTAAAGGAAGATTTGACTTCCATAACCCAGACAACTGGAGTTAAAGGTCAAGGGTCAGAGATCACAGGTCAAATGTGAAGAGTCACTGTTCAGGTATGTAGGGTCTAGGTTCTATGGTCCAGGGTCTAGGGTTAGGTTTTGGGTTAAGGCTGTTAAGGGTGTTAAGGGTATTAGAGTTATCAAGGATAAAGAGTCAAGGGTTAGATTAAAGGTCAAAGATCAGGAATTAAAGCTCATGAAAAAAGTGTCAGGTGTGAAGGGTCAGTGTTCAAGGAACTAGGGTTAAAGTTTTAGGGTCCAGGGTCTAGGGTTAGGTTTTAGGTTAGAGTTAGGTTGTTACGCTTCTCAAGGGTTAAATTAAAGGGTCAAGCATTAGAAATAGGATCAATGGTCAGAGAGAAGGGGTCAAACATCAGAGGTCAAGAATCAGGACACCAATAAAAGGTCAAGGGTCTAAGGTCACGGAAAGAGATCAAGGGTCAAAAATCCATGATCCTGGAGCACCCTGGGTAGGTAAAAAAAGTGGACTTCACACATCAGCTACAGAGACTGTCCTGGTTCCCAATCCAGCTCTGCCCCATCCCAGGGGAGGGAAGTGCACATTCCTGATTCTGACCTGTGGAATGGGAATGATGTGCTGGGCTGGCTCCTAGTGGGCACAGGCTAGGTGGCAGGGTGACTTTCTGCAGTAACAGAAACTGGCCAGCAGAGGGCGACCGCCTCTGTGGCCTCCCAATACAGGCAGCTGGGCTGGAGGAAACCACAGCTGCCTGTCTTGAGAAGAGTCAAGGGGGAGCAGAAGGATGGCTTTGGGGCCAAGTGGGCACCCAGCTGCCCTGGGAGGCTGTTCTGCTACCACCCTGCAGACAGGTCCCCTCTGGTGGCCGCACTGCGCAGGCTGAGCCTTCCAGGAGCTGATGTCTGCACAGACTAAGTGTTCTCAGCATTTCCTCCAGGGAGAGTCAGGGCAGAGGGGGGAGGGGAAGCGCAAAGGGGAAAAGGAGAGTGGAGTGCCCACCTGGTGTCTGCACCCCTCTGCCTAAGAGGTCAGTCTCCCTCCTGACCCCTCCAGACTGGTTTGAGGGCCTGGGGCTACAGGGGAGCGCAGGCCTTCCCTGAGCTTGTCAGGTTAGCATGTGGCTCTTTTCTTTCACAGTATGAATTCAGCAATTACATCAACTTCTATTTTGTGAAACTCAAGCGAAATCAAATTGTATTTTTTAAAAATGAAAGAAAAAGGAAACCGAGTTCTCTGGCTTTTCCCATTTTATGAAAAAATATAAAGACTTTGGAAAGCTCAACTGTTCCAAAGTTGATAAGAACTATCTTAAGTCACTTGAAATCTCCCAAGAATTCCAGGACTTTGCCATCTCACATTCAATGAAGAAGATGGGTCCCAGTCTTTTGTTACCTGCACAGGGATTGTGCATGCCCTGCAGAAGGCAGCCCAGCACTCTGAGGGGTTTTCCTTATCTCTGCTCTCTCCTTAAGAACACCTGTACCAGTGATACCCAGGCGGTCAGTGGGTTCTCTCTCGTGGGGAGCTGGGAAGGGGTTAGAGGCGCAGGAGCACAGGAAACAGAAGTTGGCTGGAAAGCATTCAGAAAAGCCGAGGAGACTATGGGTCACAGCCGAGGGAGCTAGGGGCTTCACTCAAAAAGACCACCCACCTACCCACTGCCTCCCAGCCCCCATGTGCAACTGCTGCCCTTCCGAGTTCACCTGTTCCCATTACTCCTGAAGAAGGCCTCCCCAGTCATGGAATTTGCTTGTGTTGGAGGTTGGGGGGCGGGGGGGAGGGGCGGGGGCGGGGAGTTCATGGCAAGGGATACATTACCTCCAGGGAAGGAGAGGTTGGGTATCAAGGCACAGCCTGTTGTGTGTGCCCATCTCTCTGTGGAAACATGGACCAGATGAGGGCCGTCTCCCTGACAAATCTAGATGGACTGGGATTTTCAGCCATAAGGCCCAAAGCTGTCTGACCCCAGCTCTCATTCATACCCCACAGCACTGAATCAGTCTCGGGGCTGATTCAGGTATATGGATGGTGGGCGCTGACTTTGGAGATAGATCCCCTTGGTACCATCTCCATCTGCATGAAGTCGGTTCTCCCTCCTTTGGCAGGTATTGATAGTTACCATCCCTGCTAGATTTTGTCTCTTACATTCATTCATTTATTTCCCAAGCATTCACTGAGCATCTATTATATATCAAGTCCTGGGCCAGCACTAAAGATGCAAAGAAGACTCAGAAGGCCTTCCTCTGGAGCGGGGCACCGCATGTGCAGGGGCCAGAAGTGTGCCCACCCACGAGCTCCCAGCAGAACAGCAGAGGGCATGGGCTGTGGGGAGTGCCTGAAGGTGTTCACAGGTGGCATCTGGACTCCCACAGGGCCGGGAGCCAAGGGGGTCTGCATGGAAGGCAGGCTTTCAAGATGCGTCTGGGAGGTGAAAATGAAATCAGTACGGATCCAACAACAGTGAGGATGACGTTGCAGTTTGAGAGAAGAGCAACGGCAAAGCTACTGAAATAATACAATGGCAGCTGTTCACCGATGATAAGCGTTCATTACTGAGTGACTAAGATGTGCTGGGTCCTGTGTGTGCTGGGGACTAGGGTTACAGAGACAGAAATAAGTGGCTCCAAAAAGAAATGAACAAACCAAATAGAAACACATTCGTAGACGCAGAACAGACTGATGGTTGCCAGAGAGGAGAGGGGTTGGGGCTCTGGGTGAAAACAGTGAAGGGATGAAGAAGTGCAAATTGGTAGTTACAGAATGGTCACGAGGATGTCAAGTCCAACATAGAGAATAGTCAATGATATGTAATAACTATGTACGATGCCGGGCGGGTACTAGATTGACCAAGCTGATCACTGTGCATGTTCTATAAGTATCTAATGATTGGGTTGTAGACCTGAAGCTAACATAATATTGTATGTCAACTGTAATTGAAAAATAAATTTTTAAAAATGGCTCCTGATCACTAGGCTAGCACATCATGTGAGGATGAGAAATCTGGATAGGCAAAACTACAAAATACAGAGATAAAAATCTCAGAATGAGCCTGGCTTAGGCAATGAACAGCCTGAGAGGGGATCAGTCATGCCCAGGGCATAACTCCTATGACTTCAAGGTGGGAGGAGGGAGGACTTGACCAGCAGAAAAAAAGCCCAGCACGTCTTAAGGAAAGGCAAGGGATTCAGCCCAGTATCTATGGTAAAAGTAGAAGCCTGAGCTGAAAGAATCTTGTCGACTCAACTAACAACTTTGGGACTCATCTTAAATTTGACGGTAAAATTAGACTTTTATTTTATAAAAATTCATGTGGCCGTGCTGTGGGGTATGAATGAGAGCCGGGTACTCGGGGAGACGTGTGACAATGACAACCTCAATGAAGGCTACGGCAGTGGCTGGGAGGGTGATGGCACTGACTTGAGAGATGCTCACTGGGGCCCCCAAATGCCAGGCTGGATCGGGAGTCTGTGGACTAGGAAACAGAACTAGCAGATCCTCGTGGCACATGTGGCTGGTTAACCCTGGGTTTCTGACTTAGAGGTCTGGGTGAACCGGGACACTACCCACAGAATTGGAGCCCACAAGACGAGCTTGTTGGAAAAGATGTGGAAGGTGACAAGTTCTGATGATTTTTATGTCAGTTTGAGGTGCCAAAGTACTTTGGACTTCGTTAACATTTGGACTTCGACATGGTAGTTATGAGAAGAGTGGGGAATGAGATCAAAAGCCAGGGTGTAGCGTGAAATGGGCCAGGTGAGGTTGAAGGATTGAGCAGGAGGGGGAGAGAGCATGGGGGAAGGTAGATGAGGCCAGAGAAATGGAACTCCATCAAGGCAACAGAGAAAGCTAAGAGGAGAGTGGTAGAAAAGAGGACACAACAATGTCAAATACTGCAGCGAAGTCCAATGGGAAAAATACTGACCCTTGTGCCTAAAGACGTCTAGAATTTCCCTCACCTAATACATAATGAAGGAGCAAAAACACATAAACCTCAGTAAGACATCACCAGGAGTAACTGATGGACAATGAAAGGGAAGGCTGAGAGTGTTTCCCATGGAGCAGATATGGCCCACAGGAGAGGCAGAGCTGGCCCTCTGGGCTATGTCAAATCCCATCCAAGAGGGCCCCCTGGCGGTGAGGTGATCAGCAGTGAGAACTGAGAGATCTGGCAAATACCTAGGATCTGCAGGAGCTCTGGGCAGCCAGCCTCGATGTTTGCTGATATTGAGGAACTGATAAAAACCTCAGCTAGGGGATGGGAGTCCCCTGAAGTACACTTTCAAGTTTCCCCCCTGCTGGGTCTCAGGAGATCAGAAGGGCATCAGTTAAGTAAGACCCTTCCTGTCCCTTCTTTCTCCTCCCTCTGCAGCCCCCATCCTGGAACCAGGGACACCTGGGTGAGTGAAGAAAGAGGAAGAGAAACACCAGATAGAGAGGATGCTCTTTCTGTCCCCGGTGGGAAAGAGAAGGAAATCCAGGGTTCATGGAAACAAGCCTTCCGATGACTGAAATAGGAGTCTTTGTATAAACAGAAGGAACCAGAGAATTTGTTATTGCCCAAGCTTTATCCTAAAAGCTAATGGCATCTGCCACAAACCTCATCCCAGGGGAAAGGGAAGAGCCAGCCCTACAGAGAGTGTGAAGAGGCATCCTTGGAAGGAAGAGAGTTATTTTCTGACTTTATCCATGAGTCTTGCCTACTCAACAAGAATGACACAGAGAGATAGAAAAAGAGAGTAAAAAAGAACATCTAAAAAAACAAAAACAGAGTGGGGATCCAAGTGAAGTTAAAGTTGCTGACACCTGGGCTTCCCTGGCCCACTCCAATATATGGACATACGGGGCCTGCAAGGCCACCTGGAGGAACCTTACATGGGCTTCTGACTTTGTTGGCATTAGTAAATGTCTAATTACCATATTTTCTCAATAAAATTTGTATCAGCTCTCCTTACTCAAAACCAAAATCATTTGTTAACAGGTAATATTGAAATTTCTAATCTTCCTATGAATACCACCAGGAACTTTGGCTGGAAGGCAAGAAAAATATATGAAGTGAGATTTCAGTGCCAAAATCAGAAAATGAGAGAGGGAGGGAGGGAGAGAGAGAGAGAGAGAGAGAGGGAGAGAGAGAGAGAGAGAGAGAGAGAGAGAGAGAGAGAGAGAGAGAGAGAGAGAGAGAAGAGAGAGAGAGAAAGAGAGAGAGAGAGAGAAGTCAAGGGGTAACAAAGCCAGGAAGCACTGACAAAAATAATAACTCATATGCATGGCAAATATTTTTGGGGGGCTCTTAATATGTAGACTCTCCTTTGCTCTTCACAACAACCCATTACTATAGTGGACAGTATGACGAATGAAAGTGTAGGCTTCCCACTTGCAAATGTGCCAGTCATGTTATAAGCACTCAGTATAAGTTACATATTAACATAGGTGCTATTAACACAGGTGCTAACATGGGTGCTATTATTTCACATTGTACAGGTGAGGGAATGGAGACTTAGAAAGGTTAAATAAATTATTAGGCATCATTCGGCAAGTAAGGATGAAGGCACGATTTGAATCTAAGGATCTGACACTCTAAGAATGAGTGTTCTCATTTTTTAAAATATATTGATTTTTTACAGAGAGTAAGGGAGAGGGATAGAGAGCCAGAAACATCGATGAGAGAGAAACATCGACCAGCTGCCTCCTGCACACCTCCCACCAGGGATGTGCCCACAACCAATGTACATACCCTTGACCGGAATCGAACCTGAGAACCTTCAGTCCGCAGGCTGACTCTCTATCCGTTTTGGCAAGTGTTCTCATTTTTAACCTGGGGGAGTTTGACACCCACTTATTTCCCCTTCCAGCGTATCTCTTTCTGAGACCTGGTCACCCAAGAAGCCCATTCTGTGTTTCATCTAGGTAGTGCTGCCAGCCAGCTGCCAACCAAACCCTAAGCCAAAGCTGAGGCCGATAGCTGGGAGACTACATGTAATACTGCCAGGAGCCTGGCCCTTTAAAGGAGGGCTGTAAGAGCTAAAAAGATGATGGACAAATGCCCCAGTCCAATGAATAGTACGGTTCGTCCATTTGGTGGGGATTTCTTGCCCAAGAAATGGGAGATGGAAAAAAAGAAAGATGACAACAGCTAGTAGAAATGACCACATCATTGGACACACTTTTCCATATCCAGATTGCTAGCTTTGGACCAGAGCTGAACAGCAGGTGGAGCTAGTTCTCCGGAGGTGGCTGTGGGAGCTGCTTCTTAACAGCTTTGGAGAGAGCTTAACATATGGAGGAAAGGAAATGGGCAGAGCGGAGTGGGCTACACCAAGACAATGGGTCTAACACCAATTAATTCTGATGGCAGGGCGTTAAATTTTTACCCCTCCCCTTCAATCTTTACTTTGTGAATACCAAATAAACCCTATATTAGGATTGGCTATTCTCCCCAATATCCTTTCTCTCCCCCAAGCCCCTCTTTAAAACAGCTCAACTTCATCCACTTAGTAAACACGTGTTGGACTGAAATGAATGCAAGATCTCGGGTCTGCCCAGTGGTAGGAGGCCAGAGCCATATCTCCAACAACCATTCAAGATGCTACACTGCAACCACACTCAACATTTTGAGACTCAAACCCATCTTCTAACACAAACTCCGCTCCCATAAGCACCCGAGATAACTGGGAGTCATCTTTCTTAATTTTCGTCTTAATTTTCCATTAACCAAATCCCATAAATTTGCCTCTCTGATAATGTTCTTCTCATTGGCACACTCTTTCTACCAACACCACTGCCTTCCTTCAGACTTGGAGATTTTTACAATTTATTTGAAACAAGCTAATTCAACTTTTGGGCTCTGTGATTTTTTTTTTTTTCCATTCACGGAGTAGACATCCCTTGATACACATTGAGACATTGAGAAAAAGAGCTAAGCCCAGCCTAGCCAGTGTGGCTCATTGACTGAGCATTGACCCATAAACCAAGAGGTCACCAAGTCAATTCCCAGTCAGGGCACAGAGTTGCGAGCTCCGTCTCCAATAGGGGGTGTGCAGGAGGCAACTAATCGATGATTCTCATCATTGATGTTTTTAGCTCTCTCTCCCTCTCTAAAAATCAATAAAAACATGTTTTTAAAAATTGTTTTTTAAAGAGCTCATCTCAGGCCAGGTGATTCAGTTGAAGTGTCATCATTTAGTTGGAGCACCAAAGGCTGTGGGTTCAATCCTAGTCAGGGTGTGTCCAGGAGGCAACTCATCAATGTTTCAATGCTTTCTCTCACATCAATGCTTCTCTCTCTCTCTCTCTCTCTCTCTCTCTCTCTCTCATTCAAGTCAATTTTAAAAAACATACCCTTGTGTGAGAATTTGAGAGAGAATAATCCTTGGACTTGGGCCAGACAATAGGGTAGCAAAAAGAGGCTCCAGAATCTCATATTAAAAAAATAGAGAGGAAAGAAAAGTTGAAACCGGCAACCCAGGGAGGCTGTCCTAGAAAGGGGGAGAAGAGACAAGTACAAAGGAGTTAAAATTGGGGAGGCTGGGGGAGCAAAAAGACACCACATATAAACGGAGCTTTTCTGTTGCTAGCAACAATGATCTTCCCGGTCCTTAGAATTCAGTGGTCTTCACCATACCCTGATTTCACCCGAACAAATTTTGAAGAACCTAGGGAGAGGACATGCAAACAAATGGAGTGATTAATCACAGTCCATCCTCCTGTTCAAGGGCTTGAGGTGAGTTGGAGTCTCAGTAGTCACACAACAATCACTACTTGATGATGCAGTGCTGAGGTCACAAGTGGGACTCCCCTCCCCCGCTCCCCCGCTTCCTCATTGCTGAGCAGAGGAACCAGAGGGGAAAGCCACCTTCCCAAGCACAGCCAAACCATCTACCTCACTCAACTACTTGTCAAGTTCAGTACCAACACAAAGGGGTGAGTTGCATGTACAACCGGAAATGCCCCCCCCCCCCTCGTTTTGATCTCCTTTCCTGGGAGTCACCTAACTCATCCCCCATCCCCGGCAGTAAACAAGGTTGAGATAGTGGCCATACCCAAGTGCAAGTTTCCTTTTACTTTCAGTAGCAAGCACAGGAATACGCATCATCTGAAAGAGAGATTCTTAGCAATTTTTTGGAGTTCAATTTCGTGATCTCTATCTCCAGAGAGCAATACTGATTTGAAGACCAAATTAGATAAAGTTGTACTTTTATATTGTTAAATCAAAGTGTGCCAATGAAATCCAAACTGAAAGTCTTCTCAGAGACTAAAAACCCCTGTGGTATCTAGAAGCCAACATGTCCATGGAGGAAGACCCAGCTCAAGGCAAAACTCAACAAAGGGAAAAGGAATTCCTCCTCACCATTGTATTTTGTGGTCCTAACATTTATGGTTTCAGAAAATTTAGAATTTTCCAGTTCATCCCATCCTCTCTTGATTTCTTCACTGTAAGAGGGTTCCTAGAGTGGTCCAGCCATGGTAGGAATGCAACCATCTTCTGTTGCCAGCACTTGAGTGAAATAAAAAATAAATAAATTCTCAGGGTTTGGAGGAATTAAACTGGACACAGGATTGAAAGAAGTTCCTGGGTCCAGAAGCTCATTAACTAATACACCCTCTCATTCCACCTCCAGAGGGATGGGGAGTGGCCTTACAGGAGCCTCTTAGCAGTCTAATCAAACTTACAGAATCTTTGGGATGCTTTAAAATTAATTAATTTTAAATTAATGTTTTAAAATGCATGAGATTACAGGTGATACTGAGTATATTGATAAATACATGGTTAAATACAGTTCTTATGATTTGGGGGGTGCGGGTTGGGGGGGTCCCAGGACCCTAGGTTAAGAACTCCTACTAAGGGTTGTGAAATGGGGACAAGAGTGAAATGAAAGCAAAGAATGGAGAGATCAAGAAACATGGTCACTAATCCACCAAAACAAGAGCAACCTGAGAGTTTGGTCTAGAGCAGTGTTTCCCAACCTTCTCTCATGATGAGAATCACCTGGAGGAGTTGTTAAAACACAGATTCCTGAATCCCAACTAAGAAGTGCTAAACTAGAATTTTTGAGAACATATAGGTAAAATTGCATACCTAACTTAGTGCTCTGTATATAAAATCTGTCTTAGAGCACTAGTTAAGTATACAATTTTACCTATATGTTCCCAAAAATTCTAGTTTAGCACTTCTTAGTTGGGATTCAGGAATCTGTGTTTTAACAACTCCACCAGGTGATTCTCATCATGAGAGAAGGTTGGGAAACACTGGTCTAGAGCCTGAACACACCTGGGAGAGCTTTCTTAGGAGCAGGACGGGCAGGAGGTATGGGTAGGCTGTACTGGCCCCCTCTCACTTTGCAGAGTGGCCTCCCACATACAGTCTGTCACGCATTTCTTTGCAGGGCCCGGGAAGTCAAGAAAGAATGTCGAGTGATGATAAAAATAAGCCGAGCGATCCCAAGAATGAGCCCAAGACCTGTGACCCAAAATGTGAACCAAAAGTTGAGACCAAATGCCAGCCCAGCTGTTTAAAGAAGCTGTTGCAACGGTGCTCTGAAAAGTGCCCACGGGAAAAGTGCCCACCACCGCCCAAGTGCCCCCCATGCCCTCCGCCATGTCCCCCTCCGCCATGTCCCAAGCCATGCCCCCCGTGTCCTAAGGCATGCCCCCCGTGTCCTAAGCCATGCCCATGCCCATCACCATGCCCTCCCAAAGTGTGTACCAAGCCCTGTCCTCCTAAATGCCCACCACCCCAGTGCCCACCCCCCGAGTGAGGTACCAAGGGCATCGCCTAGCCCCATACCACCATCATCTCTGCATGCTCACCACCTTGGGGCTGAGGACTGAAACCATGAACTGACAAGTAAACGTGTCCCTCTGCTGTGCAAAGACTTGCTTCTCCCGGGTTGTTGTTTTTTTGTGGGGTGTTTTTGGCAGTTCTCGATTTATCTGTTGTTTTCCAGCACCAAACCACCCAGCAGCTATCTCTGAGGAGTGAGGCCAAGACCCCGACCCTCCACCATCAACCACCTTTGAAGATGGTGTCTCCTCTGGCCCCACCTGCTACATAGAGAGAGATGGCATCTTCTGAGGGTGCACCCAGGGTACAGCTCCCTGTAAGCGCACAGCCCGAGGGCCATAAAGATGGCTGTTCAAGTGACTAGTGCCAGGGACCACGTGGGCATGAAGGTGAAGAGGAGGGGATCTTAGGAAAGGTCCCGGAAGGCTCAGGACAAGAACCCTACCTGTTGCTTTAAGACCCATTGCCCAATGCTTGGACAGAGCACTCTGAACCAGGCTGCATGTATTTTTTAAAAATATTATTATTATTATTATTATTATTATTATTATTATTATTTTAATATATTTTATTGATTTTTCACAGAGAGGAAGGGAGAGGATAGAGAGCTAGAAACATCGATGAGAGAGAAACATCGACCAGCCACCTCCTGCATACATCCCACTGGGGACATACCCGCAACTAATGTACATGCCCCTGACCAGAATCGAACCCAGGACCCTTCAGTTCGCAGACCGACACTCTATCCTAGGGGTGTCGAACTCAATCAGAGAAGGGGCCAAAATCTAAAATCCAGCCTAAATCGCGGGCCGAATGGTTTACTGAACAGTCATAAATTGACAATGTCATAAACTGACAGCGGAGTGCAGTGATGACAGCGCGGTGCGGGCCACATTGCAAGGCCTGGCGGGCTGGATTTGGCCCGCGGGCCTTGTGTTTGACACATGTGCTCTATCCACTGAGCCAAACCAGTTTTTGGCAGGCTGCATGGATTTAAACTCCAGCTCTGCTCTCTACTTTGTGATCGTAAGCAAGTGGCTTAATTTCTCTGAGCCTTAGCTTCCTCCTCTCTGTACAAGTAATGATGATGCTAATGGTGCTGGGGATACAGGGTTGTTGTGCAGCTTAAGGAGTTCAAGTCCAGGTGCCTGGCTTCCTGGGACATAGCCCGTGTTTAGTGAGGGGAGCACAGTGCACCTGCCCAGGTGTGACACATTGCACCTGAACTTAATTGCACCGCGGGCCTTAATTGCCCTGGGCTGCTCTTCACCAGCCTGCAAGTCTCCTGGATGCAATAGTTAGGCTCTAACTTACACCTGTAAGCAGGGCGAGATGTTCCTTTAAAAAATGAAACAGGCGTCGTAGATGACATTCATGTCAGTTGGCTGGCTTTGACCCTGAACTACCATTATGTAACAGATTACCATTGCTAGAGTTCCAGGGAATGGTAAAGTGGGCTCTCCATTTTTGCAGCCTTCTGTAACTCCATAAAATTTCAAAAGAAAAACTTAAGTACAGGAAGGAGTAAACTGGGAGGACCTCTACTGGAGATGAACAGGAAAAGCATTCTCAGCTGATACGTTAGTGGGGATTAGTTACAGGTGGCTAAAGAGAGTGCACACCAAACAGCTTAACTCATAAAAGGGAATTTATCATTTCAAGTGGCTGGAAAGGGTATTGGAATGGGGTGGGGGGAGGCACAGAATTAAAGAGAGAACTGTAGGAACCAGGACTTCCAGAGCATGGACTCACTGCCACCCTGTCAGTCTCCCTCATCTCTCTCCGTCAGTCTCCACTCCTTTCCAGGGTGGGTTCTCCCCCCCCATCTGCCCTAGGGCCCCTCCGTGTGGGAAGGTCCTTGGCCCAGTGCAGACCCATCGTGTTGATGGATTGGGCATGAGGTGCTCCTATTATTTCCAGGGGGCGGGGGAAGTAATTGTTGGAAGGTCATGAGCAACCCCTCTGACCAAATAAGAAGGAGCTTTGCCACCCCGTCATAGTCCACAACACTCAAGTGAAAGGAGGGTTAGGCTTCTCTGCTGTCCCTTTAAGAGGGGTTGGGAGGCCAAACGTGGGGGATCCCTGTGAAGTCTGGGCACATAAACAACTATCCTTCCTCCTGAATCTAGAAGGTAGTTCAGGACAACCCAGAGTGCAGAGAGTACAGAGTCCAAATTGGGCCCAAGGAAAGGCACCTGTGGTCCCCACCAGACCAAGGTCATTGCAGAAGCAGACTTTTAGGACAAAAGAGCTGACAAGGCCTTTAGTGGAATCCCTTCATTCTCCAGATGTGAAAACAGACAGTTACTTTCTCGGACAGGAAGAGGCCTTGGGGTCTTGGTCTCCTGGCAAGAATGGGAGCCTGGCACCCACACTCCGGGGCGTGCAGAGAGTGCCTCCGGGACAGGGGGAACCTCTGGAAGCCTAGTTAAGGACATTAGGGGGCCTGTGGCCCACTGTTGATGACAGGTTGAAAATTCTTCTGCCCTCATCTCCCAAAAAAGGAGGAGGGAGAGCCCTGGCCGGTGTGGCTCAGTTGGTTGAGCGTCCTCACATGCACTAAGAGGTCCCTGGTTTGATTCCCAGAAGGTACAGGCCCGGGTCGCAGACTACATCCCCAGTAGGAGGCATGCAGGAGGCAGCCAATCAATGTTTCTCTCTCCATCTCCTTTTCTGTCTCTCTAAAATCAATAATTTTTTTATTTTTTAAGAGCCCTAGTCAGTTTGGCTCAGTGGATAGATCATAGGCCTGCAGACTCAAGGGTCCCCAGTTTGATTCCCGTCAAGGGCATGTACCTTGGTTGTGAGCACATCCCCAGTAGGAGGTGTGCAAAAGGCAGTTGATCGATGTTTCTCTCTCATTGATGTTTCTAACTCTCTATCCCTTTCCCTTCCTCTCTGTAAAAAAACAATAAAATATAAATATATATATTTTTTTAAAAAAAGAAAGAGAGGGAGGAAAGACATAGAACAACGTGATGTCCTCCATCTATTTAAATATCACTCTTAAGTAACAAAGCCCACAGTCCCAGTGCTAGAGAGTGTTGGTGAGAGTGCAAATAGACAAAAAATCCTTTTAGGAAAGCATTTGAGAAATATAGAAATAAGAATCAAAAGGATAAAATGGTTAAACTTTTTGGCCCAGTTGTTTCATGTCTTGAAATCTGTGTAAAGAAATCAAGTTCCGAATGGGTTGGGGGAGGTTATATAAAGTTGATTACCACAATGTGCCAGAAAAATTTAAATACCTAACAGGGGTCTGATTAAATTTGGACTATTACTTGGTAGAAAATTACATGTTCATTAAAATGTATAAAGCAACTATGTTTAACCAAAAACTTCTATAAATAATGATAATAATAATAGGGGGAAAAACTTGTCAGCATTCTAGTTATTTTAGGACAATGGAGTTATAGGTAACCAGTAGAATATGTTTATTTTTTCACTAGTTTCTGGATTTCCAGTCAAAGGTTATTTTATAAATGCAAAAAATAATATAATTGTGTATAGTTGAGAAACCCCCAAAATTCTTTCATTTGCTCAAAGAACAAAAAAAAAGGTGGGGGGGGGTGGTAAGGAGAAAGAATGTCTTCTCACACCTGTGCACACCATGTGGAAGATGCCCTCCCCCTGGGTGCCTGCCTTGGAGATGTAGGAGCTCCCTCCCTCCCAGCCTCCCAATGGCTCCATAGCAGAGTCAGGCAGGGGCTGTCCCCTCCCGGATGGCTCTGATGACTCCGGACATAGACTGGGTGGCAGCCAGCCCTGAGTACATGAAACCATCCATTTGCCAATGTGTTTTCTTTTCTCCCATGTAGCCACAGATACACATCTCTTAATGGCTACTTTCCCAGCAGAAAGCTGGATCAAAGGCAATTCTGGGGAAGATGGCTAGAACGTGATGAGTGTGCCACCTCCCTGCAGAATGCCATAATTACTCCCAGCCCCAGCAGCAGTGCCCGTCCAGGTCCTGCCCCAAGTGGAAGAGGGGTGTATATGTAAGTAAGCTGGGCCTGAGGAGTGGCAGCTGGGAACCTGCAGTGCCAGGCTTGAGGGCTCACGGGTAATGTGATGGGGTGGCACGAAGCCCTCTCCTTTTATGGAAAAACAATTCTGAGGGTCATGAGGATGGTGATGAGAGGAGACTCTACAATAGACCCCTTGCAGTATTCCTTTCTTGAGAATTGCAAAGGACTTCTAAGACCCCCCAAACCAGGCCAACTGGGCGACTGGCTGTGAGGTGGGCCAGTGCTATGAATGGGCTGCCCAGAACCACACAGATTTCTTAGGAAACCAGGAACTGGAGAGGTCATTTTCATGCATTCCCCACCCCCCACACAAATGACAACTAGGGAGCTATCAGGAAGGAACCAGTGACCAATCCTGTCTTGTTTTCCTGTCCTGCGTCCACATGGCCAGACCCGGGTACACATCTGCTTACACTGGACTGCAAGCTCCTTGATAACAAAGCCTGCCCAGCACAACGGACATTCAATTAATGAATGACTGCTCAGCGGCTTTGGAGGCACTTTTTCAAGAGCCTCATCCAACTTTGCTCCTTACCCTCACCACTTGTCATTCCCAGAGTTCGAAGGTGGGGGTAGGGTGAACAGGCTGAATATGGGTGGCTGGGGGCTGACAGAGAGGCATCCCTGACCTTGGTCATTTTCCCCTTAGGTCACAAGATGTAGATCCTTCCTGTCCTTTCTCTGGGCAGTGCAACCTGGAGCTTCTCTCTCTCTCTCTCTCTCTCTCTCTCTCTCTCTCTCTCTCTCTCTCTCTCTCTCTCTCTCTCTTTCTGTCTCTCTCTTAAACCTAATATATTTCTGATAAACCAGATATTGAAAAGTAAGAAAACAAAGCCATACACATGATACAAATGTGGAAGAATATTGGTGTTTTTTTAATCCTCATCCAAGGACATGTTTATTGATTTTAAGGAGAGGATAGGGGAAGGAGGAGAAGGGACCAAACCCACAACCTAGGTGTGTTCCCTGACTAGGAATAGAACTTATGACCTTTTTGTGTACAAAGTGATGCTCCAACCAACTGAGCCACACTGGCCAGGCTCTGAAGGCAGGTAAACGTAAGGGTCATCCCCTCGACCTCATTCCCAGGCTGGGCCCCCAGGAGACCACAAATCACAATAGAAGACAAGGTGACTTGCTCTTCGATGAATGTGAGAGCCAGGAGTGGCATTTAAGAGACCTCAGTGTCCAGGTGAGGAAACTAAACTCCAGGGAAGGAAATAGCTGAACCAAAGCAGCTGTGATTTCTAACTGAGTCTAGGATTTCTAACTTTGATTAAGGCCAGGATGAGCCAGCATCCAATGCAAACAGGAATAGGATTAAAGGCCAACATCAAATTGGAATAATTTGGGAACATCATTTGGCCCCACATTTTGTCAGGGGTCTTTGGCCTGGGGATCATGAACCCAATCCCAAAGGTCAAGGTGTGTACATATGTATATTTTTTTTTATCAACCCCAAACTATTAGCAACCATTGGCTAGTCTGCATCTTTGTCACCTCCTTGAGGTTTATAAAGAAGCTCCTAAATGTTTTCAAAATAGACCATTGCCTAGTCTCACCACATGATCACGAACAAGGCCCTTCACACATTTGCTCCTAACTCTACTCACCTGAAAACAATGCAGCCAATGTAATAACGTTGTGCCTCCTGTTGAAAGCATGAGCACGTGCTGGACTAAAACCAGGAGGTAGAATCAGGTGTCCTCTCCTGTCCCCGCTGGGTCCAGTGGCCTGGGATCCACAGCCCCTCCCACAAACTCTGACTCAGACTCTCTCTGGGGGTGTCACAGGAGGGAAGGAGGTGAGGGGAGTGGCGGACTCTCCCCCAGGAACCCACAAGCTCAGTAAGCTCTCCAGAGGCACCTGACCCCCAGGAAACGGGATGAGCCACATTCTGCAGCATTTAGCTTTATCGCAGCCTTTGCCCTATAATATGCAGACATCGCCAGCCCAGTGAATCAGAGGAGTCTGGGAACTTTTATGATCTGAGCAAAGGAGATAGTTATTTGTTGGGGATGGGAAGGAAAAATAAGCAATGTCCTGCACACATCTGACTCTTCTGCTGACCCTGTGTAATTACATCCTGGCTCCCAATAATGACAGCTGCAGAAATCTAAAATCTTAACTCTCAGGTGACGTTACATCAGATTATTCCCAAACTTGCTGAAGGGCTGTGGATGGTTAGAGAAGCTACTTAGTCACCTTATCTTAAGATGTGGGTTGGGACAAATTCCCCATAGCTATCCAAGTCACAGCCCCTGATACTGGGCCACTAGGGTTGATTTTCGAAGGCTCAGACCCCAAATAATCCCACTCTGCACCTAGGAAAAATTAGGTCACCTAAAGTCATTCAGCCAACTGGCTGGGCCACACACAGAAGACAGAAGACTGGGTCTTCTTGTGGGTGGTTTATACCTTAATCAAGGAGGAAGACATCTGTACACATGCATCTATTCACTTACAAAGTCATAGAGATACCCCAGCTCATCATTCATGATCACCTTTATAGTATCCCAGAATGTCAAAGCTGGAATGGACCCGGCTGATTTCCTAGTCAAACTTTTCTATTTTAAAGATGATAAAAGTAAGGTCAGAGAGGACCAGAGACTTACTTTAGCTTGCACATCTTTAATATATTTTCTACTGCATCACAGTGAGTTAAAAAGTTTAAGTTGGACCAAAACTGGTTTGGTTCAGTGGATAGAGCGTCGGCCTACAGATTGAAAGGTCCCAGGTTCGATTCCAGTCAAGGGCATGTACCTTGGTTGCGGGCACATCCCCAGTAGGGGTGTGCAGGAGGCAGCTGGTTGATGTTTCTCTCTCATCGATGTTTCTAACTCTCTATCCCTCTCAATTCCTCTCTGTAAAAATCAATTTTATATATATACTTTTTAAAAGTTTAAGTTGGAGAATGAATGCTGGGGGACAGAGTGAAGAAGCTGGAATCAGCAGAACTGGGGGGAATCAGGGAGTCTTCATGAAGGTGAGTCCTGAACAGGTTCGGATTGTACTATTATACATTCCTTGAGCACCCTGATGGCCTGAAGTGTTGGTGCGTATGTTCTCTAATTTATTTCTCACCATAACTCTGCGAAATAGTGTTACTCCTTCTCAACAGGAGGAAATTGAAACTGTGAGAGACTAAGTAACTTACCCAACATTACACACACTCTACATGCAATAGGTCAGTGGGATCCCGAGTCCAGTTCCTTTTCCATGCATTACCAAAGGCTAGTCTTGGGCTGAGAGGATGGCACAATAAGCAAGTATGTACTTAAATGAAGGAGCACTCACCTGGGATTTTACTTCATATGATACTTCCCTCCTCCAGAGTTCCCAAGAGCTTCAGACATTGGGAAGGTGTATAAATTTTCTGCTGCTGCTGCTGTAACAAGTTACCACAACTTTAATGACTTAAAGCAATAGAAATTTATTGTCCTATAGTTCTGGAAGTCAGACGTCTGGCATAGATCTCTCTGGGCTAAAAAACTGCCAACAAAGCTGTATTTCTTTCTGAAGGCTCTAGGGAAGAATCTGTTTCCTTGCCTTTTGCAGCTTCTAGAGATTGTCCACATTTCTGGCGTGGGGTTTTCTTCTATCTTAAAAACTATCAGTGGCCTATCAAGGCTTCACTCTGACATTGACCCGACTCTTTTGCCTCCTTTTCCATGGCGAAGGATCTTTGGTTTTACATGGGCCCACTTCAATGTAATCAGCTCCATGTCAGGCAGCGTCCTCTCAGAACAGTTGAACTCTGGGCTCTTCTTAGCTGTGCTCACTCCCCTCCAGGAGAGCATGACCCGGTGTCTCCAGTGTTCTGCACTTCCCTATTTGGTCTCCTTCTTCTTAGGCTCGACCAAAGACACAGAAATGAATGTGGCATGAGCAAGAGCATCTCCTGCATCTCATCAGAAACCGGAAAAATCTCAATCAAATGGATCTCCTTCTCCAATTGCTCAGCCTCAGGTTCTCCCCTCAACTCAGGCAAAGAGGGTGAAATACCCTTGCCCACCCTCTTTGCCTGGTAATTCCCACACGGCACAGACATCTCCCCAGGAGCTTATAGAAACCCTCCACCCAAGAGTACTGAAAGGGTCTTTGTCTAGGACCTGCAGGCTTACCTCTGTCTATCTTCTCAATGAGACTGTAAACCCCTTGAAAGCAGGGCTATGGATGATTGAAATAATAAATGAATAAACCTAGTGTTGGAGAATTTCTCGCCTCCTTAAGCTCTGGAGAATTGCTTTGTCTCATTGACAATATTCCACAGAAAAGATGGAATAATTGAGGAGGAAGAAGAAGAAAAGAAAAGAGGGGGAGGAGAGTCCCCCATTCTACACCTGCTCCCAGATTCCTCAAATGCCCTTGTCTCTCCAGATTCACCTATTTGTCTTTCATCGCATTAGCCCCACTCCTGCCCCAGCCTCCAGAAAATCATGTCCCTCAGAGGTGTATTACTTTTCTATTTCTGACTCCTCTGGGTTAGCTTCTGACTCCTCTCTAGTTAGGCATCTACTTCTTACCAAGACGCAAAGGGCTCATACAGGTGCTATCAGTCAAAAGTTCACATGGTCTCCTTCAACTCACCTTTTTAAAACTTTTTAGGGAGCAAGCATCCAAAAACTCTATAAAACTTTGAAGCAATTTCTGATTTTAGCCGAATACCTCTCGTAGGAAATGATCTAAATAGACTTCTTCAAGTTATGAGGACCATCATCATCTTTAAAGTCCCCAGAATTTGGCCAACTATATAGCGAACAAGCTCAAGGCCACCACTTATGGCCTAAGGCCGTGGTCGGCAAACTGCGGCTCGCAAGCCACATGGGAGTTCTTTGGCCCCTTGAGTGTGGCTCTTCCACAAAATACCACGGCCTGGGCTAGTCTATTTTGAAGAAATGGCATTAGAAGAAGTTTAAGTTTAAAAAATTTGGCTCTCAAAGGAAATTTCTGTTGATATTTGGCTCTGTTGACTAATGAGTTTGCCGACCACTGGTCCAAGGATTTCTTTCATACTGAATCATTTCCCATTCTGTATTACATGGGATCATCCTCCACTTCCAGTTGTCTCCTACATCCACCTTCTTTATTCCTTAATTAATGCAGTTATTGCATCAATAATCATGTGTCTTCTACTTTCTATATCTATGGCATAGCCCCTACCCTCTTGGAACCTACAACCCAGGACAGTAATAAGATTTTGTACATAAATAACTGGAATTCCTAATAACAATAGTAAATGTTACATAAATAGCAGGGATAATAGAGACTATGGAAGTTCAGAAAGGGGTGAAGTCATTTCTGGCTTAGAGTAACCAGGAAAGGCTCTTGGAAGGTTGTAGACTTCAACAAATACTTAGGATTTCAACAGACACAGAGAGGGAGGACACATGAGGTAGCAGTGACAGCTCAAACAGAAACTTAGCAGCAGAAAAAAATTGGGTGTGTTTGCTTTGAAACTTTTCCTTTCATCCTCCTGGCTTTTATTGTATTCTAAGAAAAGGTTTTCCAGAAGGCAAAGAGGCAGACCAACCTTGTTCTAGCCTGTTTTCTTGGTCCCTATGAAACTTCCGTGATGCCAGTTTTAGAAATGTCATAAATCAAGGCTGAGATGAAGATTACCTGCCTTTCCCCTCCTCTCCCTTCTCCTCTGCCTTACTTCACACCCCAAGAGCAACAAATGACTCCAATTTCCCTCAAGACCTCTGTACAAGAAAATCATTCTCTCTAGGAGGCTGTGGGTCCTTTGTTAGCTTGGGGCCCTGGGATAGTCTGCCTTCCTTGGGTCTGAAAGTGTGGCTTTCCAGGCTCAGGGAGGACACATTCATTCTGAAAGAGACCATATGCGCCCTTGACCCAGACAGACCCCAGGCTTCAGGCACAAAGTCTTCCCACGGGTGAAGACAAGAGGAGCAAGGTGCATCTTATCTCTCACCACGTCCTGAACCAGTTTGGGCTGACTGAGATAACGTTTTATGAACATTCCTTTGCTGCTGCTTCTAATGAAAGACCTGAGAGGAGCCCCTCCCTGCTGAGGTCTGCTCAGGACCCAGAGGCCAAAATGGAGGCTGATTAACAGGCATCCCAAGCAGTGACTCAAACCATGGGCAGTTTCAGAGGAAGCTCGTTATGGTGACTCCACAATTAGGACCTCAGCCCACGTGGCCAGTCATGCCCGTGGAAGGCTGGGCCAAGCACTGTATAAAAGTCCCTATCTGGCTGGACTCTGCCGTTCACATTCATTGTCGAGTTTTGTTGAAGATCAGGTAAGTGGGGGCATCTGTGCCCTCTCTCCCTAGCTGCTCTTTCTCTGGGAGATTGTTCTCTTACTGGTCTGTACTTTCTACTGATTTTTGAAATGGTTGGCCATTTCTTGGGCCTCTCAAACCATTCTGCATTTTTATCTAGTCTTTTGCAGCTGGTTTTCAATAAGATTCATCAAATAGAAGAGGTGAAAAGGGCCTGTGATAGGGCTTGGGGGGTAGGACTGGGCTATTGATATCCAGACAAGAGCTATGAGAATATTTCTACCTAGGGGATGGGCATCAAAGGAAGCTGAAGTCAGGACAGAAAAGAGAAAAGAATAAAAGGGAAATGAGTTCTTGGGGTTAACAATAATTCATTTCCCATTTCCTTCTATCAACCCTTCATTTCTCTGGTACTGTTAAAACAGATAATCTTAATTTTTGTGTTTGTTTCAGGTTCTGCAAATTGCCCTAAGATGTCCTTTAATGAGCAGCAGTGCAAGCAGCCATGTGTACCTCCTCCATGTCTTCAACAGACCCAAGAGCAGTGCCAGGCAAAGGCTGAGGAGGTGTGCCTCCCCCCATGCCAGGACACCTGCCAAGAGAAGTGCCCATTGCAAGCTCAGGAGGTGTGTCTTCCTCAGTGCCAGGAGTTAAACTTAGAAAAATGCCCACAGCAAAGCCAAGATCCATGCCTACCTCCATGCCAAGACCAATGCCCACCTCAGTGTGTGGAGCCATGCCAAGAGGTATCTCAGGCAAAATGTGTGGAGGTTTGCCCACCAAAAGTCCAGGAGAAGTGCTTACCTCCTGGCAAGGGAAAGTAGCTGCTTTCATAATGCTGTCGAGGATCAAGAAGATGGCCAACAGATGAAGACCCAATCCCAACTTTGCTATGGTGACCTTCTCCTTTGGGTATCTCTGTGCTCACCTGTTCTCGCCTCCTGGCTTTTTCAATATTCCAGGACTTGGTCTGTGTCCCTAAAGACAGTTCTCTCTGTATTTCATCAGCCTCTGTGAATAAGTCTTTTTTTTTTTTCTTTAGCAGTTTAGTACAAGGGCTCAACTATAGGAATAGTGTGCCTGTCAGGGGAGACCACAGAAGCCTGCTTCAGCTCCATTAGGGCAAAAATTCCCCCAGCCCTGAGTGTGTAACAGCCAAGGATGCCTGCATTCACTTTTAGAGCATCAGCCGCTTACTGGAGCCTCAAAAACAAACTGAATTTGATGGACTGTGTCCTTGATTACCACCATCCAGGGTGTGAAGAAGAAGTTGGTGGTATTTCAAAATAAAAAATTGGGTAATTTATTCACTGGATTCTAAACATGGACAGCAAATAATTGGATGTTGGAATGTTGGTTGTGTTGTTGTTGTTGTTGTTTTAATGGAACATGTATGTAAATGGTTGAACTCAAGCAGTCAATAAGGAAAGGCGAGATGGGAAGTTTGGAGTTCTGGTTAATATTTGTGCTTCAACGGCTGGTCTGCTCTGGGCCCTTGATTTCCACCATGTACATTCTTTACTGACATGATGTGTGTTTGTGTGATGCAGGCTTGTCTGCTCTCCAGCTGCTTTGCCTTCTTCAAGGTAAAATACAGAATAAAGCTGACCCTATGCTGATATCTGACCTGTGTGCTCTTTGCTCTTTCCTCCCCACCACACGAATTCTAAATTCCTGCTGTCCTTGTCATGATATGTTCTCCTCCTCCTCCTTCTTCTTTTGAAAATCTGGAGTAGGAATAAAAAACAGACCTCACAGAAAGGCTGAAAGAGGCCTCCTTAAGGGGCACCTGGACCACCCACACCCACCTACAACCTTCATAGACTCACTCATGCACACAATTTACACTTGAGAAAATCCAGCAGGGTCTGGGACCTGCTCACACTCCCAAGTTCAGGCCTAGGAGTCTTTCCTATACAGCATATTTTTTCTCTGGTTTTTACTTTCCAGAGAAAAGGGCTAAAATGGGGTGAGTGGGGAGTTGTATAGGAAAATGGATCCCTAGTCAATCCGTGACACCTCCAAACATAGCATCCCTGTCAGAAGTAAGGACTAAGCATACCTCTGAGATGAACGGAGACTGGGGACCAAAATTGTCTGCCTGGCCATCTTACCAGATTTCAGGAAAGCCAGGCATCCTGCTTTTCCTCCCTCTGCCCTGTTGCCCACCAGGCTGGGGGCCCTGGATTTGTGTGAAACCACAGAGAGGAGCAAGACTTACAGGAAAGAACCAATATTAACTTCCTCCACTGTGCCCTGGCCCCAAAGGCTGATGTCAAGCAACAGCCTCTTGAGGGGTGAAGGGACTTCCATTCATTCTCCTGGGTCCCTCTTCCCACTCTGGCTGTGCCTCAGTGGAGGACTATTTGGCTAACCTTTGGCCATCCAGCACTGAGAGTGCCTGAGTCTCTCAATCTTGGATATTTCCAAGGTGAGAGAGAGACAGAACCAGGGGATGACACAGGGGAAGGTCTCAAGTGGAGACACGGAGCCCTCAGGCACTCTCAGAGCCTGCAGATGGCCAGTGCTGGGCTCTGAGCTCTATGAACTTTCCAAGGGAATCCTGATGGCAGCCACAGGCAGATGATATGCTGCCCTTTGCTAAGGACCTGGCCTGGCCTCACACGGCCAGTAAGTGGTGAAGTCAGGGCACTAACTGGCATCCCTACGGACTCCAGCATGAGCTCTAACTTGCATGAGGAAGTGCCCATGGCACAGAGGAAAGATTTCCAGACACTGTCTTCTCGG
The DNA here is from genome assembly GCF_964339955.1 of Pipistrellus hanaki. Taxonomy (NCBI): domain Eukaryota; kingdom Metazoa; phylum Chordata; class Mammalia; order Chiroptera; family Vespertilionidae; genus Pipistrellus; species Pipistrellus hanaki. The sequence continues at coordinate 8,401,383 of NC_140520.1, forward strand.
CCATTCGTTTACCATCTCACAAGTGCTCACTGGTCATCTGCCAAGTACCAGGTATGGCACAGGTGCCGAGAGAGAGAGCAGTGAACCAGGCAGGCAGGGTCCCTGTGCAGAGCACGAGAGAGCTTCCTTCCACAGGCCACACCAAACCTTTCCTAAAGCTCTATGCGTCTCAAGTCCCTGAACATCTTCAGGGGCCACAATCACAGTTCTCTTGCCTCCCTGTCTTGTTGGAATGTTTTTCATCTTACCATTTTGGAATAAGCCAGCTGCACCCCAGGGTCCCAGCCTGCAAAGGAGACAGGAGCTTCTGGCGGGGCTGAGGGAGGCTCAAGGACATGTCTCCATCTTGGTGCAAGCCCAAGGAATGGCTTTGTTCTCAGCACCGAAGGCGTGCACAGATCGGAGTCCAAGATCAGACACTCAGATACTGAGAGGAAGCATAGGGCTGGCGAGCAGAAGGAATTCAACCATATCAGAAAAAGGACAACCCACAATTGCAGGGGAGGCCTCACCGAGGGGAAGGAGACACACCTGCAGATTACAGATAGGGGGACAGACGTCAAGGAGCCAGCAGGCCTTCGAGTTCTATCCTGGGAACTGCCATACTTTCCTGGAGCTCACGGGGCTCTGACCCAGCCCCTGCCTGCTGAGGCTGGAGCCAGGGCCCTAATGACATAGACTGGGCCATGGGAACAGCGAGGACCAAGCACAGGGCAGCCAAGCACCCAGCTGTGTGTGTGTCTGTGCTGAAGCCTTTCAGAAAGAGGGGGAAGGGCATTGCCAAAAAGAAAGGTAGAAGCTAGAAGTTCTAGTTGACAATTATTAAAGAAACACACACACACACACACCCACACACACACACACAACGGGGAGATGGAGGAAGATGGAGCTAAGATCTGTGATCGCGACAGGAGCTGCTTTTGAATGTGCCATGTCCCATGAACTGGAGGTACACAACTAAGGGGCAAAAAATAGTGTGAGCTCTAAGCTCCCTTCCAACCTCTCTGGCACTGAGATGCAGCTCGCTCGTCTAACTCTCCTTGGCAGGATTGGGACCCAGGGATAGAGGAGCCTAATTGGACAGGGAGATTCAGAAGACCTGACCTTGAGGTCAGGTTTCAGAGAAAATTATTGTGGCCTCTAGAACATTCCTGGGAGGCCCTTTGGGGGCCCAAACCTCTTGGGGCCTTGAAGCTAAAGGAGGGGTTGGGGATAGGGAAGCCATGGGAAGTAGCTCCCCACATTTGAGAGTTTTGATATGTTTTTTAGGCCCAAACACTTGAGCTCTGAGTAGCACTTTACAGGGATTCCTCACGCCTTCTAAATCCAACCTTCCCAGTCAGGGATTAGCCCAGGTTTTCCTCCTTTGTTCTTTGTGTCTTTGTCTTTGGACCTCTTTTCTCTCCTGGGCTAGAGTGGTTTATCTGTTCTATGCACACGTACACCTGACAGCCTATCACCATCTCCTTTCTACCTGCACCCGCCTCTCTCCAACCCAGGACTCTCCCCCTGCTGTCTGTTAACCCACAGGTTTCAGACTCACCTCCTCAGGGAAGCCTTCCATGATGTCAAGCCCATTTTCTAAGGACACTTCAACCTGGGCTCCATTATGCTGCCCTGGTCCTGGTCCCTATGAGTCTGTGACCCCCTTGGAGCTACTTGTATGTGAATAACCTGGGTATCCTGCCAGCATGAGAACCCCAGATGACAACCCTGGGGCCTTGCTGGGTTCTTTGCCTGTCTTCAGGGGACAAACCACATTGAGTCTTAGACACTCTCAGAATTGGCCAACCGGCATGCTCTCTGAGGCAGAGACTAAGGAGGCTTCTTCTACTGATGGGGTGACCAACCTTCCTGGTTAGCCTGGAACTAAGGGAGTTTCCAGGATACAAGACTTGGTTTTTAATCTTCACCCGAGGATATGCTTAGAGAGAGAGGGAGGGAGGGAGAGAGAGAGAAGCTTCCGTGTGAGAGAGAAACTTGATTGGTTGCCTTGGGTTGCCCATCCTATGCACCCTGACCTGGGACGGAGCCCACAACCTAGGTATATGCCCTGTCTGGGAATCGAACCACAACCTTTTTGGTGCACAGGATGACACTCCAACCAACTGAGCCACCCAGCCAGGGTGATGCAGGACTTTTGATGCTAACATTGAGACAGTCCCAGGCACCCAAAACGAGTTAGTCATCCCTAAGTGGGTACCCTTGTGTTTAGAATGATGCTTGGTGTTGTGGGAGCAGAGAGGGAAAGCAGACGAGGCTCTCATGCTGGAGGAATCTGTAGCCCAGGTTGGAAGAGGAAGAACTGGAAAACTATGAGCCCACTGTCTGCTGCTCTCCACAGTCCCAGTGGTGTGTGTGTGTGTGTGTGTGTGTGTGTGTGTGTGTGCTGGATGAGGGACAGTAGATCAATAGGCAAGTGCTCAGGCTAGCCCTGCTTAGGCATGAACTGGCAGGTCCTGGCCCAAAGAGTATAGTGGGGGATATCCCCATGTCCTCCCACTCTATCCCCACTGCCATCACTAGCCTCAGAACACCTAGGCCCGTGGTTGGCAAACTGTGGCTCACAAGCCACATGAGGCTCTTTGGCCTCTTGAGTGTGGCTCTTCCACAAAATACCATGGCCTTAGCAAGTCTATTTTAAAGAAGTGGCCTTAGAAGAAATTTAAGTTTAAAAAAATTGGCTCTCAAGAGAAATCATTGCACTGATGATATTTGGCTCTGTTAACTAATGAGTTTGCCGACTGCTGGCTTAGGCCAATAGGCAACAGATCTAGACTCACCCGCTCCTGCTCTTTCTTCTCTCCCACAGACGCTTGTCTGGCACCTGGAAATGGCTGGAGGAGGCAGGCGGGCTGGCAGAGCCATCTAACCTCAAGCTGTCCACCTCCCTACTCCCCAGCCAGTGTCAAAACCAAAGTGCCTCCTTTAAAAGTCCTGTTGTCTTCCCAACAGCACCATCTACTGGCCATAGAGGCACTGGGCCTTCTGTGGGCAGCCCAGGAGTGAGCTCATCAACACTGAAAAGAATGCAAGAAGAGGCCAAATGACTAGCCAAGGTTATAGGAAGTTTGGACTGGATTTTCTTTGAACCTTTGAAGTCCCACCCACCCTTGCACTTGAATTACTTACAGGTTTCTCTGAATGTAGTGAAAAGAGCCTTTGCCAGACAATCACCGAGAGACAGCTGCCCCAGAGCACTGGGACCACAAACACACCACGTCAGGGCAGATAACTGGGTGTCGGGATACAAGAAGCTGTCTTGTCGTGTATCCCAATCCTGACAAACCCTGGCAAAGAAGAGAAATGAATGCCCTCACTTCCCCTCTCTGTCTGTAGCCTGCCTGGGTTGTACAGGAGGGTCAAAAACGTGGAGAGAGACTACACCATGACTTAAAATTTAAGTCTTAAATATTTACTGTGCTTGCCGGCTTGCTGGGGCTCTAACAGTGTTTGCCTGACCATTTTCAAATGAGCACAACAGAAAGATTAGGGAAACGGCCTGAAACCACCCCAGAGTTATTGAAGCTGCTTGAGGATCCTCAGCAGTGACTCCAGTGGGAACTTTTCTCATGATGTCCTCATTTTAATACTGAAACCTCCAACCCAAGGTGGACTTTATTCTCCATTTTCTGTGCCTGCACTGTATGCATAGGGGTGTTCGTGTACCGCACGTGCTCGCCCCCAAACCTACCTCAATATGCAATTCGCGAGAATTGCAAAACTACCTGCCGGGAATGTTGCAGTCATTCCTGCACCAGGTAGAGCAGAGGTGCTAAAAATTAACAATCATAGCAATCACCACAAGAAGGAGGCCGCCTTGTTACCACTGTTTTATAGACAAGAGACTAAGGCTCAAAGAAGTTCAGTAACTTACTCAGAGTTTCACAGATAATCGAGAAAGCTGAGCTTCAAATTGGTCACCGGGCTCCAGAGTCGGTACTCTACTTAAAGTAGGTGTTCTCCGTATTACCTCCAAAGATGATGCTAACATGGATCATCTCTTGCCATTCAGCAGAGCTCAGACAGATATCGATTGAACTTCCTTCATTTACCTATCATTCAGCGTGTATTTATGAACACCAATTACTATCCTATTGGGTATGCCAGGCACTGGTGGGTCCCAGCCACTTAACAATCAGGTTATCTTGGGGTGGGAACATAAAGCTAGGGTGAATTATCACACAAATTATCACACACACATATGTATGTCTGTATATATGAATAAACGTGTTTCCCACCAGATCTCAAACAACATGTACATGTTAGGGTCTTATCCAAAGTGCAGTGGGAAGACCCTGGAAGGTTTTAAGCAGAAAAGAGACATTTTATTTGACTCCAGGTTTTAAATGATGATCCCCTAGCCCCCATTCTATCCTGACTTCTAGATGATGCCACGTGGATAAAGGATGAAAGACAGATCAAGCAAGAAAGAGTGTGTTGCTTGTAGTTATGGATAAAGATGACAGATGGCAACAGTGGAGACAAAGGAGGCTGGGTCTGAGAAATGTTTTCTAGGAAAAATTAACAGGTGAATTCAGTGTGTGGAGTGAAGGGAAGAAAAAAAAATATGTAGAAATACCTCTGAGTTTGTGAATGGTGGAGCATTCACAGAGAGGTGAAGACTAGGGAATATCTGGATATTTCTGCCCCCTCAGAGATATTGGGGTCAGCAATATAAAGATGGGAGTGGCGGCAATCACCCAGGAAGAAGAGAAGCATCCCTTTGAGCGGAGACACCGCATAATCTCCAGGCTGGACAGTGGAGGAGCCTGTGGCCAGCTGATGGAGCACCCAATGAACAAGGACAGGGACTAGGGAGACCCAAGAAGAGGGAAGTCCAGGAAAGCCAGGAGAATTGACAGTCAACACACAACGAAGATCACTGGTGCCCTTGACGAGAGTTATCTGTGTGATGGCCTAGAAGCCAGCATAGCTTGGGGGCTGGGGACTGGAGAACCAAAGGGAGGTGCCAAGGCAAGGTGTGGACTGATCTTTCAAGATGCTTGGCTGAGAACATGAACAGAGAAATGGGGTGATAGCTGGAGGGAAACTATTAAACTTTTGCTGCTTTTTTCCCCCCTTTAGAATAAGTAGCACTATGAAATGATCCAGTAGAGAGTAGAAGATGGCAGGTAGAAAGGGAGGAGGAAAGCAACCGAGAACTGGCATACTTAAAAAAAATATGTCTTGCTTCGCCAGTGTGGCTCAGTGGTGGAGCATTGACCCATGGGCCAGGAGGTTGGATTCCCAGTCAGGGCACATGCCTCGCTTGCAGGCTCCATCCTCCATAAGGGGTGTGGAGGAGGCAGCCGATCAATGATTCTCTCTCATCATTAATGTTCCTATCTCTCTCCCCCTCTCCCTCCTTCTCTCTCTAAAAATCAATAAAAACATACATTAAAAAACGGGGTCTGGCTGCCTCACTGTTTGGATCTCAGTTCACACGCTAATTCTTCAGAGAGGTTTTCCATGGCCTCCCCCGCTGCACATGATGTTGGGCTGCAGGTGTCAGATGGGGGCCGGCTGGAGAGCAGGAGCAGGGCTGAGCAGGGAGAAGCCAACACTGAAGCCTGGGCTCCCATTTATAGGGCTTCCGTGGGTGGACCTGGAACTCCGTGCCCGGGTACAGAGGCAGCCCCGCCTGAGCCTTTAACACCAGCGGCTGAATCAGGTCCAAATGGTTCCCGTGCTTCAGGCCAGAGTCAGATTCCACGTGGGCCTGCACCACAGAGTTCACCCCACCCAACCACCTCTCTGCCCCACATTGTCCTCTTGGAACAGGGGCTCCTCCTCCTCCTCCTCTTCCTCCTCCTCCTCCTTCTCCTCCTCCTCCTCCTCCTTCTCTTCTTCCTCCTCCTCCTTCTCACCATCTAGAGCCTCACACATGTATGAGTTTTGCAGACTCCTCCCATGTGCCACTCCAGGACACACACCACACACATATATACACATGACATACAAAAGACACTTGCACGTGCATTTAAAATACACACACACATATATACACACATATACACACACATATACACACACAAATACACACACACACACACACACACACACACACACACACACACCACTAGCCCTCCCTAAGGGCTGGTGCAGCTGGCTCTGGGTGCTGGGACCACGCCTACTCTTTGCCCTTGGTCTACTGCCTGAATCTGACCCACAGTTCCTACTGACCACAGAGGCAGAGGGAAGTGACAATTCTGCCCCATTGGGAATGCACCTCCACCGTTTTTGTCCATCACAGGGTCCTTAGTCTAAAGCCTGAGTGGCCACAAATTTCATCTGGCGTTGGAGGGTTCATCCTGTTTGGTGATTCAGCCCTTACCATCAGGACCCCCACTTGGAGATGCGGCTCCGCTAACCTCAGGGAGACCCAACCCTCTGGGGCCTCCAGAGTGAGTGGGAACACACAGTTCTGGCCCTAAGGCCACCCCCTTTCAGAGGGGCAAGGAAAAGAGCTCCAATTTTAGCCTCAGAAGCCCCAACCTGCTAATGGTCCTACAAAGTATTAGAATATCCATCTCATGCACCTTCATCCTCATCCCCTCAAAACTGTGATCTTTAAGAAGATGTGGTTGAAAAAAATAAATAAAACCTGATAAACTTCATATACCCCTTTACAGAGACATGTCCAAAATAAGGCAAGTGTTTTTCCACCCATATGCTGAAGTCTTGACTGACAGCTAACTCAGGCTGGGGTTAACACATTGATTCTGACCTTCCCAATTCTTACATCATTGCAGCTTCATATTCCTACCACCAATACTATCACCTGTATTTACCTTGACTCAATTTTAATGCAAGAATTTTGGTGTCAGGGGTGGGGCGGGGGTCAAGAACCTGGGATGATGCCAGACTTTCAGGAATGTGGGCCTATCCTGTGTTCCCACATCCCTGGTAAAGTCCTCATCAGGGCCACCGCACTTTAGTGCCCCACCCTCATCCCCAGCTTCCCAGACCCCAGGTGACACTGCTGAAGACATCCAATTGCGTGATGACACCATTCAGAGGAGCTGACTCATGCAAAGAGTTGCCCCAAGTCCATTAGGGAAACGAGGGCAGTTGTGCAAGGTGTTTTTTGACAGGCTCTGAGGAGGGGCCGGATGTGAGGCAGCAAGAAGGAGGTCCAGCTGACAATTATCATTGCTTCTACTAAAATATCCAGGTGACAAATCCACCTCGGGGCTCATTAGCCCCAGGTGTTGCTAAAGCCAAAAGTGGGTGAGTCTCCATGACCATCCCACTCAATAGTATAAAAGGAGCACTCTGTTCCAGCTTTATATGAATCAAGTTGTCAGTCCCACCTGCCTGCCCTCTGGGTTCTGCTCCGGGACAGGCACAAGAACTAGGGATATGGAGTCCATTCAGCCCCTTTGTCTATGAAAGGATGGGACCGTACTTGATACCTTTTCTGGTCCCCTCTAACATCTACTTGCTTTTGGCAAGAGTCAGGAATTGAAAAATCACCCTTACACAGATGAAATAATGGGGGACTTCAGCCAGAACATCTAGATACAAGGTCCCAAGATAGGAAGGCCTGAGTCCCCAGCTCCACACTGCTACCTAGTGGCAAATCTGGGTATAAATAATGCTTGGCAGCTAAATATAAATGCAAGATGACTGATGAAACCGTCATGGCAAGTCAGTCTGTTCATTCATTTTATACACATCCAATGGGAGCCTTCTGGGCCTGGCATTGAGCCCTAGGAATTAAAAGAAAATAAGACAAAGATGCTGCCCTAAGGAGCTCAAAGTCAACTAGAAAAGGCAAACACTAGAAACAGGAGGAAAAAAGTAATATAATGAAAGAAATGCCATGTTAGAAAAATGTCTAGCTTTTAAAGGTGGCCACAGGAGGGGGAGAGCAACTCTGCCCAGGTGGGTGAGGAAGTGAATTCACAAAAGGATAGCAGAGCTGTTGGACTTGAAAACAATTGGACCTGAGACCCTCGCTTCAGCTTGATCTTTAATTCCTGGGACTTATAAGCTATGTGGAAGTCACTCATGTTCTCAGTGTCCTGGCTTATAAGATGAAGGCAGTGAAATATGTGCCCATAAAGCTTTTATCCAGCTCATAAAGTTCCAAACATCAAAGACTCAATACAGTGACTCCAAGCCCAGGCATAGACCCAAAAACACAAGTAGGATTCAGTCTCTGCTGGTCAAAACCAGCCATGGGCTCAGGCACTCAAGAAGACGAAGGTTAAGTGCTCCGTCCTTAATGTTGGGCAAGGTTCAAATCTCAATTTAACTGCCTCATTTTAGGTGTAGGCTATTTACAAGTGTTCATAAATATGGCAATGTTATAGCATCTCCTTCATAATTACACTAACAATGTATTAACATTTATGGGTGTAATGAATGGATGCCTCAGGCCATGCAGAATTGGAAATGGGTGATGTTTTCTATATTGTGAATCAGATAAGGCCTCAAGGGACTAGGTCCTAGAATCTAATTATTACCAGAGACTAAGAGGATCAAATATGAGTTGATCATTACTGAAAGTAGTCATTTTTGGATGATTTTTCTCTAAAATTCAGTTGACTCAAATAATTCCATGAAGCAGATTTATGCATCATCCTAGAAGGGGTTGGTGAGGGATGGTGATGGGAGACCATTCTGCAGCTGATTCAAAACAGGGGACCTGAGAGAGGCCAGTTGGCTCAGGTCCAGGAGAGCCTTGCTAAGGGATTTCTGAGATCAAAGTTTTGTCTCCAGGACAAAATAAATTCTGCTTGTACCATGGAACAGAAGACTGGGGAACTTGATGAAGGGTCTTTGTAAGGGTTAGAACCCTCAGTTGCTTCTTCAAAAAAATTCAACCTTCTCTGCAGGTGTCTCCCAAGTCTGCTTCATACAGAGGCAGATAGCCTTTCATGTAGGTTTAAGCACTGGTTTGAAGTCTCAATTTTCATCATAGATTATCAAGCCTGCTCCCTACTCAGCTATTTCCAAATGCATTCACCAGTTCATCAAGTATGTATCTGAGAGTGTAGCTTCTGACCTTAGAAGTTCAGAACCCATGGGGGAACTCACTCAAGAGGAAATCATGATGACCATAGCCAACACTGTCATCCTTTATGGTGGGCCATCTCATCTGATCCATACCATGGCTCTCTAAGCAGGGCCTGCCCTCTTCTCCACCTGAGATGAGGACTCCATGGTTCAGAGATGTTGAAGTAGAGCACTAGTGAGGAGGTGGAGCTGGCATTTGGAGCCCAGCAGCTTGACTTTATTCCTAAGCTCTGGTCGTCTGAGGAAGTTGCTATCTAACAGCTCTTTTCCTCTAGGTTGTAGTGGGGGACAAGTTAGGCAAGCGTAAGACTAACCAATCAAATGTGTTACCTTACTGCTCAAAAAATGACCTCCCTTGGATCCACACTTCATGTGCTGACCTGGATTTTATACAGGTCTTGAATAAAGGGACCCATGAGAACCAATATTTGTATATTACTATTCTCTTGATGAAGAATGGGTGCTCCATGTCACTCAATGCCTCTTTTGTAAGTTCTCCAAAATAGACATCCTATATAACAAAAGCATAATATGCTAAGGGTCCTATTGTCCAGTGTAATGATATACTAAGGCTGCTCAACTGCTCACTATAATGTGCACTGACCACCAGGGGGCAGATGCTTTAGTAGGTTAGCTTGTTGCTGAGGTCCAGCTGATCTGGACTGAGTCAGATGGGCCAGACTGTAGCCCTCCCACATTCCTTCTCTGGCCCGGATGGATCGTGCAACTGTGGGGTTCCTTGGCCTGACCTGCTCCCTCTCACAATCTAGGACCCTTCAGGGAATGTAAGTGATCTGGTTTCGGCCCAATCCCACAGGCCACTCCCCTTGGGAGGTTGCCAGACACAGGGCTCACGGCTGGCAAGCACTGCTGTAGCAGCATGAGCCTCTCCTGACTGGGACTGATTGGACACAGGCCTGCAGCAGGCGCAGTGGGGTCGGGATAATTGGGAGCAATAGGTAGGAATTGCATATGGCGTTGGACTGTGGGTTTCAGCCTAATCCCCACAGGCCACCCCGAGGGACCCCACCCACGCATGAATTCATGCACCAGCCTTTAGGTGGTTTTTATATATGTGTGTGTGTGTGTGTGTATGTATATATATATAAAGGAGAAGGAGAAGAAGAAGATGCCTCCTTTTTGTCTTAGCTACCATGACCTAAAAAACAAGGTCAGTTCTGATCTGTTTTAATAGTTTGTGAAAATAAAGGTCAAGAAACATCAGACAAACTACAAAATACCTGACCAGCACTCCTCAACCTGGTCAAGTTCAACAAAAACGAGCAAATTCTGAGGAGCTTTGATAACCTAGACAGGCCCAAGGAGACATGGCAACTAATGTGGCATCCTGAACAGGACACTGGGATGGAAAAAGGATGTTGGGGAAAAACACAGTTAAATCCAAATAAAGTATGAACAATAGTTAATAATAGCATAGGGCAACTTTGGTTCATTAATTGTGACAAATATACTACAGTCCAGTGAGATGTTAACAATAGGAAAAACTGAGTGCAGGGTACATATTTTACTATTTTGCTACTTTTCTGTGAATCTAAAATTATTCTAAAATTAAAAGTTTACCTTAAAATTTCTTGATTAAATAAGAAATAACTTTCATGTTTCTAAGCAGGAAAGTGCAAAAGCAGGAAAAATATCAGTTCCCCCCAAATTAATTTATATAATGAAATTCTAATCAAAATAAGTATTCATCTTAGAACTGAAAAAATTATTCCAGTTTATTTATACAAATAATCAGATGATAAGAGCCAAGAAAATATTTCCCCAAAAAAAATTAGCGGAAGGGGACTTGTACTGATAGATATCAAAATGTTTTGTAAAGCAATAAGAATTTAAAATACAAGCATAGAAAAAGACATAGAGATCAATGGAATAGAGGAAACAGTCAAGAAACCAACCAAGAATATAAAATTTAGTCTATCGTAATTAATTGATAAGTAATTTTTAAAGTGGGGAAGTTAACTATTAAAATTACAAATTAATTTGATTTAAAGTCTAAATGTAAAAATTTATTTAAAAAAATAAAAATTGCAAAAACATCGGTAACATCTTATGGTAGGCTTTTCAGTGTGTAGCAGAGGCAGGAGCAACAAGGAAAAATACAATTTTTGTGTCCACAGATAGAAAGAAAATTAAAGACCTTACTATATTAAAGAAATCCATACAAAGTCTTGTACCTCATTAAAACAGGGAATTAAAAAAAAAGCATGAACAGGAAATTTACTAATGAATAAAGACATCAAAAAATGCTTATCACTAGTAATCTAAGCAGTAAAATCAAAGCCTATCAGATTGGCAAACAATGAAATAATAAGGAATGGTAATATCCAGTATGTGGAAATAAACACTCATACCATGCTTGTGGGAGTTAAATTGGGACACTCTTTCAGGAGGACAAGTTGGCAAGGATAACAACAACAATAATAATAGCTGAGAGTTCGGTGCTCACGGTGCTCAGGCCAGGATCTAAGGGCTTATCATGTATTGAGCCACACACATCGCATAGCAACCAACCCAGTAAAGGTGGTTGTTAGTATCCCAATTCACTGAGGAGGAAGCCACTGGCCGATGGCCGAGGGTGTCAGGCCTACGTGGTCTCATTCTGGAGCCTGTGTCCTTGCCTGTGCATAAAGCATATGGACCTGCTGTGACCCCGGGATCCTGCTTCTAGGAATTTACCCTAAAAAAACAATGGGCAATGGTTAAGAACTTAGATGTACAAGGACACTTACTGTAGCAACTATATTAAAGCAGGGAAAAGGCAATAATGTAAATCATCAGCAGTAGAACACTGATTAAATAAATTGAGGTATATCATTGCAATCGGATATTATTCAATCATTAAAACATGGTGTAGAATAATTATGTGTTATTGTTAAGTGGCACTTTAAAATAATAAATACAGAATTACATACTCGGAAATAAACACTGTACCTTAGGCCTATGGATTTATTTTATTTTATATTGATGCTTTCTATATTTTACAAAATGTTCTAAGTAAGCATGCAAAATGTTCTTTGTAATAGAAGGTTACATATACTTTGTTCATTGTTTTAAAATGATAAAGAAGCCGTAGCCAGTTTGCCTCAGTGGATAGAGCATCGGCCTGCGGACTAAAGGGTCCTGGGTCCGATTCCAGTCAAGGGCACATGCCCGGATTGTGGTCTTGTTCCCCAATGGGGGGCATGCAAGAGGCAGCCGATTGATGATTCTCTCTCATCATTGATGTTTCTTTCTCTCTTCCTCTCCCTTCCTCTCTGGAATCAATAAAAATATATTTAAAAAGAAATGATAAAGAAAACTGTTCCTTTGTTTCCTGTATCTGATCTGTCTTTCTTTCTTTGGTTCTGGTTTTCTGTTTCTATGTCCTAAGCCTTGTAACACTGGTAGCCTTTGCTATGGGTTCAATCGAGGATGGTATATGGGTAAACAAATAAACCAAATAATAATAAACAGTTTTTGACTGAAGCATTACAAGAAACAAAGATGACAGCTCATCACACAAACCAGTGAATTCCAACTTAAGTCATGAAGACCCAAGCTCTCCCTTGATTCTTCTCAGCGCCAAGGGGATGGGACCAGTCCCCAGCCTCACCCCAGGATGAGGGGCTGCAGGGACCTTGCCTTCCTTTGCTAAGCATCCTCCCAGTCCCAGGACGGGCACTGTGGAGGGAGCTGAATGGCGGGGGGCAGGGAGAGGGGTTGTGAACCCGCACAGCTTGTAAAACTTGGGCAACCAGTCGTGCTCTGACCTCTAGGACCTTGAAGGCCCAGGTCCCCGGTCATCTGATTTAAGACCTGTGGTGGGACAATCTCAAGGGACAGGTCTCCTAAGCCACATGGGGTAATGTCATCCAACTTTTGAAGCATACTGAGCCTTTATTCCTGCCAGGATGGCCCCAGAGGCAGGTGGCACTTTCTGGTCCATCAAACACACTGATGCCCATTTTGTCATTAGATCCTGCAATGGGCAGCCTGCTTGGTGCAGCTGTGTTCACGTCCTTGTGGCCATGTTCTCTGCCGTCTCCCCAGCATCCAGAACAGCCCCTGTGTTCACTGAACAGCAATTGATGTGGCACCAAATGGACATTCATGGGAATGTGCATCACATATTGTTATCCAACAAATAAAGAAATCATTTCTGCCCTAGCTGGTTTGGCTCAGTGGATAGAGTGCGGACTTAAGGGTCCCAGGTTTGATTCTGGTCAAGAACACATGCCCAAGTTGCAGGCTCGATCCCCAATAGGGGGCATGCAGGAGGCAGCCGATCAATGACTCTCTCTCACCTTCTCTCTCTCTCTCTCTCTCTCTCTCTCTCTCTCTCTCTCTCTCTCCCTCTCTCTCTCCCCCTTCCTCTCTAAAATCAATAAAAATATATTAAATATATAAAAAAAAAGAAATCAGTACCTACTTCTCGTGTTTATTGTGGAGACAAAACCAGGTCCTGGTTGTAAAACCCTTGCCAAGATAGCTGGGGTACTGTGTGGGGTAAGTTAAGGTATCAGAAGAACCAAAGAATTCGTGTAGAAGGCACCCCACTCTCCTAACCCACAGGTGTGGCTGCCTACAGAGTTCCTGAGACCCAGGGTCCTGCAACGGCAGGCAGCCCTGCAGGGTGGGGTGGGGCTGTGCCCCATTTCACCATAGTGCCCTCCACCCCTTGATTCCTACAGCTGAGAGGTTAAGAAATCCCTTCTTTCTCAGCATGGAAACTGCAGGAGAAAGGCATCCCATGAAGGGCCAGGTTGCCCAACTGCTGAGAGTGGCTGACAGTCAGGCACGTCCTAGGAGCGGTTTTTCCAGAAGGAGAGATGGATTTGTGCTGATCTAGGCTTTCCCTTGTGAAGAAAGCCATGGGCCCCTCATCTCCCGGCCAACCTGGGGGTTCACCCTGCTGCCTCCGCCCTGGGGGGCAGGGAGCCTCCTGGAAACAGGCTTTCTGGGCCTCCCACATCCTCCTCCTCAGCAGACACCCAATGGGTATGAGAACGTGCATTGGGCAGCTGTCATAACTCCACTCCCTCCCCCTGGCCCCCAAGGGTGGAGCGGGGCCTGGACCCCTCTGGGCTGGCTCCACGGGAGCACACGCTCACACCTGCCGGGCTGAAGGCGCCTCCTCAGCCGCCCTGAGCCTTCATTTACTCAGCTGCACGATGGGAGATGCAATGCCAAAATCACAAGTTAGTTTAAAGATTAAATGAAGCAGCTCTGTGCTCGTCAGGACAAAGGTATTCAAGGATTTGTTTGCTTGTTCTGCAGGACATGGCCAGGCAGGCCAAGGTCACCAGTCAAGCCCGCTCATCACTTCCTGGGTCCCCCATTCCCCCGCTCTCCCCCCTAGCCAGCCCCTGCCTGGTCCCCAGCCCTACTGTGCTCTCTCTCCAACAAGCCCATTGCCACCTGAAGGCCAATATTGGAAGAAACAGCTTGGTTTGCAAATTTAAGATAGAATTATGCTTCTTTCTTTTCTAAAAGTCCTTGGTGGCTGCTTGTGTCCTTTAAGATAAAAGTCAAAACTCCTAAATATGGCTTCCAGCCCCCTCTATGATATGACTGGCCTTGCCCTCCACTCAGGCATGTGCCTCCGTAAGGGATCTGCAGTGGCCTGTAGGTGCCCTGCTGAGTCACATCCAGGCCTTCCTGCCTACTCTTCCCTCTGCCTCAAATTCCTCCCCGATGCTCACAGTCCCTCTGATGTATTCTGGACTCAAACTCTATAAGGACCCCACCATGCTTTGTATGTCCTTGTGTGTCAACCTGCAGTGCAATCATTGTTCTAATGTCCATCCTCCGTGCAACAATGGGGGCTCCGTGGGGAGGGGGAAAGCGTGCCTTCCTCATGTCTGTCTCCAGCTTCCATCCCAGAGTAAATGTTCCATGAGGGGTTGAGTGCCATTTGCCTCTGGCCCCTGTGGAATTTGCTGGGTCAGAAGGAAATTCCTCTTCAGTCTGCCTCCAGCAAGCCAACAGCTCAACCCAAGATCTCTCACCTTCAAGTCTCAGGAACAGGGGCCCCCCATTGTCTCTTTCCTGGGCACCCAGCATAACTCAGTTCCTCTTCCACCTGCTCCTGCTCCTGCTCCAGCACAAGTGGGAATTTCTATGCATCCATATTTGCATTTAACTATATTTGCATTTATGTTACCTGTGCACAAACACCGGGTTGCTGATTATGACAATTTAGGTCCCCTCGAAGTTTAAGAATGTAAGTCTGTGCCTATAGAACAGAATTGGGTAGATTGTTCAACCAAGGCTTGAAATGCCAGTTTCCTTACCATGTTGTTAACGGAAGCAAAATGAGTGCCCCAGACATGAGCTCCATCATGTCTGGGGCACTCATTTCTCTGGTCCTGATCATCACCATTAGCCCCCAAATAATGCTAGCATTTTTTGACTGTTTTATATGTGCTGATTGGAGTACTAAGAGGATACATGAACTGACTTAGCATTCACGCCTATATAGAAGATCTATCACTTAGGGCTTGAGACCCCGAGTCATTGCATGGCTCCTTTCTGCCTCCATTTCCTCAAGGGCACAAAGGGGAGAGTCAGGGTACCCCCATGGAGAGGTCACCCAGTAGGAGTGTGAGGCCACATTCCAGGAGTGGAAGAAGGCCTCACCTGCCACACCTGGCCCAACGCCCCCACACACACGGAGCCCTGCTGAGGGACACTCATCCTGTTCTGCCAGGCTCAGGAATCAGAAAACAATCTATTTTAAAGAAAAACAAATCGTTGTGCCTCTCATGGCCTATCTAAGCAGAGTCAACACAACAGCCGTGGCATCTCTGGAACTTGGTGGCATTTCAGATATCATGCCAGCAAAGACAACAAATAATTTGGACTTGAACCAGGTTAATTCCATTTCCATCAGCCAAGGGTTTGGCTGGGGCACCTCTATTGTCTCACGTTTGATTCACTGGGCAATGAGGCACCATGAGCAGCAATTAATGTTACCCTGCTCTCCTGTCTTCCTGGCGCCTTCCTCTGGGTTGTAGTAGGTTTACAAGACCTGATGCTACGCTGAAAAAGGCCTGGGTTAAGTGTGGCATCTGCTAGTCCAGTGGTCGGCAAACTCATTAGTCAACAGAGCCAAATATGAATAGGACAACGGTTGAAATTTATTTTGAGAGCCACATTTTTTAAAACTTAAACTATGTAGGTAGGTACATTGTTATTAATTTAATTCGTTCTCTCCTAAACTGGCCTTTGCTAAAAATGTCCTCAATCTGATTGAGGCATGTGGCTCGCGAGCCACAGTTTGCTGACCACTGTACTAGCATATGTCCTGTCTGTAGCCTGGCCATAAGTGGTGATGATAATGATGGCAGTGGTGCCACGAGGGGCCCCCAGGGAGGGCTGCATATCTCCTCACCGGGGCAAGCTTCTCTCCCCAGGAAACGGCATTCTCCTGGGACCTTGGTGATGATGTCCCCATCACTTTGTCTGACCCACACTTATATAGGACTCCACTGCATGACGGACACTGGACTAAGTACTAGAGGTTTGATGATCTAGTCTAGATTCTAGAAGTTTCGGTTCTACCCTCAAGGAGTTCTTAGTCCAGCAAGGAAAACCTACACTAACACAGACTGTACATATATTACTAAAATGATTATTTTTTGCCTTAAATAATAAGCTCAGACTGTTATAAGGGCTCAGGTAGGGGTCACATAACCTAGCGTTGGAAGAGGGTTCTTGAAACAGGTGATACCACGCTTGGTGGGGAACCTCCTTTCCATCAATCTAATGCAAGGGTAGCTGGGAGTCAGAAGCCTGGGCTTCCCCTGATGACGGGAGGCCCAACAGACTCTCCCCTTCTAGTATGGAAGCTTCATACACCAGGTTCCATTTCCGCTCCTTAGGGTCCTTAATTTTTGGGGTTCCTCAGACAGCTCCATCTGGAAGATCCCCAAGACGGATGGATGGTCCAAGCCAACAAAGTGACCTTCGGACCAGAAGTTGTCTTGGGCTGAACTCTCCACATGTTCCCTCAGCCCAATGCCAGTGGCCTCAGTGTGAGATGATCCACCAAACCAGGGGCCAGTCAGGCTGCCAGCATTTTCGCACAAGGAGCTCTGGGATATTGGAAGCACTAGTTCTTCCCTCATGGAGTTCACAGTCCTACCAAAGCTAGGGGGAGCTTTGTACATCAGCCGTTCCAGACCTCTCACAGTGCGGATGAGGAAGCTGAGGTCAGATAATGTGGAGTGATCTGCCCAGCATTTACTTAAAGCCCAGTCCTTGTCCCCACTGGGCTAGAATGCGTTTCACAAAGGCAGGGGAGTGTGTGTGTGTGTGTGTGTGTGTGTGTGTGTGTGTTAGCAAAGTTTCGTAAACGTGGACATGGGAGTCAGGCAGACCTGGCTGTAACCCTGGCTCATTTACTTCTGAGCATGTCACTTTGGACAAGTTCTTTATGCTCCTCAAACATCACTTTGTCATCTATAAAATGCAATACTAGCCCACAGGTGCTTAGGGTTTTATTTTATGTTTTTAATCCTCACCCAAGGAGGACATGCTTAGAGAGAGAAAGGGGGGGAGGAAAGAGGGACAGAGATAGAGATAGAGATAGAGATAGAGATAGAGATAGAGATAGAGATAGAGATAGAGATAGAGATAAGCTAGAGACAAAGACAGAGACAGAGACAGAAAGAGAGAAACACCAATCAGTTGCCTTCTGTAAGTGCTCCAACCAGGGATCAAACCAGCAACCTAGGTATGTGCCCTGACAGGAATAGAACCAGCATCCTTTGGGTATACAGGACAATGCTCAACCAACTGAGCCACTCCTGCTGGGCGGTGATGAGGTTAAATGAAGTAACAGGTGGAGAGCAATTAACATAGCACTTGGCACACAGTGTGTGCTCCACAAACAGTAGTTGCTATCATTAGTGACAAAGGTATTAAGTGTTGAGTGAGTGCCTCAGAGAAGAGCATAGAAGAGAACTGGGCAAAGGGGACAAGGCTAGCCAGACCCTTCATTCAACATCAGCCACAGGGAAGGCAATCCCGCAGGAGAAAACATGGCCCTAAAAGAGTCCTCTGGTCCATTCTCCACCCTCAGCCCTGCATGGACGCTGGACATTTTCCCATAAGAACTTCATCCTTCTGACTATAATTCTGAACCTTGTAAATTGGGTGCCCCTGGATGAAGGCCCACTTTTCTTTGTTTGTTTCTCATGTTAATAAACACATCAACAAAAAAATGCATTCGTGTTTTTCAGCTCTTTCCATTTTAATTATTTCTCAATTACAAAGCCCCACTCTGAGCTATTACTCAATGTCTACACTCCAATTGAAATATATTCAGTTCACCAGCATTTAATTAAACTCCTACTATTGTTCAATAGTTTTTCCAAATAATAGACCTTTTCCCAATTAGAAATGCCCAGGGTTGAAATTTAGTTCTCTCCTATATTGACCCAATAATTGTGAGGTTGGTATTATTTTATATCCTTTTTTATTGAATTTATTGGATGGCATTGATTATATAGGTTTCAGGTATAGGATGCTATAATGCATCATCTGTATGTAAGTTGTATTGTGTTCATCACCCCACATATTCTGCATTAAGGTTGAGTGACTTGCTCCAAATTCCAAGAGTAACAAGGAAAGGACTCAGGACTCAAATACCTATTCTAGCACAAACTCTTTTGCTATATTCTGGATGCTATATTTCTTACAGCATCCAGAAAACACAGGTGAAGGAAATACATTTTATACATAAATAGTTTCAGAAGGTTAAGTACCATGGTGGGTGGGCCCATGGTGAGTGAGTGACACCACCAGGATTCCACCAGGTCAGCTCCTGAAGGCCGTCTCCCTCAGGTCCAGTGACCATCTCCGCAGGGATAGAGCCGGGCCTTCTGAGCCTCACCCTGCCTGCAGGTGAGCATGGGACAGGACTCCTGCCCCACAATCTGATTGCCCAAGGGATCATTTGGAACCTCCAAAGGGAACAGCAGGGCCCATGTTGTAATCAAGGGTTTTGGAAATCTCAATAAATCACTTCCTTCCTTCAGTTTTTCCCGTATTCCATGCACCACCTGTATTATTACTTAACACTGTTCTCTAGATCAACTCACTCTTTTTTTTTCTTTGCCAAATTTATGCTAAAAGGTATATTACTGAAATATTATTCATTTTACTTCATTCTAAGCAATAATGTATGTATGTGTGAGTGTGTGTGTGTGTGTGTGTGTGTGTGTGTGTGTGTATATATATATATATATATATATATATATATATATATATATATAATGCAAATTAGGCCGGGACACCAAAACTAGTCACGACCAGAAAGGAGGAGGTTGTGTGCACAGATGAGGCCCAGAGCAGAGACTGATACAGAGACGGGGGGGGGGGGGGGGGGTGGGGACAGCGGCTGGCCAGCTGCCAAGCCCTGGCTTGAGTTGGCCTCCCAGAGCCGGAGCAGACACAGACAGGGATAGGGTCACACGATATCGAGCGATGGGCTACTAGTAACAAGTATAAATGATAAAATATGTTAATTCTAACACACATTAAAAGTGGTGCACTCAGCCCTGGCCAGGTGGCTCAGTTGGCTGAGCATCATCCCATACACCAAAAGGTTGCAGGTTCAATCCCCAGTCAGGTCACAGGGAGGTAACCAATTGATGTTTCTCTCTCACATCAATGTTTCTCTCTCACATCAATGTTTCTCTCTCCCTCTCTCTCTCTCTCAAATAAAATATAAAAAAAACACATAAAAAGTATCAATGGTTGAGGATTTTTAAAAAGTGGTGTGTAACTATAAACATTTCTAGAAAATGTATCAAATTTTATTAAAATATCACCTTTATATACTATTCATGTCTTGAAGAGATGATAAATAAAATTTTACTTGGACAATCTATCCACATTAACAAATGAATGAAAATATTAAATCCATTAAGATCTTTTGAAGATCAAAAGTAACTTTTAAATAACATTTTACTCATTCCCTTTGCAAATTACCATCCATTATTTTATATGTGTAAAATAATTGTTTTCTTCTCTATCCAGTCTTCATACATGAATAAATCATCTATAATAATAAAAGTGTAATATGCTAATTAGACCAGACAGCTGAATGATCTTCCGGATGTCATTCTGGACAAAGCCACGGCTGGGGGTGGGGGAGGGTGAGGGCGCCGAGGCAGAGGTGGTTAGGGGGGGATCATGCAGGCAGGCAAGCAGTTAAGTGTGATCAGACAGACAGGCGAGTGGTTGAGACGATGAGGCAAGCAGGCAGAGTGGTTAGGAGCGATGAGGCAGGCAGGCAGGTGAGTGGTTAGGACCCAGAGGTCCCACATTGTGAGAGGGATGTCCGACTGTGGCAGTCAGACATCCCCCTAAGGGTCCTGGATTGTGAGAGGGTGCAGGCCAGGCTGAGCCCTCTCCTCCCCCCCGCCCCCCGGATGAATTTCATGCACCAGACCTCTTGTTTTTTAAGGGAGGGGCAATGGGGAGGACTCTCTCCCACCCCCGATTCATTCTCAAATGTTCAAATGAATGGTTGCTATTTCCAGATTCCATTTCCTAATCTTTCCTCCCAATTAGAAATGTCCACTCTATAGCCCAGGGTTAAAATTTAGTTCTCTCCTATATTGACCCAATAATTGTGAGGTTGGTATTATTTTATATCCTTTTTTTATTGAATTTATTGGATGGCATTGGTTATATAGGTTTCAGGTATAGGATGCTATAATGCATCATCTGTATGTAAGTTGTATTGTGTTCATCACCCCACATATTCTGCATTAAGGTTGAGTGACTTGCTCCAAATTCCAAGAGTAACAAGGAAAGAACTCAGGACTCAAATACCTATTCCAGCACAAACTCTACTGTTCTAAAGAAAATAAAAGAAGTGATGCATAGCTATTAAGTAAGTAGGGCTGTGGTTCGCCCAGGGCAAAGCACACCACACTTTACGTAACTCTTCTATAATCCAGGGGGATTATGAGAAACTAAATTTCCTAATTAATCATGGAGAGCAATTAAATACCATGAATAAATAAATCAGATGTTACTATCACAGTCATCTGGATAATCAAATCACACCAATAATTCAGAAACCTTTTCTGACATCCATGTAAAAACTTCTAAAACTAGGTAATCACGATTATCACTTCCCTTTGGGGACCAAACAGGCCCTATAAGATTTTGGAATTGACAGAATTTGATCAGAAAACCCCAGGTTGGGGAGGGTGGGGGGAGTCATTTATTCTAGACTAGAACCTTGGGTGTTACAAATCCTGAAACAAACCTGTCCTTCCTCTCCCTCCCTCTCTTTTCTACTTCTTCCTTTCTTTAAATTTTTTTCTCCAAACACAGTTGACATCCGATATTATTTTGTATTAGTTTCAAGTGTACAGCACAGTAGTCAGACAATCATATACTTTACATAGTGTTTGCCCTGATATTTCCAGTACCCACCTGGTACCATCCGCATTTATTTATTTTTATTTTTTAAAAATATATTTTATTGATTTTTTACTGAGCGAATGGGAGAGGGATAGAGAGTTAGAAACATAGATGAGAGAGAATCATTGATCAGCTGCCTCTTGCACAGCCCATACTGGAGATGTGCCTGCAACCAATGTACATGCCCTTGACCGGAATCGAACCTGGGACCTTTCAGCCCTCAGACTAATGCTCTATTCACTGAGCCAAACCGTTTTTGGCCCATCCATATTTATTACAATATTGTTGGCTATATTTCCTACATTGTATCTCCTTTCTTCCTTCCTTCCTTCCTTCCTTCCTTCCTTCCTTCCTTCCTTCATTTTTTCCTTCCTTCCTTCCTTCTTCCCTTCTTTCCTTCTTTTTCTTTCAATAAATACTGACTCAGTGCCTGGTATGTCCACAAGCTCCAGGTTCACCAAGAGCTGCAAGGCCACTCCTGCCCTCCAGGAGCAAACAATCTGGTCAGGGAGGTGGAAATAGGACAGGCACTCCATGTCCTCCCCACCTAGATTAAAATACCTGACATCAGGCCATTGAGGATTCCAGAAATAGGCATTCATTCCTCCATCCGTCCTATCGGCATTCACTGTGGTCTAAGACAGGCCTTGTGCTGGATGCTGGCGATGCAAGACAATGATTGAACAAGGCTGCCCTTCCAAGGAGACCTCAGGCTAGCTGGATGGGCTACTAATTGTAGTTAAACATCAATTGGTTGTTAGGGGGGATCAGGCAGGCAGGAGAGCAGTTAGGGTCACTGTGCTGGAGGTGCTCTCCCCATCAGACTGGGTGCTGGGAATGGCTTCTTGTAGGTGATGTTGGGTGGAGTATTGAAAGCAAGTTGAAGTCAGACAAGTGAAGGAAAAAAGACGTTCACAGATTCGGGGGGGCGGGGGGAGGAGGGAAAGTGCAGGAAAAACTAGGAAGGCATTAAACGCAGCGGAGGATGGGGGGTCTGGAGCAGAATTCTCCCGTAGGGAAATTGTCAGACGTGGGCAGAACCTGAGCCACAAAGGGCCCTTTGGACTAGGAAATCTGGGTTTCATCCTAACGTGGGGGCACTAAAGATGTTTAGCAGAAGAATGACATAATCCGGGCAAATCCACGGCCATGGAGAGTGACGTGAGCTAGCTCCTCACACGATGCAGTTGCTGTGGGCACTGAGGGCTGGCTGACAAGAGAGCAGCTGGGAGCACCTTGGAGGAGCCGGACTTAGAGAGGCCTGGAAAGCAGGGAAAACGGAGGGCGGGTCTCTCCAGGTTTGGACTTTGGCTCACACAGAACAACCTTGGGAAGAGTGCCCACAATCCCTGTCTGCCCAGGAAAGGGGGTGGGTTGTGCGAGAAAGAGCTGGGTGTGAGAAAAGATATTAAACCCCATTGAGGGCAGGGCTTTGGAGGAGAGAAGACAGACACACATACACACATATACACATACACATACATTACAAACACACACATCATACACACACACATACACGTACACAAAATACATAGATATATACATGTGCACGCATTCATATGGACACGCACATATGCATACATTTAATAGCAATATGTGAGTCAAAGTCCCGGAGAGACCCACCCACCATTTGCCCTGCTTTGCAATCCTCACTCTAAGTCCGCCTCCTCCCACGTGCTCCCAGTTGCTCTTTTCTCTGCATCTCCTTGTCCAATGGGCTCTTGGCATTGGACATTGCACTCAACAGCCTTCTCCAAATCCCTACTAAACTGCCGACTCCTTGTCTGCCCCATCCCTACACCTCCTCGCATACACTGACCACGTGCCCCAGGGAATCCTGGCCCGGAAGCCTCTGAAGAGATGGCATTTGAGGAGTCAAAATGAAAATAACCCTTTGGGGAAAACGATGGCTCTGTGGTGTTAGACAGTCTGGGGGAAACTGAGTCACCAGCTTCCGCACAAGGAGAATCAGGGGAGATGAGAAGTAGACGGTTGGGGGTTCCTCACACAACCTTTCTCCTCACCGACTATGCGGCCACACTGAGCACCTGAAGGAAGATAAAGTCCCTGCCAGCGTCTACCTGAGAGACAACCACAACCCAACGAAATTCAGTAACAAGTTCTCAAGGGTCCAGAGGTCAAAGGGCAACTGGAAGGTCTAAGTGCTAACCACAGGAGTGGGCCTGAGAGCACAACCATTGAAACGAATGGTTACAGAGACTATGAAGGGACATAAGAATATGGGGGTCCCATGGAAAATCAGCACCCAAAATCAAGAGTTTACAGATAGGGGAAGTATACATCAAAAGAAGAAGAAGAAAAAAAACAATGTTAAAAGAGTCACCAAAACTTTAACATCGGTTGCATTTGGATACTGGAATTATGAGTGACTTTTTTTTTTTTTTTTTTTTGCTTTGCTTTGCTTTTCAGTTTGTACTGCGGCCACTTCTTTCTTTACATTTAATGACTTCCTAGAGGATTAGGGGGCAGTTCCCCCACCCGAAGGGAATCACTGCCAAAGAGCACTGAGGAGCCAAATGAATCCTCCTCTGGATTCAAAATGACATGGACTAATTACAGGAAAATCTAAAGCAAGCCAGCCTGCCCACATGCCTTTCTTAACCCCCTGCAATTATACCCACCCTGGGAATGACACTCGGCAAGGTTGCTCATAACCCAGCCAACTTTCCTCACCGGCCCTCCTGCTGCACCCCTCCCTCCTCCTCCACACTCTGCTCTGGCCAGGAATCCTCCTGGAGAGAGAAGTCCCCCCAATGGCCCTGATTTCAGCCTGAGGTTGGCGCCTGGGGCGGATGAGAGTCTCTGTGCTCTTTCCCAGCAGCTCGTGGTCTTGTCATCCCATCTGGTTCCTTCCTTGTCACTGCCTCTGCCCTCCCCCCCCCCCCCATCTCTCCCTCCTCGGTTCAGAGAGGGGCCATGGGAGAAGGGGCCCGAAGGAAGACTGGAGGGAGTAAGTCTGATGGCCTTAACAGGTAAAGAAACTGAGGCCTGGGAGACAGTGCCTTGCACAAGTTTGAAGGTCATTGGCGCTCAGGCCAGGTTTAGAGCACAGGCCCAATAGGATCCCAAAACCTTCTCAGAAGAGAGGAGATTCCCATCCCTACCGTCAGAACACACTGGAGACCAGCAAACCTCACAGCCCTGCCTGGTGCTGCTTCAGGGTCAGCCAGAAAGCTGACCACTGGGCCAGAGAAGGACAGGGTCTCTGGAAAGCCATGATCCAAGAGATTCTCTGAAAAAATAGGAAGCAGAGACAATGGGAGAATCAGGCACTTTGGGTGAAAGATGGGGGATGGACAGGCGAGCAGTTTGCTGTGGACAATGAATTTAAGCTACTTGTCATGGAAAACTAACTCGGATTAGATTTGTCCTTGGATATGAGACTAAATTCTCATTATCTCTTTGGCTAATCAACAAATATTTAGCAAATATTCATGCGGAGGCCCAGCCTCGGGTTAGACGGGAATATGAAGATGTAGACAGGCTCTAATCTTGCCTGGATGGCCTTTTTGGCCAGAAGGGAAGGCTCTAGAAATCTGCTCCATATTTGGGCAGTGGCTTCACTGGCCATCATCTCGGAAGTCTCTGAGTGCATGGAGGAACCCAAAGAAAGTCAATGAAGACCTAGCAACCAAATTATGATTGTTTCCACCCTCTTAAGCATGGGAAGATTTGTCCCAAGTCATCCACCTAACTTCCACAAGTTCAGCTATTGAAATAAGGGGTATGGTTTGAAGAATGAAGGATAACCAGCAAGATGGAGGAATCAGGTTTACTGGTGAAGAGAGACTGGACCCAGATTCTGGTTTTCAGTAGGAAATCTTAGACACCACAGTCTGTGGGGTGAGAGAGGAGTCACACCCCAGCCCACAGCAACCTCAGGGGGATTCCTGAGCGCAGAACTTAAAGATCAAAGTTGACTTGTGACCCAAAGGTCATGACTACACGGGTGATAACTGCCTAAAAGATTTTATACTACTTTTATTTTATTTTGCTGGACCACTACCAAACAATGTGGTTAATTTTTGATATCTTCCTCCTTCGAAACAGATATTCCTAATAGGAAGCCTGTAATAACTGAATGTGCTCATCCCATTTTCTTCCTTTTTTTACCAAGAGGGCTACAGTGCGAAGAAGAAAATGAATTAAGCACAAAAGTGAAAGCATCCCATGGGTGTTTGTATGAGAACAGAGAACAAAAATGTATGAAGAGGGGGGAAATGTTGTGAATGTCAGAGATATAAGAGTCAACGCTGCAGTGTGGTATGGAGATTCGGTGGCACTTGTACATCTTTTGTGTATCCCATTTTACATAGTAAGAGAAGTTCAGGCTTTGATCAGTTATAATTATCTCCATTATTAAAGGCATATATATATATATATATATATATATATATATATATATTGTTGTTGTTGTTGTTTGTTTTATTGTGTTTTTTTTAAATTGGGTTTGAAACCAAAAAGAAAAGGCGCGCTTATCTTGCTTGTCAGGGACACCAGCAAAGGAGAAGCACGTTGACACTAATTATCTCTGTTAAAGCTTTAAGCCAAAGAGCCTAAAAGGCTATGGATTTGAAATGCTTGTGTCTTTTCTTCTGTCACATTGATTTCTAGATTCCATTGCCTCAGGATCCAATTAAAACAGCATGGATTAGCCACCCCTGCATCTCAGTGGACTGGCTGGTGAGACAGGCTGGTCAAGGACTGGCTGGTCAAGAAGCCAACATTCTTGGACCACCCAGTCCTGCGAGACCTCAGGAGTCCCTGCCCGACCAAGAGCAGGGCTGGGGTCCACAAGGGCTGCTCACTGCTCCTCCCGGTTGGTCAAGTTTGCATATGAGCTCAGGAGGTAGGCCCTGAGCCCTCAGGCTCCCTGCAGTTTGCCCATCTGTGAAAGGGCCTTGTGAAATCAGCAATTTACTTCCAGGCCCAGAGGCTAGAGCGCCCCAGCCCAGCAATAAAAACTTTTACTGTCATTTTTAACTACTCCCTGGTCTCACTGCCAACTCTGGAAGTACTCTTGTCAGGAGAAAGCAGAAAGTCACACCCTTAATCTACAGTGGATCTTGGGGAGGAAGGGTGGAGGAGGAGGTGCTGGAGGGGAGCTGAGATCCTGGTTCAGTCTTAGCTTTGGGAAGTAGTTTAGCCTGACTGGGCCTTGAGTTCATCTATCTTTGCAAATATTGGGCTTGGTTGGATGCTTTCAGCATGTCCTTTCAGCTCCTGAGTCTACCAGTGCATGGAATTGCCCCTAAGGAGCTGGGAGCATCCATAAGAGCAAATTGTTCCCTGTCTTCCAGAGGGCATGGAGCAGAGCCCGACTGTGCAACATCCCTTCATTCTGCCTAATATTGACCTAAAGAGAAGAGCTACGTAGGGCTTGCAAAGAACGCAGAGTTTAAGATCAGAAGATCTGAGTCTGAATCCTGGCATTGCCACCTCACAGCTGTAGGAATTTGAGAATCCCATAAGCCTCTGTGAGCCACTTCTTGTGTGGGAAATGAGGATATACTATCACACGACTGTTGTGAGGAATGAACAAGACACACATGTGACAGCAGTCTATGAACTGAGAGTCTGTCCACACGGGAAGCATGTGGGCCAGGCAAGCACGTCCCAGGGGCACTGCTCGCCCTGCATGCTGGCCCACAAGCCCGGTGGGAACCCACGAACCACTCAGCTGCGGTCCTCCTCCCTGCAAAGGGCCACAGGAGAACCTGGGAGGGTCTCAATGGCCCATACGTTCTGGTGAAGCCCCAGGGGCTATAAACTCTATGAAACTTAGGATGCAGAGTAAAGAACCAATGAGAACCATCCCCTCAAGGACAGTTGTAACTTGAAAAAGGAGACAAGGCTACTTGGGTGTGTAACATGCAGGCTGGAACCGGTACACTCGTTCCTGAAGGTCTCGGAGAGGGAAAGTTTCCAGGGAGATGGGACCAGTGGGTGGGATGAGCCTCCAGAAGCTTCCTGGAGAAGGAGTTCCAGAGCTGTGAGCCACTCAGCACCTGGCCTTCTCCCAGACCTCTACGCTGTTCTCCCCGCTCAGCAACCAGAGTCAGCCACCTCTTCAAACTGCTCACCCGGGAGGGTTGGAGAGAGGAGAGACTGAGCCGGCAGGGTGCCGAGCCCTGATATACCTCCCGAGCCCAGAGTCTAAGGGAAATAAACGATGCTACAGGCTTCCAAACTCTTTGCCTCCCCTGTGTTCATTTCTCTTTACAGAGCACCTGTTGCCATTTCCCCCTCAATTACAACTTGTGAGCGTTCATGTATGGCTTTAGATTAGGGGTGTCGAACTCAATCAGAGAAGGGGCCAAAATCTAAAATCCAGCCTAAATCGCGGGCCGAATGGTTTACTGAACAGTCATAAACTGACAATGTCATAAACTGACAGCTGAGTGCAGTGATGACAGCGCGGTGCGGGCCACATTGCAAGGCCTGGCGGGCTGGATTTGGCCCGCGGGCCTTGTGTTTGACACATGTGCTTTAGATACTCAAAGACTGTGGTGAGCTTCTTAAGAGCTGTAATTGCTCCACAGATGGAGGACTGCCTGGGCACAGTGACCATGTCTCCCTCAAGCCAGGGCTGTTAGCCAATGGGTCGCAAGAATACACTTCAACTCCTATGAATGCCTCACACCGCCCTGGGCACTGTGAGACATCTGCTTTACGGCTGTCCCCTCTAAGGACACATGTCCAGGCAGGAATCGTGTCCTCATCTGTCAGGCTGCAGAGCTCAGACATGCCGCAAGCACACTGAAAGGTTACATGGCTAAAGTCTTGCAAAACTTCAAATATCTAAGTGTAGTAATTCTACAAACATCCATCATTTCCTCACTGACATGCTGCAATGAGATTACCAGTTGCTGTCCCCATACATGGCCCACTGGGACTCCTGGTCCAGAGGGTAAAACGGGGAAGCGGGATCATGTAGTCCCACCCCAGGCAAGGTTAACTCGGGCTGAGAGCCACAGGATCCAGCACTGCTCTTTGGCACTGTGTTGCATCAGCTCTTCTGCAAGTTAACAAAGTAAGTGGATTAGTGAGGTTTTTCGTATATGCTCTGTAGGGTGGCAGAGGCACACAAGGAGTTACCCCCCACTCAGATCTGCCAAGGAGATCCATGCACAGCTTGGAAAGCCTTCGGCCTCTTCCCTGACGCTTAGCCTAGAGCCCAGTACACCGGGGTTGGCTACACTCATGAAAAAGCGTTGGGCTCTGCAACCTGATAGAAGGGAAAACAACACATATCTTCCTTAGAATGTAAATCCTCCAAATTAGCATGGGTCATTGGAAGATTATTAGCTCTTTGAGGTCACCTGCGCTGGAAGTGCCTGAACTTTGCAATTTCATAGAGAAGTAAGTAACATCCCCCTCAAAAAAAAAAAAAAAAAAAAAAATATATATATATATATATATATATATATATATATATATATATATATATATATACACACACACACACATATATAGTTAATAACTAATATATGACAGCCAAATTTTCATTTTGACAAGGACATGAAAGAGGCAACTAAAATTTCCTATCACCTTTAAAAGAAATGATATTTTAGCCCTGATTTGGCTCAGTGGATAGAGCGTCGGCCTGCGGACTGAAGGAGGGTCCCAGGTTCGATTCTGGTCAAGGGCATGTACATTGGTTGCCAGCACATCCCCAATAGGAGGTGTGCAGGAGGCAGCTGATCGATGTTTCTCTCCCATTGATGTTTCTAACTCTCTATCCCTCTCCCTTCCTCTCTGTAAAAAATCAATAAAATATATATTTTTCAACAGACCCTCCCATCTCCCTCCTGGCCACCCTCTGCGGAGGGAGTCCCTGCGTTCACCAGGCTCATGCCGTCCACACTGAAACGAGTGCCACCAGTTTCTAAAGGTCACAGCCCAATCAGGATCATCTGCTTCATTAAAACTCCACCTTAATTAAGCATCAATTTATTATTGGAGCTGTCATTACCACACGCGGCTGGGTGGAACAAAGTTCAAACGTGGCATCTTGAACAATAGCAACCGAGTTCCAGTGATGAAAGAAGGGGGAGCATGCTGTTCTGCACACACAGAGGGGATGGTGCCGGCCCAGGGTCAACAGGAAATGTATTTTCCTGGAGAAGAGCTTGCCTCAAGTCCTCCGTGGGCTCCCTCCTGACCTGGGGGCCCAAGGGTAGTCCACGTTAGAAGTCCCAATGTGCTGTTAGGGGAGAAAACAATAAAAAGGACAGCATCGCCTCCACACTTTGCATGAAACTATTTTCTCTTGACAAGCCTATGAAACAGGTGTTCCTATTCCTATCTGATGGGCAAGGTAACTGAGCTTGTTCACTCAACAGCCAACAAAATACTGACTCAGAATCTCCTGCGCAGAGGCTTTGTCAAGGTGACACAGCCAGTAAGTACCAAAGGGAGCACCTAAACCCAGACACCGAACCCCAAGTTTATTCATTCCATGGCTGTCTCTTAGGCTGAGGTCATTGTTGCCGCACAAGCCCACAGGACACCAAAGCCAAAGGGACCCCCTGGTGGATCTCTAGCTGGCTCCTTGGCAAGGAGAGTCAGTATCGATTATCAATTTCCACAGACACCTGCTGTCCCAGGAACAGATCAAAGTAGCCACCCGTGTCCCATTAGTTACAGCAGTAGCTACAGTGTACAACCCCGAACTGGGTGCAAGGGTTTCATTCACTCTCGCAAGCTCATGGGCAAGACAGAAACAGCCCAGCAGAACTCATGAGACCCTTGGGGAGAAACAATTGTTGCTGAAACAAGTTTGGCTCAGTGGATAGAGCATCGGCTTGCGGACTGAAAAGTCCCAGGTTAGATTCCAGTCAAGGGCATGTATGTTGGTTGCGCGCGCATCCCCAGTATGGGGTATGCGAGAAGCAGCTGATCGATGTTTCTCTCTCATAGATGTTTCTAACTCTATCCCTCTCTCTTCCTCTCTGTAAAAAATCAAATATATATATATATATATATATATATATATATATATATATAGTCAAAGGAGGAGGTAGGCTCTCTTTACAGTTACAAAGATTTCCTAGCAATGGGATTGGAAGCCAAACAGTGGGATCAGTGGGATTGGAAAGGTCCCACTCTTTGGGCCAAGGACTGAAATATCCAGGGTGATTCCCTCAGGCCATCTCAAGAGTCAGTCAGGGACACACTCCTCAGGCATGGGCCTCTGGTTACGGCA
The DNA here is from genome assembly GCF_964339955.1 of Pipistrellus hanaki. Taxonomy (NCBI): domain Eukaryota; kingdom Metazoa; phylum Chordata; class Mammalia; order Chiroptera; family Vespertilionidae; genus Pipistrellus; species Pipistrellus hanaki. Next base: position 8,432,086 of record NC_140520.1, read on the forward strand.
CGCACCCGGGGCCAGAGGACTGGAAAACAATGCCAGTCATCCACTCCGGCTGGCCGTCCCCCTGCCCAGCCTGCCGCACAGTTGCGTCAGAAGAGGGGCCAGTCACACACGAGGCTGCCCATTTCAAGAATGCCAAAATCTTCATGAATGCTTGCAATCACAGGGGGGTGGGGCAGCAACGTGGGTCACGTAACAGGTCAAACACAAAGAGACTGGCCCCAATCAATAGATGAGTCACAGCTAGAGTATAAAACCTCAGGAGCTCCAGTGCTCTCCACACAGCCAGCATCTCTCTCCTCACTCACTCATCTTCTTTTGGGTAAGTGTGGGTTCACTGGCCCTGGTCTTTCAGCAGGTCTGGCCCAGGCCTGCAGAGGCTAGAGCAGGGGATGGACAGGCAAGCTCTCTCTCTGCCTTGGGAGCTACCGGACCTCTGGCTTCCTCAACTGCATTCGTGCTTAGGGGGGATTCAGGCGGGAAAGAAAGGGGGCGCTGGGCTGAAGCTGTGTCTTCTGGCCAGAATGTAAATGTCACAAAGCAAGACTTGACTCTCTATCTCTCAGGCACCCCTGTAGGGGGCCAGGCATGGTGCTGGGCACAGAGAAACACTCGGCAGAGACTGTCCTACAAGGCCTGGGACTGAGTTGCCAGGAGAGGCAGAGCCTACTCCCAAGGAGTAGAAGGGAGAATGAGTCAGAGAATGCTGCCGATGGGAGAGATGGTAGGAGCAATCAGAACCCCAAAGCTTGTTTCACAGAGAGAGATGTTCTGAGAGGGAAATGACTTGTGAGATCCTGAGATCCGACTTCCTACTGGTCCAATCCCCTAGACCAAGGTTGGACTTAACAAGTGGTAAAGGCGGTGGTGGCTGATGCATCGGGTGAGAGATGGTGATCCAAAAGACCGATGGAGTCCAGGCAGGACCACGGCGGAGCCTCCCTTTTCAGATAACTGTCCCGGATCATGGCCAAGCTCAGTGGGATAGGCCAAGAGCCTGAACCAAATGTTTTTGCAGAGAATATGTTACAGCAGCTTTCTGGTTTTCTGACAAAGCCTTTGTTGTGCAGGGGATGAGTAAAATCCCCACCATAGGTGAAGGTTTATGGTCTTCTCCTATTTGCACTCATTGAATCGGTGCAGGGACTGGAAGAAATCTGAGAGATGAAGTACTCCAACCTCTCACTTTACAGGAAGTGAGTGTGGGTCCTTTGATCCAAAATCACCCAAGAAGCCAGAGGCAGAGCTGGGGAGAGAAAAAAAAAAATGGACACCACTCACTAGGCTATCTAGATAGAGCTTGGGAAAAAAGAGAGGATGCAACTCTTTTCTAAAGAGCCCAGCCTAGAGCTCCCCGGGATCTGAACAAGGAGAGCATGAAGCCTAAGCAAGCCATGCTGCTCTGGGTGATGGGTTGCCATGGCTACAGACGCCTCCTCGCCTGCATCCTCCGGACACTGGTCCATGATGCTCTCTCCTCTCCTTCCAGGGTTTCCTTCCACCTCAGAGAAGATGTCTCAGAAAAAGCAGCCCACCCCTCAGCCCCCCGTGTTCTGCGGGAAATCCTCCGGCGGAGGCGGCGGCGGCTGTGGCGGCGGCGGCGGCGGTGGCTACTATAGCGGTGGCGGTGGCGGCGGCTGCGGCGGCGGCGGCGGCAGCTCCGGCGGCGGCGGCAGCTCCGGTGGCTGCGGCGGCGGCGGCGGCTCCGGAGGCGGCGTCAAGTACTACGGGGGCGGCGGCTCCGGCGGCGGCGGAGGCTCTGGCTGCGGTGGCGGCTACTCCGGGGGCGGCGGCTACTCCGGCGGCGGCGGCTGCGGCGGTGGCAGCGGCGGCGGCGGCTCCGGTGGGGGCATCAAGTACTCCGGCGGCGGCGGCGGCGGCGGCTCTAGCTGCGGCGGCGGCGGCGGCAGCTCCGGTGGCTGTGGCGGCGGCTACTCCGGCGGCGGTGGAAGCTCCGGGGGCTGCGGCGGCGGCGGCGGCGGCTCCGGTGGGGGCATCAAATACTCCGGCGGCGGCGGCTCTGGCGGCGGAGGCTCTAGCTGCGGCGGCGGCTACTCCGGCGGCGGCGGCAGCTCCGGCGGCTGCGGCGGCGGCGGCGGCTCCGGAGGGGGCGTCAAGTACTACGGGGGCGGCGGCTCCGGCGGCGGCGGAGGCTCTGGCTGCGGCGGGGGCTCGTCCGGCGGCGGCGGAGGCTGCGGTGGCTACTCCGGCGGCGGCGGCTGCGGGGGCGGCTCCTCTGGTGGCGGCGGCGGCGGCCAGATCTACCAGAGCTCCGGTGGCGGAGGCTACTCCGGCGGCGGCGGCTGCGGCGGGGGCGGCTCCTCCGGTGGCGGCGGCGGCGGCTGCGGCGGGGGCTCCTCGGGCGGCGGCGGCGGCGGCTGCGGGGGCGGCGGCCAGATCTACCAGAGCTCCGGTGGCGGAGGCTACTCCGGCGGCGGCGGCGGCTGTGGCGGGGGCTCCTCCGGCGGCGGCGGCGGCGGCCAGATCTACCAGAGCACCGGTGGCGGAGGCTACTCCGGCGGCGGCGGCTGCGGCGGAGGCTCCTCTGGCGGCGGCGGCGGCGGCGGCTGCGGGGGCGGCGGCTACTCCGGTGGCGGCGGCGGCTGCGGCGGGGGCTCCTCTGGCGGCGGCTACTCCCAGCAGTCCGCCCAGGTCTGTTGCGTGCCCCAGGAGTGCTCCGGCGGGGGGTCCTCCGGCGGCGGCGGCGGCGGCGGCTGCGGAGGCGGCTCCTCCGGGGGCGGCGGCGGCTGCGGCGGAGGCGGCTCCTCCGGGGGCGGCTGCTACTCCGGTGGCGGCGGCGGCGGCTCTGGCTGTGGCGGCGGCTCCTCTGGGGGCGGCGGCGGCGGCTCTGGCGGCTGCGGTGGCGGCTCCTCCGGGGGCGGCGGCGGCGGTTCCGGGGGCGTCAAGTGCGTGCCCGTGTGCCACCAGACCCAGCAGAAGCAGGCGCCCTCCTGGCCGTGCAAATAAGGCCCCCGGGGCGCCTCCGAGGCGCGGGAGCTGGAGGGGTTCTTCTCCGCGATCGCCGATGGGCTTAGTGATCTCCTGATCACGCCGTGAGATTCCAAACCCTGAACGTCTGAACCCGCCACCGGGAAGAAGCCACTGAACACTCGTGCTGTGTCTTGTCCTGCAGCTTCCCCCTTGGCTTCTGTACAGCTACCTCCCAACCCCGATGCCTCCTCGGCCAATAAATGTGCTGATCACGAGAATGTCTGGGTATCCACGCGTCTTTGTAGCTCCCAAGTTCATTCATTCTGTTCCTCTTCTCTATCTTCTTCCATTCGCTCACCCACAGGTGTCCACTCATGCAACACATATATTTATTTATTCTACTGGGGAGGGGGAGGGAGGGTGGAGAGATGGGAGTCTCCAGGGCTGGGAAGAATGCCTGGCAGGGGAGGGAAGAACTCTGATTTGGGGCTTATGATGGCAAAGTGCTCCCCAAACACAGCTATCTTGGGGAAAGATGTCCATCAACAGCCTCTGTGCACTGAGTAGCCACCATGGGTCTTCTCATCGAGCTCCATGATTTTTAAAGAAGTGGCTGCCCTGGGCAGATGCTCTCTCGCAGTCCAGAGCCTACTCTGCAAGGTCTGAACGCTGGGCGGCTGTACCTTAGGGGAAGGTGACCAGACGTCCCGCTTTTGGCGGGACAGTCCCGATTTTTAACCATTTGTCCCGCGGTCCTGCTGCGTTTTATGCGGGACAAATGGTTGGAAATTGGGACTGTCCCGCCAAAAGTGGGGCGTCTGGTCACCTTACGTTAAGGCCACCAAGCGTATGCTACCCACACTGACAGGAGAAGGAGTCCTTGTGTCGGATGCTCATGAGCCTCTAGTCTAGAGTAAGGCTGTTCCTAGGCACTTGTAGGGACAAGAGGTAGAGGAGCCCTTTCCTGCTGTCGGGAAGGAGCCTCGTCAATTTAGGAAAACGTAAGTGTGTGAGATGTTCGACACCAGGACCAGAGAGGTCCTGGGGAAACACGGGACGCCTACCACTTAACAAGGAAGAAGGTACAGCTACTCTGTTAATGACCTAATACAGAACCTCAAAAGAGATGGAGAACATCAGCAAGGTCAGGAACTGTCTAGGCTTATGGTTGGCAAACTGCAGCTCTCAAGCCACAGAAGAACTTTTCTAAGGTTAAAAAATTTGGCTCTTGCCCTAACTGGTTTGGCTCCGTGGCTAGAGCGTCAGCCTATGGACTGAAGGGTCCCGGGTTTGATTCCGGTGAAGGGCATGTACCCTGGTTGCTGGCACATCCCTAGTAGGAGGCGTGCAGGAGGAAGCTGGTCAATATTTCTCTCTTGTCGATGGTTCTGGCTCTCTATCCCTCTCCTTTCTTCTCTGTAAAAAGTCAATAAAATATATTTTTTAAAAAATTTTTGGCTCTCAAAAAAAATTTAAATTGTTGTACTGTTGATATTTGGCTCTATTGACTAATGAACTTGCCGACCACTGGTCCAGGCCCTCTGTCACATCCTGATTCTATCTGCCAGAAGTAAAAGCCAATGTATTAATTTACTCAATGCAAATCACCTGCTACATGAATAAACCCAGGTGTTCTTCATACCCAATCACGGCTTGAGACAGAAAGACAAATCATTTCTCCCCAGCTCTTTCATTTAGAGTCATTAGCACTATCACCATTTTACAGCAGTCCTTTGTGGAGATCAAACAAGTATGATATTTAGAGACCGAATAGTCCAACCACTGCATTGTACTTTTAAATGTCTTCAAGATTTCCTTCTTTTATTAGGTTGTTAAGAGTTTTTATATGGTGGTTGAAAACTGAGGTGACACCATGAAGTTTGTTCTCTAATCTATGAATGGAGTGAGTTATATTAATATATTTTTCCATGTTGAGTCAACTTTGCATTTCTAGAGTGAAATTCAAGTTATTTTTACATTGTTCTTATGCATTTTGGGATTTAGGTTAATAATTTTATTTAATATTTTGCTTCTGTATACATATGAGATATTCATTTGCAGTTTTTCTTTACTATCCATTTCTGGTTTTGGTGTCAAGGATAACAGACAGCTTTACAAAATCCAATGGCATATGAACCTGTCTTTTTATACTCTGTAAGGATTTTTATATACCTAGAAAAGTTTATTTCTGGAACATAAGTAGAATTTACAAGTAAAATTGAGCTTGATGTTTTGTTTCATGGGAAAAGTTTAAATTCTTTGGTTATATAACTATTCAAAATGCCTAGTCTTAATTCTGTTTTGAATATTTACATCTTTCTCAGAATATTTTCCATTTTATTGTTTTTATTTTGTTGACCTAAGGTTTATCCACTTACTGTTTTAATCTTTGCTGCATCTTTAAGTATATATTTTTTCATCCCCAATAGTCATTATACTATATATATATATATATATATATATATATATATATATGTATGTGTGTGTGTGTGTGTGTGTGTGTGCGCGCGCGCGCCTTTTTAAAATTCCACAGAAACCGCTGGAAGGAAGGGAACATGGTGCTCCTCGCCTTCCTCTTGCCTCTTTGGCTTCTTCTTATCTCTCACTACCAGGTGCTCTTCCTCCAGCCAGAGCTCTGTCCTCATCTCTCTTCTCTGGGTCTCTGCTCCTTTGCTGAGGAGGTGGGTTAGGGAACAGCAGGGAAGTCACTCAGGGAACATCTAACAGTTCCAACTACCAATCAAATAAACAAACAAAAAAAACATATCTGACCTGACAGCCCCTTGCTGTTGCCCTCAAGATGAAATTTCAATGGAAACACTGAAATTACAACAGTCTAATCCCAGGGCTGATCTCCCAGAAATATCACTTTTTACTACGACCTCAAAGGTCCCACACAAACTGGCTGTTAGTTGGAGTCCCATCCCGTACACCAAAAGGTTGTGGGTCTGGTTCCTCATCAGGGCATATACCTAGGGTGCAGGTTTGATCCCTCGTCAGGACGCATATGGGAGGCTACCAACTGGTATTTCTAACATTTCTCTCTCTCTCTCTCTCTCTCTCTCTCTCTCTCTCTCTCTCTCTCTCTCTTTTTCTCTCTCTCTCTCCCCCACCCCTTTCTCTCCGACCCTCGCTCCCTCCCTTCCTTCCCCTACAAATCAATAAAAACATATCCTCAGGTGAGGATTTTAAAAAGGGGGGATTCCCAAGGGGTGTGAAGAGGATGAGATGAAGGGAAGGGGTAGAAAGGTGGACCTTACAGAAGAGGGCTCATCACCCGCTGAGGCTGATGTGAAGAAAGCTCTGGGCATGTGGTCACAGGAACATGTGTGAGGTCGCAGGAAGCTGAGAGAGGTCCTACTGGGGAAGTGAAGTGTCGTGACATTTGTGATGAGTGAGGGAGCAGAGGCTGACCGCGAGCAAAGGGAGATGTGTCCTCAGCAGTGCTGGGCTCTTCTGGGAGATGAGCATGCCTCCTCCTCCAGGTCTCAGGACAGGTTGCCTGGCCACTGCATCCTGATGTGCCCAGAGCAGTTTTGTGGGCACAAGTACCAGGACACCAACACCTGGCCCACTCCTGCAGCAAGTGCCCCAGCAAGTTGGCATCTCCAGCCATTGCTCCTTCTTTCCTGTACATGCACCGGAAGGACATCCCGCCTCCTCACACAGCAGGTTCTGGCAATCACCCCTGGCAAAGCTGCTCCATCCTACACCCACCAGGGCTTGCCCATTCCCAGCCCTGGTCTGGGAGCTGGCTCATCTGCACCACCTACTGGCCAAGTTAGGGCAGGACTCCAGTTCTGTTCTGCTTTTCCCTAATCCCGCCTCCCCCACCCCCCACCCCCCCAACAGCTGCAGGTGTGTGTGTGTGTGTGTGTGTGTGTGTGTGTGTGTGTAGAAATTGGCCAGGCAAAAAATGGAGGGAGTGGGGGAGAACATTCCAAGCACAGAGAGAGAGAGAGAGCCCGGAGAAGGTCCACAGCCCATGGCTATTAGGGCTCCATCTCACCTCATGATGGTTCCCTATAGGTCCTCTCCCTCACCTCATCCACACCCATCTCCAGATGAAAACTTCATTGAGAGAAGGCAACATGGGTTGCTGTTATTCAGTGTGAGCTCATATGGGTATTGCACACTTATTTGTAATTTTGCAAGTTTTTTTCGTTCATCTTCAAATAGCAACCCAGAGGATTTTATCCTGGCCTAAGCTGGACAGAATAACAAACCAAGAGGGTTGAACAAGTATCCTTGGCTTCACTGGAACAAGAAGGTAAACCAAGATTTCTGTGATTTTAAGCAGCAACATCCCTGTAACTTCCTGGCACCAGAAGTCTACAAATCACAAAGCCCTGTTCTCCCTCCACAAGCCAAGCCAGTCAGAAAAGTCCTCTAGGCATCATCTCTGGCAGCTATAGAGATACAACACCATTTCCCATGTGCCTGGCTCGGCACCAGGCTGGTGTGTCCAAGTTGGCTCATAGGATTCTGCAGCCATATCCAGGTCAGTTGGCCAGAATCCCAGAAGATGCACACTTGAGATGTCAACCTCATCACAATTGTGTAAAAAGACTAAAGAGGGAGAGGGCCATGAAGAATGGAGTTCTAGGATACACTTGCCTTTTAGTGAAAAACAAGAATAAAGGTTTCAGATTGGAATTCATAAGAATACTAGAGGCCTAGTGCACGAGATTCATGCACTTGGCAAGGGAGGGTGTTCCTCAGCCTGGCCTGTACCCTCTCACAGTCTGGGAGCCCTCGGGGGATGTCTGGTTGATGGCTTAGGCCCGCTCCCCAAAGTCATCAGTTGGGAGATCCTTAGCGCTTCCGTGGAGGCAGGAGAGGTTCCCTCCACCACTGCTCTGCTCACCAGCTGTGAGCCTGGCTTCTGGGTGAGCAGCACTCCCCCTGTAGGAGCACACTGACCACCAGCAGGCAGCTCCTGCATTGAGCGTCTGCCCCCTGGTGGTCATGGCATGTCATAGCGACAGGTGGTGCCGCAGTTCCATGGATTTACACATTTGTCTTTTATTATATAGGATTGGTGAAAACTGAAACAATGACTGTGGATGTTCAATAATAAAAGTGGATTAATAGTAATGGACAGTGGCATTACTACACCACATGCACCCTGTGTGCACACACACATATTTTACACAATCCCTCTCTCCCCCTGGCAGTCACAGAATTGCAGGAATGGATGATAAATAGTTTCTGTCAGATAGATAGTCCCATTAGTGGCTGGTGCACCACACACACACAGCAGAGACCTGTGGCTCAGGGTCACTGTAATCCTAGAGGTAGATTTCTGGAAAAACTATACCGGGCAGTGATGGGCACTCAATCTGGGCTCTTGGGCACATCTCCTCGGTTACTCATCTGTGAAATGGGACCACAGTGCCCTGGGTTCAAATGGGGCGATGTCTGTAGGAGTGCCTGGCGCTCATTGCCCAACGTGTGTGAGAGATGGTAATGAAGGATTTGAATAAAAATACCAAAGATAAAGAAGTGAGCAATGGCTCATGGAGGATGACAAAATCAAAATTCAGAAAGAGTGCAACACATTTTCAACGATGAGGAAACCCTTCTCATAGGATGCTCATCAAGACAAACCAGAGTCCCACCCTGGGGTTGAAATGGGCCTGGTGATGCGTGATGGGCTAATAGTCATTGTGATGGAAAGACCCACAGGGCCAGCGGGGCTGACCATGTGACCAAAAGGCACACCAATCCCGGTTGCATTGCTGTTGTTATTATTACAACGTGAGTTCAGGACTGTGCCACTTACATGGGTTTTTACATGGATCGCCTTGTTCCCTGAAGACTGTCATGGAATCGAGGGGAGTAATCACTTCAGAGAACTCTGAGTCAGGGGACCCCTGGTATTTTTCCCACTTCTGGTTGTGAAAGGAATGTGAGCACAGAAGGACAGCCGGATAGCGTGTGACAAGGGGACAGAAGCTGCTGGCACTGGCATGCACGCACGAGCTGTGGGACCTTACAGAGTGACCTCATCTCCTCCAGATAGCAACGGAAGCTCCTGCCCTGCAGAGCTCAGATGAAATGAAATCACAAATAGTCCCTGCTACACCTCCCAGAAGCTCCCGCCCCCACCACCCCTCCCTGGTAATAACACCCTCCCTCTTTGGGAGCCGGCTCCTCTAACTGAGGCCCCGCCCGCCCTACTCCGCAGAACCTGCTGGGCCAGAAGCACACCTGTCCTGCTGCTGTGTGACTCTGAGCCTCTGGGAAATATGTACCTTCCCCAGAGCAGCCTCACCCTTGGCTTCTGCCCCCCGCCCCATTTCACTCCCCAGCATTCCTGGCAGGCCTGGGACAGGTAGGGCTTGGTTGGGGGGCCCAGTGAAGCCGATTGGTGAGCGTCCCAGTCCCCCTTGGCCCACTGTTACTCCACACTGCCATGTTCTAGATCAAAAGAGAGAGGCAAAGACAGGGATAGTCAGAGCAGCAGAAGGGCAGGCAGAGAGGAGACAGGAGCAGAGGGGCAGCCTGAGAGGAAGAATGTGAGAGACAGCTGTTGACTAAAGGAAATCCTTCCACCCACAGGAGAGCTGTAGCAACAATAGCAACACGAGTAACAATACCTCCGCTGACTTGAATGAAACCACTCTTATAGGCCAACTGAAAACCCTAAAACTCTAACACATTTAATTCACTTCATCCTCATAACAACCCCCTGGGCGGGGAGGGGGGAGGCAGGTGTTAGTATGAACACACTTTCAATGACTACAGGGACCTGGGCAGGATCTCTTGACACAAATGAGGCAGGAGAGGCCACAGCGAGGCGGTGTGCTGAGTGTCCTTTGGCTGTGTCTTTCAGACCAATGACAAATAGGTCACTCTGAGGGCTCAGTATCACAGACCATGCAGCGCTGTTGGTTGAGGAGGCCTTGCTGAGTGCTGATGGAGGGGGAGTGTTCGCGGCTTCCTCGTCCTGAGCCTGCGGGCCCTCAGTGTTTGAAGTGAGGCCAGCTGCTGATGATGTCGTACAGAGCCTTCCCTGGAGACAGGATCTGGCTCACATCGCTGTGCCCCACCAGCAGGTAGTTGGGAGCCAGGTACCCCTGGTCCACCGCGCACTGGATCAGGCTCTGGGCCGCCTCCAGCGCTGCGGCATTGGGTGGCTTTTCTGCAAAATACATACCCCGCCAATCGTCAGAGCCTCAAGGCTACTTGCTTAGGTAGGACAGGGGCAAGCATCTGCATTCCAGCCTCTCTGTTTCCCCCCCACTCCTCTCCTCCCACATACATCATAGCCAACAAATGCACATCATCTGTGGCAGCCAGGCCCAGAGAGAAAACAGGGTCACTGTGTTGCTGGATTCCTCTTTGCAGAGCTTCTTCTGGAAGGTTCCGAGCTGCGCTGGGTGAGAACCGCAGCACAGCACATCACCTTTCCACAGGCACCGTGAGGCATGCAGGGCACCCCTGACTGTCCACACTCTGCCATACATAGCAAGCAGTGATGCTCCTCCACATTGTTGCCATGGTTACCAAGGAAGAGGATGCATTTGCTGACTGAGCCATATAGTACCAAAGTTTGCAAAAGATTATGTTCCTAGCCATGGCTATAAAGACAGATGGAGCTGGGAATGGGGACGGGTGGATCTGGGGGAAACTTTCTGCCCAGGAGGGAATCCTGGGTGACCTGATCCTGCATTAAGTGAGCCCACATTGTCAGACACCACAAGGTTGCCTTTTCCCCCCGTGCTCCCCAGACATTCCACGGGTGACTCCATCACCCGAACCCCTCTGCCCCATGCTCACACCTTACCTACAAAGTTGCCCATGAAGGCAATTCCTAGGGCAATATCATTGTATCCGTAGGTATGAGAGCCTTGGATATTCCAGCCAACGCCTTCATACACACCGCCATCCTGGCCCACCAGGAAGCTAGGAGTGGGGAAAGAAAAATGGAGAAAGTCACGCTGGGAAGAATTGTCTTCATTTACTCCTTGAATCATTCATTCATTCATTCTCCCATTCATTTATCACATGTTGACTGCACATTTCTCGTGTGCCAATGTGCACAGAGATAAAACAGAGAAACAAAAAGACAATCGCAATCTCTAAACCCAAGCGGTGAGGTCAGACTGTGACAAGCAATAATAACAGCCACTTCAGTCCCCCACTGTGACGGCCTTTCGCCCCACAATGCCACAGAATCTGACCTCCCCAAGGTGACCAGTGACCGCCTCAACACCAGTACAATGGGAACATGTTTTTGTTTCAAGTTACACTGACTCTCTTCTTGACATGTTCTCTTCCTTGTAACTTTGCAAAAGCTGTTGTGATTGAGTCATAGATGACTGGTTGTAATGTGTCATCCTCTCACCTTCCATCCCTTCTATGAAATTCCAAGGCATCTTCTATTTAGTTTCTGCTATTCCATTAGCTCTGTGTTTTTCATGATAGACCATGCATTAAAGGAACCAAAAGAGAACATTATGATTTTGCTCTCTCTTTTCAAGTAGATATGGTACTAGAGGCCTGGTGCATGAATGTGTGCACAGGTGGGGTCTGGCCAGACTGCTCTGATTGGAGAAGGAGGGGGCCATTTGGGGACCGGGCTGGCCAGGGGGGAGGGGCCACAGGAGGTTGGCTGGCTGCAGTGCACATCATAGCGACCAGTCATTCCGGTCATTCTGGTTGCTTGGCTTTTATATAGAGAGATTGTTTTCCCAATGGTAGAGATGAGGCTAAAGAGGCCAGAGAAGTTAAAAACTCCTGTGTGTATAACATGGAGTAACAGTGCCAGAGACATGGCAGGGTTCTAACATCAGAGGGAGCAAGTTGGGGTTGGGCCAGATGGAGGGAGAGGCTGAGCAGAGCCTGTGTCCCTCAGTAGTGGAAGGGGTTACATAAAAAAAGGCACCACCCGCCAGTGGTCTTCTCTGAGGGTCTCGCAGTTTTGCTTTATCACTATTGCGCCCAATGACTTTTCATTCTTCCCTAGAGGAGACTATTCCCAGGAGAGAGAGCTAGCCCGTGGCTATGTCTGACTGATAGTCCAGAGTCTTGCACAAATAAAAGACGCTGCTTTATGTAAAGCACCTGGTACAAAGGAAGGGCTCAGTCATGCCAGTTCCTCCCTGAGCCTTTCTTCCTGCAGCCATGAGGAGAAAAGTAAGAACCGGTCCCACTTACTGATAGCCAATGTCGCAGAAGTTCATATTGTCTATGTGGTAGGACTGGATGTCTCGGACGCGAGACATACAGTCCTCGGACGTGTTGCAGGTCGCCCCAGCCGTGTGGATGATGATGACATATTTGGCTGGGAGGCGCATTCGAGGGCAGTATGTCTCTCTGGCTTCCCAAGCTGACCGTGGGATGATGCTGGGGCAAGCTGTGGTGAGATGAAAAACAGAGACCATGGATGGGTGGAGGTGGTAAACGGCATAGAAGGGATAAGAGGTGATGGAAAAAATAAATTTAAATTAAATTTGAAACAACAACAACAACAACAAAAACCAAGGCCCTGGGAATGCTCCTGTGCCCACACATGGACAATCACACCACTGAATCTGTGGGGTCTCTTAGCCTGGCCCACTGGTGCATGAATTCATGCACCAGGCCTCTAATACTGAGTCCGAGAAAAGATCTACTCTAGCAGAGAGTATACTAAGCTATTGAAAGTGCTGATTAATTGTCCTGGATTTAGGCTGCTGCTTGCTCATTCCCAAATAGGTTGTGATTTTTATTATCTACTTTCTTGAAATATTCACTCTTATGTCAGCATAATCTATGAAGTCAGGTTTTTTTCAACCCTGTGGTTATGTTGCAGGTTGGCTGAGTTTCACATTTAGAAAGGTGTGTGTACTCATGTAGTATACACAAATATATATATATATATATATATATATATATATATATATATATATATATATATATATATATATACTGCCCATGACCATGCTTTGTTTTTCTCCATAGCCTTCCTGCCATCTGACATCATATGCATTTTACTTGTCGATTTCTTCATTTTGGGTCTTTGTTCACTGAAATGTGAAGCTGTCTGTTTTGTTTATGGTTGTATCCTCCGTACCTAGAAGAGTGGCTGGTATTCAGGAAATACCTGTTGATGGAGTGAACATGTGTGTACACATGTCAAGAATGGCTCCATGGCCATGTCATTCCAGTGAGAAGGAGAGGAGGTCTTCAGGAAGGTACCCTCTCAGAACTTTCTGGGTCTTGGCATGAGGTGTTCTGGGTCCCAAGAAATCAATGAACACCAACAGGAAAAAAACAAACAAACAAACAAAAAACCTTCCCTTGTGTCCCAGTGTCACTGGGAGGGGGAGGGGGGGGGAGGAAGGGAGGAAGGACCTCACCTTTCCTGGGCATTGCTGGCTGCTGATAGGCCAGGCACATCTCTTCATTCAAGAGAAGCGGCTGAATATACCAGGGTGACAGGTGTCCCTTCCGGATGGCGTAGAAGATCAGGTCCTGTGCTGCCGATAAGGCAGCTGGGCTGGGACTGCTGCCTGAGAGAGGATGACATGGATCACCAAACTGTCAGCAAGAAACTCCAATCTGGCCCAGGAGGGAGGGAGGGACGGTAAGGTTACCACCTGATAACTGATAGACGGGAAGAGAGGAAACTGGTCCAGGAGCTAGGACAGCGGTATTAAGAGGCAAAGAACGACTTGGGCAGCTGTTGGAGGCCAGGTTTGTGATCTCTTTCAAGGGCCAAACTAAGACTTATATCCACCCCATCTCCAAGTGGAAGAGTTGGGAGGCAATACAATCTACACGCAGAGAGAGGCCCACGTGACCAAGTCAGGCACACCTGGCATGGAGAGCAGTGTGACAGGCTATACCTAGCAGCTCCCACAGTCATGCATGTGGCACCTGCTCTTTTCACCCGCTCACTCACATGAATCTCACAGAAACACCTCTGCGGCCCATGCTGTGACGTTACCTACTAGCTCTCCACCCCACCGGCCCCTGTGCTCCCCTCTGGTTTGCAGGGGGCCACACACCTACAAAGGACATTTCTCAGACTCCCTTGCCTGCCTGCATCTGGGTTGGGTCTGCCCAAAGGGAGCCACTAGAGGAAGAGAGGAACCTCACTTTCCTGACTGTGCAGCCTCAGTGCCCCACAGCCTCAGACACCAAAGTGACGGCAGCACTGTGAGCTCACCGGTGGCGACAGCAACCTCCCAGAGAAGAGGGAGAGGACACAGAGGACGCCAGGCCAAAGAGTCCCAGTGAGGAAAGGACTCCGAGAGAGGGTGATGGAGGCTGGAAAGACAGGCGTGTGGGAGATCATGCTCCCCAGTGGAGGTGGTCAGTTTGGCTCAAATAAATTCGATAATATTTTTTTTAAAAAAAAGAGAAAGGAAAGAGAGGAGTGTGGAGACAATGGAGCGAAGGAAGAGAGTATAGAGGACCCTCCAGCAGAGGGCCCAGCGGGTGACCGTTACCTTCCTTGGTGCCAAAGAAGGCGAGGCCCAGGGAGACGTTGTTGTAGCCCTGGGTGTGCAGGCCTTGGATGTTCCAGCCGAGGCCTTCATACACCCTGCCGTCCTCCCCGATCAGGAAGCTGCCGGGCAAGGACACGCAGATTGAATGGCAAATACCCCCCGTAACAAGAACCCTCTCACCCATCCTCAGAAGTTGGGGCAGCTGTGTTTTCACATTTTGAACTTATTTTATTTTATTTATTTAAAAAAACAGATTTTATTGCTGAAACCAGTTTGGCTCAGTGGATAGAGCATCAGCCTGCAGACTGAAAGGTACCAGGTTCGATTCCGGTCAAGGGCATGTACCTTGGTTGCGGGCACATCCCCAGTAGGGGGTGTGCAGGAGGCAGCTATCCCTCTCTCTTCCTCTATTTTTTAAATAGATTTTATTTATTTATTTATTTATTTATTTTTATTTATTTATTTTACCAAGAGGAAGGGAGAGAGATAGTTAGAAACATCTATGAAAGAGAAACACCGATCAGCTGCCTTTCACACACCTCTCACTGGGGATGTGCCCACAACCAAGATGCATGCCCTTGACCGGAATCGAACCTGGGATCTTTCAGTTCACAGGCCGACATTCTATCCGCTCAGCCAAACTGGTTTCAGCTGTACTTATTTTATTTAAAGCAACAAGAAAGGAATGATGGGAGGAGAGAGAAGAGCCACTCTGAGTCTCTTTTACCAGGGTGACTTGAGTGCGGCTCTTACTTGTAGGCCATGTCGCACCAGCCTTTGGTGTAGACGGAATGGGACTGAAGGGCCCGTAGCTTCTCGCTGCACACATCCTGCTGCTGGCACTCCATGCCCGTGAGCTGCTGCGTGATGACGTAGGCCACCGGTGGGGTCAGCCGGGCCCAGCAAGTCTGAGATCTCGCTCCCCACTCCTTGCGGGAAACAATGGTGGGGACCTCTGCAGAGGGAACGGAAGGATGGCATGCTGCAGCTTTTACCCAGTTCCCCTGGCCCGCTGCCCACGCCACCCTCATCCTCCCAACTCAGGGCCTCTCCTGCCCTAGGATGGTGGGACAGGCCCTGGAGTAGGCCTTCGCCAGCCACAGCCTCCCCTTCGCATCTCCACAGTCTGTTGAGGCTTAAAAAAAATTCCCCATCAGACTCTCAAGGCAGTCAGGTGGCCTTGTTCCCCCAACACTGGCTTCTTGTGCTTTCCTAGAGGCTACCCAACCTTACCTCCTCCCCGGCCAGCTTCACCCTCCGCCTGCGGGAAGCAGCCCCAGCACCACTCGCACCCAATCTGACCCTGAGCTGCCTTCTCTTGAAGACCTCATGTGGATGCCTAGGGTGTGCGGCCCTCACTGGCGCCGCCCGTGTCTCTGATTGTGTCTTCGGTCTGTCCCTCTCCCACAAGGTGACTTGCAGGAAAGTCCGCCACTGTCCTCAAACGAGGGAGCCCCAGTCCAGAGCTCCAGGAAGCCCCATGAGCATCAGGCATGTAGCTTTCTCTCTTTCAAATGAAAAGTCACTGTGGGCAGGGCTGTGAGAGGCTCCTGAGGCTCCCTGTCTGTGTCCATCATGGGAGTTCCAGGAGCTCTCTGAGGGGCAGGGGGTCTCCACCCTACTGCTGAGAGCTGGGCACAAGGCCTTGTCTCTTCCCCGGGTCTTCTCTCCTGCCCGGACCTCCCCTGTGCTCAATCCATCCATGGCACTCCTTGGAAAATGCCCCTTTTGGGACTCCATCCCTCCGGAGTGACTCCTGAGAAACATTCCGGGCACCTAAGAAGCCCCAGTCAACCCCAAGTCAGCTCACCATTGCGACCCTTGCGAATGAGCTGTGAGATGCCCACAAACAGGTCCACAAGCCGCTCTGACACGTCTCCGGCTTGGGTTTCATTCCAGGAGAACAGAGGGGAATACCCTACAAAGGAACATAGTGCTTGGTGCTGGTCCTCAGAGAACACCAGAGCCACCCCAGAGGCATGGGCTCTGCCCCCACAACCTTCCACAGCCTCTCAGTCTCCCCAAGTCCCCTGACTTCCTCCAGGAAACAAGGCAGACATGTTTCAGGCCTCACCCCACCTCGGCCTCTCATTCTCCCCTAACCCTCCCCCATTCTAGGGACTCTGCAGCCGCTCCATCCCCTTATCTGAGCGGCTCAGCCTTTGCCAGTTCACCTGCTTACCTATTAATACATCAGAATCTCAACACCAAAATAGCCATCATCATTTTGAGCGAACACACACACACACACACACACACACACACACAACCTATTGATGCAGGCAAGGTTCTTGAAATACAGAAAATTTCCAACCGCTGTGACTGCCCTCAGACGCTTTAGACAGGATTAATTGAAGGTTAGTCATTACCAACGTACCTCATCCCCCTCTGCCTGGCCAGCCTCTGAGATCATGGGAACCATAACCACTAGAACCAGCATCACCTCCCACAGGCCAGCTCTGAAGGTTACAAAGCATTTTCAAGGGCACTATCAGGTCTGTGACTTAAAACAACTTTATAAGATAAGCAAAAGCAAAGCAAATTAACTATTCCTTCTACTCAGATGAGCAACTAAAGCTCGGAGAAATTAAATTACTTGTCTGAGATGATACAGGTTTTAAGACATGGACTTGGGTTCTGACCCAAGCTGTCCCTTCCCAATGTTGTCAGACGGCCATGGACAGATGCCCATGTCACCGCCACAGTGTGGCCTTCTCTCTGTCTATAAGGCAAGGCCAGTAAGGGTTTCCTCCAAGGCTGAGATCCTGCTCTTTTGTAAAGTCACATCCGTGACCATGACACTGAAGATGAGGTGTGCCTGGCAGGCTGGGGAGACGGAGAACTAGAGCTCATCTCAGCAGGGAGGAGGGATCAGAGCTGAGCTCGCGAGGGCAACACAGGACAGGTGGGGAAGAGTGATAAGCCTGGAGAGGACAATTTGCAAGTGAAACCAGCTGGGGCTAATGCCCAAAGCACTTCTGACCCAACGAAAAACACTTACCCCAGGCCTGGAGGCTCAGAGTTGAGAAGATGAGCAGCCACAGCCACATCCCCACGTGGTCCCGGTACACCAATGAGAATATTCTGGAGAGACACTGACAGTGAATCCAACCGTGCTCATTCTTCAAATGGGGTACACCGTTGCACGGTGCCCTGTCTGCCTCCTAGGCTTCTCATGGTCCCCAACACAGGGCCTGACCTTCAGCTGGGGCTCAGGAAAGGTGAAGGCACCAATACCTCTGTCTAGCCACCACCCTCAACCACCACCTGCGACCCTGGGAGCTTCTGATGCCTCAGGGTAGCACAGAGCCTCATCATAGGTCTTCCAGTATAGACAATAACAGCTTCTAAAGTCCTTTAGTGGCAGTGTAGATGTTTTTAACATCTAGTTCTGTGATTTTATAATTAACTAGAGGCCCAGTGCATGGATTTGTGCACCAGTTGGGTCCCTCAGCTTGGCCCACACCCTCTCTCCATCTGGGACCCTTCAAGGAATGCAGTAGTGAACCAAGCGGCAGGTGGCCTGGGAGGACCCCAAGCCTGGGCTGGGTGCCACGCTCCTGCTCATCCCGCTCCCATGTGCCTGCCATCACTCGGTAGCGCTGCAGTGGAGGTGGGAGAGGCTGGTGCTGCCACAGCTGTGCTTGTCAGTCATGAGCCCAGCGTCTGGAGCCCATCGGTTAGCTGAGCAGTTCTCCCCCTGTGGGAGCGCACTGACTACAAGGGGGACAGCTCCTGCATTGAGCGTCTGCCCCCTGGTGGTCAGTGTGCATCATAGTGACTGATCATTCAGTTGTCTGGTCGCTTAGACTTTTATATATATAGATCCTTAAAAGTTCCTATAAGGTCTTGTTAACCCCACTTTGATAAGTGAACACAATGAGGCTCAGAAGTAAGCTATAAGTAGGAGTAGGACTGGCTTCATCTCTAGCTCTATTTAAGAGTCAGAGGTGTGGGGGTACTTCACCCCCCAAAATTTCTGATAGATGCTAATTACAGTAACAATTACAACTTACTGATCATATCCTATGTTCCAGCTGTTTTGTAAAGATTCCACAGACATTCCATTAAATTTCCTCAGAGTGCCCTACAATACCGGCTCTTACCATCAGGAAACCGGGCCTCAGAAAAGGAGGCAAGTGAGACATAAAGCATAAAGATTCAGGGCCAGAGAGGAAGAGAAGAAATGGGGACGCTGTAAGCCCAAGACCCACAGCCAATAGAGAAAATTTTCTTTTTAGGAGAAAGAATTCAAGAGGGGAGGGAGATCAAGGCAACTCTCTTTCCTCTGTTAACATTTAACCTGATAAGAGTCCAGGCCTTTCCAAGAAAAAGCACTCACACCCACACACAGACAGAAATACCTGGGGTCCCACACAGGTCAGGGTGCAGGCGGCTCACCCCTCATTGGCTGGCAGCTCCTCTCTTTCAGGCTTGGCCCCTGCCCTCCTCCAGCAGCTGCCTCCTCTGCCCTTCACTCTCCCTTCACTAGAGGGATCTCCTCCTGGGAAGGGAGCCTGGGGCTCTGGCCTCCTGGAGAGGAGGAAAGCGGGGTCCCTATAGAAGGTGGAGAGAAGGGCAGAGTTCTGAGGCTCCGAACCTGCTCCCTCCGAGGCACTGAGAAGGACTGGGGAAGCCAGACTGGGGTTGAGAGAAGGGACCCGCCCTGTGAATAAGCCCGGTGCCTCCTCCCTGGGAAAGGACAAGATTGCCCAAGCGCCCTGCGCTCCTTCCTCACCCCAGCCCTCAGGAAGCTGGCCACCTGGGGATGCCCATGGGTCCTGGGAGTCCTGTCCCACACCTGGGAACTTCCTGCCTGTGTGTAGATCATGAAATGGGCCAGCATTTGGAAATGAGACTCAGTAAATCATTACCTCCCAAGTGACCATCCTTGAAGTTACAAAGCCATGCCTTGATAAAGGACCTGTTCACACTTCATGATAGACCAATGGATTTTCATTTGACAGAGTACAAGGGTTCATTGATATGGTTTCAGATGCTGCATTGCAGCTAATCTTTAAGAAACCTCCACTTGTTGAATTTGGGTGAATTATTTAACAAATAATAGCTATGGTAATATTTAAAGACTACTAATATATTTCTCCCTTCTCCAACTACTTATCTGTGTGAGGCTGGATTTTCTCCCTATTTCTAACCTAAACAACATATACAACATATTGAATGCAGAAATGGATATGAGAATCCAACGATGTTATTTTAAGCCCTATATTGAAGAGGTGTGCAAAAAAAATTTGTATTTATGTCTCTCTTCTAACTGGCTTTTTTTTTGTAAGAAAATATAATTATTTTGTATTTTAAAAATTAAAAATGTGTTACTATAAATTGGGTTTACTAATACTATTTTAGGTAAATTAATAAATATTTTAACATGTTAAATTTATAAATATTAATAAATGTGACCTACACAGACAAAAGTTTTTTGAGATACTTAAGTGCGAAAAAAAGTCTTGAGAGCAGAAAGATTGAGAACCCAGGCCAAGGATTGCCACAAGCTGTCGGGATGCAGGAAGGCCACAAGGGGGCAGCACGCACTCTAGGAATCCCGCAGCAATCTCCTCCATCTCCCTGTCTCCATCACACCTCCCACTTCCTTCCTCCTCCTTCTCCTCTGTGTTCTCCCATGCTGCACTACTTCCTAATTACAGGACATGACAATCTTTAAGCATCAAAACCTAGGCAGTCACATGTTAATCCGCAAACGATTATCAGATGTCTCTCAGAGGGAAAGCGTACCATCTAGGGCTGAGTAAGCACGAGAACCCCACTCTCAAGGAGACAATAATCTGAGACCGACCCAAAAGCTGGCAATTAAAATGCCAACATGGCAAAGTGTGGGAGAGCTCTTCGTTGTCTCTACGGGGCTGTATACGTCAAAGGGATTTCCGAGAGGCAGAGGGAGCCAACAGCAGACTCTGGGATACTCGCCAGAAACTTCTAGAAGGACCTGGAACCTCGGAGACATCATGAGGACAAAGTCTAGCTTCCGTGAGATATGGGGCAGCAAGGAGGAAGGCGGGGGCTGCAGGCAGAGTCAGCAGGTTGAGCGCAGCTGGAAGGGCCCCAGGCTCCACTGCCCTGTGGGGAGGGAGACCTGCCTTCACCAGCTGGTCTGGAGCAGCAGGTGAGCCCCAGGCCTGCAGCATTCATGGGGCCCACCCAGGTCCCATGGGAACCTGACGTCAGGTCAGCACTAGACAGCACCAAAGGCCTGCCGACCCACCTGCACACTGGGTGGCTAAGAAAACAGGCCTCCACATGGAAATAGCTTCCGGAGCCCACCGGCAAGTCAGGCAGAGTTAGGACTAGCATCCAGCTCCCAGCCCCTCAGTCCACTCTGAGCTTTCAGCCCGCTTCCTGCCCATGGGCTAGAGGCAGAGTCCGGGGAAGGC
This sequence comes from Pipistrellus hanaki, assembly GCF_964339955.1. Classification (NCBI taxonomy): domain Eukaryota; kingdom Metazoa; phylum Chordata; class Mammalia; order Chiroptera; family Vespertilionidae; genus Pipistrellus; species Pipistrellus hanaki. The sequence continues at coordinate 8,452,868 of NC_140520.1, forward strand.
CCGTGGTGTGCCTGGCATCACACCCCCTTGTAACACCTGCTATAACATGGACGACTCAGAGGGGGCAAGACTTCCTGAAGGACCACTGAAGGGCTGGGGAGGGAGAAGGAGCACACACAGGTGGGGGAAGGGACACAGGGGAGGGGAAGGGTGTGGGGAGGGAAAGGGTGTGGGGAGGGAGAAGGGATGTGGGGAGAGGAAGGGGCACTCACAGGTGGGAAAAGGGGTGCAGGGAGGAGGAGGGGCACAAGGAAAGGGAAGGGTGTGGAGAGGGGAAGGGGTGCAATGGTTGGGGTGGGGTTACAGCAGCTTTGCCTGCTTATTTGTACACTGATTTGTGTGTGTGTGTGTGTGTGTGTGTGTGTGTGTGTGTGTATATATATATATATATATATATATATATATATATTTTTTATTTTTTTATTTTTTTTTTTTTACAGAGAGGAATAGAGAGTTAGGAGTTAGAAACATCGATGAGAGAGAAATATTAATCAGCTGTCTCCTGCACACCCCCTTGACCGGAATGGAACCCGGGAGCCTTAGCTCTATCCTTTGAGCCAAACCGGTTTCTGCTAGCTGTCCTTTAGGAAGGTTCCCACTCGCCACAGTCTCCACCCCGCCCTAGTGTCAGTTGCCGCAGCCGCCCTACAGGTGGTGCTGTTGGTGTTCTCAGGCCCAGCCAGCCTCACCAGCTTCCTCTGGGTGCCTTGTCCCTGCAAGCTGTCAGAGAGCCTAGGTGGAGAGGGAAACGTGCTTCAATTGAGACAGCAGAGGGCGCTGTGGGCACACAGAGAAGAGATACCCAGGTATCTGCTGAGATTGCCAGAAGCAAGATTTCCTGACTGCCTGAGGAGGGAAGGTTCCTGGCTGGGCTTCCTCCATCGGCTCAAAGGATAGAGGGCCAGCCCCATGAGAGAAAAGCCCTGAAATGCCCATAGACACACTCCTGGGCCAGACTGGCACGGTTCACTCCTTCACAGATGATTAACACATCCATTCAAGCATGCACTCAGCAAACACTGATTAAATACAAGCTCCGCGCCATGCCCCAACCTTAGCTCTGGGGAGCTGAATGTGATTAGGAGTTCGGGGTGTAAGATTATGCCTCCCCCACATGTTGGGACTCACTCACCAAGTCCCCCAGCATCTGCTGCTCAACAGATGTTTGTATGAATGAATGAAGCGATAATGAATAATAATACCTCTAAGGACCGAGTTCTCTCAGCTTTACTTGTCCTGTTTCAATTCTCAAGGGAGGTCCTGTAGGTGCCTTTTCTTTTTTTCTTTTTTCTTTTTTTTAATATATTTTATTGATTTTGTACAGAGAGGAAGGGAGAGAGATAGAGAGTTAGAAACATCGATGAGAGTCATCGATCAGCTGCCTCTTGCACCCCCCCCCCCCCCCCACTGGGGATGTGCCCACAACCAAGGTACATGCCCTTGACCGGAATCGAACCCGGGACCTTTCAGTCCCCAAGCCGATGCTCTATCCATTGAACCAAACCGGTTTCGGCAGGTGCCTTTTCTTGACTGATAAGGAAAAGGAAGCACAGAGAGGCTAAGCAAATTGCCTTACGACACATAGCCGGTCTGAGCTCTAAACAACTATTCCTTGTGCCCAGTGCAAGACAGAACATGCTCAGGGCCGAGGAGGACCGCACACGGACGGCCTCCGGCTTTCAGAGGGCAGTGCGGCCAGGAGGGGCCTGGTGGTGGGGGCAGGCTTCAGGAGAACCCCACAAAGTGACTCCTGGAGTGGGGCTAGGGGAGCCTACCTTCCCCGGTGAAAGGGGAGAGGCTGGAAGGTCCTTCCAGTGGGTTCTCCAGACACACTTCCTGGGGCGAGGGGTAGGGGGTGCCAGTAAGGACAGGACCCTTCAGCAAAGGTGAGGTCTCCCTGCACCGAGCCCTGGAGGACATGGACGTGAATGGGGATCTGCCTGAGGATCTACAGGCGTGATTGGACAAGGGCAGAATTCACAAATACCTTCACTCTGGGAAAGGGAGTGCGGAGAGCCAGGACTGGGGTGGGAGCGATGGACCCAGCAAAGAGACTGTTTCCTGTCGGGAGGAACAGAGCTGCTTCCCGGACCATTGGACAGAGCCCTGCAGGGTGGGCAGGACTGAAAACGGACGTCAACCATGTCCAGTGTCCTAGCTACCTGTCACCACCCAGCCAAAGAGTAGAGACAGGGGCTGGAGTGCAGGTGCACATTTAATAATTTCAGGTGCCAAATATCAGGGAAGGTGGCTGGTAAAAACCCTAACACCCACCTTCCCCGTAAGCCTGTTAGGAGAAAGCTTATATAGGGGGAATCAGGGGGCGGGGGGGAGGGAACGTGGACAGGAAGGAGTCCAGGGCATTCTGGTGATTTGCAGTCTTGGAATCTGAGTCCCCTTGGGGTCTCGGGTCTTGCTGAATGTCTTCATGATGGTCCCAGATCAGCATGGTCAGTGTCCTGTAACAGGCAAGTGGTGATCGGGTGTGGGTCACCCTGTGTTTCTTTATTTTGTGTGTGTTTTAAAATATATTTTTATTGATTTCAGAGAGGAAGGGAGAGGGGAGAGGTAGAAACATCCATGATGAGAGGGAATCATCGATCAACTGCCTCCTGCACGGCCCCTCCTGGGGATTGAGCCCATAACCCAGGCATGTGCCCTTGAGCGGGATCGCACTGGTGACCTCCTGGTTATTAGGTCAACACTCAACCACTGGGCCGCATTGGCCGGGCTACCCAGGTGTTTCTGAGACCTAACTGATCCGCTCCACATGTCTGGGGGCCAGGTGTGTCAATTCAGGGCTGGGTTAAAAGTCTGCTTTTGTCTGGTCCACTGACCACGGTAACAGAATCTTCACCAGAACATAAGGCTAAGCCTAGGCAGTTGGTGAATCAATTACACGGTCTGTTAGTTAAAGCGTGGGAAAGAGAGAGGACGAGAAGAGGAGAGGAAAATAATCATGTTCAACTTATCCTTGCACCCCTATCAGGACTGCACCCCATCACGGGGGAAGAGCACCTGGGGTGAGAGCACCGACGACAAGGGCCTGGGGGTGCTCATGGACTCATGGGCCCCAGGGAGGGGGCAGGAGCAGCAGGTGACCAGGCCAGGCAGGGCCATTCCTCCCTGGGAGATGGGGAGCGGGGGTTGGGGGGAGGTTTGCAGTTTTGCAGCTGGAGGGGTAGGCTTGCCCAAGAGGCTGCATCAAAACTCTTGAGGGTGTGGCTCTCACAATGGGAGCCGGATTTAGAAGAACAAGGCTGACAGCCTACGCCCCGGAGCAGCTGTCACTTAGACTGCAAGAGGGAGGTGTAATCCGATTACCCGATTACCCTGTAGCCCCGGAACCTGGATGTCTGAGCCCCATTCCTGCTATGTCACCAGCCAGCTATGTGGCCTTGCTCTGACACTCTCGGGGTGCAGGTTTCTTCATTTGCATTATCAAGAGGTGGACCCCGAACCCAACTTCACCCCCTACCCTTCTGACCCCTGTGAATCTAAGACCCCTCACCCTTGGGAAGAGCACACATCACAGCCATCCTTGTTGGGCTGCCCACTGGGGGGGGAGGGGGGACAGAGTGGGTCCGTCCCCACCCACGGGTCCTCAGCCCACCATCAGCCCCCGGCTAGCAGGTGGGAAGGTGCTCCCTCCATAGGGGGGTTGGGGGTCAGAGGGAAGGAGGGGAGCCAGAGGGACAGGCAGCTTGCTCAGGGAGGGGAGGGGTGGGGTGAAGGGGGAAGTGAACTCACCAAGCAACTTCCTCCCCAACCAGCTCCAGGCGCAGGTCTGGAGAATTCACGAAAAATACAGAAGGATCTGTGTGAACATTTCCTGTTCCACCCTAGTCCCCCTTCCTGGCAGCCCGGCTCGGGGTTACCACACCGCTCACCTGTGGAGCAATCTTCCCACTAGAGGGCTGAGTGTCCTGGCCAGGAGGGGCCTATAAATGCTGGGCCCGCAGGACGCTGTCAAACCCTTCTGTGTGACTCTTCAGCTTAGGTAAGCGAGCTGCCAGCTTCCCCGGGCAGCAGCCTGCCTGCCTGCCAGGTCTTTCTTTATACTTGCTACCCATCTGCCTTTCCAGCCCTCCTCCGGGAAGCCCTTCCTGATTAACCTGCTCACTTTAAAGCTTCCTTCCCATTCTGTTGGAGCCTCCTGCTCTCAAATGCTCTGCTTTTTTACATTCTCCAGGTATTTTTACATTCTCCAGATAGTTTTACAAAGGTATTTCTCCCATGCCTGGATCAGGGTCCTTTCCCACTTCAATGCCTCCTTCTTTTCCTTCTGTGTCTCCTCTCTTTCTCCTCTCCCCCCCCCCCCCCCGCCCCCCATTTCTGCAAGCAGCCAGCAGGAGGTGTCTAGGAAGCCTTTCTCTTCTAAGCACACCCGACCCCTTGCTTCTCCTCAGCTCCGAGGACAGGAAGACGAGGACAAAATGTCTCTGCTGGAATGCAGCGTGAACACCATCATCGACATCTTCCACCAGTACTCGGTGCGCCTGGGCCACCCGGACCGCCTGAACCAGAGAGAGTTCATCCAGCTGGTGAAGAAGGAGCTGCCTAACTTCCTCAAGGTAGGGCCGGGATCCGGCCACCTTGTGCCCAGAGAAAGTGAGAGGGACGCTGGGGAGAGTTGGGCTGGGCGAGGGAGAGGCGACCACTAGTCAGGTAGACAAGAAAGGGGACATTGGAGCTGAGACCTGCACGTGTGAGCGGAGAGGCCGAGGCGGCAGAGGAGGAGGATGAGGAGGAGGAGGAGGAGGAGGAGGAGGAGGAGGAGGAGGAGGAGGAGGAAGAGAAGGAGGAAGAGAAGGAGGAGGATGAGCAGCAGCCTTGGCAGAAGCCAGGAGGCTGAGCTCAGATGGAGGCCCGAGGGCGCTTTTCGGATCCAGATCTCCCACACCCAGGGCATGTGCAAAGCCCCGCCCTGCACAGCCTGTGCACACACAGCACCTGGGGCGTGTGATGTACTTACTGATCTCAGGGGGATCAGGAGTCCTCGGGAAAAGGAGGCTTGGTTCCCGCAGGTCTGTTCTGTTTTCTTTACACGTTTGGGGACTTCGGGGAGCAGAGGCCTGGAGGTGTCTAGGAAGGGTGGCGGCCCTGGGTACCAGCCTCAGGTCCACTCCTGCAGCCATGTCCTGGGGCAGGTGGCCAGCCCACCCTGGAGCCACCCCACCTGGTGGGTGGAGGGCTGCCACAGTAGATGTTAGGGATGCTGACAGCTCCCTATAGGGCGCACCTCAGCAAGCAGGACGCTGGGTCAGGCTGGACCCAGGCCAAAGGTAGTGCTGGCGTGGCTTCTTCTTCTGAGTGAGGCCTGTGCCTGCCCCTTCCCTACCCCCTGTGCCGGAGGCAGTGACAGGCCAGGAGGGGCGGCTGGGACCTTGCCAATGGGCCCCTTAGGAGGGTCTGGACTTCCCCAGGGTGGTGGCCATTCAGGTTCCGGAGGGGCCTTAGCTGCCATGCCCCTGCCAGCCGAGTGGCATAGCAGGGACTCTCCAGAGCTCACTCTGCCTGGGACCCACCCCTTCCCTGGCCCTCCTCTGCACACGTCACCTCCCCCTTGGGTCCACGGAGCACCCACACCGCTCCCTGAACCTCCACAAGGGCCTGATCATCTTGTTTTCCTCAGGTGCTTCCTGCTACACAGGTTGAAATGAGTGTCACTCATTTGTAACCGGGAGAGGGAAGGAGAAGCAAGGCAGGGAGGGCCAGGTGGAGGGGCCAGGCATGCAGGGGAGGGGACGGGACGGGCTCTGAGTCAGTCCCAGACGGTGAGCGGAATAACTGGAAAGTGAACGGCGTTTTTTTTAAAATATATTTTATTGATTTTTTACAGAGAGGAAGGGAGAGAGATAGAGAGTTAGAAACATCGATGAGAGAGAGTCATCGATCAGCTGCCTCTTGCACACCCCCTACTGGGGATGTGCCCGCAACCAAGGTGCATGCTCTTGACCGGAATCGAATCCTGGACCCTTCAGTCCCCAAGCTGACGCTCTATCCATTGAGCCAAACCAGTCTTGGCTGGCATTTTTAATTTGGGGTTGAGGCCCAGAAACCAGGTGTCCCAGTGCCTTGGCCGTCGGGTCTTTGGCTGTGCTCCCTGCCACTGGCCCTGACCCCCCACCCCCAACCCGAGCCCTGACCACCCTGTCTCCCAACCTGCAGAAGGAGAAGAGGAATGAAAAGCTCATCAAGGACATGCTGGAGGACCTGGACACAAACGGAGACAAGGACCTGAGCTTCGAGGAGTTCATCACCCTGGTGGGCACGCTGACGGAGGCCTCTCACGAGGAGATGCACAAGAACACCCCCAAAGGGCATGGCCACACCCACGGGCCAGGCTTCGGGGAGTCTGGCAGCAACCCCTGCAAAACCCAGGGTGGCAACCAGAGTGGTGGCGGCGGCAGCCACGGCCACAGCCACGGTGGCCACGGCCACAGCCACGGTGGCCACGGCCACAGCCACTAACCTGGAGGCAGGCCACCCTGTCCCTCCCTCCCAACCAGGGCCCCAGGCTGTGTGCGCACAGCTGAGGCGGGGCCTGAGCTGCAAGGCCGGGGGTTGAGATGAATAAAAAGTTCCTGCAAGCCAGTGCTCCGTGTGCTCCTTCCACCCCCTCCACAGCCTGTCCTTCCCCGGGCTCTGGCTCAGGCCCCACGCCCCTTCCCGGGGTGGAGCCCCTTCATTCAGCCCCTTCGTTCCCAATAATAAGAGGCTATGCCTCAAGAACACGGTCCTGTTCTGAGTCCCTGGCGCTTGCCTCCCTGACCATTTTCTCACCTCTGACCTCGGGCCCTGACAGCAGGGCCAAGTCATCCCAGCCCAGCTCAGGACTCCCCTGTGCACCCTGTCATACTGGCCCTGGCCACCACACCACCCAGCCAGCCACAGCCCCTTCACCATGCTGCCCACACTGCCATCTCTCTTCTGCTGGGACCTGGGGCCTCCAGGAGCTCAGACAGGCTCGGGACAGGCTGGTCTGAGGAGGCCCTGGAGGCTGGGCATTGGAGTTAGGGCCAGGCTGGGCGTGTCTGTCCACAAATGAAGATCTGAGTCCACAGGAGCAGTTGGTGTCTCTTGAATGGGGGGGCGAGGGGGAGATCTCCTCTTCCCTGTGGACACTGGGGCAGGTGTGCATGTGGGTGAAAGCCGGGGAGCCCAGCCCATGAGGAGGTTGGACTCTGGGTCCAGCGAACCTGATGGGCCTGAAGATTCTGATTCCAAGCCCGAGAGCAAACTAACCCCCCCACCCCCACCCCCACCCCCGAAGGTGGGCAGGTTCCTGCAGCCCCACGTCAGCAGGGCACTTCTCTGCAAAACCTGCAGTTGGGCCTAGCTCCCCGCTTCCGCCCTCCGCAGCCTCCAGACCCACCCGCTCACTTCAGAGCCTCCTCTGCCACCCTCCCTGCCCGGTGGCCTGAGAGCACCAGTCTGAGTCCCTTCCCAGTTCATCTCCAGGCTGGGGCCGCCTTCCAGAGACCACAGCCCAGACCACGGTGTCTGCCCCGCCCTGCCCTCCCACAGAGAAAAGACGGACAGCATTGGGGTTGGGGAGAAAGACCCAGAGGCATCCATCCCCAGGGTTACCGTGGAGAAAGCGAGGTGCAGCGTGGGGAGGGACCAGGCCCAAGCCCTGCATGGTGGAGCTGGCCGAGGCGGTACAGGGAGGAGAAGACCCGCCCCCACCTTCTCCCCGGGCTCATCTCCCAGCGCGTCCCCAGGCTGAGCGTGAAGGAAGGAGCCGCTGGTCGGATGGCAGATGGCAGCTCTCCCCTCTGCCAGGCCAACCCTGCTCTGGGCTCAGGGGCCTCTGCCATGGGTACAGACCTCAGGGCTCTCGCTGCGGGGCAGAGGGTGTTTCCAGCACTTCTCAGGGAACAGGGTGGACCAAGGAGGGTCGGACTGAATGCACAGGTGGAAGATTTCTGGGTGTCCTCCTGGGTTCAAACCGGCAGGGAGGGGCCGAGGGGCGCCTCCTCCTGCTGCGTGCCGTCACACCAGCCCCCATCATCTGCCCACTGGAAGGTCTGTTTGAAGAAAGGGATTTGTCTGGAGAAGAAGTTGGCACATGGTTGATGTAAGCCGGCCTGCCCCACCCCACACCGGAGTGATTCTCCACCACATCCCTGCCAAGAGGCTGGCAGGGCCTGCCCTCGCCGCCCCAGGGAAGGGAGTTCCCTTTTGGCACCGCCGCTGAGACAGTCAGTCCTTGCACTGAGCCTGAACCTGTCTCCGTGCCCGCTGGGCATGAACGCCGCTTCCCTCCCGCTCCACAGGGGCCCAGAAAAGCCCTCACCCTTCCGTCCACACAGCTGCCCATCCACAGTCCGTGTCTTCAAAACACTTCCCTTCTTCTTTTCTTTTTTTAAAATATATTTTATTGACTTTTTTTTACAGAGAAGAAGGGAGAGGGATAGAGAGCTATAAACATCAATGAGAGAGAATTATGGGTCAGCTGCCTCCTGCACACCCCCCACTGGGGATGTGCCGGCAACCAAGGTACATGCCCTTGACTGGAATCGAACCTGGGACCTTTCAGTCCGCAGACTGACGCTCTATCCACTGAGCCAAACCAGTTTCGGCCAAAACACTTCCCTTCCTGGCACCCCGGCTTTCTCTGGCTGCCGCTCCTTTGCAGCAGGACTGCCCTCCCCTCCCTGGGGTCTCTGCATCACTGTCTCCATGACAACTTCCCTGACCAGCCCCCTTCCTCGAGCACATAGAAACCCCCTCGGCCAGGCCCATGGAACTCGCTGGCACTTCTACCCCCGCACTTCCAATAAGGACTTGGAGCCCCTTCTCAGCGAGTCTGACGGGGCCCCGGAGGCAAGGACTATGGCTGGTTGGCGGCAAATCCCAGGTGCCAGCAGGGAGCAAGCTGCCATGAGCCTTACTGAGTGAAGGGGGGTGGTCCGAGGCCTGATGGAGCTGGAGGGTGAGGTGGGGGCAGCTTTGGGCATCAGGGGCACGCTCACGTGGGCCCTAACGGCTGGGAGAGGGTGGAACAGCAGGATGGCGGAGGTCAGAGCTTCTAGAAGCCGAGTCCTCCCTTTGCCTCGTTGCTCTGCCAGCTCATTCTGAGAGTAGGAGATTCTCCCAGGGGAAGGCCTGGCCAGCAAGAGATTTACTAAGCCCTGCGGGGTTTTCTTAAGCGAGTTTAAGAGAGCTGGTCACAGTGGGTTAGCCCCTTCCCTCCCACGAGCCCCTCTCAATCCAGGAAAGCTGGTGTGTGGAAGAGAGGAGAGCGGGCCTCTTCCCTGAGATAGGAGGGAACAAGAGTGTCAGGGTCAAGGTTAAGGTTCCGCCCCAGGTGAGAACGGAGGAAGGGAGCTACCCCTGGGGCTCTGAGAATGCATCCTTTGGGAAAATAAGAACTTTGGGGTCTCCCTGGCATCCAGGAACAGAGAACCTGTCATTGGAGGGCCCTGCTTCCCTGTGCTATGGAACCTGAACTTCCGGATGGCTTTTGGGAGGGATGAGGAAGTAACCGCAGAGGCCTAAGCTGCCTGATTCTGCCCAGACGCTCTGGGATCTGGGCGACGCTCCCGGAACGAGGGGACAGATGACTGAGCACATCACTCACTGGTTGGCCCACTGATTCACTCACTCAGCAGGCAGTGTATGTGTCAGGCGCTGTAATGGTCAGGGGGGCCCCAGGGGCAATAAGGCTGCATCCTGTAGACAGGGGACTCCCAGGCCTGCGATAAGTCTGATTCAGAGGAGGAAAGACCAGAGAGGCGAGAGGTTCCCTAAGACTTTGAGGTGGGAAGGCTGTCCTTCGTCTGGGCTGTAGAGGTAGCTTCAAGCGTGGGGGGCAGCAGGCATCCCCCCCAAACCATGCAGGTGCTTGCGACAGAGGAAAACATGTGTGCCTGGGCCTGAAGGTGGGCAGAGGGGGTTCTGGGCAGGAATGAGGAGCCTCAGGTTTGAGAGGAAGAGGAAAGTGGGCAGGTGCTAGGCCACAGCAGGAGGAGGGCAGGAGCAGTGTGTGTGTGTGTGTGTGTGTGTGTGTGTGTGTGTGTGTTGCGGGGAGGGGGGTGGTTAGGGAGGGAATTGGAGTTTAGAAGAGTCTCCCTGTGGGGTGTGGATTAGGGGTGGGAATGAGAGCAGCGGCACAAAGCCCAGGAGGGTGCTGCACCGTCATCCAGGGGGCACTTCTCAGAGAAGATGGATCCAGCCGGGATCTCCGGTACCCCAGGTCCCCATTCCAACAAGGGGTCCATGCCCCACCACCCCCTAAGGAGGATAAAGAAGATCATTTTGTACTGTTTCCCAAGACTGTGCCTCAGCTTTCGCCAGCTGCTGAGGCAATCTTACCCAACCCTGACTCTGACACAAACCCAAGAAGCAACCTCAGGGTCCGGCCCTGCCTCCCAGCAGTTGCTGAAAACGCACACTTTAGAAAGCCCATGTCATGGATTTTGACATGCCCATGGCCACAGGACAGCAGGACTGACACAACTGGTTGCTCAAGTTCTGTTGTCTCTTGGGGTTCAGGCCTGAAACAATCCATCCACCCCAAGTCTTCCGTCATATCCCGGGCCAGATTGGACCCCAGTCTCCCACTCCTGCCCTCCCGCCTCAAAGTATCACAGAGGAGGGATGTTTGATATGATTGACAACTGGAGGACTCATTCTGGCTCTATGAGGAGGAGGGATGGGGGTCACTCTGAGGGCCACTGTGGGACTAACTGAGCCTTAATTTGCATCCTCAAGGAGCGATCCTCAGTCTCGCGGGGCAACAGACACCCAAGGAGATACGTTCAATATTACGATATCTATGGGAAACCGAAAAGCGAAGGTGGGTGATGAGCAGACACCCTGGGAGGGCAGAGCAGGTGTTTCTGATGCCTTCTGGGCTGGGCTGCAGGTGGGGGGGAGGGGCAGCCCCCCTGCACACAGAGGAGGAGGGTGAGGAAACTACTTCCTCTGGCTGATGCCGAGGTGAGATTTGCAAGGGCAGAACTTGAACTTCTGTGTACCCAGAGCTGTTAGGTAATGAGAGAAATCAGAACACAGGAAGGTGGGTGTTTACAGCCTTGTTTGCTTTCTCTCCACGTTTGAAGACGTTTTGTCGGCCACGTTAAATGCTGAGTCTCTGCTGTCCTTGCTCCACCGTAGATCCCACTGAATCCCAAGCTTCTCCTGAATTCCCAGGCTCGACACCCAGGTGGGCTTGGCCTGTGGGGTGACAGTGGCCTGCCAGAACCATTTTCCTGAAGGGCAAGGTGTCCCCATGCACACTGACACCTTTGCCCAGAGGATGCTGTCAGACTAACCGTGGTCACAGGAGCCCAGCAGCTTGACAGGCAGGCGAGCCCCGGGGTCCCCAAGCTGAGAACTCCTCTGGGTGGGAGGTGGGAACATGAGGGTGTGTGAGTGGGAGAGCTTCCTGGAGGAGGGGACATTTGGGTGGGGCTTTGTGGACAAGCAGGAGTTCCAGAGCTCAAGAAAGGCTCAGCAGCCTGGCGCTAGCACAGAGCAGACACCTGACAATGTGAGTGAACGGATGGAGGGCACCTGGACACAGAGAACAGTAGGACACCGGGCACACATTTGCGAAGTCTGACAGTTCACGGGGAACCGGGAGAATGTTCTGGAATGGCTGCAGGCTGGCCAGGAGAGGACAGGTCCAGCTTTGGGTTCCTGTGGTTCTAGCGATCCTCGGGTCCGTTGGCTTGGTCAGGGGACCTGCCTTCGTCAGGGGATGAGGCTGTGGCTTTTCAGGGAGGGACTCGATGTCACTTCATCTGAGCTCTGCATGTCAGAGAGGAGAAGACTGAGGCCCAGAGGAGAGAGGGGTCACTTGTCACACTCGTAGCCAAGAAGCAGGCAAGCTGGGAGGCTAACCTGGATGAGGGTGCTCTTCATTGCCCTCAGGTGCCGCTGATGGATTTCGCCCAAGCTCTGGGTTCCTTCAGTTTTTAAAAAAATAGGACTGAAGTTCAACTTGTGGTTTAGTTGGTCATTTCCAAACAAAATCATGGCTGGTAAATGTTTTCAAAATAGCAAGTACACTTAATTTTTTGTTCTTGTCATTGTGTCTGTGTGTGTGTGTTTCTCTTTTTACCAGATTTGAATTTAAATACCCCTCAGACGTGATCGCAGACATGTGTGCGTGCCCGGCACAGGAACCAGTTTGCAGAGCAGCAGCTGGGCCTAGTTCAGAGGCCTTTGGGGAAAGGTCATACCTCACTGCTAACTGCCCTTGGTTACTTGTCCAACACTGGTCAACCCCACCTGAACAGCTGGTCCCAAAAATAACCTCAGGCTTTGCTTTGGTTTAAAATAAGCTTCCTCTGTAGTGTCTGCAGGAGAGAGAGAGAGAGAGAGAGAGAGAGAGAGGGAGAGAAGCTGACTGGTGACCAGCTACAACTCTGGCCCCCTGTATAAATGACTATCCACTGATCAGGTGCAGTGCTAACGTGCTTTACAAGTGCCCTTAGGTGATCGGATCCACAGCTCTGGGAGGGGTGCCATTGTTATTTCCATTTCATAGATGAGGAAACTGAGGCTTAGAGATTTTAAATAACCTGTTCAAGGTTTCACAATTAGTAGGTAGTGGAACTAAACTCTGAAACCAGAAATTTAACTTCCATAGTCATACTCTTGGCCGCTAACTAACCTTTTAATCCCAAGAATAGCGCTGAATAAACAGAAGGACAAACTCACCCCCACCCCCAACAGAGAGCTCTCCTTCTTCTCACTTTCCCTCAAATCTGTCAGGCCTGGCTCCAGCAAGTTACCTAATTTTCTTTTTTTTCATCTGTTTTTATTGACTTTAGAGAGGGTGGAAGGGAGAGGGATACAGAGATAGAAACACCGATGAGAAAAAGACATTAATAGGTGGCTCCTGCAAGCTCCCTCCTCCCTCTCCCTCCACCCCAAAGGATTAAGCCCACAACCTGGATATGTGCCCTGACCAGGAACCAAGAAGTGCTCAACCACTGAGCCACACCGGCCAGGCTGCCTAATCTTTCTTAAATTTTGTCACAAACTCTGTCCTTCTGTCCTATTCCTCCAGCTGGAGAAAGGCTGGGGACCAACTTCTGGAGGGTTTTCCAGAGCTCAAGAATGTGCCTGGCTGCTGTTCCTTTCTTCCCCTCCCCTTCTTCTCCTCCTCCTTCTCTACCTCCTCCTCTTCCTCATTCTTCTTTAAATTAAACTTATTGGGGTGACATTGGTTAATAAGATTATACAGGTTTCAAGTGTACATTTCTGATACATGACCCGTATGTTGCGTTGTGGGCCCACCACCCAAAGTCAAGTCATCTTCCATCACCATTTATTGGTCCCCTTACCCTTTACTACCTCCCACACCCTTCCTTCTGGTCCCTGCCGTTCTGTTGCCTGTGTCTATGAGTTTCCTATCCCACATGTGAGTGAAATCATATGGTTCTTAGCTTTTTCTGACGGGCTTATTTCACTTAGCGTAATGTTCTCAACGTCCATTCATGTTAATTTCCTCAATTATGGCTTCAAGTAATATGGCTGCAAGTACATATACGATGATGACAAGGGTGGCCCCATTCTGTTTCTCCTGGCCAGGGCTACTCTGGAGGATCCCTCCTTGGCTGGTCTCCCTGCTTCTACTCTAGCCTGCCTCTGGCTAGCTCTTCTCCACCAAGCCAGCCAGAGTCATCCTTTGCAAACATAAGTGAAGTCATCTCGCTCCCTTGCTCAAAAGCCCCCAGGACCTGCTCCCTGCTCCCTGTAGGCGCACACCTTCCACCACCCCCATCTCAGCCCCTGTACGTTGCCTTTCGTAGTGTTCTCTGAGCAAGCCAAACATATGTTCACCCCAGGGCCCTGGCTGCTCTGCCAGGAACTCTTGGATCCCAGGTAGCTGCATGCTGCTCTCCTTCCTGTCTCTCAGATTTCTGCTCACATGCATCAATCTTACTTCCTCCCCCAATCTTACTTCCCCACTTTAGCTTTCTTCATATCACCTACCATTACCTACCAGTGTGTCACAATCTATATGCCCGCAAGTTTCCTTGATGTACTCCCATCACACTCCCCATCCCCTCCCTCACCCCATTTGTTTGTCTATTTATTTTCTATCCCATCCCCACTAGAATGCAAGCCCCAAGAGGACAGAAACTTTGTGTCTTTGGTCTCTGGCTATCATAGAATATTTGTAGAACGAATGAATAAATGCATACGTGGCACACATTTAATAAATAGGTGGTGAACAAATGAACAGAGAAGGGGGCCTCAAGGGTCTCAATGAGGCCTGTCAGAATAGCAGGGGTAAGTTGTCATCAAGTTTGAAAGCCACGGACAGGGAAGGAAAAGAAGTGCACAGACACGGTTAAGAACTTTTCAAGAGTACATTTATTCACTCTCATTTCCCGCCGTTCTTCTTGCAGACGTTGCTGGGGAAAAGCCACTCAGCGCTGCTTATTCTTTGTGGATATTGTCATGGGCGGTCTCCAGCACCCTGGCCACCAGGACAATGAATTCATTAAAGGTGACCTGTCCGTCTCGATCAGCATCCAGTTCTTGGAATATTTTGTCAATGGTGGCTTGATCTTTGGTGTTCTAGGAGAAGGGGACAGCAGACACAGGGAGCTTAGACCCTCCCCCTTTCTCATCCTCAGAGCTCCACTTAGGGAGGCCCAGGGACATGCATTCATCGGCCAAAACCATGTTGGAAAATCCCATGTTACAAAACAGAAGGCAGAGAGAGGCAACCGTCATGAGCCATCCTAGAATCACACACGTCTTGTCCTGGAAGGTTCTCTGTAGTTCACTAATCCAGCCCCTTTGCCCAAGCGGACAGAGTGAGTTAACCCAGAGAGGAAGGTGGGGCCCTTTCCCCCCCCCCCCCCCCAGCAGGGGGAGAGCTTCCTTGGGTCTGAAATTGGGGCTGAACCCACCCAACTCCTTGTTTCTCCATCATCTAGTCCTTGCCACTGTCCTCAATGTGAAGGGAGTTGGGGGGAAGTTCACCATGATGGGCGTCACCCACCTTGATGGTGTTGAGAAGTTCCTTTGTGATCAGCTGCTTCAGCTCACGCTTGGTGAGGGTGTCAAAATCCCCCACGCGGGCTGAGTACTGGTGGAAGACATTGATGATTCCCTCCAGGTGGTCTTCCAGCTTAGTCATCTTCTCAAGCCTCTCGTTAACCTTCAGGAGACAAGGCGGTCTAGGACAGTTCCTCTCCCACCCCACCGACCCCCTCTCCCTTCTCTTTCTGCATCAAACAGTTTCAACAAGGGATGGCTTCCCCCTGCATCTGCACTGTGATCTCTCTGCTCTTCATCTGTGGGTTGGATGAGGGAGGACATCTAATACCATCTAACATTGAAACTAATCAGCCTCAACTGCCACAATGGCCCATGTCCCTGTAACTCCTGGAGAGTAGGACCAGAGGGTGCTGCTCACTCAAGCTCAGCTGGGAAGGGTTCTGTGGTTCCCCAGGCTGTTCCTTTTCCCCAAGTGAAAGGCCACTGGTCCTTTATAGACACTCACCAGCCCGCCCACCTTTGCCATCCCAAGTCCTGAGACTGGGTTTCCCTAGCTCATCCTTAAGTCCTGAGACTGGGTCCACCTCGCTCAGCAGGTCCAAAATGCAGTCAGCTCTTTACTCCATAAGGCACATAAATGTCTAACTAATATTGCATGTCAACTGTAATTGAAAAATAAAACTTAAATGAAAAAAAAATTGTTAATGTGGTCAGCCCAGAGGAGCTCCAGCAAGTGGAAGGTTGTGGCTTCTAACAGCCTGCAACGTGGCCCCCTGCTGTCGCCACTCTGAGGACCTCGAAGGCCCAGCAAGGAAAGGACACTTACCCTCAATGCACAGGCGTATGTAGCTCTAGCGAGAAGTCAGCAGGTGAGGACCGTCCAGCCGGGAAGGTTTTTATAACTCCTGGAGCTTCCTCTTTGACCGCAAGTGAGGAAACTTCTCTGATTCATCCGCCTTGAGGCAATAGCTGGTACACATTCTGTTGCTCAATACAAGGTTCAAACTGGTGGCGAAGCTCAAGTTGTACCCATCACGCCCCTGCTCAGCCCGAAACAGAACTTCCAACCGCACCCCATACGCACACACCCACACACGTGCAGGACCCAGCCTTCAGCTCTAACTCAGTCCCCTGCTTCCTCATAGCAGGCCAGGGGAGCACGTTTCACTGCCTGGGTGGCTCCTACCTGAAAAGGAAGGACTGGGAGAGGCATTTGCTAGGTCTTTTAACCCCAAAATGATAAAAACGAAGTGAGCATGCAATCCTGACACAGAAAAGGGATGCTGGTTTAAAACTCAGGAAATCCAAATAAAGTACGAAATGCTGGTTTAAAACTCAGGAAATCCAAATAAAGTAGTTCATAATAATATACCAAGAGCAGCTCACTCATTGTAACAAATGTACCAGATGCACATGGCATGTTCACAAGAAGGGAGATGTGTACAGGCCTATGGGAACTGCCTATATTGTCTTCTCAGTTTTCGCCTAGATAGAAAATGCTTCTAAAAGCCCTGGCCGGCTGAAACTGGTTTGGTTCAGTGGATAGAGCATTGGCCTGCAGACTGAAGGGTCCCAGGTTTGATTCTGGTCAAGGACATGTACCTTGGTTGCGGGCACATCCCCAGGAAGGGATGTGCAAGAGGCAGCTGATCAAAATCTCTCTCTCGGCGTTTCTAACTCTCTATCCCTTTCTCTTCCTCTCTGTTAAAAAATCAATAAAATATATTTTAAAAAAATAAAATAAAATAAAATAAAATAAAATAAAATAAAAGCCCTGGCCAGTTTGGCTCAGTGGAGTGTCAGCCTACGAACTGAAGGGTCCCAGTTTGATTCTGGTCAAGGGCACTTACCTCAGTTACAGGCTCAATCCCGTGCAGGAGGCAACCAATCAATGTGTCTCTCTCTCATCGAAGTTTCTCTCTGTCTCTCCCCCTCCCTTCCACTCTCTCTAAAAATAATGGAAAAAAATATCCTCAGTTGAGGAATAATAATAATAATTAATAATAATAAAAGTTAAAAAATAAATAAAATGCTTCTAAAAAAATAAAGGCTATGTGTTGTTGAATGTACTGAACATTCACGACATGCCAGACACTGGTTGACACCACCTTCCCCTAGTTCTCCAGAGGGCACTTAGTTCTCATAGTGTGCCCATTCTGCAGATGAAGGAAATGAGTATAGAAAGGCTAAGAAACTTTTAAAAAAATATATTTGATTTATATATCAATATAAATTGATTTTTTATAGAGAGGAAGGGAGAGGGACAGAGAGTTAGAAACATCGATGAGAGAGAAACACTGATCAGCTGCCTCCTGCACACCTCCTAGTGGGGATGTACCCACAACCAAGGTACATGCCCTTGACCAGAATCAAACCTGGGACCCTTCAGTCTGCAGGCTGACGCTCAATCCACTGAGCCAAACCGGTTAGGGTGCTAAGTAACTTTTTAAAGTGCCAAACCCTAATTTGTTTACTCTCACAACCTCTGCCATTGTTGCCATTTTCCTCCTAAAATAAGAATTATGCTTTTTAGTTATTGAAAAAATTAATACCTGCTCATAATTTTTGGTAGATGCAGAGACTCTTCTCAGACCCTGCTTTTTTTTTTTTTTTTTTTTTCTTTTTCCTCCTGTTTCCTCCCTAATGCAGTCAACTCTTGATTAGCCTTTAAAGAATTCTTTCCTTGATGGACTCCCACCACTCCCCACCTCCACGCCTACATGGAAAGTCCCTAGGTTCAGGGTCAGAGCCGCACAAATTCCGTGATGCCCTCTTGGAATGTGGTATTCGATGGGCTCAGACACCTTCCTAAATCACAACACAGAGAATTCATCTCACAGGACCCAGGTGGGGAGGACTGAGTGGGGTTCAGGCCCAGATTGGAACCCGGATCCCACACTGGGATGGGGTCTAAGGCAAGGCTGCTTTGGGGATGGGAATGGGGGTCCGTTCTGTGCCCTTGGGCAAGCCCTTGGCATCTGTGAGCCCCTTTCTTCATGTGTGTGGTCATCTCACTGGCCTCATCTAGTTCCCAGAATTGCAATGAGGCCCAGCTGGGAGAAAATGTGAGAAAATGCTCAGAAACCATGAAGTACAACGTTTCAATTCTACTTTTGCCCTTACCCACCGATCACAGATGTGGATCATTCAGACCGGCTAGCATATAGGTGAGTCAGAGCCTGCCTACTGGGGGCCTGGCCACTGCGAGTCTCCTACAAGCGACCTTCCTCCTCTGTGTCCTGACAGTGGTCCCCGGTGGAGAGGCCTGCATGCTGGTCTTCCCCCTGTGGAAGCTGCCCTCGGCCCCCTGGGCACCAGCCCACCATCTGTGCCACCCAGCGAGACCTCCGGGGAAACAAGGAAGCAAACACACAGCGGGCACCTGGCACAGGTCCTGGCACGTAGAATCATGCCACTTGCCTTGACCTTCCCCCCTCCTTCCATCTGCACCCGATGAAAAGGCAGGACAGGCCCCCTGGGGAAAGCTCAGGCCCCGGGGATGCTCCCTCCAGCCCCACGGTGAGTGTCCCGCTGCTGGGGTGGGCGGGTCGGGGGGAAGGGAGGATTCCTGAGACCTGTGGCCTGGCTGTCACCCGGACTGGCCCTGCCGCTCCCACTTGACAGAAACTGCTCAAGGGTGGGACTGTGCAGAAAGGCTGAAAAGGATGGGCAACTCCCTGTTGACAGTTGGATGGAGATGACACTCCAGTGGAGAACACAAGCCATCTGGCATTTGTCAAAACCCTCAGATGTGCGGTGCAAAGAGTGAGTCACGCTGTGGACTGTGGACTTTAGTTGTTACCGAATTGTTGTATGAATGTTGGCTTGATTGGACCAGATGCACCACACGAATGCAAGGTGCCAGTCAGAGGGGCGCTGGGAGAGGGAAGGCCAAGGGGTATAGGGGTACTACTTCCTGCACAATGTTTCTGTAAACCTGAAACTTCCTCTGAAACATAGTCTACTGCTTCATGCAAAAATGACTGCTGCACTTAAAATCGCCCCAACTGGTTTGGCTCAGTGGATAGAGCGTCGGCCTGTGGACTGAAAGGTCCCTGGTTCGATTTCGGTCAAGGGCATGTACCTTGGTTGCGGGCACATCCCCGGTAGGGGGTGTGCAGGAGGCAGCTGATTGATGTTTCTCTCTCATCAATGTTTCTAAATCTCTATCCCTTTCCCTTCCTCTCTGTAAAAAATCAATAAAATATATTTTTAAAAATCTAAAACAGAAATTACTGCTGCACTTAAAATCACTATGGACAAGTAGTAAGAGCATGCTACATGACAAGGAGGACACTTTTCAAATAAGTTTTGAGCCACATTGATAATAGACTCACTTTCACAACTAGAAATACTATGTGTATCCTTGAAACAGACTTTCACCTTCAAATTGAAATTAAACTAAATGCGATCATGTAAATACCCTGGGCAGCATAGCAAGATAACTTCAGCCTGGCTGGTGTGGTTCAATGGTTGAGCATCTACCTTATGAACTAGGAGATCACTGTTCGATTCCCAGTCAGGGCACATGCCCAAGTTACAGGCTTGATCCCGGTGGGGGCATATGGGAGGCAGCCTATTGATGATTCTTTCTCACCATTGTTGTTTCTCTCTCTCTCCCTTTCCCTTCCTCTCTGAAATAAAAGTATATTTTAAAAAAAGATAACTTCCAATTTTCATAATGTAAAGAAACAATGGGCCAGCTGGGAAATCTGAATAGGGGGTTTATGGGAGTTTCTTGTACCATACGTGTAACTTCTCTGTAAGTTTGGAATTCTATCAAACTAAATTACATCAAATTACATTATATCAAAATTAAACATTACCCCCCACAAAGTACTCATGGCAACCAGGGGACTCTGTGAGTCACACTCAAACAGTGGGGCAGGACACACCAGAACTTAAGGTGGGGCGGGGTGACCAGATGGGGCGGGATCGCAGGCCACCAGGGAGGGTTCACCCCCCAAGTTAGCCTGGAGACTGCCCTCACAGAGACCCCTTCTCTGACGTTACCCTCCCCAGGAGGGAAATGAACTCTCAGATAAGCAAGGAGAGAGAGCCAAAACCGGTTTGGCTCAGTGGATAGAGCGTCGGCCTGTGGACACAAGGGTCCCAGGTTCGATTCTGGTCAAGGGCATGTACCTTAGTTGTGGGCACGTCCCCAGTAGGGAGTGTGCAAGAGGCAGCTGATTGATGATTCTCTCTCATGGATGTTTCTAACTCTCTATCCCTCTCTCTTCCTCTCTGTAAAAAAAATCAATAAAATATATATTAAAAAAAAACACAAAAAAACACACAACAACAACAACAAGGAGAGAAAGAAGGTGACGGTGCTTTAAAGGATAAGAAACTGGATCCAAAGGGGTTCCATCTCTGGGGACCTCTGAGCAATGGTGAGGAGCAAAGGGGGCGTGGGTCTTCACCTGGCACAGACTTCCTTGCCCTTTATATCTGCTAGTCGCTGGCTGGCAGGCACTGGGGAGGCCACCATGAGCTGGACAGACACTGTCCTGCCCTCAGTGAACTTACAGTCTCGGGGGGAGGCAGAGTGCCAGCAGATGCCAGGTGGTTGGGGAGAGGAAGAGAGGTGGCAGAGCTAGAAAGCAGAGAATGAAGTACATCGCCAGCCCTACCCCCAAGCCGGAAGCCAACTGAATGAAGATCTTCGTGCCTTGGGGCAGGGAGATGTGGGAAGGAAGTCTTCTGGGATGCAAAGTTGTTCTGGGATGCAAAGCCAGTCACGGGTTGGATTTCCAAGAAGGACCTCGGGGTTTTCAGGAAGTGAGACACCAATCCCTCCATGTCTTCCCCATTCTCCCACTACAGTCCCCGACCTTGGCCATGAGAAAGCTACCAAATTGGAGGAGGATGATCACCACCAAAGGTCCAAGGCTAGAACAGGTTACCAAGGCCTCTGAAATACAAAATGTTTAAGCCTAACCTGGGAACATGCATTCAACGCCTCAGACTCCCCTGCATGCTTGGTTAGCATCGTTGTAAGAAGCAGAGTCCCAGGGCCCAGGGCCCAGGGCCCCACACAGGGCAGCACTGAGGCCTGGGCATGGGCCCACACAGCAGCGGCTAGGTTCCTCCCTAAACCTGCCCCTCCGGCCTTCAGGAGCCACACCGTCCATGCAACTGCTCTAGAGGGACAGGTGAGCGAGACCCGGGCTCCCCGCCCTCCAACACGGGGAACTGAACAGCCCCCCTCAGAGCAGTAGGCAAGCCCCCCGAGGTGTTCGGGCCGTTCAGGGACGGGGAGGCCACAAGAGGAGACACTGGACAGATGGGAGCATGAGAGCTGACGGGGAAAGTGAGATCCGTGTCATGGGGCTCCATCCTAACCCAATGACAGTCCGGACCCCCATCCAGCTGACTCAGCGTTACTGCCGGCTTTGTTCTCCCAGAACAAAGGTTGAACCAATGCTGAGTGACATGGGGCAAGGCTGTAATCCTCTTAGGAAATCAGGTGTGGCAGAGACTGTCCAAGTCACCGCTTCCTTCCCCCTTTTTTCCCCTCTCGGGAGAAAACAACTCCTCTCCACAGCTTTATTCATGTGTCATGAACATACAAAAAACCCCTGCACGCATTTAATGGGCCACTTGGATGAGTTTGGACATGTGCATGCACCCGTGATACCATCACCCCAACAGTAAACACAGCCACCGCCTCCTACGCTCCCGAGGGCCTCTGCTTCTGTGGTGAGAGCACTCAGCATGATAGCTACCCTCTTACCAAGTGGTTGAGTGCACACACCCGTATCGTGACCCGTGTCAGGCTGACCTGCAGGTCTCTGGAACACCTTCATCTTATGTGACTGGAACTTCGCACCCAGTGACCCAGGAGTCACCGCTTCCTGGGAGGAATCCAGTCAGAAGGGACGAGACCGCCTGAAGAGCTCTTGCAGCTGCTTACTTTTTATTTGTTGATGTTTCCCTTCTTTACGATTACATTCCGTATATATTTTATTGATTTTTCACAGAGAGGGAGGGAGAGGGAGATAGAGTTAGAAACATCGATGAAAGAGAAACATCCATCAGCTGCCTCCTGCACACCTCCTACTGGGGATGTGCCTGCAACCAAAGTAAATGCCCTTGACTGGAATCGAACCTGGGACCCTTGAGTCTATAGGCCAACACTCTATCCACTGAGCAAAACTGGCCAGGGCCATCCTATGTATATATATTTTAATAAATAGGTTATATATTTTAATAAATAGGTTAAAAACTGATTTTAGAGAGAAGAAGGGAGAGGGAGAAAGAGAGAGAGAGAGAGAAAGTAATATCCATTGGCTGCCTTCTGCACAACCCCTACTGGGGATCGAGCCCAAAACCTGGACATGTGCCATGACCAGGAATCAAACTGGTGACCTTTTGGTGCACAGGCCAACAAGTCAGCACCAACTGAGCCACACCAGCCAGGCCACATTCCATATCTTTTTGAGACATGCACAGACTGTATGTGGCACCTACATTTATGTAAGATGAAATGAAACAACAAACACCTGACAATCTGTGTGATCGACAGAACATTCCAGAGAGCAGAGGAGGAAAATAAAGAATTCTTTGTTTGCTAACACAATTCAATTCTTTGAAGAGCCCCTAGACAAGCACTTAGAGCATCCAGGTGTGCTTCAGGAATGATTTCTTAGCATCTTTGCCTCACACCCTGAATTTTTAAACACACTGACCCTCTTTCCAAAGAAGGGGGCCTGACCCACAGTGCCTGAGTTGGAGTGTGCTGGGAATGAGGCCACCCTGTAGATCTGAGCCAACCTTAGGGGAGGATGGCAGGGCAAGGGAGGTGCCCGGAGAGAGTGTGGTTGATAGGAGTTGACATGAAGGCCTCAGGGGATCAAGCATTCCAGGGAGGACTGGAACGTGGCTGAGAAAATGAAAAGTGGCAGACATCAGAGGAAGGAGGGAGGAGGGGTCATAAGACGCTCACAGGGTCCTGGTGGGCTTTGTGTAGGGCGAGCCCCCATAGCCATGGTGAGAACAGAGGCCACGCGATGTGTGCCAGAGCTGTGGGCGTTATGTGGCCCCAGTGGCATTTCCTAGACGCTAGGCGGCCATCTGTGCTGCCATTGGCCCAATGTTGCACCAGCAGGCTTGCCAGGCCCAGTCATGGCAGGGCCATTCACAGGGCTTCAATGACTTCATTGGAGTTATTGAGGCCCATTCCAGAAGGGAAGGAAAGGCTCCTGTCTGAAGCAAGAGGGAAAAGAGAGACACACACACACACCTCATTTGAGAAAATGGCTAAGGGCCCTGGCTAGGCCCCAGCACCAGGCTGGGACTTGGAGTTCCTTCAGAAGATCCATCCAGTGGGAGTGTCCGGAGCTCTGAAGGTCTGGGGAGAGCTTGAGGGAGTCCTATGGGGTACCCCCGGCCCCCGACTTTGGACTGCACCTGTGGCTGGCAAGGTATTCTGGAGGAAAAATAAGACAAAGAAAGCATGCCTTAAATGTGTTGAAAGGCTAACTCTCTGTGAGACCCAGAATAGACAGCAGAAAGGGGACATGCAGGAAAAATGATTTTTGGGGTCTCTATCTCAGACTGTGAATTTCTAAATTTCTGAAACCTTTCCCGAGAGGAAGGGACTCAGAGTAGCTGATTTCTCCGAGTCTGAGAGTATGGCAGCATCTTTCCTTCCCCAAGTCTGGGTGTCCAGATGCAGGCTATGGGAAAGTCATTCAGTCCACAGAAGAAAATAAGAGATGCCAGCAAGTCAGTTTGTTTGTTTTTTGTTTTTTGTGTCTCCCCCCCGCCCCCGCCAAGTAATGGCATTATTAGCCTCATGAAAAGAACCAATTTCAATTTTGGGGGCACATTTCTAAAACTTCTGCAAGAGTAGCTATTATTCACAAGGGATAAAGGAAGGAGGCAATGAACTGTAGAAACCGGGGAGCCCAGCAGGGTATTCGCTTAATTCATGTGACCAGAGCCTCCAGAGCTCCCATTACTTCTCATTTATTTGTTCGTGTCTTATAACGCTGGCCAGGACCTCCAATACAAATTCTAAATAGAAGTAGTAATGGGTGTACCGTGTCTTCTTCCATCATTAAGAGAAATGTCTATAATTTCTTTTTGTTGTTGTCGTTAATCCTTGCCCAAGGATATTTTTTTCCCATGGTTTTTAGGGAGAGTGGAAGAGAGAGGGAAAGACAGAGAGTAATACTGATGTGAGAGAAATACATCAATTGGTTGCCTCCTGTATGAGCCCCTAGCAGGGCCCAGGCTGGGGAGGAGCCTGCAATCAAGTTACGTGCTCTTGACCTGGAATCGAACCTGGGACCCTTTGGTCCACAGGCCATTATTCTATCCTCTGAGCCAAACTGGCTAGGGCTCTATCATTTCTTCATTAAGTGTGATATTTACAGTGAGGTCTGAATAGATGTACCTCATGAAAGGTCTAGGACAAAAGTAGGAAAGAAATCCAGAGCACCCTGTTTTGGTTAAATATTTTGCTCTGCAAAGCACAGGGAGGGAAATGTGCTAGAGCTGTGGTCTGCAAACTGTGGCTCTCTAGCCACATGGGGCTCTTTGGCCCCTTGAGGGTGGCTCTTCCACAAAACACCATGGCCTGGGCGAGTCTATTTTGAAGAAGTGGTGTTAGAAGAAGTGTAAGTTGAAAAAATGTGGCTCTCAAAAGAAATGCCAATCTTTGTCCTGTTGATATTTGGCTCTGTGGACTAATGAGTTTGCCGATCAGGGTGCCAGAGCAAAAGAAGACTCTGAGTGAGCTGCCCCAGATTGGAGCCCTCGCTGGGCTGGGCTGAGGAAGAGGCTCTGCGTGTGGGCTTCAGGCTTTCTGCTGCTAATTGTGCCTGTTCAGCAGGAGGAAGAGGAAAGAGGCTGCTGTCCGCCTAGAGAAGTTGAGGGCAGGTGGTTTGAAAGAGTTGCCAGAGGCCCATCCCCTGGCCTTCGCAGCCCGTTCAGACAGTGATTTTGCAAATCCGAGAGTTGTTTACACAGAAATGTCTACAGCTCCTAAAACTGCCCCCAGCCCAGAAAGAAGGGGAAGTTATGACTGGAACAACACCTAAAAGGTTAAAGAACTCAAAATGCTGATGTTCTTGTTGTGTTGGATTGCTCACACCAGGAAAAAAACAAAACCAAAAACCCCACAGTAGCTCAAGTCTTGAGCTGTGTCTGGTGAGTCAGCTCCAGAGAGAAGCTCATTCTGGAAACTTCGACCTTTGCTTATGCCCCTGGATGGCAGAGACCATGCAGGAGGTGAGGACCAAGAGGCTGACAGAGGGAGACCCTCCACGCACACACCTCGCATATTGACTGTTGGGATCTAACCCTCCCTCTACTGCTTGCTATTTAAAATATATATATATATATATATATATATATATATATATATATATATATATATATATTATATATATATATCAATATATATATATTTTTTTAAATTGATTTTTTACAGAGAGGGAGGGAGAGAGATAGAGACAACGATCAGCTGCCTTTTGCAAACCCCCTACTGGGAATGTGCCCGCAACCAAGGTACATGCCCTTGACCAGAATCAAACCTGGGACCTTTCAGTCCATAAGCTGACACTCTATCCACTGAGCCAAACCCATTTTGGCTACTGATTGCTATTTTATCTTAACCTCTCCGAATCTCTTCATATACAAATAGAAAGAGCTCTCTTCATATACAAATGGAAAGATGACCTCTTTTAGAGTTGTTACAAAAAATTAAATGAGATAAACTAGTCACAAAGTCTAGTGCTAAGAAGTAAAATGATCAACACACATAGTGGGCCCATGTCAAAATTCTTATTTTAATTCATTCATGAAAGATCGGTAAAGATGTCTGTTTGCTTAAACCAGCTTGAAGAATATTTGAGAATCTATAAAGACAGCCAGAAAAGGTGTGTCTAAGTAAGACTCTTCAGTGAGCTGCAGGACACTTTTAACTTTAAAAAGAGTGATAAAAAAAAAACCCTAACAGATAGAGGTTTACCATCTCTACCAGGCTATACAATCATATTACTCCATCAAGCAGGTAAACTGGCTTTATCCACTGGGATTTATTAGTCAAATATACTGTGTTGACCTTTGACATTTCTCAAAAGTGTCAGGTGGTGGAAGATTAACAAGTGGCCGCACTTGCTTCTATTCAGACAGACCCCAGCCGTGATCAAAGGTGTAAGCAATCAGCATGTTGTCTTCTTTTCCGGGTCTGAGGTGGTATTTCCCGTTCACGCTGAGACCCAGCGGAAGCCCAGACCCTCTTCAGCCCATTTGATTTCAGGCTGAATTCCCAGGCCAGGAGGCCCAGAGATAGGCTGGATCTGAACCCCAACAGGTGGAGGAATGCATGGGACAACCTTTCCATGGGAATAAGCTCATTTGCTCAGCTGCTAGAACCCAGTCGCCCAATTCTAGACCTTCCCCCTGCTTTTAGGATTTTGGTCACAACCCTGAGGGACCCAGAGTCAGGAGCGGGGGGAGGAGGGGGGGATGGGGGGGAGGGTAGAACCTGACTGAAGAAGCAGGATTTCAGACAGGTCATCCTTCCAGGCCCTGGAAATCTCAGTGGCCGGATCTGCCTCAATTGATGAGCCAAGGTCTCCTTTGTAGGCCCACATGTTGCACAGGATTTCCTGCTAAACAACTTATTTCTCAACTTCCTACTTCCCTGTTCTTCTTTTGTAGCTGGGGAAACAGGAACACACATCACCTGGCTCTGGGCTACCAGCCTGTATGACTCTGCCTAGCGGTTCCCGTAATGCCCACAATCCTGTTTGTAAGCCGCAGTCTCCACGCCCCCGGCCTCCCTGAGCCTTCCAGGGAGGGCCCCTCACCTCCGCCTCTTTCTCTGGGCGGCCAGTGACAGTGTGGTCAACTGTTGAGAACTCAAGAATCAATGTGATTCTTTTTAAAAAAATATATATTTTATTGATTTTTTTACAGAGAGGAGGGAGAGGAATAGAGTTAGAAACATCGATGAGAGAGAAACATCGATCAGCTGCCTCCTGCCTACCTCCTACTGGGGATGTGCCCACAACCAAGATATTTGCCCTTGACCGGAATCGAACCTGGGACCTTTCAGTCTGCAGGCCAACGCTCTATCCACTGAGCCAAACCGGTTTCGGCATGTGTGGTTCACAACCGGTGCCCATCACATACAGTGAAACGCCAAGGGGGCGCTCTGTCACTTTCCCCATGGCTTCTGAGAGAGCTGAGTCAGCAGACCCCCGTGGCAAACAAAATCTGATAATGGTAAGTCTCTCCCTCCCACCTCTCCAGAGGAGGTTCCTCTTCAGCCCAAGCTCTTGGGGGTCAGAGGCACAGAGCCATGCCCCAGGGGGGAGAAGGGCCCCTGGGTGCTTAGGCAGAGGCTCAGAACCTCATGCACACAGAGGGACCCCAGCCCAGTCTCCCCAGGACAGTGCACCCCAGCTTCACTGGGCAGGAGAGGAGGGGAGAAGAATGTGGGCAGCAGCAGCGAAACTGACTAGCCCTTAGCAGCCTGTCCCTGCAAAGTCCGCCCACCCACCCACCAAACAACAGACCATCGTGGAGTCACCGCACCTTTCATTCCTCACGTCCGGCCGCAGGGCCAGGGGCTTTCACCTTTTCGGGGTCTCGGACACTCTAGGGCAGTGTTTCCCAAACTTTTGACATATGTGTACCCCTTCTATAATTTTTGTAACGCTGATACCCCTCGTACTCATGAGAACGTAGAATTAGGCGCAGCTAAGCACGGTGCAGTGCATATTCCCACCAAACTCCGGTGCAATGTGTACCCCCACCAAACTCTTCCCGTACCCCTGGGGGTACGTGTACCACACTTTGGGAAACACTGCTCTAGGGAATCTGAGGAACACCAGGGAGGAATGTGCTGAGGCCCACACTCAGCATGATGCATCCACTTCTGTCCCATTCAGATATGCATAGTACACCTCCCTCACCAACACCGCTGCCTCCTCACCCCAGTGGGGGCCACAGAACACTTCCAAGGTGCGGCAAGAAGCCCAGTTCAGGGCTGGGCTCTGAAATTCTAAACACCCACCTCCTGTCACACCACACACAGAATTAGTCTCTCTCTCTCTCTCCCTTTCTCTCTCTCTCTCTCTCTCTCTCTCTCTCTCTCTCTCTCTCTCTCACACACACACACACAAACACACTTCTATGCAGTGTTTGCCCTAATTTCCCAAGAGTCTCACCTAAGACACTTAGCTGGAAATTAATATTTAGTTGAGAGAACAATAGTGTTCCTTACATCCCTCTGTTTCCATGTCACCATTTGGAAGACCATTAGCTACAGTGTCGTGGGCTTTTTAGAACCCCAAGTCCTAGAGCCAGGGACTCGGGGGGCCAGGGCTAGAAGAGACTCAGAAATCATTCAGGGGGAAATCATTTGGAGAGGAAACCAGACACATGGCAAGAACAGAAAGTTCATGAGACATAGTGCGTAGGGACGGGGTGCGGGGGGGGGGGGGGAGCAACAGAAGCTTGGTTCTGTCCCTGTGGGTTTTCCAACCCCCCCCCCTCCTCCCAAGGAGCCTCCTTCCACAAGAGGAATGCGAGAGAGAGGCCTGAGGTATCCATCACTTTATTATCATTGAGGGACGAGTCCAGGGGCCCAGCCCCGGGCCCAGCAGCCCCAGGCCCAGCAGCTACTCCTTGTGGATCTGTTCATGGGCAGCCAGGCCCACCTTTATCACCAGCGTCAGGTACTCGTGGAAGTTGATGGCATTGTCTTCATTGATATCCAGCTCTTTGAACCAGGTGTCTGCGCTCTTTTTCTGCCAAGATGGAAGAGGAAGAAGCAGAGTGTGAAGATCAGAGTGAGTACTAGCTGCAGAGTGGCCATTTCCCCGGTCAGCGGGGGTGGAGGGTGGGGTTGGGGAGAGACAATGGCCCCGGGCATCAGCAGAGCCAGGCAGAGAGCCAGGGGACACCCGGCCACACCTCACCTGCATGTACTGAGGGCACTCTGCCTCCAGCAGTTTCTTCAGGTCATCCCTGTAGAGGGCGTGGTCGTTCCCTTGCAGCATGGAGTACCGGTGGTAGACCTCAATGAAGTTGTTGAGGGTGCTCTCCAGTTCCGTCAGCATGGTGCCCGAGGAGTTGCTTCACCTGGAAAAGGGAGCACAGGGGTGGGGATGGCGCCTCTGCCCCCAGTGGGGTGAAGACTAAAGGGACACTCAGAAGGCTCGTAACCCAAGTAGTGGCTTTGTCCTGGCCTGCACCATCCAAATAGCCAGACCCAGAGGATGCTCTAGCTGTGATGAGAAGGGGCAGGATGAAATGGATCAGAGTGTGGAGTGTGGAATGTGGTAGGGAGTAGGTACACACACACACACACACACACACACACACACAGTACCTGCCAACTCCATGCCTTCACCCTCTGCCCAAGAAAAGCTCAGCTTAAGAAAGGAACATGCCCTCACCTACAAGTGCTAGAGGGCTGGCTCTCGCTTTGTCGCTGGCTCACTCTTCTCCCCAGGAGATCTGGATCTTGGTTCCTTTCCCTCCCTTCTCCCCACCCCCCTAGACTCCCCCAGAGAAGCCCGAAGTGTGGGGCCCACCAGCTCAGTCCACTTACCAGGTCTTCCTGAAACAGCACTGACAGTTGACAGAGTTGACAGATGCTCAGGCTGAGCGGACGCTCCCTTTTATAGCGGCTGGGCTTGGCCCCTGCCCGAGAGGGAGGGCGAGGCAACTCCTCCCTTCCAGGTTGCTACAGCCTCAGGTTTCCTAAGCAGGTGATGGGGCAATCAGGCAGCCTGGACAGTTCTGAGGGCCGGGGTGGGGCAGGGGAGGAAGAAGGGGAAGAGGAAGGCTTTTCCCGGGCAGTAGTGCCCAGCAGGGGAACCAGGAAGCCACCAGGGTGACCAGGAGCCCCTCCCGAGTCCTCCGCTGTCCCAGTTGCTAGTTTCCTGGTACCTGTGTCCTGTCCATCCATCTCTGAATGGGACGGAAGTGGATGCACCATGCTGAGTGTGTGCCTTAGCACATTCCTCCCTGGCTTTTCTCAGATTCCCTAGAGCAGTGTTTCCCAAAGTGTGGTGCGCGTACCCCCAGGGGTACGGGAAGAGTTTGGGGGGGGCGGTACACGTTGCACCAGAGTTTGGTGGGGATATGCACTGCACCGTGCTTAGCTGCGCCTAATTCTACGTTCTCATGAGTACGGGGGGTACTCCGCGTTACGAAAATTATAGAAGGGTACACATATGTCAAAAGTTTGGGAAACACTGCCCTAGAGGGTCCGAGACCCCGAAAAGGTGAAGGCCCCTGGCCCTGCGGCCAGATGTGAGGAATGAAAGGTGTGGTGACTCCACGATGGTCTGTTGTTTGGTGGGTGGGTGGGCGGACTTCGCAGGGACAGGCTGCTAAGGGCCAGTCAGTTTCGTTGCTGCTGCCCACACTCCTCTCCCCTCCTCTCCTGCCCAGTGAAGCTGTGGTGCATTGTCCTGGGGAGACAAAGGCAGGCTGGGGTCCTTCTGTGTGCATGAGGTTCTGAGCCTCTGCCTAAGCACCCGGGGGCCCTTCTCCCCCCTGGGGCATGGCTGTGTGCCTCTGACCCCAGGAGCCTGGGCTGAAGAGGAACCCCCTCTGGAGGTGGGGTGGGGGTGGGGGTGGGGTCTCTGGAGAAGCCAGAAGTGCTTCCTGTCCAAGAGGAGAAGAGGAGGGGCCCACTCCCAATTTCAGGAGGAGCGAGCTGCTGCCAAAACCAACAAAATGCCCCTGAGATTAACCGGCTTCCGACCCCGAGGATCCGTCATGCCTTTCCTCTCGCTACAAAGCGCTTCACAATCACATAATCTACTTAGAGCCTCGGAACACGCTGGTCAGGAGGTGGGGCGCGGAACCCACCCAGCACAGACACGGAAGCTGAGGGCAGAGGGGCGAAGCGGTTCACAGGGAGTGTCCGGCCTGATGGGCATGTCATGGCCAGACAGGATCCTGGAGCTTGGGGCTCCTGAGTGTAATCTGACACGGACTTGACTCTGCAGGGAAAACCCCTGTCCTCTCTCCTTCCTTCATGCATTCACCAAGGGTTCACCCTGTGCTTCTCCAGGGCCTGGGCCGCCATCGCCTCCTGGGGGAAGTAGATGGAATTACCTTGGGCTTCATCATGTCAGTAATGCTAGTGCTGTGTAACCTTGGCCAATAACCTCCCCTCTTTGTGCCTCACTAGTAGTTACCTCACTTATTAAGTAGAGATTTAAAACTCTTCAAGTAAACCATCATAGGAGAAAATACTTACAAATCATATACCTGACAGGAGTTAATATCCAGAATATCTAAAGAACTCCTATCGCCCAACAACAATAACAAAACAACAATCTGATTGAAAAAAAAAAAAAAAATGGGAGGATTTAAATAGACATTTCTCCAAAGAAGACACCCAAATGGTCAATAAGCACATGAAAAGATACTCCAGATCACTGGTTACCCAGAAAATGCAAATCAAAGCAAGATAGCACCTCATACCCAGCACAACTAGAACATAGCTATCACTATAAACAGAGACACATTGGGGAGGATGGGAAGAAACTGGAACCCTCGTGCAGTGCTGGTGGGATTATGAAATGAGGCTGCCACTGTGGAAAACAGTATGATGGTTTGTCAAAAAATTAAAAATGCCTGGCCATTGTCCCATGCACCAAAAGGTCACCGTTCGATTCCCAGTTAAGGCACATGTCTTGGTTGCAGGTCCCAACCCAGTTCAGGGTGCATATGAGAGGTAACCGATCTGTTTCTCTCTCACATCGATGTTTCTCTCCCTCTCTCTCTCTCTCTCTCTCTCTCTCTCTCTCTCTCTCTCTCTCTTATCCATAAAAACATTTTTTTTTAAATTAAAAAACAGAATTATCATACGATCCAGCAATTCCACTTCTGGTATATGTCCAAAATAATTGAGAGCAGGGTTTCAAAAATATATTCGGACACCCACGTTCTTAGCAGCATTACTCACAATAGCCAAAAATGTGGAAGCAACTCAAGTGTCCATCCACAGATGGATGGGCAAATAAAATGTGGTGTATATATACAATGGAATACCACACTGCCTTTATCTATCTATCTATTTATTATTTTAAAATATATTTTATTGATTTTTTACAGAGAGGAAGGAAGAGGGATAGAGAGTTAGAAACATCAATGAGAGAGAAACATCGATCAGCTGCCTCTTGCACACCCCCAATGAGGATGTGCCCCCAAACCAAGATACATGCCCTTGACCGGAATCAAACCTGGGACCTTTCAGTCCACAGGCCAACGCTCTATCCACTGAGCTAAACCGGTTTCAGCACCACACTGCCTTTAAACAGGGAGGGACTTCTGATGCAGCTGCAACATGATGAACCTTGAAGACATGGTGCTAAGTGAATAAGCCAATCACAGAAAGACAAGTACTCTGTGATTCCAGGTATACGATGTGTAGTCAAATTCATGGAGACAGAACACAGAATGGGGTTGCCAGGCCTGGAGGGAGGAGGAGAGGGGAGCTGTTTGTTGAGTAGAATACAGGGCTTTCGTTGCAGGAAGAGAGATCACAGGTCCGGAGATGGAACATGAATGCACTTACCCCCGAAATGTCCAAGATGGCAAATTGTATGTTCTATGTATTTTGCCACAATTAAAAATAATTTTTTAATGTTCCCTCCTAAAAGGAAATAGAATCTACCACATAGTGTTGTTGTAAAGATTAATAATAGATGCAAAATATTTATGGTTTGTAGGCTTTTCCTAATATGTACAACGTTTCAATAAAAAGTTTGCACAAAACAGTGTAAAGTGCTAAAAGCAGTGTGCAGCCAGCAAGCTCTGCGTGAGGGTAGAGCATCAGAGCTGCCGGTGAATGTGCCTGACACTCCAGCCGGACTGTCAACCCGTGAGGATCCAGACTGACCATCCACCTCTGCTTCCCAGCACCCAGCGCAGTGCCTGGCACACACCATCATAGCAACAGTACTCAATACTAACAACAACAAATAATAGCAAAATCGTAGCTGAAAAAAAATCATAGCTGATATTTATTGTGCTTTTACCAGGTGCCACTTGCTATTGTAAGTGCTTTGCTTACATTGACCCACTTAATTCTCACAACAATCCTGTGAGGTGTGTACTGCCTTAATTCCCATTTTACAGATGAGGAAACGGAGGCCCACAGGGAGACACCACATTCAGTGCATCAAATGACTGAGGTGACTTATGACATGTTGTGACATTGCTTCCTGCCTCTGCCGGGAATGCCTCTTTGCCAGCCAGGTCTTCCTTATCCCTCCTGACCCAGCCCAGGCACCACCTGGTGGCTACCCCTGGGCATCCCTGAGAGAGCTGTGGATCAGCTGCCTCCTGCACGCCCCCTACTGGGGACAGAGTGGGCAACTGGGGCATGTGCCCTTGACCGGAATTGAATCGTGACCTCCTGGTTCACAGTCGATTCTTAACCACTGAGCCACAGTGGCCAGGCAGGAGATCCCTTTTGTGAAGCCCCTCTTCCCCCCTGAGAATAGAGCCAGTGGGGACAGCTCTCTTCACTCAGAGCTTCAGGAAAACAGTCCCCAGATGCAGTGAGGGAGACTCAGGCAGCAGGAGCCATGAGCTCCGCTCAGGATCGCGTGCCAGTCAGGGGAGCATGTCTCCCCAGACCATGAACTGTCTCCTCAGAGATGCCCCTCCGGACAGATGGCCTGGGGAGGCTCGGGGGAGCCAGAGCCAGGCTGAGCTGCCCTGAAAGCAGAGGATGCTGGGAAATTGGGCAAGCATATCGGGGGAAGACAGAGCCCGCAATCAGGCTGTGGCCCGTGGGGCAACCTGGGGGGGCAGAACCTGCCATGTTTACAGGAAAGGGCTCCTTCCTGCGTGTGTCCCAACAGACCCGAGCCTGCCGGCACAGGCTGGCGAAATCAGGATAGGCAGGCGGCCGTGAAGAAACTCCTCCCTCTCCCCCCACAGAAGGCGAGGAGGAGGCGAGGAGCACTGGGCTGAGCTGCCCCTTAGTCCTCAATGGCCTGTGAAACCCAACTCAGTTCAAAAGAAACAGGCAGGGAGAATCCCCCTGGGCCCAGGGAGGGATGGCTTGGATCTCTGGACATGAGGACTCAGCCCACGGGGATTCCAATCAGGTTCCTCTATTCCTCCCTCCAACACGGCTGACCACCCACTGTGCACTGACATAGGCCGATGGGAAGGCATGTCCCTGGCTTGGAGGAGGACACAGACAGCAGCCCCACCACAGAGCAGCGGGACACACACACACCCTACACACACAGGGAGGTCAGGCCTGGGAGGGCAGGAAGGCCCAGGGAAGTGGGTGGGGGCCCAGCTGAGTCCCCAAAGGCGAGTGTGGAAGGGGTGGCGATGGGGCCCCATCAGGGAGGGAGCAGCAGGGAAATCCCCTTCAGAGCTTGGCTGACCAGACACAAAGGTCCCCACTCAGCCGCAGAGTGCTTCTGGCCTCTGTGACACAGACTCAGCAGGAAAGAGAGCAGCCAGGGCCCTTAAATGACACCTCACCCCCCTCCCAGCCCCCCAATCACCTGCCCATGTCCCCTTAAAACCCATTGTTTCTACCACAGTGACTAGAACGTGGTTCCCAGACAATCCTCAGAGAGAAACCCACCAAGAGGAGCCCTCGGGGGGCCTGAGGCAGAGGAGCCCCTCCCAGAGGGATTCTGGGTCCGATTCCTGAGCTCCCGGGAGAGAAAGGAACACAGACAACACAGACAGGGCAGGGCGGTCTCAGCCGGGAGGGGTCAGGGGCCAGGGAGGACTGGGGTCCTGAGTCACAAGTGGCCCTGAGCTGGAGTATCGCCATGTCTGTCATCATGTTTTACTAGTAAAACCAGACCCAGCCCTCTCTCCTCCAGGAAGACTTCCCTGATTGACAGTCACCCAATTGCCACTCATCGCTCTTCCCCCTCCCAGGCTGGCTTGTTGGCTCTGCCCTGGTCCCATCTCTGACTTAACTGCACAAATCCACCTCAAGGTCTGTCTGCCTCCCAGACTGGCCCTGCCCCGCCCCCCAGGTAACTGCCAGCATCATCTTCTCCCCGTCCTGGACTTTCCCTTTGCACGCTGACCCTTGGGGCTCTCGTCCAGAGACAAGAGACCTTCAAACCAGGGTCCACGCCGAGTGCCTCTGCCCTCTGTCCTGTCCCACCATGGAGGTGCAATGAAGGAGTGATCAGCATCTCCTTTCAGGGGGTCAGCTCCCCAAAGAGAAGGCTCCTCTCTCTCAGACTGGGGCTGAGAGCAGGGGCTGCCTCCCCCCTCAGACAGGGGCTCCTGGAGGCAGGGGATCTCACTCACCCCAAATAGATGACCCCCTATTTGGGGGACCCAAACCTCCTGGACCCATCGCTGACACCCTAACCATGAAGAGAGCGACACCAGAAACTGCTGTGAAGTTGCTTTATTCTCTTCCCTCCCGGGTGCCCTCACACACCCATGCACACATATGGGCACACACACTGGGCACACAGGCACGCGCGGCAGAGCTCCACTTGGGCTCCCCTAGTAGAGGCCGTGCTGGGCGCAGTAGCATGCGCACAGCTGCCGGTGGTACTGCAGGTGGTAGTCCCTCAGCAGCCGGCCCAGGATGTACAGGAACTCGTCGAAGCAGATCTGGTTGTCCTTGTCCTTGTCCGCCGCCCGGAACAGCTCAGAGATGAAATATGGCTTCCTCCGGCCCTGAGGAGGGCAAGGAGTCAGCCGGCACCCAGCCACGGGCCCTGGCAGAGTTTCAGGCTCCACCGCCCACTGGGGAGGAAACGGCGGGGAAACTGAGTGTGGCTCTAGGGGCACAGGGGGGCCGGGCACCTGGACCCGGGCCACAGGGGGCAGAAGGATGGTGCAGCCTGGGCGCCGCTGGCTGGCTGACCGGCTGGTGGCTGAGCAGGGCCGGGCGCCTGGCCCTCTGCTGGTGGCTTCTGAGTGTCTCCCCAGCTGAGCATCCACCTCACAGAGTCGCCCCGCCTAGGGCTGCACACGGGGAGTTGCCCAAGGCACACCCACCTGCCCCTCAGGTCCACATCTCTAGCACCATTGCAGGGCCGGCACCCAGTGGGCCAGATTTCCGCAGGGGGTGCCATCCGCCCAGGATTGTTCCTGGCCACTGGCCTGTGTCCTAAGGAAAGTGCAGGATGGGGGAAGGCCCTGGGCTGTCCGGATGTCCCAGAGCACTGGCCCTGAGGGCCAAGGCTGGGGGCGGCATAGGAGAGCAAAGGAGCATTCAGGTGGAAGGGACGGCAGGGAGGAAGTCAGGTCAGAGTGCATGAGGGGACGGGACAGGCCACGAGGAGGGAGCACCGCACAGAGCAGGCTGACCCCACAGTGCCCAGGCCTCCTGCCCAGGCAGCTCTCCCAGGCTTCCCTCTCGGAGCCCCCCTGGCCAGGCTGCCATCTCTGCCCTGTGCCCAGGTGCCGGCCCTGTGGGCCCCGTGCCCAGGTGACAAGGTTTCCCTAGAGACAGGGGACCAATCACAGTCACCAGCCCCCCCTCCATGACCAGGGGGCTGCACTCCAATAAGCCCAGGACCAGACTCTCCTCCGATGCTCCCCAAAGGGAGGCAGGGGGCCTGCAGGGACTAGGGTGCCTGTCCTGGAGGCAGCAGCCTTGGGTCACCCGGGGGCCTGGCACCGCGGGCACCGAGGGCAGACACTCGGGTTGGCCTTGCCGTCCCCAGGGAGCCAAGTAATCACATGGCTGGTCCTGATGGCAGAGAAGATTCCAGGCCTGAGCAGGTGGCTGAGCAGCCTGAGGTCAGGGCTGGGCCCCTGGGCTGGGCTGAGACTCGGCCTGGGACCAGAGGGGGAGGGGAAGCTCCATTTCCTACCCGCCCACACCTAGTCCCTCCTGGCCTCCCTTTAGCCCAGTGGTCGGCAAA
Source organism: Pipistrellus hanaki (assembly GCF_964339955.1). Classification (NCBI taxonomy): domain Eukaryota; kingdom Metazoa; phylum Chordata; class Mammalia; order Chiroptera; family Vespertilionidae; genus Pipistrellus; species Pipistrellus hanaki. Next base: position 8,489,719 of record NC_140520.1, read on the forward strand.
CTCATTAGTCCACAGAGCCAAATATCAACAGGACAACAATGGACATTTCTTTTGAGAGCCAAATTTTTAAAGCTTAAACTATATAGGAGGTACAGTGTTATTAACTTAATTAGGGTACTTCTGAGCTGGCCTTTGCTAAAAACTCAAGGGGCCAAAGAGCCGCATGTGGCTCTTGAGTAGCAGTTTGCCGACCACTGTCTTAACCCAACTACTACCCTTGAAGGTGGTTAGGAGGAGACTGTGCTAGACTCCAGGAGAAGGGGCTGGACTCAAGGGGCAGGTGGGGCAGGGCCCAGGGGCAGAGGGAGGGTTTAGGACTGTTCTCAGGGGAAGCAAAACAAGCGGAGCCCCACCCTGCTTTGGGGTTAGGATGGAGCTGCGGGGGTTGCGATGCTTGGGCTGGAGTGGGGCCAGGCAGGGAGTTTCAGGAGGAAAAGCCGCCAGGGCCGTCCTCCCTCTGGTTGCTGATCCAGCCTCAGCTCTCCCCCGGCCCTCCCGCCTAAGTCCCAGTACTTTTGGGAGGTGCTCCCTGTACAAAACCCTCACGTCAAACCCCACAACCCGCCTGCTACCCGCCCCACCTGCCCCAGGCCCCGCACCAGGCTCTCCATAAAGCAGGGCACGTTGTCCATGAGCAGGGCCCTCAGCTCCTCTAGGGACAGGGTCTACACGTCCCCCTCCCGGGCCGCGTACTGGTGGTAGCTGCGGATGATCTGGAAGAGGGATTCCTCCACCGGCGTGTCCGTCATGGCAGCGGGGCCCCTCTGATGGCAGCGGGACAAGGGCCACTTCCAGAGATGTGGAGGTGGAGCAGCTGGGGCCAGTGGAGAATCTGGGAAGGGAGAGCAGCTCCTTCTCGGGGCCAGCCCAAGCATCCTCTGCCCTTTGCTTCCTGCCGGCCTGGTCTCAGGGCCCCTCCCTGCCCATCCTCGGGGCCTCCAGTCATGGTGGCCGGTGTTGTGACGCCTCACAGGGCCTTCGGGAGCACAGCGGAGCCTTCATTGCATTCCTGAGGTGACATCACAGGCACGTGCTCCCTAAGATTAACTCAGCCAGTTTCAGGGACCCACCTGCCTTCAGAGCCTGATCTGAAACATCTCAGACTCACACAAGGTCACAAGGTCATCCATCTCCCTGTCTCCTCTGATGCTCCCAGCTCACCCTCCCAGCTCACCCTTCCAGCTCACCCTCCCAGCTCACCCTCCCAGCTCCAGGCTTGGGTGGGGCTACACACACAACTCCAATGCATCCCCCTTGCATATCCTCCCTCAGTCAGTGAACCCCAAACTCCACAGAGAATGAAGGACATTCACTCATCTGACAACTATTTCTGGAGGCCCTGCTGTGTGCCAGGATCCTCCAGGCCACATGGTGGGACACACAGCCAGCTCACAGGGCGGGAAGGAGCGGAGGGGACAGTCACACACGGTGAACACTGCTAATTTAGTGGCACAAACGGGCACCCTGGGCACTCAGGAAGGGACTCCGTCTGCCTGGGGAGCTGAGGAAGACCTCCTCAGGAGGCAGCTTTTCAGGTGGGAGTGAAGCAAAGATGCTGTTGCAGGAGAATCATGGAGACCAGTTTTCCAGACGGAGGGAACCGCATGGTCAAAGGCCTGGTTGGCCTCATACAGCCTGGGCCTTTGAGTGGCAGGTGAACTCCTCCCCACCTCCAGCTTCCTGCCAGCCAGCCCGCCCTTCTGTCCCTGCCCTGCCTCTCCCCTGGGCGGGGCACGCAGCGGGTGAGTGAGCCTCCCAGAAGGGGGCGCCAAAGGGCAGGCTATTGAACCCGAGGTTAAGCCTCCACATCCCTGAAGGTTTGAGAGAAACAGGTAAAGACTGAAGCCAAACTTTTCCCACTTTACAGGGTGAGCCTTCATCTACCCAACATCATGATTCCCTCGGCAAATAAGTGGTTCACCAATACGCTAAAATAAAATAAAATTGGCCCACGTGTCTAAGAGGTAAAACAATTTGCAATGCCAAGCTACAGTCACAGAGAATTAATTTATTGAATACCTCAGATTCAGCCATCATTCCCCTGGGAATTTTTCCCAAGAAAGTAATTAAACAGCAATAAATCTGGTATATATAAAAAAAAAGCAAGTAGGTGTTTACCACAGCAATGTCTATAGTTCTATAGGGAAAATAAAGACCTAGAAACCGTGTTGTCTCAGTGTTTGAGAGTCTACCTATGAACTAGTGGCTCAAATTAGGTTTGATTCCTGTCAGGGCACATGCCTGGGTTGCAGGCTTGAACCCCAGTAAGGAGTATGCAGGGGGCAGCCAATGAATGATTCTCATCACTGATGTTTCTCTCTCTCCCTTCCTCTCTGAAATCAATAAAAAATATATATTTTTAAAAACAACCTAGTAGCCACCTAATTAATGAATTTGGTGTGCCAATATGACCTTGGACAATTGGTAGGTAACGATCTATCACTTAAAAATAATTCATTTTTGACACAGAGCTTGTTGGGGTCTCATATTGTACCTCCTTCACACTGCCTTTTTTTCAATCTGGGGAAAAAAACACACACAAAAAACCCTCCCCCATCACACACACACACACACACACACACACACACACTGTCCCAATACACAGTGCTGATCTCCTTACAGCTGTGCGGTAATTAGTCTTCTCGTTAATACTGTGCTGTGGACATCTGCTCACACACTAAGTCAATGTAGCCTGATTTTTAACCAGTGCATAGTGATCATTTATTTGCATATGTCAACATTTGTTCTTTAATCCATTGCCAGTAGCCATTTAAATTACGTTAGGTTCATACGATTCAAGGTTAATTCTTTCTTAGCACTGACATTTCTTATTAGAGTTTATTAAATATAATTTTGCTTATTAACATTTTACACTCTATTTGAAATACATTTTATTTTAACTGAATATTATAGAAACTACAGTAAAATTTTAAGATGAGCTGCAGGTGGTTCTGCCTCTTGGAGGTCAGGGAAGGCTGTGCCCAGAGCTGCTCTGGCTCTGGAGAGGCCGCTGGAGCCAGCGTTGCCTCTTGAGGTCTGTTTGGCTCTTGCTCTGGAGCTGGTTCTGTAGATCCCAGAAGAGAACATGTGATCACCATGACTGCCTCGGTGTGCCTTCTAGAGACAGAAACTCTCCCCTAGCCATCGATGGAGTCCCCGCTCAAGAGCCACCCAGGAAGTCCTCTCGGACTGCAGGCCCTGGGTGAAACAGATCCTGCCTCAGTTGAGACCGCAGCCTGGACCTGCTGAGAATCGCTGGCAGAAGTACTCAGCTGAGCCATGCGGGATTCCCATCTAAGAAACTGTGAGATAATAAGTGTTTCCTGATTGTTGTTAAGTGATGGGTAACGTTGTCACACGGCAATAGATCGCTAATACAGTTGCCCCTGCACCAGGCCCTGGACCTGTCTTCCTCCTTTGCTCCCCTATCTCCTCCTAGGCTCCCTCCAGCCACACCGACCTCCTTTCTAAGCTCCTCTCTGTCCAGACACCTTCTGCCTTCAAGTGTCTGCACAGTTATGCCTTCTGTCGGGAGAAATATACCTGAGTGTTAGGGAGCCGAGGAAGGGGTCATCCACGTGGACAAATGACTCACCCACCGAGTTCCTGCAGGGGGGACAGAAGGAGATTGTGGAGGCCGTTGCTAATTTCTCCCTGAAGAATGTGGCCTGGCTGAGGGGTTAGCAGGAGACTGTGAGCAGGAGGCAGGGAGTGACCCGGCTGGATGAGGGGATCCTCAAGTAGGGGAGCTACTGAAGCAGCAGGGATGTGTCCCGAGGGGGGCCTGGATGGACAGGTGAGTGCCTACGGGCGTCCTGGCACCATGGACAGGCCCCCTCTGTGGGAGAACTAGTGCTTGCTCAGGCAGCCCCTGTGTCTTGCTAATTTCTAAATGCTCTGCCTCTGCCACCTTGCCTGGCCTGAAAGAGCCTGCGGGGAACGGCACGCCTCTTTCCACGGCTAGCGGAGTCACTGTCACTGATGACTCAGCCTGAGCTCTCCACTCCTCCCTCGTGCCCTCTCCTCCCCGCTCCTCTTCAGTCCTGTCTTCTCACTTGCTTCCCACTCTCTGGACTCCAGCACTAGCTTTACTCCTCACACTGGAACACCCATCGCTCTGTGCTTTCCCCAGACACCCAGCTCCCAGCATTTAGTAAACCATTGTGAGGATCAGCTCAGCAGACAGGGTGGCTCTCACCTCCACAGGGACACCCACACAGGCCAACACACACACACACACACACACACACACACACACACACATGGACACAGGACAAGGATCCAGTCCTCTGGGCACTGCTGAGTGTCCCATGCACAGTGACCAGTGCCATGTGCTCCCAAAGCCCTCCACCCAATGCCTATTTCAGTGGTGCCATCCCCCTATGTCCATGGGGTCCTGCAGGAGGGAGGGGCTAGAGGTACCATGTTCACACCTCCTTCGGCTCCTGCTCCCTGCAGTTCCTGGATCCCCAGATGCTGATCGCGGCTTGAGAAGGAAAAGCATGGCTGGGCCAGCAGAATGCTCTGCACTGCTGACCCCGGGACCTGGCACGCTGGCTGCGCTAGGGAGCAGGGGCAGAGGTGGACAGAGGCCCTGCTGAGAGAGGTGGTCAGTTGTGCTGGAGGCCAAAGGGAGGGCACCCTCCTGACACATCCCTGAGTAATCCTCCATGGAGAATCCACAATTACATTCACCAAGAAAACCCATTTCTGACAGCGTAAGTAGCCAAAGAAAAGCAGGAAACAGGCTGTATCTGGGCAAGAGACACTTTATTGTTTCTTGGGGTTTCTGGAGGCCTCAGGCTTGGTTGGAATCACTGTCCTCCCCAGAACAGAGCGGGGCCCCATGGCTATGTTCGTGGTAGTCCGTGGCTATGACTCCCAATACCGACAGGAACTCGGAAAAATCGATCTTCTTATCCTTATTCCTGTCGTGGTCCTCAAAGATATTGGCCAAGAAATCGTTGCCTCTTTCTTCCTGTGGGAAAGACAAATTCAGTCCTAAAAGTGTTATGGGTGGAAGAGGAGTTAGGAGGCAGACAGGAGGAGGGGGAGAGAGACACCTGGGGCGGTACAGGTGTAGCTGGTGTGGGCCAGTGGAGGGTCTCTGGGGATGACGGGGACATTAGCATTACCCTGCAGGTCACTGAGGGAGATTCCTTGGACCAAATATCAGGATGAAAGAGAGACCTAGTGCTGGTGGGCAGACTCTGCCCAGAGCCCCACTGATCAATGAGCTGGTGGGTGAGTGGTCTTTACACCCAGACCTGCTCCCCCACCCACTTCCAGGACCCCATCTACCTAAGTTCTACCCAGAAAATAAAGATAGGCCTTACCCCTTGTCTCTTCATTCCTAACCGTCCTCTCCTATCTCCTATCTGCCTTCCCGAATCTTCCATGCTCAGTGCCCTCTTTTGCTCACCCACTCTCTGTGTCACTTAAAAAAAGTAGCCTCTCTTTTTGTAACCAGTTCAGTGCATTCTAACTATCAGACTAAATCAGGTCTACAAATGAGCTTTTCATTGTAATGAAAGGTGTTAAATTTTATCAGCCATGGAATTTCCATCGCCTTCCCTTGGATCTCAGAGAACTAATGGAAGCTTCTAGAGGCAGAGCCTCAACCTATGGGCTTAATTCTCCTGGATGGAGAGTGACAAGTGGGAGGGGACCCATTCTTCACTCTCCTATAATATTTGACCACCTAATAACCACCCTTGATCTCCAGATGCCCTTACTCTGGGCCACCTGTATAATCTCCTTCATCCTGATAATAACTCAGGTGAGTCCTCTTAGGCCTTTTTGCAGATGAGAATGTGGAGGATGAGAGAATGGGATTGATTTGTCCAAGGTCCTCCACCATGCCAGGCCCCAAGTAACCTTGAGAAGTCACCCAGACTCACACAGGCCCTGAGGAAGTTAGGGAAATTCTCCTTCAGCATCTTCATCAGGCCCTTCATGTCAATCTTGTCATCAGGTTTGGTGTATTCGTGGAACAGATCGATTAAGTCCATCATGGACTTCTCAACTGGAGTGTTGCTGATCATCTTCTTTTTACTGGAAGCTGCCAGAGAAAAAGACGGGACCGTTGTTATCCTTCCCCCCAGGTCAGGGTCCCTAAGTCAGGACAATGGGTGGGAACTGGGCATCCAGTGAAGTGAGGCTCAGGTGGAGCAGAAGGAACTGTTCACCTAGGAGGTGGGATGAGAAGCTCACAAGGAGGAGAGTGTGACCAAGGCCAGGGCCTGGGCCCATACAAGTCAGGGCCCAGAGGAGATGGAGGAGAACGCAGAAGCCCACTGTGGACAGAACCACAGGAGGCAGAAGCAGAGAGGGTAGGGGTCTAATACACAGAAAAGGACTGAGGTATTTTAGTTGGGACCTGAGCCAAACACAGCATTTGATGACTCTACTCTTCAAGAGCATCTACACCATCTGCTTCAGGGTCAATGTCAGGGTTAGAGTCATGGGGATAAAATAACTTCCTGACTAGTCTGGCTCACCTGCACTGAGCTGCTCTTGGAACGAGACCCCCGAGGAGCCCATTGTGAACATAAAGCAAGCTCTAAATGAAATGGGCCCTGGAGGCTCCCAGCGGTGAGTGTGAGTAGGATGGTGAGTGTGAGCAGAGATATACAGCCCTGTCCTGAGCTCCTGCAACTTTTCCTGGATCATCCCCACCAGTGGGAAAGAAGGACTGCTGACCAGTGTTGGCATCATGTTTGAAATAAACAGAAATACCTGCCTCAGTTTTAGACTCTTGGGTGGAATGTGGGGAGATAGACTCCTTCAGATGACCTTTGTACCTCCCAGCTGTCTGGAACCCCAAGGCTAGACCACATTTAAGTAAAGAAGTCTGACTTCCCAAGGCTGATACTTCCACCAACAGTCTGGATCCCAAGCAGAGAAAATAGGACAGTGCAGTCCTCATAACCCAGACTTTCCAAAACTCTCAAGAAATGTGTATGGCTCACGTGTGCGGGCATCTAACAAAAACTGCATTTCCTCATCATCAGGGAGAAAGAACTATGTCCCTAAGTGAAACCACCCAAGGCCTCTGTCAACTTGGCCAAGGCCTTAGCTGAGCCCTGTGCACAGAAGATCACTGGTCATTCCCTCAGCTGGGGAAGAGGTCCAAAACCTTAATTGATGGGTCCCTGATCCATGTAGTGGCAGGTCTTCTAACCAGGGCAAGGTGAGTGGGCATTTCTAGCCTGGGTTTAGGAGAATCTTTAAGACTTTGGGAGAGACCCCCACTGTCCCCAGAGGTTGGGGTGCAAAGTCTGAGAAAAGAAGGCAAGGAGGAGAGGAAGGTTCCTACACTTAGCTCCCAGGGGTGTTTCACAGAGTTGTCACAGAAGAGCCAAAAGAGCAGTGGGAGCATCAGTACAGACATCTTGTAGATAGGCCCTCGGGACCAAGTGGGATGAAGTTGGAAAGACCCATAACAGGCAGAGTTGAGTTTGGATCCAGGCTCCTGAATCCTCTCCCATCACTGCTTTCCCTACTCCTGCCCTGATGAACCCCCCTGGCACACAGTTAGGTGCAGACTTACCCGACATGATGCAGTGTCACTGAGGAGAAGGATGAGGGTGCTGTGCATCTGGGCAAAGACTGGTCCCTTTATAAGGCCCAGTCTGGCTCCTCCCAGGCCCTGGGAGCCATTGGGCCATGTTCTTTCTCTGCTTCCTGGACCATTGCCTCACTCAGGTGGGTGGCACACACCTACGAGTGTGTGTTCATCTTGTTCCTGTAAAATCCCAGGCAACTCCCAAGGGAAAACATCTAGAGCTATCTTCTGTCCCTCACTTCACTGGGGTCAGGGGTGTGGAAGACAACAATGGGATGTGTCTTGAAAGCACAGGGATTATGGTAGAGAAAACTGGGTTTCTGAACTTAAAGAGGGTGTGTATCTGAAAGGCAGAATGGTCTGTGTTTGCTCATCACCCAGTCCTTCCACAAGTTTGCTCTGGCATCTAATAAAACTCTGTCCAGTAATTAATAAGTCCTTACCTGTGCCAGGCATCACCTTACCTGTCATATTAACATTCCTCCTATACCTTCAAAACCTATGAGATAGTGCTGTTGCCCTCATGTTGAGGACAGGGAATTGAGGGAGTAAGAGGTAAACAAAGTTCCTATGGGCACAAGATTAGTAGACAGCAAGCTCAAGATATGGTCCCAGAAAAGCCTGATTCCAAACCTCCCTCCTAACCCCACTACTAGACCTCTTGGTCACTGCAGGGCCTGTGAACTCAAAGTCCAGGGGAGGGAGGCAGGGTCACCTCACGCCCATCTTCATGTGGGGTCCCCACTGGAGCGCTGGGAGGGAAAGAGGTGGCATGACCCACAGTGACAGACCAGGTAGCACAGAGAGCGTAGCACATCACCTGCAGGTGAGGGAAGACTGGAGGGCAGAGCTCTGAGTTCTGGTGTTAGCCCCACACTCTTGAACTTCACTTTGCAGCTGTAGGGGCTGCCTGAGCTCATCAAGGAAGCCACTGTCTTGACTCAGGGATGGTGACCACCATGACATGAGCCCGCAGGAGATTGGGCAAAGTTGCCTCCCCTTCCATGATGATGCCTTCCTGTAATTCTTCAGTGATGTCCCTCTTTCCCTTATGCAAGACAGTCTGCTTAGGAGTCAGTGGCCATGCCCTAGGGTCTGCTGTGTCCCAACCGGCTGTGGAAAATCTAGTTCAGGTGCAGGAGACAGGCGCTTGGAGGTTAGGATGAGGCCTGTGGACCTCTGGGGAACGGCCCTGCTGACTCACTAAGGAATCCTTGTTCCTGCTCTCTGCTTCCCTTAGAACATCCTCCCATGAGTGACAGGACTGCTCAGGCATTGGGCACCTTGGGACCAGGCCTACCACTGATCCTGGGTCAGGTCTCCCCCACCTCCAATGCATTGGGCTTCCACACCTGGCCCTTCTCTCCCAGCACCAGCACCAGCCCCCTCTGGTTCATTTATGTAATGTGTTCGCACCGCCACTAAAGGCCTGCTGTGAAGGATACACAGGAATCCTGGAGCAGAGGCACTGAAATGTCTTTCTCACATTTGTCCTGGTTTAGCTTTTGAAATCTGAACAATGTCAAGATACTTAAAATTCATTTTTAAGTTTCATATTTAAGTTGTGCTTTGTTCAATCTTGGCCTCACTTTCAGAGTGAACTATGTATAGTCTCGGCTTCCAGAATCTAAACAACATTTATCTGTTGCAAGGTATCCTATTTTACTTATATACTTATTTTCCTTTCATCTTCATTACCATTCAATTTCCCCCAAAAAAGCCAAAACAGAAATACATGTTTTCTGTTTATTTTTATGCATGCTCACCAATGTAAATAGTTATTTTGGTCCGTGTTCAATCCATGTGTGTTTTTTAATATAGATTAATTATGTAGGAAAGGGCAACACACTATAATACACAGTCTAATGAATCTCTTACACTCATGACTATCCCCCAGGTCAAAAAATAAAACATTGCCACCGCCCGCACCAGTCTGCTTCCTCTCTTCTCCAAAACCATCATCTGAACTTTTATGATGAGACCCTCTCTCCGTTTCATCTTTATTTTACCACCTAAGCATACATTTCTGAACACTGCCATTTCCTCACTTTCAAATTTTACTTGAAGGGAAACATATTCTCTACATTTTTCTGTATCTGCTTTATTTTTCTGCTATTACACATTTATAAGCTATATGTTGTACTCTGTTTGTTCTTCATTGTACTAGTGTACTATATATATCTTTATATGAATGTGACATTTTTTTTTTATGATTCTGCTTCAGATACCACATGCTTATCACTTTGTCTTCTTTTTGAATGGTTTCCAGCTCAGGTGACCAGGGACTTTGACCTCTGAGCTCCTGTTCCTAGGGGAATCAGCCACCCTGTCTGGTGAGGGTGTGGAAAGGGCCCAGGGCAGGCCCTGCTTGTGTAAGTCCTGGGTGTTTAAGAAAGAAGAAGGGGATGAGCCCATGTTTCAGGGACCAACTTCAAAACAGCCCTGTTTATTGTCAGACATTGTGTTTGCAACTATTGTGACTGACAATCAAGTCCCACAAGTTTAAGGAGAACCCACTGAATACCACTCACTGTGCTTTAGGATGAACATATGCAAAACATTTTTAAAAAAATTTATCTCCCCTCAATGCTCACACCTTAGAAGTGAAGACAAAGAATAAAATAGAAACTGGATGCTGGAGATGGATAATGACAAACTCTATAAACCAAGAAGAGTGGGGTAACTTTCTGGGGAGGAGAGGTGGATAGGCCAAGGAATTAAAGTGAATTGGGCCCAGCTAGCATGGCTCAGTGATTGAGCATTGACCTATGAACCAGGAAGTCACGATTCAATTCCTGGTCAGGGTACATGCCCAGGTTGAGGGCTTAATTCCCAGTGTGGGGCATGCAGGAAGCAGCTGATGAATTATTCTCTATCATCATTGATGTTTCCATCTCTCTCTCACTCTCCCTCTCTGAAATCAATAAAAATAAATTAAAATAAATAAATAAATAAAATAAATTGGTTAAGTAATTTCCTGTTGGTCAGGAAATCTAAAATGCTAATAAGTTTACATTCAGAGACTTAGTTCTCAAACAACAGATTCAATTAGCTAGCTTTTAGATAAGATTGTAAGAGAGCTCCAGAAAAATATAGAAAAGAAGAAAATAGAATGCTTGCTCATAAACCCAGCATCATAGGTCAGAAGGGTACTCCTACATAACTCTTGAGGGCTATTTGTTTCAATCAAACTTGGCTTACAATAAAAAAGAAACACGATCTTATTATTTTTATTATTAATACTAAAGGACCGGTGCACAAAATCCGTGTACTGGGGAGGGTGTCTCTCAGCCCAGTCTGCAACCTCTCAATCTGGGACCCCTCAGGGGATGTCCAACTGCAGGTTTAGACCCCATCCCTGTGGCCTGCAGTCGGACATCCCTCTCACAATCTGGGACTGCTGGCTCCTAACCACTTGCCTGCCTGCCTGATTGCCCCCTAACTACTCCCTTGCCAGCCTGATTGACATTTAACTGCTCCTCTGCTGGCCTGATTGCCCCCAACTACCCTCCCCTGCTGTCCTGATCACCCCAAGGCTTTTATTAGTATATATATGACCGTTCACAGAAAATTTTACTAACTCTGCTTTACAATAAGGGCTTGACGATTGAATCATTGGGACCAGACACCAAGATTTCCTTTCTTTGAATAGTGGAGGGAATAATTATTTTGTCTTTAAGTTACCCTAAAATTAAAAGGAGATAATGACTTAGAAAAGTATAAAAGCACCATATAAAGACAACTATCTTTTTCATATACTGAAAAGACAATAAAGTGGTAAAATGAAAAACACTATTTTTATTCTCCCCCTTCCTTCCTTTACAGCCTTTATTTAAACTTCGAAATTTATAAAAATTTCACTCCAGTTTTCATTCAATATTATTTTCTATTGGTTTCAGGTTTTATATTAGTTACAGAATAGTGTAACTAATTAGTGTAACAATCGTATACTTTACAAAATGTTCCCGATATTTCCAGTGCCACCTGGCATCATACAATCATTACAACATTATTGACTATATTCCCTATTTAAGTGACAGTGGGTTTACAGGTTCCTTCCAGTCTTTCTTTTGTGTTGTTTGCCTTTCCTTTTCTTTCTCACTTCTTCCCTCATTTTCCTTACATAGTATCTCAATTGGCCATCAAAGCTCAGTGAAGCACTGGGACATGCTTCATCCATTTTACAGTCCAGGAAACTGAGGCCCATTCCAGTTGGCTGTGGAACTTGACTGAGCGCCCAGAGAGTCCTCAGAGCCATGCTCTCTGCCCTTCATAAGGGGCAGCTGCTGGGCAAACAGAACAAACCTTCCCGTCAGACTTTTGAGCCTCTTCATTGAGGACGCTCCACATTTTTTTCCTCTCTCCTGCCCCCATTCTTTACTGCCCTACCTTCTCTGGAGCAGGTGGAATGCTTCTCACTCACCAACTAGGCATGCTCTGCCTGGGGGCAGGGTGGCAATGGCTTGCTTTTGGGTCAAGGCGGGAGAAGGAGTCACCGCCTCTGAAGTTGGAAGGCCGCCTGGGCCAGGCCGGTTAGCACAGGAGCTTTTTTGAATCATGTCAGTCAGTCCAGGTCCCTGCAGTGCAGCACCCTCCACAAAGGTGGCACCGCCCCTCAAACCCCGCCTCAAGTCAATGCCCTTTGCCTGGGCGCCCTTCCATGCCCCTTGATCCCTGGCCAGGCTCATCCACATCTTGGGGCCACTGCAGAACCCCTCTCTGCAGGCGAGGCCCCAGCCCGAGCCCCCTCTGGTGCACCTCACCATGCCAGGTTTTTGCCTTTGATCTATGACAGCACACTTCTAGCAAGCCTGGTACCCAAAGGGGCACAGGGTCAGTTCTTTGCCCAGAATGTTAGTGGTTGCAGTAGCATTTGCAGATGTCACCCTGAGCCTGCTGGCGAAGGCAGTGCCTGTGTGGGGTGTCCTCACAGGAATGGTGAGGTGCTGCTCGGGGCCCCTTGGAATGACCGCCTCCTGGCCAGCTGCTTTGCCAAAGCTGTGGCATTCATCCTGGAGCCGCTCTTCAGGCAGCCCCACAGTCATGTTCTTGGGGCCCCAAGGGAGTGGCTAAGCAGGCCCGGCTGCATCTCCCTGGGGCAGTGATGTTCCTGCGGCCCCACGGGAGTGGCTAAGCAGGCCTGGCTGCACCTCCCCAGGGTAGTGATATTCCCAGGGCCCCTCTTGCATGGCTAGGTGGCACCTGGCACTGCCAACCCCACCTCCTCAAGCCCCGATGGACTGGTACCTTGTGGGCAGCATCTGGCGCTGCTTTACTGGCCTCCCCTGGCTCCCAATGGACCCAGAGCCCCAGGGGTGGGCAATGGCACTGCCCACCTGGCCTGCATATGCAAATTTACCCTCCAGCTTCGATGGGTTAATTTGTATGCTCACTCCTGATTGGCTTGTGGGTGTAGTGGAGGTATGGTCAATTTGCATGTTTCTATTTTATTAGTTTAGACTAGAGGCCCGGTGCATGAAATTCATACATGTGGGGAGTGTGTCCCTCAGCCCAACCTGCACCCTCTTCAAACTGGGACCCCACAAAGAATGTCTGACTGCCTGGTTAGGCCCAATCTCACCAGACCTCTGGCCCAATCACCCCCACTGCCCTCCTCTGCTGACCCAGTCACCCCTAAGAGCCTTCCCCTGCCGGACTAGTCACCCCCTAACTGCCCTCCCCTGCCAGCCTGGTAACCCCCAAATGCCCTCCACTGCAGGCCTGATTGCCCCCAACTGCTCTTCTCTGCTGATCCAGTCACCCCTAACTGCCCTCCCCTGCTGACCTGATGGCCTCCAACTGCCCTCCACTACAGGCCTGGTCCATCCCAACTGCCCTCCCCTGACAGCACAAGATGGCCGTCCACATGGGGGTGGCCATCTTGTGTGTTGGAGTGATGGTTGATTTGCATATTACCTTTTTATTTGATAGGATACTCTAATTTTTGGAACAGCTTCAGATTGGCAGACAATTTTGGAACAGAGAATTTATTTCCTCTATACCCTCTCTCCTCACTGTGTCCCCTGTTTATTAACATCTTAATTAGTGTGGAACATTTGTTATAATTAATGAACCAAGATTGACACATTATTATGAACTAAAGTCCATGCTTTAATTAGGGTTCAGTCGTATTGTGAAATTCTGCGGTTTCTGACAAATGTGTAATGCCACACATTCATCATTACAATATCATGCAAAGTAGTTTCATTGCTTTAAACATCACCAGTGCCCCACCTATCCAGCCATCCCCTCCTATCCTGAATCTTGATTACTGATATTTTCATTGTCAATATGGTTTTGCTTTTTCTATAACGTCATATATTTGAAATCATACAGTCTTTTTCTTGCTGGTTAGCATTCCACTGTATGGGTGTACCACAGTTTATTTATTCATTCACCTTTTGAAAAACATCTTGGTTACTTCCAGTTTGGGGCAATTATGAATCGTTTCTAAAATCATTCATTTAGAGGTTTTTATGAAGCTGTAACTCTTCAACTCACTTGGGTAAGTATTGTTTGATGACTGCCTGTGTCCAGGACCAGCAACCCAGGCATGGGTTGAGGCAGGGCAGGGCCAGCTCTCCTGTCCCCTTCTGCCAGAAAAGCAGAGCCCCCGAAGCCTGGCCCAGCATCACTCAGTTCCATCGGGCAGAACTGGTGGGCCGCATGTTCATTCTTGGTTGCAAGGGGCACAGGGAAAGCAGGGACCAGACTATCCTAATGGCTTAGATGAGACCAAACACACATGGAGGTACTGGGAGGAGAAACAATTTACAAGTGTCCTAAATAAATGCTGTAATTAAAGAAAAGTCAGCAAAACTGGGCTCTGTTCTTTCAGAAGAGGGGTTGGTACTGGGTTGGACGTAGATGGTGCCTGTCCCAAACCTCTCACTTCCAACACCCTTGGCTCTACACTTGTTTCTGTCCTCCTGATGTCATGTTTGTCCTGTGCTGTAGTTTTGCTCACTTGTCATGGTCTGGAATCTCTTTTCCTGGTTTGCGTGCTTGAACACTAGGTGTTGACATTCATTCAAATGCCACTTCTAAGGTATCTAGGTCCACCTCTTCTCTCTTCTTTGGGTTATACAGGGTGACACTGTACATCTCCAGTATTCACAGTTTCTATTTTATTCTTTGTCTTCACTTCTAAAGTATGAGCATTGAGGGGAGGTAAAAGCTTTAAATTTTTTTCTTGCCATATGTTCATCCTAAATCACAGTGAGTGGTGCTCAGTGGGTTCTCCTTAAACTTTGTACCTAGAACAAATGGTCCAGGTCTCAGATCCAAACAGCCAAGGACAGCTGGGGTCCAGAGTCCATGGGGAGGAATGAGAGAGAGGCTCAGGATAAACAGTAAATGCTAGCAAGATGGTTCCAAGTGATGACCTGGCTCTGTAGACCATGTTGCCAAAGGACTATTGGCTCAGAAACTGGGAGATTTTTACAGCCTTTCGGTGGTGGGAGTGACAAGGGAGATGCTGGGGCGGGACGTGGCTGTCCCAATCGTTGCAAACACTAATGTCTCTGACAATAAACAGGGCTGTTTTGAAGTTGGTCCCTGAAACATGGGCTCATCCCATTCTTCTTCCTTAAACACCCAGGACTTACACAACCAGGGCCTGCCCTGGGCCCTTTCCACATCCTCACCAGACAGGGTGGCTGATTCTTCTAGGACAGGGGTCTTCAAACTACGGCCTGCAGGCCACATGCGGCCTGCAGAGGAGTCTGATCCGGCCCGCCAGGTTTTTTGGGCAGTGAGCGCAGCCGAGGTGTTACAGTTCGGC
Organism: Pipistrellus hanaki; assembly: GCF_964339955.1. Classification (NCBI taxonomy): domain Eukaryota; kingdom Metazoa; phylum Chordata; class Mammalia; order Chiroptera; family Vespertilionidae; genus Pipistrellus; species Pipistrellus hanaki. The sequence goes on from NC_140520.1 coordinate 8,505,069, forward strand.
CGCCAGGACCTGCATATACACTGTCACTGCACGGCTGCTCTGACCCCTCTGCCTCTTTAAGAGCACAGTGCCTGCTGGGGCTCAGAGCGTGCGATGTGCCACCGCACAGGCACGTCTGTGCTGTGCTGCGCGGCAATGATGTAAAAAGGCACCCGCTTCACCCCCAGGCAACGTGGTGTCTGTGTGCTGTGCCTGCCTGTCAGTGAGGTTCTCCTCCTCTCTCTCCACTGCCTTCACCAAAGGTCGGTCGAAAGTGCCATAGAAAGAAATTTTTGCCAGATGGGGGGTTTCTGCCCGATTGGGGGGTGTGGGGGGTTGGTGACTCATATGAAAATTCCCCTTGGGGGGGGGCGTTCAGTGCTGAAATCAAAATTCTGCCAGTTGGGGGGTGGGCGGTGGGGGGTGGTTGGGAGGTCAGGGCTTCGGTGCTGAATTGCCCATATAGAAAATTCTGCCAGTTTTGGGGGGAAGGTGTTCGGTGCTGATATGAGAAATCAAAATTCTGCCAGGTGTGTGTGGTGGGGAGGACTTAGACCAAGTCTCTTTGTGGAAGAATTGAGACTGACAGCATGCCGCCCCAGCCAACAGCCTTTTTTTTTTTCCATGAGGCAACCCTGATCGCATCTTCCTATGAATATAGCCAGGCCCATTCCAAACCAGAAAGTCAACTCCAGTGTAAAAAGATGATTAAAGCCTTTTAAAGGGGTTTACATTAAAAATTTTATATGCATTTTGCATTTCCTTTTCAGTGTTCACATGCTGATTCCAAACATATCAATTTGGCCGTTATATAGGGAGATATAACCGAACCCCATCAGGGACTGAGCTGGTCTGCTTAGAAAAGCCTGCAAGAGGTAAGTGTCCACATCGGGGGCAGAGACCTACTAATGGGAGTTCATACACTGTGTGTGTGTGTGTGTGTATATATATATATATATATATATATATATATATACGCACACATATTAGTATTTTACTAATAGCAATTTGGAATCCCTAGGAAACAATGATGTCAAGAAAAAGAAAAATTGACTCCGAGTGTAGGATATTCAAAGAACAGTGGACTTATGATTACTTTTTCACGCGGTACAAAGAAAAAGCTGTGTGTCTGATATGCCAGAATATAGTTGCTGTGTTCAAAGAATACAATTTGCGACGCCACTATCAAACTCAACATAAAGATAAATATGATTGTTTGGTCGGAGAAGTGAGAAAAGATAAAATATTAAAACTGAAACATACACTGACAACTCAACAAAATACTTTTGTGGAGCAGAAGCAGCTAAATATTTCATCACTGCGGGCAAGTTTTCAAGTTGCCAAGCTAATAACGCGCAATGGCAGACCATTTGTGGAGGGAGAATTTGTCAAAGAATGCCTTCTTTCTGTTGCCAAAGAGATGTGTCCAGAGAAGGCCGATTTATTTAGTACAGTGAGTCTTTCAGGAGCTACAATGACACGAAGGATTGAAGAAATGGGAGACAATTTGCAGCACCATTTGCAAAACTCTGCAAAAAAACTTTGCTATTTTTCCTTGGCACTCGACGAAAGCAATGATGTTCGTGATTCTGCCCAACTTCTCATTTTTATGCGTGGGACAAATGAGTATTTTGAAGTCACAGAAGAGCTTGCTGCACTGCAAAGTATCAAAGGTACAACCACAGGAGTGGATATATATGAAAAGGTTTGCCAAACTGTGAATGGTTTGGAGCTGGACTGGGCTAAACTAGCCAGTGTGACAACTGATGGTGCTCCTAGCGTGGTGGGGTCTAAGAGAGGAGTAACTGCTCACATTAAACAAGAGATGGACAAACATAACCATCCTCATCCAATTGCCATACACTGCTTTATCCACCAACAAGCGCTGTGTTTTAAATCACTGAAGTGGGACTCTGTTATGAAAATTGTGGTATCTTGTGTTAATTTCATTAGAGTTCATGCACTAAACCACAGACAATTTCAGGAATTTCTGTCTGAGCTAAATGTTGCCCAGGAGGATGTTCTGTACCATACAGAAGTCCGTTGGCTGAGTAGAGGGAGAGTTTTGAAATGTTTCTATGACTTATTTCCGCAGATTACAGCTTTTCTACTTTCAAAAAACAAAGAAATACCAGAGCTCAATGATGCAGAATGGAAATGGCACCTTGCCTTTCTGACAGATATAACAGAGCTACTCAACAGTTTCAATCTGCAACTTCAAGGAAAGGGGAAGCTCATCTGTGATATGGCATCGCATGTGAAAGCATTTGAAGTAAAATTAGGCCTTCTCATCAAACAAGTAAAGGAGGAAAACTTCAGCCATCTCCCAACAATTCAAAACCTGTCAGCGGACAAACCATTGGTTGCATTCCCAAAGAAAACATGTGTGGATTCACTGGAATTGTTGCAAAAGGAGTTTCAATTTACATTCAAAGAGCTTCATCTCCATGAATAGGACATACAGCTTTTTCGTAACCCATTTTCTGTTGAGACTGAAAATGTCCTTACAATTTACCAAATGGAACTGGCTGAACTGCAGAATTGTGACTCTCTGAAAGACGCATTCAAGTCAAATAGCCTTCTGAATTTCTATGCATCTCTCCCCTCTGAGACATATCCAAATATCAGGAACCATGCACTCAAAATGGTAACCATCTTTGGTAGCACTTATGTCTGTGAACAGACCTTTTCAAGAATGAAACATCTGAAATCTCCAACCAGATCAAGATTAACTGATGCCCACTTGCATCACTTGTTACGACTAGCAGTGACAAATATGGAACCGGACATTGACCATCTCATTAGCCAAAAGCAGGCCCACAGTTCCCATTGAAATACTGGTAAGTGATCTGTTTATTTATAAATGTTCTTCATTTTATTTATATTGTATTTGTTACCTTTTTGCGAAATAAGATATGTGCAGTGTGGGTAAGAATTAGTAGTTCATATAGTCCGGCCCTCCAGCTCTCTGAGGGACCATGATCTGGCCCCCACTTTAAAAAGTTTGAGGACCCCTGCCCTAGGAACAGGAGCTCAGAGGTCAAACTCCCTGGTTACCTGAGCTGGAAACCATACAAAAGGAAAACAAGGAAATTGAGGGCATGTGATATCTAAAACAGAATTATAGAAAATGATGTGATACTCAAACCAAGATATATAGTATATAATGACAAATAGTACAACATAGCTTATAAATGGAATACTGGGCAAACTAAGGCAGACATAGAGGAATGTGCAGAATATGTTCCCGTTGGAGTAAATTTGCTTAAGTGATAAAATACAAATGAAACAGAGAGAGATCCTTACGTAGGCGAGATTGATCATTAACTCCATTTTCAGTCTTCTCCCTCCTCAAGAGCATGGGGGCAGTGCTGAACTCTGCAGGCATCCAGTCCTGGCCTGGCCTTTCTGGTGCCCAGCCCCCATCCAGGAGCCATCTGTCTAACAAAGGATCCTCCTCCCCTGGAATTACAAGGGTTTCAGGAGCTCTGTGCCAGGAATTGGGGGGCAGAGACCAATCTATATATTTTCTATTGTCTCACAAGCACCCACCCAGCCCTGAGACCAATGGTTCTCAACCTTTCTAATGCCGCGACCCTTTAGTGCAGTTCCCTCGTGTTGTGGTGAGCCCCAGCCATAAAATTATTTTTGTTGCTACTTCATAACTGTAATTTTGCTACTGTTAATGAATTGTAATGTAAATATCTGTGTTTTCCGATGGTCTTATGCTCTACAGCAGCGACCCATAGGTTGAGAACCGCTAGCAGGTGCTCATGTCACCTCCCACCTGGCTTGAGAGAGACGGACAGTCACACCTGGCGGCAGCACCCCTTCCAAAGCCAAGCAAACATCTGTGTGCGACTGAGCTGGGGAGGCCCAGCTGCCAGCGCGTTTCTGAGGCCCGCACCCACCCGCCCTCCTCTAGTGAAGCGGACTCTGGTGTCGTCCCCCGGGACTCGACCTCAGCACTCTGGCCCTGTAGACCTGAGCGGGAGGGCTGCTGTCAAGGGCATGTTCCATTATTCCCCTCAGCTGGACTAAACTTTAGGCCCCTGACATTTCTTTAATTACAGCATTTATTTAGGACACTTGTAAATTGTTTCTCCACCCTTAGAGGTGTGATGGTTTTACAACCTGGGGACATCTCTTTGAGACATAATCATCAAGGAAGAGAAGCCCCTGTCCCCAGGTGTCTAAAAAACAGGAAGAACCTAACTTCACTGGCACATTGCCTCCAATCCTAAAATACCTCCGTCAGGAGGCAAAGATAATGCTTCCTTTCCTTAGGAAAGCCAGTTAGCAAGCACAGAGGGCCTGTGAGAACTCCACGCTCCCTCTTAAAAACTGCCCTTATCCCTTGTGTCCTAGAATCGGGTATCCAGACATGGCCTGTGCTTTCTCCCCTATTGCTGGAGATAGTATCAGGATAAAATCCATTTCTGTTTGCTCACCTTGAGCATTTTCTATAAGAGTTCCTATATATATTAGCTTTCTAATACCAGATGAATTGATAAACTTTTCTCATTTTCTCATTTGTAAAATGAAAGGGATCTGATAGAACTGTTGAAATAAATGAAATAATGCATGTCAGATCGCGTGACATGAACACATTATACATTGAATAAGTATTTCCTTATCACTTTTTATCAAGAGGATACATTCTGCCCTAACCGGTTTGGCTCAGTGGATAGAGCGTTGGCCTGCAGACTGAAGGGTCCCTGGTTCGATTCCGGTCAAGGGCATGTACCTTGGTTGTGGGCACACCTCCAGTAGGTGTGCAGATGGCAGCTGATTGATGTTTCTCTCTCATCGGTATTTCTAACTCTCTATCCCTCTCCCTTTCTCTGTAAAAAATCAATAAAATATATTTTTTTAAAAAGAGGATACATTCTAAGAGCCCACTCACTGCTTTTTCTGACACTGATCTTTGGTGTCAACACATATGAGCCTATCAAGTATATGGAGGAATGTGGATGCCCCTTATTGTATCTCTGCTCCCCAGTCATTAATCCAAAATATCTTGTTATTGCCTCTCTCTACCATGATGATATGAATGTTGACATTGAATCCCTAGAGTCTACTGAGCAAAAGAAGTGTCTGAGTGAGAAACTACACCAGCCTTCAAAATTTTTACTTATAATGGTGGTTTATGACACACACACACAAAAATAAAAATTATGTAAGATAGAATTAACTAAGAGAGCTCTGATGGAAGTATAAATATAGACTGATTAAATAAAAACTTGTCAGCTTACTATCTTTGAAAGGCAGTAAAATGTTGGGAAAGATTTCTAATCCGTTATTTAACTTAAAAATAATGAGTTTAATCAAAACAATTGTCAGGCTCTGGTGTCAGAGTTTCCCATAGGAAAGTCGATCCTAGAATCAAGGACAACTGGTCCCTGAACATTTCTTCTCAAATGTTGCCTGACTCTCTTCTGTCCTCTAGTGGGCAGCTGTAGAATTATTTCAATTGTACCAAACCATTTCAGGTTTAAGAATATTAAAAACATTCTGTAGGCAAAAGAATTATAGAGAACATACTTTAATATTCTCTGAAAATATCATAAAAGTGAATCTTATCTCAAATTGATTTCTAAATGCATCCTGGGTTCTGTGTTGGTTTGACCAGCTAGCTGCCTTGCTAAATTCTAGGAACAAAATGATGAGTAAGAAGGGATTAAAAAAAAAAAAAAGCAGCAAACATTATTGGGGACTTGCTGTGCATCAGGGACTGTGTTAAATGTTCCACAGACATTATTTCATTAAATCCTCACAAGAAACTGTGAGGGGTGTGTGTATCAATCTATCTAGATAGATTCTATCCTCTTGAGTGGTAGGATGGTTAAGTGCCTGTTCAAGATCACACAGCTAGCCTGCGAAATATTTGAAGTCTTGCTCAACTATCTAATTCTAAAGCCCTTACACTTAGCAACTATGCATTCTTATCTATGAAACACACTACGAATAAAATTTCTCAAGTAGCAATGGATTGAGCAAAGAGCCCAAATATTATCATTCCTTTGCCTTATACTGCCACCACATTTCTTATACACTATCAAGATTCTTCTAAAAGCATCTAAAGAGGTAATGCCACTTCTTCACTTCACATTTGTAATTCAATCTACCTCACTCTGGCTCTGGCTTCAAACTGAAAATACTTTAAAGGTTACCAATGACCTTTGTCATTGAAACATCAGTGCTCTATGTGTATTTCTGCTGATCCTTATTGACACTTCCAAGAGCATTAAACCCAAAAGGCCACTAACTCCTTTTTCAGAATGGTTCTTCTTCTAACAACATCATTCCATTATTTCACATTGCTTTTCCTTCATCTTCTTCTTCCTCCTTCTCCCCATTTAACTCCCCCCCCCCATCTTTCCTCCTGATCCTCAGCTTCATCTCAGTAAAGCCCTTTGATTTTTTGTTTTTTTTCTTCCTATTTTTAAATATTTTATTTATTATTATTTTTTGGTTTATTTTTTTAGACTCAAATCCTCTACTTAAATTCAGGATGAAGGAACTTTTTAGCCTCATTCTGGCTTTCTGTTCATTCTCATAGATGAAAAGGTAAACATGTAGCCCTGGCCATTGTGGCTGGGGAGTGGAGCATCGGCCGTGGAATGGAAGTAGCGCCTTTTAGCCATTCCTGGGAGTTGCCCTTCCCAGGTGTCCCCCTCCATTCTTAGCGGAGCCCAGAACACTCGGTCCCTCCCTGAAAATTAAAAAGAAAAGAAGAACCAGAGATGCCTGTGCATTCAGTTTGCCACTGTGTTAGCCCGTCTTTATTAAACCGGGCAGGCCCTCCAGGTGCAGTGCTCTGGGGTCAAGGAGTGGGTCCTGGTGACTTCTGACGTCCATGGTGAATGTGTCCTTTGTCCTCATGTCTGTAGGCTGAGAGGATCATGGAGGCTGTGGAACTATACCGAGAAGAAAGTGCAAAAATGAAAGAGCACAAAGCCATTTGTAAAGCTGCAGGGAAAGAGGTAAGATGCCCATTACGTTACGCTCTGGGAGACACTTGTAGGTAGAGAATTCCTGAGAGGAAAACCATTGTCCGGGACTTAATAACTCAGGTCAGAACTGAGAGAAATGCTGTAATAGAATTCATCTCACTCAAACATTAGAGCGAATTGAGGAAGTGGGGGTGGGGAAGCTTGGTCTTAATGGAAAGGAGAGCAAAGTGAGATGTGGTATTGGGTAGACACTCACCTCTTACTCTGGTTCGGAGGCAGGGCACCCAGGTCAGATTTCTGGGAAACCTGTTACCCAAACTCACTCGTAAGCTCTATCGAAACTGAGAGGCCTGATGCTTCATTACACTCAGTCTTTCAATTTTTAGGGTTGCTGTTTTCTCTTCTAGGGTCGGCAACTAAGTAATTGCGGGTTTCACACATATATGGCTTCAGTTGAATTTTTAGGTTTGCAGACGTAGTACAAATGTAAAACACATTTTGTTATTTGATATTTGGCTATTCAGCTGTTAATCAGTAAAAAAAGTTTTTTGATCTGTTTTGTAGTTTTCGTTTGGCGTTCGTTGAAAAATGGAAAATCAAAAGGAACATTTTCGTCATATTTTGCTTTTTTATTTCCGCAAAGGGAAAAACGCATCGCAAGCTCATAAAAAGTTATGTGCTGTTTATGGTGACGAAGCCTTAAAAGAACGGCAGTGTCAAAATTGGTTTGCCAAATTTCGTTCTGGTGATTTTTCACTCAAAGATGAAAAACGCTCTGGTCGTCCAGTTGAAGTTGATGACGCCCTAACCAAAGCAATAATCAATTCGGACTGTCACAGTACAACACGTGAGATTGCAGAGAAGCTTCATGTATCACATACATGCATTGAAAATCACTTAAAACAACTTGGCTATGTTCAAAAACTCGATACATGGGTTCCTCACGAACTGAAAGAATCACAGTTAACGCAACGCATTAGCAGCTGCGATTTGCTAAAGAAACGTAATGAAAATGATCCATTTTTAAAACGACTGATAACTGGCGATGAAAAATGGGTTGTTTACAACAATATCAAGCGGAAAAGATCGTGGAGCAGGCCAGGTGAACCAACTCAAACAACATCAAAAGCTGATATTCATCAAAAGAAGGTTTTGTTATCAGTTTGGTGGGATTACAAAGGAATTGTCTACTTTGAACTCTTACCACCCAACCGAACGATCAACTCTGATGTCTACATTGAACAACTAACGAAATTAAACAATGGAGTTGAAGAAAAGCGGCCCGAATTGACAAATTGAAAAGGTGTTGTATTCCATCATGACAATGCAAGGCCACACACATCTTTGGTCACTCGGCAAAAATTAATGGAGCTTGGTTGGGATGTTTTGCCACATCCACCATATAGTCCTGACCTTGCACCATCTGATTACTTTTTGTTTCGATCTTTACAAAACTCCTTGAATGGTAAAAATTTCAATAATGATGATGATGTCAAATCGTACCTGATTCAGTTTTTTGCTAATAAAAACCAGAAGTTTTTTGAACGTGGGATTATGATGCTGCCTGAAAGATGGCAAAAGGTCATTGATCAAAATGGGCAATACATTACAGAATAAAGTTATTTAGTTCCATGAAAAAATTGTCTTTGATTTTTTTAAAATCCGCAATTACGTAGTTGCCGACCCAGAAATGTAAATACTATTATCTCCCTGCCTGCGACAAGCACCATCAAAGTCTCATTTTTAATGCCTGGATTTAATAATTTTCTTCTTAGGTTCCTCTCCCCACCAACCCCATCCTGATGGCTCACGGCAATATTTCTGTGAGTACAGCATCTAAGTCTCCCCTTGGTCAGTCAGAGGTTACTCTCAAGGGTGAGGGGAGGGGTAATACCTTGTCGTTAAAAATCCCTCCTGAAGGGTGGTGTCCTCTAGATATGACTCATAAACAAAAACTTTTTGGGATCCTCACTTTTGAGCTCCATTTCTTCATTTGTAAAGTGGGGAAAATAATACCTATCTCACAGGAAGTATTAGGGAGGATTAGATATGATAATGTATATAAAAGAATAGCTATTGTAGTTATTAAAAACCAGCATTTTCATTCCACCAAACTAAATGGCTCCTTGGTTTCTGACTGTAAGAAGAGAACAAACTTTAGGTCTAAGGCCTCAGATTTGAACGGTTAAAAATCAGATTATTATTTAGTACTTACTGGGCCTAGTGTGGACTGACTTCACGGGCCAGGAAAACTCCTAGATTAGAGGAAATGACTGAAGACATCCTCTGGACCAAGGGATTTTCCTTTCCCTGGGGAAAATCTTTGGGTCTCTTATCATAATTGTCGCTTGTTAAAACTGGTATAATATTCATTAAGGACTATGATTTTCATGGTCAAGTGATCTATATTCACAAACTTATAACATTTCAGAATTTGAACCTCTTCTCTAGCACCATTAGCTCAATTTTAGGTACTTTTCTGTTTAATGCAAGTTTTACATGCTCAGGCTTAGGGGATGAAGGATGGATATTGATCTCTTGGAATTTCTTCTGTTCCCCCTAGTGCAGTGGTCGGCAAACTCATTAGTCAACAGAGCCAAATATCAACAGTACAATGATTGAAATTTCTTTGGAGAGACACATTTTTTAAACTTAAACTTCTTCTAACACCATTTCTTCAAAACAGACTCTCCCAGGCCTTGATATTTTGTGGAAGAGCCACACTCAAGAGGCCAAAGAGCCGCATGCGGTTCACGAGCCACGGTTTGCCGACCATGGCCTAGTGTATGTTGCTCTTCCTCTCTAGAGGAACCATCAGTCACCATAACCAGACCCCCCAACCACATCACTATACAATTTTATGATTTTTGGTGCAGAGGGGCAAAGAGGGGTATGAACTATCATTGTCTTTGGAAGAAGGTTAAAGATCTAATAAAATCCTTTCCACCATCTATCTGTGCCTGGCAGGTGGTCTTTAATCTATAAGGAAGGAAATATAAATTTTATCAGCACCACTGCTAACTGCTCTAATGGCTGTGATCAGCAGCAGGGATTCTTTCTCTTGCTCCCTAAACAGACCCCAGATTTATATTCCTTTCCCACACCTTCATTCATCAGCTCTTTATAGATGATGCATAAAATTATGTCTCCAGATCTGACTCCAGCTGAAATCCAGTTCTGTATATCCATGATTTGTTACCTGAGCCCGCAACCTTGGAGTTGAACTCCTGTCCTCTTCCTTCTATCGATGGGTCCCACCTCAGATTTTTCAGCTCTCTTTGCCAAATGACCTTCATGAGGTCCCCCTTCCACGTGACTACTGTTGCCATATGTAGTTCTTGTCCTTACACTTGGCCTGTCAACGTAGTTTTTCAATAGTTCTTTGCATATCCAGCCACTCTTCTTCAACACATCTTGCGCAATAACACTGGATTAATTTTTATAAAGACATGCTAATCATGTCCCCAGTGCATCAGAAATCTTTAATGATTCACTGTTGCTTATTTAATAAAGTTTAAGCCAAGGGTTAAAAATCTTCTACAGCTTAATTCTAACCAACTTTCCCACTATACTTCCTAATACTTCTCAAACTCCCTGATAACTCTCCCAAACATCTGGAACTTTCCTATTGCTATGGGCTTAGTTGTTCTTTCTAGTTTATATCTCCTTTCATCAATCTGCATTCTATAAGACTCAAATATCAGATATATAACACAAGAAAATATATATGTATTATATATATAAACTATAGCACAAAGTACCGTGTTTCCCCAAAAATAAGACACCCTCCGAAAATAAGACCTAGTGCATGGAAAGATAATACATCCCCTGAAAATAAGACCTAGCGCAACTTTGGGAGAAAAATTAAAATAAGACACTGTCTTATTTTCGGGGAAACAGGGTAATATGATTCATGTCACTGGAATACAAAAAATATAGAAATCAGGTATGAAGCCTTTCTGCTACTAGAGTATATGTCTTTTGAGATAGAGTCCAATTTTCATTTTTATATGAGAGAAATATTTCATATAGTACCTTGCATATAATAGGTACTCAAAATCCAGATGATAGCTACATGTGAGACATTAATATGAGGTATGTATGCATAATTCAGTGAATATCCATTCAACCTTTATAATAAGAAGGTGTCTCCTGTCTCTCAACAAGATTACGAGTTTTTCTTGATGACAAATACTTGCTTTAAAAAAATGGGGCACTCTATACACAGCCAATGACATTGGCATTAATTCATCTTGCAAAGACTATACTGGTGCTGTGTGTTAGGCTCTTTGCTTGGAATTAATGAAGCTATGGAGTGCGGGTGTGAGAGAGTTAGAAAATACCCTTTGACTTCTGTGCTCTCCTGGCCCAAATGCAATTTTTGCACCATGTCTGACAATTCAAACTGAACTTTAAAGGATATTTGCTTCCACGGGTAAGAACAGAACGTCATGCTCAGTCATGATCTCAATATTGTGAAAGATGTGTGTCGATCCCTTGGTGCTGTCCTCGCCCATAACCATGGCAAACAGCTCCACTTTGAGTTCTACCTGCAGGCCAGATGCCACCTGTGGGACACAATGGAGCTTTAGAATCAGACAGATCTGAGTTCAAATCCTGCCTTTCACACCAAGTTGGGCAAGTTCCTGAAACTAATCTGCGTCCCGCATCTATAAATTTGGCCTGAATGAATGCTGACTGTTACAGCATTTAGAAGAAGTACTACATGGATGAGTGAGGCAGTATTCCATGGAGTAAATGGGACCCAAGATAAGTTGTTGAAGAAAGCCAGGTGCTATTAAGAAAAGGCATAAGGATGAATGCCATGCCCCAGAGGTGATACCAAAGGCAAACTTTATAGTGCCCATAATTGTGCTAGTTCTCAATGTCAGTAGTGAGTTTGTATTGCTTGGCATCCTTGCAGATTAGATTTAAGACAAATGTGAATGTACTCTAAGAAACCTACCACTGTCCTGCCTCTTGATTTCTACTTTTCCTTATGTGAGACCTGTGAGGTGACAAAGCCAGTAGAGGGAGACAGAATTCGTTTAAAGGCTGAACTGCCTAGGTCTGAACGTCATAGGGAAGAGGTCTGTACCCACCAAGAAGAAACCTGATACACAACGAAGAAGAAACAGGGAGGAACGAGCTTCAAGAAACAAGGAGGACTGGGCTCCTCGCCTTGTTCCTTGAAAAGAACACCAGCCAGGAAACAGAGTTGTTTGTGTTTCCAAGCTGCCTCTCGGGGGTGGAGGTTAAGGGGTAGGGGGTGGGGGTGGGGGGTCCAAAAGTAGACTTGACAACAGTTATCTGGAAAAAATAAGTCCACATGGAAAGCAATTCGATACAAATAATTTCCCCCTCCATCTTGTTTTAAAAATAATAGAATCGAAGAACATTTCAGTTTTTTCAACAATGTGTAAGGCACATCCTGGAGGGGATCCAAGAGCTCTGCTTTCTGAGAATCAGCCCTGGGCCCTCCGAGCCCGACCATTAGCAGGCCTGGGAGGAGGACATCCTGCATCAGGGGCTGGAGTGCGGCCCCACACAGGTGTGCCCAGGCTTTGAGCAGATCCATTTAGTGTTGGCAACCTACCGAGCAAGCGGTGGCCAGATTGACATACGGAGAAGTCTACAGATTATTTATTTGCCAGAGCTAAAACCTACTGTCAAAAAGAAAAAAAAAATGCCAGAGTGAGCTTCAAAGAATACACTCTGGATTTTATTGTAGTATCTAGAAAGGTCTGTCCCACAGGCACACTGGCATCTGGTACAATCCCTACCTTAAGAGAAAAAGATCTGCTAAGTTCCCAGAGTCCTCGAAGAAGAGCTTGCTTTGGATTTTGTCTTTGCCTTATGTTGTGAAGATTCTGAAATCTTGACACTGTACAGTGATAAATTGTTTGGGAGAGAGACTCATGAATTTGTGGACCTAATCCCAAAATGCATTTCTGCTTGAAATTGGGGCCTGCATAGCACTGCTTCCCAAGTCGAAAGATATTATTAGAGCTGGGAGAGCATTAAGACATGGTTTGGTTTGAGCTCCCTCTGCAGCAGAGGAAAACAAGGCACTCAGGATTCATTAGCCAACATCACTGAGCTGCTTGGACCCACAGTTGACATAAGAAGCCAGGGCACTGAACCAAGGTAACCCTTCACTGAACCAAGCCAGTCCTTTATGTCAACATATAACATCTCGGACTCGGTGAGCCCTGTGTGCTGGACATGGGACTGGTGCCCTTGCCCAGTGTTCCCATGAGCCTGGGCATGGCCCCACCTGTGACAAAGGGTTCATGCACCCACCAGACTTCCTCACTCCATTCTGTCTTCCAGCACACATCTTCTGAGCGCCCACTATGTGCTCGGCTGTGAGCTCCTTCCCTCTCTTACTCATTTTATCACCCCCTGCAGCCTGGCACACCATGGCTTGTGGGAGGAACCATTTGTTGGGTGAAATGAAAGGATTGTTAAAGCAGCAGGATGGTGCTGACCAAGAAATAAGTGTTAAGATTTACAGATGTGATGTTATTCTATTTTAGACAAACTTTTGTTTATGTCACACTAAAGTTCTGAAATTATAATTGAATGTGGCAATATACAAGTTTTATACTAACATCCTATGGGATTTTATCAAATAAAGTCAGAATAGGTTGACATTTTAACATCTGTATTTTCAGAGATCTTTGGAGAAATGGGGCAGCTGATGAATTTAATATATACTGTTCCTTAGTATATTAAACAATATACTTATTAATATTCTTAATCATATTCTCTGGCAAACACCAAGAGAACAAATCAGAGTTACATAGAATTGTAAGACTGAAATATTTCTTTTTTCCAAAGGATTTTTCACTGCAGAAGGATTTGTCACAGGATATAGTTAGGCAATCAACTTCCCAAATGCATGTTAAATCATGTCTAATTATTACAGATATATTTTTCGTATAACTATACATAACTGTAGTATTGGGCGAACTTCAGAAATGTTTCCACAGCTCAAAGTTTAACTTTGTTTACACACAGGCTCCGTCTCGTGGTTATTACATGAAGTAAGTGACATCAAGCCACATACTGCACCAATGCCAGGAATCTTTTGCTTATGCTACTAAAAAATGAGACTTCAACATGGTTTAAATGGAATGGGGAAAAGGACTTCACTGGAAACATATCTGCATTCATACAGAAACACACAGACACACACAACAGGCAGCACATGGGACTTACAGGCCCAGGTTTGTAGGTCACTTTCAGTCCCGTGCTGGGCGGCGGCTGCTTTACCCTGAACCTACAGGCCGAGAGATGGGAATAAATTTATGCCATAATGAAAACCATGAACAATGGATGAACCTGGGTATTAAAAATCAGCAAGGTTGTTAATATTCACGCTATAGGAGCATGGGGTCCACACCATTAGAAAGTCAACCCAATATTCAACTGGGAGAAGACTCTGGGGCCCATTTCACAAGCGCCCGTCCAACAGCTGTCATCGCCGTCAAGCAGGCTCCTAGCCTGGCTCCAGCCCTGCCAAGCAGCCGGGCTGGGCAGAGCCAGGAATGTTTGGCTGTGTGTGCATGGCAGTGTGGCTGCCTGCGTGAGCACAATGCCGACTGTCAGATTGCGAAGCTGAAGAATAAAGGTTTGGGGAGAGCAGCGGAGCGTGGGGGCCAGTCTTGCTCTGTTGTGCACAGGGTTTGATGTTTGCGGGGAGGAGATACAGGCAAGTTGGAGAACTTGAAAAGCCCTGTGCTCACACATGGGCCTATTGGTCCCTTTCCCTTCTTGTGGTTTGTGGGTTCTGCTTGAAGGTTGAAGACCTGGAGTAAATTAAAATGCTGGGGAAAGCCCACCTCCACATCCATCCTAACCCTGATCCTGTGACCTTCAACTCAGCTGTTTGCCCTGGAGGGGCTAAATGTAACCCCCTGAGGAGTGAACTCTCTAAAGCTAAACTTCTATAGTGAACAGAGGATCAGCACGGATGAGTTTATTAGTGTGAGGTTGACTACCCCTCCCCACCTACTTCTTGGCAACAACCTAAACAACTAATAATATCTGATCTGGTGGCCTGGGTCCTCCTCAGGCTGTTTCTTAGGCAGCAAACATAATTTCTGAAGTGGGGGTTGGCCTCAACTGAAATGAAACTGTGATCTTTGAAACCCGTGCTCCTGTTGCTCTGCTGCATGTATTTCTGAATCTGAGTCCAGAATCACAACCATTTTTGGACTTGCCACTCACACTGAGAAACACTTGGCAATTGAAACAAACATTGATTCCATGTTTATGGAAAAATCCTCCACATTATGCTAAAGTTTAAGCCAAAATGGAAAAGAGGTGATTTTGTAATGGGGAGTTTGTCTTGGTATAGTACCCCCACATGCTGCAGTGATGACAGCTGTGTGGGTCCAGTGAGTTGCAAGGAACTAGTTGGTATCCAGGAGGTCTGAGGCCTCACTTGACTCTCTAGCCTTCAGGACCTTAAAACAAGTCACAAAAGAGACTGCTCAGAGCAATGGGTGCACGATGCAATGTGCAGATGGCGCTTTATTGAGTTGTACACTTGAAACCTCTATGGTTTGGTGAACCAATGTCATCCCAATTCAATTATTTAAAAAAAAGCCACATAAGTTACTCGGTTTGTTCCACTGGCATAGTCTCTACAAGCTCTGAAATTCCATTGGTTTTGAGTTGGAAATGAGGGACCGACACTTCCCTGTCACTGAATACCAGGTGCAGTGTGTTTTCAACTGGGAGTACAAACCACGAGTTAAAATATTTGTTATTAATTCCAAGTCAGAACTTCAGAGCCAAAATGACCCTGATGGTTCAGGCTATATTTCTCCCTTTTTGCTTCTACTATGCAGAAGTAATGTAATTAAAATCATTTTTAGATCATAAAGTTAAAACATGTCAGTTATCATAGTTGATGGCAGATTTGAGAAATAATTCGAGAAGCAGACTTTCAAATTATGTGTGTTAATTATTGTTAACACTTATACTGTACCCCCCCCCTTTTTTTCCCTAGAGCTGATCAGGCCTGGAGTCGCTTCTACCAAGGTATGAATAATGATTAATGGTAGGGCAAAGAAGTACCTACTAATGCTTGAGGCTTGATAAATATTGATTTTCTGAAGAATGAATGAATCAATGAATGGGAGAATTGCAAGTAAATGAATGAATGGTGTGAAAATCCAAGAGTCAGACTATAATTACAGTTCAATTCAAGAAACATTCACTGATGTAGGTAGTCAAAAACAAGCCCCAGAGTAGGAGGTGACTGAGCAGACGCGGGTGCCTAGGCCTCACCTGCAGAAGTCCGCACCAATGTTCTTGAGCTTGACAGTGGTTTCATAGGTTTGCCCTTCTCTAAGCACCCCGAACTTCACTGATGGAGGGAGAAGATGGAATCCAAAAGGGGATGAATTTGGGTTGTTAAGGGCAGCCAATGCAATGGAGGATGTTCTTACTCTTCCTCCAGCAGGATCTTGCACCTTTGCAATAAAGAAAAAGTAACAACATGAAATAAAATGGTTCCATTTTGAGTTCCCAAGATGAGATAAAGGCTTTGTCTCCAGAGAAAATACTGCTTGTCTTGAGAGAAAAGGAACACTTACTGTCTCATGTAATCCTTGAGCGATACCATTGTAAGGGAGTATTTCAGGCCTTGGTTTGAGCCTAGAGAAGCTCAAGTGTAGAGAATTTGTTCAAGTGGTAAGTAGCAAAGTCTCACAGTCAAGTCTGCCTGAATCCAAAGTTTGTGCTCTTTCCTCTGTGTCTCTGATGATCAGATGCTGGCTCCCATTAAATCACCTCCAGGACTCGCTAAGACTCCAATTGCTGACTTCATCCCCAGAGTTTCTCAATCAGTAAATGTGGGATGGAGTCAGGACGTTGCATTTATAACAAGGCCTCAGGTGTTGCCAGTGCTGCTGGGGCAGGTGATCACACTGTGAGAACCATTGCCCTACGCCCTTGGTATTCCTCGGGTTTGCAGCACTGACCTCACCTGGGAGCTTGTCAGAACTGCAGAATCCCAGGCCCCTGCACCAATGAGTCCGAATCTGTATTTTGACAAGATCTTTAGGTGATTCGTATGCACATTTAAGTTTGAGAAGCACTCCTATCACATCAATTATATACATTGCTTCAGATTCTGTGATGGCAACAGGCCCAGGGTGCCATGAAAATATCGAAGAAGAACATCAAAACCTGTCTGATGAGCTTAAGGAAGGCTTCCGGCAGAGTTGAGGCGGACTCTTCATCTCCAAGGCTCTGAGGAAGGAAGGAGCTGGATGCTTTTAAAGGACTAAGAACTAAAGAACTAACAACCTACAATGGCAGAAGTACAGGTGATCCAATAAGCAAACGGGGCCACGCTTGTAGTCAGACTAAGATATTTGGATTTTATCCTAAGAGTCACGAGAAGGGTGGCAGATGACCCTCTTTAGCCAGCAGTGTGCTAGTAACACTGGCTTCCTGAAAAGAACCCTGATTAACAGCCATTGTCAGCTTCTTTGATGTAAGAATTCCCATCTGGGCTGATTTCAAGCTACCAATGAACTGTGGGCTCAGAATTCCTCCAGGGAGTCTATAGGAGCAAAGCACTGACTCAGCTCATCTGTGTGTGACCTGCAGGCCTTTGAGGTGAGATGGTATGTCCAGTAAATAGCACACAGTGGCGGGCCATCAGTCCCTCCAATGGGTCAGGTTTACATAAAACATTGCTTGGCTCTGGGAAATGTGTCCCCATGTCTTTTACCTTTGTAAGAGGTAGAGACTTGGGCTTGGAACTCATCAAATAATGAGGTAACCTCACTTTCTCCTTCCTGGCTTGTCCTGCGACATCCTGCAGCAACGCCTGGGTTGGGATTCTCACGGGTGTACACAAATCTGATTCTGTTAGAGAGAAAGTTGAAATCACCACTTGGACATTTTATTCAAAGATATGCGAGGTCATCCCAGGGAATAATGGCTATTGACTTGGAAACCTTTTATTCTTTTTTAAGAGTGCATTTAAAGGAACAAAAGCTTTAAAAAATTAATTCTAGTGTTATATCTGCACATTTTGCTAAGACTGATCTCTCAATCATTCCCTGGAGTCACTGGAGTCTTGACACCTAGGGTGGCCTTCCATTCCATCTCTCTCGGTGATGTCACACTGTCCCCTCTGATTCTTGATCACCTTGTTTCTTCACAGTTTCCTCTTCTATCTCAGAAACTCCCATGCCATATCTTTGACCTTGCCAACCCCAACAATTTTACCACTTACAAAACTCATTTCAAGCTTCCCTCTATATATCATCACCTCCTATTCTTCTAGCTTATTATAACTCTATCATATTTAATAAGCAATTATTTAACCTCATTGAGACCTATAATCAGTTGACTTTCTCATTTTAAACCATCACTCACCTCATTCTTGTCTTGCTTTCCTGTTTCTCTGGAATGGAGTATATATTCTATCATTATATCCACTCCTTCGCCATCAGACTTCCTCATCCTCCCAAACCCAACATGTTAACCAACCTGCCAATGTATCCACATCATGCTAAGAAGCCTTTCACAGGCTCCAGGTCCATGACACTATAGACATTTTCCTATAACCACAATCAATACCTTCAATACCCAGCACCATCTCCCATACTCCAAAAGGACATCGTGTCCAGTATTGAGAAAGCAAATGATTACCATACCTATGGGAGACTTTGTTAAATGTTCAGTTTGCTTCTGGTTAGTGGACTCCTTGATATCCCCAGAACTCTCCGATTTTGGAAAAAGAACCTCATTTGAGGATTCCTGTCCTACAACTTTTGTTGGCTGGGGATCTAGAAAACCTAAAACAAATATTATAAGGTGACATTCTGGACAATGGTACAATGACTACTAATGTCCGTGTTCTTTACAATGAACAAGGTGCTCACCCCCCACATTTGAGAAAGACTAGGAGAAAGCTACTAAGAGGCAATAATTCTTCCTACATGATGCAGTGCTTGCCCTTAAGCTAGCAGGTTCTTTCAGGGGTTTCTGACTATGAGTAGTAGCTATCTTGTTGGGTTATGAAATAGAGACCAAGTAATTTGGTCTATGTTAGCTGGCAAGAGTAACTGAGATGTGAATTAAATTTTTTTTTTCTAATCTTAAATGCATTCATTACTGTAGACATGTAATTCTTTAAAAAAAAATCTTCACCCAAGGATATGTATTTATTGATTTTAGGGGAAAACATCAATTGACCAGGGACCTAACCTGGACTTGAACTTGAAATCTTTTGGTGCATGGGATGGATGATTCTCCAAACAAGTGAGCCACTTGGCTAGGGCTGAACATCTAATTGTTAATTAAAATGTATCTCTCTAAGGAATCAGTGCAATTTGAACACATTTTAAGTGAATATATCGAGGACCAACTTGTGTGGGCCAACCCTGGTTGAATGAATGGTGGTGGCTGCCTGGAGGACTGTGCTGAAAAACTGAGGCCTTTCCCGTCTCAAGAGGAGAATAGGCTTGATCGATTAGTGATGCCTGTCTAGGGTGTAGGTAGAATCATCAACCCTCACCCTTGATTTCTCCCCATCACACTTACAAGCCCTTGCTCTAGCCTTAATCCTTGCTTTGCAAACTCTGACCTATCATCACACTCAGGAAAACTTGCAGTAATGCCACAATGCCTGCTAATAGAGTCCCCCAATCAAACTCGTGAGGTTGCCCCACAAAATCTTTTATGGCTGTTTTCCTCAACCCACAACCAGAGTGCATGTGTTGCATGTCATTTTCATGATTTATTAGTCTCTTTTAATATAGAATAATTACCTCATCTTTTTCTTTTAATAATGTCCGAAGAGTCCAGGACAATTGTCTTTTAAAAAATGTCTACATTTGGGGTTTGTTTGATTGTTTCCTGTTAATCAAATGCAGTTTAAAGATTTTGGGCAAGATTTCTCCTTCATAGACCTCATATACTCACTTCATATTGCACTGTATGAGAACCCCACCTACACCCCACCACATGCTAGGCTGTCTCACAATTGGCAGAAGTCTGATCAAGAACCAACTTGGGTAGGCCAATCCTGGTTGAATGAAGTTTGTTAAAGTGAGAAATGCCATTTATCTCCATTGTAAGGGTACATTTTCCTCCTGGTAATTAGTAGGTAATATGTGAGGTGATGCTCTGAGACCCTTTGAATAACCTATTCTCCAACAACCTTTCATTACCCCCTTATTTTTTCAATTAGCCAGGTCTTCTTAATGCCTTTAGGTAAAATTTAAGCACACTGGATGACAACTAAATTTTAGTTACATCTTCCTTTCCTCATGTAAGTCAGACATGACTAATATACAGGTTATAGCAGGTTATGCCATTAGCTGCCTGGAGGACTGTGCTGAAAAACTGAGGCCTTTCCCCGTCTCAAGAGAATAGGCTTGATCAATTAGCGATGCCTGTTACTAAGGCAAATGGTGGTAGGAAGTAGTTATGGTCTAAGAGCCACTCTCAGGTATTCTTCATTTAGGCACAGTCACAGGAACAGGAGCTATACAAACACATTACCCGGATGAAGACCACTTGGATTTTTCTCAGCTGTTTTGCTCACATCTTCACCTTTCTTTGTAAATGGAGGCAAGTTTTCAGAAAGGGTGTCCAGATAAGGAAAAACCAAAAGAATAATTTTAGACTTACACATGGCTGAAAGGCAGCTGCCACAAGTATGTTTAATTGATAAGCAATGATCAAAGTCTCTTTTTTAAGGTCCTGGAAATGAAGTTCTGTAAACTAAAAATTTTTTCAAGAGACTTATTAACTCAATTGTAGATTTTGTTAATTAGTTCCCTATAATTTCTTCTTAGGCAGCCTCTGGTTAATAATAGTGTGTGGAATTTTCATAGCAATACAGGGAGTTCTGAACTTATAATAACTTAGAGCAGCCGGTGGGTAAAATAATTTCAAAGGAATAAAAACTTTAATGAATAAAACTGAGATTTATCATAGGATAGGCATCAATAGGGAGAATTTGACACACAAAAATGGCTTAAAATAGATGGGTTAAGGCAATTAATAGTGATAATTCAAAGCAGGGAGATGGAGAAGTAGTAACCCATTGGTAGAGAACACTATTTAGGTGTAAGACCTTAAATTATGTCTCTCTCTTATTTGCTCTTGAAGACATGGATTTGAAGGGTATAGGTTAGTTAGCAGGTTAGATGTAGGAAAGAAATAACTTCAGGAAAGAAACATTATATAATAGCAAATGCACTATATCAACTTAAAAAAACCACCTCTTATTCAATAATTATTAATTGCATTCAGTTACCTGAGACTGAAATGTCTTGCTAAATTCAGATTTGAAGTAAGGTGATATTACTTTGTTCCTAATTTTCATTAAATACTTGTTTGTGTTTTCAATCTCCTTCCTGGTCAGTAGTTCCATAATTATGCAAAAGAGACATATATATTTCAAAATATTATTTTCTTGTGTTTTAGCTCTACACCCCAGTCATTT
The DNA here is from genome assembly GCF_964339955.1 of Pipistrellus hanaki. Taxonomy (NCBI): domain Eukaryota; kingdom Metazoa; phylum Chordata; class Mammalia; order Chiroptera; family Vespertilionidae; genus Pipistrellus; species Pipistrellus hanaki. The sequence goes on from NC_140520.1 coordinate 8,526,495, forward strand.
TTCCTACTTAGAAATCAGACTTTCATTGTAAGACAGCAAATAATGATGCCAGCTGGTTGGGCATCATTATTTGGATGATAAGGACATAGTCACACAAAAGCTGAGTGACCACTGGCAGAAACACAGAAGAGATTCAGATCACGGCAGAGAGCCTGGACGGTAGGACCTCCCAACTCTTCCCCCTCTAAGCTCCTATGACTCCAGAAAGCTGGCTTTTTCCTATGTTTATGTGTATATACTTCTGAAGGAATTACCTCTGCTGAGCTATCTTCTCTTTCCAGTGCTTTACTGTTGCAGCGTGCCTGTGTGAGAGGAAAGAGAAGTATGACCAGAAAGGCAATACTGTACTTTGCTGACTTTCCACACAGTTGGCTCCTTCTCTATTATCTTAATTGGCCATAACGTAAGTTACTTAGTTCCCACTATCTGACTGCCTCTGGGATAAGTTAAGGTGATGCTTTGAACCAATGCTACTCTATAAGCTCCAAGATGGCACTAGCCAAGTTGTTACCTATCACTCTATTTTCAGCTCCCAGCATGAAGCTTTTCACATAATGGGCATGCCATAAATGTCCATTTGGATCAGTGAATGAATAAATAAATAAATGCACATACTTCTAAAACAAGAGAGGCAATGCTCTCGGTTGGCAAACACCCCTGTATGATAAGTTGTTGACAGTGTGGCAGATGAAAGGCAGAGATCTCCTGGATGTGGTCACCCATGGTAATGATACCCGCATCTCTCCATTCCTCAATCACTGCATGCTTAATACTAACTGGAAAACGTTATTGGATCAGCTTACTTCAGTTTCTTTTCAGTGCTCTCTGTATCAAATGGGTCTGGCAGACACTCCGGAGCAGAAGTCAAAGACTGCTTGTACAAATCGATTAGGTGGGCTGCAACTTTAAAAATAGATGCATTTAACTTTACAACACCACACCACCATAGACAATACCTAATGACTCGTTAGAGATACTATCTAAGAGCCTTTCTTTAATCCATCAAGTGTTTACTAGAATTTCCATGAACAAGCTATACTATAACAGTGAATGTTTATGCAGTACCCTCCTAGAGGACGAAATGAGAAACGTAGTGCCCAGTTGGCATGGCTCAGTGGTTGAGCATCAACATATGAACCAGGAGGTCATGGTTCGATTCCCAGTCGGGGCACATGCCTGATTTGTGGGTTCGATCCCCAATAACAGGACTACAGAGGCAGTCAATTAGTAATTCTCTCTCATCACTGATGTTTCTATCTCCCTCTCACTTCCTCTCTGAAATCAATAAAAATGTTCTGTTTTAAAAAAGGAAACATAGTGACATGTTATTAGGGAAATCAGTATCTACCTGACTGAATTTAATTGTGTCTGAAGCACTGAAAAAGTACCCGTTTTATTGAAATTGTATTTTCTTTCCAAAAAGGAAAAACAAAAAAACAAAAACTACAAAGGATCTAAATCTAAGGGTGTGAATGTGATACAATATGGTGTGTGTGTGTGTATGTGTGTTTCATATATGTAAATATTGTGCAAAAAATATTAAATGCACTTACTTTGAGTATCATGGCTTTTTATAGTTTCTTCCATTTTAGGGAAAGACTATAATAAAGATAAAATTCCTTAGTTATTATATTGTACACAAAATTCACTTTGTTTATAAGCATTCTTTATATGATCAACTTGATCTTTTATGAAAACTACTGTACAATTAATTATTTTTAATGCTTATACTAATATTTGAATTTAGTCACTTCTTTCACTTAACAAATTTCTAAAAATCATTTTAAGTTGTACAAAATTCCTTTTCTTCCTCCCTCCTATTTCCTTCACTAACTCATTCAATGTTTCAAAGAATATAAATTTCTCTTAGGATAATAAAAACTTTTCTTTTAAGAGCTTTCAGAGTTATTTGTGATTTAAGAAAGAGCCTTAAAAAAATTGAAAAGTTCAATGTATAAGAAGACAGATTTCCACAGAAATAAGAAATTATAAGGAAGGAGAAAATGCTTCACAGAAATGGCAGAAGCAAGCTCTTTCTTATAGTATTTTGTCTTGGAGCACCTAGTAGTGGAACAATAGCAGGGACAATGAGTGGTGTGTGAAACTTTCTGTCTCACCATAACTAGTTTGAGGAGATCTGCGGCGTTGCCTCTCTCCTCCTCAGTTCTGGAATCTCTAACTGTCATGTCCTGTAGCTCATCTTCTTTCTTTAGGATATGGTTTATATAATCCTAAATTATCAGAATAAAATGAATCAACATAAATCAGAAATAAGGTAGAGAGAGAGAGACACCAAACTATGCAACATCAACTCGGAATATCACAAAGAGATTAAGAATATATTATATAAATTCACAATAACCAGCCACTACAGTTACTGGGCAAGCAATGTAGAAAGACCTTTCTTTAAAATGTTAGTAAGAAAAGATCTGAAAAGTACAAAAGCAAAGCTTTATGGCCATAGGATATTATAACGACATGTGGCCTCTAACTATATGCTCCACTGTCCCCACCAATAAAAAGGACACAGGTGATTAGATGATCTTCAGAGTCCTTTCCAGGGACAACCTTTATAGTTCTATCTTTGAATTTAAGTTGCTTAGGCATATCTTTGCTTCCAAGAGGAACAAACTTTACTTTCTCCATAAATATTTTATCTTTTCTCACAAATAATTGTCTCCTGTTCTATGTTAGGTACCCGAGACCCATAATCAAAGCACATATGATCCCTGTTCTAAAATTTAACATACTAGAGAGTGAGATGTTACAGATATGCTTATACAACTAATTAAATATTTAAAAATTCTTAGGCCTGCTGAAACTGGTTTGGCTCAGTGGATAGAGCGTTTGTCTGTGGACTGAAGGGTCCCAGGTTTGATTCTGGTCAAGTTCATGTAGATTGGTTGCGGGTACATCCCCATTAGGGGATGTGCAGGAGGCAGCTGGTGGATGTTTATCTCTCATCAATGTTTCTAGCTCTCTATCCCTCTCCCTTCCTCTCTGTAAAAAAAAAAATCAATAAAATATATTTTAAAAAATTCTCAGGCCATTTCCAAAAACCAAAATAGTGTTTTTTCATGGACAAATTTCAGATTAATATGCAATTCTACTTTTTCCAGAGGTCACCAGGCTAGTGTTCCACATATTAGGAAGTGAGGAGTCTATATGACAATCATGTATAAAACTTACTTATCTTCTCCATATCTTTGGGATCTCAATACTTCCTACACCTTATGGGACTTGTTTAGCATTTTATACCTCTCAGTTTCCTCCTCCTGAAGATTGGCACTCATCTATTACATTCATTCAGGTTCCTCGGCAAACCAAGAGGAATGATTGCCCTGTTCCTGATTCTTTTGGGTCAGGTTAGGTTACCTGGATTCCGTTACCTTAAGGGAAATCTGTAGCTTGAGCTTCACCTCATTCTTTATGATCTCGTGCTGGATGAACTGGCGTATCTGTAGCACACTGGGGCTCTTGACTATCGGGGCCGGGGTGCTCACTAGCTGTTTGGCCTCAATGTTCAGGCCCTTCCAAATGTGAGTGCCAAACGGAGGTCCTGGAGTCTTTTTCTATTAACAAAACAAAGCAAAGACAACCACACAAGAAATCAACATTTAAAAAAACTGAGTTCTCATTATTTAGACACTATGCTAGGAACCACTACTAGGGAATACATAGGAAAAAAAAAAAGTAAATAAATATCATTATTCTCAAAAAGTTTCACAAGTATAAGAAAACTTGATAACAAATCTGGGCAAGCTTTCCTCTTTATATGTGTTACTGAGAATCTGCATGTTTTAAAATCCTGTTGCATGATGTCCTGTGGATGGCACCTAGGGGAGTGCCAAGCAGTGCTGTGCCATGGCAACGTGGCTACAGCCTACCTTAGGCCAAATGCATGAGACTATCCTTTGATACCCACAGGTAGCCAGACACTTGGAATAAAGCAATCTTTAACTTTCTGGTTCCATGAATATATTGACTTAATGAGAGAAACCATCTATAGACTTGAGTGAGTGGTCTTTGAGCTCACTCCAGAATAAGCATGAATCTTTGAGGATCTCTTGAGCAGAAATGTCTGCCTTAGAGTGGACTCTCACCTCTATACTATCCTCTGTTTTCAGGAGTGGAGTGGTTTGATGCCCTAAGCCCAGCAGTGTGTCTGATGTGCTTCCTTTTAAATTGCTATTTGGTGTTCACTGCCTTGTCAGTGACGACCAATCAGAGTCTTTTCTGCGTTGGGCAACTCCCACCAGGTGTTTTGCTACAGGAATCGCAGAGGAAGAGACTGAACTGCTTTCTTTCATTTCAGATGTGGCATATTATTTGTCATAATGCAGTGCTTTCAACTTGGATATATAGCCTTAGTGAGCCATTCGGTGTGTCCTTTCATTTTTTTAGATAAGGAAGTAAAGGTCCAGTGTGACTTGTCCCAAATCCCTGATTGGTAGAATCAGGACTAGAATTCAGATCATCTTCATTCACCATGTTGATTATAGCCACCAAATTAAAATATAGGGCTAGGAGCTCATTGTTACCTTAAGTGTTCATTATTTATGCCCCTGCTATTACAAAATTATTCAGGAAAGCAAAAATCATAATTCAAAACATTATCCTCTTCACTTAACACTAGTATCTCTCTCTGATCATCTTATCAATGCCTTCACTGACTTAATAATTTAACACCTGACAATAAGCTGGACATATTATTTAAACAGCTTGCAAGATGAAATGGAAAATCTTGTGATATTCAGGACTTCAAGATTCTTACTCAAGATATTTTCTTTCATTCTTAAAACAAAACAACAACAACAACAACAACAACAACAACAACAAAAAACTTTAGGTGGGGGCTTCTCTACTGTGACCCAATTACAATGTTTATTTTTTTAAACATTATAGTTATACATCCCTGTGAATAATTCTTCACATTTTTCTTATGAACTTAATGTGAATTAATAAGCTAAGAAAAAAAAAGGAGGGTGAAAGACCTAAAATTGTGCATTAAAACTAACAAATTGCATATCAGTAATTCCATGACAGCAAAGCTGCAACATGGGTTCCTCAGAGTAAATATTTTGATATTATGAGAATATGTCCAAGCTTGCAGTGTAGGGTAAAAGAAGTAAAACAGATGAGCTGGTCAGTCTTCATATATAAAATTCCATAAGCCCATTCACAACTTACATAAGAATGAAAATATATGGATATATGGGAGAAGACCTAAGACTCTGGTCCATTTAGGGATGGATATGCAAATGTAGTAACTTTTCAGCCAGAAAAGTTATACCTCTACTGGGGGAAATGTCTCCCAAGTTCTCGACTGAAGATTCGGAGGAACAACTGTGTCGAGCTCTTTCTTCATCAGCCATGGCGATGCTTCACAAAAAGGGCGAAGGACAGTGATGCTGAGGGCACCTTGTTGAAAGAGAGTCATCAGAGGGTTATTTCTCCATCAAAATATTCTGGAGATTTCAATGGGCATTCACTAATTTCAACAACTACTATTTAATAAGTGAGACACAGCGATGATGCTTAAGGGCCTTAAGATCTAAAAAGAAAGGTGGCTTTTGGTCACTGTAGGACCTACAGACTGTACTTAGATAACCTGAAAGTACTCATTGTCTTTCAAAACTCACATCCATGTTCTATCCATCCCACCACTAAACATTTCTGGAGTTCAGCACTCTTCCCTTTCCACTGTCACCTCCGAGCGATCCTATTTGGGATTGTAGCAAGGACTAGCTTTTCTGCCCATATCTAATCTGTGAGTGAACCTCCCAGCAGTCAGGGTGACTGATCACCTTAAGCCATGATTCCAGCTATTTTCCCATTGCTCAGAGGATAAAACTGAGTCTTTAACATTTCTCACCCCTGCCTCACCCTACACCATTGTCCCTTCTGAGCTTCAGGTATTATGACCTTCCCCCCATCTTCTCCAGTGTTTTATGCGTCCTGCTTTGTATTCTGTCTTCCATGATAGCGCTCCCTCCTATCTTAATGAACTCCTACATATCCACCAGCTGATGGTTTCAGTGTCTTCAGGGAAGCCTTCCATGCTCTCATAGCTCACCGTTGTAGCCCTAATAGCCAGTGTTTGGCACATGGTGGGTTATCAAGTAGACGCTAGTTAAATATAATTTGAATTCTTGTTTTCACACAGTTCCACAACACACACACTGTATAACCCGTGAGAGCACCCCGCTATCCACATTCACAAAGAGCATGTGCACTGATACACTGAAAGATCTAACTGCATACAGATGCAGGTATATTCATAAACCAGCACAAAATATATCCTACCAACCAGAGAAAAAATTAAAACACCCACATAAACTTAGACCTAGCACATTAGTTTGGTACACAAATAAAATGCAAGTTTATATCTGTTTAAATACACATATTACATACACTGATGGTTCAAACTTAATGTAATATGTGTCTCTAATCTTTACTCACACACAGACTTTTTTTTTGAAATTGAAAATAATATAAATGTCCAATGAATACATGACAAAAAATATAATATATTTCAAGTTGTCTTTCTAACTCACACATCAAATGTACTTTCTCTTTTTATTCTATTAAATTCATTAAGGTAACACCTTCATAATGACAGAAAATGAACTTACAGGGGATATCTCACTTTTCTTTGTTTGTTTTTTTCCTACCAAGATTAAACAAACACATAATGGGAACCTAGGTACACACATAACATACTTAAACACAGATACAAATCTGCATATGGGTAGGAGAGGGACTCGTCCTCCACAGTTCACATAGGTTGATGCTCAGATAAATCTTGATCTGAGCACAAATAACTGTATATATAGGTTGACACAGCCAGGTCAAAAGTAGAATTGAAAAGTGAGCAAAGGGAAAAAGCAGAGAGATGGCCTGAGCGTGGACTGGCTAGGAAAGGTGAGCGTTTGGGAAGGGACACAGTGAGCTCCAGCCAGGTAGGCTTCCTACCTGGCTGCTCCTGCACCGGCTCTTGAAGAACTACGGTAGTTGGTTCTCCGTATGCCAAGGACAGGTATTCTTCGATGTCACTGTCTCGAAGAAGTTCTACTCCTGATCCATCAGCATAGACAACAAAAAACCTAGTGGAAGAAATAAAAATTGAATCACTTGACATATTCAGTTAAAATGCTCCTTGAACTCCGAATTAAAAATAAAAGTCATTGTATTTTTTTTATTTTATCGTATTACCTGGGGACATGTTCACCAAAGATTTGCAAATGATTCTTATGAAGGTGAGCAGATGATAAACTGTCGTAGCCTTCAGGACTTGCATCTAAATGATCTTCCAAACTGACTTCAGGTACCATAGTTGATACGCTACCATCACACATGACCTAAGGGACAAAGAATATTAGCAATTGAAAGGAAAAAAAAATGGCATAAAGCTTAAATTTCTGCTGATTACACTTGAGAAAATAGATGATTTTTTGTATTCTCAGAAAATCAGGGATTTTTATTTATTTACCAGAGGCCCAGTGCACAAATTCATGCACAGGTGGAGTCCCTCAGCCTGGCCAGCGATCAGGGCCTATCGGGGGGCTGGCTGGCAAGGGGTGGTGCTGTGGGACGTTGGCTGTGGGAGTGCACTGACCACCAGGGAGCAGCTCCTGCATTGAGCATCTGTGTCGCCTGGTGGTCAGTGTGTGTCATAGTGACTGGCTGACCGGTTGTTCTGGTCATTTGGCCATTCCGGTCATAGCTTAGGCTTTTATATATTTCTCACTAAGTACAAATTGCATAAAAGTGAAAACCTAATAGCACATGCTCACTCACAAACCACATCTACACTGTGAAAACAAACTAGAAAAACTAGAAATTCCCTGACGAAGGTGACTAGGAAGACTCCAAACCTTCTCTTCAGAGCATCAGTTCAAGGAACTGGGATTTAAATATGGAGGAAAGACTGGTAATGTGCTACTAGTTATCTTGAAAGATTAAAAGAGTGATAGCATGGAAGAGGTTTATATTCTGTGACTCCACGCACAGAAGTAGATGCATGGATAGAGTACCTAGGGAAACAGATTGAGTATCAATATGAGAGGAAATGTGCTCGCCCTCACTACTGTCTAGATAAGGCCTGGGTTTTTCCAGGAAGCAGTGCCATCCAGGCGGAAAGACCACCATAGAGGATGGCTAAGAAGAGCATCAACACCTAGAAGAAGGCTTGGCCTGATGACACGTGTTCAACCTAGAAGTTCTGGGCTTTCAACTTCAATTTCAATTCATTGTAAACTTAAATTTGTTAGGAGCTTGAACTCATGTTGTGAAGAGCTTTATTTATTTAGTACAAAAAAAAAAAAAAGCTGGATCAGGGCTTGTCTGCATAATAAAACAAAGTTGGGGATTCTGTGGTATTGTCTCAATCTAAAATAACTTTACCATCAACACACAAAATTCCACTCTTGGGTGAGAGGCGAAAAAATAATAAATAAAATAAATGCCTAAAGGAGGGGTTGACAAACCTTCTCCCTGGCCCCCAAGGGCCAGATATTAAATACTTTATAGTTTGTGGGCCATAGAGCCTATGCTGTAACTACTCAATTCTACCCTTCCATGCCCAGGAGCCATGGGCCAGTAAACATGGCTGTGTTCTAGTACAACCTTATAGAGCGACTAGAGGCCCCGTGAACGAATTTGTGAACAGGTGGGGTTCCTCGGCCTGGCCAGAGGTAGAGGCTGATCAGAACCGTCTCACCCAGTCCCGAATGGGGCTAATTGGGGCCAGCCAGCTGGGGAGAGACTGTGGGAGGTTGGCTATGGAAGAGCACTGACCACCAGGGGGCAGCTCCTGCATTGAGCATCTGCCCCCTGGTGGTCAGTGCACATCAATGCACATCATAGTAACTGGTGGACCAGTCTTAAAGGTCACTTAGGCATATATATATATATATATATATATATATATAATGAAATTTGCATTTCCTGTCATTTCTATGTGTCAACAAACACTATTCTCTTTTTGATGTTTTCCCAACCACTAAAAAATATAAACATGATTTTTAGCTCATACAAACAAATGGCCAGGGTTTGCCAATGCCTGGCCTAGAGGCAAGAGGGTAATTGTGGTTTTGGGAGACAGAGAAACAGAAGGTAGAGTTCTGTACGAGTAGGTAAACTCCCCTCCAGGTACCCCCCTCCCTATCTTCATCCCCACAGAATCCTCACTGACTGAAATGCTCACAGTGGATTCTCTGCCTTTTAAAATGCCTGCTGTCCATGCCTTTGCTCTTACTTTACTCTGGACACAAACCAGTCACTCTCACACCATCCCTTTTTGTTGCATTGTTTATAGATGTTTAGTTTTACCCACTGTTTCATCCACTCTGTTCTAATTAATTACTTGGGTCTAGCATTTTATACCATCCCAATAGCTGGGCTTTCTATCCCCTATGCAAGCACATTTGATAATCAGAGATACTGACATTCACTACCGCTTGCCCAAAGTATTGACAGGTAGTTGATAACTCACCCTGAAGCTGCTAAGGTAAAAAGCTACATGGAGGCTCTCTCATATGTAATATCTAAAAGCAAAGCCACAGCCTCTCTTTCCAAACTAATGATACATTTTACCTGAAAGGTGTTACCCTCCGGGTCCAGGACCTGACAGATAACCTCTGAGGTGTGCTTCATGACGTACATGCTAGCTCTCAGCTGCTCACGGTTTTGGAAAGGATGGTATATATCACTGCTCGACTCATGGCAATAGATAGCCGAACAATCCCTATTGATATAGAGACAGCCTGTGTTTGGAGGTAACACCTAGAAGGGTATCAGAAAGAGAGAAATTATTCAAAATTTCTTAACCAAATTGAGGACTTTGGAGAATAATTTTAGGACAAAAATGATTCACAGATCTCTGCCACAAACTGTATTCCCAGGAAGAAAATCCAAGAGAGGACTTAAGAATTGGGAAGGACTACCTGATCAGAAGGTACACTGAAAAATTAGCATCTAACTTGGGAGTCCTCATATTTCATCTAGCTACTTCACTATTTCTTTCAAGTAATTGATGCACCTTATTTCAGATGTTTAATATAAAACAATAAAAACATTTTACTGAAGCAGAAACATGTGGTCCCATTCAAACTGATGAACCCTTTATAATCTTGGGCAGGAGACATCTCCAAGAGGGTCCACATGGCAGGCATGCTCACTGCCCTGGAGCAGTGGGCTTTCTTAGTTGAATGGACTTTTACCTTTGGCACTCCTTTTTGCCCTTCCATTCCCCCCCCCCTCCCAGAACCTACCTGGTATGTTCCCTGTGGCTTTGCAATAACAGATGTCCCATCCCCAAAGGTGGTGCAACATCTACTGTCCTCGCAGTTGGTGATGACAGTGGCATAGTGTGAACTTTCTATCCGCATGCACTTCACCTGCCTGGTGACAGTCTGAAGACCACCATCTGTGGGCAAATGTATGGTAAGCAGAGCTGAGAGCATGCGCACATAGGGAAACAAGCTACCTGCTGATTTTGCTCCTGTCTCCCTGCTGCCTGGACCGGAAGTTGAGACTGAGTGCTGAGAGCTCACTCCGCAAAGCAGGAATGCCTAGGCCCCTCCCTGGCAATGTAGAGCAATGCTCCCAGAGGAACTTTTCTGACCTAGTGTGGTGTGCCATTTAATTCCCACTACTCCTTTTACTTTGAAAAGTTGAAAACATCAAGAAAAGCATAACTACTCAATCAACATTTGCACTTGTTAATATTCTTCTATATTTGCTTCAACATTGTTAATATGTACATAAGAATGTATTCTCAGTTTATTCCCTTCTCTTGCAATCCATTTGTTTACTTTTAGATAAATATGTGTACCAAAATCAATGTATAATATTTTTCATGCTTTAAATTGGCAAGTGATATATATATATATATATATATATATATATATATATATATATATATATTACTCTGTATCATACTGCAACTGCTTTTCTTACTTAGCCTTGTTTTGAGAACTTTAGCCATCTTGATATACATATATGTGTGTACATGTATATTGTGTGTGCACTTCTTTCCTTTCAGCTGCTATATGGTATTCCTTTGTAAGTATATGCCACATGTTATTTTTCTGTTATGCTGTTGATGGACATTCATGCTTTCCAATATTTTAATATTATACTCAGCGTTGTAAATAGCACTCTGCACCTATTTCCTTGTATAAATGCATAGAATGTTTTTCTATATTTACCCAGGAGTGAAGTTAGTGCATCCTATGATAGATACCTTTTCAATTTCCTAGATATTTTTAATTGCCCTCCCAAGTGACTCTTAGTTATTACTCTGTCTAGTGGGACATAAAGGCTCCGCTTCTCTCATACTTGCCAATTTTATTGCACTTAATTTGGCAATGAAGAATTTAATGCATGAAACAAATAAACTCTGGGATTAAAGAAAAGAAAGTCGGGGGATAACTTTTCTCTAAAAATCTTGTTCAGATGTAGGTTAGAAAGGCTGGGAGGGGTTTGGAGTCTTTGAACAGGTGCCAGCTGCTTAGCAGCTGCAGCTGGCCTTTCTGGGAGACAGGTATGGGTCGGAATTGAACGGGGGCCTCGCTGAGTTCACTATTTATTCAAATTTGATTCCTTAAAGAGCTAAGAAATCAAGTCTGAAAGCTACTGTCAGGACAGTTGAGTCATGATTATTAACCTTTAGTTGTCACCAAAGCAGACTATAAGTTTTTGGAGATGAAAATGGAACAGCCACTATTACTACCCATGCTCACGAGAGCTGCTATCCATCTGCCTATCAAATTCTGGAGACTTACAAAATTGTCACGCACTTGGAAAAAATAAAAGCATACTTATTTCTTGATTACCCAAAGGAACCTGCTCTTCATAAACTTGGTAAAAGGTTGTGATTCTGGTCCCATCGGCGTGGTCCACTATCCGAGTGCCATCCTGCTTCTCCACGATGACTGTCTTGTCCTCCCGAGTGGTCATAACCTGGACACACAAAGGCAAGCATCTCGTTTGGTCAGTGGCCAATCCCAAGGGCGCTCATTTTCACACCCTGGGGAATACCATCAATGCCTGGTGATGTATTTATAAGTGGAAGCTTTTTCTTATCTATTTACAACAAACCTGGAAGGCAGGATGTGCTCCCAACCAAGGTACATGCTCTTGACTGGAATCGAACCTGGGACCTTTCAGTCCGCAGGCCTACGCTCTATCCACTGAGCCAAACCAGTTTCGGCTTGAATTTTTTAATGTGAGTATTTCCTTAAATATATTAAATTCTTTGAAATAAAGGATCATGAACAAATTCCTTCTACTCACATAGGTGCACACAAAAGTAAGAATAAGGCATAGGCCCTTATTTCTATGAGGTAAGGCATATACACAAATGCATTCAACATAAGGAAATATATGACATTATTAATCATATGTTTTAAGAGTGGTATAGAAAATTCATGACCTGTCTCCATTTCAAAAATTAGTGTTATATGATGTTCTATGCTGGTCAAATAAATGGCAAAATGCTTTTAGATTTGGGGAGAAAGATCCACCTTCCATCCATCCACCCATCCACCTATATACCCTACTACCCACCAACCCACCCACTATTAGCTACTCAAAAAATTGTTATTGAAAATTTACTATTTGCCAGGCATTGTTTCAAAATTCTCACGATGTAGGCAATTTTGCAATATAAACAGTTTGCCATACCGTGCCAGTGACAGGATCTGTGGCCTGAAAGGATAAAAATGGGGCCAAGTCTGCTATTTTTTCTGATCCTTTGGTGCCAATCCGGTTCCCTTCAGGTGTGGTTGTAAACCAGGTGCCCACATGAGTCTCTATAGGAGTCACGATGTGAACCGTTTCTGTGGGAGGCTCATGGATTTCACTCTTGTGTAACACTGAGGACTGATTTTTGTGACCTTTTCCTGCAGAAGTTTAAGTAAAATCAAACACAACAATATTACTATAATATCAATGATATGAATCATTCATTTTTTGGTTCAGTAAAAAAAAACATTATGGCACAGAAATTCTAAGTATTATTTGTCAATTATATTATTTCTCAAATTATAAAAATATAAGGTCATAAATATCTTAATCTTGGTACTTGAACTTTGGCTGGATTCTTGTCACCTTCCTCCAAATACACATGTGCATATACACAACTCACTCTCTATGACATCATACTTATTCTGGCCAATTTCTGTACACTTTGAGTCTTGTTTATAGTTTATATCTCCTGGATCACGCTTTTCAATTTCAAACTTGTGTGGGCAGTTTCTAAGATGAATGGAGCAGGATCCTGAGCGAAATGCAGAGGAAAGACTTCGAATGTGCCAGGGGTCAGTCCTTTCATGACAGGTTTAGGAAGTGCTGGTAAAATACAACACCTAATCATGGATGTATCTAAGAAAGCAACCCAATTTAAAAATGGGCAAGATGTATCAATAGACACCTCACCAAAGGCAATATATGGTTAGTAAATAAACATATCACTAGGGATTAAAATTAAAACAACAATGAAATATCACTACACACCAATTAGAATGGATAAAATCCAAAACAAAACAAAACAAACAAACAAAAAAAACTGACACCACCAAATGCTGACAAGAATGTGGGCAACAGGAGCTCTCAATCATTGTTGGTGGGGATGCAAAAATGATATAGCCACTTTGGAAGACAGTCTGGCAGTTTCTTAAAAAGCTCAACATATACAGAATATGCTCCTAGATATTTATTTAAATGACTGAAAACATCTTACCTATATAATAAAAAGCTAATCTGCAAATTGTCCCCTTGACCAGGAGTTTGACCAGAGGGAGGGGCAGGCTGGCCAACCGCCCTCGGCCCCTCCCCCTGGCAAGCCCCATCCCCGATCAGCACCTCAACTCAGATCAGAGCAGGCTGGCTGGACCCCACCCATGCATGAATTCATACACCGGGCCTCTAGTGTTCATATAAAAGCCTGCATGCAAATGTGTGAAAGCAGCTTCATCCCAATTGCCAAAACCCTGGACATCACCAATCCAGGGTAGGGCAAAAGGAGGTTTATGGCTGTGAGCATGTGAAACACAGAGTTTATTCTTATGACATTAACTTACTAATTACTGAATTATTTTTCGTATGAACAACCATGAACTTACTTTTGTGTCACCCTAGATATCCATCAAAACATGAATGGATAAAAAAAAAAATTCTGCACATTTATATAATAGACTCTTATTCTGTTAATTAAAACAAATGAACTATCAAGCCATGAAAAACCCAGAGGGAACCTTAAATGTATGTGTCTAACTGAAATAAGCCAATCTGAAAAGGTTACATACTATAGGATTCCAACTATATGACCTAGAAAATGTAAAACTACAGGGACAATGAAAGGTGGTTGTGAGGGATGGTTCAGGGTGGAGGAGAAGAGAAGAATGAGGAAGTGCAGCAGAGGGGATGTTCAGGGTGACGAAACTTGCTGTGTGCCCTCTAATGGTGGATTCATGGCCTTATTCCTCTGTGAAACCTCACAGAACGGTACAACACAAAAAGTGAACTTCACTGTAAACTAAGGACCTGAGTTCATAATAATGTATCGATACTGCCTCATCAATTGTAACAAATATACTATACTTTCAAGACCTTAAAAATAGAGAACATTGTGAGGCAGGAAGAGAGGAAGTATATGGGAACTCCTTGTACTGTGCTTTCTGCTCACTTTTCTCTCACTTTAACTTAAAGTTAAAATTTCCCTAAAAACACATTAGTTAAAAAAAAAAAAAAAGACAAGTGAATGCATTGTCCTAGATCAGTGGTCCGCAAACTCATTAGTCAACAGAGCCAAATACCAACAGTACAACGATTGAAATTTCTTTGGAGAGCCAAATTTTTTAAACTTAAACTTCTTCTAATGCCACTTCTTCAAAACAGACTCGCCCAGACCATGGTATTTTTGTGGAAGAGCCACACTCAAGGGTCCAAAGAGCCGCAAGTGGCTTGAGAGCCGCAGTTTGCCGACCATGGCCCCAGATGGAAGGGCTGTGAGGAAACCTGGAGTACACCTGCTGGAGGCAGAAGCCTTTTGGAACCAGGTGGGCAGTTAGAGAAGAGGTTACACAGACCACCTGTACGCCAAGTCCTCAAGTCAACAATAGAGGGAGCCCTTGAGCTGGGAAGTTTGAAAGCCATGGGGAGCCTTCAAGTTCCCTTCTACCAGGGGCTTTCTGCTACCACCAAAGGAAACTCTGCTTCACTAAAGTTTGAGTTACTGAAAAAAGAATTCACTTGGCTTCCAACCAAGATTACAGGGCACTATGATGAGATGTGTGAAACTGACAAAAAAAAGACTAAGTAAATCTTGGTCTCAGATCAGGGGTTAGCTGTTCAGATGCAAATCCCAGCTCTACCACTTACTAGCTAAGAGACCTCAAGGAAGTTATTTCTCTGTGTCTCGTGTCTCAGTTTCCTCATCTGTAAATTGGGATTATTAAAATATGTACTTCATAAGGTTGATATGAGAATTAGCTGATTTAATACAGGGTAGGGCATAGGAAGGTTTACAGTTGTGAGAATGCAAAACAAAGTTTACTATTATATTATTACTAGAGGCCTGTTTCACAAAGATTAGTGCAATAGGCCTTCCTTCCCCTGGCTGCTGGAACTGGTTTTCCTCCAGCACATGGGACCCAGGCCTTCATCCCGGCCGCAGTAGAGAGGCCAAGTCTGGAGGCTAGGCTTCTCTGCTCCAGCCTCAGCAAGGCTTGGCTTCTCTGCTCTGGCCGCAAAGGAGAAGCTAAGCCTCTTCAGTCTTCAGTCTTTAGTCTTCACCCAGGCTGGAGTCTTCAGTCTTTGCTCCGTGCCTGTACATGCAAATTAACCCGCCATCTTTGTTGGGTTAATTTGCATACCCACTCCTGATTGGCTGGTGGGGATTGTGGAGGTATGGCCAATTTGCATCTTTCTCTTTTATTAGTGTAGGTTTATTAATTATTGTATTATTATTTTTAAATTATTGTATTATTTTCCATACAAACAACTGTAACCTGCTTTTGCTCCATCCTGTATTTTAAAATCTATTAAAACCACTATGAAGGCTTTGGTTATTACCTTTCTTTGTGATGACAATCTCTGATGGTCCTGTTTCTGACTTTTGCTGAGAAATCACGTCGAACAAGTCTCCACTGTGAGGGGTTACTGACATTTCAATAGGAGGACAAACAGGCCCTGAATCGGGACTACTGCTTACAGCGCCATCTGCAAAAAGAATCTGAAGGAAAAGCATAAATCCAGCATTCTCAGAAGCAAGGAAGAGTCTGGTTAACAATTAACAGTGTGTGTGAAGCTGAAATAGGTTAAAATGAATCCTCAGAAATGCTATTTGCAGACTTCCAGACTCAGCATAACAAAACATCTGGCAGAAGGGTCGATTTGGAACTCAGAGTCTACAGGTTAATAACCAGCACAAACATATTACTTTGCTTTTCATTACCTTCTCTGCTATTTGTTTTCTTTCCATTTCCTGTCTTTTATTAGATTGACTTTTTAAAATTGTTTTCCCCTTATTCACCCTTCCCCTATGTAATTGGGAAATTATCCAGTTTCAATTTTTCTGACTACATTTAAAACTTTATCACATATTAAAATGCTTAGATCCTATCAGTATCGATAGTATACATTATATCCAGAGGCACTATTGATACATACTCTATCCAGTACCAGTATTGATAGCCTCCCAAACAACAGAACAAGAACTGACAGTGTTGCTAATAAGAAGTCCATCTTAATTCTTTTAGATATAACTGGTTTCCTCAGGAAGCTTTTGGGATTGTCTACCTATGCAGTCCTAAATTTATACTATGGCATCTACCTAATAAAAGAGTAACATGCTAATTGACCATACCTCGCGACACCCACCAGCCAATCAGGAGTATGTAAATTGACCCAACAAAGATGGTGGGTTGATTTGCATATGTAGGCTCTGAGTGGCCAGGGGCAGGGCGGGACACCATGGCGATGACACAGGAGTTCCACACCACCTCAGCCACTCTGGGCCACTGGGCAGTGTGGGAAGGTGTAAAGGTGGCTCCGGGCTGGAGCAGAAAGGTGGCTCAGGCCAGAGAGAAGGCGGTGCCAGCAGCCCGGGGAAGTAAGGTCCATTCTTGCATGAATCTTCATGCATCAGGCTTTTAGTATTTAAATAATCTTTGAATTGGTACTTGGTAGTCCTCTTTAATATGAAGTATTTTTTTAAGCTCTAGGAAATTTTACTATATTGTTTTTCATTATTTTCTCCTTCTGGAAATTTTATCATATAGATTCATTTGGAATGTCTTTTAACTTTTCTATTCTTCATAATCCAGCCTCCCCCTTCCATCTTTCACAATTGTTATTTTTCATACGTAAGAACTCTATTTTTTCCATAGCAATTTTTAACAACTTTTAATGTATTGACTTTTGGGGGCTGGAGAAGAGAGAGAGAGAGAGAGAGAGAGAGAGAGAGAGAGAGAGAGAGAGAGAGGGAGGGAGGGAGGGAGGGAGGGAGGGAGGGAGGGAGGGAGGGAGGGAGGGAGGGAGAGAGAGAGAGAGAGAGAGAGAGAGAGAGAGAGAGAGAGAGAAATGATTTTGGGGTACATGGCCATATTTTTCACTGAGAACCCCTTTCCCTTCTTGGTGCCATATCTGGTCAAAGGACGCTCTTTCCTGGGGAGGGATGGAGCAGGGCACATGGCTTTCTGGTCTCACCCTCCAGGTAGCAGTGAGTTACCTGGGGCACTGCCCTGGGTTCTGAGCTCAGAGCTCCATTTGTGAAATATCTGTATTAAAATTCCCATTTAAAAAAAATTCAGTGGTTTTGTTTATAATATGTTTTAAACTTTGCATTTGTTTCTCCATCATTTGAATTCCATCTGACTTGAATTTTTTAGGAATTCTCTAAGCCTTCTGATCCACTGATGACACACTGTGTTGTTCTCCAGTACAGTTATGAACTTGCTATTTAAAAGTATTTTTTTCTAGTATTTTAAGGTGCTTTAAGAGGGAGAGAAGATAAACACTGGGTTCAGTTTACAATCTTGAATCATATGTAGAATGATACGTTTATTTGTATCCTGTATGGCACAGATAGTGTGTTTTCTCCTTTTTATTTGTCATTTTCAAGTGTCATTCCATTTTCAAATGAATTGTTCCTCTTCTAGGTCACAGTACTGCTCCTTATCCATAGCCTGTTTGTATTTTACTTTCAGCAGAAAAGAGTACTTTATCTCCCGTCCTCTTACCTGTGTGGATCCATCCAGCATGTGCTTGATCACCGTGCCTTGCTTGGTGATAACCCTCGATGCCTCCTGCTCCTCTGGGGGCAGCACCGATTTATAGAAGTCATAGTGCTTCATCCTCTGGGGGTAGCTCTGTCGGACTATGATGTCCCAAGTGGGCTCCTCATCCGGAACATATTTATCTTAAAGAAAAAAAGAAGCCTACTGTGAACTGGACAATGCTGTGTGGCTTGGACTTTTTCTCCTTGCTTAGTTTTTAATTTTTATTCTTTTGCCGATATATAAGTAATAGGGCAGTTGCCATATATGACAGAGGCCCAGAGTACTGGTTCTTTGCTGCCTTTGTCAAATGTATTAAGTTTCATCTACTCTCACTGAATTAATAGGTACCTTCTCCACGTATAAGTCATTCTCTCTAATGAAGTCCAGGACATCTAAGGGCAAAATTAGGAAAGAAGTAAAAGAATGCTGCCTTAGATGTCACTTTTCTGTCACCTGAGAGTAAACTCTGGATGCCCACAATGCTTCCCTACAGCCTCCTGGTTGCTTGGAGCCCCAGGAGAAATCACTCCTGTGACCTTCTCTCCCTATGTGCAAGGCTGACCCTGATGAAGGTATTGCTACTTTGTTTATGTTTTAGTGTCATTTTTGAGGGCGTGGCAGTCAATTAGCATATTTCCTCCTTATTGGTTGTGGGTTCCACCATCTCTGTAAGAGTGTGATGGTCAATTAGCATATTCCCTCTTTATTAGATAGGATTGTATTTATTATATCATTATCAACATGTATGTATAATAGGCAGGAGAATACACAATTTCAGTGGTGATTTAACTGTCTTCTCTATGACTTTTTGCCCCCTTGCCTCCCTGCCTCACCCAGTTAGTGCTCACCTGTTAACTCTTTCCCAATGAAGGTCACCAGGAGGCCATTAGGGCAAGACACATTTAGGTTTGGGAAGGTGGGAACAAAAACAGGCTCTTGTAAAACAGGTTCTGGTTCTACTTCTTCCTGTAAATAATTTTGCATGTGAATAATTGCTCATACTTTTATAAATTAGTTATTGATTTATTATGACTAAGCAAAAACTTGCTGACTGCTTAAGATAAGACTTGCCCAAGACTAGAGGGTCTTGCAAGGATAATGAATCTCCACTCTTTATGCAACTTACAACCTGCTTGTAGAATGGCACACAGATATGTGAAACAGTTAAATAGTACTCAAATTGTTGATACATCTTTTCTCAGAAAAGGGAGTTTACGGCTCAGTTGGTTTGCTCAGTGGATAGAGCATCAGTCTGCAGACTGAAGGGAACTGGATTAGATTCCAATCAAGGGCAAATGCCCTGGTTGTGGGTTTGATCCTCAGTAGGGGGAGTGCTGAAGACAGCCAATTAGTGGTTCTCATCACTGATACTTTTCTCTCTCTCTCCCTCTCTCGTCCTCTCTGAAATATATATATATATATATATTAAGGGAGTTTTCAATATGCTAATAATTAGGAAAAAAGTCATGGAAGAGCCGGGGCCTGAATTAGATTTTGAAAGAGGCCTCTGTTTGCATATTGTAGGTGTAAGGGCAGACCAACCTCCCTGATACATTTTTTTGTGCAATTCCTAGTTTTAATTCTGGAGACATTATGCTATCAGGATATGCATCCTTATTTTTCTATAATGAGCACTTGCTTTTGTATTAAATAAAAATAAGTGAAAATAATAGATAATTAAAAAACTATTTATAAATTAATGAGGGTTTGGTTGTGTCTATTTAAAAATACTCAGTAATTTTATGCCAACTATGCCTGAACACCTTACTTGGTTATGTGTGCTCTGGAATGAAAGTTATTCTGGAGCACACATCCAATCCCTAATGATAATAATTTCTGTCTTTCCACTTGGCTTTCTTTTCTTAGTCACTAAAATCATTCCACTGACCTCCCATTGCTGGATCTTCAGTTTATTCTAACTAGTCTTTTATTATTTATTACAAACAATGGAAAGACTTGAGGAGCAAATGAATCGTCATAGTGAAATTGCAGTGGTGTGTAGAATATTATAATCTCACCTCAGAGAAGGAAATTCCATAAGACTTCTCCCTTATCATCTGACCAGACAGGGCACCAAGAAAGGAAAGGGGTTCTCAGTGATAAATATGGCCATGTACCCAACAATCAACTTTGGAGCAAAAGATTCTCTCTCTCTCTCTCTCTCCTCTCCCTCATCCCCCCAATCAATCAATAAATTAAAAGTTACTATGGGAAAAATTCAAGAATTCTTAGATATTAAAAATAGCAATTGTGAAAGATGGGGGAATCATGAAAGACAGGAAAGTTTAAATACATTGATGTAATTCATGATTTTTAAAGAGCTGACATTGAGGAAGAAATATGCTTTAGAATCCATGGCAAGGTCCATTCACCTTTTTTTCTTCTTCTTTTGGGCGCTCCTCTTCTTTAATAGATTCTTTGGGTTTTTCTTTGGCTTTTGTTTTTCCTTTCCCTTTGGCTTGAGGAACTGGCACTATGACAGGAATTACTGTTGGAAGAAGTGCTGATGGGATATTCAATATTGCTTCCAAGCCAGGGTCCTTTTCCTCTATACGAAGAAACAAGGAAATCAGACATTCATATTACATATGTTTATTAAATAAAATTTACATCTCATTTATTTATACAAGTTGGCAACAATTTTTACCTTGCTGAATATAACTTATTAGTTGGACAGATTTCAGGCATAATGTAGTTGATTTGAAAATCAGGATTATAGATGAAATATTTGAGGTACTTAATACAGTGATATATTTGATGGAGTCATTGTTTCACATGTTCTTGCCTTCCCATCTACATTTTAAAGGCATGTTGATAGAGCAGTAACCATCTCTTCATTTAATTGAGACATATTTATTGAGAGACTCTCAATACAAAATATGTGGAGTAGTGATAAATAAAAAATATATAAAAGAACTTACGAAGCCAAAATAGTCAAAATAATATGTGCACTCAAATACCTTTAATACAAGGTCATATTAAATAGTAACATGATAAGGGACACAAACAAGGACATTCAGGAAAGACAATTTCTAGCTGAAATGGTAAAAGACTTCTCATAGCAGATTGGTCTTATTTGGGTTTTTAAAAATTGTCAGAATTCTAAAAGGAGAGCTGATCTGAGGAGAAGCTGTGCCGGGAGCCTCTAGCACTCCTCACATGTTGAAGTTGGTTGGTCCTCCTCTGGGTTCCGGGCTGACACTCCCACCTGGATCTCCTTTTCTTTCTCTGGTCAGTTTTGTTTTTAGTCTCCTTTCCTGATTCTTCCTCTTTTATCAATCTGTTAAATGCTGCTAGTCTCAGAGTGTTTCCCCTTATCCTTATGCAACAGATGCTCTCAACTCTGCCTGTCCATGATAATTACTCATGAAGCAAAACAAAAACAGCAAATGCTCAGATCCCCACCTTGACCTAATGGGTCAGACTCTCTGGCAATGAGGCCCAGGCATCTATATCTGTGAAACATCACCTGTGGTTGTAATGCTCGCCAGGGCTGAGTTTCTTCATGATTGCCCTTTCAGGACCGGGGCTCTAACTGCCATCTATGTACTTGCTAATGACTCCAAAATTTACTTCTGGAGAACTGGCCTTTCTTTTCTCAGCCCCAGATCCTTATTTCCAACTACTTATTAGATATCTCCCCCTGGTGGTGATAGTGGACACATTTCAAACTCAATAAGTCTGTCCTCTCCCAAGCTGGGCACCCCTCTCAATGCCACGACTAACCACACACCCTATTCCCAAGTTAGACATCCAGATCATTCACATTTTCTCTTTTTGATTCACCCTATACATCCAGACAGTCACCAAGCCCTCAGAAATTTCTCTCCAATCTTAGCACCTTAGCTCAGAGTCTCATTTTCTTGTATTTAATTATTGCAATAATTTCCTAACTGGCATCCAGCACCTCCAATACCACCATGTCAGTTCACTTTCCAAAATGTCACTAAAATTATGCTCCTAAAATGAAATCTGATTGTATAACTTCCTGTCCCTTACTTAGAGACCTACTCATCCCAGGCATGCAATGTTCACTTTCCTCCACTCCAGTCACACTCAGCTTCTCACTGTTCTGTAAAGATGCCATGCCTTCACACACTGAGTGTTTACATAAATGGCTCTAACTGCCTGGGACTCCCTTTCCTTGTTGCTTTGTCTGGATAATCCCCCCTTCTCTCTGAAGTCCCATCTCAGATGCTTTACCTTCTGGCTGAAGTATTTTGTAACTGTTCCCAGTACTATGTTTATGCATAATTTCTAGCACTGGCTCAGTTATTTCTCTATGTTTTCTTTTCCCATTAGGCAAGTAATTCTTTGAGTAATGGTATCATGGTTTCATTCATCTTAGTGGCTATGTCAGCAAGTTGCCTGGCTTATTAGAAGTAGAGTAGGCATATAATCAAGCGAATGGCATCCAGTTACAGGCAGCTGGAAACTCCTCCTTCTCATTCTCATCTAGTTACTCTTTCAGTAAATACTGATGGAATTCCTAGTACTATGGACCATAAATTGGGAGGCCAATGACGAGTGATACTACAAGGAACTAATGGGAAGTTCAGAAGAAGAAACCTCTGGGTACAAGGTTGTGTGTTAAGCCTGTGATGGGAAGTACAGACACTGTGGGAACCCAGGGGAGAGGTTATCTAACACACATGCCTTCATTCTACTTACACTTTTGCTCTACTGCATAGTTTGCTTTTCCATAAAGTTGTCGTGCCTTTATACTACAGAGTTTGTACATACGATTCCTGGCACCTAGAATTCCCTGCCTTTGATTCTTTGCCTAGAATTCTCACTCATGTCTAAAACCCCAGTTCACATGCTACTGCTGCCTGATCTGTGCAGCATTTCTCTGAGCAAATAACCTGTATGCTGAGACCTGAAGTGTAGAAGGAAGTTTAATTGTTGAAAGCGGTGGTGTATGTAGCAGGAGAATGTGCTGTGAGCAAGTGGCACAGCATGAGATGTATGTTATAGATTTTAAAAAAAGCACAGTTTACAGATAAGAGAAAGCATAGTTCATTCAAGAAACTAACAGGCACAAAAGGAACAGGGTAGCCAAGATGGGAAAATAACTAAATATCCATTAACAGAAGACTGGATAAATAAAATGTGGCATATACATATGACTCAGTGTTTATAAAGAAAAAAATTCTACAATATGTGGCATCATGATTGAGGGCATTAAACCAGACACAGAAAAACAAATACTGCATGAGGGATGGAAAACAGTTAAACTCCATCAGAGCGGAACGGTGGTAGCCAGAGGCTGTGGGGAGAAGTAAATGGGAGTTACTCATTAATGGGCATAAAGGTTCAGTTAGGTGAGATGAGCAGGCTCTGAAGAACTGAATATATCCAGTTAAGGGGAATAATTGAATAGAAAATTTGCATAGCGATTAGCAAGTAAAAGCTCTAAAATATTAGCTACTATATGTGTCCTTAAGGAACTTATAATATATATATTTTAAAACTAATGCATTTAACTTTTTAAATACACAGTAAGCAAAATATTACTTATTATCCATACTATAAACATTTCCAAATGCTGTATTTATCACCTGAAATTAGCAACATTTGTTTTAAATGGAATAATTATATATTAACTTAAAGATTAAATTAAGAATAAGAAAACCAGGAAACAACAACAACATAGTCGATAGAGAGTAGAATGTAAACTAATGATAACCTATGTTTAAAGTGGATAGGATTTTTTAGTGACTGTGTGATAATGAAGCTTAATACATAATATTAGGGACTAAATGACTTCTCCAACTGCCAGTTTAAAAACAAACCAAATACAAAATTAAAAGACAATCCCCCCAACAAAACAAAAATACTAACAATGTAATGGGCTCTCTAACTCACTAGATTATTACAATATTTGGCACAATACAAGGCCCTGAATTATAATCATCCACGGGAATGTGTGTCTGCAGAAACGGAAGTCCATAGTAAGGCAGATCCTTAAATCACCATGATCTACACAGTTTTAAGGCAATATAGCATAGGGATTATCTTTTTATTTTCTAAAACTTAAAAAAAAAATCTGTTGTGGTTAGATCCCTGTAAATTCATGGGAACCCACAATATTTTCTAATTAGTTACTGGCAAAGCAACATATTATTTTGTGGTTTGTAAGGAAATAACTTCCAGTTGGAAAATTTGTTTATTAAAAGTGGAATAAAGAAATCCTTCAAGATATCCAGTGAATGGCTCCTTTAAGCCTAATGTTCTGAAGCACACTGAATAGTTCCATAATTGCAGGATTCATAGAAATATTATTCTGTAGAAAATCAAGAGGATTCCTTGGCAAACCATGCTTTCTTTGGCACTAAATAATGAACTTATTTTCATGGGCTAGTTAACAAAGATAATTGGAATATATATGTGTGTATATATGATCTTATATATCTATCCTATCTAATAAAAGAATAATATGCAAATTGACCATCACTCCAACACACAAGATGGCTGTTCCCATGTGAACCCAAGATGGCCAGCACAAGATGGCCAGCAGGGGAGGGCAGTTGGGAGGAACCAGACCTGTAAGGGAGGGAAGTTGGGGGCGATCAAGCCTGCAGGGGAAGGTAGTTAGGGGTAACCAGGCCAGCAAAGGAGAGAAATTGGGCATCACCAGGCCTGAAGGGAAGTGCAGTTGGGGGGACCCAAGCCTGCAAGGGAGGGCAGTTAGGTGTGACCAGGCCTGCAGGGGAAGGAATTAGGGGCAATCAGGCTAACAGGGGAGAGTTAAGCATCAATCAGGGTGGCAAGGAAGTGGTTAGGGGATGATCAGGCTGGCAGGCAGAAGTGGTTAGCAATCGGGAAGGCAAGCAGGCAAGCAGTTGGGAGCCAGCAGTCCTGGATTGTGAGAGGGATGTCCTACCTCCAATTTAGGCCCTACCTGGATCAAGCCTAAATGGGAAGTTGGACATCCCTTGAGGGGTCCCAGATTGGAGAGGGTTCAGGCTAGGCTGAGGAACACTGCCCCTCCTTGCATGAATTTTGTGCACCAGGCTTCTAGTGTGATTATAAGATTCTATATAATAAATGCTATTTCAAAGTGCTGTTATTTTCTATGTATAAAATATTACATAAGTATGTCTATGCACATACACACACATATATGTATGCACATCCACATATATTCTGACCCTTCAAGGAGATGAGGGGAATTACATCAGAACATGTTTCTCAATAAGTGGGCAGTCTGAGGACAGGCAGAAACCCTTAGTCATGGGACACTATCCATTCTGTCATGTCTACTTCACCTGGTGCATTTCCACTAGGTCCATAGTAACTTATTGAGAGGCAGATTCCATTTTCCAAGGTGGCAGAAAAAGATCCAAACTTGCTGACAACTTCATTCTTTGCATTTGATTCTTCTGAAAGACAAAATTGAACCAAGAACATTTTTATTTTATTAAAAAATAAATGTAAGCAAAACACAATGCAAAATGGAAATCAACTAAATAAGCAAACACATGAATATGGTTAAGTAAATTATGACATATATACCAATGAATTAATATGAAATCATTTAAAAAGCTTGTTTTCCAAGAATATTGAATGAATAATAAAATGCTCATGATAATAAAGTAAGAAAGGAACACATTATGAATAGTGGTCACTGCTGGGATGGTAGACTTATTGGCCACTGTTACCTTCTTTAAATAGTGCTATATTTCCTAATGTTTTATAATAAACCTATATTTTTATATTAAGGAAAAACAAAGATAATTAATTTAACAATTTGCTTTAAATTCTTGGGTACATTCAAACTTGTCAAACATTTTTTGAAAAATACTGTGACCATAACTAAAGTTTGAAAAATTCTATGACCATAACTAAATTTATTAGCAAGCTTTAGTTATGTTTCTTATTACTAACTTGAGTCCAAAACATTTTTTAATGAACTCATCTCCTTTTTCAGGTGTAACCCTCATCACATTGGGCAAGAAACAATTAATTTCCCCATTAGGTATTGCCTGGAAATATTAAATGGTGTTATCAGGAAGTTTCATGGTGTACAATCAATGGACATCCACTTGGAAGTCTCATCTACTGGCAGGTGTAGACTCTTCTTGGCCAAATTTAGGGTTTTTCTCTTGTTTCTGCAACTTAAGAAATTTGATACTACAGGGAGAACTAAGTAATAGTGAGAGCATAGGAGGAAATCCTTCATTTAGAATGAATATTGGAGGGAAGTTAGACCTTCAGTAGGAATCAACTAATGAGGACCTGATATAAGCATAATACAACAAAGTCAGGCCACAGTGGACATTGCAAACTCAGTGTTGCTAAAGGTAGCCAGGCTAGGAGGACTCTATATGACAACTATTAATAGAATCAAAAGCTGCGTCTCCAGAGGGGCAAAACCAAGTAAGCAGCCCATTAAAGATGGGCTATGTATATAATGTATATGCACGTTACATTAGGGAAAATGTATATAACCAGAATGATAACACACTTCTGTTACCTTATGGGAAACTTACATGCTGAATGCGAGGGACACGTGTATTTCTGTCAGGTGGACGGGATGGACACGTTGCTGAAAGATAACCCCAATCTACTGCCAGAGATGCTTCTGCTTACCTAGTTCAATATTTTTTTCTCCCTCTTTGTCTTCTTCCTCATCTTCTGGAGAATAATCCACTTGTTTTTCCTTTTTCACAATTTTCTTAGGGTCTTTCAGATGAATTATAAAATTGTGTTTGTCCTTTTTCACTTTCACTTTGACAAAACTTGAGCCTGGGGAAGAATCATGGGATAGAAGATGGGCTGATTGTGATGCCCTGTTAAGCTTCTTGGCAAAACGATGGAAATAATGCAGCATAGAATCAGTCAGGGAATGGAAATACCTAGGGATGTCCCCATTTTTATAAAAGGTTTCTAATAGTGAAGTCCAGGAATAGATGACGGGTGGATGAGGGAAATATTTGCAGCCTTTCTAATCACATCTCAAAACAAATTTATACTCACCTTTAATCACATGAAATAGTTAATATGAAAGGGTTTTGCAACTTACAAAGAATTACATAAATATTAGTTACAGTAGTTATTATTAATAAGAATTTTCCTAACAATACATTCTTCCTTCTAGTGTTCTGACTCATTTTTGTATCCTCTCTCAGCCTTCTTCTTCTTTCTTTAAATTCAATATGATTGCACTATTATATCTCAAGATTGATATGATTAGGATAAAAACATTGCATTTACTATGAGCCGTCTAAAGCATATATATTGTATGTGTATACAAATCTTGGTAAGAGTGAGAAATAATTATTGAAAATACTATTACTATCACAAATACCATTATAAAACTTGAGTCCAGTGCTTTTCTCAGTTATGTGATTCTGAGCTCCAATTCTAATTAATAATAATTGTCCACTATACCCAGAGATGATATTCAAAACATTAAATAGTAGTACATATGGTAGCATAAATAAATATGCATACTTAAAGCTTAATAGAAATCTTTTTCATGTTTTAAATAAACAAATCTTATATAATAAAACAGTCTGGCATTTGATGTCATATAAAAAACCATTCTTTAAATAACTAGAGGTCTGGTGCATGAAATTTGTGCATGGGGGTGGGGAGAGGCTGGGAATGTCCTCAGCCTGGCCTGTACCCTCTCCAATCGGGGACCCCTTGGGGAATCTCTAACTGTGGGATTTGGCCTAAACTGGCAGTCAGACATCCTTCTCACAATCTGGGACTGCTGGCTCCTAACCTCTCACCTGCTTGCCTGCCTGATTGCCCCTAACAGCTTCTTCCTGCTAGCCTGATTGCCCCCTAACCACTCCCCTGCTGTCCTGATTGACACCTAACTGCTGACCTGATCGCCCTCAACTGCCTTCCCTTGCTGGCCTGATCATCTCCAATTGCCCTCCCCTGCAGGCCTAGTTGCCCCCAACTGCCTCCCCTGCCAGCCTGGTTGCACACAACTGCCCTCTCATGCAGGCCTGATCCTCCACCACTGCTCTCTACTAGCCATTTTGTGGTGGCCATTTTGTGGTGGCCATCTTGTGGTGACGTCGCACGTGATGACACCTAGGCTTTTATTATATAATATATGAATAATCTGCAGGCTTAAAAAAAAATCCTCATTCAAGGACATGATTTTACTGATTTTAAAAGGAGAGAGGAAGGAAGAAAGAGAGAGAGAAAAACATAAATGTGAGAGAGAAACATCCATCTGTTGCGTCCCCTATGTATCCTGACTGGGGATGGAACCTGCAACCTAGGTATGTGCCCTGACTGGGAATCAAACCATGATTTCCTGGTTCATAGGTCAATGTTCAACCACTGAGCCACACTGGCCAGACTATGTGCATAATCTTGTGGACATTAAGTAGGGTCCTGCTCACATCCCTCCACGCTGCTCTCATCACAGCTCTCAGAGACCACTGCTCCCTATCAGACAATAAGCTGTCAAATAAAGCACAGGTCCTCAAACCCACCTGAGGGATCTTTGAAACACAGTGAAAAGATAAGCCTTATAAGATGCTTAGATGGTTCCCTGAGGCTATATTTATACTTTCATTTAGGGTCTTCCAGACTAGGTTCTCCACAGCTTACCTGCCCCTCACCCTCTTAAAGACTTGTGAATCTAGCAGCAGTTTCTTATCACTACAATAACTGGGTACCAGCCCCCAAGCTCTGTGCTCCAGAGCCCAAACGAGAAATTTGCTCTAACCTTACACTATGTGCTTGGATATTACACTATTTCCCAGTGATATAGAAATATTTAAATATTTTAACAACTGGAACTTTCTATTTGTGTATCCCAGCTAACCTCTCAGGCAGCCTGTGCCTCACAGAGTCAATTACAACAGATAAATCTGAGTGTGAAAATGTTGAATGGAGTGAGCATATAACTGCTCTCACCTATTACATACACTCGGGAGTACAAGGGCCCAACATGACTGAAAAGGGTAGCTTCCAAGCCATTTAATACTGCTTTCCAAATGTACCTTTTTCAAATGTTGTTTTTTCTACTTCAATCTGTCCTCCATCTGAAGGATACAGATAATAATTTGTTCCTGAGATTTGGATGGGTATGTCTCCCATATTGTATCCACGAAACTAAAAGAGAAGACATATGCTTTGAGTGGGGAATTGCAATCAACAAAAATAAACTCATCACGTGAACCAATTAGAGTTGCCATGAGCTTAATTTCTGGGGAACTCTTTGTCTGTCACTGTGGACTCAGAGACCAGCACTCACATTATCTTTTGCTCCTCCTGTCATGTTACAATGAGGGGCAGAATTAAAGGTGGTCCATGATTTTAAACTCTGTTCACTGGGGCACTCTCATAACCCAATGAAACTCAAATCAAATCGTTATACCATGGGCAGGGCAGTGCAAGAAGAAATCAATCTCACTTCATTGGCTGCTAATTTTCTGTTTAAATGAGCTGATATATTGAGCAGGTGTTTCCACTTGAACACATAAAAATGTTAAAGACATTTTTTTTTTCTAAGTGTTGCTAATAGATTGTGCCAATGGTTCTGATGTAAGTTAAAGCTTGAGAACAATTATCTCAGAGTGGTAGCTAAAAAAGATAAGGGCTGCTTCATTGCTTTCCTTTTTTCCCCCCTTGAAATTTTACTCATAAAACTACTTGAGGGACAGATTGGTAAAGGGAAGGTTTTATAAAAGCCTACAAGCAAAAAACATGGAGCCTACAGAGAGACAACTGATGTCCTCAAGTCTAGTCATCTGAGACAGATAAAGCCAATCTTTGACCTGTCCCAGTTACTTATTGACAAAAATCTAAAAATGCTTTTGTGTCAAATTTCCATCTTTCCTGTCCTTTGTAACCCAGTTTCATGACACTCATGAAAAACTGGTCTGAGGGAATTCTACTGTAGAGACTGGCTACAAAGAAGGCCCCAGGTATCAGAAGGTGGGCTACAAGTCCGAGATCAGCTATACTAGAAGAAATCCCAAGGCCTTTGCTGTGTAGTAAAGACTGGGAACCTACTGTTTCCACAGAAGCTGTTTCTTCCCCCCAACAAACAATTATTAATGACCCAATAAAGCTTATTCAAAAATTAATTTTACCGGGTAAACTATCTCAGGTGGTGGCTCCGGGAGAATCAACATCTCTGGTACCTCTGGTAGCTTCAATGGCTCTTCTTTAGATTTTTCCTTGAAAATAGATTTTTTCTTCACATTCCTACTCTCTTCTTTCTCTACCTTTTCTTTGCCTCTCCTTTTACCAACTTCCTTACTCTTCTTTTCTGCTTTTTTTTCTTCTCTTATGCGTTCCTCTTCTGCTAATCGATCCTGTTCTTCTTTCCATGCCTAATAAACACATTAAAATTGTAACAGGATTAACAAAATTATAGCCCATTTGGGTCTATTTTGGAGAACATTTAACAAGACTTTTCTAAGTGGTATCTCAGTGATCTTGAGAAAGAAGAACAAAGTTGGAGGAATCATGCCATCTGATATCAAACTCTTCTACAAGGCCAACCTGATATAAATCTCTACTACAAGGCCATCACAATCAAAACAGCATGGTACTTGCACAAAAACAGACATCTAGATCAATGGAACAGAATAAAGAGCTCAGACATAAACCCATGCCTTTATGTTAATGTTTGACAAAAAAGACAAGAATGTGTAAAGGCCTAAAGATAATCTATTCAATAAATAGTGTTGGAAAATTGAACAGATATGTCCAAAAAAATGAAACTATACCACCTTCTTGCACTGCACACAAGAACAAACACAAAATTTATTAAAAATTAAAATGTTAGACTCAAAACCATAAATATACTCAAAGAAAACATAGGTAGTATAATTGAAACATATTTAATAGCACTATTTTTTTCTACTTTATCTCCTTGAGCAAGGGAAACAAACAAAAAGAAAATGGGACTACATCAAACTAAAAAGTTTTTGCACAGCACAGGAAATCAGCAACAAAATGAAAAGATAGCCCACTGAACATATTGGCTGACACATCTGTTTTATAAAGAACTTATTAGACTCAACACCAAAACAAACAAACAACCCAATTTTAAAAATGGACATGTTTCTAAAGATGATATACAGATGGCCAATAGATATATGAAAAAATGCTCAAAATCACTAATCATCAGAGAAATGCAATAAAATCCACAGTGAGGTGTCGCTTCACAACTGTCAGAATGGTTATCATCAATAAATCAACAAATAACTGTTGGCCAGGATGTGAAGAAAAGGAACCCTTGTGTACTGCTAGTGGGAATGCAGAATGGTGCAGCCACTATGGAAAGCAGTATGGTGTTACCTCAAAAAATTAAAATTGGAACTAACTTATGACCCAGCATTCCACTCCTGGGAATTTATCCAAAGAAACCCAAAACTTTAATTCAAAAGATTATATGCATCCCTATGTTAATTTCAATATTTTTTATAATAGCCAAGATTTAGGACCAGCACAAGTGCCTATCAGTAGATGAGCAGATAAAACAGTTATGATACATTTACACAATGGTATGCTACTTGGCTGTAAAAAGGGGGAAAAAATTTACTCTTTGCAACAACATGGATGGATCTAGAGATTATTGTGCTAAGTGAAATAAGCCTGTCAGAGAAAGACAAATACCATATGATTTCACTCATGTGTGAAATTTAAAGAATATATTGGACTAACAAGCAAAATAGAGACAGATTCATAGATACAGAGCAGGTAGAAAACTCTGGCAGGAGGATGCTGGGGAGTGGAAGAAGAGATTGAGCAAGAAAAGAAAAAATATAGTAAGAACTCATAGACTGGGTCAACAGTGTTTTTTTTTGGGGGGTGGAGGGTGATGGATGGAGGTGGAAGAGGGTATAGGGGGGATAAATGGTGATAGAAAAAATGAAATAAAGAGAAAAAGATCCTAAAAGCAAAACTAAAAGAAATAATAAGCATGGGCCTACTCTAAATAACATTGACAATAATAATGTGTAATTATTTGGAACAAGAAAAAATCAAGATAAAACTTAATTTTAAATAAATTTAATGGTTCCTTGTATTGTGCTGAAAATAAAGATATTTTATTAAGTTTAGATTTCATTAAATTATATATACAAGTTGACTTACTAAAGCAAATAGGAGTAGAATAGAAATGGAGTGTTTACATTCTAACCTTTTCCTATCAAGGCCCAGATGGTAAATATTTTAAGCTTTTTGGGTCAAGAGGCAAAATCAAGTTCTAGTAAAATGACAGTCCATCCAGGCAAAGAAAAGTAAGGCCTTTATATTATACTATACAAGGTGAATTTCACATTGACTAGCTATTTGAATATGAAACGTATGTCTGTGAAAATATTCTGAGATAGTGCAAGAAAATTAATGTGTAATCTCAGGTAGAATCAACCCAATGGAATGAAAAACATAAAAGTCCTGAGACCATTAAAAAGGTGACAGATTTTTAAAACTTTTTTGGATAAGCTTGATATCCATACAAAAAGAGCACAAATCCCAAGTGAGTAGCTGAATGAATCACCACCAAGTAAACACTACTGTTAATACCAACAGGTCAAGCAATAGACCATCTCCCGCTCCCCAGAAGCCTTACTCATTCTTCTTCCTGCCCACTTCCACTGCCCCAAAGGCAGCCATTCTCCTACTTCGTAATACTTTAGTTTAGCTTTGCCCGCTTTTAAACTTTATGCAAATAAAAGCATACATAATGTAAACATTCTTTTGACTCTCTCTTCTTTTGCTGAACATGATGTTTGTGAGATTCATACATATATTTTTATATGTATGAATGCAGCTATAGGTCATTCATTTCCAGAGCTGCGTAGTGTTTCACCACATGACTAAACCACACTAGGCTAATGAATGTTTGAATTGTTTCTGATTTGGGAGAGTTAAAAATGATGCTGCAAAAATAACTTTGTCCATGTGTCTTGATGCACATACACACATGCATTTCTATTGGGCATATACCCAGGAGTGAAATACTAGCTTAAAGAGAAATTATATGCTTAGCTTCAGGATATTTGTCCAGTTTTCCAAAGTGGAAGTGCCAATTTATACTTTACCCAGCAATGCATGAAAATTCACTTTACTTCCTATATTTGGCACTATCTTTTAAAATTTAGCCAAAAAATGACCGATTTGACTACATAAAAGTTAAATAGAAGCATAAATGGTACTTATTAATAAGATAATTATTTAACACATTAAATATATCTAAATTATAGGCTGACATATTCCATGAAAATAAGCTAGATCTCTATATACATTATCTGAGTAATATTCATTATATGTTGATGAGGGGGAAAAAGAAAGCATATAGCAGAGTAAACACACACACACACACACACACACACAAAAAAAAAACAAAACAAAAAAAAAAACCCATACCAAATCTAAATCAAAACCAAACAAATGAAAACCCTTTTTGTATCTGTGCATGAATGCTGTATAAGCGTAGAAAATATGAAATTGTTAATATTTCTTATTTCAGGGCATAGAAGAGCCAGGGTAGTTTTGATTTATTATAAAAAGCATATATTACTTTTATAACTAAAAATTCCAATTAAAAATATACAAACAAAACAAACACCTGCCACAGAAACAAAGAGCATGACAAGTTTGAACAAGGTGCTTCCCTGGATTTGGGTAACATAAAAATGACTGAGACAGCTTCCCTTGCAGGCTTATCGTCTGATAGAGAAGTCAGCTTGGTGGAAAGACTATTATTTCATTACAGATTTGAATTATTTCTGAATGTTTAGCAAAAAGATGATTTCCTCTCATTCCACACAAACTATGCTCCAAAATTTCTATGTGATTACTCAGTGTCATTTTTTTTCTTTCCCTGTATTACCTTCAGAGAGCCTTCTAAAACAAACGTCAATTTTTCCTTCTCTTTTTCTTTTTCTTGATCTGGTATCTCTGTTTTGCTCATTACTTTGCTACCTATAATCAGAAAAAATTAAACTTCTTAGTAACTCCCTAAAATAAAGTTTCATAGAAGGACCGAATGTCTGGGTTGTAGGGGATATCAAAGGCTATCAAGCTCAACTCCCCATTCATTCATCTCAGAATTGTTTCCTGCCATCTCCTGAATGGGCTTCTGAAGGGGAATTGAGCTTCTTGTGGTAGGAGGAACTCACCGTCAGTGGAGGCAGTTTGTTGAGAATTTAAAGCTTTTATTGAACTGGACTCTCTCTTCCTAAGGCTTTAACCAATTAATCCTAATTTAACGTGTTAAGACCACACAAGACAAATCTAACTTTTCTTTCTGCATTAAAGCCCTCCTCTGGCCATTATAATTATTTTCTTTGGAAGGTTTACATCTTTCCTGACTTAAGAGGACTCAAACTGTATGCAATACTTACCAGATGTATTCCAATCCCAAATTGGCCATTTTCTGGATTTTCTTAGGCACCTAGAGAAGATGGCCCTGTCTCTCTTTTTTCCATTATTCCACCTACTGATCTCCTGCTGAGGCCCCTTCAGGAGGAAGGCTCAGCTGATAGATGGACTATATTGTATAACCATTTTGGTGGATGGTGAATGATTCATCATTGACTTGGTTTGCTACATTTTATTTTAGAATCAAACCAAGCACAAATTTCTCTGGTCATTAATAAGGTTGTAAAAGCTTTGGAAATTATATAACTTTGCTTCTTTATAAGAAATTACTCTCAATGTTGGCTGTTAGAAATAATGAGTATTATTAAGATGGAGTCCATTCTCTTTGCACAAATCCAGTGAATAATATTTATTTTTCAGATGAATTCCTTCATTATTTGACTTTGAAAATTAATTATCTTCCCTCTTAGCCACCCTCTTCTCCTTTCTCTTGACAGCATGAAAGCCATGGAAATGAGCAAAAACAAAGATACTGATCCAACATCCTGTCAAGTCTCTGCTACAGGTCCCAAGAATTCCTTTTCCCTTTAATTTAATTTAAAATATTTTTTATTGATTTTAGAGAGGAAGGGAGAGGAAGAGAAAAATAAAAACATCAGTGATGAGAGAGAATCATTGCTTGCCTGCCTCCTGCACACCTCCATTGGGATCAAGCCCACAACCAAAAATTGTGCCCTGACCAGGAATTGAACTGTGACCTCCTGGTTCATAGATGGATGCTCAACTACTGAGCCACATTGGCTGGCTTCCCTTTAATTTTAGATTTAACCCCAGGTTAGTGTTGGGACTCTTCTGTTTGCTCTTCTAAGGAATCTCTTGTTTTAACCTCACTTTTGGAATCTGTAATTTTTCTATAGGAGACATCCAGACTCTGAATTTACTTCATATATAGTCAATAGATTTTAGATAGCTGGACCTATCAACCTTAACAAGATCAAGGTATTTGGTAGTTTCCTAACATCACATTTGATCTGTACAACAGAACGAACCTTTCTGACCCGATAGGAAGTTGGGTTGATATCCCATTTGGGTATGATCTCATCATAGTTGAAATGCAGCTATTCTGTTTTTTAGAGAAAGTCAAGAATCACAGCAACTTTGTAGACAACTTGTTTAAGTCCTAAAATAGTCAGTCTTGGTTAATTTAAGAAATAGGAGAATGTCTTTGGACTTGTATAAATTCAAAAGCTTACTTACTACTAGATTTTTTAACAGAAAAAATTTTGCTAGGAGAAATAACTTTGGCACTAAGAGAAGATTTCAGTTCCATCTCAGCTTTGGCTTTAGCAATTTCCTCAGCCATTTTATTTTCCTGATAGAGAGCTTCTTCTTTTATGATCCAATCTTGAATGGAATTTGAAACAAGTTCCAAGTAACTCCTTAAAAAAAAGCAAAGAGTAATTATTAGTGAACGTTACAAAATACTTAAAGTTACTGACTGGGTAAATGAATTGACCTTAAATTGCCCATGTAATAAATATAACAGATTCAGAAACATACTGGAAATATTTTGTTTGTA
Organism: Pipistrellus hanaki; assembly: GCF_964339955.1. Classification (NCBI taxonomy): domain Eukaryota; kingdom Metazoa; phylum Chordata; class Mammalia; order Chiroptera; family Vespertilionidae; genus Pipistrellus; species Pipistrellus hanaki. The sequence goes on from NC_140520.1 coordinate 8,562,681, forward strand.
CAAAGTAGTCAAATATAAATACCCAGTGAGAATATGAAAACTGCCCAACTTCATTCACAATTAAAGACATGGAAATTAAAAAAATTAGATCTTTCTATCCAAGTCAAGGATTAAGAAGTTTGATAATACTGCCCAGCCATGGTGGCTCAGTGGTGGAGAGGTCACGGTTTGATTCATAGTCAGGACATATGCCCAGTTTGGGGGCTTAATCCCAAGTGTGTATTAAGCCCCCAAACCAGAGGCAGCCAATCAATGATTTCCCCTCATCATTGATGAATTTATCTCTCCCTCTCCCTTCTTCTCTGAAATAAATAAAAAATATATTTATATTTTTAAAAAGTTAGACAATACCAAGAGTTGACAGTTTGGAGAAGAAGACTCTCTCAACACTGTTGAGTTGGTGAGTTTTATGGTACAATCTCTTTTTAGGGAAATTTTATAGCACTATGGAAACTCTTTTAGTTGACCGTCATCTAACTGACTCACTGTATTAACTGAAACAATAAATGACAAAAACACAGAGAAATAGTTCAAGATTAGTTTGGTATACCTATTATGTGCATTAATTGAAAAATAATTTTATGACCACAGAAGGTATACTTCTATGGCTGTGCATGTGTGTGCCAGCACACAATTTGTCTCCCCAGCTTATTCTCTAAGTCCATTCTCTATAACTTTTCTGTATCCCTTCTAAGATATTTACTATACAAATAATAAATACTGGGTATATAATATATTAACCAGCATTAAAAGATAGTGAAATTCTCTTGTTATTAATAAGAGGAGCAAAGTTTCAAGATAGTAAAGGAATAACTAAAGAGTTTTGAAAAAGAAGTCACTGTTTCCCAGAGGTCTCAGTTTGCTGGGAGCCTGACCACTGGGCTGATAGGTCACTCAGTTGACCTACCTGCTAGTCTTTCCCAGATCAAATGGAGGTATCCCAAACCAGTATGCAGAATGTCCTGTTTTGTAGTTCTTACGTGGAATCTTTCAGAGACAGTTTTATTGGAGTCTAAATAAATCAATTGTAAGGTAATAGCATTTCTACTAGACTTGAGGGGAGCAGGAATAATATCTTCTTTAGGGGTATAGTTTCACCACTTATCACAGTGCCTGACAGACTTCACATATTCAACTGGAAGAGCTGAATTTTATCTACAGTACTAGACAAATCTATTCATTGGGTTGAACCACCTAGCTTAGACTAAGGAAATAAAAATTAAGTAAGAATTAACAAGCTTACTAAACTAAGATAATTAAGTAAACTAGCTAAGTTGGTTACCTGAATCCAACATTGGAGTGAAGAGCAATATTCCAATGTTCACAATGCAGATGTTGCATATTCATCGGGTTATGGAAGACTAAAAGTAAAGAGTTGTCCTGGGTATGGTAATAAGAATCGACACACTTGTATTGCTGATTGGCTTCTTGAAGAACCTGAAAATAAAAATAATTGCATTGTTGTGTGTTGATTTTTTTTTTCCCCAAGAGAAGGGTCTTTTGCTAGAGCATTTCTCTGCCCTCTACTCTTCCTCCTCTTATCTCCATACTGTTAGTTAGTCAAGGTGAGAGCATACAGGGTAGATATTTTTTTGGAGCATTTAGAAGTTCTTATACAAAAAAAAAAAATACTCGGCTTCAAATGTAGAGGCATTTGCTCAGGTGTTTTCCATTAAGGCTGCAGTTACTAATTTAACATTTTCTATGCCTTCATATAAGTCATCTCATTTCATCATTATTAGAACCCCCAGATAAATAGGTATAATTTTTTTAAATCCTCAGTTTTTAGCATAAATTGGGGCTGAGAGAAGATATTTGTCCAAGGACATGTAAGTCTCAGTGCCTGAGCTCGAAGTGTCTTTTGATTCTACATGTCACCGTTTCATACTCCACAGAGTGCTCTCTGCACCATACTGTACTACAGAGAAAGGAGGTGAGCAGTTTTTCTGATACATCTTATTTCTATCTGACTTCTAACCCCGGCCTTTTCCAAAATATTCTACCCGCAGCATGCACAGCGATTACAGCCCTCAGTAGAGGGGCACCATGAGCAGCTTGGTGTCCTGTTTCCTTTTGCTGCCAATCAACATGGGGGATTATGTCCATAGAAAATGGACAGCTGTGGGGTTTGTTTCTGTTTTCATTTTCAATACCAATCTGGTGTAAGCAGCTTTCGGTTCTTTGCTGTTCATGATATAAAGGTGCAGAATTGCATATTATGTTAGGAAAGAACTGTTTTGATTTTGCTTCCAAATTTTCACTGGTAGCATAACCAACATAATACGTTTACTTCTCCAATCTCATCCCTTGTATAAGTGTCTTTATGGAGTGGCTCATCTGTTCTCTGAGAGCCTTTATAAAAAACACACATGTGTATATATATTCAGTAGGACACTATTTAAAACTGAACTTTTTTTTTGAAAGGCAAATTTCTTGGACTTTAAAATGTAAAAACAAATAGAATGTCTCTTTCTGATGAGCATATATCCTTCCTTCTATTAAAGAGCTCTGAAATCTGTGTTTCCATATTCACTTTGGGATCTACAGTGCTAAGTTTCTGAGCTATAGTTGCTCTCAATCAATGTTTAAGTTTTCATACTATATCTTTCTTTTCTTTTTTATACCTTGACTTTTTCTGATTAATATTAACTGATTAGTTAATTATTTGATAAAAAATAAACACTTTCTATGTGTCAGGCACTGTGTAGGTTCTAGGAAAACAAAAATGAACAAAATACACAAGACTGTTCTCTAAAATCTGATTAAGATTTTTATAGCTCATTCTGAAGCTCTGAGAGATGTTCTAAGAAAGTGAAATTGATGGGACATCTGATAGGTAGAGCATGGACTGGAGTAAGTGAGAGTGGAAGCAGGCTGATGGTTGGAGGATACTGTGGTAGAATATCAACCAAAGGACTTATATGCATGCATATAAGAATAACCAATGGATACATACAACAGGGGGGTTAGGGCATGAGTGGGGGGGGTGGGAGGGTAATGAGGGGATAATGACACATATGTAATACCTTAATCAATAAAGAAAAATTTTTAAAAAGTTACATGAGCCACATGTAACTTTAAATTTTATAGTAGGTATATTTTAAAATATTAATAATTTAATATACAATCAACACATAATAAATACAAAAATTGTTCATGAGATATATTATTTTTATATTGACTTTGAAATCTAGTATACGTAGCATTTATGTAGTTATATATACTAGTAGATCATATATAGTTCTATATACTAGTAGATCATATATAGCATTCTTATAGCACATCTTGATTTGAATGCTCTACATTTGAATGCTCTATGTATCAGAAGTTACATATGACTAGAAGTGACCACATTGGACAATGAAGATCTACAGACTGAATGGTTAGAAGACTAACTGCCTTCTCCCCATCACTCAGCTCCCAAACCCTGACAGGCAAGTTATGTCTTTCAGAAAGGAAATTAGATTTTTTTTCCCCCTGGAGAATCTAAATGGCCCAAGGGAACAGACCTAACATACCAACACTGATAGGACTCTCAAGGAAATCCTTCAGCCAAATCACCAATGATGAAGTCCAGTTATTGGCAACTCCTCACACCTGCACCTTATGTAGCACTTCCTGTCGTATTTTAGTGTCTGGTTATTAATATGAACAAAGAGGCAAGATATCATTAGATATTGCTCTCTAATATGAAAAATGAAGGCAAAAAATAAATCCTCAAAAAAAGAACTTGAAAAAAAAAAGAGACACTGTAGAGAGAAAACACTAAGACTTCAAAGGACTTTAATATCCTCATAGAGATAAGAGAAGATATGGTTTTAGGGAACATGAACAGGATGCTATAAAAAGGTAATATAAAATTATAAATAGAACTTTAGAAAATTAAAATGATGATACCAGAACTAGAAGACCCTAGTAGAAGAATTGCATGAAAGCTGAGCCATATCCCAGAACTAAAAGATCTAGTGTTGGAAACTGGGAGGGAAAAGATAATGAAATTGGAAGCACAGTCCAGGAAGTCCAATACCAGAATCACAGTAGTCACAGGGAGAAAGAATAGGGAAAATGAGGGGAAAGGATCATCAAAGAAATGATTATAGGACACACTCCGGAATATAAAGACAGGAGTTTCAAGGTTTTCCTGGGCTCACTGGTGTAATACTCAGAAATAGAACCACACCAAATAACATCAACAGGAAGTCTAGACCATTGAAACAAAGAGTCCATCTTAAAAACCTCCAGAGAGAAGTAAGAAATAGACTCAAAAAAACTGATAAGGAATCAGAATTTTATTGATTTTTCTCCCAAAGAGAATCCAGGAAGCTAGAAGACCATTGAGGAATGCCTTCAAAGTTTTGAGGGGAAATGCTTTTAAACTTAGCATTTTTATTTAGCTAATCTGTCAGTCAAAAGTAAGGGTAGAATTAAGATGTTTTCAAATATCAACTACTTTAATAATGTACCTGCTATATATCTTAATTCAAGAAGCAACTGGAAGGGCTGGCCCCCTACAAAAAGAGAGAGGAGTTGGAATTCAGGAAACAGAATATCTAACTGGAGAGAGAAGCAAAGGATGTGGCCAGGAGGATGAAGTAAAGGGAGCTCCCAGGACCACAGCTGTGCAGCAGGCCTAGAGGGCAAGCAGGAGTTCAGAGCATATGGCAGAGATATTGCTTAGACAATAAAACTGATAGAATACTTGTTAGGTTTGAATGTATTAAAGGGAGATTTACTCTTTGATAGAGAGCTCAGGGATGAGTAGTGGTAAATGCATAGTAAACAAACATGAGAAAATGGGAAAATGAACTCCAGGAAAAACAGAAATTATATCAAAAAAGGAAATGCACTAGTAAGAATACAATACTGCACAGTTCAGCTGAGAATAACAATTATACAATTGAAATAAAGTAAATATTGAATACAGACCCAACCAAAAAATTATGAGAGTTAACAGTGTCAGAGAATGACAGAAGTGTTAGAGTGCAAAGGTGTGTGTGTGTGTGTGTGTGTGTGTGTGTGTGTGTGTGTGAGAGAGAGAGAGAGAGAGAGAGAGAGAGAGAGAGAGAGAGAGAGAGAGAATGTTTTGGGTGGGGGTGGGCAGAGCTTTTGCTCAATAGAGTCAATTGATGGTAATGCCTAAAACTAAACCTAAACAAAATATACTTGTTATTTAAAGATAGTTAAGTAACAAAACAAAAATAAAAGGGAAATGGCCTGAAGGTTTTTACATCTGGGAATACAGGCTCAGGGTGGGAGGAAGCTGCTATTTTCCTTTTTATTTTAATTTCTCTATTGATTGAGGTATTACGGATTTGTCCTCATCTGGCATTAAGAATATGTGAATGTAAAACTTGGAGAAAAGAGTCCAGTTTTAAACATAAAATGTAAAAGCAACAAAAGGAATTAGTTTTAGGATTACTTGTTAATATATTGGTTAAGAGCACACGTTCAAGGGCCAGATTTCTTGGGTTCATTATCTGCTTCTCTTATTTATCAGCATGTGATTTGGATGACTTACTACCGGTCAAGGTGCCTCTGTTTCCTACCACTTACCTAGTGTCTACTTCATAGATTTAGTGAGAGGTCAAATGAGCTAAAATGCATACTAACCATTGCCTAGCAGATGGTAGGTGCTCAATAAATGTCAGTGGTTGCAGGTTCCATTGGCCTGTTAATTGCATCAGAAATCCTCTGAAATGTAGTGAAAACTGAACAGAACTGACAGGCAATATGGGGGCAGGGGGTGGGGTGGAGAGGATGAGGCTGCTTCCTCAAAACGCCTTACTTTTTTTTTGTCAAGAAAATATGTGCAGCAGTCACATACATTTCTCTTTTTCTTAAAAGATTGAATGAAGAGATCCTTTTGGAAAGTACATTTTAAACTCTTTAGGAGATTCACTGCCTATGTGTAGCTAGATCTGAGAACTCATTTATAGCTGAAGCAAAGGGGGATAGTGATACAAACTAGATTTGAGAGTGACTTAGGAGTGAACTGCTCTAAATAACATCATGACACATCAGACCTCTCCCGCACACAATCCGTTAATACCTGCAGCAGAACTTTGGGTTTAAAATGCTCAGTGTAACTCCAGTCCATTAGACTGCGTTGCTGCGTTTTCTGAATGTCCTCTAACTCTGCTTCCACGGCCATCTTCTTGGGTTGCTACAAAAATCACAGGAATACGATTTCAGCTTTAATCTGTGTACGTACAAATGGAGCCCTCGTGGACTTCATCAGCTAGCCAGCATGCACTCCATTTAATTGGGGAAATCTGCATATGTATAAATCCATATGGCAACATTTTAGGAGACCTGCTGCCAGAAAGAGTATGCCTTTGACTTTTTTTTATGGGCAACATAATCTAAATATTTTTATTGTTAGGTTATACTCTTCAGAGTCCTGTTAGCAATTATAGGCAGGTTTTCTGAACTCTCTTCAAGACAGTATTAGTTCTACACGGCTGTATGGTCAGCAGGTGTTTGTGAGGTTGCCAAGCCACATTGTCTAGAGAGGAGCATGGAGCTTGGAAGTTTTGCTTAACCGGGCTAGTGAAATTAACTCCTCTCTCTCCAGTTGGAGCTGGTTTGGGGATTTCTGAATAATCTCTCTCCTTCTCTGGCATCTGCATTCTCTTGCCAACCATATTTTTTTTTTTTTTTTTTTTTTTTTTTTTACTGTTTCTTATTCTGGGTCACGGTTTTCTCTGATGATCTTGTCTCTACACTTTTAAGAAAGCAATTTCTTACCTTTTCAAGAGAACCCGCCTTTGTGGCTGCCTCATCTTTGATCTCGTTGGTCTGCTCTGTAAATCAAAGACACCAACATCCAGTTGTGTTTGGGCTTTGTTCTTGCCTTTGTCAGTGCTGTGCCTTTTTGTTGCCCATATGATCTATGTTTCTGTGCTGAAAAGGTAATTCCTGAGAGGCATGTTTTATGCCTCCAAAAAGGTGTTTGTGTCAATAACTCTAAATCAATGTCTATCTAGAAAAGTGATGCGAAACCCTTTGAAAAGAACCCGGCTTCCTATCTATACATTCCTAAATCACATCAGATATGCTGACTTCAGACTGTACCACTCACGACTATGCACCTTTACTTCACAAGTTGCAGATATTTACTGATTACATGGTATCAACTGCTTATTACACATTGATTATCTTATCAAGCTGGCAATGATCACAAAGTCTTTTCAAATTTCTGTTGGTCTATCTCATGAGCCACAGACAAGGTCAGGGCAGAGGTTGTATGAAAAGAACTACCAGATAAATGAACATCCAATAAGAAAATGCACCTCTTCTTCCATTCATTAATCACCTATTAAAGTGAAAACCATTTAATGAGCATCTATAGATATATAGATGGGGTTTAACAAACATTAGTTCAATGAATGGGTAGCTGGACTCCATGAAACCATGGACCAATATGAGTCATGCACACTAGCTCTCCTTGTGACCCAAGAGAATCCTTATAAGATGACTGGGATTAAGATATGTTCTTTGGCCATGGAACAAACAGCCACATGAACGGGCAGGGAAAGAACAGAGTGCTGCTATTGATCTCTGCATCACCATGCTTTTGTAATTCCTAAGGTTAATGAGTGTTACATATAAAAAAGAGGTATATACTAAATTAGTTTAACATGGATAAACAAGCATCTTTACTGTGAACATCTCAAAATTTGTAATATACTCTTGTGATTATGAATCTCTAATAGAGAAATTGATAAAGTATATAGGACATTCCAAACTTGACCAAAGAAATGGAGTAGAAAATGAATCTTGTATGATATCTGTGGTGCTGCTGAATCACTAAGCCAATCTGACTTTTTATCACTTTTATAATAATATAAAATTAATGCTTATCTCCAGCCTCTCTCTCCAAATGCATCTCCCTCCACTCTCCCTTGTTCATTCCACTCCAGACTCACCAGCCTGCTTGCTGTGTCATGAAGTTTTGCCCTTGCTTTTCTCTGTCTGGCATGCTTTGCTTTGAAATATTCATGGACTGCAAATTCTTACTTCATTCATATTACACAATGTTACCTCTTCAAAAGCCTTCTGCCTCATACCCTGCTTCATTTTTAATCATGGAACTTATCAGGGCCTAATACTATTTAAAATAATTGAAGGGGGAATTTACATCATATATTGAAACTGGAAATCAATGTAGAGAGAGCAGAATCGTGGCAGAAACCCTGCAACAAAAGCTTATTTGGGGGTAAGCATAAGATTTGTGGCAAAGAGAACCATATCTGGGCTTCCAGAGGGAGTAGTTAATTATGTCTAACAAGGAGGGGGCAATGTTTTTCTTTCTTTTAGGAGCATAGCTACTTACATTTTCATTACTGGTTCCATTCTGCCTTGGGCTGCTGAAGGTGACAGCATGAATGTTCCATTTTGATTTAGAGTAAAACTATAAAGTCAGTTCAGTTCAGTATTTATTTAAATATATCCACGCAAGAGAAAACTCAGGCCAACTATAACTCTAAATAGACCATGATGTCCCATGTGTCCTTGAACAATTGATATGAAATCTGTGGAATAAAAATTATTCTATTCTGTGGTATGCCAGATTTCCGGGAGATTTGATACTCCCTTCTGTGTTTAAGGATCCAGCAGAAAGTCTCCAGTTTAGAAAATATGCTCTAAAAATTGTGCATCAGTTACTTTGTCAAAGGAAAGAACATTAACCAACTAATCTGAACTCTTTAATAGAAGAGCAAATATCATTTTTTTTCTTTCTTTCTGATTTCAGCCTTCAACCACATAACCCTTTGACAGTGTGATTCAGTAGTTTTTGACACATCTGGAAATAGATGCGTTCTCATCCCTTTGAAAAACAGCTTTCCTAATCTGTTTTACTTTAGAGATAACAAGATCCCTCTGCAGAGCAGTTACTTTATTAAAAAAACACCCAACAAGCATAAAGGGCACATCTAAACCTATAGCCTCATGGTTATCAACTCTCAGTTTTTCATAAATATCCAATAGGCCCTGTCAAGTTCAAAAACAGTCTCAGATGGAAATCCAGTGTTTGGTTAAGAAAAGTACAAATATTCAGCCCTTCATGTCCAGGAAAGGCTTTTATATGTATTTGATGCTAAGATGGTTGTGCAAGAAATACATTAACAATTTCTGCTTTGTTTAAAAAGATTTAAAGTGGCTGCTTTAGAAGTGTGAGACATAGTTAAGGGGAAAATGCAAGATCACCACAAAAAATAAAATAAAAAAAAATCTCTCATACACAACAGCCACAGTGAGGCACTAAGCTTCAACTGCCCTCCCTGGTTCAACTGTAACCATTCCTTGATGTGGGCCCACATGTGCCATGTAGAATTCCTTCTGAGTCTCAGCTCCAGCTCTCAAGATTGCTCAGTCTCTAGGACACACTGATAATGTTCAGCCTTGATCATTTAGGAAGTTGCTACAGCTATCTACTTTTCACCAGAACCCAGAATGCCAGTTTATATGGTTTGACCACCAGGTGGCAAAAGTTGCCTAAGGAAAACCATATACCAGTTGCTCTAAAAAAAAAAAAAAAAAAAAAAAAAAAAAGCAAAAGCAAAACAAAACAAAAAACAAAGGAAAAAAACCCTCAAGTTTACTATCTCTCCTGGCTTATTCTGGCTCCATATTGATTCAAAAATGACTTATTTGTCATATGAGTATATTTCCATAGGATGCCCTAATGCTACACCACCCCTGGTTAACTTATTTATTTTTTTGTGAGCTAGGGTAATAGATGAAGGCACTTAGAACATAAAATACAGAATCAACTTTGAGAAAAAAGGAAGGAAGACCCAAATGTAGCAAAGCCAGGACAAGTATCAGCATGAAGAAGAGGTTATGAATATGGTAAACCATTAGATGCATCATAAGGAATTTCTGGAACTGTGGAAGCCCCAAGACACAGTGAAGAAAACGTTGGTTGGAATTAGCCTTCTATGTGGTTGAACAAGTTATTTAACCTGCTCTGAGTCTTCATTTCCTCATTTGTAGAACTAGGATAATAGTATTTTCCTTATAGGTTTGATATTTATATAAAGCATTAGTTAATATAAGTAAAATATCTTAGCATAGGGCTTGGAGTAAGGCATGGCAATATTCAAATAGATTTCCTTTAATTTTACTCCATTGATTTCCTTTTCTACCCTCATCTAGATAAATGAAAATGGTAAGTCAACCATTCAGTCAATACTGACTTAACACCTGTTCTCTTATGGCACTGACCACTTACTTTTTTAATGCTTAAAGACTTATAAAATATAACACATACAGAAAAGTGTATAGAACATAAATATTTGGCATAATGAATAATGATAAAGAAAAGTCCTAGCACTCCAGTCATCTCATGTGCTTCCTTTCACAACCACAATTTCCTTAAGTTTTCATATTAATCCTAATGTTTTGTGTGGATTATTTTGGGTTTTCTACAAACACAATATTTACAAATAATATTTTTGTTTTTTCCTTTTCAAACCTTACATTTTTTTCTCTTTTTCTTACTTTACTGAGTTGGCTAGCATCTCCAATGCAATTTTAAATACATGTATTTATAGTGAACTAGAGTGCATGAAATTGATACACTCCCTCAGTGCATGAATTTCATGCACTGGAGATATATATATATATATATATATATATATATATATATATATATATATCCCTCACCTAAGGATATGTTTTAGAGAGAGAGGGAGGGAGAGAGAGAGAGAGAAAGAGAAACATCGATGTGAGAGGGAAACATCAGTTGGTTGCCTATGGTACATACCTCGAACCAGGGATTGAACCCACAACCTTTTGGTGTATGAGATGCTCCAACCAACTGAGCCAGATGGCCAGGACAGTATATGGTTAATATTTTTAACATAAACATACTTATGGCATTCAAAAAGCTACAGTGTTATAGAGGCTTGAATATAGGCATACGCATTACTATAATAAGTAGCAGGAAATGACAACTAATTCAATAAAGGAAGTATAAACTATTTATTACCATGGAAATGCTAAGAAGGCATTTCCAGATTGACATATCTAACAAAGTCTCATGGAGGTTCTATTGATACCTAATAAAAAAGAGATCCCTAGGTGGAGCACATTGTGGGGGAAAGGCACAGGGACTAAAAAGAGCAGGTTGTATAGAGGAAATAGGGCCTAATTCTGTTTGGCTAGAGCATGAATGAGTGAGCAAAAAAGTAAAAAGAGGAGGGGGTTTCAGAAAAGTAACTTAGTACTATTATCAAAGCATTTAAAGCAGGTCAAGGAGTTGGGTTCTATTTTGCAAATAGTAGGGAACCATTGAATGTTATGAACAGGAAAGTAACTGAGTTATATTTGAAGTAATTGATCTGACAGCTATATGTATGATAGCTCAATAAAAATTTAGCTTAATATTTTTAAACTTCTATACCTCCAAATATGACAATATATATGCTTTATTCTAGAATGAGAGGAATTGTATGAGCTATAAGGAGGAGAAGAAAGGAATCAATGTTCATCGACTATTGATTTTGTATAAAGCTCTATACTGGGCAGTTCATTATGTTATTGCAATTTAAAAATAATTTTTTTCATATAAGTATACTAACCCTATGAAACACTAGTGATAAAAGTTTTAATTATCTTTAAATTACAATAATATAGTTCATAATTATATTTTTAAGTAATAAAAATGCACTATGTTTACTAAAGTAAGAGTGGACATAGAAACTTTAGGAAAATTTGAAAAACAAGGGTTGAAATAAACAGGATTTACTGACTAATTACACTCATTAACAAAGTTTAATTACCCAAATAACTAATATATTAAAAAGTTTTCAATTGAAATGGAGAGCAATTAAAATAATGCATCTTGAGCTGGAGCCAGTTTGGCTCAGTGGTTGAGCGTCGGTCTGCGGAATGTAAGGTCCCAGGTTCAATTCCGGTCAAGGGCCTGTACCTGGGTTGTGGGCACATCCCCAGTAGGGGGTGTGCAGGAGACAGCTGGTCGATGTTTCTCTCTCATCGACGTTTCTGGCTCTCTATCTCTCTCCCTTCCTCTCTGTGAGAAATCAATAAAATATATATATATATTTTAAAATAATGCATCTTGAATCACTCTTTGATGTATACATTCTTAATAATGTTTACACACACCACACACACACACACACACACACACACACACACACACGCGTGGTTACTTACCTAAAGGTTCAGATTGTTGCTGAGTCTCCACACTGGTGTCCTTTTCTGAGGGCTCTGCATTAGCAGGCTCTAAAGGTTTCTCGTTATTCAGGTCAGAATGCTTCATACTGTCAGAAAAAGGTTGACTAGGATTTGAAGGTTCATTATTGATCACGCTATCTTGAACATATGTTGACCAATTCTGATCCATAAATAAAACGTTTTCTTTGGGTTCAGTATCTAATCAGTGTAAAGAAGATTCATGAGCTGCCACACTAGAAAAATCAACAACCACAAAATGCAAGAGTGTTTTTTGTTCCCTCCATGCAATGTACCTGTTTCGAGTTTGGCCTCTTGGGTGCTCATTTTTGCAATGTACTGTTGCCTTATTTGTTTAGCAAATCTGGCAGGGTTGTCCCATGGTATGTTGAAAATTTCAGAATCTATCCCATATATTTTCCTAGTAGGCATTAGTATCCCTTCTTCATCAACTTCAGAGAGTTTCAGGCTCTCAAAAGTAAACACTTTGAAGGCTCTTTCAACTTCATTCCAGCTCAAGGGTTCTGTAAGAAAGCAGGATCTGTGCTGCTTGGAATGCTCTTATGGTAGAGAGGGCGGGGGGCAGCCAGAGGGGTCCGTCCACCAGAATAACAAGGGAGTCATACCACAATGGGTGTTGATCTGACTAATATGGGCTCCACAATTCTACAACAAACATCAAAGGCACCTAATAATAAGAAAACTACATAATCAAGATATAATTTATCAAGATAATGCTCCCCAATTACTTCATAGCTTAATAAATATTAGGTGTCCAGATTAATTCACATGGACTTTCCAGGGTACCACATTGGTTGAATATGGTTACAACTTATCCTTTTAAAGCAAAAGCACCCTCTGCTATTGTAATTTAAAACCAAAAAATTACTCACTTGTGTGTAACATATGCAATTATATTCAGTAGAATTTCCTCTTCATGAGGACTAGAAAAGGCCTCTTTCCACCCAGTTGAACTGGTGCTGTATATTCCATAATTATACTTCAAAGGTTATCAGCTTTCAATGGGATCTATTCATTAGCATATTTACTCTCTTACACTAAGTGTATCTATCCATTCACTCACTCACTCATTCATTATTTTCTACGCATCATGCTTTCTGATAGGGGCATAATCTTTTATAATTTGCTTAGAGTTAGAAAAGAAATGAGAAGGAAGAATCTGCCCATGCTATTCTCTTTTCTAGGACAAATGCTTTATTGTGAAAAAAAAGATGTTTATGTAATTTCTTATTCCTTCTTATAAGTAGGAATGCATCTTTATACAGCCTCAGGTGAAAATAGAATTTGTTTTAGGGAATGATTGTCTATAACATATAATTTCAGCAAACTCCGCAACACGAAGCTGATTTTAGAAAAGTCCTTAAAATTGTTTAAAATTGGGTGGGTTTTTTTTTTGTTTGTTTGTTTGTTTTGTTTTGTTTTTTTAGAGAGAGAAACATGGATCTGCTGCTTTTTGCACGCCACCTGCAGGAGATCAAACCCACAACCAAGACTCGAACTGTCAAACTTTTGGTGCACAACCAAGTCATACCAACCAGGGCAGATTTTAGATATTCTTAATGATCCCTCTTTCTCACCATTCTTTAAGAGCATAAAATGGCCCTTTCTGTTGGGAGAGAAGGTTCACTGGATCAACACACCCTCAGCACCACACCAACAGAAGGCTCTCTCCTCCATCTATTTTTCTAACTACAATAAGGATTCCCACATCATCTCCAATTATGTCAATGAAGAGATATGACACAGGAGGTGGGGAAAAGGAGAACATAAAAAATAGATGGTTCTTGTTATGGAAACACAGTAGAGCCAAAACCCAGTGCAGCAAATTGAATAAGGTTGAGCATCGTAGCTATCGAAGTATTGCTAACAACATTATTCAGGATAAGAAAATTGTAGTCAATCAAAATACCCACCCTCAGCCTCTGAAAGTTCTTTCAACAATCAAAATACTTTTGGGTGTAATCTAAAGAGGCACAAAGGACCATACGCGAATGGGTTGAAGCTAAGATAGAGCAGTATACTCACCATTTGTACAAAAGTGCATGAGCTCATGGATTGTAGCTAGACGTTTTGTGCTATTCCATGGTGGGGGCAGAGGGAACTCAAGGAATTCCCACAGTGGCAACCTGGACTGCATCTCTTGCTCAATTTGAATTGGGTCAAAATTCTTTTGGTCCTGATGAAAAAGAGCAGCACAACAGAAGACATTAAAGCAGCTGCCAAATGACTCATGCATATGGAGAAGGCAAAACATAATACCTTCCCTCTCGTTATTTGGGAACAGGGGAAATCACTGGTAATTGGGGGAGACAAACTATTGGGGTTTTGCTGAGGGTCACAAAGCCAGTTCTCACGTTGCCAGAGGTTCCTGGCGCATAGAAATGACAGGTTCTTCATTCACAGTGACAAACTGCCAAAGTCTCATATGTACTCCTCTCTCCCTTCTGAGAGCCTTTTCTGGCCTCTACCAGTTTTTCATATTAGCAGCTATTTAAAGCAAATTACTATAAAGTTTTCATGCAAATTTGGTATAGCCGCAATCAATGTGATTAGGCAAGCTTTCTTTGCTGACATAATTTCTCCTTTATCCATTTCCGTTTTCTGAGCTCTCACTTTGCAAACAGGTATTCATTTTGTATATTATGAGTAACTGGCAAGAGTAAGGCTTATAAATTAAGATTTCTTTAACTGAATAATTACGAACGGGCTTTCCGGAGGCGGTCATCCTCAGGGTAAGTGGGTTATTAGTACCTTCAGTGCATATTTCTTGTGGGCGTGCACATCGTGGTAATTCAGCAGCAAAGGGCCTCTGGGCGCTGATTTGCTTTCACTTTCTTCTTCAGTTAAAAATATCTTATGGAGACTCTATTCAAATAGAAATAAAACTGATTTAGAGAGAGAGTCCATACTTTTTCAATGCATGCAAGCACTTTGGCTCTCTCGGGCCATCTGACCTTTTTCTCTCTCTCAGTGAGGCAGAGAGAGGGCAGGATGGACACGATGTGAGCTGCAATTCTGTGATCCAGCCCATCGGCCCTGGGCGGCAGCTCCACCAGACTGGGTGGGATGAGGTCTTTTTCTGTTGCCACAACCTGTTACGATAAAGAATTGGGAGGAATTGGTTTAATGGTCAGCTCTTTATGATATTCATATATTTCTATTGCTTAGTAAAAACCAGGCAGTTTCCACAAATAAAGTACAGTGCTTACACAAAGTGGCAGTGTAATTCCCACTGACAAAAAAAAAAAAAGGAAAAATGTTTACAATCCATTCATTAAAGTAGATATAACTTTAATACATGTATTAGAATTTTAATACATGTATTAAAATACAACTGGTAAACATGAAAATTTTCTATGATAGAAATAAAAACAACAGTATATTTTTTCTTAATGATTTACTCTTTCTCTTAAAGCTAAAGAGTGCTTACACTCCTTCAGATTTATTTATTTATTTATTTATTTATTTATTTATTTATTTATTTTTTACAGAGAGGAAGGAAGGAAGGATAGAGAGCTAGAAACATCCTTGAGAGGGAAACATCGACCAGCTGCCTCCTGCACGCCCCCTGCCAGGGATGTGCCCGCAACCAATGTACATGCCCTTGGCCGGATCAAACCTGGGACCTTTCAGTCCGCAGACCGACGCTCTATCCACTGAGCCGAACTGGTCTCGGCACTCCTTCAGATTTAATAAATATTTATTGAGTGCCAACCAAATGCCCAGAACTATGTGTCCACCTTCACATACATTATCTCACTAAAGCCTCATAGCAATGCTGTGGGTGAACTGGACATTATTTTCCATTACAGAGAAAGAAGCCAGGGGAAGTGAAGTTAGGTGACTGGCTCAGGCCCAAGGTTACTGCCTGGGAGGAACTGGGGTTCGGGTCAAGTCCACATTCTTTCTTCAAGATAGAAAAGTTACAGATGGATAATGAGATCAGTAAAGGACAAGAATCTCCTGCATAAGGAGAAAGTGAGGTCTTAAAAGATTACATGCCTACTTTTCCACTCAGATGGGCTGGTTTTAAGTAGTAAGCAGTTTCTGCCACTTACTATTTGAATAAGTTACTTAACCTTTTTATGCCTCAGTTTTCTTATCTGTAAAGTAAGAAATAAAAATAGTTCCTATTTCATAGTGTTGTTTGAAGGATTAAATTAGTTAATAAAAAAAACTCTTCTAAAATACATATTAAAAATTCACCAGTAACCATGTATACCAGATCACTCAAAAAGTCCAGAAAATTAAAAAAACATTTTAAACATGCGTGTCATGTTTACTAACCATAACAAACAGTGGCAATAAAAAAAAAAAAGAATCTTTAGAATTGAAAACATCAGGATGTAGCCAAAGGAATACTCAGGGAAATGCGTAGCCTTGCATAAAGTAAAAGAGAGTAAAAATAAATAAAGCAAGTTTTCAATTAAAATTAAATATAAAATAAGCCCAAAGAAAACATGACATAATAAGATAAATGAAAAAAATTAAAATGTAAAAAGGAGTTGATCAATGAAACAATATGCTGGTACTTTGAAAAGACAAATACAAATAGATATATCATTGACATCCATGATCAATAAAAGAGAGGGCACAAATAAATAAGATCAGTGATAGAAAAGGAATACAACCAGATACAAAGGAAATTTAAAAATACATTTAAGTGAATAAAGAGGTTTGTATGATATACAAAACACAATTAAGATTGACATACTTCTAAAAAAAAATACTATTGTCTGAAGTTGGCCTCGGAAATAGAAAAATCTGATTAAATCTACAAGTATAAAAGACATTTTAAAGAGAGCTGAAGACTATTAAACACCTTATCCACCTATCCAACTCCTTTTTCTCTTTCATTAAAATGACAAAAGACATAGATAGTTTTAAGGACAGGTTTACTAAATTTGAAGGAATGCTATAGAAACAATTGCAGAGCATAGCAAAAGAAAGGGGCTTGAAGAGCAGGGCAAACTTTAGTTTTATCTAAAATATTCTAATCTTTGTATAGGAAAATGCACTCAGGTATTATGTATGTAATTTTAAAATCATTTTTAAAAAATGGAAGCAAGAAGAGATGAAGCGACTGAACAGGTCGGTTATTCACCTACCTGTTCCAGCATGCAGTGCAGTATCAGGGGCACAGAAATGAATTCTTCCGGAATTGGATTCAGCAAATCATTGTAATATCTCATGTCTACGTCCGTTGTGATAACAGAAGCCACTGTAAAATAGACAAAACGTCATTGCTCAATCAAGATGCACTCTCCAGATCTTCCATCAAAATTGCATCCACCAATCCAGACTATGACCCTGCACTAACAGGCGGAGGAGGATCTGCAGGGGGAGGGATAACGGAAAGCAGTACGGTGGACAGTCACTATTCTAAAGCCCCAGCACACGGCCTCCCTAGACACTCCAACAACAGGTCTCATACATGCTGATTGTAGCGCTTGTAATTCTTCACTTTGTACTTTCTTCTTCCCAGGGGTTGGGGCAACAGGTTGTGGAGCCTAAAAGAAGAAGAATTACAAAGAAACAACTGAGGTGTCCAGCTGGGAGATGCTTTAGTCAAATGTGGGTCTGAGGGATCTGACAGGATTCTGAGATTGTATGATTATATTCCCACCACAAAATCATTTGCTGATATTAGGCTCAAACAAAAGGAAGAAATTAACGGGTACAGGCACTTTCACTTTCCCATTTTCCTAACAGAGTTCACTAGCCAGGAATGTGATGGGGAGAAGGGGCACTGAGAGTCACAACATTTTTCCTCCCTGGGTGACTCTGAATCATGCCATTCTCCCTCTCAGAATCCTTCCAAGGTCTCCATCACCTTTAGGAGGAAACTCAGACCCTTTAACTCAGCACCAATGGGCATCCTGGCTCCTATCTAGCTTTAGTTCATGCTATTGTTCGCCACTTTGCCCATATGGCCCGAGGGCACTGACCTACACCATCATCCTGGTTTGTGCCATAATCATTATTCTCTTTGACCTCCATGTCTTCATACATCTCTGCCCCTTTCTTGAGAAGGCCAGTGTGTCCCTGTCCCTCATCTGGCTTTGCCTTAGGCAACTTCTATTCAGCCCTCACCACATCACTGACCTTCCTGGTAAGGTTTTCGTACCTCCTCTCTCTCTCTCCTGCTCCTCCAAACCATGTTTTACTGATTCTCCTTCTGAGTTGACTGTGCTGAAACGGCTCTTAACTTGACTGCCGTCCCCTTTAAAAGTTAACCTCCAGAGGAGGACAGGGGAGGAGTCTTGCTCACTGTTGCACTGTCAGACCTCACACAGCGTTAGCACATGGTAGATGCTAAGCAGACATCATTACCTGACTGCCAGCTCTCCTTGTTCCAGACCAAGTAGTACACAATGGGATGGGGGTGGTGGGGCACCTCTGCATGTGGCAGGGAGCTTGTAAAGCCCCACCACATAGGTACCCCTTTCAGACTGTCCCTGAGGGGTCTTCCCTTGTTCCCATCGTCACCTACTAAATCCCACAGGCAGTATGATCTTGCTACAAGTATTTATATGATGTTTTCTTCATACGTTTTATAAAAGTGAAAATTAAGTTGTTCAGTTTATCATTCCATTCATGAAAAGACATTTGAGCATGTGCCTACCTCAAAAGCTATCGTGACTTCCAAAGCAGGTCTCTCACTAACCACATGTGGGACCTTAATTAGCTGCATGCTCTCCAAATAGTGCCAGTGCTGCCTCTTCCAGTCCAGGGTGTCGTACATCAAACAGGCGATGCTCTCAAAAATGCTGGTGCCCAATTCCAGCTTCAGGGAACAGAATTGGTGAAAATCAGTTCCTCATTTCATATTGTTGGAATCAAATGTATGGTGTGTATCCACTTGAAGAGCTAAATCTATCACTTAAAAATGTTCTTTTCTTTTTCAATGACAGTTTACATTAAATATTATTTTGTATTAGTTTCAGGTGTATAGTCTAGTGACTAGACAATCATATGCTTTATAAACTGTTCTCCCCCATATTTACAGTATTCACATGACACTGTACATAGTTAGGCAATACTGTTGACTACATTCCCTATGCTGCACATCCCATGACTGTTCTGTGACTACCAATTTACATTTTTCAACCCCTTCACCTTTTCCACCCTGACCTCAGCCCCCACCCCTCTGGTAAAATCATCAGTCTGTTCTCTGTATCTATGAGCCTGTTTCTGTTTTATTTTATTCATTTATATTGTTCTTTAGTTTCCAGATATAAGTGAAATCATATGGTATTTGTCTTTCTCTGACTGACTTACATCACTTAACATAATGTCCTCTAGGTCTATCCATGCTATTGCAAATGTTAAAATTCATTCTTTTTTTTTTTTTTTTTTTTTTTTGCAGATGAACCAAGCACTTTAATTGTAACAAGCACACACTTATTGCTACTTAAAACATTCAGGTTTGCCTAAGCCAGTTTGGCTCAGTGGTAGAGCCTCGGTCCATGGACTCAAAGGCCCCAGGTTCGATTCCGGGCAAGGGCATGTACATTGGTTGCAGGCACATCCCTGGTAGGGGGTGTGCAAGAGGCAGCTAGTCGATGTTTCTCTCTCATTGACGTTTCTAGCTATCTCTCTCCCTTCCTCTCTGTAAAAAAAACAGTAAAATATATTTAAAAAAAAATCACACAAAAAAACCAAACATTCAAGTTTGTGCCGAAAATGCTCCCTTTGTGGCTTCCAGAACTTTGTTTTCCCATCACCTTTCCCACTCCACCCTGGAGCTGGCGCCTTGGAAATCCTGTGCAGTGCAGGAAGCTCCAGGAGACTTCACCGGTCACGGGCTTCTCATCCCGCGGTGCGGGCGGCGCTGGGCGGCGGGGAGCGGCCTCCGGCCCCAGCGGACCCGGCCGTCCTCGCCCGCGGGGACTCGACGCCGGGGACTCAGCACCGGGGACTCGGCACCGGGGACTCGGCACCAGGGCCTCAGCGCCCGGGACTCGGCGCCGGGGATGCACGTGGCGGCCGCGGCCTACGGGACCCCGATGCCGCCCCGCCCGCAGGCTGCCGCCGCCAGACCCTCGAGTCGGCCGCATTCCGACCGGGCCACCGGGCTTGGTCCGCATCACCGCCTCGGCGCCTTCCCCAGCACCACTCACCGACGCCCCTGCCTCTCCTTTTCTTTCACCTGTGCTATCTTGAGGGGGGAAAAAAATCTAAGAAATCATGATAGACCACCACTCCTCTAACATCCACAAGTTTATGATCTGGCAGGTTAGTTAAAAACAGATGCTTCTATCACCTGGGCTTTCATTTCCAGAAGTAGAAAGGTACTGCTATTACTAGGTCTGTCTGCTTGAAAGCAAGGGAGGATTCAATAGGCTCAACCTATGCCTGAGCTGAAGAGGTAAGGTAGGGTGAGATAGCCTCTTGTGGGGCCCATGACCACAGTCTGGCAGGAGTCAGGGCAGTGCCTAGCTCAGTCCGTGTTCATCACACAGCTGTCAGTCTGGGCTTCACGTGTCTACTCTCATTCTGTGCATTCTTCAGTTAAGCTTCAACCTAGTATTTGCCCAAAGCCTGGCATCAAAACTTGTTTTTGTTTGTTTGCATTTTTAAGAAATATAGTAAAAGTTCTGCCCAATGACCCATTTGTCTAACTAGTTAATTTATTTTTAAAACAAACAGCAAATCATATGCTAAAAGCCAGAAAATTATTTCAGCAACCGAAATCTTAACTTGAGATGTTACAGATGTCTTACATGAGCAAGTTAGCACTTCTTGATGGGCATTTATTTGATGTAAAGCTTTCGTTACCTTAGTGGAGCAGAAATAGAACCTGCCTGCTTACAGCCAAAGGTACTAATGCTTTTCTTCCTCCACAGAGGAAGAAGGCTCTTTGTCTGGCTCCTGCCTTGGATATGAGGCCATTATCAATTTAAAGACATAGCTGAGAGTGTGACACCATGTATCTGTACCATGTATCTAGTCTGCTTCTACTAGAAGTAGCTGTGTTTTTAAAAAAATTAAATTAATTTTTAGAGAGAGGCAGGGAGAAAGAAAGAGAGAGAGAGAAAGAGAGAGACATTTGTTGTCCCACTTATTTCTGCATTGATTGGTTGATTCTTGTATGTGCATTGATCAAAGATTGAACCCATAACTTTGACATAACCAATTTTTCCTAGAAAAAGCTCTGTCTTCAGCTACAGCTTTCTATGTTCAGCTTCATTTTCCAAATTTAGGACAAAACAAATATATATTCTTACTATTAGCAAGGTATTAGACCTAAGTGTTCTGTTTTTACACAGTGGTAGCTAATGCCTTTTTTGTCTTTATAATGTCTTTATAACTCAAATTAATCTATCATTGCTACTTATTCAAGTCCTGTCCATCCTTGGAGGTTCCAATCTGGGCCTCCCTCCTCACTTACTTCATTCACCAAGTGCACACCCATCTCAAAAAAAAAAAAAAAAAAAAAAAAAAAAAAAAAAAAGAATCAGGGACTCTCCTAACGAGAAATGTTCATGCTCCAACCCATGGTCATGGCCTACCCTTTGGCTCAGAAACTGTCCTAGGCTTTGATCCTACTCTCCTCAGGGTTTTTTTATTTTTGTTTTTTTCTTGGCAGCTATCCACAGTCCTTGACCACAGACACTCATCTACTTTGCCGATCCTGCTTTGCCCAGCTCCCTTCAGAGAACTCACTTCATGTGTTTCTTCCCAAGAATGTGCTTTCAGTTCAGCTCCCTTGAGCTGAAATACATCACCCTGAAGGATTGAACCCCCAATCTTGTCATATTGAGACAATGTTCTAACCAACTGAGCTTACCTGGCCAAAGCTCTTCATTTACCTCTTACTCTTTGTCACTAATTCATACACTGAAAGCTATCGATTCAGTCTATAACTGGGCATTCAACGCTCTCATAGTCTTGAAGATAAAGGACAAAACCTTACCTATCGTCTATGATCAATAAATATCTATGGAAGAATGGAATGGATAAATGGAACCACAGTGTCCATGTGCACAGCACTCACTCGATTTATTGCGGGTACTTACCATCATCTGGTTGTCCGACCAGTCGGAAGGAAACTCATCTGCCTTGACTGTGTATTTAAATCGAGCAACATCAAAGAGATTTGTTTCAGGCTTTTCATTATTCAGGATCGGTTCCAAGTACTTCCAGAAAATGTCAAGTTCTTTTATAGTATTCTCTTTCTTCAATTTTTCAGCTT
Source organism: Pipistrellus hanaki (assembly GCF_964339955.1). Taxonomy (NCBI): domain Eukaryota; kingdom Metazoa; phylum Chordata; class Mammalia; order Chiroptera; family Vespertilionidae; genus Pipistrellus; species Pipistrellus hanaki. Next base: position 8,585,104 of record NC_140520.1, read on the forward strand.
CTATAACTAATAATAGCAACATGTTTATACTACAAAATGAGAGTGTTGAATTTCTTCCCACTATAAGTGGACATGGCACGTCATATGCAATGCAAGATGTCTTATATAGTTGCAAAATGCAAAAAAAGAAATGCAATTTTGAAAAGACTTTTTTTCCCCCTGGACTATATGATTATGAAATCAGAGGATTTTACTTCTGGAATTGGTATTAAATATGAGCTTGTCCCATCCCCTTCATCTTATAGTTGAGGCCCTGAAAGATTATGATATGGTTACATATTTTGGAGCTAATATGTTAAATATTTTTATCACTTTACATTGCATTTGTATAGGGGCAGTTTTACTGCTCAACCACTTTCTGACCAAGTTAGTGTTTATTTGCTGCATAACTAGTTACAAATGCAAATAATTCAGTTCTTCTTTCCCAAGTGGCTAAAAACAAACCAGCTATCCAATTTATGCCTCAGTTAACTTTTGGTCATATTAACATAACTACTGGCCTTTCTGGGCATTTGTGCTCTGACTATAAAATAATGGCAGTTTTCCATATAGTTACACTTGAAAATTTTAAATATTTATGTTTATTATATTTATAGCTAAAATAGACTCTACTACCAATATCTCATTAGTCTACTTAAAGACTATTTTTCTATTATTTATTTTTATAAATTAAATAATTTGTATAGAGATTATGAAGTTTATGCAGGATGACCCCCCCCTCTATTTATCTCCCCCCCCCCATTCATACATCACCACCACCACTGGCTCTAATAATGAATTATTTAATGTTACAACCATCTTTGAAATAGAAGTATCTAGGTTTGAATCTCTACTCTTACTTAATAGCTGCCTCTAGGCTGAGAGTTCTTATTGGGAAAATAGAAATGAACACATTTCTGAAAACTTTATGAATCATTGCATGTGTCAAATAAATGGCGGCTATTATCATCATCAGTGGTAGCAAATTCTTACTTGAAACAGGAATTTTAAAAATGTAATATTATAGAAATGGGGATGTGGCTGCATAAGTTACAAAACATGGTACAAATGGTATTATTAATAGATAACAATAAAAGTAACAGTAGGTGGCAGAATGAGCTTGGACTTCTGGGTCACACTGGCTTATACACCAAATCCCATCTAGCAGTGTTTCCCAAACTTTTGACATATGTATACCCCTTCTATGATTTTCCTAACATTGAGTACCCCTCATACTCATGAGAACATAGAATTAGGCGCAGCTAAGCACGGTGCAGTGCATATCCCCACCAAACTCTGGTGCAACACGTACCCCCACCAAACTCTTCCCGTACCCCTGTGGGTACGTGTACCACACTTTGGGAAACACTGATCTAAAGGCTGCAACAGTATTTTGTTCCTTCCCCCAGAAGTGGTCAGGCACAAAGCCCTTAGATGAAGAGCTCCAGGTTCCAATGGCTGAATGGTAGTGTGGTGGGGGCTTTATCCCATAACTCACCACTTTAAGGCGTGGAAGATAAGGCACTCCTTCTGCTTAATCACAACAAGCCAGGAGCAAAGCAGAGCAAGCATCCAAGACTATGATGCCAAGTCTTTTTTTTTTCCTTTTTTTTAAAAATATATTTTATTGATTTTTTACAGAGAGGAAGGGAGAGAGATAGAGAACTAGAAACATCAATGAGAGAGAAACATCGACCAGCTGCCTCTTGCACACCCCCTACTGTGGATGTGCCCGCAACCAATGTACATGCCCTTGACTGGAATCGAACCTGGGACCTTTCAGTCCGCAGACCAACGCTCTATCCACTGAGCCAAACCGGCTTCGGCTGGATAACCAAGTCTTCTGACCTACAGTCTATGTTATCTGTGGCTATATAGCAATATAAACACAGAAGATGATTTTAATTTGCAAAATTTACAACACCTGGCCAGTGCAAGCAGAATAAAAATGGAATCTAAGTCTTGAAAGGATTTCAGAACGTATGTATGGTATGACCATGTTTTGGATAGAAACTTGCATTTGGACTTTAAGGACAGCGGGGAACATGGAAGGACCCAGTGAGTTGTGTAGCAAGCTGCATACCTTCTGGCTTAAGAACAGCTTCCTGCTGCTGGCTAACTGCTGCCAGGTGTGCCTGCAGAGGTTCGTAATTCTCCGAAGATATTTTAATCACGCTGCTTATGGGAACGCCGAGTTCAGTCATGATGGCTAATAGCTGAGGGTTGTTGAAGCCCACAACTATAAAGTAATGTTGGGCACCATCATCTGGCTCGTCATCTGTCCACAATTCCAGAAAGAAGAGGAGGTGTCACTTTAAAAGAACAGGTTGCACTCAGCCAGTTCCGTGGCTGTGTACATTATGTATGCATTTACAATCCCCTGGCTTGCCAAAAGCAGTCCAGCTGGCTGGAACGCAGTCCTCCTAACTGGTTCTCATTACTGCCCTTCCAGGAAGAAGGCTGAAGCCATTTTACAAAATATTAAATCACTCTTGCAAATGAGACATAGGCGTACTAGGAGGACAAACATACACAGGGATTGTGGTCATGGAAAATGTGTGCTTAGGATTTTGTTTTAAACACACACACACACACACACACACACACACACACACACACACACAAAGTTTAGGCTGTGATTTTTTTTGCTTCTAATCTCTTTTGAGCAACATCTGGATTTACTCCTGAATTACGAGTAGCTGCAGCTTTGTGGTATTTTATAAGGAGAGGTGTTTACAGGAGAGGGAAATATTGAATATGGACATGCCCCCCTACCAAAGTATTCCGGGTATTTATGTCAATAGGTGTGAGTGCTGAGTGTGGGTTAGGCAGCAACTATTGCGAGTGGATGGTAACTGAAACTGTTATATCCCACAATAGCCCACTAAGATCAATTTTAAAATAGTTCAATAGGTGCACACACTTCTAATTATCAACTAATGATTTCTATTCTATCACTAAACAAATCAGCATTGATATTGCCCATGGAATCCATAATGTCGGTGCTTCTGAGCCTAGTTAGTGCATTTCAAGCAGAGATAGCAGGGGAGTGAGGGATGGGAAGACCTGCCATCTCATTTGCATGCTATGCAAATAAAAACAGACAGCTCCATTTGGACTCTTGGGAAGGTGGCAATGAATTGCTCATAGCTGTCTAATTGAAATAATTTCTATATCAATAATTTAAAAAAAAAAGAAAAGAAACTTCAAGTTGCTCTAAGACACACTGATAGTAGGAGAAGTTGAGGCCGGGAAGCTCTGAGTCCCACATTAACTGGTCTAACTTTTTTACCACTGTATTTCACTCCTGACAATAACCGCTTTTTACTTTGCTTTATAATTATGTCTGCCTTTTAAAAAACGTTCCCAACAAGATAGTAAGCTCCCCGGTGCCACAACATCTGGCTCATTGTTTCATCCTTTATGTGTATTATGTAAATGTGCCCATAGCAAGACAGGAGCTAAATGAATATTTGCTGAAAACACAAATTAATTGCAAATAGAACTATTTTTCTACTAGGGGGTCATGGGTAGTATGGGATTTATGGTTTTATAAACAGGGAAAAGGCTGGGGGATTTCCTCCAGTTACTCTGTAGGTGATAGGCATGAAGTAAAAGGTAGCCAACACGAGGAGGGAGCATCTTACTGACCGATGTAAACTTTGATCTCTTCTTCCTCTCCCCTCCGTTTTAACTGGGTCGTCTTTTTCACAGTGGTGCTCGCCTCAGGCTGGTCCTTCCCCTTTCCTTTGGCAGCTTTGGCCTCTGCGGCCTTCTTTTCCTTGGGAGTTTTCGCTTTCCCTTCATCCTTTTCTATCTTAAATCTGTCTTCTGTCGCCTGGAAAGAGAGAACATTTTTTTTCCTCCAAATCATACAGTGAGCAAGCAAGAGAAAATGAGTGGAAGATTATATGTAATGCATTCTTTAACTTATGTTTATGCATCATTTTTATATAATCATTACTGTTTTCTCTATACAATTCAGTGTCCTGTGCTTTCCATTAATGATGATGCATCTTCAGTTGGCAGGATTTCAAGAAGCATCACTCTGTAAGAATTTCCCAGGAAGAGCGGCTATATCTGCACCGTTTGGTAGCACCTGGGTCGTCCTGCTGTGAGCAGACCCAGTGCAGACACTGTGTGCAGAAACAGAAGCAAAGGGAAGCACCTTGTCTCCCAGGAGCCAGGTGCAGGCAGAGAAGATCTTGGCAGATTTCGGAGCATGGTCTTCGCCCTACCCAGTCCCTTTTTCTCCCCCAGGGCTGACTCAAGTGGCGGTCTTCCTACTTGTGTTCCTTACTCCTCTCGCCCCTCATCCCCCCATACTTGAGAGCTGAACCAGGATAGTCCCCTTGACCCTCTGGTTCTGGACAATGATTGACTATTAGCCTCTAGAATTCTACTTTGGTCCAAGCTCTGAGCACACAAAGGTCACTTCCCATCTTCTCTCCTTTTCCTCAGTTCTCTCTCATTCTGAATAAGCCCCTCCAGGACATATGAGCTTATGTTTGCAATTTGGGGGCAAGTTAGGACAAAGTGAACATGAATCGCTGAGTATTCAGAAAGTTGGCCCCTCCTAAATCATATGCTACAATTTGTTTTCCCCAACTTCTTCTTTGACCCTCTTCACTGCTGGCTAACATAGCCATGCATACTCCTATTTATTCTATGGCGATCTGCTCACAACTTGAAGAACTCGGAGGTAAACTCTTGCCAATTCAAGACAAAAAATATAGGAGGGTGTATCCACAAGGCCCCTCTTTCCACAATGTTTAGGGAACACATGTTCTCCAGCATATGAAGGGAGACTCAAGTTCATTACAGAGTACATTTTATTTAAAATGCTTCGTGTACAAAAAGCATCTGGGTGCCTCCTTCTGTGAGAAGGCCTTGGATGGGCACAGATATTTCTTAGCTAGTTAAGCTACATAGCAGATGGTGAGTTCTTGTCTTAGCAACAACCAAAAATAGTATGAGCATTTCATGTACTCAGCTGAATATCAAGTGAAACCTATTCAAAGTTCTTAATCTTGTTATTCTCACTTTTTAAAGGAAAAAACACAAATTCTCCCTGTCTGAAACACGGCAGCATAGTTATTTGATACTTCAAATATTTTAGGTTGAATTTTATTCTAAATGACTCCTTGATGTATTTGTTCTGTCATTTCTCACAAAGAATGGGAGGTAAAAGTCACTGGAACAATTGGTAAATCACTCAACTTCATCTTATTATTTTGGTTAATAGTGCTTTTTAATATGTATATATTTTTTGTGTGTTTTATATGTTCTATCGTAAGATTTCCATGAAACATTATTATGGACGTAGGTAAAGACTATGCTGTTGGAGGTTACATGACTAAGCCATTCCATCATTATGTGGCTTATGAGAAACGGGCTCTGTGTCCTGAGTGCTACTATGACTCTCTGTCAAGATATCACTCTACTTCATAAACAATCTATTCTACTAGTCACAGGTGAGAGGACAAGATATGGGCTGAAAGAAATATCGGGTGTCAAATAAGTTTGAAGGATAGTAGACTAAACAGACTTATTTTCCTGAAACTGCCCATTTGTAATACGCTAATGTGCTATGAAATCTCCAAAACTTAACACAGTGATTTCCAAGTTCATTTGACCAGAGGGCTATTTTAAAAAAAAAAAAAGAAAAAAAAGAAAAAAAGAACAGGATCTAGAACCTGTTTTGGATACACAAGGTTATGAGGACATTTAGGAGCTCAATTGATCAATTTCTTTAAACCTATTCCAAGGAAATTATTTAAAATATCAAGAATTCTATAGTATAAAGTTATTCATTTTAACATTGCCTTTATGAAAACATATGAAAATAATTGAAATGCTCAACAATAGAGGAATAATTAAGAAAATTATGGTAGTCCATAGAATATCATATAATTAATAAATTAATACACATGAATGCTGTGTGGTAAAGAGTAAAAATTATCTTAATTTTTAAAAAGCTGAATAATTTCTTTTTACTATGATTGCAACTATATAAAGAAACAAATCCACAGAAAAGACAAAGGACTATACCAATTTGTTGATTGATCATGGCATTATGAACATTTCATTTTTCCTTTTCTATATTTTATATTTATTCTTTGTCCTCTGCTCTCCTCCCCACTTCCCTGATAAACAGAAAATATAATGGATGGGATTGAGTTAGGAACCTGCAGTCATGGTGGTGAGGTGGTGGGTCTGATGTCTAATGTTTGTCTCCTTTAGGACTCTATGAGATCCAGAGGCTTTAGCACCAAGATCAGACAATGTTATTATCCCTCAGCAATTTTCAACCTTTCACATCTCGTTGCACACACAAACTATCAATAATTACCAAAATTCTGTGGCACACCAAAAAATATTTTTTTTCCAATCTGACCAAAAAATAATTTTGATTCATTCACACCAGACAGCTATTGTAATGTTGGCTGTTGTCATTATTTTATGTGACAATCTAGGGAAAAGAGGTCAGTGCCCCTGACTAAGCAGTTAGGTATTACATGTTTTAAACATTCTTGTGGCACACCAGATGAACATCACTGTTCTATCTCAATATCCAGAAGGGTAGAGAGAAAAGGGCGAGAATGTTTGGAATGTTAAGACCAGGTCATTTCTGGGTGGGGAAAGGACCGAAAATGAAGTCAGGATTCCCTTGAAATTGGTGGTCAGGTAGCTCAGTAGTCTTTATCTTTGCTGAGCTTAGTTACTTTCCATGACCTGTCTCTGCACTTGACCTTGGGATGCTGTATGCATGCAATTAGTGCAACCAGCTGGCTGTTGGCAGATCACTGAGCAGAGCCTTTGCTGTTATAGGGAAACATCTCTGGCAGATACTCTACTGGTTTTGAGCCAACACAGCCATTTTGCATAAATATTGAGACACACTGGGGAGGGGTATGTACAGTGGTAAGAGCATGGTCTTTAGAGTCTGACAGGTTTGGATAAGAATTCTAGCTCCACCTCTGAGCAGCTATTCAGCCTTGGGAAAGTTACCTAACTTTTCACACCCTCAGTTTCCCCACCTGCAAACTGGGAATACTACTCTGTACTTCACAAAGTCGTACAAAAAAATAAATCATATAGCTTGTGTGAAGAGCTTAGTATAGTGCCGACAGTCAATAATGGTAGTAGCTGCTGTAATTGAAGCTATTTTTATTTAAAAAAAAATACTGCTCAATTTTAAACATGTGTGTTTCTGCACATTTTTCATGAAATCTATAAAATGTTTTTTATTAACTAAAGGATTCCAATTTGCAAAGCATTTTTATTTTACAGATTTGCCAGCCAGTGAGTCATTTATTATTTACCGTGAATTGTTGGATTTTGCAGTTCTTTAGATCCCACATTTTGTTGGTAGTATCCTCATTTCAATAACCAGCCTTAAAGAATTCCACCAAGCCCGTGAGGCAAGTTACTCTTTTCCTGAGTCTGCATGGTCCCTCTAAACCAAGTTCCTGCTCTTCCTCTGTTTGATTTCTTGAAATAGTTTCTGAAGATTTTAACCACAACTGAATCAAAACTAACCAGCCTGTAATTTCCTGGTATGTTCCTATGGTCTTTCTTTTAAAGCACGCGCGCGCACACACACACACACACACACACACACACACACACACACACAATGGCATTACATTGGCTGGTTTCCAGTGCTTCAGGGTTTCAGCTGGAAAATGTGTGTTAAAGTGACCCATTTCTCTGCCGCTGTTATGAGCAGACTCAGGCTGTCTGGGCTTTATCGTCATATCTTATCAAATTCATGTGCTTTTAATCTTGAGCTGTCTTAAGAAAAGTTTACCAATGTTCTCAATAGTTCTTTCATATATATATATATATATATATATATATATATATATATATATATATATATATATATTTTTTTTTTTTTTTCTTCTCTTCACCCTAGTACATCAGGAAATAAGGCAACTTGTACTAAGTAATCAGCCAGAAAGAACTGTTCTGCTTCTATATAAAAAAGATGCTAAAAATATCCAAGAAAATATGGACTGGTTATTTGAAGTCACAAATTAAAAGCACAACTAGAATATATTTGCTTTTCCCCCCAAACTATTCAAATATTCTGAACTTGACTCAACTCCAAGGCACAGAAAACTAGATTTAATTTGACTAATTAAATTGTTATTTTTTTGTATTATAGCCATTTTTCATGTATTTTTGATGATTAAATATTTTCTGTCTGTTAAATTCTTAATGTAGTTTGAGTCACAATGAAGTATTTTGGCTTTAAATAAATGTTAATAATATATAACAGAAAAGTTAGAATTAAAAAGAAGTAAAAATGTTAATGATGCTATAATATTCAGATAATGGCTAAATTATTAAAATAGGTTTCAGAATGGAAACCAAGTAATTTATTTTAAAATTATAAAGAACATTATGAAAATATATATGCCCACTACATTGTTTTCTAAATGTTTGTTTCAATAAATGTGTGTTAATTAACAACAGATTGATGAGAACTAAAAATGCAGAATAAATGCTGAGATAATGATATGATGAGAAAATTCATTTCTAAGCAAAACACACTTATTCACATTTTAAGATACAATAAAATGTAGTTTGAGATTAACTGTAAAAGAGTCCTATTCAGAAGTTCTGAAATGCTAAAATACATTTAAAGAAATACAGTATATATATTTCCTTCATGGTATGCAAATTGGGAAGTAATCAGTAAGTTTATTTCTAAATAGAAATAAACTTTTTCTTTAAGTTTATTTCTAAATAGAAATAAACTTTTCTTTAAGTTTATTTCTAAATAGGTAAAGTCTTCAAATATATTCAATTTATTTGCAGTTAGAGTCAAGGATTGCCTCTCAGAAATTCATGTGCTAAAGGCTTCAAAACTGTTCTTCTAAGAACTATCTTCTCTTGTATTATTTTTTTTGTACTACTTATTAGCCAGCAAACTTCCCTCATAGTCAAAGCCAATGCAATGTTAAGCAGAGCCCAGACTAAAGTGTTATAAATTATTAAAATTAGTGGAATCTAAAAAAATCAGTTTTTACTGTACCTGGAAATTGAAACTATATTATTTACCATTTACTTTTAAGAAAAGATTTAATAAAACAGGATCAAATATATAGTGATACATTATATTTGTTTCTTTGGGGAAAAAGAATAGGATCTGAATTATATTAATTTTTGTCCACAGCTTTCCCCTAATATTTTCTATAATTATTGTTCTGGGTATATTTTAAACCTTCGTTTAAAAAATTCTCAGAAAATGTACAGATGTAAGCACGGTAATTAGCATTTGAAAGAAAACATCTACATAGATTTCACATTGAAGTCAAAACACACTCCCCTGTAGGAATTTCAGAATCTTACCCTGGGTTTAGGAAAGAGAAGAAAATTGCGCAAAGCCCTCTTTTCTGTCTTTTAATTTCTAATCCACAGTATGGTGTCAGTTTTACATACTTTATATTTATTTTGCTTTTGGCCAAACTCCCTGGCTGACAAACATTAACCTCAATTGTTCCGACGGACCTGTTGGGCAGTATTGTTGAAATGAATGTAGATTATATCATCCCTCAGACAACCCCTTCATCTTGCCTTTACCAAGAGTAAAGGAAAGTATTCCATTCCAATCAGGTTTCATCACTTACTCATATGGTTGCAACACGAGGATTTGGGGCTGGTATTTTGGGAACCCGATCTAATGAAGACATCAAATCAGATTGTGTAATTGTTGGCCCTTAATTGCTCAGAGTTCTCTTAAGCATCTATTACTTACATGTAATATATAAATAAATCTAAAATTCAAGCCCCAAATTCCTTAGGACTTTTGAATTTTCAACAAATAAATAAAGATTATCTCCATATCTTCAGAATTTCGTAACTATATCATTATAGTTCACATTTCAAAGAAATGCTGAGCAAAATAACAGTGCAGAAATATTTTTATACTGCTGCCCCTGGCTAGCTTTTAAAAACATTTCTTGAGTTTTCAGGATACTCCATTTATTGTTCCTGCAAACCTGTTAACTTAAATCTAAAATCTATTCCTATTAAAAAAAACAATTACTAGCTTAAAGTAGGTGGCAAATCAGTGAGTAAACTGACACTCTTTAGCCTGTTGGGTATTTTTGTAGGTGCCGTGAAAAAAGCACAAAGCAAACAGAAGGTGCAGAAATTTTCCAGGACTCACAGTCCATTTTTTCTAATTCAGATTCCCATGTGACACTGGAATTTAAAAAGGTAAGAAAAGATGTTTCTATAGTTTCAAATTTTCCAATTTTTCTTCTGCCAAGTCTCAACGTCTCTGAGTATTTAAGGTATAAGTCTCCTGTACGTGATGGAAAATGCTTTAATAGGTGGAAAACTGTAGCATTGCCTGTGCACATATGAGTAGAAATTTCCTGAGGACAATATGTGCCATGTTAATAAGATGCTCTATGGGAAATCTCTTTGAAAAACATAAAGCCCAGGATTACAAATACACGGCGGCATTATTATTTTGTTCTACAATTATCCTGTCAAGAGACCAATTCAAGTAGAAAACCTGGATCTGAGGATCTTGCCAAAGTGAAGAATGTATCATTGGCTCATGGTCACTTTGTCTTCTTACATGAATTTTACCTCTTCCTCTTAGGGACAGAAAGGACCAACTTAACATGTAAATTCATTTCAAACATACACACAGGCACATGTTTTATATGTACATATAGGAGCATCTGATTTTCCCAAAATATTTCAGCATGATTTGAAAAATAAGGAAAACATCTCTTATGTTGAGTAATGATAATAGCAAATGGATTTGAACCTGGCATCACTTCGCTAAAAGTATTTTAAAATACTTTTCAGATGAAAAGATGAATCTTTGGAAAACACACAGATTGACTTCCAAAGGCTAATTAAATGAAAAGTCTACACGTGAAGAAATAATCAGATGTATAATATGGAAACAGAAGTGATGGATTGCTGCTGAAATGTTCAGGTTATTATGAAGGTACAGATGTAGCCGATTATTTAATAGATACTCTTCTCAACTATCATGTGGTAAAGTTTAGATAGGACCCTGACTTGGTTGGCTTTTCAGTTTTTTATATTTATTTCTCCTGACTCTCTGTCTCTCCTCAGTCCCCAACTTTGTCACTAGATATAAATAGATTGCCATACAAATGACCTCAGGCACAGGCCCTGGATACTGTCATATTTCTACATAATAATTTTTAATGGGTTTGCCTTTGAGGAAATACAATTTCTGATAGAGCCTTATGTAGCCTTTTCTCTAAGAAGCTGAGATAAACAGTTAAATGTGCTAGGTGACAATGGTCGGCTTGTGAAGAGGACACATGGCTCTAGCTGGTTTTGCTCAGTGGACAGAGCATTGGCCCATAGACTGAAGGGTCCTGAGTTTGATTCTAGTCAAGGGCACGTATCTCAGTTGTAGGTTCAATCCCCTCCCTAGTCAGGGCACAGGCAGGAGGCAACCAACAATGACATTTTTCTCTCTCTGTCTCTCCCCCTCCCTTCTATTCTCTCTAAAAATCAATGGGAAAACATCCTCTGGCAAGTATTAACAGGGGGGTGAGGGGAAGAGGAAAGAGAGAGAGAGAGAGAGAGAGAGAGAGAGAGAGAGAGAGAGAGAGACAGAGAGACGCTCTGGGGAAACCTGGCTTATTTCACTCGATGCTTGCTATCTTTAGAAAACCCACCAGGGTACAGTACCTTCCTTTCATTTTCCCGTCGCTGTTGGTCCTTCAGTTTAATCTGGAGAAGTTGATATTTCAAGAGTTTCCCTATCAGTGGTAAGGTTAGTTTCTCTCCATTGTCCATAATGAGTTTTGCTGCCACTAACACCTGTGAAGAAACACAATTATTAGAAAAGGTGGCATTTCATAGCCTAGGGCACAAGCTGTCAGTGATGAAAAGATGAAATGGCATTTTGGTGTTGTAATATTTGCCTTACTGCAAAAGTGCCTCATGGCTGGCCAAAAAACCCAGGGGGAAAAATGCATCAATGCCATAGAGAGGGGCATTTATCCTCCAGCTACATTGGGTTGTCTGAAAATTAACTTCTTTTTCCAATAGGGCAGGGGGAGCTGCCCCCGGTACAGCTAGACTCAAACGCTCCAGAATGGGCAGAGGAAAGGTAGGCAGAGCTCATAACAGGGTCCCGGATAGGTCAGGTTCACGCTACAGAAAGTGTGTTGTCTGGCATAGCAGAGTCCAAACCGTCAAACGTTGACTTATTGATGTGTTATAAATGAAACAGGGTTTTATAATAATAGGGATGGCTAGGTGAGCAGTCATGTATTTTTGAGTGACCAAATTGGAATGGAAGATAAAAAGATGACTGATGGAGGCGCCCTGCGAATGCTGCCCCCCTCCCCCCACCCCCTGGCAATTTAACGCTGATCCTGTTGGTATGCGGCCTAATTGGGGTGAAATAAGGTTATTGAGTTTTCTTTGGGTGACGACAGCGCTAGGAACATACAGCTGTATTGTCCAGATGTGTGGCACTGACAGCCTGTTTTATGACTCCACATTTTACAGCTTGTTTCCCCTAAATGTCACACAACTCCCTAACATCTGGGCCCTTCTCCTTGGAGCCCTATAACCACTTTATTTACTGCAAAAAAATAAAATCACGTAAAATAAACCGTAAAAAAGTTGTTACGTGTTTCTCTTCGCTCGCGCTGTCTCCCTCATAAAGCTCACCTCTAGCGGAAGCACTGTCACCAGCGTTAGTCTAGTCAAAAGTATTTTTTTTCCCGACTTTTTGTTTCTTAAGCAAGAATCCGATTTATTTATAACCCCAGGATGAATTAGGTGTTACTAAAATGTTCTGACATGTTGCTTTTCTCCCCCCTCGGAGCAATTACTCCTCCGGGCGCATATGGTGTCAATTTCAGACCCTCCGGCCCAGACAATGACGGCGCGCACTGCAACTCATCGGCCTGCGTCCTGTCTGAGGTTCCTACCAGCTCTCGGTTAGGACTTTCCTGGCCAATCCGGGGCCTTAGGACTTTCCGCTCTGCCAAGGGCAACAGCTGAAAGAAAGGGAGATGGCTATTTTGCTTCTAACGGCAAAGGCTCTGCGGATTATCTTAAGCCAAAATGTAACGGGACCTCTTGGAGAGCATACCAGGGTTTCCTCCTTGAAATTGCAGTTCCTAAAAAACCTAAGGAACAAACCCAGTGTCAGAGAGCTTTGCGATTGTGTCTGGCAGACGACCTCCGTGAAACAGCTCTGCTTTCCACAGCAGTTCTCCGGGTAACACGAATTCGAGAAAGGGACCCGATGGCTGAGGGTTCTGGGAGCAGGAAGACAAAGGCACCCCTGCAGGACATCCCATCTGATCAGGACCACGTTCAAGAGGAAGAGAGTCCTCAGGGAATGGACGGTCACACGTTGACTGTCAAAGCAGAGCTGTCCAGTTAGGTCCCAGCCGGGGGGGTGCATGTACACGGTTTAAAATGACATTTTCAGTACCAGCTAAACAGTGTGCTGACAATCAGGCTGCTCTGTGACATCTGGTTTAAAATATCCAAATTTGGGTTTCTGACTCTCACAGCAGTGGAATAGGGGGCATTTCCCTGCAATGCGAATATAATATAACAACGTTGTTGAAGGGAAGTCAGCGCTGGAATGGGTTCCCCAGGAGCGCTGTGGAGTCTCTTTTCCTGATGACCTGTGAAAACAGGATATTTACCGATGTCTGGGGTGGTGTAGAGGAAGCCTGCCCGGCGTCATGGTGATGGATGGGATGTCTCTGGAGCTGCTTTCTCTCCCCAGGCCTCTAGGAGTCCATGAATGTTACCCCACTCTATGTTTAAATGTACTCAGAGCACAACAAAACATCCACACAGAAAGGTATTTTGCTGGCTACACAAGTTTTCCTCTTAAAAAGTTCATGATTTTTCTCTGGTTCAGCTAAAACTGCCTGTTGAGAGCTGTGTTTGAAACCAAAACCTGGTGTGGCATCAACATGACAGTGACATCCTGCTGTGAAATGGGGAGGTTCATGATGAGGAGTGTGACTGGAATAGCTGGGCACCATGTTCCTGTGACATAAGAACATGGAGTGAGGGAAATGGTAGTGCAAGGCAGCGCTGAGGAGGGATGGGAGGGGGGGTGTCCTCTGGCTAGAACAGCCCAGGGCAGCCCTGAGGGGGCAGATTCCATGCCCTGACACTCTCGGAGGAAGGCGGGCACCTCCTGGGCACCTGGCTCCTTCAGCAATGGCAGGCTCTGAGCATGTTGTCCTCCCCAAGGGACATTCAGAGGAGCTGTGATTCCCACGCATGTCTTTTCTCTCTGGGCTCCCTCCCCACAAAGGGATGGCATGTGGATCCTTGGGTTAAGGAATGAAAATGAAAGTCTCTGCTGATTTCCAGACTTGAGACTGAAAATGTTTATGGTATTTAGGTCATCCCAGGAGAGTCAGAAAAGCAAATTAATTTCCATTGAAAATTCTTTCTTCTCACACTCCATAAGTCACAATTACACCCAATCAGGAGCTAGTAGTTTAGTCTCAGATGAAAAGCAAATCCTTAGAGGACCTTTGTTTTGAAGCAAAAGTCTTTGAGGAAAGAAAACAAAAGAACTGCAGAAGAGACAGAACTGAAGAGGAAATATACTTTTCACATAACACTTCAGAAAGACTTCCCCTCCTTTGTCTTGTATTAATTGAAATAATCAAACCTTCAACCTCCAGCATTGTAAGGGTCACTTGTTCAGGATCTCATCAATGTATATGTGCGTACCAGTGTTCCTTTGTATATCGTCATGTGTGTACCTATGTGTTTGACTGTCCGCATGTGTGCGTGCGTGTGTGCGTGTCTGTGTGTGTACTAGGAATCAAACTGACAAGGGCTTTAGATGTTGGGAAGGTGTAGGCTACAAGAGAAAATGGGAGCAGTGAGCTGGTCAGGAGTGGGGAATAATTGTGGACAAAAATCCAGGCTTTTAGAATTTGGCAGAAAAACAATCTTAAGTGGGAAAAAAAAAAAAAAAAAACCTTGGTGTTCATTAAACCAAAAAACCAAATAAATTAGCCTGGTATGAGTCAGAAACTTAAAAAAAAAGGAGTCTTATGGGCAAATGATGCTCATTAAAATGGAGAAGAACTGTTGCCAGGCAAGGCCTGTATGTGTCTCCTGGACCTACTCAGGCCCGGCCGAGGGGCCTGCCAGGGCTGGGTGGAGGGCAGGCTGGGCTTCCGGAGGTGTTCTAGACTGGAGAGAGGGCTGTAGGAGAAAATTTAGCTCAGAGAGTGCAGTGGAGGCTGCGCTGAATGGAGATCCTAGTTTGAGGTAGATGTCCTTTTCCTCTTAAAAAGTTTATGATTTTGAGCACACTAAGAAATAAAAATATTTCCCTCTTTATTACTTACTTGGCTCAAAGTCTGAGGCCATATTTACTATCTAATGATCTAATCCAACAAAAATAGAGCAAATGAGCCAAATTCTTTCCTTGCCTGGGTGTCAGGCCCACCCACAGACACTAGTGCCCTCCTTTCCCTTCTTCCATCCCCCTCCCGGTGGTCCCTCCCCAAATTAGCAGTAAGCACAGCATCTGCCTGGGCAAACACTTAAAATTGCCCCACAGATTAGAAACCCAATGGGTATATGTGTACAAGTGTGTATATGTATAAACATATATGCATGCATGCATGTGTATATGTATATGGGATGCATGTTTAATCCAGGTGAGTTCTGAGGAAGAGTGAAGACTTTGGATGTGCAGTTCTCTTGTCTGGAACAGGTCTTGGGAAAGAGGTGATGGAGGAGGAAATATGTAGGTGTGTGGGGCAGAGAAGGGAGGGGTGATGGAGAGCAATGGGCTGAAAGAAGACTTTCTCTCCAGAAGCTCCAAAAAGCCACCAGTTCTCCTAAAATAATTTGTTTTCAGGGTCCTCCATGGAGTGTGTCCATAGTGTTTTCACAGTAGTTGTATTAATGCGCAAAATATGAGTTCATATTTAACCCATTATTCTTAGGTCCCATGACTTAGGGTTGGTTTAGACACAGAAACACCTCAGTAAACAGGATCAGAATCCATAACTTTAACTAAGTCCAGAATAGCACAGGGCTGAGCAAAAAGTGTTTTGACACACACATGTGTGACATGTACACATACCCACATATGTGCTCAAGTTTCTGTGTACATCTATGCACAAAATATGTGTGTTTATGTGTGTAGCTGCCTTTGTTATAATTATTAAAAGATAGTATCTAAAAACAGCATCAAAACTGACCTTGTGGATATTGAAGAATTAATAATAAGAGAACACTACTAACATTTTTGATCAATACCTTAAAGAAATTCTGCTATTTATCATTTCTCCCTAATTATCCTCAAAGAACACAAGGTATTATGTTCATCATTAAACACCTGTTAGACTAAACCTGTATAATTTATTCACCAAAGTAGAGTGGGTAACTATATGTGCCATCTTTCAAGTTTGTTATTCAGGTAGCATCATTATTAATTTGTGCTATTATATGTTATATCTGCCCATAATATTAAAAAACCAGAGGAACTATGTTGCCCTGATATGTGTTACAACATTTTCAATGTTTAGAATGAAGAATCTGAATCAGATGAGCCTGATCATGCACATTTGAGGAAAAGGCCAGATTTGCCAATGACTGAGAAGGATCACTGACATAGAAGTGCCTCACATGGGAGGATGCATGCTGGGAACTTGAGCACATGTGGTACAGGGACAATGAAGAGGCTCTGGAGCCATGGCTACCTGTGCACAGCATCATACAGAAGTGAGGCTGGTTTATGTTCCAACCCTCGAAAATGCCACTGGGAGCCTGGGCATGTTGCTACTCCCTTTCAACCTCAGCTTTGCCACCTACGGCAAGGTTTCTTAACAGCAGCACATTGACATTTTGAACAGGACATTCTCTGTTTGTAGGAGGTCATCCTGCACATCTCAGGATGTTTAGCGCACCACTGGCTTCTACAGCTCTGACCATCAACGCTATCGCCAGACATTAACAAATGTTCCCTGCGACAGAATCATCCCTGGTTGAGAACCACTGATCTACAGAAAGAAAACACGAACACTGCTGATCTCATAAGACTGCCTTGAGAATGGAATGAAACAACACACAAAAGACCTTGGGTGGTGAGTAACATACACACAGTAAACCCTCACTGAAATGAGCTCTTACTGTTACTAGCCTCACACCCAAGACAGAGATGGAGGAGAGAGAAAAGGAATGGAGCAAAGGGCACCTGGACAGATAAGACTGTGTGGCCTGAATGTATTATCAGCTGGGGAGACCATGGCTTCTCCTTTCACTAGACTCTCTGTACTCAAACAAGGACAATTGGGACCCCCTTGGGGAAAGCAGAGAGAAAAGGAGAAGCGCAGGAACGTATTTTGTGGTGGCGCACCGTGAAATGGGAAGAGTAGAGAAGGAGGCAGCTTGCTCTTAACATCTTCTGAACCGAGATGGAGGAATTGTGTGCAGAGTGTTCTGCAGTTCACAGCCTTCTCTTCTGTTCCCTCCACTCTAGTCCCTCCTTCATTCCTTCTGCATTTACTGAGTGCCAACTATATTGCAGTATTTGCATTGCTTGATCCTTTACACGTCTAGTCTATGCAACTCACATTCTCTAAGCAAAGAATAATTTCTAACAAGGCATAATTGGGAAAACAGCTGGGAGGGGAAGGTAGCAGTGAGGGAAGGCAATGGAAACCAAAAAAGAGGGGGGGGGGGATGGGAATGACGGAAACATGTTTCCTCACTTTACGCAGAGGAAAAGAAAATAATCAAGCAACGTTCAGCTGTCTGTACATAAATGTAAAGGTGGCTGAAGATACAGGCTCCATACAGATCATACTGTCTGCCTAAGGCCAATGGAACGTTATGCAAGTGCTCAGGCTGCAGCTTGGTGAGAAGTTTGTAATGATGATGAATTTCCCGAGCAGGTGACTCCTAGATCATTTTCAGCTGTCCATAATTAAACTGGTATCCATCTCTCGACAATGTCAAGGCTGTAAAATAACTCCAGTCATTGGACCTCTTACATCTGTGCTGAAATGAAATAATATTTGGCAGTAATAAGGAGTCACCGAAACTAAATAAACAGCCCCTTTCAAGACTACATAAAAGTTGGTAACGTAATAGCATTTGACAGGGATTAAGACCTCTTTGGGGCTGTAAGGAAGTTTCAGAAGCAACAATAATAAATACAGGGCAGGTAGAACAGATCTGTGTTTTAACAGACATGTGTAATTTGAAATGTGATGGATTTCCCATGGGAGATGAGCATTTTGAGCATCTAACATGCGTATGTCAAAAAGCACAGGCTTCTACTTGAGACACATTTGTTGGGATTATTCTTCCAAAGAAGGAAAAAGCTAAGCTTCTCTTGTTAACTAAGTAGTGTGTTAATTTTTTGTATACCAGAGAAATGCATAAAGGCACATAGAGCTGATTGTTATAACCTATGAAAGAATCCTACATAATAAAAGGCTAATATGGAAGTTGACCGAATAGCGGAACATCTGGTCACTATGATACGTACTGACCACCAGGCGGCAGGTGCTCAATGCAGGAGCTTCCCCCTGGTGGTCAGTGCACTCCCATAGGAGTAGCGCTACTCAGCCAAAAGCCAGGCTCACGGCTGGAAAGCACAGTGGCAGTAGTGGCAGCACTAACGATGTCCAAATGTCCCAGAGAGCTCCCAGACTGTGAGAGGATGCAGGCTGAGCTAAGGGACCTCTCCATCCCCACCTCAATCCCCAGTGCATGAATTTCATGCACCGGACCTCTAGTTACCTAGAAAGGTTAGAGGTATTTTAGCTTTAGATGTGTATTGATGAGCAACACTGAACTCTTACCCTGGCAGTCTTTATCCTTACAATCTTCTTCTAGATCAGATCTTTTCCTTAGTCCCTCGATGTTCTCACCTGTCTGAAGTCATTCTTAGTCCTTGTAGCTTGTAGTGAACGCTACAACTGAACAATCTGATAATTTTTCAAATTTTTCCAAAGGGATTTAACTCTCTCATATTGGAATTACTTGTGTACACAGGTTGTCTCCTTCAGGAGCTGGGAAGTTCAGGTCTTATTTGCTTGAAAGTGTTCTCAAATGTTTGTAGCCACAGCTATCAAGCTCTGGGAGTAGACTGCAGGTAGGAGTAGGTTCTCAGGACACACAATGCTTACAGAGCACACACTATGTGCCAGATGAGGATTGTTCCAACAATTGCACTTTCAGCTGTCTGTACATAAATGTAAAGGAGGCTGAAAATAATGTCAGGATTGCATTTTAGACATTCTAGCTCCTTTAACTCTCACCTTCCTTTTGAGATGGGTACTCTTTATTACTCCAAAACTGAGGTCTGGCGATCACACAGCAAGTAAGTAAAACAGATGGGATTTGAACTTAGGCTATCTGCTTCCAGGTCCTGCTCCCCATCACCATATTCTGTTGCCTTACTATATGCCTTTTGACCCCTTAGCTGATGCTACTAGATTCCCATCTAGCACCTCCACTCCTCTCCAGTCTCTATTCCCAATCCTCCTCTTCTTCTTCACTGAAGGAATGGAGTGTTTTTTTAGCTCAAATTTTTATGTTTAAATATCCTTGGTATGCTTACTCATTTTATCCTTACTTGGTGCCTCAACTCTAAATAGCTGAACTTCTTTTTTCCTGAGACCTGGTGAGGACCTGAGACTCACTTCCAATAGCTCCGACAGGTGGCAGAATATGCTACCCCCAAATATGAGGGGCAGTTGACACTGGAGATATAACCAAGGGTGAGGCCACCAGCAGCTTGAAGGACATATGACAGGAATCTGGATTTCACTTTGAAAGTAACAGGATACAGAGAGTGTAGAGCAGGTGAGAGACATCAGCTGCACAGAGGTCTCATTGAGATTCTTGGCATGTTATTTATCTTCAGTGACTGTTCATCGGCAGCAAAAACTCAGGCTTTATTCGATGTCTTGGTGACCCACGGCAAACCTCAAACCCCGAATGAGTGTTTCAGAGCTTACACTCTGTTCCTTTCCCCTCCAGCTTGTTTGCCATTTGCTCATCGCTCTAGAAGCATGTGTGGTCAGGGAGGTTTTCCAATTTGCCCAGCAGCTGCAGACAAAGAAGTGGGCATGCAGGCAGCACCACTGACAGGGTCCCTTGATGGCAGTTTCCTGCCTGTCCATCCAGCCCCCAGAACAGTGCCCAGTACAAGTGCTCCAAAATGAAAGAAACAATGAATGAAGGGTGAACTCTGGGAGATGTGAGAAGGGGTGAGAGCAGGCAGAGCCACAGTCCAGTCTGGTGGATGGCGAGGGGGATGCAGAGTACAGGTGGCGAGTTCATCCTGGCGGAGGACGGACCTTTTTTTGCCCTGGGAGCAGCACGTGGACAGGTAGGGCTGTGTTTCTCCAAGCGCAGGCTCAGTAACCACTTCTACCTGCTAGCCTGATTGATGCCTAACTGCTCCCCTGCTGGCCTGATGCCCCCAATTGCCCTGGATGCTTGCTTACCGTGTGTTGCTGGACTCCCTGAAGATGCCCTGACCCCATCACTGTGGCTGAGATCTGGAACTGGTATTTTTAATGAGCTCTCCAGGTGACTGAGGTGTGCCACTTTGAGAGCCACTGACTCAAGGAGCCAAGAAGAGGTTAGAATTGGAAGGGCTCACACCTAAGAAGAGCCTTCTGCATCAACCCTCCCCAGACTTCCTTATCTGAGATCACTCTTCCGGGTCCCACTGCCGAGGTCTCACTGACATTTCCATCGAGGCCCCTCCTGCAGGCTAATAGGATGTGCCCTCATTAGCAGTCTTGCACGTGCGCCCTTCATCTGCAGTCCACCTTGAGTCTGTGCAGGGCTGATGATGGCTTCTTCCTTTCTGTATCGCCTCACAGCACGTGAAATCTGTTTGAAATCACTTAAAGCAAATATCCCCATTCTGAATTTAGACAATAAAGGATCTCCTCCCATTATCAGGAGAAATCTAAAAACAAAATTACCTATTCATTTAACTTTAATAAATTCCATACTCAAAAAAATCTAATAAAAATATCCAATAAAATCTGATTAAAATCTAATAGCCAATAAAAATCTGATTAAATATCTAACCTTATAATTTTTTATGTTTTTAATTGATTTTTTAGAGAGAGTGGAAGGGAGAAAAAGAAACATTGAATAGCTGCCTCCACATGCACCCTGACCGGGTGATTGAGCCGAAACCTTGGCATGTGCTCTGACCAGGAATCGAACTGGTGACGTTTTGGTGCACAGGATGACACCCAACCAACTGAGCCACACTGGCCAGGGCCCAGCCTTACAATTTTTGCTTATCAAATTGACTAAGATAAAAACACACAGTTGAAGCAGATGTGGTTAAATTAGAAGTATTTGAAGGGATGCAAACTGGCACAACTTTTCCCGAATGCATTTTGACATTGTGTCAAGAGTTTTATAAAGATTTATATACTTTGACTTAGTAATTTCACTTCTTGAAAATTTTCATGAGGAAACAATCAGGGTTATAACTATTAGTAAACAGTCTAAATTTAGCAAAGGGGGGATTGGTTAAATGAATTACTAAATAGAGACATGCTTTCTATTATATAGACACTGAATATGGATTTAGAAATAGGCCAATATCATATATAAAAATGATATGATAGAAAGCATATATTACATAATTCCCATTTTTTAGAAAGAAGAATACATTTCTGAGTGGTGGAATGTTTTACAGATACTTTTTAAGTAGCCACCAGTATATGGGCTATGCTCTTTCTATATTTTCCAAATTTTAAAAAAATTAACATGTATTATTTTTATAGTAAATCAGCTTATAAATTATATGCACAATAGAAATGCTACACAGCAATGAACTGTTTTTAACAGTACCACCCCCGCTTCCCCAGAGAATTCTTCCTGCGCACAAATTCTAACAGCTCCACCTCTCACATTACTCCCAGCTGTGCATTCCTCAGTGGCTCCCCTACCCACAGGACCAAACTGCTCACTCTTTAGCAAAGCATACTGAGACCTCTATGACCTGACCTTGACACACCTGTCCAGCCTCACTGCTGGCTGCTCCTCCCACTTTCCTGCACTTGAGGATACCACTGCTGAGACTTCCTTGGTACACTGTGCCATCTTATGTCTGTCTGATTTTTCATGTACTGAGTCCTTTGCTTAGAATTCCTCCTCCTTCATTACTTCCTAGATTCCCCATTCCACCTTCAAGCCAATATCCTAAAACTTTTCCCTAAAAATTTCAGAAAGCTTCAAGCATTGCTCTATGTCCTCGCTGCACTTTTTAAAAATTCTTTGTTATCCTATCCTATACTAACAGAATTACTCATTTCCGTATCTGTTTTCCAGGTTGAAGACTGGAATTAAAAAAAAGAAGTCAGCACACAAATCGTGCAGACCTTCACAAACACTGAGCAGGTGTCACTTATAAGGGCAAAGCGATGGCAGGTAACATCAGCCACCCTCCTCCCACTAAGCCAGTGGGTTCAGAGGCTGGGAAAGCAAAGCGCTAGTTCACTAACTTAAGAAGTGACTGGTGCCACAGAAAGTGCTGAATGTGCCCAAAAGACTAGTATGTATAGGACAGGATTCATTCATTCTTTTAGCCATTTCACAAAATTACTCTGTCCCCGCTGTGTGCTAAAGTCAATGGCTTTGGTCTTCAATGCAGCCCGACACACATACGGGACTAGCCACCAGGATGGGGAAAATATTAGAACTCCTCATTATGTTTATTCTTATTTTGTCCTTTTATGTTTTTACTTTTGAGGATGTTCTATAATATTGGTAATTTGTTTCCATTCCTGTACATTTTTATCTCTCTGTATACACACACAACATACATTGAATAAATGCTCAATTATTTTTTTAGCTGATGGGAAATGTGACCAAAATAGCTTGGAATTGCTAGCCTAGAGCACAGGATCCTTAGGGAATGAATAACACATGCCTCTCCTGCTCATGCCACTCACTGGGAAGTACGGGAGGCAGACACAAACTAACCACTATGATATAACACAGCAAGATGAATCTGCCTAAGGAATTCCCAGAATATTTCATAAAAGAAAATGGCATTTGAACAGGGCTATTTGGCTGATAAAACATCTAAGTCTAAATTTTACATAATCCTATTCAACTTGGTGCATTGTGCACTTGGGAAGAAAAAGATAGAAGTGAATTAGAGCTGCAATGGCTAAGAAGGAATGAGCTAGAGTTACTACAAAACCATGGCTCATCCAAATGGCTGAAGGAACAGAGGTGTATGTGTGTGTTCAGTTTTGGAGCAAGTCGATGAGCTTGGATATAGATGTTCTGGGCAATCTCTTCCTAATGCCACATCAGGTCTAGCCCCACTTCCTACTACTCAAAACACTCCTAGCTCCCAAGGCCTACTAGCGAACATTGTACCTTAATTTCTGCCATTTCTACTCCCCCCCCTTTTTTTTTTTGCCCGAAGAATGACTGATAAAACCAAACTCAAATTTCCCAGGGCAATGTGTGCCTAGAAGCTGGTATTTGGAACAGTTCTTCCAGAAACTTTAAGACAAAGGAAAACACCTCAGTAACACCACTGGAGAAAACTCCTGGGACTGTGCTCTTTAGTTTAAATAGTTTAGATAACTTGCTATGCAGGTTAAACTCAATTGTTAGACACTTGTCTATAGAGACTGTGTCTCCAAGAGCATGGCCTTGACTTTGGAGTCAGAATTCCTGGGTTCTAACGTGGGCTCTGCCATGATTAGCTGCGGGTGGTGGGTAAGCAGTTGACCTCTTTGAGACTCTGCTCATTTGCCACATGAGAATAGTAAGAGGGAAGTCAGCCTCACCAGGGGATCAGATCTGACATTGTGTGTGAAACTATTTTGTGTTCCTACAAACATCTTCCAAACATACGTTGTTATTATTCTTGTTTTGTTTACAGGTCCCAGCAAAGAGTACTGTGTGAGATGTCTGTCATGTTCCATAAACTATTGATTCAAAACCAGCCTGGCTGCCAGGCTGAATGGGTATGGAAGGGGCTTAGTTTCAAC
The DNA here is from genome assembly GCF_964339955.1 of Pipistrellus hanaki. Lineage (NCBI taxonomy): Eukaryota > Metazoa > Chordata > Mammalia > Chiroptera > Vespertilionidae > Pipistrellus > Pipistrellus hanaki. The sequence continues at coordinate 8,609,127 of NC_140520.1, forward strand.
ACCCATGGTTGTGCAGAATTGCATCATTACCTTAAGCCTTGGCCCTTGCTAACCCTTCACCCTTACGGACACGACTTCAAGGGCCAGTTTTTATCTCTGAGAAGTAGATTTGAGCTGAGAGGATAGGAGACGCGATGGGTTAACATTCCGCAAAAGGAAGTTTCATTTCGTTTCACTTAGACCAGGGTTTTATGGACACTGTGCCTGAACTCAATAGGCTGGTGCGGGGGCTATTTTTGGACAGGCAGGACTTCCAGCACCTCTTAAATCACATCACACAGCTATTGCCGGTTCCGCCTACACACAGGGCGGGCCTGCATACATAAAACAGGACACCAGCCGGGGCTGAGACCAAAAACTCCTTTCCCCAGCTGATGACTAATACTTGTCTCTGCTTTCAGAAAGAAAGGGAAAGCACCATACCCAAGCCTTACCAATCCAGTACCTTTTCCTTTGCCTGCTCCAAAACCGGGGGAAAGTGTGTGTGTGTGTGTGTGTGTGTGTGTGTGTGTGTGTGTGTGTGTTCCTCCAATGGTTGAGAAATCTGAAATGAACTTCTATGGGAAACCTCTGACAATGCTCTATAGATGGTTTTACTCAGGGAATTGAAACAAGTTGGCAGAGAGAAGAATTTTTTCTGGATAATTCAAAGCAGACATTTTACTGGAGGAAAAGCAAATCAGAAATTTGCTGTCATCCTTGAAATTTTATTAGTTACAAAAAGTAATATATTTGTCCCTTGAACCGCATTCAGATAGGATCCATCCTTCCTCCCGCCCCCTCTCCCCCGCCCCTCAATCATATTCCTAAAATGAATCTTTGAGAATGCGAGGAGGCAAGACTAGCTTCTCCTATAGGACACAGAGCCCAGCGGCAATGCCTGTAACTCACATGTCATAGGCTCTGCCCTGCTTCCCTGCAGTTCCAGAGATAAATGGAAGGTGACATTATAAGACTTGAAGTAACTAAAATAATTAGGTGTTCCCTCTGGTAAATATAATCTAATTAAACATTTCCTGATGAGTGAGCCAAAATGAGTTTGTCTTTTTCATAAATATTATTGATAAATTAGGAAATAACAGACTTGTTAGTTTTGGAGTTTGGTGTGGCACAGGACACTATGCAGAGCATCCTGCTGACCTCCCTCACGTGTAACCCAAATAAGTATGAAGCTGAAATATGAAAATTTAAAGGAAGGGGTCTATTGAACAATTTAACTTTTTCTGGGTAAGAATTTTCGTAAGATTGGTTTCCTGTGAGTCAAACTCCTAAATTTATCTATGTTTATATATTTCTTCAATCAATATAGGGACCATATTTCAGTTAATTTACATTATCATGCTACTAAGGTTTGAGGGTTTTTGTTTTTGCAAATGATGCTTGTGAAACAGAAGAATGGATACATTTTAGTACATAAAGCTCTATCTGAGATTCGCCCATTCAAATTAATATTCACTAAGTACTCAACATGTATAGTAGTTCTCCAATAAATATAAATGGATTTTTCTCTAATAGTCCATTCTCCCAGCTTTAGTTGAATATTTCTTCTTCCTTTCCTTTGCAACCAAAGATTGAGGAGTTAGAATTTCAGAAATAGAGGTCACATTAAAAACACAGAAAAGCATGAAAATTGTTACCACATTTTAATTTCAGCTATACTCTCTCTCCCTTAAGGAGACAAGGCCTCCCCAATCTCTGTTGCATCTTTGGCTGTTTTGGTGAGTGTTCTGCCCCTCCCATTCTCCTCTTTCCAACCTACCCTTGTCTGGGGACCATTACCCTTTTGGCTGAACGTTGTGAACAATAAGTGAGGTCAGCCATAGGGCTCAATGAAGAATAGACTCAATTATAACCAGGCATTAAATATACAACTTCTATATCAGACTTGCTACAAGGTATTAAAATGTCATACAATGGCATAAAGCAAACTTGTTGTTTATAAAATTTTTGACTACAAGCTCTAGAGGGCAGAGACCCCCAGGTTCAACTCAATCTTGTGCCTATTATCCAGCACGTGAAAAGAAACTTGGTGAAATATCTGCTGAGTGGGGAGCATGCTGGGATGAGTATCTGCTTTGTCTCTGAGCCCAGTGTTAGGTGAGCAACTGAACAAGGGAAATGCAATTGGAAGATTAACACAGAGTAGGTTTAGAGGATTCTCATGCATTGGTTTTCTGTCTCTCAAGGTTCAGGCTATTCTTTTAAATCTTATTTTCAATAAATGTTCAATATAGCCAGTATTTTGCAGACCAGCTGTAAACAGGATGAGCTTGATAAAACCCAGTCCAATAAGTATAGCCAACTGAACTCAACCTGCAATTGAGCAAATAGTGGTCAATCAGGGAGGCAGAGATTTGGATGTGAATCCCTTTACTTTGGATATGAATCCCTACCTTGCATAGCCATGAGTTATTTTAAAATAGCACATCCTTCAGTTCGGTAACATTTTCACTCAGTTTCTTAAGCCAGAACTTTAGAGTCACTCCTGATACCTTCTTCTCTCTCACTCCTCACATCTCACATCAGTATCTTTTTCCTAAATATATTTTGAATCTGCCTGCTCTCTCTCTCTCTCCAAATGGATACTCCCATGACCTCCTAACTGGTCTCCTCACTTCCATGTCTAACTCCTGCTCTCATCCCAATTTATTCTTCATCCAACAGCAAAGAAAATATAACACACACACACACACACACACACACACACACACACACACACAACTCAGCTTGTGTCCCTCTCCTCTTTAAAAGCCTTATGTCTTCCTATTTCCTATGAAGTAAAAGTTCAAACTTTTTTCTTAACAAAGACCTACCAGTTCCTATAGATCTGGCCTCAGCCCTCCTCTCTCTTCTCACTCTCTCTCTCTCTGTTCTGGGCACAGTGGGCTTTTTCATTTTTTTAAGAACAAATCTTCCCCTTCCTGCCTCGGATTCTCTGCACATGCTGTTTCCTCTGTCTGAATATGTTCCCTACTCTTTAGCTGGCTCTATTTTTTTTTATCAGTTTATCTCCAATGCATTTCCCCCCTGTGATTCCGACTTAACAACAATTATCTCAATTCCCGGTTTTATATATTTTTTTTCATATTTAATTTTTGCTTCAAGCCTGCCTTCCTCATTCAAATGTAAATTCTCTGAAAGCAAGGAATCTGTTTTATTCACCAAGATAAACTGAACCATAGATTTGGTGTATAATAGGCACTCAAATATTTGTGGGATATATACAAATAAAGCATTTCCTAAACCTTAGTGATTATCACTTGATGATTTAGCCAAAGTTGTATAACACCCATACTACAAACCTAATATTTTTCTTTAAACTGATTGCAAACCAAGTTTTATTTTATTTTATTTTTTAAATCTTTATTGTTGTAAGTTAAAAAAGTTGTGGAGACTGGTTGTGGAGACTATATTAACAATGTGAATATATTTAGCACTACTAACTATACACTTAGAAATACTTAAGATGGTAAATTTTATGCATGTATTTTTTTTCCACAATAAAAATTAGCAATAAAAATACCCTAGTCATAGATGTTTTTAGTTCTTCCCATGCTTCCATGAAAAACTCCAACGTTCACCATGACTCAGTAGAATTTTAAAAATACTGTTATTATTTCAATATTATTTAATTACTAATATTATTATTAATTATAGGTAAACTTAATTGGGCATTTACTCTATGCCAGGTCTTAGGCTAAGTATTTTATATTTATTATCTCATTTAATCATGACTACAGCTTCATGAGGTAGGTACCATCAACAATGCTGACTTTACAAAGAGCAAACTGACAGAGAATGGAATTATGTAACGTGTCGGAGATTCCATGGCGAGGTAGTAGTCAAGGATTAGAACTCAGGCAGTCTGCTTTGGGTCAGTGCATCTCACCGCCAGCTTCTAACCTAATGGCTGCTATTCATTAGCTGAGCCTTGCTCCATTTCTGTCTCTGCTTTTTGAAAACAGAGCTCCAAGTTTCAGATCTGAGAGGCAAACGTTTGAGCTCTGGGCCCTGGGAGCCCATTCCTAAAGCAACAGAGCCCTGACCTTCTGCCCCTCAGTTATGAGCCTGGACTTCGACCTCCTCTGCCGGGCTGCTCTGTCCTCCTCCTTCCATGGAGGCTCAGGGCATTGACACACTGGACTGCTCTTTTCCCCTTCTTGAAAAGTTCATTCGGTCGCCATCCTTGCTAACTAACCCTTTCTGTTTCTGCCCCTTTGATTTCTCATCTTCCCCTCTTTGGGTGAGAAATGCTCCCAAAGCCCAGATTTTGGCTCAATAACCCTCGGCTGTTTTTACAGTCCCAACGTAGTACTTCTTTGTAATCGCTCAATATTCCTAAATTTTGTTCCAAGTCATTATTTTACATTTATACATATCAGATTGTATTAATTGGTTCCAGCTTTAAAAATGTTCCTGCAGAGGTTATTTTCTGCTATTTTGATAGTGGTTTCTAATCCTGGAGCACCAAGGCCCTGATGTGGGCCATGTTCTGCAAGCATCCCTGAAGGGCTAGCGTGGAACGAGAAAGATATACAGATCCCGGGCCTCGCTGTACCCTTTGAAGATTAGACCGGCCATAATAGCTTCAAAGAATTTCAACAAGTTCCTAAGACATGACCTTCCCTTTCCGAAAACCACGTTGGCCAGGCTTGCCTTAATCAAGCTGTGCTTTTCTAAGCATCCTTTTACTTGATCTCCTGCAGCAGTTTTTAATACTCTCCCCACAAGTGAAGTTAAACTAACTGGCCTGTAATTTCCTGGTGTGTCCCTAAGCTCTATGAAATAACGGCATTAGGTTGGCTACCTTCCAATTCTTCCTGAATTTTGTTTTGTTTTGTTTTAAAACGCAGGATTGAAAAGGCCGGAGAAATGCTTCCTGTCTCCCGTTCCCTTCATTTCTTCCATGACATACTGCTCCTTCTGTTCCCAGTAGATCTGCCATTTTAATAACTTCAAACCTCTTAAATGTTTTCACATATTATTTGTTCCTATCTCTGAAGCATGGGTTTCCCATTTTTCATTTTGACAAGGGCCACCCTCCAAAAAAATAAGGGCTTGAAATTTTATTGAGTGGACTGTTAATTTGAGGCACTGTTTAAGAAATAAGTTTTATATTAGGAATCTGGAAAAGGGTGCCAACCAGATTACAATGGATTCTGTACTCTTACTTGTGTGTTATTATGTATACATGTTGGGGAAAGAGCTGAGAAACATGTCTATATACCCATGAAGAGGGATCAAATATGGAATTATCACAAAGGGGGATACTAATTCAATATAATAGCAAAGTATCTTAAAAATGTGGTGAAACTAATTAGATCTGATGATGTAAAATTTGCATCCTATATTTTAACTGCATATGATCCATTATTCTCAAATCTAGTAACAGAAAAATCTTTCCATATTTAAGATCTCCCAGTAGAAAGAGCCATAGAAATATCTTAATCAAAATCTATCAGTGAAAACGTAAGGTTTTATTTTTTTATTGATAGATATAAAGAAGAAAATTATTATTTGCATATTTGTAAAATTGCATTATATAATTAATCTTTAGGATTATCCAAGTCCATTATTGTACAAAATTGACTTTTTTTTTTAAACAAGTGAGCCACCAACTAGGGCATAAAAATCTTTATTTTTATAAACCATTTTTGTTTCAGCAGGCTTTTAGTTTATTGTTTCTGTGGTAACCTAATTTATCTTTTCTGAATAATTCACAGACAAGCACAAAAACCACAGTCCATGTGTGGTTGGAGGCCTTCCAGGTAGGGAGGTGCAATGAACACCATCATGAAATGAAGGACACCACTGAGTGGAACCTAAAACTTTTAAGAAAGTTATCTTTGATTTCAGATAAGTGGGACAAATAAGTCCCTGCCCAGCTAGTAGTTTTTTCTTTCTTTCGAATTTATCAGAAAATCCAAATTCTTCAGTTTTATAATTAGTAGACTTTCTACCTTCTCTTAAAATTAAGATATTTATATTTTCTTTTAGAATTGTGATATGGATTAATTTGGATAATATATTTAAAAGATAAAGATTATCAGGACCCCTTTCCTTGTCCTGCCAATACTACTTTCTCCACAAAACTCTCCCAATCCTAGCTAATAGCAATCTCATTTTCCTTGGAATGTCCATAACACTTCATCTGTTCCTCATGGACTTGACTATTTTCTGCACTGGGTTATTCACTCATTTAACAAACATTTGTTGAATACCTACTATGTGTCAGACTTATATTTTTTCCTTTTATTTCTTTTTAACTAGTTCTTAAGCTTCTGAGGTCAGAATCTTTATAATATTCATATTCCATCTTCCATTATCCAGATAGTGTTCGACACTAGTGCTTGAATAAGATTATACTTGTTTCATATTTGGTACAATACCACTGTTGGGTAAAACTGGTTACTATATAATGCAAGCGATCTGTATTCATTTTCATAGGTGTCCACATCCTCAAAAAGGGTTACATGCTAGAAGTTGTAGTTATGGCCGAAACCGGTTTGGCTCAGCGGTAGAGCATAGGTCTGCGGACTGAAAGGTCCCCGGTTCGATTCCGGTCAAGGGCATGTACATTGGTTGCGGGCACATCCCCAGTGGGGGGTGTGCAAGAGGCAGCTGGTCGATGTTTCTCTCTCATCGACGTTTCTAGCTCTCTATCTCTCTCCCTTCCTCTCTGTAAAAAAAATCAATAAAATATATATTTTTTTAAAAAGTTGTAGTTATGTATAATGCCAGTGCATGAGGTCATCAATGTCTTCATCAATGTTAAATAATAATATAAATAAATAGCTAACAATCCTGAGACTAGAAAAGGTTATTCTCTTCCATTCCCACGAGTCCCTGAAGTAGCTCTTGCAAGACCAAAACACAATTGCCAAAAAGGAAAGGTGAATGAACAAATGGGCCAAAGTTATTACGCATGACTCTGTGGAATTACATTAGCCCAGATGTAGGCAGGTTTTCAAAAAACTGTGATTTATAAATAAAGACTCTCAGATATACAATATCATGGCTAGTTGCAATTCTAAAGTTCCAGGGGAACTTATACAATTTCAGAAATGAGGCGGTGTGTACACAACACCAACCCATCCAAACGAAAGCTTGAGCACATCATTCAGGAATGCGGACTGTGCTAGCCCAGACAGTCCAAGTCGTTATTGGAAATATGTAATGTGGTTCTGACACTATTTTACTACTTGTGGATGAACTGTACCATAATGAAGTTTCACTTTAATTTGCTGCTCCTCCTAATTTGACCACAAGCTAGGAAACCAGAAAGCCAAATTGGTTGGAACTGTGTTTAAAGTAAGGACGACTAGGCTCTGATGTAAGGCCAATGAGAATATCTTACAAGTAGAGTAAATGGAATAAAAGTGCATGGCTTTATAATATCTATTTTGAGGTCTCATTAAAAAAATGCTGGTCTAAAAGGAAACAACACTATGAAATTCCCATGCAACCTAAGCAATTTCGGTAGAGTAGCTTTTCTTTCCCATTGCGGTTTCCTTTGAGAAAGAAAAGATAAGACTCCCTACACTGGCTCCTGAATACTTCACTTGTAGCAAGGCAACCACTTGCTACAGACCATGAGTGCGGAGGGACTGAGATGGAAAGGGGCCCCCTCTTCTCCACTTGTGCGTTCTGCCCTTGGCTGACCTGACCGAGAGCCTGAATTTGTTTTTGTTCTTTATCCATTTTTTTTTTGCGATAGTCATTGATATCAATGCTCATCTGCTGCGCCCAACATCCGGTCTCTGCGGTGCTGCTCACCTGGCTTCCCTTCTCTTCTGCAACCATTCACAACAGAGTATGTGAAAGAGTAGGGATGGCTGATTGCCCAAAAGCTCCACTAGAGGAATGTGGTAGAGCCAGTGTAAAATGGATCTCCCTGAGTGAAGCATACACATCCAAGAGTCATGGCGTATATTGGTGAGAAATAGATTTTCAAATGAACTCTGATTTATGACACTGTGTGATCCCAGTCAAATGGCTGTTCAGATTAGACTTCAAAACTGGCCTGTATTATCCTTGATCTCAGGCTCAAAAACTGGACATGGGTTTTTATAGCTATTTCAGAAGAAAATTTCCAATAATTTAAGTCTAGGTATCACCTAATGTCCCAACTAGAGCACACATACTCAGAACATCATAACAGTAAGTATGTTATTTAACTCCAACAGCACAGAGCTTTCCCATGACAATGCAGCAAGAGTCAATGCTATAAAATCCACAGTATTGTCAATCACATATAAACCCAATGAAACTTGTTCAGATAGCCCTCAGGCAATGCTACAGAGGTCTTTATGAAATCATCCAAGACATGAGACACATAAAAACTTTACTAGTCATCACTGAAATAAAGTGCAAACAAGTTTGTCTTATAAAGATCCAAAAATCTTTATGCTTTAGTCTACAGAGCCATAAAACAGTACCTGATAAATTTTAAGTGATATTCCAATTAATCACTGGATTTTTATAGTTTCTTGTGAGCTGTAAGTTAGTTATTAACAAGGCAGGGTGAGAGGAAACCCTCTTGTACTGAGCATGAGTTCTAAGTCCTTTGCACAAACCAACTAGTCAGCCAAGCCAGGTTTTGATGTTAAGCATCTGCTAGAAATGGAATGCACCATTAATCTGAAGATTATTGTCATTTTCACATTGATTAAAAGTAGGATGTAGAATGTGCATTAAGTTCAAAAACTGCTAGAAAATCATTCCAGGTGGCCCTGTCCTGTGCAGGAAACATTTTGGGGGACATTTTTACATTACGTCTTTCGTGAATGAATACTTTTTAATACACTAATAATATGACCCCCTTAAATAATACCACATATTCAATAATTACCATGAGAAAGTATGACCAAACTCTCTTGCATATAAAAATTTCTGATTTATAGTCTTCAGTTGGATGCAGTGATGGTGTAGACAATCTGGGACAATTTTATTCCTAGAGAGGAATTTAGTTAAAAGGGAGGCAGATTTTTTAAGTGCCCACCACCAAGAACAAACAGATCCAATGAGAAATGGAAATTTGGTTTCAAATAATGAATTACATTTTTTTAAAGTGACTAAAAGATTATTATTTCAATTCTCATTTTCTAAAATAAAAATCTCTTCAATAAATATATCTACCTACCTCATAATATAAGGGATAGTTAGTGCCTGCAGGTTGCTTTGTCTTTTTAGTTGTGGTTCCAAAGAATACATTTGCTTCCTGAATCTGTAAGAAAATTAAATGCATTTATGGTGATAAAGGCATACATAAAGAATCGTTACATAGATATATACTACTTTAAAACACCTAGATGACTTGAGGAGCTGGGAATCTAGCAAGGAAGAGCTATTCATGTACAAAGTGAAATATTTATAGTCACTGTGGTCAGCGCTCAGTGACTGTATGAGTATGTGCCATGGGACAGGACTATGCTATTGGACCCCTCAGACCTCTGACAGCTATGAGTCTCTGTAGACTGTAATCTTTCTAGTTAGACTTGCCTGGAATATTACATAGTTTTGTCTTTTATTTTATTGAACTTTCATTAAATAATTCCTCATATAACCTAGCATGGAGCCAGGTAAGGCCTCAGAAATTTTTGTTGAATGGATGAATGTTGGATGACCAATATTCATAGAAAAAAAGATAATTACTTCAGATTAAATAATTCAAATTATTCTAGCTGTTTAAAATCATCCACAAAAATTTACCAAATAGCCCAAGAATATGGCAGTTTTATTTCTTTATTATTTCTTTATTATTATTATTAAGAAAAAAAATATCTTCAAGGGAGTGGGAAGGACAGTACCTGCTGGAGAATGTCTTGCCATGATATGATGCTGAAGAGTTTTCGCTGAGGGACCTGGACAGCGAGGGTGAGGGCTTGAATGAGAAGATCATCTTCAACTTGATTTCCAACAACAAAAGCAACGGAGCCTTTCCAATCTTTCTGTTATAAAACCAAAAGAATTAGACTCTCAATACTCCTAGTTAGGTATTTGTGTGTCAAAGACTTCTACTCAAAAACAGAATACTTTTGCCATAAATTTTACGGGTCCGCGAGTGAGGGGAGAAGGGCGGGAAGAGATTAACTAATGAATGTATTTGCATACTAGAGGCCTGATGCGTGAAATTCATGCAAGGAACTCGGCCCTCACAGCCTCAGCCAGCCCTGGCAGCTCCGGCTTCGTCCGGAAGGTCATCTGGATGGTCATCTGGAATGTTGTGTGGATGGTTATTCTGCTGTTGGATCTAATTAGCATATTAGCTCTTTACTATATAGGATTATACAGAAAATGCATAACCCATGGGCAGATAATAGTGTGGAAAAGGCCTGGGATATGACATGGGAACAGGGTGGAAGAGGCCAATTGTGGGGGGGAAAGGAAACATCTGTAATACTTTCAACAATAAAAATAAATTAAAAAGCAAACAAACAGTTGACTTTGTATGTAGCCTATGTGGGTTCTTGATTTCAGTAGCCGCCAGGCGGCAGTATTGTGCCAAATTTCATGCAATTTTGACCAAAACGCAATTTTCTTGAGAAAATAGGTCTTTTATTTTAAGGAAGACAACTTTTAAAAATGACACACTTTCACTAGAATGCTACCCCAAAATACTTTGGTGTTGGAAAGCAGTAGTTCATATGTTACAAAATATACATTAAGATATAATCTCAAATGCCAAAAACTTTGTTTTGTCCCTGATAGAATCCTAAGGTTCTATATAATTCTAGGAACATAGTAGGAGCTCAAGAAATATTTGTTGAATGTTGGATGATATTGCATTTATTGCCAAATGGACTTTTATATGAGGTAAAAATGCAATCTCTGAAGCATTTGTAAAACACAGAACTAGAACCCATCTTTTTCTCCTAATCTAAAATAAGAATCACATTGTTAATTTGTGAGTTATTACCACTCCCAAGAAATAGGCTAAAATATAAAACTGGGACATGAATTTTTTCAGTAAATGATTGAAAGAAATTTTACTAAAGACAAATTTCTTATTCAGTAATCCCTTTCTCTCTAAATTCTCTTGGGAAAAAGCAATTCTCTGGAGAAGATTAAGAATGGAATCTACTGAATTACCTACCCTGCCGTGCTGAGGGAAGAACCAACATACAAATCAGGCCTCTGACAGTGTTATGGGGAGATGTATCAAGCAGACATGACAAAGACATCAGGAAAGAGAGATAATAATAACAAGGGAGGGCACTCTAGTTACGTGCATTGTCTAGGCCTTAGTTTCCACATTTGTAAAATAAAGAAGGTGCCATTTATTAAATAAAAGGGTTGGGCCTGGCAATATTCACTTCTCTCTAGCTCCACTCTAAAGTTTTGATTCAAACAGAGTATAACTCCGCCTTGGTGGATTCCAAAACAAAGTCTAAGATGATTTGAAAAGATTTTACACAACTTAAATGCATTAATTGTATGTGGTTCTCTCTGGCTTCTCTCCATTTCTTTATCAGGGTAATGACAGACAAGGGAACAGGTGGAAAAAAGGATCTTAGTGCAAATTCTTCCTCACCATCAAATAGTGATTATCACTAAACTCTCTTACTTCTCTCCATGGGAACTTCCTAACAACACCCACCCAGTTTTCAATGCTACCACCAAAATAAAAACTACACCTAAAAGCACAAACATGTGTGTTTTACCTACAAAGAGCATGTGTGTGGTTGTGCAGGCATGTGGAAGAGGCTCTGTGTTCCCTCTGTCATATTGAGTTTTAAACCTGCTTTTTTTTGCTGTTTGCTAATTCACCCTGATTCAGAAAAGCAGGTATGATATTCATTATGCATGTTTTAGAAAAAAAAATTCATTTGTAATAAATGAACTTTCTTTTGAACACCTTTATTTTCTCTTATCTGTCTCTCAGTCAAATATGCAACTATAATCATCATTAAAGGAGGAAAATCTCTCTCGTTTTCATAATCAAGTCCATATGGCTCTTGAACAGGCAATCCCATTAATTTCTTATCAGTCACGCTTTCCATCACTGAAGATTTTAATGACTACTTCTATCCCTAGCCCCACTCCCTACTGTAAATTTCCTTGCCAATATTTGAATGTCAGTGGTGACAAGAAAGGGCTGCCTCTCAGCTCCTTTGGAGATAATTCAGAGGAGGGCATTAGAGTTCAGCATCCACCCTTCAGTATCTGGCGTTGAAGGCAGGTGTTCACTGTTTCAGACCAGAAAAAGAGAAGGGAGGAGGAAGGAACTAATAATTATTGAAAAATGCCATGTGCCAGGCATATGTTATCTCATTAAATCCCTAAGTAATCTCTTTAAATAGGTGCATTAATACTTTATAGATGAGCAAAACAGAGGCCCTACGAAGTTAAAAATCCTGTTAAAGGCCATTTTATCAAAAAACCACATGGAGACCACATACTGGCTTGCAATTTTGTGATCATTTCAGAACAATTTTGAGAGCAAGCCTTTGGGGTCAGAATGCCTTTCTATAATCCTTAAATTGCACCTAATGGCTACTTCAGCCACAGTAACCATAATAAATGAAGATTTATTTCACATACCCAAGTGCATAAAACCTTCAAGAATAGATTACTAAATCTTCTAAACACCATAAGATTGCTCTTTTATAAATGACAGTTTTACAAAGACTCAAAGAGGTTAAGAAAATCTCCCCAGGTTCCTTCTCTCTTGTTACTTTGCTCAGAACACATCTGAACACAAGCCCTGCTCCTCTGAGTCACAGCACCCACTGGACTGAAACTTCTGGGACCCTGGGCTCATCTTGAGGCAGGTCAACTGGGCCAGAGCAGGCCTAGACCTGTTCGGGTGCAGAGCTCTCAGCCCACATCTCTGCACTGGCAGGAGTTCTGCTGAGGCTCACTTTCCCCTCTGCACTCTCTCACCCACCAAGCTCCTGCTCCAGAAATGAGATCTGTTTGGCTAAACAGGACTCCCAGAGGACGTTGTGGGAGTGCTGAATTAGTGTTAACCACGTCGCCAGAATGGACTGACCAGACAGAAATAACGCAAGCAAACCTGGATTGTCTGTGGAGAAGGATGCACTGCCTGGCAAGCAGCACTAGGGGGCAGTGGGACGCCAGGAAATGCACCACATTCCACTAACCAAGAGCAAATTGTTTCCTGTGTCTAATTAAATGATGCTCTGCAAATTTAATTTCTGAATCTTTCTCTTAGTAGTTTAGGATGCATGTAGAGCCCGAATCTCTATTAACTGGCAGCAGTTTTAGAAATAGGAAAATTTTTGTTAAAAAAAAAAAAATCAAACACAAAGTAGACATGGTACAAAATACTATTCAAAACACCCCTCCACTCGTATCCCACCAACACGCAGTGAAGCAAAAGCTTTACATTTGAGTTCACCGGGCAGCAAGAGAAATTTAGTCTAGAGGCTGACCCTGGGGGAGGAAAGAAAGCAGGGTGCGGACAACCTGATTCATCACACGAGGGTCCCGCAGTGCTCCTACCTGTGGGCGAGTTTGTTTAAGAAAGTTCAAAAAGTTTGGGTTGTAATTAGTAGCGTAGGCCCAGAGAAAGAAAACATTAATCATTTAAGGAAAACTTCCCTGGATGTATCCAGTGGTGAAGGAAGAGGGCTTTGGTCGGGCACACCTCAGACTCCTCAGGAAGTCAGGCTGACTCTCGCTGCCAGGAGGCATCCCCTGTACTTGTTATTGCTGAGTCTTGCCCTCTAGTAGTCATTGATAAAGTCATTCAAAGGATGCGATGAAGTCATGTATGGACACAATCCATTACCTTTTATTTACTTTACCAGTCTCACCTAATTTGAAGCCTGGCGGGAGGGCGTCTCAACCCAAACACTTACACACTAGTCTCCTAAGGCGAGAAAGCAGTCATGGAAATGCAGACAAGCTGGCTGTCTCATATAAGCCCACTGTCCCAGAGACATAGTGTGGATTGATAACTATTTTTCTTTCATATATTGCAAATTCTCCAAATTTTATTTAGGCATTCCTATATTCTAATATAATTACAGAAATCCTATCAAAAGCAAGTGAACAGTAGCTTTGATGTGACTGGATGGAGATTGCTTCCTGCTATCAGCACAAACATCAACTGGTACTGGGAAGGCAATCTGAGACCAGCACGCTCTCCTCTGCTGGCTTGGTCCCGGAAGACCCAGGATTGGGGCCCCACCATCCTCTACTGAGGACTCCCCTGAGCCTGACAAGTTGACCAAGAGTGGTCAGCACCTGTGTTTGGAGAAGATTTGTGTAAAAGCCCCAAGAAAAAGCACTGCATTGAAGAAGTCATGCTTTGTTAAGAGCTGTTTAACACTGTGCAGATATGCAAACCCGCACTTTATGGCAATACTCTGCTGAAAGGATAGCCCTTTTGCGAAGTAGATGTGTGGTCAAATGGACAGGGGATTTGTGAACGTCTTTCTCACACTGGTTTTTCCTTCAAAAGGAGTCTTGGATCTCCATCAGCAAAGGAGTGTTAGTATGGGCCGTTGGCCAGCAAAAGAAATATTTTTATTACATATAACTGGCTGCTGCTATAATTGCATTTGTTAAAAAGGAATTCTAAAGGTAAAATAAGTTGAAAATATAGGTTAAAAGTGGATACATGTTATCCTATATAATAAAACCCTAATATGCAAATTAACCAATGGTGGAAGGACTGGTCATTATGACACACACTGACCACCAGGGGAAAGATGCTCAATGCAGGAGCTAGCCCCTGGTGGTCAGTCCATTTGTAAAATACTTTTCCCTTTAGTAACAATATTATTAACTGATATATTTCTAAATTACTTTAGATCCTTGGAAGAGGGGCAAAATCATGAACACGTGATTTTCATTTAAAATTCTACAGGTTTTTGCACAAAAATAAGACTGCTTTAGGTTCATTTCATGTTAAGCAAATTTACCTTGAGATGCACTACCAATAGAAATTTTAGTTAATACTTTAGGAACAGCTTTTTGTCCAGTACACTTAAATTTTCTTGGATGTTCTCTGTCACTGAACCTAAAGCGGTCTTATTTTAGTGCAAAAACTTAAAATATAAAGTTATCAAGACTGCATTACAAAATTTACAAAAGCATCCATTAAAAAAAAAAAAGTAAGGATAGTAGGGTAATATCATGTAAGGAAAAATATCCTGTAAGTAAATTACATCTAAAAAATTTTTACTGCCGAAACCGGTTTGGCTCAGTGGTAGAGCGTCGGCCTTCGGACTGAAGGGTCCCGGGTTCGATTCCGGTCAAGGGCATGTACATTGGTTGTGGGCACATCCCCGGTAAGGGGTGTGCAAGAGGCAGCTGTCGATGTTTTTCTCTCATCGACATTTCTAGCTCTCTATCTCTCTCCCTTCCTCTCTGTAAAAAATCAATAAAAATATTTTTTAAAAAAATAAAAAATAAAAAATTTTTACTGTAGAAAATTAATTTTCATTTGTAATGCTAACAGCAAGACACCCATGAAAATCACACATGGTGTCAAAACAAGCCAAAGGAAAATCGTTGGGCAAAAATAAAAAGAATCCCAAGTCAATTTTATAGAAAAGATTCCTTTATTAACTTTTGGAATATGTTCGTATATTTTTAAAAAACTACTCCAAGCCCATGGGAATTCCTGCAACAGAGAGGAGTTGTCAGGTCTGCTCCAACCACAAAGACAACAAGAGAAACAGCCCAGAGATGGAAGACGCTAAAGATGCATGGCCACGCTAGCAGTCAGCAGCTGTGCGTTGCTGCAGATTGCCCAGGATCAAACCAGAGAGGGTCGGACCTGCATTGCCACCATCCGTCCATCATCCAGATGTCATTGCTGGCATGTACAAATAAGGAACTATTTGACATTGAAACTGGGTCTCAGAACTGTTGGACACTGAAATTGGGACTCAAACGTTTTTTGTTATTATATGTTTATTTCTAGTCTGCAGTTGCAAGATTTTTCAAAGAAAAGAAATGGGGGAAAAGTAGTTATAGAGATAAAGAGCCATTGAACAGACTGTCAAACTATAGTGGGAAGGCAAGGGAGGTTGGGGGCGGTGGGGGAGGGGAGGGGCAGCTGTAAGAGATCAACTGAAGGACTTGTATGCATGCATATAAACATAACCAATGGATACAAGACATGGGGGTAGGGGGATAGGTGAAGGCATATGAGGGGGGTAGGAGAGGCTGGGGGGAGGTCAAAAGGGAAAAAAAGGAGACATATGTACTACCATTTGTAATCCTTCAAACAATAAAAAAAAAAATTCTACAGGTACCTAATTTGTGGAGCTCTGGGAGAGAATGTGAGAGTGTGGTACCTGGAGCAGGTTAGTCAGAGAAATCAGCCCATCGTCAACATGAAAAGATACCAATTAGAGCCAAAAAGAAGGGCAGAGTTGATGAAGAAGAGAGTGAACTCTGAGGAGCCACACAGAGGACTGGGCACCAGACAAATTTTCATTAGAAATGGGACCTGTTTACTTGGCTTCAAAATATTAAGAAGTGGATCAGATGTTTGGTACTTGGATTGTGAATATTATGGATCTCGGTCTAAAATCAGATGTCAGGTAGGGCCAGTTCTTAAAAATGAAAGCAAAGTGATGAAGTTTGTTTTTGGTAGCGAGCCTTAGAGCACCCCTCTCTCAGATAAGATAACAAACCCCCGGGCCTGCTGCTTGCTATGTTCTGACTCCCCTAAATCCCCTTAAAGGACTTTCCAGAATCCAGATCCCCTTTCTCCTGGGTAGAATAAAATTTACCCTCATCCCCTTTTTCAGCTCAGGACCTTAATAGTTGATTTTGGTGATTGGATAAATAACTATCACCCAAAGTTTTAGTGAAGAGAAAAAATAAAGACTTGGAAAATGATTATTTCTCTCCATGCTATCTGCATTTTCTAAAAGGGATGCCAGTGATTCTTGGACTAACTCAAAGGGTTGTCCTGTAAATGACACTTTAAGCAGAAGTCTGGGCCATGGAAAAGGCTCCCCAAGAATCCTCCCATCTAAACAACTTCCCAGTTTCCCCATGTGCCTGACATAGAGTAGCATTCAATAAATGTTTCTTGAACGTGGCAGCCAAAACCACACATTGAAGAGAATTTTTACACATGTTTAGTATGGGAACACCAACTAAGTATGTGGCATTTTATCAGCTACACTCAGAACTTTGGAAGAAACCATGTCTCTGAATCACCAAGCATTTCCATTAAAGAAAGAGTGTATTCCTTGGATACTTACTAGTAGACAACACTTCAATGTCTTATATTCATTCACTGAGGAGAACTCAGCATCCTTACTGTGCATGTTTTCCTTGTAATCATAAATATTGAATGTGATCCCTAATTAAAAGCACTGAAGTTCTTGTGAAAAGATGCAGAACTCTGAAGTGATATCAAATTCTGCACTTAGTTTCTTAGCCAAATGACCTTGGGGCTACCGTTGTGACTCAGTTTTGTCATTTATAAAAGTGGATGTAATAATATAACCTTCCAAAGGTGGTTGAAAGGCATCTAGATTCACTTTGTAAATTGAAAGCTTTATGCAAAGGTTTTATGAAATAGTAATATATTCAAAAATATTCTAATTTCCCTTAGAAAATTCTGCAAAACAGGTTAAAGAGGTGATTACTTATGTAATTTTGAATTTGGATATATCATGAGGATCTTCTGTGGACAAGTTAACCTCTGAGTTAGGCTCCTTGTTTTTCTTTCGTGTTTCAGAGTCCTTGGCCCATCCCACCAACCCAGCACATGAGCCTAATTCTGTTTGCTCCATGCATCAGAGAGTTTTAAGACAGCTATTAAAACACCACATGGAAAAGCTTTGTAGGGAATTCTACTCCACAGAGAAACCACAGAAACCACTACACACCTTAACTATCTCCCCACCCCCACGAGTTGGCTAAAATTATGGGCTCCATTATGTTAGTGCAATCCAACCAGTTTTATTGCTCGGAGCAAAATCTGAGGTCCAAAAATGAACTTCAGAACATGAAAAGTAAGGCAAACCTCAAAGGAAAACAAGCTTCTTTGGGTTTTCAAACAAATATTACATATCAGAGACATTTTTCTAACAGGGAAGATCAAGCGAAGCCAAGAGGAGTCCTGCTAATTGCTACACAAATGTAAAATTGGAATCAGGGACTCACCCCAAAAAAGATCTCTTTTCATCATCAGATATTAAAGGCTATACACTTTCATAAACTCCTTCCTCAGACATAGGACCCTCTTGGGCCTTCCTCTAGTCTCCAAGTGTTGAATTACCATCTTCCATGTGAAAATTAAGATAAATTTTCAAGATTCACTATTATCTTACTAGTTACCCTATTATAGCCTTTTCCTCCCCCCCACAATACCTTCATTTCTCTAATTTAAATGTCATTTATCCACTAAGCATTGTTATAGTCCATGAATCTGTATAGTCTTGGTACTAGGCCTACTCAGAGGAAACAAAATAGCCAACCAATACTCTTTCTAATGAGCCAGCCATCCTCATAGCTGCTGCTTGGCCAATTATGTCTCATGAACAATCGTTTTCTTGCAATTAATACAAGTGTCCTCACTCATTTGTTTATTACAAAGCCCCTAATTCCTGCATCTATTTGACAGAGTACAGAATATGCGATGATACTTCTGACAGCTACAAGTGTATAAGACTGTCCTGATTACAAGTACACTATCCTATGCTCCCCAAAATTCAATAAAACATCTAAGAAATGCCAATATTTCGGTAACCAAATTACATCCTTTATATTGTCTTTAATACCTGGAAACCAGGCAAAAATTATTTGTTTGACAACCTATTCTAATTTTTAGGTCAAAAACTACTATTTGCAAATTAGAATGTGGGAAAGAATGTGTATCCAAGGATGAGCCTGGGGCAGTGTCAGTCAGATCTAGATCCCTGAGTTTGGATCATGCCAGTAGGGAATGGTGGGGTCTTTCCAAACACTCCCTGGATGGCCTCAGAAAAACTCAGAGGGTGCATGCAGAGTAAGAAGAAAGGTAGGAAATCCACACCTTGCCTCAATTCAATAAGAAAAGGAGCACTTTAACCCGACAAGTATTTGTTAAATTACTATGATTAAAGGTCTATAATGGAACAAATGGCAAAGGATATACAAATATGACTAAGGGAGTTGAAAAGTAAGCAAAGTGACTTCAAAATAAGTGCCTTGAAAGACCTTCTCATGTGCAGGCTATTTAGTATCAGTCACTCTGACTGGCCCATCAAGGGAGTGAGACGTGCTGCCTCCAGAGCTGGTTCTGTGTAGCGATCCTGACTTTTCCAGCTGCTCCAAGAAGGCCAGAGGCAGTGAGACCTGTCTCTGAGTGAGGATGTTGGAATAAGACCCCCATTGACAAGTGAAGGGTAAAAAGTATTGATCTATAATATAGGATTGATTGATATAGATCCTAGCAAACGGGCTGATTAAAGTGTGGATGGGTGGATGAGGCAGTTCCTGAGATGCCTTTCCTAGAATGCTTGTGATTTTCCTCAGACTTCTTCTGAGCTGTCACAACTTTGGAGAAGGATTTCTTAGGAGGCAAAAAGAAGGTGAGATGGAGGAAAGCCAGGAGGGAAGGTGTCTCTGGAGCTGAGGGAGTGGTATATGTCCTTAAAGCAGTGAGAAGGTTACCAGTGACCTTAGCAAGCGCAGTTCCATGTGAGTGAAACCTCTTCCTGCTCATTCCTTCACTCCTGTAATCCTGTCCACCCTCATAATTCACACATCTCCTTTACAATATGAACCTCATTTAAGAACCATGTGACCAAATATTCCAAGTTAATGATTATGATAAATTTCAAGCCATAGATCTGGCAGTGGTTATTATTTTTTTCCAATTACTCAGGTACATGGAGTCTATTGGTTACATCAGGGCAGTAATTCATTGTAATTATTCTTCTCCTACTGATTCCCTAATACAGTCCTTACAATAGCTCTTTCAGTGGTGCAATGAATATAGCACTGGATTTAGTATCAGATTATTAGTCCTGATTCTAACCACATGGAGTTGGGAAAACACTCAAGTATTCAGAATCTGGACCTTAGCAAAATAATTCAGCGGAGTCATTCGTTCATTCATCCAACATTAACTGAGGAGTTACTATGTTCCAGACTTTGAAATGGTCTTAGAAATAGAATGCATATGCATAAGGCATAATCACTATTCTTAAAACTGCACCAGCTTGGGGAAGAAAATACAGAAATAAAGGTGAAAACAGATTACAGGTAAAAGTATTTCATAGCTACAAAGCAAAATATCAATTTCTATTATTATTTTATTTGCCCTAATTTATTCAATAAGAAGTAATGTTTACTATTTGGGTAGCTATGTTGTATGTTTTACCCTAGGAACGGAGAAAGCAAAAACGAATGAGATAAGAGCAATTAAAGAAAATGAACTAAATCTGTATATCTCACCATGGACAGACTTCAAAACATAAGACTAAATAAAAAAAGACAAGTTTTATAAGTGTAATTTATAAGTGTAATTATGGAACTATTTGTGTAAATTTTAGAAATCATATAGTAAATAATATGTATTATTCATGGATAGAGACTAACAGCTAGATAGGCAGAGAGGATATGCATGAAATTCATGATAGTGTTTGCGTCTAGGAAGGGAGAGAAAATGAATGGAATACAGAATGGAGGTAGGGACAAAGTGTTTTTTAATTGATTACAGTGTTTATTTAATAAAATAATTAGCAATTTTTAATGATGGCACACAAATGCTTGTTGTTATCCTTTTGTGGCTTTTCTGTACTTAAAAGAGTATTGGAAAGAAGTCTCTGCTCTCAAGACCCACAGTCCAGTAGGGAAAAGAGGTGAATGAATAGTCATGATGTAAGGTGACAGGCATTTGGCTACACCTCATCTCTCCCTGTAGCCTAGAAAAAAGTCTCATGGCAGGCGCCACCTGAAGGACTGTGGAAGGAGTCCTCTGAGATGTCTCCTAATTATCCAGTTTCTGTCTACACAGTGGCTTGACTTGCATCTCAGAAGAGCAAAAGGCTTTCTTGCTTAGATTTCCTACCCCTTTTACATTTTCATCTCAATACATTCTCCCCCAATCTTAAGAACCAGCTCCTTTTTCTTGGGCTTTTGTACCAGAGAAAATGACCCACTTTCCTTTGACCTCTTTTACCACTCTGTTTCTTCAATTCTCCCATCTCTCCTGCTCCAGTTTTCAATCCCATTCTCCCCTCCCCTCTCTATTCTCTTTCACACATACTAGTACATAGCTATCTGCACTGAATCCCATTATCTCCCTAATTATTTCCCACCCCTGGGTGGAGGCAAAAAGAAGGAAGGTTAGAAGAGTATTTGTCTTAGAAATTATGGGAGGTGAAAAGAAACTAAAATAGAGAAGGAGAAGCAATAAGAATCCCTGGCCAATTTGATATTAGCAGAGAAGATTCAAGGATGATTTCTAACTTCAATGAATAGGATAGTAGGCTTTTGTTGTTTGTTTTGTTTTGTTTTTATCTTTATTGTTGGGACTATTACAGATGCCCCCCTCCTTTTTTTGCGGAACATGTGTAACATCCTTATGGAAATATATATGAGTAATTATTATAATAGGAAATTTTTACATCAGGTTAAATATATTCCCGCGTTCTTCTATACACTTTATTTGATTTTCATGCCATTCCAAAAATATAGTAATCATGCTGATTAATAATTTAATTACTAAATAGCTCCTCCTTATTGAGTACCTACTAGTCCTCCCTTTAGCAATGTTATCTGAGCCCCTCAATATGTCAGGTGTTGGCAATATATCAGTGAGCAAACTAATTTCTGCCCTCCTGAACTTCCCTCAGATAGATGGAAACAGACAATAATGAGATAAATGTAAAGTAGAAGGCCAGGAACCAAATCAAGGTAGATGGACAGAGGGTGGTGGTGTAATTTAACCAGGGTGGCCAGGGAAGGAGATACTTGAACAGAATCCTAAAGGAAGGGAGGGAGTGGCTATCTCAGGAAGGATCATCCTGGGCCAACAGCACAGCAAGAGCCATGGCTCCGAGGTGGCAATGTGCTTTCTGATAGATTTGAAGATCAGCAAAAAGGCCAGTGTGGCTATAAAAGACAGAGTGAAAGGGGAGTGATAGGAGATAGGAGATGAAGTCAGAGTGGCTGGCAGAGGCCCACACACACAGGGTCTTAAAAGACCTAAAGGCCTAAAGGCTATGATGGAGCATTTGGATTTTACAATAAGTCAGATGCTTTAAGAGAACCACTCGGGATGAAGTGACAAGACTCCAGGGCAACAAGAGTGGGAGAAAGAGAAGTTTCAGAGCTTATGAGCTACCTGCAGTTTAGGCAGGAAATGATGGTGGCGTGGATTAGGGGGAAGCAATACAAGTGATGCCAAGAACAAAGATTTTAGATAGAACCAATAGGATTTACTAAAGATTGATTATGGGGTGCAGAAAAGGAGAACACAATTAATGCAATGTTTTTGGTACTAGTGACTTGCTGGGTGAATGGTGTCACCATTCAATGAGAAGGTGAAGACTTGGTGAAGAGCAGGTGCAAAGGGGAAATTCTGGGGTTTGGGTCTAGATGTGTGAAGTCTAAGATTCAGTGTGTTAGATGCCTTGAAATCTTCTTAACAATCTTTTTAATGTCTGTAAGGGAGGCATGACCACTGTCCTTGTTTTATGGCTACAAAAACAAATGCTTTAAGATTTTCTTCAATTTAAATTCTGAGTACCAATAGATTGTGACTAATTCTGGGGCTCAAGAGAGAAAACAGGCCAGAATGTTGAGACAGTAAATACAGTCAATGAGATTGATTCAGCAAGCCACTATGTGCCTATCACGATTAGATGCTATAACCAGGAGGGAGGGAATTAAAAATATTAACCTTTTGCTATCCTTGAAGCAATTTGCAGAGATAGAACACTGAAACAGTTGGGCCACAGCTCAAATAAAGATAGTGTTAATGATAAAATCACGGAAGTAGTTTAGGAAGGAGAAAAGTCAGTCAGGGCCAATGATGTTGACTTGAGCTCCTTTTTGGAAGATATAGGGGGTGATTTTTAATGAGGAAAAGTCACATGGAGGTGGGAGATTTTCAAGCCAGGAAACTTCATGGGTATAGTCAGTGTGTGCTTGAGGGTACTACAGAAAGCATCACGTTGGAATAGAATAAAATAAAGATGCATGAGCAGAGAAAGACCAACTAGGCAGGGCTGTGAAACCAGGCAGAACATCTTGGATTTTGTCTTTTGGGTAACTGGGAGCCACTGATGGTTTCTATACCTAGAGCTGAAGCATGGTTAACATTCACCATTTCTTACCTAACATTTTCCCCAGGTGTTGCCAAACTTATATTGGAAACACATTTTACTTATATTTAATATTTTTCATTTTTAATAAAAATGATCACATGTAATATCTAGGTAGATATTTTGACATACTAATTCCCTTTGGTTCCAAACTTATTCAAATAATACACTTTTGTCCAAAAAGAGAAATTATAATGTGAGGTTATGAAAAGTCCATTTCCCTCTTAACATTGCTCCTAGCAACTCCGTTGTTTTCATTGGCTTTTATTAAAACAACCCTTGTGTGAACTGGCAATTTGTTTTGTAAATATCAATGAAAGCATATTTCAGAAAACACAGTAATAAAAACCAACCCAATTTCAGAAATACACTTCTGCCAGACATCAGTCTTCAGCTCGTATTATAAGTATTTCCAGTAAGTCTTAAATACACATTAACATGAGAAATAGCTT
This sequence comes from Pipistrellus hanaki, assembly GCF_964339955.1. NCBI lineage: Eukaryota > Metazoa > Chordata > Mammalia > Chiroptera > Vespertilionidae > Pipistrellus > Pipistrellus hanaki. The sequence continues at coordinate 8,632,840 of NC_140520.1, forward strand.
ACTGTTTAAGATTTTAAAAAAAAGTTGAAAAATCCTTCACTGCCCCTCAAAATTGTTCAAGGGTTCTGTCAAAAAAAAAATGTAGTTCCCTTTTTGATAAACTATATTTATAATTGCCCAAGCACTTCAACTCAATTAAACATCTATACTAATAAAAGGGTAATATGCTAATTATACTGATGTCCCTCCAGACAAAGCCACAGTGGAGGTGGTGGAGGCTGACGCAGAGGCAGTTTTGGGCGACCAGGCCAGCAGGGGAGGGCAGTTAGGGGAAATCCAGCAAGCAGGCAGAGTGGTTAGGGGTGATCAGGCAAGCAGGCAGGTGAGAGGTTAGGAGCCAGCAGTCCCAGATTGTGAGAGGAATATCTGACTGCCAATTTAGGTCCAATACTGCAGTCAGACATCCCTTGAGGGGTCCCCGATTGGAGAGGGTGCAGGCCAAGCTGGGGGACCTCCCCCCTCATGCACGAATTTTGTGCACCAGGCTTTTAGTGTTTCCATAAAAACCTACTTCAACTCATCCTTGTATTTATACATTCTATAAAAATTTTATATATATAAAATATTTTGGATATTAATATTTCAACAACACCTATCTTGAATCCTTATCCAATTCTAAACCTTTATAGGAATTATAAGCTTTGTTCAAGAACTCCAAGGAAACTCTATTTCAAGTGTGCACAATTTAGCTTATTGTCACTAAGCCATATTTAACTCCAAAAAATATTATTCCCCAACTGAAGTATAAGAAGGAGGAACTATTAACTAAATATTTTTAATTGATTTCAGAGAGGAAGGGAGAGGGAGAGAGAGATAAAAACCATCAATGATGAGAACCATTGAGCAGCTGCCTCCTGCATGGCCACTCAATCAAACCATGACCTCCCAGATCATAGGTCTATGTTCAACCACTGAGCCATGCTGCCATCCAACTAAGTATTTTAAAGAACTTTTATTTGAATGCCTCTTGGTTGGCAGGTGAAGTGTCTGGGAGAAGTGAAATGAATATGCACAGCTCTTCTCAGGGCACTGTCATGTCATCCTATATATCTTCTGGGATGAGTTTTTCATCTTCATAGCAAACCTCTGAGGTGGATATTATTATCTCCATTGACAGGAGGAAAATAAGTCTCAAAGAAGGTAAGAAGTTGCTCTAGGTCAACCAGAATTCATTTCAGAATCAGAATTCAGGACCTAGGTCTGCCAGGACTATCTCTTGCAACTCACTGCCTCCTTCACATGTCTGTGCTGCAGTGAGGAGACTTTGCCTGGAGCAATTTAATTTGATGCTTAGATGAGGCCAGATTAAAGAAGATGAGAAGCCAGGATGATTAGTTTGAGATTGCAGATGGTCACTGATAGTCTGTGAGCTGGGAGTGAGCATGGTGTGAAAAGTGTTTAGGAAAAATAAATTGCTCATTGGTTTTATACACAGGAACAGATGTTTCTATAGTGAGTATAGCTACAGGATCCATGTAAAATATCAGGAATCAAAAAATAAAGGCATGGGGTAGAATGAAAGCATGGGAACAGAGA